>NC_079523.1:5727591-6927591 GCF_003711565.1 Takifugu flavidus | reverse complement strand
AAAAACAGCGGCTGGGGGCATCAGTCGTACGTGTTTAACAGAGGTGGGCTAATCATGTCAGTAACGGTGCAGAAATGACACCTGTGGGGCAGGTTGTGCACGACCCAAATGGAAGAGTGGTGATTAGGTCTGAAATTGAAATACTGACTAGCTGTGTGGCCTGATGATTTATGTTAATTTAATATAATGTAGTTAATAAGATTAACAATCCCAGTAATGGAATGTATCTGTGTTTTTAGCATTACGAGCCCCTCAGCCCATGTCCACTTCACTGAGACAGTGTATTTGCTTCCCAGAGTTGAGCCAGGTGTTTTTTTAATAAGTATATTTATTTGTTGCTTTTTTCAGTATATATTTAAATCGACTGAGATTGAAATGATCTTATGAAATGTGGTGGTGGTGGTGGTGGTGGTGGTGGGGTGGGGGGGGGGCATGAAGAAGCTGGCTTACTGGTACAATATATTTCTTGCCTTCAGAAAGGCATATTTATGCTCCCTCAAGAGCATTCAGACGGTTGTTGAGCCAGATTTAATTAGCATGGAACTAAATGTGAATCTCGCCACAAGTGTGACAGGTTTTGGTTAAAGCTCATTATTTAGTTTAGTTGGACACAGATTTGATTTAAATTTAGCTGACACTTGGCCACTGCTGATGTGGAGTTTTTCCTCCTCATTGTTAGAGGAGGAGAAACAGAGTGGTTAAACCACCATCGGCGGAGCGTCGACGGCAACATCTCAGCCTGGTCTCGGATGTCAGGACAGCACACCTGTTAAATGAGCCACTAATGGCTGCACTAATTGAGCTGGTCTAATTTTGTGTTGTCATTAAACTGCCATATATATTCCTAAAGGAATACACAGGAATTGTGTGATGGCCCCTGGCTTAAACTCCCTAAATTATTCAGGTGGGTTTGATTTACAGGTGTAACTTTCTCTCCTTTATATCTACTTTAATGGTCCGAGATTTATGTTCTCTATTAAGTATTATGAAAACTGGAGCCTTCACCTTCTGAGCCCAACAAACTCACTTTAAAAAGGGAATCTGAATATTATTTTGCAGCGTTGCCGCTGTAATGAAGCGGTGTGGAAGTGTTGCCTGAGAACTCTGACCAGCTGTGCAGGACCTGAAAGCAGTGGACAAGTTAGAGTTGGAGCTAAAGAGAAGATCCACTCACACCCTCAGGGCTTTTCCATTTTTCCATTATCACACTCTTTCTGGATCATATAACATATATAACGTGTGTGTGTGTGTGTGTGTGTGTGTGTGTGTGTGTGTGTGTGTGTGTGTGTGTGTGTGTGTGTTGTGTGTGTGTGTGTGTGTGTGTGTGTGTGTGTGTGTGTGTGTGTGTGTGTGTGTGTGTGTTCTTTTAAAGCATTGATTTTATTACCATTAGAGTCTGGATTGTTCTGCCTACTGGGGCCCATGACAGGCGAGCGCTATTTCATATTAATTAACTGCAGGTCTTGACAAGAGAGGGCGAAACAAGGAGCAGAAGAGAAAAATAAGAAGAAATGGTAATGATTTTTTGTTTAAATGCAACATGTTATGAATGCCATGGCGCACTTATTTGATTTTTACTCTAGACCCAGAAGGTAAACACGCACAAACACACATCCTTTCAGTCTTTATGGAGCCTTTCGTAGACTAATGCATTCCCCAGCTCCTCACCCTAACCCCATCGCAACTAACCCCCTAACCTTGGCTCTAACCTAAACCTGAGACCAACCTTAAACCCATGTCCTAACCCTCAAACAGCCCGTTGAAGTTGTGACTCTGAGCAAAAGGGCCTCACTTCACAAACATGGCTGCACCTTGTGAGACAAACACACACACATGCACACACACACATTCTTGTTTCCACATACGAAGCAGACAGTAAGGCTTTAAAAAGGTTTGGGTGATGTGCCGTCCACGTGCCTCCCTCAGTGGTCAAAGCCCCTGAGCTGTGTTGAAAGACCCTGCAGGTCGGCAGCTCTGCCCCGGGTCGGCCGACACAGCCTTCCTCTTACCCGCCGCAGAGCGGTGCAACCATCTGCAGCTTCACAAAGCAATAGAGTAATGAGTCCCATGACAACGCTGGAATCGGCCCCGAATAGGTAATGATGTCTGAAGATGCTGGAAACACTGGTGGGGTCTGGTCGGGGGGGTTATAATGGAGTCTCAGAGCATTCCTCCCTCGGCTTGTCAGCAAGAGTGATGCTGCACAATGCCAGCTATCTAAAATTCATTGTGCAACGTTCCATGCCTGCGTTGGAATCCTGTTATGTGTGTCAAATCATATTCTGACTCGCCCTGCATTTTACATGCTGCTAGGCTAATAATACACAGGCATGAGACGGACAGTCATTATGATGCTTTATATTCAGAGGTGGTCAGTCCCACACAGCAACCGGGCTGAGGAACCCGGGGACGTCAGCAGCTGACAAAACCTGTGTAACATTCAAATGGTGTGTGTTAATGTGCCATTCATGGCAGCTCTGATAAAAACAGCACCTTGTTGTGTCTTTCTGTCCAGCTGTGTGCTTGTTTTTCTAACTTCACTCATGTATTTATGTATTTATGCTCAGAGAGAGGCTGCCCAGTAGTGCCTAAGGCATAATTAAAGCCCAAGAGTCTGAGCAGAGTGAAAGTTCTGGATGGTGAATCAAAAGCAGGAGGACCTGGCAGACAATGATCGACAGCCATCCCTTGACTTTTCAGATTTGGGGGGTTGTTGCGCGGACCCGTAATGCTTTCTTCCCTCATTTCATTTGAAGCAAAATTTAATAAAATATGTCAGATTTCAATTTATGCCTTATCTCATCATCATTGGGCCTCTGTCCCATTTGTCTGCCTGAGAAAATTTACCATTATTGCCGAAAGGTAATCAGATTGTGAAGGGTTACATTTATTACTGTACAGTCATATCAGCTAGCATTTGCTGCTCAGTGTGCAGGATGATAGGATGTGAATTTTAATTACTCTGCCTGCTTGAACAGTTAGGTAATTGAAATTAGATTTCATCGAACGCTAAACAATCTAGAATCTGCTTTGACCTGCATATATTGGTACGGGTTGAAAATGGTATTGGAAATTATAAGTTGGACAATATCAGTACATTTACAGGTTCAGTATATTTAAAAACCAACTGTACTGCGTAGACGACCAAGGTTCCAACAGTTAATTAAACATTTTAGATCATGGGCTGCATGTCTCACTGGCTAAAACAGTGTGTATCAGTGTGAGCTGCAGAAGCCTGAGCAACCCAGGTGTGAGTGCTCTCAGCTACAGAGGTGAATAAATCTGCCACAATAATGGCTCGGATGAGGCTGCGATATATGAAGTCAATACTCAAACCTACTGCAAATGCTAACATGATCAATCCTGCTGCCGGCTTGTCGTTTTTGTTTCTTTTTTTTAACATTGAAGCCAGTTTTCCTGTTCACAGCGACATATATTACTCTCTATTGACCCCTCTGACAATATCCTAATGATGACTGAGATATTACTATGTTGATGGTTTGCAGACGCGCGATGAATTCACAGTTAGGGGTGCTATAAATAGTCTGCAGCATGTGTCACGGTCAGGCTTCGTGACAGCTCTGAGACCTTCACTGATGAAACACAGTCAAACAGCCTTTTTTCCCTCCTTTTTTCATTGGCAGGCCTGGCGAGTAGTGGAACAGGCGCCGCAAGTATTGACATGCAAATGGATGTTAAAGGGCATTTCTATATCAATTTGTGGATAATGTGGGGATGGAAATGAAACATGCGCCTGATTTCCACAATGATTATCGTGTATAAACCAGAACCATAGTCATTCTGATTGAAACGACTGGACTCAATGGGGCTTTATTTTTGTGGGGAAAAACCATTTTATGTTGGAATTGAGAGTTTAAATTTGGGACATTTGAACATCTGTGTATGTGTGATCACAGTTTTAATTCCTTGAAGTATTTAAGTATTTCCACGCGTCTTCTTTCATTCGTCATCTCTGTGGAGGGACGGATAGTTTTTTTAACCAGAACGTCGCCCACACAGGCTCCTAAACAATACTGTTTATAAAGGGAACTTACATCAGTGTGAATGCACAGGCAAAAATGAAGGAAAACTAGCAGAGGAATGCGAATAGCTAACCGTCAGTCATTAATCTTCAGGGCACTTAAGTGATCGAGAGGTTGCAGAATGGTTCCTGTGGGTTCCACCCGCTTCCTTCCATCTGCCTGCCATGGTGGTGTAAACTGTGTCAGGAGTGTGTTTGTGCGTGCAGGTCATTACACAATGTGGCGTTTCTATCTGTTTTATGTGAAAGCCAGCTGGTAAGGGGACAAGAGTGGCCCCAAAATGTAGCGATGGCGATTCACCTCATGCCACTGAGAAACGATAACAGATGCAGAAAAAAATGGGCTTTACAGCACGGGAAGAAGCCCCTGGAACATGCTTATAGAATAATGTATACACTCTGATGCTCCTTATCCAACGGCATACTCTGTCTCTCTTATTGTCACACAATCCCCGACTCCGAGCTTTAGAATACAGACATTTTTCACTGTCAGGAACGTGCTGGAGGAAAAACGGCAGCGGCAAGGCTTGCTGATTCCAGCAGGATTGGGATTTAAACATCATACCTGCGTAGCTTTTCGTTTTCGCTGCAGGAGCCTTTTCATTTCGCCAAGTAAAGTCATCCATAAAAACGCAATTATTGTTTTATCTGAGCTCTGTCAGCTGCTGTTTGACTCTGTGGTGAAAAGGATGGCGCGCGTGTGAGGAAGCCACCGCCTGTTCGTTTCATCTCCTTTCTGACCCGTCGGTTTACTAGTGAGGAGGATGGCTGATGCATGACACTGAATTATAATGTCACTTTCATAACGCACATAAGATTAACACAAAACTCATGATGAATGATAATGATGTTTAAATAGTTGAGGGGACATTCTTGAGAGTTTCTGAGGATCACTCAGCTGCCGCACATTTAAAAGTTATTAGTTTGCAGAGCTTCTTTGCTCTCTTTGCACCCCGAGCACCACTTTAAACGTTGATTCATGAGGGTTTCTCCAGAGTGTCCTGATGGGTTTTTTTTCTTTTTAATTCATTTATTTCGAGTGGGAGTGTGCGAGCTGTCGTCCTTCCTCTGTGAGTGCTGCTTCTCTGGAAACTTTGAACACTTGATTTTAACTTTCTCACCGTGAGGCTGGCAGAACCGCGCATGATTACTTACTCTTGCCCTTTCCTGGTTCACCGTATGAGGGAATCTCTGTTCTTCAACTGTTTTCGGGGTGATATATGAGCTCAGAGGAGTGGCTACAGGCCCGTGCATCCATAATGTCAGAGAGGAGTCGAGTGTGGCACAGCGGGGGCGAAGAAGCTTTAAATGGGACTGTTATCTTTTAAATTGGCTATAAATAATTGAAAGCTATTTTTAGAGGAGCAGCATTCTCACTCTGGCCTGTGGGATACTGCCTGCAGACTGTTATCATTTTTATTAATAAATCAATCAAAAGAAAATGAAAAAGAACAAACAATATAAAAGATCAATATGATATGATAAATATGATCAGGTTTCATATAAATATGTTTTCACCAGCAGTGGTTTCTGCTTAATTGTAAGTCATTACGCACAACTGCTAACAACCACTGGGGGTTTATCTTCTGGGCCCAGATCATGATCCTGGTTTTAGACTTTCTAGTAAATCTGTCTTTATGCTAAGTGGAGGAACACAAAAAAAGTGGAATCCAGTTCTGTTATGGAGTCTGTTTTAATAAGAGGAAGAGAAAAGCCACTAAAATGTAGCTAAGAAAACATCCTAGGCAGCCGAGTCAGCGTCTCCGAGGTGTCACAACATTCCTAAAGAGTGGAGACTTTGCAGGAATCTTGGATGCACTCAGATCCAGAAGCATAAAGAGGCATGTGCAGATGGATCTTCTGAATTTTCTGTTTTCCTCCCAAGATGTCAAACAACTCAGCTAGCAGGCGAGAGTGCAGTCGCAGCCATAATAGAGGCTTATCATTTGGAGGCAATTTCACACCGTTCCGCCCCTAATTGAACAGTCTGTTTGTTACACTTCCATTTTCCCCTCTCCGCCCTCTCAGCTGGCCTGCGGGACGGGCCTGAGAAATGACACTCTCCGCGTCTCATTGAGCGTCCTCAAGCTCAAGCAAAGCTCACGCGGGGGCCACGCGTGGCCGCCTCGACTCATCACTTCTTCTTTGTGTGCTTGTGAGGTCTCCTCACTGGACAAACACAAGCACAGCAAAATGGCAAGTCTGGCTGTGTCTTTTCTCTCTCTTTCTCTCCATCTGTAATAACGTACATTTGTTAAGAATAAGAAACTTAGTTTGAATGTTGCAGGTGTTACGTGTGAAAGGGGCTTTAAAGCGCATGGGTGCAACATGACGAGACTGCGGTTGATGATTCCTTCATTAATGCCATTTAATATCCCTCTAACTGGAAATCTGCATCATCTTTAGAAGAGAGACACAGAGAGAAAGAAATAAGAACACTTAATTGGGCTACTGATTGGCCAGTGGTGTGAAGGCAAATACAGTCAGAGTAGGAAAGTGGGAAAAGGCAGAGTACAGGGAGGCATGAAGTGCAACATGGCTGTTGCCGACGGGAACAGTACGACACCCCTGTGTGAGATGTTGTTCCAATTAAAGCCACCGAGAATCTGTCTTTTTCTTTGCCTCTCGCTTTCCCCCGCATCTTTCAACTTGTTAATTACTTGTGAGCGCTCGAAACAATCTGCTCCTCAAAATAAATTATCTGCCGTTCTCCTTCGGATTAAAAATGAGCTTTTTCAGGCGATATGTCTCTGGGTCTTTTTTTGCCGAAAGGCGCGATGGAGATTAAGACACAGAGACTGGCACCTTAGAGGCGACAGCATCACTGACGGCTACACGTGGTCACGTCAGACATTCTTGTTCAACAAATCCGGTCTCTTCACAGATTCCTCGTCTCACTTTAGTGTTGTCAGACAGCGCTGAAGTTGCCCAGCCAGGTGAATAACGTCAGGGGTCTGAGTATAGCTGTGCAGCAACTGGTTGCTGGTGTTTGTACACCCATCCAGACCAAAAGATCAAGAGCAACCCTGCTATTGGAGCCATAACGGCGTGTATGAGGGGAACCTGGAGCCCAAACCAGAGGGAAATTCTGTGGATTTGGTTATCTGTGACGCTTTATTGAGAGCTCAGTGAAATGAAAAAGGATGAAATTGCCAGATTTTGATAGAATGTTGTGAAAAGTAAACAGAAAAACCAAAAAGGATAAAAAAAGAGGATTCAAAGAGTGCTTACCTCCAAACATGGTGAGTTTAATCTATTTTGATACTGTACACACTGTACCTATGCTCCCCAGGAAGAAAGAACCTTTCCGTCTATTTTTAAGTGTCTTAGATGACTTAATTTTCACCAACAGTGTTTCACCGTGCATCACCAATTATAAGCACGCCACTGCTGCCAAACGCCCAATAAGTCAACAAAGGTTGAAAACGTGCAAGAAGTGTGACTTTGTTGAGTTTGGATCCGCTGCCAACATCAACCCCTCTACCAATCACTCCCATATTTCCTGACACATGTTAACTGGGCCTTTCCAACAATCTGCCATGTTTTTTAGAACAGTCCCTTCATCCTCTTTACTCCTCTTCCTCCCATCTTCCTCACTGCATCTCCCCCGCCACACTTGTTTTAGAGGCTGTCGACTCCATGATGAAGTGCACTTATTGAGAGACTTTGGTTCCCATCTTTACTTCCCTTTATCTCTCCTGTTTGGAGTGTCAGTTTTATTAATGCGGGTAGGAGAGAGAGAGAGAGAGAGAGAGAGAGAGAGAGAGAGAGAGAGAGAGCGCTTGACTAACAGTGGGAGATGGGTTGAGAGAGAGAGAGAAGAAGAACCAGAGGAAGACATGCAGAAAAGAGGCACATGGGCCCCAGCCTCACTAAATACACCAGCAGAGGTAAGGGTAGAGGAGGTGTGTCATTTATTACACGGGTTTCATTAAGGAGCAAACAAAAGGTCAGGAAACCTTAAGGTGGCCCTTGATTAATGATGGAAAATGCAAAGCACTATAAGTATTCTTAGACACAATTAACCTTTTCCTCCTCTCAGAGCTGCTCTTTCTTTTTCTCACTCTCTCCACCTGCAGCCGGAGTTCTACAGGTTTCACTGGCTGTAGCGTCCCGGCGCTTATTAAGTTGTGCTTCCTCCTGTCTCTCGATGTCTTTTCACAGTCCGACTTTATGACCCAACACTGAAACATTTACTCTCCATATGTGTTTACCTCCACCTGCCTCTAAACCTTTGACTGTTTTTAATTGACTGAGCATAAGCCAACATACATTAATACAATAAAACATCTAGTACATTCATCTATTTAACATTTCACTGTACCAGAAGGGATTCTCTCAGCACTGTTGAACACATTCTTGGTGAGATGTTCTGAGACCTGAGCTGTGTTATTTTTGAGTCTAACACAGCATTCGACTCAGGGTTTGGGGTGCTACTCACATCAGTGTGTTACATTAGTGCTATTAGTGCTAATGCACAAGCGCGAGCAGAGGCTTCTTCAACATTAACGCTGCTGTCACCACCCACTTACCTTAACAAAGGTAATGTCTACAGAGGTGACATCAGCTTAAACATGTTTTCTTTTTAATTATTTGGTGCTTCTAAGTAGGTTTTGGTTATTAGTTGAAATTGAGCACTGACTAACGGGTCTCCCTGCAGTGGTCCACTGTTGTGGAACTGGAGGAAGAGTGCAATTTTAGCATATGGATTGTAAGACAGAAGTAATAGGTCACTATTATATCAAAATGTGCACCCACTGAATTCTATCAAGGCCTCCTGATATGAGGTACGTTCATCTGACAACATCAGTTGTGTTCAGTTCTGCAGACATGTGTTTTTCCCTCTCAGACATTAACTACATAATTACTGTGTTTTCTATCAATATTTCTGAGAAATTTTGTTATCACGAAATTATATTCTTGGTAACAATTCTCTACTGGGGACTCGTCACACACACACACACACACACACACACACACCCTCTCACATTCTAGGAAGTATTTTTCAGGCCAGTGGAAAAGTTTTTCAAAAAGGTTTTTCAAAATCCTGGTTATGAATGTTCCTGTGATGAAAACCAGTGGTTCTGCCTCACCATCAATTAGAACAATGCAATTAGAGCTAAAATTTAGAATAAAGCTTTGTATCTTTAATTTTTAATGTTTTTTTTAAAAAAGAATAAAATTTATAAACCAAAAAATATTCTGTTTTTAGATGAATGTGGAATGTAAAGGCTCTATACTATATGCCTGGAGTGGAAAACAGCAGTTTTCTGTATGGTTAGATTTATTCATGAGGAATTTAGAGATTTATTCGTTATTTTATTTGGTTTGAAAAATAAAATTTGAAAAAAAGATTTGAAAAAAAAAAAAATATATATATATATATATATATATACGTATATATCACGACAAAACAAAAACTGACCAAAGTCAGACATACTGCAACAGTGTCCTGCTGATCCAGTAAATAAAGAAAGGCGTCATCGTGCTCAAAATCACATGGCTTCACTTCCTCCAGAGTCACATTTGTGCTTCCTCTCATGACCCAAATTTCATTCAACTTTCCGATCTGCTGAAGAATTGTTTTATCATCTTTCAACACACATTCTGATCCCAGCACTTCAGAGGCAAATGCAACTGGGCCGGGAATTTCCATTTCAGACTGGGCGATTTATTCATTGCTATGGAAACCTCTGAGTTAATAAGAAGATGAGTGGCGTTCACAGTAGGCGCTGCAGAACCACTGGAACTGTCTGCTTGTCATCTGTCTAAATGAGGACTGACAGATTTGCTTCTTATTCTTCATCGCGCACAGAAGAGGTGCTGATCTCAGTAACAAAGCTTTGAGGTTAAATTAGGCAGGAAAAGAAAAAAACACATCTGAAAGAGTATAGCTGGTATACACTTAATAATGGTTTCCACTAATCGAAGGTCTGCAGGAGTCCTGGATTACGGATGGTCTAAAAATTCCCACTGTGAGGCTCCTCTCCTCAAACAGATGCTGTGGTAACTGCTAACTGGACGCTTAGATGAACATTTGTGCTAAAAAGCCTCCTAAGCACCAGGCTGATATCATAACACCACCTGTTCTCTCCAGGTTCTAAAGAATGCCCGTCGAACGCTCACCCAGCTCATTGAGTCGCGCACTTTAGCCTATAACTTTCAGCCGTCTGTCTTAATTTTTACTGGATTTTCTTTGATCGCTGGACGTGCGACCATGTGCTGGGTGCAAGACAGATCGGACGCCTCTTCGTCTGTCTCCAAACTGTGCACATGGTGTACCCCAGCACATATTTTTGTGTAGCTATAAAAGAGGTTTCAGATGCTTTATCACCAAACTCTTATGGTGATGCAACCTAGAGAAAACAGGGACTGCAGCGTGATCACATCTGTGATGTCACCTCGTGCACTGAATGCAGTGAAAATAGAAACATTTTTATCCTGATTTTATATTGATAGGCTTGAAATGAAAATATAAATGGAGCCAAAGGGTCACTGAGCATTGAAAAGATAAATAAATTAAATAATCCTGCTTTGTAAGATATGGGGGATTTCTACAAAATCACATTCTATCTTTTCAGTCTTGTGGGTTAAAGATTAGTTTATAGAATTTAATGATATTGGCCCCTTCCCCCTTTTTATTCAATATTTTAGATGGAGCTCTATTGAATATTTTAGATATGTTATCCAACTTGTATCTATAAATTTCTATCTTTCATCTGAGATTATTCTCATTATTCAGTCATTCTTCAGTGTTATGAACAACTTTACGATAGTGACTGGTTAAGAATGAGTAGATTATTATTAAGGTTTATCCTTTAAAGATGTCTGTCACAATCAGTAGTCTTCATCTATAGCTAGTTATGGTGATGTGCGTTGTCCAACCAGCTAAACTCAAATTTGTGAGATGAGAATTGTATTAATGTTGGAAGGATTTACTGTGGCTCCGTACATCATCATACATACTGAGCAAAAACTGCAATGAAAATCCAGAACCAATGCAGAATGATGTGTAAAGATGTTAACAAACACTTACAAGATCTCTCTGAAAATAGCCCTTTAATATTAATTCATTCCAAGCGATTCAATAATTCGTCAACTTTCCACATTTCCTCTGAAGTATTACAGCAAAAAATGACCTCAGATTCACCACATGCTTCACCTTTAAAGACGGGTTACTGGAAGGAATCACCCGTTTAATATCAAAGTTCTTTCAAACTTGGCTGTTTTTTTTAATCATTAATGAAAAGAAGAAAGTTTCATTGAAGTTGATACAAAATTACACAATCAACAACTGCAAACAGACATTAAAATGAAAAACCCTCCTGATCCACATCCAAATGTAATGTGTGCATCCGTGACCCATTAAATGAGTTGCAATCCACCCGGTGGCTTTGTGCATCCTGCTAACAAGGAGTAAGAAGTGCAGGAATCTAATTTACATCTTTGCTTGGGAAAAAAGAAACAATCCTCAGTTCAGGATGGGCTGCAGCTGGTGGCTGCTCTACACCTGCCCCCACTCAGACAATCACACAGACAAAAGACGATTCAAACGTGGAAATGTCATTATTCCAGATGTACTAATTATTGAGTCTTGACCCACTTTAAATGCAGCAAATTCCCTGCAGGTGAAGGCTGAAGTCGAATTCATGTCATTGTTCTCAAGTATGAAATAAAATATCTGCCAGAAACAGCGAAGGATTGCAGGCTTGGTGTTGAACATCATCCGGTGTACAGTAGGTGTATGAATATTGTTTATTTGTGTCTATTTAACAGCAGGTACTTGGTGACAGGGAAGCAGATGGGACGATCCACCTTTTCGTCCATAAACACACAGTTGCAGTGTGTCTGTGTGGGTGCCTGTGTGTGTGTGTGGGTGCGTGCACGTGTGTCTGCGTCTACATTTCCTGTTCGAAGCGATGCAGCGAAGTGGTGACCTTTCGGGTGCTTCGGAGGCGGCGTCACGGTGACAGTGTGACAGAGCGGGCCTCAGCCTTCCTGTAATGGATGAGCACTCTCAAGGTGAACCCCCCCACACCACCCTCCTCCTCATTTTTTGTGTCCTCTTTTCCATCTGTTTCGGAGAAGGTGTGCAAAAGTGGTGACTTACTTTTAAATATAGACATCGATTTTGTTTTTGCCGGTCAAAATTCAAATCAGCGTCATCCTGTAACTTTCACCTCATTCTGTCTTTAAATAGAAAAGTCACATGATGCTTCATCATCAGCCCCATCTATACACTGCTATTAGGGGTCATTCACTGAATTGAATTTATATATTTTTTTCCTTGTAGAGGGGTATATGATAATGATGATGACACCCCCCCCATACAATAATCCCTCAGAGAGCAAAGGTTGGGTTGAGGCTACGAGGGGCTGCCCAGTCTGGTGGTGTTATTGATCTAAGCTGTGGGGACACACATGGCAGCTCAGCGCCACATAGTTGCATGATATTGATGGGTGGGCCAGCAGCTGGCCACCTACATCTCTGAGAAATGGACCCCGCTGTTTGTCCTTCACACTGAGCAGACTGTGGGTGTTGCACTGTGGGCACCTTGGAAAAAATGATCACATCTTCACCTCATGTTTGTTCTTTATGTTGGCTCAATTACATTTAATGTACTCAGTCACTTTAAATATGTGGACATGAACTTTCCTGTTCAAATGCAAATCGAAATCAGTAATAATACAACCTAATGACAAAATTCGGACAGAGACCCAAGCGCCACACAACCTCAAATTCAGGGATGGAAAATAGATTTATGCACAAATTCGTGGACCAGGGACAGGCGGCAGGTCGGGTTTCCGGGGTTGAGGCAGCAGAGACGGGTCAGGGACAAGCTGGGTCGGTACTGGGTAAGCAGACAGGGAAAAAATGCTGGAAAGTCGTGCATAATGCAGAGGACAATCTGGCAATGGGCACGTGTGGATGTGTGACCTAAATGCTGTGGCTGATTACAGGTGAATGAGATGCCGGTGCCGCTGATTACTGGGTGAGAGGTGGGCCGACAGGTGAGGTAATGGAAAGGTACATAGAAGGTGAAGCAAAAGACAGGCGGATTGTGACACCTATATGTAAAAATTCAAACCTGGGACTAAACTCAGATCACTTTTTGAGTGTGCTTTGTTTTTGTAGTGATTTCAGTAACTCATTTTGTGCTACAGCCAAGAGTAGCACTCATATACCTAAACTCTCTTTGCCCTCTGTTTAATTAGAGTATGCAATGAGATATTAATTTAAACCGTACAATCTCTGGATGTTTTAAATATGCGAGTCTATACTCACTATATGAAGGACTGATGCTCACTTTAAGGTGGCTGATAAGACACCAGGATGTGTTGCTGACGTTGCAAAACACTTTAATGCAATTTGCGATGTTTCATTAATGTAAACCACAGGATTTAAGTAGAACTTTTACTTTACTTTTTATCTATCATCTGCCTTGTCACAAAGAAATAAATCTGGTACATAATGCATGCGCGCACACACACACACACACACACACACACACACACACACACAGATACACGCAGTATTATAATAGAAAGGAGGAATGTCTGGCATTATGCACAGTGTGGAAGCCTGTTACTTAGCCGAGTTAGCGGAGTCTGTTACGCCCTGATTGCCTGCACGTTCCCAACACGCTCATCTACAGGTGTAGCCGTGCACATCCTCTGCATGTGAGCTTTGGCATTACTCTATTGCACCTGGTCTTTTCAGTAGCTCAGCATTGGCGCGGGTTGCCAGATGTTTTGTTGGCGTGTTTGGTGACTGTGCAGAGACATGGTGTCAGCCTTTTCAGCCCCCGCTTTGTGTCTGTATTGGTTCTGAAGAGCACCAGCAGAGGCAACTGGCTTTGACCACTGGCTACTGCCCCGCCCAGGAACTGTTCTGGCTCTTCCCTTCAGCAGTTTTTTGCTATGCAAAATTTGTAGTTTTATATTCAAACTACTCAGGAGGCAGTACAATATATATATATATATATACTTTAATAAATCCACATTTCCTAACCAGTTTTCACTTTCCCATTATGAGACAATATGCAGGATTTATTTTTAATTTTAGCATAGTTAACGAGTCAATATTGATGGTGTTGCTTTGCCTTAATTGTCAAACATAATGAACGATAACAGAGTGCCGTACATGTGTGTAAATGTTCTGCACACAGTTAATTGTCAGATCAACTGCTAACAGCCTGATTACGGCAGCACTCTTGATGGTTGAGCTCACAAAGGCTGGAAACAAGCAAACAGCGGTGCGATTCAAAGAAGATTGTGTTTGTGACAAACACCATTCCTGACTCATCCATCACGGTTGCCAAACTTAGGCCTTCATTATAAAGTTTGCCGATGGATGCAGCCCGTTCTGCTCGGCCATTCTTTTTTTTTTTAAAGCCTTCTGTTTCTCACCCTTTCTCCTTCGATTCTTTACATCTCCAGCATTGTTCTCCCTCCCCCTCTCCACCTTTTTTAATCCATGCATCCTCAGTATGAATGAGTTTCCTGTTCTTTCTCTTGCATGGTGGGCTGAAAGATGCTGAGCAGCCTTGTAACAAAGGAGGCAGTGCATTAATTAAATGCAGCTATTCTTTTTTTCTTTCTTCACCATGTTGAGAGAACTGCAAAGATTGATGAGGGACTGACTGATACACAAGCAACCCACTACATCTGTATCTCAGGCTGATTGTGATAAAATACCCACTAAATGAACCGCATGTATTACAATATCTGCTATGATGGCATGGTTTTACTTCCCTATTTTAATTATTTCACTCAAGCTTCCCCCCACATTTCAAGTAATCATATTTCTTTGCCAGACAGCATTTATGCTCATCATGGAACCGCAACTGATGTAATGTTATGCAATGTATGTTGTGAGAAATGTCAGATTTTTGTGCGTCATTTAACAGTTCCACAAATTACAGCTGTTGTGTAACAGAATAAAACATTTTAAAGAAACTAAATCAGATAAAGTAGAGCGTCCTGATTCAGGATTATGGGTTGTTTCAAATGGCACCAAAAAATAAAAAAAAATCATTGGCTTGTGAGCACAAATTTCTTGGTCGTTGGCTGAAAATATTACAGCAGGTTTTGTGGTGAGTCAGTTAATCACTACGAAGCTATTTCAGAGAACCGGATTACCAAGCTACTGAGGCTGAATTATGAAGTTATGCTTGTTTTCTTTCAAATTAAAGCCTTTTCAAATGCTGGCTTAAAACCCTCATGTGCTGCTCACTTGCCTATCAGCAATGTCGATGCCTGAAGAGGACATTCTAAAGGGACATTAACCCATCATCCTTTCTGAGCCATCAGTGAGTTCAAAGTGATATGTTCAATGATTTACATGAATTAAAGAGCAGTTTGAACATATTTTGATGAAATTTGAAATTTAAACCCGTTGAGAGTTACAACACAAAGATTAGCCCCTCTCTTCTTTAAGCCCGGGCAGCCGGGCATCCACATCAGTGAGGACCTCATTTGGACAAAACACCACACAGCTGATCAACAAGGCTCAATCGAAGCTGTGTTATCTGAGAAGACTGAAGAAGCTTGGGACATCACCTAAGATTCTCACCATCCTGGCCAGAGGCCTCAGCGTGTTGCGACAGCACTACTGCTGCGGAGCACTGCAGAGAGTGGCCCGAGCTGACTAGAAAGAGGACTCCACTGCCGTCCCTGCATCTACCACTGCTGAGTCCACAAAAGAGCTGCCTCCGTCCTCAATGACCCCACCCACTCCGAACACAGCCGCATTTTTTATACTTTTATTTTTGCATGTCTTATTTGCCTTTAAATTATGCTGTGATTGCATGTTTTATACTTGAGGCTTATTGTTTGGAATTCCTCACAGAGAGAGCAAAAGAATAACTTCATTGTACAGGGAACCTTGTTTTCTTATTGCACCTTTGACAATAAGCCTTCAATCTTGAACCCATCCACACTCTTCTTCCTAATTTGAGTTACAGGAGGGGCTGCAGTCTGAAATGGATTACACTCTGGACAGGGGGCATTTGTGTCATTCACAGGACACACACGCCTACTGGGGACGCTTTAGTGTCCTTAGGGGAGACCAAGGGTCAATTAAGGGCCTCCAGTCAACCTATCGTGCATGCTGTGGAATGTGGGAGGACACCAGAGAAAAATTATGTAGGTGTTGGGAGAGAACATCCAACCTCTATGTTCTGAATCAGACTAAGAACATTCATGTTTTGTGGGGACTGTACTCGTTAATGCAGACACCAAATAAAGACAACAACCCCCATCGGCTAGTGGACAAACACTGTCATTCACCCACAAGTTAACAGTTTACTGGGAGTTGAATTGCAGGACCCGTCTCGATGCCAGGGGTTGGTTCATTTCCTCAGACTTCAGATGACGCACACATGGTCAACTATGGAAACATAAAGGAATTAATCATTTTGAAAACCACCAAAAATAGTAACGGGAGAGACAGCTTGTGTTTTACAATTAGGAACAATCTGGTGAGGATCAGCTGAAGGACGTAGGAGATCAGGAAAGAGAACATGCGCATGGCTGTACCACCAGCCTCTCAAAAAGACACGGAGAATATATCTTTAAAGTAGATAACTAAAAAAAACAAAACTATGACATCAGCATATTCCCTAAACTCCCTCCCTGGAATACCCTAAAGAACCTGAATATGAGCCTTTTCCAGGTCCACATGCAGATCTACACCACCTAAAGTTCTACGCCTTTAATAATGCTCCTCTAGATAAAAACTTTATTCATCTAAGGTTTAGATCATGTAAGGAATTATAAGATGCCCGTTTAATGATGATGCAGCTGTGCTTCATCATTTTCTCTTATGCTCCAGCTCACTGAGGTTTTTCATGTACAGTGTAATTATCACACAGCTTCACCAAACACCCACCTCTTTGTCTCATCCCTTTGTTTCTGTGCTGCATCCCTTTTTCCTCTTCCTCACCTCTGGCCTCCCCTTGGTGCTGCATTCTCCCTCCTCCTCACTCTAATTGATAGGAGCAGCCCTAGTTAAGATGTCACCCGAACACATCCACAAGCCTCAGACACAGTGTCAGCCAAGCATCGACAGCCAACCCCATGCCGCGCACAACTAACCAATGGTTAAATTGGTCTTGTAGGAGGGTCAGGAGTACTTCAGCCCCTCGGGAAATATTTGACCCTTCCTGTCACAGGCTCAAAGTTGCACACACTCCTCACACTCCCGCAGCAAAAGCCCAAGCCCAACAATCTATTTATTTCCACAGGAGCTCATTAACACATGCAACCGATAGCGCAGCTATAAAGCTTGTCAAATATGCACATAATACATACATGCACAAGCACACACTGCCCAATAAAGGCATGTTCTGCAGGATTGGTAATTGCTTCCAGTTCTGACCCTGCTGTCATGATCAATGGGTGTGACCTGGTGATTAGACAAGACAAGTGCCCAAATTCATTGATTAAATGCATCCTTAGCATGGAATATAGATTTATGAGGCTTTCCGTTGCACAATGAGTCAACCCGATGGGATTTCTTGTATAAAGGTTACGAAAGGGTAGCGAATCCTCTCTGAAAGGATTTTCATTTCTAACAAGATAGGAATGACCTTTTCAAAAAACTTGGCCAGAATTTGGGAGCGAAGAAACAAATGCACAACATGCATCTCCACCTCAGAGTGTGGACCGGAATCTTCGAGATGCATTTTCTATATGTTAAAGTAGTTTCTTACCGCTCTGAAGGCAGAGAGATGTCATGTGGACCCTCGCTGAGTCGGCAAAACTAACAAACGCGTATTCACAGAGCCGGAAAAGACATTTTAAGCATTTTAATACTGCAAATCCAGCAATGCACAGCTGAATTAGGGGATCGATGCTCCAGGGTGGTTATTGCAGCACACATGGAACTAATCGATATACTCTAATATCATTGTTTTCATTGTGTATTTAGATGCGACCGCGTGTGTGTGTGTGTGCGTGCGCGCGTGCGCGCAAACTAATTTGAACAGTTTCAATAGGACTGGGTGATTTTAGCAGGCTGGAGTCAGATCATGTTCATTGGAAACAAAGTGTGTGAGATATTCTAAATGATGCTTTTAAAACCATTGGAGTCTCCAGTGCAGCATACGTCACTTTTGCTGACCAGACGAATGTTTGCTTTTCCTCTCTGCTTTGTATTCTGAAGAATGCACAATATTTGGGCAACATGCATGACGCGACTACCTACAAGCCAGGAACCTGCAAATATCGCTGAGGTAGCGGTACTCACATCAATTTGTCCACATGGAACTGCAGAGCCACGGCTTTACAAAGCACAACCTCCCGTATTACAAGGGAGAATTTCCGGTGCTCGATTGGACTTTGTATTCCTTTCTAATGCACAATAAAATCAAAACATTGGAATGGTGCTGCAAAAATCTGTTTGTGGATAGCAGCTTCTTCTCGCCTGCCCGCCTTCACTTAAAAAGCAGGACGCTCTCTTTCTCCCTGCTGATCATAATGATCAGTGAACGTGTGTCTGCAGAAACTCGCTGTCAGGCAGAATGGATTGTACTTAATTTCCAATAAGGTGCTTAAGAGCGATCCCTAATCACGCCTTTAATTAGAGTCCCTTGATCATTAGGGGGAGATAATTCGGTGAAAAATAACTCTCCTCTCTGTGGGAGCAGCAATGCAGCAAATGGTCGCGGGCCAGTTTTCCTCCTGCTATTTGAGGGATCGCTCACATTACCCATCTCCCTCAGTCTGCTTTGACCATTTTGAGTTCCCATTTCCATCACAACCATAATAGGTGGTTTTTATTTTTTAACAGGGCACATGGGCTAATTTGGCCGTATGTGTGGGTTTATGAGTTGAACATTACTGTCCTGCTACAGTCAAACCTGATAAATCAGACTGATGTTCTGTGTGCATACAGCATACAGTCAATATTTGTGTAGTAACAGATGGATCACATGTAGAAACAGATAGAAACAGTTATGATTTCAAAACAGTCATACGTTGTACTGGTAACCACATTTTGAGGAAAAACACACTTTAGCATGCCATAGTTCCCACTTCATCTGCCCAGAATAACGTTACACTGTTGAATTGTTCTGTCTGGTGTACATTTATTAACTGAGAATGACTGGTTTGTGTCTTCGTGCGTGTGTGTCTGTTTCTAGTGGTGCTTGATTAATAACATCCCTTTGTTGCAGTAATCAAGTCTGGGATGGGCAGCAGTGGCAGGAAGATGTAGAACTCGGGGCCTCGCAACATTAACTCTCGTATTTAGCAGCTGGCGACGTGTCCCGACAAATTGGAATCGCCTCGGTGCTCAGGCTTGTAGCAAATCCAGTGAAAGGTCCATTTACATCATTTTGCTTTAATCTACTGACCGAACCTGGAGAGCATACTCCTAAAGAATCCGGCATAATAGAGCACCAAAATCATGCTAATGCCCGTCCTATTGTGAGGACTATACAGTACCAATCGAATTTTGATATAGGTTTGATTCCCATTTGGCATATTTTCAATTCAGATTTATTTTCTATTCACAAATACACTATGAAACGCCGGTCGTGTTAGAGACCAGTGGCGTTGGGAGCTGTTCTTGTGGGGACTTGAACTCCTTAAAGGTTGCAAACTCTTTCACACTGAGAATGAAGCCTCCCCAACACTTATATTCTGATGCCATGTGATTTCAGATTCACTTGTTTTAAGATGTCCAGATAGAGATAATAATGACCTGCTGTCGCGGCCATGGCCTCTGATTCCCTGCGCTTAATCAGCCCCTTCCATGGGCAGTCACACAATTTAATTAGCTTCCCCCCACCGGTATTATTCTGACTTACTGTGGCCCCTCTTGTCAGAGTGGCAAATTAAAGTAAAGGGATGAGACGAGTATGCTGCGTGCAAAGTGCCCTTTCGCAGAACTTCATACGCAGCAGCAGCGTGTAAATAATAAAACATATTTAATGTATTTAACTTCAGAGTCAAGTCATCATCAGAGCGACATGAGTCGTCTGAGCGGGGGGCTTCTTAACCTTGAAAGCTCAGCATTAACGCTGCTGCTCTGCAGCTCCGTGTCAGATCAGAATAACTGCAACAAGAATCACGCTGCATCACACAACTCCACCCTCGTGCCCCTCCCAACCCCCTTGCCGATGCCTATCGGGCCGGTGAGCGAGGTCGTCAGGCAGCCTTGCTGCTGTCAGATCAGGGCTGTGAGCTAAAGGCCTAAATTCATCGCTAAGGTTCTTCAGGCTGAAAGCTGTGGCAGCAACATTCAGTTTTTATCCATCTGTAAATGAGAGAGGGAGTATACACACACACATACACACATACATACATAAGTACATATTACTACTGAAACAATCCGTGCTCACTTCTCGGTTTTATTTCGACCTTTGACCTGATCACATTCAGCAACTGATGTCAATTAATGAGGGGATTAATTGCCGTATTGATCTCTATTGACCTATCGCTTGATGCTAAGAAAGAAATGGGATTATTACCGTGTAATTAGTAATAATACCAGGACTTTAATGTAATGCTGAGGTCCATTTCAACGATATTAATCATACATTTTATATGTAGCGCCTTTGAGGAAAGTCAACCGTCCTTTAAACTATAAAAGATAAAACAAACCTTGAAATAAGACACTCGGTACACATCTCATACGCATATTTTGTCCATAATGCAACACAAACACGTTCTTTTAGGGCATTCCAAACTAACCTGTGACCATTGTGTTACTTAAAAAGAAAGAATTTACCCAGAAATGGCCTTCAGCTGTCTGAGGGATCAAAAGTCATTTTTCTTTTAGTCACCCTGTAAATTCTTTTAAGATTCAAAAACAACTAAACACAAAGCTTAATATAAGAACCCAAGCGGTCCACAATGAGCTTTCACTCACTAAATTACCAGAACAGATTCTTTAGCTGACCGCACAAGAACAGAAACCGTCTTTAAACGTTCTAAAATTTACTGTCTTGGATGCACGAGGTGCATCAAATCACCTCACCTGACGGAGGAAAAAGTACTTGATTATGAGCTCAACGTGACTACTTACAGAAACATTAGCGAGTCGATCCAATACCGAAGCACAACAGATGAGTTTAGAGCTCTTCATTAGTATCGTCAAAAACTGCTTGAACATATTAAAGCAGGTCTTGATCCAGGGTGGGTGACAACATATTTGACAGTGGAGGTGCTACGGAGAACAATAACAACCCTTGTGGTGCAAGATAGAAGAGTACAGGACAAGGAACTGGACGCCATGTGGTGGGCGACGACAGGACCCCATATGCGATCCATAATTAAGGCACTTGGAGACATAAAAGACAGGTGAAGCTGGAGGACATTAGTGGGAGAGTAGCACAGCGAGAACATGTGACAACTAATCAGTAAAATTTCTTACTAGGATTTAAGAAAAAAAACAACAACCTGTATAAACGATAAAGAAAGCAAGAGTTTTGCTAAACAACAGCCCACCGTAACCCGCTGTCATGTCTCTTTGTTGGCCAATTATAACGCCTGTGCCGCTGAGGAAGAGTGTGAGCGATAAAGCGTGAACGCAGGCTGGAAAACACAGGTGGCAAAAACAAAGACAGGGAGGTGAAACACAGGAGTGGATGCTTACGCTGTAGTTTCCTAAGGTGACCCTGATGCGCGGGCGGCATTGTTCATTTAAGTAGGCAGCGAGCGGAGCTGTGACAGCCCGCACCAGAGTGGCGCTGGACCCCTGGAGAGGGGCACTGTAGCAGATGGAATAAGAGGAACTTAGATTAAACAATCACACTCTGCACAGCGTCACCACATCGACGGTGTTCTCTCATTAGAGGTGACGTAAGGCTGGAGCTTTCCTTCTCTGAGAGAAAAGATGTGAGCGTCTCTGATGTTCAGTCTAAATTTTACATGCGATTATTGTCTGCAGCCATTTTGTTATTCTGTACCATAGAATGGCATAATGTCAGGCCGGGACTTTGAACAGGACAGAAAGAAATTGCCGACTTTGTTCTACAAAATCAATTAGATCCACGATGGACACAAACACAGAGACACAGACGACACGTGCAGAGAGGGGCGGCGGGGAACAGGAGGAAACAACCAGTAATCTAGGACAACAATCAGGCAGGTGACACACAAGGGAAGAAATGAGGGGAGAGCTAGGTTTCAAAATAAAACAGGAAGTCATAAGACAAAACTGTGGAGTGACCAGAAATAGATGCTGGTTGCAGTTTCTGCTTCACTTTTATCTTCTTCATTCTTCCACTTTTAGGTATTTCTTGTCAAGTTGTCATCACTTCAAAGTATTTCATTAATAAATCACTTTCATAGGTTCATTAAATGTGTTTGTGTATATGTATATGTATGTGTATATATATTTAGAGAGAGAGAGAGACGCACGCTCACATCTGGAAAAAATCTACAAACGGCAAAAATCCCACCAGGCCGTGGTTGCAGCTTGCTCTACGCTGAAGAGCTACAGCTCAGATGGAACCATGAACCCCTGGTTTGAATTTGTTCCTCCTCAGCCTCATTTCAAGGGCACACCGGCTGCACTGAGAGGTGATCGCGCTGCAGTTGTATCCGTAATATTCCCTCCACTGCCCCATGTATTAGAACATTTGATTACCATCCTCTACACACACTGATAAGCTCTTAGCTGGAACAGGACAGAGGTCAGGCTGCCAACACACACACACACACACACACACACACGCGTGCTCTTACAATAATGGACACAAAAGATGGCTGGCAGCTTCAGCGGTGAGTTAGCAGAACATTGCTCATAACCAAATGGTCGTATTTTATCCACAGTGTTTACTGATACCCAGACTGCAGAGATCATTTTGTTTTATTATGGCCATCATTTTGCCATCTCCTCGTGACAGACCCATTTTTCGCCAAGACACTCTTCTCTCTAATTCATTTTCCAGAAACTGAATTTATCACCGATTATTCTTTACATACACAGTATAATAATATGGCGGCAGCAGTGAAAACGGGGCTTTTGTTGCTGGAGCGTCTCTGCTTCAACGACAGTGAGGTCCTGATGATCTCCTCTGCATGTGCGCCGTTCGAACTGACGCGTGCATCCATTTTCTTGCCCTTTTCTCAGGATCAGTGCTTTTATCTGTGCGTGCCGCCTCTTCTCAGTAGCACTGCAATTTTCCTCCGGGAACTCAATTAGCGTGCAAGGCTGACCTCTGAAAGTTTAAAATGACGACTGAAAATCTTTGCAGAGGGGTTTATTTCACCCCGCCGGTCAGAGGTGGGTAGAAGATACGATGTGTTCTTACCCAACATGCACCACGTATGTCCCTGGTGGAACCAAATCATTAAAGATAGAAAAAAATTCTCCGTGGCATCCATGTAAAGGAAATTCAACCAGCACACGCCACCACGGTAGCAGCCAGCAGCACGTTTCTTCTGTTTTCCCCTCCGCTCATCTTTTTTCCTATTCTGCTTTCATACCTTCTCGGTCATCGTCTGAACCCCCCGAAGGTTCTTCCTGATTTATGATTTCATGTCAACATGTGTCTCCTGCGGTTCTTCAATGTTTAATGGCTGAACCTGGTCTGTTTGTTCTTTACCTTTGAATCACCGGAGCGAATATTTGTACACGTTAGGATCGCGTGATCGGGTTGGACAGGAGGTGTGTCGCAGCCTACTAATACAGAGAAGAATAAAGAGATTTTCGCAATGAGGCTTAATGTCCTGACGCGCTTTCACTTCCAAGGAATCGTCTCTTCTTGTAGAAATGTAATTATTAGATGCAGCTCTGCTTCTTAAAGAGGGCGGAGGTGAGCAGGAAAAATGGTTCATCACGTTTCTGTTTGAAGCTAGTACAGATATTTACGAGCTTAACCAGTTTGACCCGGTAGTCCTCATCATCATCTCTTCACGCCGTCGTGTCACTGTTGCTTGGTTGCAATTGATCAACTTAAATCATACGGTGTGAGAAAAACATGCAGCAAATGACACGCTGAGCAAAATCAGGAGGTTACAGAGGGGAAGGACAAGAGTGTGTAAATCATGTCAAGGCAGGTGCCCGTGTGTGTGTGTGTGTGTGTGTGTGTGTGTGTGTGTCTGTGGGTGTGTGTGTGTGTGTGTGTGGTATTGTGTTATAACTCAGTTATTCTTCAGACAAAATCCATCCACAATGGATTCACATAACTCTCCCAATAGTTGCTCAACATTTCTAATAAACTAAATTATCTCTTTACAGTTTTTGAAATAATGATTCAAATGATTCATTGAACGTGCGCCCAGTATGAAGGTGGCCACTACGAGCGCTTGCTAATGTGTTTCTGTGAGTTACCGGCAACTGCAAAGCAATCTGCCATGAGGTCACTGGGGTCAGACATCCTGATGGTGTGACCTCGGTTTCAAGTGTCAGCTGGTAACGACTGAACAACCTAAACATCAGTGACCTCAATAAATAACGTAATATATAACGGAGGTTGACTGTGATTTAGGCACAACATCACTGCACATTATTGTTGTAATTCTATTTTAAATTATCTTCATATAATAAGTTAGTGAGAGAAAGAACACATTTGTGCATACGTACTTATATATTTCCTGAACTTTTCCTTAAGAGACAGAAAGGTACTTACGTTGTATTGATTTCCACTTTCTATTCCCGCCCTGCAGACTCTTTTTTATACTGCTCCTGTGTGTGCTGCATGTCCTGTCAACAGATAATGATCATTTATCATTATTATATTACCAATTATTTTGCAACAAAATGATGGTCAATAGACCTAAAAGGTACACAGTCTCACTCCTTAACTGCATTAATATTAGCAAGATGAGCAGGAGATGAAGAGGAGATGAGGAGAGGGTGAAAGAATGACAGCAATGCTTTTCTTTGGTAACTGTTCAAGAAAAAGGAAACTGGTATAACCCTCTAGATCAACTGTAAACAGTCAGTTTTGGGCTGATGTCTCATGGATGAATGTTGAACTGGCTCAGAACTGATTCAAAGCGCTGCAAACACATTAGCACATTCAGAGAGACTTTATTTAAATGTTTCACAGCTCTTGCAGGAAAGTGTGTGCAACAAATACAACAGTAGGAAAGACAGATAACGGACTATCGTACAGTTCATTTCTGCATACTCACTCTGACACCTCTCCATCAATAACTGCATGTCCGTGTCTTGTTTCTATGTTTGTGTGTCTACACAGTAACTGTCCCCTCTCTGGGGACCAAAAAAGCTCATCTGCTATCAGCATCAGGGACACCTTTGGATTTGGCGTTCACAGTCTCCAGGTTCATGGTGACTATCAATTCTTTGAGAAAATATTAAAAAAAATAAAATAAAACACTTCTAATCACTGTCAGCCAATAAAAACTCTAAATTATCTGACTTTTAAAAATGGTTCCTCTTAAACAATAGCACCAGACATTTTAAAAGAAGGTCGTCTGCGTGTACATTGTTTGGTACGGCTTTGTCCACCAGGGGGCGATATTCTACGACCAGTTCTTACACTTTGAGCTGGACACAAATCATCGATGGATCCACACCTTTCTGTCAGGGTTTCAGTTTTCTTTCTCACCTCAAGGAGGTTGAGATGTAAAAGAATGAGCAGCTGTATTGATTTGTTAAGTTGTAAAATACTCTAACATCATCAATGCGTCCCTGAAAACTAAATCATGTTGCAACTCAGGAGCTGTGGGTTTTTTCCTGTACAATATTTGACTATGTTCCACTTGTTCCACCGGAGCATGTGTAGTGCCTCTACAAAATGTCAGAACAGAGTGCATGAACATGAAAAATGTTCACACTGAGAGTATAAAAGAGTGCGGGTGTTCTGACAGGATGATGGGAAAAAAAATCAGGAGCTAGGGGCTGTTTGTGGGTTTATTTTGAGCTCTATTACCCCTATTACAGACGAGTATCTGCTCTCCATCCTCCTCTAAATGCTGAGGATGCAGGTGGCCCACCGAGGAAAGCACCTATTAATCTCTGCCTGGCCATCTACTTATCCGTCTGCCCATTTATTCATCAGCTCATCTGATGACAATCCGCCCTGTCTGATCCACTTTTCTTCTGCCTCTCCCTCATCTTTCAGATAATCACTCCATCAACACATCCATCTGTGCTCCCATCCAGCAATTCATACACCCTTGTGCACATCTGTGTCATCCATCCATCCATCCATCCACATAAACACATCCACCTTGAGCTCAGCTGTTTTTAATGCCTCACATTAATTCAGCCCTATGTTATCCTTAAAAGCGGAGCTCCATCAATGGCTAATGTTAACTGTAATACCACAAAGGACTGAGGAGGAAAATACAGGAAACAGGAAGGACCCTTGGAGCCAGTAATAGAAAAGCCCAATATTAGCCTTGCATTTGAAAGCAATCTCCAGTTTACAGATACCTTATAGTGTGGAAGGATGATTCTCCTGTGCCATGTAGGACGCATCACTAAAAGTTCTGGACACAAGAAGTTCTGGTCCACGTGCCTCCATCTGGCCAACAGTATAACTTTTCACTCTTCAGGTTTTTTTTTTTTAAATGTACTTAAGCTCTTGCTATATTTAGGTTGAAGCCGGAGACCTAAGAATTTCATGACCAGCCGAACTGCTGCTATAATCTTTGTACCCAAGATAATAAAAATCTTGATGGTAAATATGGTCAAAGTCACATAATACGTACCCCCCTACTGTGGCTAACTGGGCTGGAATAGATTGATTTTGTACTTCATCTGCAGCACTTTATCAGTTTCACTTTTACTTCTCAAAAACAGCACAATTAAGATTTAATGAACAAACTCTCGTTAAAGGCGGCGCTCCCCCGAGTTTAGAGCTTCCTATCAAACTGCCAGCTGTGGCACAGATCAGCTGCATCGCAGCAATTAGCTTGATTCTTTTTAATTAGAACTTATTTCATTTCTTTATTTCAATTTTAGGTCAACAAGCTAGATTTCCACTCGTCTGGAGTCCAACTTTTGCCTCCAAAAACAATTGCAAAGTAATATGAGTTTTTGTTTTTTTTGCAGGAAACGATGCTGCGCTCTTCACACGCTCCAGAGCTGTAGCCTGCTTGGTCCTCTCTGACCTCCAGCTCATTAAATAAAAACATTGTTTTGGCGTCATCGAGGTTTCTGATCCAAGACACAATACTGTCGTCGTCTTCTGCCTCAGACACAGTTTTTTACACTTTCTGAATATGTAGAATATTTTCTAATGAACTGTTTCTATACAGCACTAAGCATTCATTGAGAAGGGCTACCAGGTTTGTTGGCAGTCTGATGTGCACGTGTGAGGAACTCATTGGAGACACACACAGGGGTAAAGCAGTGCTCTTTATTCAGTCCAAAAGTCAAAAACCCAGCACACAGAACTCACAACAGTGATAAAATCCCCACATCAAGGAAATAAGGAACTACTAGAGGAGCAGAGCTGAACCAGTACTCACCAGGAAGACAAGACAGTAACGAGACACAGGTGAGACACATAAAGGAAATGACCTAAGGTCAGCACAAAGGAAGGAAGCGAACAGAGATAAACTAAAACAGGAAATGAACTAAATAAGATGCGAACCCCGACGGCACCAGCTGTTCTAGATCACAGCGATGCATTCAAAGACAAAGCATCACCAAAATATGGAAAATTCTTGCTATACTGTGCACCACCAAAGCACATTTTATTCTATTTTCCCCTCAGGGAAATAAAAAGAATATCAGAGTTGCTGCATTTGCTGTTTCAGACAATTAATATGTTATAGAATCCTTATTGATTTGCCTGGAGTTCACTAAATGGATCATCCGCAATTGTCTTCGGAGGTGAACGCTGTTGGTAACGATCGGAAGAGGAGTGGGAAGGGGGGGGGGCTTAGCTGCACGTGTCGTTCTCCGACGGCCCTGCAGGCCAGCCATTAGGAAACAAGAGGCAATCACCATTTCATCAATTTTCACCACACATTCCCCCACCTTTTCTCTTTTATTCATGTATTCTCCCCCTTTGCTTTTGTTTTGGGTTTTTTCCCTCCGTCTCGATTCCTCATTTTCATTCCATTTCCGTCGCTCTCAGAGCGCTCCGCTCTCCTCCGCTCGGTCAACATCGGTGGCGGCTGCGTCTTCTGCCCCTGTGTGAGCTACTAAAAGTTTTATTTGAGTGAAGAATACAAACCTTTTTGCACAGCTGCTGCGTGTGTGGATGTTTTTTGTTTGCAGACATGCATGCAGAGAGAGGGAGAGAGGGAGAGAGAGGGAGAGAGGGAGAGAGAGAAATCCAGCAGCATAATAAAGAACAGCCCTCCATCCCTCCATTTCCTGTTAACCACCACTTATTCCTAATGGAGAGCCTATCACACATTCCCCTCATTATGGCTCTCTGTGGCCATCTCACAGCTCACATAAAGGCATCGGCCTCATACCATCCCATTTTCTCTGTATCCTTTCGCCGTCCTCCCTCTCTGAGAGGCTTCACTCACCACCTTATCGGCTTAAACCAGCTCTGACAGTGCCGGGCCCCCCTCACACACACCTTGTCTCCAGGGCAGACCACATTATGAAACAATTACTCCCCTAATTGACAGTTAATTAATCTAAAGTCAATTTGACCTTGGCAAGCTAACCTTGAGATTGAGTGCTGTAGTTGTCACGATACCGGAGCAAAGAAATAGGCCAGTGGAGAGAGAAGGATACCGTATGAGGGAGAGATGGAAGGAGATGATGTCGATGCATCTCTGAGCTATCTGCTACTCTGGGTGATGTCAGCGTGCACGTGTGTACGATCTGCAGTATTTCTGGATGTTGTTGACTGGTTGCGTGCAATATTACGCCTTCACAGGCAGCCACCAATGTGTTCTGCTGACTTGGTCATTTAGGTGTTGATTAGCTTCTCATTTTAAAGCTCCCCAACACCTCGGGTTTCTTTCTCTCCTGCCCCCATCTGTGCAGGCGTGCGCGCGTGTTGTCACAGTGGAAGTTGCAAATGTCGACAAACTTGTTTTAGTTGCACCCCCGTCGCAGCTCATTTTCATCTCTAATAATGATTACCTTTGTTGCTAAGTTGGCATTAACAGATACGAGCTCATGGGAAGAGTGCAGATGAATATATTTAGATTAACAGAAACCTCTGGTTCTCCTGGCAAATTCAAATGTTAAAGAGCGAGTCCCAGAAATACAACCGAAGACACCTGAACTCGGTGTTGTGATGTGAGAATTCATTTGTTCACTTGTTCACAGATTAGCATCGGCGCTCACCTCCACGTGATAAGACGCCCTTTACGGTGGAGCCTCTTTTCCTCCCCACAGATTTTCTGTATCGAAATCTGCGGTGCGCTGGATAAATTTGTCTCTACTTTGGGCTGCTTTGACAAGACGGAGCCCCCGCGTCACGGCTGACTGAATTTGTGTGATTAAAGACGACAAGCAAAACCATCTGCTTGTCATATCCATCTGTCATCGCTCAGCGTTTGCCATCAGCGGCGCATCACTCACAAACAAGTCCTGGATGGGGGAAAATAAAAAAAAAGGTGGGGGGTGAACGCCACAATAGCTGAGAGACAGAGGGAGCTGGAGAGAGAGTCGAGCAACTAGAAGGTTGAGAGAGTCAAGGGGTGCCTGTGAAAGTAAATGAGTGCCCAATTTAAATGGGGGGGTGAAAGGTGGTGAGTGTCCATCTCTGAGCCGCACTCGTCCCAGCTGTCTCGCTTCTCTCGCTTTAGTTTCAGATTAGAACTCTAAACGTGTTAAGGTGCGTCTAGGTTTGACGTCTAGCTGTGACCCGGTGGGTCGAGGGTTGACCTTTCACCTTTGCCACCATCCCAAAGGGAAACCTGCACATGAATTTGAGTTTAGGTGAGTTTGAGTTGAGTCTCCTGAAATCTTCTCAACAGCAATGATTTGAATTCAGTTTTATCTTTGTTTGGGGGGGGGGTTGCCTGTTTTTTGACCGTGCTTATAAGTAGAGCAGTAGCGTTTATTAGGGGCACACGAGGGTGTGTACTCAAAAACAAACCAGTATGAACCCAGCAGCTCTGACACATCATGCGTTCCTTCAAACCTACTTGATTCAGTCTCTAGCTGTTTTTTTTGTCTGCTCATCCTCACGTAAAAACAGTCAGCAGAAGGGCGCTTGTGGGAGGAGCAGCCTTCATCCTTCACCTCAGCTTTATTCTCCCTCTCGCCCGTTCCTATTGTTTTCCACTCCTCCTCCTCCTCCTCTACACATTCTCCCACCATCGTTCTCTCTTTCCCTCCCACCGACTATCTCCAGGATTATCGATTTAGCGTGGGCTGTGATTGAGTTTCACTGGGTGTAATGTGGGCCCTGAGGTGTCTCCTGAACGAAGAGCATCTTGAGTTATGGCCCAACTATAGTTACTCTTCCACAACACTTAAGCCACAGTGAAACATGGGGTCCTCATTAATACAAATATTTGTACACACACACACACACACACAGAGGGTTGTGCTTGTTTTCAAGATTCAAGATATACTTTATAAATCCCCGTAGGGAAATTGAATTGTAATAGCAGCATAGACATGAAGGAATGTAACTATAGTGTATAGACACAAATAGCAGCAGGTGTATTTACAAAGTATAGAAATAGAATAAAATAAAATACAAATAAGATTAGAATGTAGGCATAGAGATAAAAACAATAATAAATTATAAGCATATTTACATACATATAGAATAATATAGAAATAAGATTAAAACATAAGCATTAAACAATTAATGTAATTGAATGGGTTTGGAGGGCACCCGAGCTGATGCATAAATCCAGTCAAGAGAGTACAGCTCTGACAGAGAAGGAGGAATTATACAGTGTAATGGCAGGAATGACTTCCTCTACCGTTCTTAGACGCTGCTTCTCAGTTTGTCCACTGTGTTATGGAGCGGGTGGGAGGGATTGTCCAGGATTTATTCCCATCCACTTGCACATCCTAATCAACACAGTCAACCTTCAAAGTTCATCCATACAAAGTGAATCTATGAGATCGCGCATGTTTCAGTTGCTAAAATCGCGCGTGTCAACATTCAATTACATTTATTTGATAAAACATCACATAAATATTCTGGACTGCACATACTATAGAATTTACTGAGCTAGTAGCTCACTGTACATTTCCATCAACATGGCTGCTGGCCGCTTCTCCTGCATGGCTCTTTCTTTAGGTCTTCCCTATTAGTTTACTTTTTAGGGCGGAACCACGGATACTTGTTCACAGTTGTCTTCTGCTCTAGCTGGCTGGCTGCTGGCTGGCTGCTGGTTGCTGATCTTTTAATACTTATATTCTGGTGGCTCTTCATCCGCTTTTGCTGGGTCTAGAAAAGATGGAAAGAGCTGTGAAAGGTGCACCTGGATTTTCTTCTAATTTGTTGCTGTTGCTTTTCTTATATGTGGCAAAATGACTTTGTCGGCTTCAATGTCCCATCACTGCGTCAGTCTCACCTTGGGTTTCTGGGCCTCCACGATTGTCTCGGCTGAGTTGACGTCACTAACTTTTGGCAGTGATTTTATTCCAAATGGTTTTTTGAAAGAGCTTTGAGTTTTTTTCTTCAAAATTAAAAAGACAAAGGAGGCCTTGAGTTACATGAGCTTGTGGCCATGTTTTGAGCTATTGTGAGTTTTAGGAGACCAATTTTTCAAAAACTTAAAATTCGAAAATCTAAAATTTAAAGTCGGTCATCTGTTGAGTTTCCGGTGACACCAACAAAGGGCTTACCTTTTGTCCCCCAAACTCACCTTGTTGGTCTGCAGTTGACTCTGTCTGCCCTCAACCGGTTTCTCCGATTTTACTTCATTCTGTTTTTTTTTTCCGTTTTCCCTTCAATTTCTTTTTTAAATTTTTAAATATGTTCCTGGAGGGAAATAAGCAGGAATTTAAAACCATTTAAAACTTATCATTTAGGTGGAAATAATAAATAGAAAATCTGACATTTCTTACAGGAAAGAAAATTTCTTTGGAGCTTCTGTAGATGTCATCGCCTCTGGTTGTGCTTTAGCAGAACGTCCAGCAGACGAAACTAGAAACGATTGTGTTGGGTTTTCTTATACTGTGCAGTATTTTACAATTTAATATCCTGATAATAACGTCTACACAAATCAAATATGCTTCACTGCAATGACATGTAATACAGTACAATATTCTAATAAACTGTATAGCTTTATATGGAACACACAACGAACCTTTACCAGGTTCCCCCTTCTTATTAACATCCAGCTTGTTGTCAGTCTCCTGTTCACTTCCCCCTGAGTCACTGGGTAGCCAAGGACGGATGGACCATATCCGCATGACCTCCTGCTGCTGACTGGTGTCTCCTCCAGTTTCAGATTCTTCATCTGAACTGATTATTGAGTAAGAAGGGTATCTGTGGTGTTGGAGAGACAGTTTTTAAGATCAGTCACACTGAAGAGTTTCAGCAAAAATATTTAAAGAGAGACGATCAATAGTCTAACATTGATGGAGGACGACAAGAAACAGTCTGGTTCAAAACTGAATTTTCTTCCATGGCATTGACTTACTTTGGTTTGGCTCTGGGCGTCTTGTCCGGTTCTGCCGGCTGGTCCAGGAGTTTGCTGACTGGTGCTGCAGGCTTTACCTGGATGTCTTTAGAGGGCAGCCTGAACTGAGATCTTGCTGGCATCTCTGAACACATAAAGTGACCATTTTAACACAATCATCAATAGTTCATCACAATGATTTGCATGTTTAAATTAGATTGGGAGGTGGACAGTGAGTGACCTCTATCAGGTTTCTCCTTCTTATTTCCAGTCAGCTTCTTGTCAGTCTGCAGTTCATTTCTCTCAGACTGCCTGGGTAGCTGAGGACAGCGGGACAATTTCCGCTTGTCCTCCTCCTGCTCACTGGTGTCTCCTCCAGTTTCAGATTCTTCTCCTGAACTGGATGTTGAGACAGAAGGGTATCTGAGGTGTTGGAGAAACAGTTTTTAAGATCAATCACACTGAAGAGCTTCAGCAAAAACATTTAGAGACGATCAATAGTCTCACATTGATGGAGGACGACAAGAAAGAGTCTAGTTCTAAACTAAATTTTCTTCCATGGCATTGACTTACTTTGGTTTGGCTCTGGACATCTTGTCCAGTTCTGCCGGCTGCTCCAGGAGTTTGCTGACTGGTGCTACAGGCTTTACCTGGATGACTTTACAGGGCAGCCTGAACTGAGATCTCGCTGGCATCTCTGAACACATAAAGTGACCATTTTAACACAATCACCAATAGTTCATCACAATGATTTGCATGTTTAAATTAGGGTGGGAGGTGGACAGTGAGTGACCTTTACCAGGTTTCTCCTTCTTATTTCCAGTCAGCTTCTTGTCAGTCTGCTGTTCATTTCTCTCAGACTGACTGGGTAGCTGAGGACGGCGGGACAATTTCCGCTTGTCCTCACTGGGTCTCTGGAATGTGTCACACTCCTGCTTTTGTAACAGGCATTCTCGTATTTTAGTCTCCTCCTGTTCACTAGATGTTTCGTCACTTGAGGAGTCATCAACAAATCTGAGGAGTTGCCAGATTAAATCAGTTAAATTCAAAGCCATGCAAAGCTGCTCATGAAGGTGTGACTATTTAAAGAGAGGAGAAGTATATTTTGATCTCCTTAATCACATTCATCACGCTATCAAATTTTCCTTACATCGTGGAGCTCTGGGTTGGAGTGGGCATGGAGACCTTCCCCTGTGAAATGACAGATCATTTTAATGTTTGCATGAAGTTGTACCTCAGTCCAAAGCGTTAAGGCCAGAGAGTCAGGGAACCGTCACTCTTAGGCTGAGACATTCATTATTTTTAAAAAAAAACTTGCCGAGCTCGAATGAATTTAAGTCTAGAATTTCCCCATTTGTGTTTTTCACCATACATCCATGGTGAAAATGCTCATTAACGTGCGCTGCACATTCTGGGGGATCGTGTGTTATTTCACTTCCTCTCTCAACCTAATTATGCAGCCTGTGTCAGAGTGGCAGCCGGTGTGAAGCTGACGTCCTTACCGTCTGCTTCCGGCTTTTGTTCTGCTCCCTCCTGTTTTTCTTCTGCACCCTGTGGTCCTGTTTCTGCACACACACACACATACATGCACACACACACACACAGAGACATTGGAACGGAGTCTGCATAAGAGATCACGAACTAAGATCTGTTTCAATCAGGCTCATTTTGAGCAGAAGGTTTAAGAATATCTCTATAAAGACCAGGTGAACATCTGAACCATTATTAGAACATCTGTAGGGACCGATTGAGTGTCATTGTTCACCTCATTCACATCCTTCAGGGTGCTGTTCTCTGACTCCAGCGTGAGGTTCTCCTGCTGCAGCTTCAGGATCTGTGCCTGGAGCATTGTAGTTTCCTGCTGGAGTTCCTCCTTTCCATTTTTAAATTCCTCTTTCTCCTGCTGCAGCTTTAGGATCTCTGCCTGGAGCATCATAGTTTCCTGCCGGAGTTCCTCCTTTCCGTTTTGAAATTCCACTTTCTCCTGCTGCAGCCTCAGGATCTGTGCCTGGAGCATCATAGTTTCCTGCTGGAGTTCCTCCTTTCCATTTTTAAATTCCTCTTTCTTCTGCTGCAGCTTTAGGATCTCTGCCTGGAGCATCATAGTTTCCTGCCGGAGTTCCTCCTTTCCGTTTTGAAATTCCCCTTTCTCCTGCTGCAGCCTCAGGATCTGTGCCTGGAGCATCATAGTTTCCTGCTGGAGTTCCTCCTTTCCATTTTGAAATTCCACTTTCTCCAGCTGCAGCTTTAGGATCTGTGCCTGGAGCATCGTGTTTTGCTGCTGGAGTTCCTCCTTTCCATTTTGAAATTCCACTTCCTCCTGCTGCAGCCTCAGGACCATTGCCCGGAGAATCGTGGTTTCCTGTCGCAGTTCCTCCTTTCCATTTTGCAATTCCACTTTCTCCTCCTGCAGGCTCAGGACCATTGCCCGGAGAATCGTGGTTTCCTGTCGCAGTTCCTCCTTTCCATTTTGCAATTCCACTTTCTCCTCCTGCAGCCTCAGGACCATTGCCCGGAGAATCGTGGTTTCCTGTCGCAGTTCCTCCTTTCCATTTTGCAATTCCACTTTCTCCTCCTGCAGCCTCAGGACCATTGCCCGGAGAATCATGATTTCCTGCTGGCGTTCCTCCTTTTCATTTTGCAACTCCTGCTGCAGCCTCCTGCTCTTTGTCTGCTCTTCAAGATTCTCTTGCTGCAGACGGAGGTTCTCCGCCTTCAGCCTCTGGTTCTCGGCCTCCACCTGCATCGCTGACTTCTCCAGCTTCAGATTTTCCTTCTTGTAGTGCAGCTCCAGCTTTTCCTGCTGCTCCTGGTTGTCAAAGGAGACAATGACATTCTGTTTTTCACCACATGGATTTACAGAAATGGTTTTGTCTGGACATCTGCCCAAACATTTCAGTCACATCACAAACCCAACAGCAGTGTGGTTCTTCTCCCTTTGCTGCTTGGGCTAGCTGCATCCTCAGACTGTTGATCTCCAGTTTCAGACTCTCGATCTCATTCTTCTGATCAATTTTAACCATTACTGGAAAGATGTAAAAAACAAGGTTTTTAGAGTCCACACCAGTGGAACATGAATGTGACTTGTGAAGTATTTACAGTTCTGGCACTGGTCCGGGTGACGCCGCAGCATGTGTTTCTGGAGGAAGAAGGCATTCAGGTACTTCTTCTCACAGTGTCCACACTGAAAGTAAAGACAACAGAGCCAATATTTAACTTTTTTTTCCAAAAAGCAGACCTTTTGACTGACTTTTGTTAAAACAATGGTTTTAATATTCCTCAGGAGCGAGGCTTTAACATCTGAACGCTACCTGGATGCCGTTGTTGATGTTTGTTGCAAACAGAGTTTGTTGCTTTTTAATAATAGTTCCCCTGGACTTCAGCTCAGAGACCATCCCCTTCATCTTCTCCTCCTGTTCCTTATTCTTGTCCTGAAGCTTTTGGCACTCTTCCTCACTGGATTTCAGCTTATCCTCTGTGTTTTGCAAGCCAGAAATGAGTTTTTCCTGGCAATGATGCAGCCACTCCAGTGACAACTGAGCCAGCCGAAAGAGTTTGACTAATGTCGGGTCTGCGGGGGACATGCACCGCGGACACTGCACAGTCTCCAAGCTGCAGTAGGTGACATCACTGATGTATTCCTGAAGGGCATTGATATCTACCGTCCTCACCAGTAGATCAATGTTCAGAACATTAATCCGTCGCCAGTCCACGTTTCTTTTGTCTGAGCTAAAGTTGAAGCCAAGTTTGTGATGGTCTCCTTTCTGGAATGCCATTGTCATGGAGTGTATCTTCTGTGGATAGGACACATGAATAAAGTGAAGTGACTGAATGATAAAAAGTGACTTCCCAATTCAAAAGACCTTAAACTCCCACAAAATAAGAGACAAGAGAAAACCCTGGAAGTGATGCTGCAGAAATGTTGGCCAATCGACCTTCTGTGGGATACTTAGCCTACTATTAAACATGCCCGTATAGGGCGGAGCTGGGAAATGGCTCCTAAACGTACAGTTGGAAACAATCTTGTTACGAACTATCCATAAATATAATTTCTTTATACATTTCAAAAGGCCTACCGCAGAACAAATGTAGTCAATCTGCTGGTGCAATAAAGCTGATTGTTGTTGGTTGTAAACTAAACATATTTTTATTACATATATGGTTGATAAAAGAGGATAATGGGCTTTCATATCAAAGAGATTAAACATAAAGGATATTAAAGAAATTGTTTGACTGTCGGTCTGTCATTTAGCAATTTTAATCAGTATTGGGCCAAGTTGTGGTAAAAGCAACAAGTTTTAGAAGTTCTCTTCAGATTACCAAACATAGATGTGACCAATTATTAAAAGTCATTTGGAAAACAGTGGAGGTTTTTTTTTACACATAGACCCATGAAGAGAAGAAAAATGAATTGCAGTCATAGCTGAAAACTCATTTTTACATTTATGTGTTGGAGAAAGAAATGAGAAACACAAAAGTGTGCACTTGTAAAGGCTGAGCATCATTCCCAAAATCTAATTATAATCATGTATCTGTGAAATTTCCCTGTTCTCCACATTCTCCCACCATAACCAGTCCCAAAGCTTTGAGATAACCCTGATAACACCACGCATCCTGCAAAACCTTCTGTGGGATAATTAGCCTGCTATTAAACATGCGCGTATAGGGCGGAGCTGGGAATTGGCTCCTAAACGTACAGTTGGAAACAATCTTGTTACGAGCTATCCATGAATATAATTTCTTTATACATTTCAAAAGGCCTACCGCAGAACAAATGTCAATCTGCTGATGCAGTAAAGCTGATTGTTGTTGGTTGTAAACTAAACACATTTATATTACATATATGGTTGATAAAAGAGGATAATAGGCTTTCATATCAAAGAGATTAAACATAAAGATATTAAAGAAATTAAAGACAATCTGAACATGGTAACCAATCATGAATGAAACAATCTATTCCATTCTATTTTCAGAAACCCACAAACCCAGATGGAGCAAATCAATCAACCAAGCATCTGCTACAATCTAAATCGTCTCTAGGTGCTTTACAGAAGAATCCCAGGGCCTGACCCTCAACAAGCAACAGTGGCATGGAAAAACATGCCCATAAATGGCAGAGCTGGGAAATGGCTCCTAAACGTAAACTTTGAAACTATCTTGTTTTTTGACCGTGCTTAGAAGTAGAGCAGTTGCGTTTATTTGGGGGACACGAGGGTGACGTGTGTCCTCAAAAACAAACAAACCAGTATGAACCCAGCAGCTCTGGGACGTCAAGCGTTCCTTCCAACCTATTTGATTCAGTCTCTAGCTGTTTTTTTTTGTCTGCTCATCCTCACGTAAAAACAGTCAGCAGAAGGGCGATTGTGGGAGAAGCAGCCTTCATCCTTCATCTCAGCTTTATTCTCCCTCTCGTGCGTTCCTCTTGAGTTTGTCTTGTTTTCCACTCCTCCACTCCTCCTGACATGTAATACAGTACAATATTCTAATAAACTGTATAGCTTTATATGGAACACACAACAAAACTTTACAAGGGTTCCCCTGCTTATTTACAGTCAGCTTGTTGTCAGTCTCCAGTTCATTTCCCTCTGACTCACTGGTCAATTGAGGACAGCAGGACAATATCCATATGTCCTCCTCCTGCTCACTGGCGTCTCCTCCAGTTTCAGACTCCTCACTTGAACTGGATGTTGAGACAAAAGGGTATGTGAGGTGTTGGAGAAAGTTTTTAAGATCAGTCACACTGAAGAGTTTCAGCAAAAATATTTTGAGACAATCAATAGTATAACTGATGGAGGACGACGAGAAAGAGTCTAGTTCAAAACTGAATCCTCTTACATGGCATTGACTCACCTTGGTTGGGCTGTGGACGTCTTGTCGGGGCTTACAGGCAAAGGCCTGGTGGCCGGGGCTATTCCCAAGGGACCGGACCGGGGTGCAGCCCGAAATGGCGACATATGCCCGACTTCCTGTAGACTCCCCACCCACAGGAAGATCCATGAGAGGAAGGTCTCATGCTGTTGTTTGTGTCTATGGGCCAAACAGAAGCACAGACACCCAGCCTTGTTGGAGTCCCTAGGAGGGGGGGGGATTAAAAGTGCTCTGACTGGGGATCCCATCCTTCTACTGGGGGACTTCAACACCCATGTGGGCAAAGACAGTGACACTTGAAGTGGTGTAATTGGGAGGAATGGCCTCTCCGACCTGAAACCGAGTAGTGTTTTGTTATTGGACTTCTGTGTTCATCACAGTTTGTCCATAACAAACACCGTGTTCATGCAAAACGGTGTCCATTCGTGCACATTTGGACACTTGGCTGAGGAGAGGGGCTGCACTGTCAACCACTCACAAACTAGTGGTGAGTTGGATTCACTGGCAAGGGAGAAGGCTAAACAGGCCCAGTAGACCCAAATGTAATGTGAGGAGTTGTTGAGAACATCTGGCTGAGCCCTCTACCAGGGAGATCTTCAACTCCCACATTCAGAAGAGCTTCACGCTGTTGGATTGCAATACCTCTCGTGTGTCACTGCCAATCCGCGTGTTCTTTAAATGAAGACTTCAAGTAAACAAATGTCAATTTCAAAATGTATTTAGCATACAGAATCAGTTCAAGATACAAATATTACAGAGCTCTGGGCCAGTTCATAACCCTAGCAACAACAAAGTCAATTGTCAGGGCATGAAGTCTGACGACCTAACTATCCCTTGACCCAGTCTTTTATAGAAAGATATATGTAAATTATTGATGCTAATTCAGTCCAATCCAGTCCTTCTTCTTGGATGACCCCATCTTCTTCTTCCAGCCTCCTTTGGTGTTGGTGTGGTCCTTCTTCTCCATTATCTTCTCCAGATGGCCAGGTCCAAAGTCATATTCCTGCCAAGGAACTTATCAACACCAGTAAACTACGTTGTCATGTTTTACGATGGGGGTCTACCATTTCCTGTCTGCCTGGCTCCAACTGTCTGACCAGTATTCAGGTCAAGGAAGGGTCAACTGACTTGCTTATGTGTATTCCTACTAAAGAGTATATAGTATTTCTAACTTCTAAACTAACTGTAACATAAAACAAAAACATATAGTATAACACATGCTGACAAGATAAAATAATTCTCTTCAACGCATATCCCAAGGGAGGCTGGGGGACATCGAGTCGGAGTGGACCATGTTCCCTCCCTCCATTGCTGATGCAGCAGCATCAAGCTGTTGACGCAAGGTCTCTGGTGCCAGTTGTTGCGGCGGGCCACAAACATGGTGGTGGACATTGGAAGTAAGGGACTCTGTCAACCTTAAGAAGGAGTTCTATCTGGCCATGTTGCCCCATAAACCTCCCCAAACAGCAGGCCAAGCAGGTTGCAGCTCGGGCTGTCCAGGAGGCAAACACTTGTGTCTGGGAGGAGTTCGGGGAAGCCATGGAGAAAGACTATGGGTCAGGCGAGAAAAGATTCTGGCAAACCATTCGGCGCCTTAGGAGGGGGAAGCAGTGCTCTGCTAATTTTTGATAGTGCAGACGGGGACCTTCTGACCTCTACTGGGGATATTGCCGGACGGTGGAAGGAATATTTCGAGGAGCTCCTCACTGTCCTGGCTGGCACGCCTCTGCAACATCGCATGGCATTTGGGGACAGTGCCACTTGGGTGGTGGTACCTCCTTTTAAAAAGGGCAACCGGAGGGTGTGTTCCAACTATAGCAGGATCACACTCTTCAGCGTGCCTGGCAAGGTCTATGCCAGAGCACCGGAGTAGAGAATTCGACCGATAGTTGAACACTGGATTTCATAGAAATGATGTGGTTTTGGTCCTTTCTGTGGAACACTGGGCCAACTCTATATCCCCTGCAGGGTGCTTGAGGGTTTATGGGAGTTTGTCCTGTGGTATATTTTCTTCTGGTGGTAATCGAGAGGTGTTGATGAGGAAGGAATCTTCGCAGACACATACTTGGTTATAAGAGATGTTTATTGGAGAGAACAGTCAGGTATCAATCAGACACCGCAGCTTGCACGAGGGAGTTTTTGCGGGTGAAATGGTGAAGATCTCCAAAGTGCTTACTTCGATAACCCCTTCTTATATAGTCAGGTAAACACATTCTTCTCCGATGACCTCATAACACAGTATAGCCAACCAAATGGAATAGAGTCCAGTTATTATCAAAAATGGAAGCAAGGCATCATGGTACACATCCTCGTGTGAAGAACAATGAGGAGCCTATGGACCCCAGTATCACCTCTTATCAGCTTCTCTTACGGGAAAGAAACAAGATATCCATCACAAACATGAAAAGAACAAGGGCCGCAGGACACCTGTAAAACATATCTTGAGATGGCGTCAAGCTGGCTGAAAAACAAATTGTGGCTTTACAAAGGTCAAGGCCTGCAGAGAATAGAGGCATAGACTTCAGATACTACATAACACTCCCCCCCCACCGAAATTGCGCAAAGTAAAAAAGATAATCAAGTTTTATTGAAGTTGACGGTGACCAATAAAGTAGGATAATTTGATGCACATGAGCAAAAGATTGATTGGGTAGGAGTAATTCATATATGAAAATTCAGTGGACTGTGAGAGCAAGTCTCTGATGGTCCCTCTGTCTATGGTGATCAGCTACGGTACTCCAAGCAAATTTTGCAAAAAGGTTATATTCAGGGAGAGTTTGGCAAACACAAATGAGACACTCAGAAACAAAATCAAAAAACTGTCCATGGTCAAGCTGGTCAACCCATCGGACCTTACCTCGGAACTTTCCCTGACTAAGTACTCATTTCCCTATTCACCAAAAACCTGAGTTTTCATAACATCTGCCTACTGATGAAATCCCCCAAATAACTTTATTGACAAAAACCATGTGTGTGTGTGTGTTAAACACATCAAATTGCAGTTTTTTGAACTTGTACTTCGTAGTCCCCTGATGAAGGATCTTCAGGTGATTCACATCTTCAGTTGTTCCACATCTTCATTCAGTGTCCTCCAGCATCTTTCACTGTTCATTTTGAGTGAGTCCATTCGAACATAGTTGTCACCCCAACGTAGATCCCCAACTACTGTCCTGGAAACAGATCTGGCAGTATCCTTGCAAACAAAATATTGGTTTCATTAAGAGGAATACAGTACAAACATATCAGAGCATGAGTATCATATCTCAATCGAATATACTGCATATTTATCAACCATCTTGTCAGAAATGTCCTCATCTGAATCAACCAAAGCTTTATCACTTAAGAGCGGCATCTGGGTCTCATTGCCAGGCATCACCACACCAATCCAATGCAATATCAACACCTTGGCACAGGTCAATGACAAAGTGCAAAAACAAACTATCACACTACGACTGCACCGAGAACCTGAAACAACACAGCTCCCATTGGATGTAACCTAGATGTAATCTAAAGCCATGTCATCTTTCAACAACGTAAGTCTGTGACTCCTCTGAGCATTGGAAAGATGTTCAAAGCCTCTTATGGTTTCATTAGTGATATTGTCAATATTTTCGGCAAGAAATACAACAACATACCACGGAAACCAACCGATACCCCATTTTTCTCCTAGATTTTTCTCCAATGGATAGATTCAAGATTGTGAAATTGTGCGAGTTCTCTCACTCTCCTAGCACCCGAGGCAGCAGTAAAATTGCTGGTAGAATTGGTGTCATCTGAAGGCGGGGTTGTACCACTGGTGCCACTTTGTTCTGAGCCTAGACACAATGCGACAAGTGATACTATGTTGGCGAACCTTTGACCTGGACAGCAGTTCAACGCACAACTTCAAATGGACCTTGACGACACTCGTCAAACCACTTCCTCCGGAACACCTTTACAAATACCTTATCTCGTGGTTTCACTGTGGTGCTCGTCGAGCCTCTGTTGCGCCTCTTCCTGCTGCTGCCTTTCAGAAACATATGTGGGTATTCTTTTATGAAGAATAGCCAAATAGTTAACTTAGGCATGCATTTCATACTCAAGAAGTTCCAGACTTGGGCCTTTGCCACTTGTGCGCCAAGGAGTTGGCATTCGTCTGCCTGTCGCTAGTTCATGTTCAGGAACCCACAAACTCAAATGGAGCAAATCAATCAATCAATCTTTATATAGCATCTGTTCCAATCTAAATCATCTCTAGGTGCTTTACAGAATCCCAGGGCCTGACCCTCAACAAGCAACAGTGCCATGGAAAAACATGCCCATATAGGGCAGAGCTGGGAAATGGCTCCTAAACTTAAACTTGGAAACCATCTTGTTTTTTGACCGTGCTTATAAGTAGAGTAGTTGCATTTATTTGGGGCACACGGGGGTGATGTGTGTACTCAAAAACAAACCAGTATGAACTCAGCAGCTCTGACACATCATGCGTTCCTTCAAACCTACTTGATTCGGTCTCTAGCTGTTTTGTTTTTTTTTGTTGTCTGCTCATCCTCACGTAAAAACAGTCAGCAGAAGGGCGCTTGTGGGAGGAGCAGCCTTCATCTCAGCTTTATTCGCCCTCTCGCCCGTTCCTATTCATTGTCCAACATCCCGAATTCCTCTTCTTAATCATCTGAATCAGACTCACCGACCGGTTCCGCTTCAGCGTTGATTTTGTGAAAGCTCTTACAATACATGAAGACGGTATTATAGCCCATGCGTCTACAATCCACCCGCATATGGTGGCATAACTTGCCCGCCGCTGCCTCATAGATGTGGCTGGGCGCCGTTATCTTGTCGCGGCAGTAGGTGCGGAAGATGGCCGCCCTCTCCTGGTAGTCCGCGGGCAGCCGCTGCGCAACAGTTTTCCTCGCGCGTATGGAGAGATGCCGCCGCCTCATAAAGCGAAAACACTAAGATTGCTCGATTGCCATTTTCAGCCGCATATTCGATGGCCTGCAGTTTAAAGTAAGCCTCATTCATATAGGTCTCGCTTGACCGGCACCATTTTAAGGGATCCTTACGCGTAGGTGTCGCTAATCGATTGGCGGAGCGTTTACCGTAGTGCACCTACCAAAGGCACACAGCAGACACAAGGCGCTCCATATTAGAAGGCGCACCGTCGATTTTTGAGAAAATCTCAGTGTTTTAGGTGCGCCTTATGGTCGTAAAAAAACGGTAGTTACTCTTTCACAACACTTAAGCCACAGTGAAACATGGGGTCCTCATTAATACAAATATTTGGACACACACACACACACACAGAGGGTTGTGCTTGTTTTCAAGATTCAAGATATACTTTATAAACCCCCATAGGGAAGTATAGAAATAGAATAAAATAAAATACAAATAAGATTAGAATGTAGGCATAGAGATAAAAACAATAATAAATTATAAGCATATTTACATACATATAGAATAATATAGAAATAAGATTAAAACATAAGCATTAAACAATTAATGTAATTGAATGGGTTTGGAGGGCACCTGAGCTGATGCATAAATCCAGTCAAGAGAGTACAGCTCTGACAGAGAAGGAGGAATTATACAGTGTAATGGCAGGAATGACTTCCTCTACCGTTCTTAGACGCTGCTTCTCAGTTTGTCCACTGTGTTATGGAGCGGGTGGGAGGGATTGTCCAGGATTTATTCCCATCCACTTGCACATCCTAATCAACACAGTCAACCTTCAAAGTTCATCCATACAAAGTGAATCTATGAGATCGCGCATGTTTCAGTTGCTAAAATCGCGCGTGTCAACATTCAATTAAATTTATTTGATAAAACATCACATAAATATTCTGGACTGCACATACTATAGAATTTACTGAGCTAGTAGCTCACTATACATTTCCATCAACATGACTGCTGGCCGCTTCTCCTGCATGGCTCTTTCTTTAGGTCTTCCCTATTAGTTTACTTTTTAGGGCGGAACCACGGATACTTGTTCACAGTTGTCTTCTGCTCTAGCTGGCTGGCTGCTGGCTGGCTGCTGGTTGCTGATCTTTTAATACTTATATTCTGGTGGCTCTTCATCCGCTTTTGCTGGGTCTAGAAAAGATGGACAGAGCTGTGAAAGGTGCGCCTGGATTTTCTTCTAATTTGTTGCTGTTGCTTTTCTTATATGTGGCAAAATGACTTTGTCGGCTTCAATGTCCCATCACTGCGTCAGTCTCACCTTGGGTTTCTGGGCCTCCACGATTGTCTCGGCTGAGTTGACGTCACTAACTTTTGGCGGTGATTTTATTCCAAATGGTTTTTTGAAAGAGCTTTGAGTTTTTTTCTTCAAAATTAAAAAGACAAAGGAGGCATTGAGTTACATGAGCTTGTGGCCATGTTTTGAGCTATTGTGAGTTTTAGGAGACCAATTTTTCAAAAACTTAAAATTCGAAAATCTAAGATTTAAAGTCGGTCATCTGTTGAGTTTCCGGTGACACCAACAAAGGCCTTACCTTTTGTCCCCCAAACTCACCTTGTTGGTCTGCTGTTGACTCTGTCTGCCCTCAACCGGTTTCTCCGATTTTACTTCATTCTGTTCTTTTTTTTCCGTTTTTCCCTTCAATTTCTTTTTTAAATTTTTGAATATGTTCCTGGAGGGAAATAAGCAGGAATTTAAAACCATTTAAAACTTATCATTTAGGTGGAAATAATAAATAGAAAATCATTTGTTTTTCCAGAAATCTGACATTTCTTACAGGAAAGAAAATTTCTTTGGAGCTTCTGTAGATGTCATCGCCTCTGGTTGTGCTTCAGCAGAACGTCCAGCAGACGAAACTAGAAACGATTGTGTTGGGTTTTCTTATACTGTGCAGTATTTTACAATTTAATATCCTGATAATAACGTCTACACAAATCAAATATGCTTCACTGCAATGACATGTAATACAGTACAATATTCTAATAAACTGTATAGCGTTATATGGAACACACAACGAACCTTTACCAGGTTCCCCCTTCTTATTAACATCCAGCTTGTTTTCAGTCTCCTGTTCACTTCCCCCTGAGTCACTGGGTAGCCAAGGACGGATGGACCATATCCGCATGACCTCCTGCTGCTGACTGGTGTCTCCTCCAGTTTCAGATTCTTCATCCGAACTGATTATTGAGTAAGAAGGGTATCTGTGGTGTTGGAGAGACAGTTTTTAAGATCAGTTACACTGAAGAGTTTCAGCAAAAATATTTAAAGAGAGACGATCAATAGTCTCACATTGATGGGGGACGACAAGAAAGAGTCGAGTTCAAAACTGAATTTTCTTCCATGGAATTGACTTACTTTGGTTTGGCTCTGGGCGTCTTGTCCGGTTCTGCCGGCTGGTCCAGGAGTTCACTGACTGGTGCTACAGGCTTTACCTGGATGTCTTTAGAGGGCAGCCTAAGCTGAGATCTCCCTGGCATCTCTGAACACATAAAGTGACCATTTTAACACCATCACCAATAGTTCATCACAATGATTTGCATGTTTAAATTAGATTGGGAGGTGGATAGTGAGTGACCTCTACCAGGTTTCTCCTTCTTATTTCCAGTCAGCTTCTTGTCAGTCTCCAGTTCATTTCTCTCAGACTGACTGGGTAGCTGAGGACAGCGGGACAATTTCCGCTTGACCTCCTCCTGCTCACTGGTGTCTCCTCCAGTTTCAGATTCTTCTCCTGAACTGGATGTTGAGACAGAAGGGTATCTGAGGTGTTGGAGAAACAGTTTTTAAGATCAGTCACACTGAAGAGCTTCAGCAAAAACATTTAGAGACGATCTATAGTCTCACATTGATGGAGGACGACAAGAAAGAGTCTAGTTAAAAACTGAATTTTCTTCCATGGCATTGACTTACTTTGGTTTGGCTGTGGACATCTTGTCCAGTTCTGCCGGCTGCTCCAGGAGTTTGCTGACTGGTGCTACAGGCTTTACCTGGATGTCTTTAGAGGGCAGCCTGAACTGAGATCTTGCTGGCATCTCTGAACACATAAAGTGACCATTTTAACACAATCATCAATAGTTCATCACAATGATTTGCATGTTTAAATTAGTTTGGAAGGTGGACAGTGAGTGACCTTTACCAGGTTTCTCCTTCTTATTTCCAGTCAGCTTCTTGTCAGTCTGCAGTTCATTTCTCTCAGACTGCCTGGGTAGCTGAGGACGGCGGGGCAATTTCCGCTTGTCCTCCTCCTGCTCACTGGTGTCTCCTCCAGTTTCAGATTCTTCTCCTGAACTGGATGTCGAGACAGAAGGGTATCTGAGGTGTTGGAGAAGCAGTTTTTAAGATCAGTCACACTGAAGAGCTTCAGCAAAAACATTTAGAGTCGATCAATAGTCTCACATTGATGGAGGACGACAAGAAAGAGTCTAGTTAAAAACTGAATTTTCTTCCATGGCATTGACTTACTTTGGTTTGGCTGTGGACATCTTGTCCAGTTCTGCCGGCTGCTCCAGGAGTTTGCTGACTGGTGCTACAGGCTTTACCTGGATGTCTTTAGAGGGCAGCCTGAACTGAGATCTCGCTGGCATCTCTGAACACATAAAGTGACCATTTTAACACAATCATCAATAGTTCATCACAATGATTTGCATGTTTAAATTAGTTTGGAAGGTGGACAGTGAGTGACCTTTACCAGGTTTCTCCTTCTTATTTCCAGTCAGCTTCTTGTCAGTCTGCAGTTCATTTCTCTCAGACTGCCTGGGTAGCTGAGGACGGCGGGACAATTTCCGCTTGTCCTCCTCCTGCTCACTGGTGTCTCCTCCAGTTTCAGATTCTTCTCCTGAACTGGATGTTGAGACAGAAGGGTATCTGAGGTGTTGGAGAAACAGTTTTTAAGATCAGTCACACTGAAGAGCTTCAGCAAAAACATTTAGAGACGATCAATAGTCTCACATTGATGGAGGACGACAAGAAAGAGTCTAGTTCAAAACTGAATTTTCTTCCATGGCATTGACTTACTTTGGTTTGGCTCTGGGCGTCTTGTCCAGTTCTGCCGGCTGCTCCAGGAGTTTGCTGACTGGTGCTGCAGGCTTTACCTGGATGACTTTCGAGGGCAGCCTGAACTGAGATCTCGCTGGCATCTCTGAACACATAAAGTGACCATTTTAACACAATCACCAATAGTTCATCACAATTTTGCATGTTTAAATTAGGGTGGGAGGTGGACAGTGAGTGACCTTTACCAGGTTTCTCCTTCTTATTTCCAGTCAGCTTCTTGTCAGTCTGCAGTTCATTTCTCTCAGACTGACTGGGTAGCTGAGGACGGTGGGACAATTTCCGCATGTCCTCACTGGGTCTCTGGAATGTGTCACACTCCTGCTTTTGTAACTGGCATTTTCGTATTTTAGTCTCCTCCTGTTCACTGGACGTTTCGTCACTTGAGGAGTCATCAACAAATCTGAGGAGTTGCCAGATTAAATCAGTTAAATTCAAAGCCATGCAAAGCTGCTCATGAAGGTGTGACTATTTAAAGAGAGGAGAAGTATATTTTGATCTCCTTAATCACATTCATCACACTATCAAATTTTCCTTACATCGTGGAGCTCTGGGTTGGAGTGGGCATGGAGACCTTCCCCTGTGAAATGACAGATCATTTTAATGTTTGCATGAAGTTGTACCTCAATCCAAAGCGTTAAGGCCAGAGAGTCAGGGAACCGTCACTCTTAGGCTGAGACATTCATTATTTTTAAAAAAAAACTTGCCGAGCTCGAACGAATTTAAGTCTAGAATTTCCCCATTTGTGTTTTTCACCATACATCCATAGTGAAAATGCTCATTAACGTGCGCTGCACATTCTGGGGGATCATGTGTTATTTCACTTCCTCTCTCAACCTAATTATGCAGCCTGTGTCAGAGTGGCAGCCGGTGTGAAGCTGACGTCCTTACCGTCTGCTTCCGGCTTTTGTTCTGCTCCCTCCTGTTTTTCTTCTGCACCCTGTGGTCCTGTTTCTGCACACACACACACATACATGCACACACACACAGAGACATTGGAACGGAGTCTGCTTAAGAGATCACAAACTAGGATCTGTTTCAATCAGGCTCATTTTGAGCAGAAGGTTTAAGAATATCTCTATAAAGACCAGGTGAACATCTGAACCATTATTAGAACATCTGTAGGGACCGATTGAGTGTCACTGTTCACCTCATTCACATCCTTCAGGGTGCTGTTCTCTGACTCCAGCGTGAGGTTCTCCTGTTGCAGCTTCAGGATCTGTGCCTGGAGCATTGTAGTTTCCTGCCGGAATTCTTCCTTTACATTTTGAGATTCCACTTTTTCCTGCTGCTGTTTTAGGATCTCTGCCTGGAACATCGTAGTTTCCTGCCGGAGTTCTTCCTTTATGTTTTGAAATTCCACTTTTTCCTCCTGCAGCCTCAGGATCTGTGCCTGGAGCATCGTGTTTTGCTGCTGGATTTCGTCTTTTCCATTTTGGAACTCCACTTTCTCGTGCTGCAGCTTTAGGATCTCTGCCTGGAGCATCGTGTTTTGCTGCTGGAGTTCGTCCTTTCCATTTTGGAACTCCACTTTCTCCTGCTGCAGCTTCAGGATCTCTGCCTGGAGCATCGTGGTTTGCTGCTGGAGTTCCTCCTTTCCATTTTGAAATTCCACTTTTTCCTGCTGCAGCCTCAGGATCTCTGCCTGGAGCATCGTGGTTTGCTGCTGGAGTTCCTCCTTTCCATTTTGCAATTCCACTTTCTCTTCCTGCAGCCTCAGGACCATTGCCCGGAGAATCGTGGTTTCCTCTTGGAGTTCCTCCTTTCCATTTTGGAACTCCACTTTCTCCTCCTCCAGATTCAGGATCTCTGCCTGGAACATCATGACTTGCTGCTGGCGTTCCTCCTTTTCATTTTGCAACTCCTGCTGCAGCCTCCTGCTCTTTGTCTGCTCTTCAAGCTTCTCGTGCTGCAGACGGAGGTTCTCCGCCTTCAGCCTCAGGTTCTCGGCCTCCACCTGCATCGCTGACTTCTCCAGCTTCAGTTTTTCCTTCTCGTAGTGCAGCTCCAGCTTGTCCTGCTGCTCCTGGTTGTCAAAGGAGACAATGACATTCTGTTTTTCACCACATGGATTTACAGAAATGGTTTTGTCTGGACATCTTCCCAAACATTTCAGTCACATCACAAACCCAACAGCAGTGTGGTTCTTCTACCTTTGCTGCTTGGGCCAGCTGCATCCTCAGACTGTTGATCTCCAGTTTCAGACTCTCGATCTCAGAATTCTTCTGATCAATTTTAACCATTACTGGAAAGATGTAAAAAACAAGGTTTTTAGAGTCCACACCAGTGGAACATGAATGTGACGTGTGAAGTATTTACAGTTCTGGCACTGGTCCGGGTGACGCCGCAGCATGTGTTTCTGAAGGAAGAAGGCATTCAGGTAGTTCTTCTCACAGTGTCCACACTGAAAGTAAAGACAACAGAGCCAATATTTAACTTTTTTTTGTTTTTTCGAAAACCAGACCTTTTGACTGACTTTTGTTAAAACAATGGTTTTAATATTCCTCAGGAGCGAGGCTTTAACATCTGAACGCTACCTGGATGCCGTTGTTGATGTTTGTTGCAAACAGAGATTGTTGCTTTTTAATAATAGTTCTCCTGGACTTCAGCTCAGAGACCATCCCCTTCATCTTCTCCTCCTGTTCCTTATTCTTGTCCTTAAGCTTTTGGCACTCTTCCTCACTGGATTTCAGCTTATCCTCTGTGTTTTGCAAGCCAGAAATGAGTTTTTCCTGGCAATGATGCAGCCACTCCAGTGACAACTGAGCCAGCCGAAAGAGTTTGACTAATGTCGGGTCTGCGGGGGACATGCACCGCGGACACCGCACAGTCTCCAAGCTGCAGTAGGTGACATCACTGATGTATTCCTGAAGGGCATCGATATCTACCGTCCTCACCAGTAGATCAATGTTCAGAACATTGATCCGTCGCCAGTCCACATTTCTCTTGTGTGAGCTAAAGTTGAAGCCAAGATTGTGATGGTCTCCTTTTTGGAATGCCATTGTCATGGAGTGTATCTTCTGTGGATAGGACACATGAATAAAGTGAAGCGACTGAATGATAAAAAGTGACTTCCTAATTCAAAACACCTTAACCTCCCACAAAATAAGAGACAAGAGAAAACCCTGGAAGTGATGCTGCAGCAGAAATGTTGGCCAATCGACCTTCTGTGGGATACTTAGCCTACTATTAAACATGCCCGTATAGGGCGAAGCTGGGAAATGGCTCCTAAACGTACAGTTGGAAACTATTTCGTTACAAACTATCCATAAATATAATTTCTTTACACATTTCAAAAGGCCTACCGCAGAACAAATGTAGTCAATCTGCTGATGCAATAAAGCTGATTGTTGTTGGTTGTAAACTAAACATATTTATTACATATATGGTTGATAAAAGAGGATAATGTGCTTTCATATCAAAGAGATTAAACATAAAGGATATTAAAGAAATTGTCTGTCTGTCTGTCTGTCTGTCTGTCTGTCTGTCTGTCTGTCTGTCTGTCTGTCATTTAGCAATTTTAATCAGTTTTGGGCCAAGTTGTGGTAAAAGCCACAAGTTTTAGAAGTTCTCTTCAGATTAACAAACATATATGTGACCATTTATTAAAAGTCATTTGGAAAACAGTGGAGTTTTTTTTACACATAGACACATGAAGAGAAGAAAAATGAATTGTAGTCGTAGCTGAAAACTCATTTTTACATTTGTGTGTTGGAGAAAGAAATGAGAAACACAAAAGTGTGCACTTGTAAAGGCTGAGCATCATTCGTAAAAACTAATTATAATCCTGTATCTGTGAAATTTCCCTGTTCTCCACATTCTCCCACCATAACCAGTCCCAAAGCTTTGCGATAACCCTGATAACACCACACATCCTGCAAAACCGTCTGTGGGATACTTAGCCTGCTATTAAACATGCTCGTATAGGGCGAAGCTGGGAAATGGCTCCTAAACATACAGTTGGAAACTATTTCGTTCCAAACTATCCATAAATATAATTTCTTTACACATTTCAAAAGGCCTACCGCAGAACAAATGTAGTCAATCTGCTGATGCAATAAAGCTGATTGTTGTTGGTTGTAAACTAAACATATTTATATTACATATATGGTTGATAAAAGAGGATAATGGGCTTTCATATCAAAGAGAGTAAACATAAAGGATATTAAAGAAATTGTCTGTTTGTCTGTCTGTCTGTCTGTCTGTCTGTCTATCATTTCGCAATTTTAATCAATTTTGGGCCAAGTTGTGGTAAAAGCCACAAGTTTTAGAAGTTCTCTTCAGATTAAAGATCTGAACACGGTAACCAATCATGAATGAACAATCTATTGAATTCAATTTTCAGGAAACCACAAACCCAAATGGAGCAAATCAATTAATCAATCAATCAATCAATCAATCAATCATCAATCTTTATACAGCATCTGTTACAATCTAAATTGTCTCTAGGTGCTTTACAGTATCCAAGGGCCTGACCCCCAACAAGCAACAGTGGCATGCAAAAAATCCCCTTTAACAGGGAGAAACCTTGAGCAGGACCTGTCTGTCTGTCTGTCTGTCTGTCATTTAGCAATTTTAATCAGTTTTGGGCCAAGTTGTGGTAAACCACAAGTTTTAGAAGTTCTCTTCAGATTAACAATCATGGATGTGACCAATTATTAAAAGTCATTTGGAAAACAGTGGAGTTTTTTTTACACATAGACCCATGAAGAGAAGAAAAATGAATTGTAGTCGTAGCTGAAAACTCATTTTTACATTTGTGTGTTGGAGAAAGAAATGAGAAACACAAAAGTGTGCACTTGTGAAGGCTGAGCATCATTCCCAAAAACTAATTATAATCATGTATCTGTGAAATTTCCCTGTTCTCCACATTCTCCCACCATAACCAGTCCCAAAGCTTTGAGATAACCCTGATAACACCACGCAACCAGACCCAAATATTTAACATTATTCTGCTCAGGAGACACATCGACAATTCCCCGCTGTATCTGTCGTGTTGTGCTGAGGAAGAACGCGGCACTGAAAAGCGACTTCAGCCGCACCATCCCCTTTTTGAGGCCACGGACTCATCTTCAGCTTATTGACCCGCCCCATTTAGAATCACATTAAGCATCCAGTCCAGGCCCAAACACATCCACAGCCTGCCAGCAGCTGAGAAATGTAGCAACAAGAGGATAAATAATAACAGGGGACTCTATTAGAAATCCTCTTTGTTTAGTACAGACGGTATTGATTTTGAGAGAAATGTTTCTCAGTGTCTTCTCAGCAGCCCCCCCTCAGACAACAAAATAACACTTTATGCCTTTTAATTTGTGTGTTAATGGCATATCAACGGTCATCTCATATTCCCTCTCTGTGGGCTCCAGAATGTCTTCAATTGTTGCAGTCAAGGCATCAGAATTGGATTATCTAATCTGATTTGCACATTTCTAGCACTCCAACATCTTTCCTGCCTGTTTAAAAATGAGGATGTAATGAGGATTTATGCTAGTTGTGCACAGGCTCGGAGGGCTCGCAGGTCTGGATCAGGCAGAAGGAAATACTGGTCTGTTTCGCAAAATTATCCGGGAAGTTGAACGCACCTGTTGCAACCTTTGGCAACACTTTGGCAACATATTATTGTAGAATTCATTAAGTCTCTGCCTCTCTTATGTTTTGAGCTCGTTTATCCATCCATATGGGCGGTGATGGCACCCCCATATGAAGCAAAAGGCTACCAAATGAGTCCCAAGGCCAGCAAGGAGGGGAGAGAAAGGGGGAAGGTGGCGTTGGGAAAAACGCTGCGAAGAAGACTGCAGGGTTGGAACCAATTAGGCCAGGAGAGGCTCCCTCCACCTGCACTACAAGACCCCCAGGGAGCGCCCCGGTGACAAGATGAGGGATCATCATCATTACCATTATTTATTTGCTAAGCAGAGGCCGACTCTGGGGCCAATCCTAATAGGTTCTGCGACTAGCAATGAGGGGGGGGCACCTAGGCTGCTCGAGGAGGAGGAGGAGATAGTTAATGCACTGGTGAAAAGCCTGCATACATTTGGAGACATCAGCTCACTGGATTAAGCTCAAGTCAATGTCATTTAATCAATTAAGCAGACCTGTTAAAGGCCCCTGAACTATCACCAACAATGTATGTGGTGCCGCTGGTGGTTCAGTGTTCTGTGAGATGTGGTCAGGTCCAACAGAGCCTCAGATCATCTCTGATTATTGTTGTTATCAAAGTTATCAGAATTGGCTCTTCTCCCACGCGTCCTCATGGGTTCTCATAGGTTACACCATCTTCCTCCCACAGTCCAAAGACAAGAACGTGGGGGTTGAGGTGAATTCCACCCTGGAGCGGACCTTTTCTGCCTCTGTGGTCTGAGAGCATGAAGACTGCAAATACTTGGGATTGGCAGTTCAAACTGTTCCCAGCAAGCAGGGCGACAACTGGGACCTTGGCTCTGTTTTCATCATCAAATTCTTTATCAGCTCAGCCAGAGCTGATTCTGGCAGCAGTGCTCCTCCATCCATCCATCATCCATCCATCCATCCATCCATCCATCCATCCATCCATCCATCCATCCATCCATCCATCCATCATCCATTCATCCTTAATATAATATGGAAGGAAGGATGAATGGATGGATGGATGGATGAATGGGTGGGTGAATGGATGGATGGATGGATGGAAGGAAGGAAGGAAGGAAGGAAGGAAGGAAGGAAGGAAGGAAGGAAGGAAGGAAGGAAGAATGGATGGCCGTGGATTTGATTGGAAAAAACAAATTTTACTTAATAAAATGGCAGAAATGTGTGGTCATACTCCAAATGCATTTTTAACACGTATGAGTCGGAAATATTAATATTTATTTATATATACTTTCTTTTTTCTTTTTTTCACATCACTGTTCCATCCACACATTTTTCATTGTGCTGAAGTTAAATCTTTGTAGTGACCACTAAAACAATGACTTTGTTCTCCATTAGCCATTGTGCCTCAGCATTTAGAGTGTGTTTGGAGTCACAATCAATTTTCAACAAGGCTTTAACGTCACACGGTGTCTTGAAAATCTCTGCATTCCCATAAATGTTTCTACTCAAATCATTGTACTGATTTGGAGAATTACAAGATTTTTGTGACTATTAATGCCATCCATCCATCCATTCATCCATCCATCCATCCATTCTTTCTTTCTTTCTTCCTTCCTTCCTTCCTTCCTTCCTTCCATCATCCGTCCATCTTTCATCCATCCATCATCTATCCATTCTTCCTTCCTTCCATCCTTCCATCTTTCCATCCATCCATCCATTCTTTCTTTCTTTCTTCCTTCCTTCCATCCATCCATTCTTCCATCTTTCCTTCCATCTTTCCATCCATCCATCCATTCACCCACCCATTCATCCATCCATCCATTCATCCATCCATCCATTCATCCATTTTTACCACTTCACCCCTTAACAAGGTTGTGGTAATAAAAAACGTGTCCTTGAAATATTTAGTCTTTAATAAATTTAAAACATCCAAAATGTTAAAATGTGATCAGAATATGGACTTGTTAGAGTTAGGGTTAGCTCCAGGGTTGGCTCCAGCATCTGTCCTAATCAGGAATACACAGAGGTTAACAGGAAGGAAGGAAGGAAGGAAGGAAGGAAGGAAGGAAGGAAGGAAGGAAGAAGGAAGGAAGGAAGGAAGGAGGAAGGAAGGAAGGAGGAAGGAAGGAAGGATGGATGGATGGATGGATGGAGGATGGATGGATGGATGGATGGATGGATGGATGGATGGATGGATGGATGGATCACAAGCGTTACACTTAGTTTTTGATACGCTGTTTGTGCTGCGTAAATAATGCAAGAGCGACCTCTGTTGACTTATATAGTCACTACACAATAAACTGTAATGGGTCCTTTCAGATTTATTTCACATATTCTACCTCTTAAATTGTAATTCGTAACCGCAGAAAAGTTGCCTTATTTTTTGTTTCACCTGACTGCTTTTAAATATGCAATTTAGACCTTCTACAACGTGATCCTCATGAATTACTGTAGTACAATAATCACACACACACCCACCCATCCAGTCAGGATGCAGAGGGTGCGTTGCCTGGCTGCCACTCCTCTTTCTTTTCCTTCTGTATTCTGTCAAGAGCGAAACAGGAAGCGGCACCACGGGCCTGGGCAGGTTGCTGCCAGGCTCCAGCAGTTCTCTGATTGGCCGACAGAGCCACCCTTCAGACACGGGTCACGTCCCCCCGGGGAAACAGACTCTGCTTCATGATGCTCTGGACCGAAACACAGTTGACGATATCACAGCTGCTATGTTGTCATCCACGAACCCTTGATCCCCCCACTGCTGAGTGTCAGGAAAGAGAAATCCTGTGTGTGTGCGTGCGTGTGTGATTGTGAGACAGCCAAGAAATGAATGAGTGATATTACAGAAGACATATAGAAAGGTAAACATCTATTGAAGGACCTGATGTATTATTAATTATCAAAAGGTAAATTAAACTAGTTCATAACTAAGACTTAGGAACGCACCCTTCACATGCCATTCCGAGCCTTCCTGATCTGAGAGGATGGGCCTTTGCCTGCCAACAAATTCCCTCGGTGCGTCACAAGGCTGATGGTGCCACACGGCGAGCCTCAGAGAACACACTCAAATGCATCTGACGGCATCGTCCTCACACTCAGCTGCATACCTCCTGTGTTGCAACGGGGTGTTCAAACCCAGTCCACAAGCAAACCTGACTTGCTCTTCTATGGATGTCGATTCTACTTTCCTCTATGAGGGTCAACTAATGCAAAGGTCAGCTGGCATGAGCAGACAATTAATGTGTCCTTCATCGCTCTGGCAGGAAATAAGCACACAGGAGCCTTTTAATATACAATTAAAAACAAAAGACGATGTTTGGACTGAATTGCGTACAGTGATTCCCAACATAGACCAAAGATCACATTTCAAAGTTTGACACCAGCGTAGCTGGACGTTGGTCACCAGTGTGACCCGCCGGGCGTCCTCAGATCTCCTGCAGCAGATCGGCTGGGAAGAAGCCCAGCTTTCGCCCTGTGCTGACCTTCAGGTAGCCGTTGACCTCCTCGCCTTTCTTCACTACAATCTGGGAAAGGCAGAAGAACAAATATGTGTTTTTGACCTCGTGACCGCGTCTGTGCGCCATGATGGACGCCGCGGCGGGAATAAGTGCGTGGAGGCGGCGTTAACCTGGTCTTTCTTCAGCGTGATTTGGCCCATCTCTCTGTTGCCAACAAAGGAGCGAGTCACCTTGTAGACGCCCTCTCCCGCTCGCACTCTGATGATGTAGCTGGCAGGAAAGAAGCCGCTTCTCTCTTTTATCTTGCCCTGGCGGCACAAACAAAGGCGCTTTGCTAATGACCTTTATTGACCTTTTATTGCTATCATGACCCCGAACTCACCCTCCACCACTCCTCGTTCGAGTCATCGATGACAGCGATGCGGTCGCCGGCGCTGAAAACAACGTTTTCCTCAACTTTAGCGTCTTTTAAATAAAAACGCAGAGGCGAGAAGAAGGTTCAAGGAGCGAAGGCTTACTGCACGTCCAGGTCGTCCTTCTCGATGGCTTTGAAACTGTACAGAGCCAGGTAATAGTGAGATTGGCCGAACACGCCGATCTTCCCCGGCTGGAGCTTTTTAGTCTTAGATCACACAAGTCAAAGGTTCGATTAGCTGTGACGACTCGGGTTAGCGCGCTCGTGCGTGTGACGTCATCGCAATCACCAGGATCAGACCTTGTCGTCCGCAGGAGCCTTGTCTCCTTTCTTGTCCCCATCCTGGTTAGTTGCTGGTCAGACAAAAAGAAAGTGACTCCTGTTAGAACGCCAATCTCTGACCAGAATGTTCCACCGTTCCCCCGGGAGGTCCCCTCAGAGGTGGACGTGAAGCTCGTGGCACATTGTTTTTACCTCCTTGGCCTCCGTCGTTGTCGTCCTGTTTGGGCTGCGACTCATCATCCTCCATCATCATCATCTGAGCAAATTTAGGGGAAGAAAAAATAGTCACACCATTGCGATTCCTTCAGGTAAAATCCCAAATTGAAAGGGTGGAACTCACGTTCTTCTTCTCCTCGGATCCTTTCTTTCGCTCCTTGTTGGCCATGATCACACCGATACGCAGCGTCTCAAACACGGGGTCGGTGCGGTTCGACTGCGCTGCCAATCAAACAGCCCCGGGATGGTTGTCACAGTTGGATTCCAACGGGTGGAAAAACAATGATTTTCATTGGAGGCGTGAGGAACGTGCACGTGTTGGACTCACAGAAGGGCAGCAGCTGTGAGACCGTGGCGTTCTGCTGACTGCTGTACAGAGGAGAGCTGTAGGCCCGTCGGAACCCTGGGGGCTGACGGAGGAGAGAACCGTTCGCCAAAAAACCCGGAGCAACGACAGAAAGATCCCCGCGGCCGTGAAAAGCTCGAACGAAACTCACAATTTTGCCAAAGCACCTCTGGAACTCCACGTAGGACTGGCACTGGTGATGGATGCTGGTTTTGCAGTTCTTGCATCTCAACGCAAACTTGTTGTTCACTGGAAAAGTAGATCCAGAATAAAGCAGAAACACGTGTGAGAGGGTCACGCTCGCGGCGCAGCCAGGAGGCAAAAGGGGGAGGGGCCACGTACACACGATCATGCGCGCGCAGACGTCGCAGAATTTGGGCTTCTTGCAGTAGTGGTCCTTGAACTTGTGGGGCCTGTCGTTGACCGGTTTGACTGGTTCTACGGGAGGAGCTTCGTCCTTCTCCTCCTCCTCCACCTCTTCGTCGTAAATGAAGTACACCTGCAGGAACCAGGAAGAAGGTTTGGGGGGAAAATGGGAAGAGAAGCCAGAAGTGATGCCACGCTCTGAAGCAAACGTCGGTTTCGGAACCTTTTTGTGGCGCTTTTGCGCCAAAGGTAATTAATGCGCGTCTTAATCCGTGAAGATTCCTGTTCATTAGCAGCTGCTCCTGACGGGGCAACAGTGCACGGGGGCAGATTCCTAAACACTTGACAACAAATGCCTCAGGGCCCCTTCACGGCCATTTAAAGCGTCTGGACCAGTCGGGCAGTCTGGTGCATCTGCCCCCCCCAACCCCACCAATGTATGATTACAAATACACCCCATCCTTAGACAAAATGGTTTGACCATGTACCAGCTATTCAAAGTTGTATGAGGAGAAAAATGCCCAAAGAATGCTGCCGTAATGTGTGTGTGTATGTATCTCTCTCTCTCTCTCTCACTCACACACACTCACTCACACACACATACACACACACACACAAACACACGCACCACAGGTGGGTGGGGCTGAATGTTTCAATCTAAAATTAGCCATCAAAGGGTGCCGCCAGTAGGCCCAAACTAACATGTCCTCGCCAAATTTAAATATAAAACACTTGTATTCAAACACACACGTGCACGCGCACTCATGTCCATCTGTGCACACATTCCCAGTTCCAGGGACCAAACTGGCTCCAGGCATCCTGCGGTCACCTGGTGATGGATTTGGAGCACAATAAGCGCTAACAGCAGGGACGCTTCACACATTACCGTACCGGAGTCCTGCCACCCGAGTTGGCTACTCGAGGTTCCAGCCCCCCCCCCCCCCCCCCCAAAAAACCCCCATCATCAGTTGAGGCTGAATCCCTCACAGCTGCCAAAAACCAAGAGAGAAGAATAGAACAGTCCACTCAGATTCCACAGATTTTGGGCTTTAGTGTCCGTTTCATTTATATACGCTGTAATTGATTTTTTAAAGGACTTGTTGATGCATGTGGGGGGGGGTGGGGTGGGGGGGGGGGGGGGGGGGGGTCTCACCCTGTTGTCCTCCTCTTTCACCACATTATCAGGGAGGGGCGGGTTGTCGTGAATGTCCACAGAGTCTTTGTCGTCCAGCCTGTCATCATCAGAGAGCAAATGTTGAAACTGAGATTTCGGGTGTGGACTAACTGCATCAGTGCCTCATAACCCCCCCCCCCATTTAAGTTTCACGTCTAACAAGGTCAGAAAAAAATGGTCAGAACAGCATCTGACTCCACATTTTTGGTTTGACGATGTTTTCAGATCCATCTCAAACCCATCATCGGTCAGAACTTACGAGTCATAATGAGCCATGGTGAAGGTTGGTGAGGCCGGGTCCCTCCTAGTCAGGGCGGGAGCGATCGACTCTGCAGACACACACACACACACACACACACACACACACTTTAACAGTATATTCAGAAGCATCAACATGTCCACTAATTGGCTGGTGCATTTTCCGGATGAGCAGGGTGAAGGTCTGGGAAGCTCGTTAATCCACAGGACCTGTCGCCATGTTCGGGATGAGAAGAGCAGCGATATTTCCGTTAAAATTAACACGGAAAGCTGCTCCGCGGGGGCAATTCGATCCCGGCGGAGGTGAGACCTGCCGCCAGATATACATCTGCTGCATCCACGCAGGCTTTCTCAGGTTGCTCCAGACAGGGAATCATCCAGTTATTCAAAACTCCACAAGTTCCAGGGAAGCTTTCGGCCTGGGATCAAGATGAGTAGAAGAGAATTAAAGCCATAAAAGCAAAAGGCCTCATCTTACCATTAAACTTTGATTCCTGCTTGTTGGGAAAGCACAGACCGACGCTGCTGAGGAGCCTTTCTAGCAGGCCTGTTGTTCTGTCGTTAACATGCCCAACTTTCCAAATGAGGCTCAAACAGGTGGGAGATTGGGATGAGTAATGCCGGCAGGACACCCCCGGCCCAGCCCTGGGTCTGTGTGTCTATATATGTGACTGTCTGGGACAGCTGGGCACGTTAAAAGCCCAGAAGAGAGCTTTGCTCCTGTTTCCCCTGCAGAATAAAACACAAGTTGGGAATATTTACCGCTAATAGCAGTGAGTTTTAGACTATATTAATGAATATATTCATTATTAATGAATATATTCTATGCATCAGAAGCCGAATGTGTACAAAAGCTTCATTGTGTTGTTTACTTGCTTTTCCTTTTTACTGCATGTTACTGGTGTCGGTGATGAGTTTCCTTCATTTCCAGCATGATTTAGAACCTTGAAGTCTTCGATATCCAGGGGTGAAGGTGCGGGCTCTTTTACTTTTACACACATTTAAGTTTTCGCCCGTGAGCGTGCGGGTTCACAGACCAACAGGCTGAAGACGTGATGACAGCATCCATTTACTTCTTTTGCTGACAGATGAGCTCCCATCAGGCCACTTTCTTACACAAAATATCTTCAACTTGATAGAAATTCATGAAAATGACTCTGAATATATTTTAGTCCTAATTAACACTTAAGAATACCGTGTGGAGGTTTACAGGGGCCAGTTCTACATTCACAACTTTGCTGTTCCCACTTTAAGTATCAGAGTGTAAACACACTCACACATACACACTTGTGAGGACTCTTGTGGGCAACCTGCATTCCTCGCCCCTGCATCCAACCATAAGTATAACCTTACAGCCTTAGAACGCGAACCCTACCCCTCAGCCAAATAGCAAATTAACTTAGACCCCAAAACTGAATCTCAACCCTTGAGAAAGACCAGACCTCATTCTGTAGTGTGTCCAAGAGGGGTCTTTCACTCACACACATCCTCGTATCTCTATCTTTGTGAGGCTCCTCATAGACGTAACAGTGCCCAGCTCCTGACCATCCTAACTAAGCCCCTAAACCCGAGTCTAACCTCTAACCCACGTTTGGAGTTGTGGAGAGTCAAAATGTCCTTGCTTCTCAAAAACATCTGAAATATTTATAATATTTATATGTAGTAAGTACAAGAGAAACACACACCTGTTTGTAAATCAATGAACCACAACAGATGTTTTGACATTTTTTTCTCCACTTTTTATATTTTTAAAAACAAACAAAAATAACAGATTAAATAAAATTTACAGTAGACATATGCAATCATTGTGCACTTTACTTCTTCTGATACGTTCTGCACGGCTGTCAACGAAAAAACGCGAACACAACGGGGCATCGAGGTGGAGCGGGGGGGTGGTGGGAGAGGAGAAGGACTCAAAAAGTGAGGTAGAGGGCAGGAAGGAGGATCAAGGGATGAAGAGGGAAGGAAAAGAGGAAAGATAAAGGAAGGCCTAAAGTTTTTAACTCTGGGGAAAAAGAAAAAAAAAAATCACTGAATATATAGATTTCTTTTATTCCTTACATCACTTATATAAATATATTGAATCCCAAAAAAGAAATAAAACAAACTTGAGGAAAAAAAAAAAAACAGCGCAATACGGGAACCCACAACAGCAGTAAGGCAAACAGAAAGCAAGAGGAGAGAGCAGCGACAGGAGCAGAGGGAGAGAGGAGGCGGCTGCAGACATGGAGAGAAAGAGGGGAGGAGGAGGAGGAGGAGGAGGAGGAGGAGGAGGAGAAGTGCACCGGTGTGCGTATGAAAACGTATAAATACGCGAGGCGGGGCGGGAGATAAGAGAACGTGTCGGCGGGGTAGGAGGAAGGGTCGAAGGATGGAGGGGGAGGAGGTGAAGGGCAAAATGAGGGCTTGACTGAGGTCGACTGTCCAGTGTGTTATGTGCTACGTCACCCTGTTGCCTGTGTGGTGTGCGTCTCTACTGTCTCCTGGGGTGCGAGTGTGTGTTTCTTGTATGGCAGCACACATTCCACGGCAACAGTGAAACACATGCCTACGTGTCTTGTGTGCTCTTCTATATAAATACAAAACCAAAAAAAAAAGAGATGAATAGTAAAAACGACAGAATCATATTTGCAACCAAACACCAACCACCTCATGATTCACACCTTCTTCCCTTTTATACATTTGACACATCTTGAACTCAAGTTTTTATGGGTTTTTTTTGTTTGTTTTTCATTTGTACACTAGGAGCAGTCCCCCCTCAGACCTCCTTCCTTTCCACCACTCCACCAAGAGTCTTTCTTTCTTTCTGTCTCTGACTTTCTGTCCTCCACCTCTGATGGGTTTTCACTGAGAACTGGCTCTCTCCAACACACGCAGGTCATAGTTCTTTTTGGCGGCCCTCAGTTTGAAGAGGCTGGCCCCGCTGTTGTTGAGTTTGAAGGAAGCACTCTGGGCAGCCGTGGTGCTGGGGAACACTGCCACTACTGTGTAGAGGTGAGCAGGGTCGCTGCCGTCACCCTTTGCTCCCATGGCGGCTCCACAAGAAGGCCCCATAACAGGACCGCAACCGACCTGCCCTCCCCGGCCTCCCTGGGGTTCCTTCAGCCACTGAATCTTGGCTCCGCACATTGAAAGCTGGTTAAAGAGTTTTTCAGCCTCCGGACGTGAGATCCCCTCTGGTAGGTCCGTTACCTCGAGTATGCGACTCACAACTGGACAAAGAAAAGGAAAGAAGGATATGAGCGGGTCGAGCTGGTTTTACTGGAAAGGGTTTAAACATTTCTGATGAAGTCAGTGAACATTGATCTGAGCAGAAGAGGGAGGGAAAGCAAGTCTAGAGAAGTGCAGGAATCTTCAGAGAGACCACACAAGCAGCGGAGCTGCATAGTTGAAACCCGGTAAATATTCACAGAGAGACAAAGTAGCTACAGAAAATAAGAATATCAATCATGATAAGTATTAGTATGACTCCAAGTACTAACCAGCATCAGCAGTGCCAAGATCCGTTGATGCAGATTTAAGTGTTGGTTTCTTCCCTCGTGCTCCATGTTTCATCACTCCTTGGCTCTGAAGATATATTGGAGAAAAAAAGTAGGCCGCTTTTAAATGCAGTTCCGCGTAGAGACACTAGATGGGGTGTGAGTGAAAGGTTTATTTTTGGTTGTTACATCCACGGTGAGACAGGAAGTGATGTGGCCTGCAGCAAAGAGGTGGAGGTGTGTTTTCCAAAGGTTAAAAAAAATCAGTCACTTCGCTGCCTCTACCTGAAACACACTTTAAGTACAACTCCACCTTCGCTGCAGACCCACATCTGATGGTGACATGGAGTCGATGATGATTGTTGACATTAGCCTATTGTCTATTATACAGACTTTGAAAACGACACTGCTAAAAAAAAGTAACAGAAACTAAATATTCCAGGTGAAATCTTTACTTATTATACAGTACACTTCCTTCTGAATGATGTTACATCTGTTAATTTCCTCAAGGCCACTCATAATAGGGCTCAACAGTGTGTACTGCCCTGTTCCTGGATGCATTTCCTACAACATCTGAGCATGTAGATGATGGGATGTCTCAAAGGGACCTCTGTCTCTTCCTGGATTAGGGCAACAGTTAGCTCCTGGTAGATAGTGCATCATCGTTCAGAATCTCCTGAAATGTTCCAGCCACATGAGGTACATAACCATGTACCACAGGGAACCCAGAGGACCAACATATGGTCTGGAAGATATGACCTTACCCAGTACACATGTTTAGCACAGCAAGGTCACTGACCCAGCAGGAAATTGATGTGTCCCAAGACTCATGTGTGGTGTGAACCGGCTCATCTCTGATGAGAACAGGGTGCCCAAGGTGGCTCTGCAATATCTGCTGCTCTCTGCTAAATGCTAGTTGAGCTGCTGAGAGACCAAGCCAGTCATGCCACCTTTCCAGAGTCTGACAGTCTGGGCAGCTACGTGGACATAAGGCCATTTGGATGGGCTCTGGTAGTACTGCTCCTGTTCCAGAACAGGATGACATCCTGGACTTTTACTGGACTTTGAGTTACACTGTGATGAACATGTGAGACACTTTTGGAGTGGTGTGCATTCGTCCTGAAATGTGTTACAACTTTTATGAAATGTGATTACAGCACTCAAAGTGATGAAACACTACAAGTTCATACACAAAAACTCTGAAGTAACCTGGGGAGAAGGTCACTGGTACTGACCTGATGGGAGCTGTAAGAGGATTGGCCATGCATGAGTGGAGCAGGACACAGACTGTACTGGAGAGGCTGCCCCAAAAGAGAGTAATGTCCATCCCCTGAAAGACAGAAAACTGGTCATATCAGAATAAGCAACTCTTCTTACATATGCAATGATGAAAATAACTGGAGGAGGAGAAGAAAATGCTTTTTATCGTCACTGTAAGAGCTGCACAACACCTCCTCACGAACTAACCTCACCTCATCCTCCTCAGTTAAATATTGAACCCTTACCATATTATCACCTCTCAAGTGGCCCAATCTATGTGTGACAAAGATCCTTCCTAATCACAGTTCACCGTTTTCTTCATGTGTACCTTGAGTTGGTCCTCCTGGTCGTGGAAACTGGGAAATGATGGGTAGTGGTCCTAGGCCGGGGCATACACTGCTGACACTGCCAGAGGGTGACGGGGTCGGAGACTGAGTGGGGGAGGCCAAGGGACTTGTAAGCTGAGTACTTGCCTGGAAAGAAAAAGAAAAAAAATGAGAAAAAATAATAGCTAACTGAAAGGGGCAATTTGCACCAATGCAAACATGTCACACTGGATTAACGGCTCCAATACGTGTATTTTTACGTATCAACACAAGTCCTATCGTAGATATCAGAGGATGAATCTTACCTTGGTATATGAATAACACATTGAAAGAAAAAGATGCATGTTCACATGTTAGGAACTGCATTTTATCAAAATGAGGGAGTAAAAATATCTGGAAAAGATATTTAAGATGTGCCACAGTCACAGTCCACTATACTAATTTCAAGTGAAAGAGTTAATGTTAATTCCTGATTTTATTTCCAATCCCAAGACGCACTGTCACATTACACCACTAGGTGGTCGGCAGTATGTACCGTATATCACAAGCTCCTTCAGTCACCTGCTGATGAATATTTGTGTGTACCTGTGGAGTGTTGTCAGGTTTGTAGAGGTCGCCTGGCTTCCCAGGCCTCTGCTCTATGCTGTAATATTTACAGGGGTTCCACTGGACAAGCGGCGGGTTCTGGGAAGGTTGCGGTCCATTAGGGACACTGAGCTGCATGACCATTACCCCAGGGCCAGGAGGTGGAACTCCTGCATACACAACAATGCCTGTCAGCATTCAATGTGATATTTGATCTCCTACATATACAAAGTACACAACAACAAATCAAACCTGAATATTGCTGCTGCAGCTGTTGAGGGTTGCATGGGGACGGCGACTGTGTGATCTGATACTGCTCAGAGCTGGGGGGCTGCAAGTAGCTTACAGATGGGCTGCAGGACATCAAAGAATAGGACAGAAACACTGATGTTATTTGGGTATAATAACATAGCAAAAGAAGTATTTTGGAGCTGCACTTGCCAACTACTTAACATGTATTTTTGTGACACTGACACACAGAAAATGACCTTCATCGATGTTCACCTTGTGCTATTCTGTTGTGTAGGCGTGATCACGCTGTAGTAGACAGGCATCGGTCCCTGGACAGACTGGCTGACCGGCACCATCACCTGCTGCTGGTACTGCTGCTGCACCACTTGCTGATTTTCATTTCCCACTGGAACCTGTGACGGGGCGACACCACAACACCATAAATATCTTTCGGACTGATTCGGCATCCATCCATTTTCAATTCTGTTAGATGAAGACACATCTTTTGTGGGTCCATGTTTGGTTCCTCTCAGTTTAGTATTACAGAAGACTCCCACCAACAGGAGTGACCCAACATACAGTATTAGTAGTATCACTGTTTTAAGCGCCTGTCAGATAAAGCTGTTTCAACTTCCACATAACATTTAACATTTAAAAATAAAGGTTTATAAAGTTAATACAACAAAGCGGAAATGTTCATACCTGATATGACGGCATCTGCGTATACTGAACCATTATGCTTTGCATCTGTCCTCCCATTCCTGCCCTCTGCGAATTGAGCAAAGCAGGGTTTTGAGGCTGCTGCACACCCATCACACTCTGGTAGCTTGGCTGCTGGCTGGGAATCATGGTCTGGAGACCTAACAGAAGATTAGGAAGACAGTATTTAGTGAAGGGTTAATATAGATATAAGACCAGTAAAACCACCAAATGACTCTTTGCCTGAACACCAGAAGCCACCGTACTGACCTGACTGTTGTGTTGGTTGAGGTATGGGTTGTGTGCGCTGGGCAGGATAAGACACCTGGTGAGACATTGACTGGGGTACCCGATACTGCTGGCCTGAGCTGGGATACTGACCAGGAGGATAGTATGACACTTGAATCTGAAAAACAATTTCAATCAATAAATACAAACTGGGAAACAATGTTAATGTGGAACATAACAACACAACTGATACTCATAACAGCACAATAACAGGAGGACATTAAGTTTCAAGATTAAATGAAGTTTTAAGAATCAGCAGATTTACTTTCAACAGTCCAGTTTATTAGCGCATATTTAAACCAATGATCCTCATAAGCAGCTTTAATGTAAAACCTGTGACAGAAAATCCCCTTCGTAAGATAAACACTATAAAGCAATTTCAGAGCAAACACCGCAGCAGGACCAGTCGGGACCACTTAATTGCAGTATCCAGTTAACCTGATATTCCACCTGCTTTGTCGTTATCATATAATTTGAGTATGACTGAGGCAACAATGTGCTGTTTGAGATAACAGATAATTAATAATCGAGTGATTAATAAATGTCACACGACATCTAATCCTCTTGTTTGTGGGGTGTGTCAACAGACACTTTCAACTACATAAACATACTACTTTCAGACTATTTCATATGCGCTAATATTTAAGTAAATTATTGTGCATTTTCTGGGTGGTGGCTCACATATTAGGTATGTCCTACCAGCATCCAGACAGTGGATTCTCAAGTTGGTCATTTAAATATGGTTGTGTTTCCGATGTAATTATACATATGTTTATAATTTTACCGTTATTCCCCTATTGTTGGTGCTGCGTGCTCATTAAACTATCACTCCTAATAAAGTACAGAACACATTCAGAAACATAATGAACACAAACCATGTATTCTCTGTGATTAGCCTCAGAAAGTCCATGTCTCATACAGCCTGTGCTCCATTACCTGCTGTGGTGGTGGTGGAGGCTGCATGTAACCTTGTGGTGGGGGTGGGGCCTGCATGACTTGCTGGGATGGTGGAGGTGGTGGAGGTGGAGGATGGGGGTGACCGGTAGCAGGCTGGTAGCCAGATGGAGGAGGCAATGGCTGACCCGTAGTCGCCATGATGTAGCTCGTCTGAGGTGGGTGCTGGGAAATCACCGTTGGAGTCTGATACATGGGGGGTGGCTCAGGGTTCTCACTGGAGCCCTGCCGACTGAGGGTCATTTGGCTAAACTGGGATGCAAGTTCTTCTCCCTGGTAGGAATGAGTTCACAATTGTACCTTAGAGCAACTCTGTTAGAGACAGGTTTAAAAAAAGTATGATTTCCAAAGAGTGGTACTGATCAAAACAGGGACAACCAGCCAGAACACGTGAAATGATCAAATAAAGCCATTATTCAAGCAAAGGTGCTCTGAAAAGTCTTAAAAGTCATTGTTTCATCTAAAAACTTACAAAGTTATTAAATAATATGAATGAGAAGACAGAATATGTGCAGAGTTTCTAAAAGAATGCAGAGAGTTTAATGTCATGAGGGAGGGTGTCAGTAATGCAGAGGTAATTTTAAAAAATCAATACAAAGAGATGAAGCCGTGAGAGATGCCAGTACCATTGTGTACTGCTGGGGAGGAGAAACTGGCAGGAGAACCTGGGGGCAGGAAGGGCTGGAGAAGGAGACAGGCTGAGAGTGCTGCAAAGATGCCACCGGCTACACGCATACCACCAAAAATTTGAGAAATACATGCCAGTGACAGGGAGGGAGTCAGCAGCAGATGGGTAAGAAGGAAAGAAATAAAGAACAGGAAAGATGTGGGTTAGAACATAGGATCATTTGTTAATTTCATGAACAGAAGGATAGAAATGGAACTTACATTTCGTTTCCAAACATACAAAAGCGTTAAAACCGAATAAAATAAAGTGAGGATTTTTTTCAGTGGTCGATGACTGTTAAAACTAGTTTTTAAATTTTCTCCCTAAACCAAGTTCTTATTTTACTATCGCTTTTAGTTGAAAGTGCAGTCCCGCTGACTCTGAATGAGTCAATGCACATGAACAGCACAGCAGCAGCGTGTGTTCTGCTTGCATTTAAAGCATTTGTCCTCCATATTTCTGTCTTGAATGCATCTCAGACAAACGCTCCTATCATCAATTCAGCACAAAGCCTGCTGTTTAAGGTTAACTAATTCATCTTGCCAACAAAAAAATTCTAATCTGCAATCCACAGTCAACTATGTACATTTGTTGCAAGTGGAAGATCAGGACAAAATTGTGTAGGGAGTTTCTGCGACTATAGGTGATGAAAGACAATCTGAAGTAGCTTCACGTTTATATTTTGGAAAGCCAAGACAAGTTTTCTACTGACCATCAGTATCAGACTATCCCTAGAAATGAAAGCATGTCTCATGATGTATGGATATGTCATATGACATAAATACAAACCCTGGAAGCACAAACCTGGGCAATCATATGGTTGCCCATTGGGTGTTGCTGTGGAGTTGGAAGGAGGGCAGTCTGTGGCGGACCCTGGGGCTGCTGTGTCGGGCAGGGCAGCAGACTACGGCCAGACTGGGATACTGAAGGTGGGGGGCACACGTCCGGACTGACGAGTGGCAAACCTGTAAAATGGACAGGAAGATATGAGAAACAGCCCAAGTTGAGCTTACAGCAGAAGCTACAGTCTCTGCAATTCTACAAACTGTTTTTACATCCTCAAACAAAAGATATTGTCTCATTTTCTGGCAATACAATAATACTGTATATTCATTGTAAGCCATTTGTACAAGTTTACTGACGTTAAGCACCTTATATTAATCTTCACTTGTGTTATGCAAGTAGAGATACTATACAAGTGATATTTGGAAGTAGTATCATAAGAGGGTTATGAGGATGCTAACATTGGCATCTGCATATTATGTGGATTAGCAAACTCAGAATTCCTCTTTCTCCGTTTGTTAAGTCCTTACCAGAGCGAGAGCCTTTGCAGCTACCCTGGGAGCCTTTGTTGCTTCCAAGGCTATCCCCTCTGGTAAGAATGGAGATGCCAGAGAAGCTGCTAGCCTTGGTGACAGGTGGCCGGAGCGTACGGTTGGAGCTGTCTGAATCTGTACTGCTCCAGGGCCGAGGCTCCAGGCACTTCATGTCACTGTCTGTGCTGCTTTGACGACTGCTAGATGCCCGGCTGGAGCTATCACGGTTCCCTCTGAGAGAAGATACAATGGGTTAAGGTGAGGAGACAGACCTTTAAGAAGAGTTAAACAACAATGAAAGTGAAGACAAGTTGAATGTTACTGACGTAGAAAAATGAAAATTTGACCATGTGAGAATTCAAAGCAAGTCAGAATGTAGGTTGTGGATAAAAAGAAAACCAAAAATGGAAAATAGAAAGCAAAGCAAGAAATCCCAAGTGGTACATTTGAGACGGTGACAGGCTGTAGACTGAGGCATTCACAACAAATGCATATTAGGCTGGTTTAAAGGAACGACACCACAAAACTCAAGCAACAGTCCCTCAAAAATATCATTAACAGATGTATGATCAACCTCATTCTCACAGACCAACACGTATGCAAAAATAACCGCATAATAACAGATACATGCGGGGAAAGGGAACCAAAGCTCTGCAGAAAACAAAACTGGGTTATAGGAACATATTAAAAGAGACCAGTTGGGGTATAAATTCAGCACATAATTATCTAACTCAGGAGACATCAAACAGTACATATAAAAAGGACCACACAATGGATACTTGCACACAAGTTAGACACTGCAAGACACACAAAAAAGGTAACACATGCTCTTTAAATCTTAAAAATAAAACAAAAAAAGACAAGAACTGATCCATACAACCGATCAAAATCGATGCCACACATACATAAAGACGTTCAGACTCACAATATTATCTACAAAATAACCACGTTCTACCACTGGATCACCACTATGGTCTTTAAATTGTATTATTGTATACACACTCATTGTGTTGCTGTGATGCGGTCACCCTGGATAAGGGTAGCTGCTGAGAAAACCAATGATCACACTGTAAGCGTAACCCCTCTGGGGAAACCCCAACACATGTCAATGTTTGGCTCTACCATTGACATGCTGGAATCAGCGACTCTTGCATTTAACTCACTGATGTGACTGGAGAATCGTCACCCAAACTCTTAACGAGGGAATTTACAGACGCAGTAACGTAAAGGTAATCTGGAAATGATGTTTCTCTCATTTAGGGCCTGAAGGAGGGACAGGGCGGGCTTTTCAAGCGCAATGAACAAGATTAGAACAAATTCAAGACATTATAATGGGAGCTGCCACCATGAGCAGAAGAACCTGGTGTGTTGCAGAATCCTGTTGACAGTGTGCAGAGTTTGAAGGTCGCCCTGCCTGATAAATATTTCAGACAGACTATAATTAATGGAGGATCTATATTAAGGCCTCTCTAAACAACCTATTTTTGAGTAAATCTGGGCACTTTACTATTCGGTGCAAAAGCTGGGAATCATTTGTACACTTGGCTTTGCAGAGAAAGATAAAAGCCAAGTGAAAGGAACAAGAGCACTCCATTTCCTTTGCAAGTCTTCTTCACCACATCAACAAACATGAAAGCTGCTCTAATGCAGGGTTCCGCTGCTTTTTCTTTAACGAAGATCAAACAACCAATTTCATACCAAAGAGCTTTCTGCCTCCATTTCTATTCTAGAGTTTTTATACAGCTATTATAAAAGAGTGTATTCTACATGTCACCGAAGCTCGATAGTAACCAATTTCCAGTGATCAGGTTTTAATAACATCTTTAAAGCAAATTAAGGCTTCATAACTGTGCCAGTACACAAATGAAAGCAGAACACAGAGCCTGAGGATGGAATGGATGAATCTGTTTGCAACTTAAGGCACTAATAAAGTTTACAAATAGAGATATATTACAAAGTGTGTACTTTGTTGTAAATGATTTTACATTAAATCAGATGTGATGAGATAGCTAATGTCTTAATAAAATCTTAGCAATCTTGATTAGAGATTTATTTTGTATGGCAACTGCAGGTGGAGCAAAACATTTAAATACATATTATACATGAGTGTAACTCTGACTGTACCATTTATGTACTTCTATGAAACAGTGACATGCTACCAAAACAATACAAGTCACAAAAATGTAAAAACCAAATATGTTATTGACGTTGAATGGGTCAGAGGAGAAATAGGTTAATCGGTTTCTAGTGTAACCACAAAGCAGCCATGCATGGGCAATTGGAAGCCCCACGGTGCAGTGCTGGACTCAATCAGCCGGATACACCAAGCAAAGTTATAGAAACCACAACAACTCACAACTATCATCACCAATCACTTTTAAAAAGAGGCATGGCAACACAAAAATCAAAGTCAGCAGCACCCCAATACCTAAAGATCTGCCTCCTCTTTTGAGAGCTAGAGCAGTAGCCCTCAGTGGAAAGTCTGTTGGGTTAACATTAGGAGAAAATGCTAATGTTACAGAACTGGATTGAAGGACATTAACAGAAGAGGCAGGAAACAAGAGTGGAGAACCTATACTGCGGCTGCCATTCATAAAAAAGATGCAGAAAACACACATTCAGCGTGTATTACGGTCTTAAGAGAACTATGCAATACATGCATTATTTAATTGAAAACACTAGAAAAGATGGAAATTTATACATTACTGAAACAGTGTGTCATATGTGGTTTTAGAGCTAGTCATTGTTTCTTTAAGGGTTCAACTGCATTAAGTAGGACCCAACAACTGACTTTAGATACATTTTTATTTTAAGTCTTCAGCAGCATGAAGTTTCTTACCTGTTGTCATTGATGTAACCATTCTGGGATGACTGTAAAACAAAGGACACCTGTACATTATGAAATGCTTCACTCCTCCCCTTCAAAAGCTTAAATGATATTTAAGACAAAGACAGATAAGACATCTCTCTACAAGGTTCTCTGCTGTGACAAACTCTTGCAAATTATATTTTCCTGTAATAGTATTCAAGGTTCGAATACTTTGTGTTGCAGAAAGACTGTTCAGGTCTGACACTTACTTCCCGGGCAAAGATCCGATCCCGTACCCTTTGATATTCTTCCTCTCGCTCTTCAATGGACTTGCTTCGTCGACCATCCTGAAGCGGCACACGAATCTGAAATTTGGGCAACCACCAAAGTGGTGAGAGATTGTTAACAGTTTCTGTGACAGAGCGCATTTCACCACTGACATATTTGAATTTTTACTACAACCTTGCTCAAATATCCATCGTGGCGGGAAACAGTGTACATGTTAGCTAGTTGCTTGGGTGAAGACAAACCTGCCTTATAACACTCTTATTTGCTTTTAAATATGACTTTTTAGAATTGAAAGAAGCATGGCATAACTGATACTTAAGGAAGTCCACCTGATTATCATCCTTGTCCATGCTGGCATCGTCTCTCTTGAGGATGAATTTCTTCTGAAAGTCCATGTTACGTTCATCTTTGATATGTTCTGAGAAGCGTTGCTCTGGTCTGCATTGACAAAATAATGACAGGTTGGTATGACAACTGCTATAAAAAATATAACAAGCATTCATTTGTAATGAAACACGTGTTCAATAAGATTTTTACAACAGGTAAAATGAGGTATTATTTTACTTTGAAGAGCTCTTTGGCTGACCTCGGTCACTGTGCTGTGGAGCACAGTCAGTATGTACACTCACATGCGTGTGTTGCCAGTTTTATTGATGATGACTGCTTTGCCTGTTTGATCAACATTGTGGTCCATGCCAAAGTAAGCAGCCACACGGTGCAGCAGCATACGATGGTAAGAGGTCATCTGAGGGAACTTCTTGTACTGGTTACTAAAAGCAACACAAAAGGAAAAAGATGGAAATATGTCAGTCCCAGTAATCAGACACCAAAAATTACATATTTTTGCCGATTGGAATTGTGTCACAGAATTAAAAATATAGAACTTCCTGATGTTTTCTTAAGTTTAGCTGTAAATCCATCGGAGAGCATCACTCAAAACCTGAGATAATTTAGAGCCTGGAATAATCTGGAATGCCAGGCCACAAGAATATTTGTACAAGGGGAGAACAAGCTGCTGCACAAAGAAAGGTCCGAGAATCATCCCAGAACCTCGCTATGAGCCCACTGTGCAGAATTCTGCACTGCGTTAATTCCATAATATATCAACTTACATTGCCCTTCAATCTTTTCAATAAAATGCCTGCTGGCTCCATTCTGGAGAGCTTTACTGATAAAAGTCCATTTTTTAAATTTCCTCTCCAAATGAACTCAAATACACTATCCTGTCAGACTTTAAGGGAACTACCACATGTAAAAAAATAAAAATAAACGTGTACTTAATGTGCTTAAACACAACAAAAAAGACAGTTAACTAAAACTTTGGAAAGAAGATAGGGCTCACTTGTCATCATTGATGAACTCCAGGATATCTTGTTCTAGTTTGAGCAGCATCATTCGATCCCTGATAGGTCAAAAGCAAGATATGATCAGAGGAAGGATAACTATTAACTATCATAACTACTTAATTTGATCTTAAGGTAAAGCTCATTAGAAAAGAATCTACACGTCTGCATAACTTTGTTTCAAGTTACAATACAATGATCTACCTGAAGTTGAAAGCCTTAGCCTTATATTATATATAGCTAGCTTGTTATATTGTTGCCTCAGTATAACTCATTTGTCCGTTGAAATTGGTGACACACATTTAACCAAGTACACAAACCAGAGATAATACACATTCAACTGGCTATTGTGAGAATAAGGGACAAGAGTATTAATGGTTGGTCAATCATATTCTACATTTTAATGTATAAACAAATGCGAGGGCATAAAATATAAGTTAGCTGTGACATTGCGGCACACTTTGTGACAGGCTCATACCTGGGATTATTTTTCAGTGTGTTGACCAGAAACTCATGAACGTCGATGCCCGTGGAGTCCGTATATTCCTGACTTGAGTCTACCAGAAGGAAAAAAACCAGCCAGGTAAGAGGAAGAAACTGCTTTGAAATAACGCTAGAAAAAGAAAAAGCACTTTGTGGTAATGAGGGCCGAGTCAGAATGCTGCTCGGCATAGCTACCAAGATGGTGACCCATCAGAGCAGCAACACTTCAGGTTCTTCAGTAAGATTAAACATTAAGAATACAGAGTTGTTTCTCCTTCTCTGCCTTCACATGCACATACACCCTACAGGTGATCATTATCACAATGTCCCACTGAAAGACAGTAAAGGCAGCCGTTTCATTTTTCCTGCTCTCAGTTAAAAGGTGCCTGGGGACCTTTACAAAAAGAGATGGGAACTAGGGAATGACTCATGGAATAACGTATTGGCTCACATCAGTTAGGACCGAAATAATAGGGTGGACATTACGTTTTAGCCGTTTTGGGTAGAAAGAAACCAGCCACACTTAAATGACGTTCATAGTGATAGAACAGGTTAAAGCAGTCAAAGTTACAGTTGAATTTACCACGAGACAGCATCTTTCTGGGGGTTTTGTCCTTCTTCTCTTTTTCTTCATTTTCATACTCATCCTTTGAGGACTTCTCCTCTTCTTTGTCTGATGGACAGCTAATGTGAAGCTGGATAATGTCCTGTGGAAAGTGAGGATTGAGGAGAGAACTGTTTTAGTCGCAATTAAGAGTTGGTACTTCTGAAGAAGTTGGACTGTTGCAGGCTGGACTAAGTGCAGGTTATGAAAGAGGGTTAGTGTGAAGTGTTAAGGGGTTAAAAGGGAAACGGTACCGATTCTGGAGGCCCGTCATTGGAGAAAGGACCAGAGGACTCCTCACATACTGCCAGACTCCGAACCAACTTCAGTTTGGCATTAGACTGCAACAGAATCACATAGATATTACCTCCACGGCTGACTGCTTGCTTGCTTGTTTGTTTGTTTTTTCAATTGATTTTCAACCAGAATTTAGATGCAACATATTCTGTTCCTCATAACTTTATAAACGTCATTTTAACTTTCCAAATCACATGCATTTAAATTTTTGGAAATGAAATTGGTCATTTTGTCATAAGCACAGCTCGAAAAAGCTGCTAGTAGTATAAAGTTAATAATAAAAAATAAATATATATGTGTATATAATATCCAATGCTGAACCAAACTGAACTGCAGAGTGCTGGCATCACAAGGACAACTACCACAACCTCTTTTCTACCACGCATCTTCAGTATTGCTGCATTTTTTAAAAGATCCATTTTCAAACAACAAAAATCCAGCAGTGCTGAGTCCATGCGTCATCAGAATAATGGCCCGCAACAGTAGCTGGTATGTGTGAAAAAACAAGCTGTATTTAAGGAAAAGCAAAGAAAGTGTTATAATTTAAGCCATTTGTGCGTAATCAGTTCAGAGTTTAGAATGTGGAGCAGAAGTGACGCACCAAAAGAACAGAAAAAAGAGCTGATGACAGTGCTGTTATGTGTAAATTACAAACTAAAATACCAAAGGGCAAGAGGATTATTTTACAGAAACTTAAAACTTGAATAGGGGCAAAAAAAGTTGATAGGGTTCTCGCTTATAAAAGGTCTGAGCCCATATTATTGGTTTATTTCTATTTGACCCGTAACAGTCTACACGTGTAAAACCCTCAAAATTGTGCCAGATTTTTTTCAGAACAGAAACATTGCAGTTCTTTCTGCATCCATTTTAGCTTCCAGATTGCTCTAATTGGGAAAGATAAAGTGAATGAATTGGCCATTAAAAGCACTAAATTAGTTTTTCACCTTCACAAAACTGGGGGCTGTTTGCAGTATGTCGTGCTTCACTATCCTTCAGCACTGTGTATGTGGCACTGTCAATACACATCTGGACACATCAGCAGACATTATAACATTTCTGACAGGAAGTGAAATGATCATCAGCGGTTCTTTTCTCATCACACTGTTATAGGAATGTCGTCATTTCATCTGCCAAGGCCCAAATTCTAGAACTGAGCATCCTAGTCCAAGCCAGACTGTCTGTCTTGATTATTGTTTTTATGAACCATAAATCTATTAATGCAACTGCCAACTTACTAATAACTTAACTTTGGATACGCCGCCACCAGAAAATAATCTCTTGACTGGCCTTTCATTGCCAGGTGAAGAATTCTGCCGTCATTTGCTTACATCGTCTACAAATAGCCATCAAAAGTCAACGCTTAAAATCAATTTTGAAGCCTTTAATGCTTCAACCATCTATAGACGGCGGCATTAATAGTCACAAAAATCTTGTAATTCTCCAAATCAGTACAATGATTTGAGTAGAAACATTTGTGGGAATGCAGAGATTTTCAAGACACCGTGTGACGTTAAAGCCTTGTTGAAAATTGATCGTGACTCCAAACACACTCTAAATGTTGAAGCAAAATGGCTAATGGAGAACAAAGTCATTGTTTTAGTGGTCACTACAAAGATTTAACTTCAGCACAATGAAAAATGTGTGGATGGAAACAGATATGCATGTGAAAGAAAAAAGCTGTCAGAAAACTGTGCCCTACATCGAAGGTCAAAGTAGAACAGCTTCTACATGCAAAAGGATGCCAGAAAAGGGGGGAAACCTCCAATGCACACTTTGTGGATAGGTTAAATAGTTTAGGCCAATGGCAAATATAAGCGGTTGAGGGTAGATTAGAAATGAAAGCAAGTCTGCAAGCACATTTTGCAAGCCAAACAAGCAGGCAGTTATTTAAGGAATCAGAGACATGCTTTTATTCAGTGGCTCTTGTCCATCGCACGGCAGAAAATGCTTTTACAGATTAAAAACTGAATATTAAATCGGTGACAGTGAACCACTTACTTTGGCTCGTTTCCTGCCATGGCTGTGATTCGAAGTCCGTTTCTGCAAGACAAATACAAATGTGCTATTTACAGCCAAATGAAGATTTTGTTCAAACGTCTTGGCATAACAGTTCAGACAGGTTGTTTCTGCATAATGGATTTAAAATGTCAATCTAAGAATTTGGAGTAATTTATATGAACAAGGCACATGGACAAATATGGTTTAAGACATTGAATCATGTGAGATCTTCCACGTCTTCTGCTGCAACCGTTTCAGAGGCTGTGGGTCACTTCCCTTACATTCAATTCAGGGATCATTTAACATCATTTCATTAATTCGGACAGTTTGTAGCACAGAAATATTCAGATCTCTACGCAGAAGTGAATTAATACTCCAGCTCTGTTGGCCTTTATATTTGAAATAAGAAATTAATGTGAAAATTAAATTATGAACACGACAGTGCACTGTAGGTCCATCATGCACTGTATATAGAACACATCAGTTATATGTGCAATTCAACTGCAACAGAATATGTTGTTATTAATGTATGATTAGTTGGTGCATTTTCCCCAACCTGTGCATCCTGAGGGGAGCTGTCCTCAGGCTCCACACTGTCTCCTGTCCCCTCCTTTGTGCCCTGTGGTTGTGGAGAGGTCTTGCCTCGACTGCAGGGCTCAATGAGCGGCCCATTCTCTCCCTCCAGCTGGATGTCTGTTGTCAGGTTCACTGAGATCTTCTTAAGGGAGGGAGGGAGGGTGGGAGTTGGGGAGGGGGTTGGGTGACAAACCCAGGAGCAGCTGACAGTAAAAAGCAAAAAAGATCTCATAAAATAATGGTGTCCTAAATATTGCTTTGATAAATGTGGATAAAGAGAGACATGGTGGACATGTAACACTTACCTGTAGGTAGTAGCCGATGTGATGCTCTCTATACAGTGGCTCTAAATAGAGGCACAACCAGGAATATGAAAGAACCCGACTAAGGTAGTGCAGTAAGCTGTGTACCAGCAGGAGGCGGAGAGAAGTCCATAGCAAGACTTGGTCTTTGAGGTGGGACTATGGAGAAAACAAGACCAACAATAAGAGAAAAAACATTCTTGAATTTGTCAGATTTCAATCACCGTTTAAATGCCCAAAGAAACATGAGATATGGGCAACTGTCCTCCACTGTGTGATGCCGTAAAAGCCAGATTAGAGGATTTTCAATTTTTGTTACAACGTTACAAATTATACTCCTGGTTACAGCCATCACTGACAGAAATTTTAAAAAAAGAAAGACATTTACAAGGTTAAGAAATATACTTCGCAACAAAGATGCAGAACAAATCATTTTTATAGCAAACAGGTGACAAACTGTTTCTTTTATTAAAAAGAGCCACTATGTCAGACAAGGGGGAGGGACACGCTACCTCAGTGATCACTGGGGCGTCTCTGCTCTCTCCCTGGGCTCAGTGCAGCAGCGGCAGCAGCGGCAGCAGCAGCAGCATGGTCCGTGCTCCAGTCGAGAGCCCTGCACAACACAAGCAGAAGAGGAGGACACCGGTGACGTCATCTTCACACATAGTGACTCATCGCTGCTGCTGCGCTCGCTAGTGATCGCAGGGAGGGAGAGCAGAGCGGCACAGAGAAAGGAAAACCTTCAACCTGCTTTCATCCTACCCTATATTAGTCTATAGCTTATGAAAACAGGGTATCCTGGGAAGAAATGAAGCTTGTCTTCTTACAATGCATCATAAATGTTCTTCTTCACTTGATGCTAATCGTGATTTGCAGTTACACTATAACTTAAGGAGCTATAGTGAGACTGTATGTAATCTAGGTGGAACAGCTGATTACATCCAGGATTAATTTAAGTCCCAGTGTGGGAAATGCAAATACGAAGCAAACAGCAGTCTTTTAATGGGTCAGTTCCAGGAAACCCACGTGTAAAACCTTATTTGGCACATGCAACCTCTCAGACGCGCACACATGCAGACAAGTGATCCGGTCTGCTAAGCAGTCACGTTAAGTAGAGTTAGGTAAAAATAACATTTCATATTCAGAAATCATTTAGAAGAGCAGAGCACCTCCACTTTCATTTGCTCAAAAGCATTTTAAACACAAAGAGTTTTGAGATTGATGAATGATTTTAAATGTTGTTCCGAGGAACTATTAGACCAAAGGCACGAATATGAAGTTACAATCAACGAGCCACATTTTCTCATCAAAAGAACTGGCAGACCACAGAAGCTAGGAAGGCTTGACTCGTTTAGAGCAGGACTAAAAGTGTTTCAGTGAATGTTCCCCTCTTATGTATGTTCTTTAGTCAAATGGACACAAACTTGGAGCTAAATGATCATCAATTACAATCAATTACATTTAAACTCCAGAAGTGTCAGCCTTCATTTCTTCATATCATGAAGCCATTTCTCCCATTTTCCCTCAACACACAATGCATCCCTGAGCACACATGCATCTGCCCACATGGTTGCTAAGGAAATGGTAACGTCATATTCAATTGCTGCCATTTATAATTAGAGAGTACCGATTGGAAAGGCATGAAAATACCATTCGAATGTCTTACACCGCCTGGACGGACCAAGATTTAGCATAAATTATACACATTCTCATTTTGTGGGATTTTTGCAAATCCATTATTATATCAGGCTCACGGATATATACCATAATATACTTCAGACACAAAGTTTATCATGCAGGTATGAGCCCACTGTCAAATTTAGCTCCTGGAGGTCATGTTGGGTCAGGGTCTCGGCAACAGAGAGCAGCAGGGCAATGCAAGAAACTGAGAGGTATTTTCCCAGCAGGCAGCTGGTACTGTCGAAGCGTTCTAAAATATCAGTAACTGTAAACCGTAACGTTATTAGGGAGCTAAAAGATGAACTCACGGGGAGATGTTCATCCCATTGATGGCCAAATGATCTGCAGATACAAGCAGCATAGAGGGGTCGATAAACAATCTTTTCATAAATGTCAACGATGTAATGATAGCATCAAGCAGCTGCTACACATCCGTCACCAGCTTATCTATTATGTCAAGCTCACTCAATCAAAAACCACAGGCTCTATTGGATTTACATTAAGGGATTATAGTTGCTGTTTATCATGTTGTGCATTCTATCCTGTGCCGATGCGTATAATGAGTGTAAACAATAGTAACTGCCATCCCGCTGACCTCTGGCATCATGATTTTTACCCAGGCAACTCATTGAAGGGTTCCTATTTGAAATCATTCTGTATAAATCCGTGGACGACAGACCAACAGTTTCTTAGGCCGATTTGGCACCAACATTCATGACATATTAGTCAAATGACACAGCTTTTGGTGCAAATCACAGCAGTCCGACAGATGTGGTCAGCAAGACCCAAGTGCAAAGAAACAAAAGCATGATCTACTACGGCTTCTTAGCATTTATTTACCGAAGACATTTCATTTGTTGTAATCTAGTAAGGTAGAAACAGGCAGGCCTGCTCAATTTCCCCACAAACACTGAACGAAACAAAGGTGAATGAAAGCCGGAGAGAAACCGGCGGCTCAGCCCGATTCAGCTTCTCTATCCAACCACGCCGCTAAGCCATCCGACGTCAGAAGAAAATCATTAATCCGAAAAACAGAGAGGTGAATGAAAACAGCGTTACAGAAGTAGTGGTGTCGGACTTTATGTAAGCTCGGTGCTGCCACAATGTGCTTGTTACTGAGGAATCCCCGCTACGTCAGCGGCACGCAGGGCGAGCTGCTAGCACACTGCCGTAGTGTACAGGCTGCAGAACGTGAACCAAGCCCCTCTGCAGCAACTCCATCTGTGCTCTACGAAGAAACTCCTGAATAACATCCATGAATGACACTGCGGGACTCAGTTCTGCAAATGAGTGGTTAAAGGTGACAGACTGGCACAGAAAAGTCAGAGCGACTCGTAGCACGATCCCAGCCAGGATGAGAAGAACCAGGGTCTCCTTTCATCTCTGCCTCTTTCCTGCCATCTTTTGCTCATTTTATGTTATGAGGATTCCCCTTCCAACCTCTTTCATGCCAACCCCTCCCATGTCCTTCTTCATCCTTCCGGCTCTAGGTCGAAGCTCTCTCACTCTTTCAACACGTCTTCTTAAATTGTCAGACCAGCTGCTGACGCCATCCTCCTCCACTCAACAAGCCCACGCAGTCCTGTGGGATGAGCTATGACTCACTCCTTTCTTCAGCCCTCTCCACCGTCCCTACTTACCTACCTACCTACCTACCTTTCTGCAGCTCTCTCTTGTTCTCCCCCCTGTCACTTTCTGCAGAGAGAAAAACTACTATCACTAATTATATACGACATCGAAGCGAACCGGAGGAAGAATGATGAGGAAAAAAAATAATACTGAAGAATAGAAACAAAATAGACATGACAATGGACAAAAGGGTGTTGGCCAAGTAAAGGACAATGGAGATTCCTGATCTTTGATGCATTGATGGAGAATCAAATTATGGGTTGACAGAAAATCATCTCCAGCAAGAGATGTTTTCTCTGAAGGTAAATCCGTGTGAAAACAGTGCTTTTTTTAATCTTACAGTTTCACACACGAATGGATTCACATCTCTACTCCCTCTACGAGGTAAACTGACTATCTCACAATTTTGTAAAAAGCTACCTTGCTCATTTGGCAGGGCTCTGTCAGGCTTCCATGATGGTCACATGGAAGCAAAAGATTTAGAATTGTTAGAATTGATCAACTTAGACGATCAAAAAGCCATTCAATTCAATTCTTCCATCAATTCCTTCCATCAGAACATTATAGCTTGTGTTTTAATTCATGAAATGCATTAAGAATATTAGGAGTAGTCAGTTCGTTTATTTAATATTAGCCATTTATTGCTTGACAATGTTTGTAAATGAGTGAACCATGTCGCTGCTATTAGTGTGCACTGACACTTTCACCAGCACTACATGGATGAATGAGCACTAATCAAATTCAAAAAGCTATGAAGCTGTTCAATGTTCAGAGCTAATGTGATAAATACTGTGTATTTTACAGCTTAGAATAAACACACAGTAGAACACAATGCCTTTAACCACTGAAGTATGTGAGAAAGTGTTTACAGAGCTATTGTGTTTCTACAAGAAAAGAGCCTTGTGATTGATTGGGGATGCTCAACTTGAGACAATTGTCAAAATAAAAGCGTCTGGAAGGTTCATGATATTTATGAATGAGGAATAGAAGAGGCAGGAGAGAGATGGAAGAGAGCAGAGGAAAGAAAATCAGGAAAGATGGAGGAGTGAGGGTGGCCTGTGAGATGGGGAGAGAGGAAAAACTTCTCAATGATGAAACAATCTCTTCTGTTAAGCTATTGGCCCACACGTCCACCAATAGCAAGACCAGCTCCATGGCAACAAGCTCTGTCACCAAGAGAGAAACAGCCATATCGCGCAACACCCCCATATTTTTCTCTCCCTTTCACTCTCATGATCCCGTCTCCCTTCTCCATTTACAAGCGTGCTGGATTCACCAGTGTGAGAGCACGGCAACACAAACTGAACACACCGTACTCAACGATACATCAAATGTATAGACAACACACACGCAACCCACAGTGCTTTGCATGCTACATTCACAGATCCAATGGAGCTCACGCTGTGATCAGAACTAGTGGTCGTGTTGTGGCGTGCACGAAGCGTGCACTGCCTTTCCTTATGCCACTACTGGCCTAAAGACAGTTGTATTTTGGATCACTAGGTTGAAAGGCTGCAGCGTTTCTACTCACATTAGGAGAGGAAAAGGAGGAGTGCTAAATGTGGTCACCTCATACACATCATGCATCTCTGGCTCGCTACCTTAAGCCTGAGGCTGCTGTCAGGTGCTGCGTGTCTGTAGGTCTTTGGTAAACCTACTGCAGCTTCGCTGGGATGCGGTTGGGATACAAACACTCCTGGCCATGGAACTGTGTCAGGCTCCAAATGTAGGCGGTACAGAAGCCAAATTTACAATCCAGCTGAGTGTAAAATAGCTGCCAAATACATAAAGCAACAGGCAATTGCTATCACACACCGCATGGATGCCTGAACTAATAACGAGATCACTAATTACGACTGTAAATGGATTATTTTCTGCAGTTATTGTTTTAGCTGCGATGTGATCAATCAGATTAGTTCTATAGCCGTATCTCCGGCTTTGTTGATGCCCCTTTAGCTGAACTTATAATTACATTATTTTTACTGGAAAGAAAGTAATGAAATCAAAGCAACAAATTAATATTTCACTCCAGAGGTAAATGTGCATTAGTTACAAACACAACATACAACCAACACGTCAACGACCAAACCGAAAAGATGATTTCAGGCTCTTTGGGACATTTTAAAAAGCACACTGATGATGATAGAAGAGGAATTGCTACGAGCAGGGATGCGGACTAGACTCCATCTGCATGATCTGGTCCAACATTGGCATTGTGACCGTGCTGTCCTTGGTGCTGAAAGACCGGTGTTCCTGGGCCCCCTCAGGTTCAGCCAAATCTGCATCAATCATTCAGCCACAGCACGAACAAACACCCGTCTTTATTTTCTGCACCACCTTAATGAGTAATGACTTAATAACAATGACTGAAGTACGCGACCATCAGCCAGTCCTTTTAAACTTCTACTGCCCAGAGCAGGAGCACTGACAAAGTTGTGACAGGAGATAATTACAGCTGAACTGGCAACTAGTAATTAACTTGAGATAATTCTCTTCTGAGGGAAATTTCTGCGAAACTCATTATAAAAATGAGAACTGTGGAAGTAACGAAGTGAAGCTTGTAGAAAATATTTAGCACCACTTATATTATAATCTAATCTCTCATCCTCCAGACGGTCATCACGTCCACTCATAAGGCGGTTATAGTCATTAAGTTTAAATAAAAGATGCAGCCTAATCAAGTAATAATGTTATGAAGAGAAGGTAACATAACTAGCATCAAAACAAAGACGGCTGTTTAAGGTGGAATACTGGTTCTGGAGGTCAGGATGTGGACAGGGACGTCAATCAGACAACATTAAAACTTTAACGTTAAATGAAATAGAAGCTCAAATACAGAGTTTTTGCATGAATATAAAAATTAACCTGGCTATGAACGGTCCGGCTACACGTACCCACCTAGCAATGATGTGTGATTGGGTAATGAAAGCTCACCGGTAACGACACAAGAATAAACTCCTGCGTTTCTTGGTGAACACACACATGTCCAGAAACACACTGCAGCCAGGATGCAGCAGTGGCTGGGGCACTGTAGTGTCAATAGGCAATAGAATATACCTATTTATGTCTTTGGAAAAGGGTTTTTTACTTCCAGAGGTGGTGAAGGGAACCATCTAATTTTACCAAAATGTAAAACTGTCTTTAAAAAAAAAATCTTTGTGACTAAAAGCTTTAAAGACTCCTTCCTAGCAAATGGATTTCTTTCAATTCAATACAGTGACTGAGGTACTAAACACGGACGCTTCTAAAACTACTGCTCAAACATGAACTTTTAGGACTGGACTTTATGCTTCATGATCGGTTTTGGGGTTGGTTTTTTTCCCATTTCCGTGTCACTGTACCATAAACTGTGTTGCTGAGTCTATTTATTGTCTATTTATTGAGAAGCACAACAAGCGTTCAACCGAGAGAGAGAGAGAGAGAGAGAGAGAGAGACGCTGGTCACCTGGTCAGTGGGAGTCAGGAACTCCAAGCCTCAACGCTGCGCTCTGCATATAATATAAATGGAAGAGAGGAAGCTGAGATGAATCATGGCTAAAGTTGCATTGATTTAACATTACTCCATTTCAACAGAGAATGACACTGTTTCATTCTACTCTCCGCAGGCCCAACAGATATAAAGAGAGGTTGCAGCAAGCAGAGCAGATTAAGAGGTAGCATTAATTCAAGAGGCTGCACACGCCAGTGAGCGCCGGGGTCAGGTGACCTGACAGCAGTCACAAGTCATGCATCTTGCTGTCCAGTGCCACCCGTTTACCCGGGAGTCCCACTACAATCCACAGGAATTCATTTTCATTCTATTTTTCTTACCTTCCTGCCTCATGTAATATTCAAAATGACAATTTGGTTTTCTTCTTAATTAAAGCCAAATTAAACATTTACCTCTGAAACATAACTGAGCGCACGAGGTATCAAGTGGCATCATGTTGTGTACGAAGGCCATATAAACCCCCCCCCCCCCCCCTCCCTATTCGACACTAAATAATACATTTCTTCCGTGCTTCTTAAAAATGTATTAATTGTTTCTCACAGTGAACACGGAGCCGTTTGTTGTCGAGGCAATTACAGCAGCTCCTCGGGAAAGGGGGGGGGGGGTGTATTGATCCGTGTCCTCTTTTTCCCACGCACTGCCATCAGTATGCAGGACCGTGACTGCAGGGCCACCACCTATCTGGAGAGCAGAACTCCACACTCACAAAAATGGGAGTGATTACCACGTACGCTGACAAGGACGGGCTTATTGTTTCATTATGGGATGGATGGATGGATGGATGACATCCTCCCAGAGCCGAGCGTCCAGCTTTTGCCATCCCAGCCCTCACAGTGGCGCAAAGTCAGTCATTTTCTTGCCACCCGAAATCAAACGTGTGACGTTATAATGGGAATGTTCTCACGTGGAATGTTATGATGTGCACACACCAGCACTGAGCAGCCAGTGCCGATAAAGAAGGAATAGAGGAGTCAGACATGGAAATGATGGAGGCAGATATCTTATCATGTTACAGCTACAAAGATGGGGGGGTGGAGACCGTGGCCCTCTCAGACCTGAAACAGTGCTGAGGCTGTAAAGATGGCTTGCTATTTATAGCCACACTTTTTTTTTTTTTTTTTTATTCAAGAAGGCTCTGCTGTTGTGCTTTCTCTCACGCCGGCGCTGCATCCCTCACCTCCTCTCTCCGCTTTACTGCGACGCTTCGCTTTAAATAGGTTCAACGCTGCAGTGTGAAGCTTCAGATGCATGAAGCCCAATCAATAGCGTGCACTAAATGGCATCTTCATTAAACGGCCAGTTAAGAACCACTGCTGTCTTTGCAGGATGTCAGCCTTATGTAAGCTGCCAGGTCCCCACCCCCCCCCCCCCCACTCACTCTCCTTCCTCTGTGACAACGTTGCGGAGTGACGTCTACCTCTCAGTGGCTTTCCATCAGCACCAGGCCACCTCCATCCTCCTCGCTCCCTCCTCCCACAGAGCGACGCAGTGGAAGGGAATTCCTCATTAGCTCAGCTTTAGCCTGACTAAAACCACTTTATGTCCATCTGCAAAACCTATAAATCCAATATCTTCATATGCAGGCAGGAGTTAGGATACTGCCACCTATTGATCTATTATTATTTATTTAATCATGCGTGATTATGAACTGGTCTATAAAAATCCAAAACAGTCCCACTTCCTCTCATTTCTGCAGCTTTTGCAACATAAATGTTACGCAGAGCACTAAAAGGTGCGAAACACGAGCCGCTAACGTCGCTGCAAACGCTTTCAAATGGAAGCAAAAATGGGGAAAATGATCGAAGCGCAGCTGCCGACCCGTTTGGAGCGGCACCAGGCAGACACGCAGACACTCACATGCAGCTGTAGTCAAAGTTCAGCTCTTCGGCCAAGTTGCCTCAGACGTCCCACAGATGGAACCGCTGCACGACCAGCAGCAACGGTGACAGACCCACACTCTCAACGTCTACCATCGACTGCAGAGTATAAATACCTCAGGTTAGGGATTAGCTCTGGCACTCTTTTAGCTCATTACACTTGCTCTTCATTCCTGTTCCTTTCTCGTCTGTAGGCACCAGCAGCCGTGTTGCGTTCATGGACCTCCTGAAATACGGCTGAAAACCTCTGAGGTCTTCTAAACGATGCTCTGACTCTGCGCTCGCTGCCTGGTTCCCCCTCGTTTATGCTATCAAGCCCACAGTTTGCGCGGCTCCTTCCTCCATCCCTCCCTTTCAAGTGGATTCTCTCTTGCGCACTCTCTCTCTCCTCCTCTCGCTATAATTGCAATGACGGCCAACCTAGTGCTCGCAAGGAGCCCAGCTGTTTAAATGGCCGCCAGGATCTGCCTGGATGTCAACAGCGGCGCAACAGCGAGGGTTCAAAGAAGTTCACAGCTGTCACAGTCGGCAAAACCATTCTTTCATGATACATTTGAGGGACCAGAAAGGACTCGTTCCAGGTTTTTTGGAGACAATCTGGGTGGGCAGGAGGGAGCAGAGCTAATGGAGGATCAAAAATAAAATGGGACACACTGAAGCAAAGAGTCGTGGAAAGAAATGAAAGCACCTCATTAGCGAGCAAAAAAAAAAAAAAGGAAAATCTTTATCCCACAAGACCCACATTTGCATCTTGCTCCTGCAGGAAGGAGCGTGCAGCCTCCTTATGGCAAACATTAGCTCAAAGCTGCAGTGGGGAAGAAGTCAAGAGTTCAGCATCAAAGGAAACGTGAGCAGGAAACCCCACACGTGAGATCATCCCGGGAGCCATCCAGCTCGGATAGCCACCGACCCTCGAACATGTTTCGGTTCTAACATATCGTCAATGTTGTTTATGCTGCTGTAGAACTGTGGGGGATATTCAGGCCTTTAAAGGCCCCTGAAATGCACAAAACACTCAACAAACTCATCAGAAAAGCCACAGCTGATGCTTTATGCCCCAGGACATAACGTGCACAGGAGTCAGATGCTCCACCGGCATCCAGGAGGTTTCCAGGACACTCACAAGCCGCGACGCCGCGTCCGTCCTCAATCTGCACGTATGTGGACCAGTCGATGCCCACGTCCGCCCCTGCTCGCACCGCTGGTCTCGCTAGCTCAGATTTGGGCATTTTAAGACGGCCGAAGTCTCAGTGAACCGGCACGGTTGGAAACTGAGAGCGTCTTGTGGCGACCACATGACCGGGGATGAGGGATGGCTCCCACTAATGCTCCCTAATGCCAACAGCTTTAGCCACCCCAGAACGGCCAGGTAGCCTCTTCCTCCAGAGGCTCAGAGCACAGCAGAGGGCTTTAAATGAGAGGATGGGGGGGGATCAGAGGCCAAAAATACTGGAGATTAGTGATTCGCGAGCGCGTCGGCCAAGTCAGCGAGAAGCGGTTGTGAACGCCCCTGGAGGACGGGAGCCGAGCAGCGGCTTCTGCCGGCCCAACAGGCAGCAACCAGAAGAACTGTCTTCCTTTCCGTTTGAACCATCGCGTAAAAGCACCCCGGGTCGGCGCCAGTCACAACCAAGCCGAGGAGAGCCGCATCCAATCCGAGAGCCCCGGTTTGTGGCTGCGCGTGCAGTCTCCTCCCTTCCGCTCTGATCAATAATTCACATCAAAGAGAGAATGAAAGAAAAGAGGAAGGAAGGAAGGGGGGGGGGGGTGAAACCCAGGGAAAAACCTGCGAGGAAGACACGAGGCGAAGGGGGAGCGGGGAGGACCGAGATGACTGCGGGGAGAAAAGGCAGAGGACACGAAGATGGAGAGCGAGGCAGCGGCAGCAGCACCCGGCGCCGTGTTCCGCCACCGCGCTATAAATAGCTCCTCAAATCACTCCACAACGGAAGGAGAGAAACACTCCAGCGCTGCGCTGCAGCGTCAGAGACGGAAGATGGCAGGAACAGAGCAGCAGCAACGCTGCCTTCCTTCGCCCGTCTACATATTTAACACGGAAATCCACCGACCTTTGACCTGGATGGTGGTCAGCGATGATCCCCATGAATAACGCACGGCGTGCTGTTGCTATAGCAATAGAGTCACGTTTTCCGTGTCGCGCGGCATAAAGGAGAGGAAAGGGAAGCACAGATGTGGCGGGGCGCTTCAAGTTTCTGTAGGTCAAAGTTCAGCTTTGGTGTGCAACAAGAGGCATTTTAATTACCCCCCCCCACACACACACACACACACACACAGGTGGCTCCAGGATGCACGTTGCCCCTGAACGTGGACTAAAGTTCATTTAAGTCGTAATAAATAAATGAAAGGAACGTATAGAGGAGCTGAATGCATGAGCGCTTCCCCTTTGGGCGGGTGAATGTGGAGACGGCGAGGGAAGCTCACGCCACCTGTCAATCAGGCGCCGTTCCGGCCGGCATGAGCACGCAGGTGTTTATTGAGCCTGCGACTGGTCCCACGCCGCTGCGGCCGGGGGGGCTATTTTAACATGGCAACGGCGTATACGCTGCATTTTATTTCAGGACCCCTCTCAAAACTTTCAAGGTCACTTTCCAGAGGCGGCGAAGAGCCCAACGGTGGGACGGGGAAGGCTGCAGGGGAGCCGGCCGTGGAGCGCCGGGGTTGGGAATGCTGGCCGACACGTGCATCAAAGAATCAAAGAAAACGTCCATCTGGAGTTTTTAAAATCCCAAACCCCCCCTCTCGCTGTGGCTACATCCCTCAGCATCCCTCCACGGAGGCGACGGCGGCGGAAACGAGGACGAGGTGCGTCACGACTGTTCAGACTGAAGTTGCGTAACGTCTGACTGAGGATGATTGGAAATCAAACGAAACAAGAAATTCCGATTTCGTGTCACTTGTGCAGCTGAGTCAGAACCACCGGGCGTGGGTCACCGATGTGGTTTTTCCCTGCAGGGAGAACGTAGTCAGAAAAAATCCAGTATTTCAAAAAGGGAGGGGGGGGGGCCACGCCATTTCTGAACAACGGCGGAGGGCACATGAAGAAGAGAGGACCTAGACGGTAACCCTGAGGAACGCCGGGCCAAACAAGCAATCCCCCCCCAGAACAGGGCAGGACGAGAAGCACCCCGGGAATCTTTAAGGACGGAGATCAAAACATTTGGGCTAAAGGAACCGTGGACCCGATAGAACCGGCGCCGCGTTCAAAAGCTCAACGGAGGCACTCCGCAGAAGATGGGCGCCACCCCCGCATGGTCAAAGACTCGCCGCTCGTGTGTCGGACTCCTCCGATCCTCGGGAACGTCCACGCGGGACAAATCCCACCTTCAAATGTGTCCTCACCCCACTTTCTACGGATAGTGATGCCGGTTCGGACGCAGCAGGTGTCGTAAAGGCGGCCGGCGCTCCGATCCCACCTGGCCCGACGACAATCCCAACATCTATTCCCAACTCAAGCGTGGAAATCTGGCGTTATTGCCACGGAAACAGGCTGGTCTGAGTCGAATCTGAAGACAAAAACATGGTCCACATCACGGATCTGGACTCTCGGGCACAATTCCCACCTGAATCACGCACAATACAGCCCCGGCCGTGCGTTTGGGTTGGTTTTTTAAATAGTTTGCCTCCATTTCGGACGCGCAAACCTCCAATAAATGGCTAATGGACCGCCACACTTCTCCAACCGTCCGATTCTCTCTCAAATCCACGCTGCTCTTCTCATTTCGAGCCACTTCAGTCACAAATCTGCTCGCCTGCTTTTAGGAGACCTTCCAAAACAAGGATCGGGCCAAATGAAGTCTTAGCGTGGCCATGTCGTGTCAAGCACGGGGAAACGTGGACTTTAAAGATGGTGTTCAGCGTTGCGTTAATAATCCGGATCCAACCAACGATCACTGGTCATCGATTGCAACTTACCTCGATTCTCACCGAACCGCTGGGCTTATGTGGCGAGCTCCTGCGGAGAAAAGCCTCAAATCGTGTCTGTGGGGAAAAGATCGTAAAATACTGAGACCTATAACTGGGCAACTGGGTGAAAATATTAGCTCGTCCATTCGCTAACAATAGCTAGCTCACGGCATTAGCTCGCCTTCTCTGGAGTATAATTAGCCACCTACGGCACCTAGCCACCTAGCTAAAGTTAGCCCGCTAGCTAGCCTTTTCTTTCTAGTGTACGTTTGCCATCCTACCGCAACAAAACATAACATTAAAATTTCAACGGGCTACTCAACAAAATACCTTACGTTTAGAATATGGCGAACCCCGCTGTAAACCTACAAAAGCGCTGTCAGGTCTTAAACTCAGGAGCGCAAAGTGATACTGTTAGCTAGCGCTCCGAATGACTTACCAATGCTAATATAATGGTGCTGCTAGCTTGAGACGGCTCGCCGCGACCCCGACTGTCAAAATAGCGCCGCGTGAGGGGAGAGCGCTCCGGACTTTAGCGACACATAACAGGGGCCGAAGAACAAGCGGCTCGGATCCGTGACAGGGGCCACAGCCACGCAGCGCCGCGCTGACGGCTAAACAGGCACAAATTAAAGAAAAAAAAAAAGAAACAAAACGCTATTCCCCCTTCTCGGCTCCGGCTTGGCTGTGTGTCGGCGTCACTTCAGCCCCCCCACCGACGGTTTACGTCAGCGGCGCAAACTTCTGATTCACCTCCTTCTCCTTGTGGTAAAACTGGTGATTCAGCAAAGGTCACTTCCCAAAAGTGTGCAAACGCATGCCAGTAAAACTGTTTTACTTCTCTCACATTTTACCCAATAACTCATTTGTGTGACGTCGCGCGCTGTGTTGCGCAACCGACGTGGCGAATAACGACAGCAAATTTCTGTCTTCCTGCTTGAGTTTCGACCCGATCTAATAACCAAATACTGGTTTTTGTGTGTGTGTGTGTGTTTTTTTTTGTGGGGGGGGTGTAATTTGCATACCTGAATATAATAATTAGTTTGCTGTAGTTTCTGTGACGCACCACATGTCGGCAGGCAAGTTCTTCAATATGGACGAAGGCATCTCAGACCTCCTTTTACTACTACTATAGTGGTAATAATAATAATGATAATAATAATAAAGATTTCTGCGCGTCTAATGTATTACAGACTGTAAAAATCTGTTGTTGCGTAACATGCATCGCGTTAAAATTGGATTGGGTCTGTGTCTGACTTCCTTGGTGTCCTGCGGACGCGCACTTCCAACGTTTAGAGAAGTTGCATTGCATTGCAAGTTGCATTGAAACGTGTTCAGTTGTGTAGTATTGATGAGGGGACACCACGGAGACGAGACTGCGCAGGCCAAGACGCGTCATTCCTGGACTCTGCACGCAGAGGAACCTCCTGTCTTCCGCCTCAGCCTCCTTAAAGTCGCTTACCAATGTTTTGTTCTATTAGGTTTTTGTTTTTTTTATTATTATTATTATCTCCCTCCTGTGCTGTGGACGTGACGGTACCTGTTGAAAAGGTTCTCCTCTGCCCCCGCCTAGTACCCGCCAGCACTTGTATATTTTCGGCTGTTAGTGTTTCCAAGGGTTCATGGAATGAGGTTTTCTCTGCAAATTCGTTAAGAGGCTCCGAATTTCAGCCTGAAATAGGGTGAAGTCGGGTTCCAACCCCGGCGCAGACCAGAGCGGCGATCCAAAAGCAAGAAATAGCACACTGGTTGCTTGTGACATTATTATTTGGACTCAGCATTAATCGCATCTTATCTGGACCCACGTGTGGGCCTTTTTTTGTACGTGTGACAAATGAGGGCTGACAGACAGATGCGCAGTCATTTTCGATGCCCCTGCGCTCATTGGTGCGTCCCTCTAACGTGTCACAAGTTTTGTTGGATTACCGCAGATATCTTCACCATCAGGAGGTGAAACTCCAGTCATTTCTCTCAACTCCTGCCTCCGAGGTGTCCGGCCGGAGCGAGGAGACCTGCGGCATTCACAAACCAACTTTTTGGTTTTAATAAAACGGGATTTGCGTCTTTTACTTCTCCGTTTGACGCACGCACGGCGCCAGCATGCGTCTGTTTACTCGCTCGCCCGTCTTTTTTCCTTTTTCCTTCCCCACTTTTCTGCTTTTGACGCAAATGCTCGTCAAAGGTCTGTGGGTCAGCGGCTCTCCGCGCTGCGCGTCCTGCGGCTTCCCGGCGTTGACGAAAGACGCGGAGGAAAAACTGATGATAGAAGTCGCCAAACAGCAACTTTTGGATAAACTGCACCTGAAAGAGAGACCGAACATCACTCAGGCTGTGCCCCGGGCGGCGCTCCTCACTGCGCTGCGCAAACTGCACTCGGGACGCGTCAGACCGAACAGAACTCTTGAACAAGAGAACAATTTATCAAAGAAAGACCAAAGCTACGAAATAGTCAGCTTTGCAGATATACGTAAGTCTTGAATTCATCTTTCTTACATTAGCTTTATGACACAAAACAGGGATTTGAGGCAGTTTTACGCACAACGTTCTCCAAATTCCGCTTTACGCACGAATGGGGTCACTGATAACGGCGCCGCGTTAAGCGTTTACGCCTGCTGTCCTGTCACATTTCTACATTTACTTTCAAAGCATCATTTAAAAAGGTCAAAATGTTCAACACGTTATGCATTTCTGCAACATTTATTCATCTGTGCTCCTGTTGTTGCCATGTATCCACAGACGAGGGAGACGGTGGCGCTCAGGCGAGCCTCGGCCTCGCCTTCCGGTTTCTGCAGGAAAGTGGCCAAAGCATTCAGGTCCTGCAGTCCTCTCTGTGGATCTATGCCCGTTCCTCTGAGAACCCTCACAGGGCCCCTCGTCTCACGGCCCAGGTCTTCCTCTCTGCTGATGGAGGGGCCTCGGGGTTGAACCGCACGCTGGTGATGGAGAAGATGTTGGAGGTTCACAAGGGCAACTGGCACACGTTCCCCATTACTCGCACCCTGCAGGCCTTCCTGGACAGCAACCAGCATCAGCTGCGACTGGAGGTCACCTGTGACGAGGACGGGAAGAATCTTTGCTCCCTGGACGGCCCCGCTGACTCACCCTACCAGCCCTTCCTGGTGGCCCAGGTGCGTCTCCGGGACAACCATTCCAAACACTTGGTCAGGAAGCGCTCCCTGCGCTGCGGCGACGACGTCACCGTGTGCTGCAAGCGAGAGTTCTACATCAAGTTCAAGGATATCCAGTGGCATGACTGGATCATCGCCCCTGAAGGGTACCACATGAACTACTGCATGGGTCAGTGCCCCCAGCACCTGTCCGGCTCCCCAGGTATAGCGTCCTCCTTCCACGCCACCATCTTCAGCCAGCTGAAAGTCAATGGCATCAACACAGCAGTTTCTTCCTGCTGCGTTCCCACCGAGCGTCGGCCGCTCTCCATGGTGTACTTCAACTCACAGCACAATATCGTCAAAACCGACGTCCCCGACATGATCGTGGAGTCCTGTGGATGCACATAGAGGGAGACGCCTGTATGAGGACACAAAAATCTAAAAGAAACCATTTCTCTGCGTTCTATAGCATGTTAGCGAGGTAGCATAGCCACACAATGAGAATTTTAACAGCACGATTTAGGATGTCTAACAGTCATAACGGCGAATGTCTTGAATTTAGATCCAACGCGAGTATTCATGAGGAGCGACTGCATGATTTAAGTTCTTGGAATGTTTTTTTTTCCTTCAGATTCTTCATGTCAGAAAGGCTAATGCAAAAAAACAAAAGAAACAGTGAAACCAGCTGATCAGGGAACCTAGTGCAGAACAATTCAGCGGACGCCTCCACAAATGTTCTGGGGTGTGTTTTTTTTTTGCATATTTAGGTTATTTATTTTGCTCTTCCGTGTAGGAAAGGTTTCAGGGTTTTCAGGGATATTTGTACATATTTGCACAGGACTTTTAAGACGGTGCGACACGCTTTTACGCCGCGTAATTAACTACTGTGGGGTCAAAGCGAGGCTTTTGCAACAGTTTCGCAGATTCTTGTGTTAGGGTGTGCCTTTGTTATTAACCCTTGGCAGCAGAGTGGACTTTTGACACTGGAGCCATGATTAAACAGAAAAAAGAGGATCTGTTTGCTCTGCAACACTACCTGTTCCAGTCATCTGATGAGGACTTGATACTGCTGAATGCTCTTTTAGACAGCTGTCGCCCTGCGGTCAGTGTTCCTCTGACAGGACCAGCCAGAAGCTGGGCTGGCCTCCGTGGTGACTGCCCCTGCATGTCCTCATCTGTTTAATCAGCATCTCTGCTCTGGCGCTGACACATGTCAGCGAATCAGTTGGGCAACATTGTCTTTGACAGTGGATGAACCTTAGGTCAGGTCTCAGCCATGTGCGCAAACATTTAGCTATTGCTTCATCCAGGTAATGTGAAGGTCTGCAAGGCTGGCAGGTCAGCAAGCGACGTGACGCTCATCCAGTCAGGGGAAATGTGGAAATCTTCCCTGCAGGGTTCGAGGCCACTTTTAACCCAAGTTTGGGTTGATTTTATTCGCATTGTTGTTTGTACTTCCACATCAGAGGCGCGACAGCCCGCAGCACCATAGGCTAAATTCCATGTTCCATTTTCAAGGCAGCAGTGTGAGCACATGCCTATAGTGCCATTACAGGTCTGGGGGAATTCTACAGGAATTCCCATCATGTTTCGGTTTTAAGCCGTGTCGAGTCAATGAGTTGACCTGAAACTGGAAGACGTTTGCAGCAAGGACTCAGTCTGGAGATTCGAACAGCATCACAAAGGCATTTACACACTTCCGACTCATCGTTTCATGTCAGAGAGGCATCGAGGGGCCGTCCTGATCGAGCACTTTATCGCCCCACTGTACGTTGCTTCTGCTCCTTCCTTCCTTTCTCTGAGAAACTGGAGCTTGACGTGACCAAACTCAGGCGAGCTCGGCCTGGAAAACGCGAGCGCACATCAAGAGAGTAAATGTGCCGCTGAACGGCCTGAGCTATTCGCGTGCGTGCACACGCAGGCTTTCTCTCTGCTGCAACGCCTAGTGGAGCTGTAGTCAAAGCTTGAATGGTGTGGCAATTTATTTTTTAAAATCACAATTACTGTCTATTTTTTATATGAAACTATATTTTATTGTGTCAAGCCAATGTACACTTCTAATGCTGGTTCAATATGTTGTATATTTTTGAGCGAATAAATAAACACTTTTTTTTGGATTGAGCCAAGTTTTCTTTGTGTCTAACCTCCGCAGGGATAAGGGGAACAAAACCCCAATCGTAAACATTTTGGAACAATTTCAAGTGCCATGTCATCAGATTACCTAATTCCAAATTGATCTGGCAGGAAATTCAACTTATCAGTCAAAGACCATGTTTGCTTTCACCGGTAGTGGAGGCGACTTTCTGGACTGTCTGTGTTTGTTTCTCCAGGCTCAGGTTCATTATAACATCATGCACAGCAAGGAAGGGTGGGGGAGGGCTGCAGGATAAATAATGTACGTCTGCAACCTCACACCCTCCAACATCAGCTGCTGCTGCACATTTACCTGGTGTAACCTTTAAAACGGTCCCAGCACGCGTCCCAATCATCTGTCATCAAATTCCAAGGCTTCACAAATCAGCCAAATGTTCGCGCAACACCCAATAAAATGACTATAATCTGTGTCTAAGGATGTCCTGAGACTTGATTTCTCATCCGTTGCTTCATTACAAAGTGTTTAACCACGTTCTTGTCCAGTGTTCTGCTGGACGGACACGTCAAGGTGGCATCAGCAGTACCGCATCCTGAAGTTTTGGGACCTGTGTCGTTATTTGTGGCTTCTGTCATCGATGTGGACCTTAGATATGGTTGCAACATGTTGACAGTCTGACCACTTTCATTTCAATAACTAATGACTTCATATTCATGGCTTGCTTTGGTGACATGTGGCGTCCATTTGATGCTGCAATATTTGCAGATTAGGATCATATCACCAAGAGAAGGACAGACTGAACCGCTTTAACAGAACATGTTAACTCTTTTAATTAAGTTGCCCAATTTAGGTTTAGGTTTAATATGTGAATCAGTCAGCTGGGACATATATCAGATACCTTTATTCCATCTCTACTGCAGGAGCCAACCAGTATCACTCTTACACAATTCTCAAACTGCATTTTCTTTTGTTTTAGGTGCAAAAAATAAACTTTTTTTAAAATCTGACAGGCCATCGGCAAATGCTACCTTCCATAATAATTCAATTCAATTTTAAGTCAATAAACTTGAGCTGCATGCAATAACAAAACAAGCCAAAAGCTATATTTATGAAAACCTAAAAATAAGATTGTTTCAATACAAAAGCAGCAAGTTTCTATACATCAGTATAGATTGTGACAACTACCGTAGTTATGTTGTTGCTTTCAATAGACTTTGTCCAAACCAGCTTAGCAAGTCATTTCAACAGCTCCAGAGTTTATAAAAGGACACTGGCAGTGGGACCACTCACTGACAGCAACACAGAAAGCAAACAATAAAGAAACTCAGAGAATAATTATTGACATCATATAAAAAGAAGAGAAAAGAAGAAGAAAGGGAAGCTACCCTACGAGGATGGGAAGGTAAGTTTTATGCTAGCTAACAAGAGAGTCTAAGCCCAAACATTGTGGCGGCTTTAGTTCGTCCACAGAGAAAACAATATCTTCCATGTGTGTTAGGATAGAAAGGTACGAATAAAGAGTTGACATGTGATTTCGATCTGTTACCACCACGATTGAATCTGGAAGAACTCTTAGCCGGTCTGTAAATCTAGAATGCACGGACACTCTTCTACAGAAGCCGTTTCTCTGGCCTTTTCACACTAGACATTGGTTATTACCTACCGCTGCTTCCAATACAAACCCAACAAAAACGGTAACTGTTTTTCTGAGTTTGATCTTAACATATGCATATTTTACTGTTGTCAGCTTTGACTCACTCCAGGTATCCAGCACCCCCTTCAGGAGGGAAGATAAACTGTCAGAAAAGGCCTGAATAGCAAAAGATTTTAGATTTTTTTTTGTTATAAGTATATGGTTATTAAACAATCTTTTTTTATATATATACTCTTGACCACAGAATCGCATCAGAACCAACAATTCTGATTTGGATATGGATATTTGGTTGTTAGTCAAGTCTAATTATTGACTGTTACCGTATAAGATTCTCAGCAATAGGTTTAGTAGCCAGTGTTAGCATGAAGCCCTGAAAGCAATACTTGAACAGGAAAAATGTTTGGTGAACCTTGCTCTTTGTATGCTCATTATCAACTATGTGACCGTAGGATCTGAATAAATAATAAAGTAATAGAAATTTACAATGCAAATGCATTTTTCCACGTGAACCTTTTCTCTCTCAGGATGCTCTGCAAACAGAACAGGCTCGAAGTAAAGCTCTGCACTCGGGATGGGATTGGAGCACACAGTTTAAGCATCAGGTGAGTGCAGCTTGACATCACAGAGCCAAAACACAAAATGAAAAGCAAATAGGTGACCTACTGTGGGAAAAATAAAAGCCTACTGACTGACTGATACACTGACACACTGACCCATAGACCCACTCTCTGCTTGTGCCACTAAAACCCTAATCCATCACTCCAGTCACAATCCCACAAATCCTAGGAAGGTTTAAGGTGACACACTGGGACTCGTCCCCTCCACTGTGTCACGACTGCTCTCACACTCTCACCTGTCCCTCACCACTCCTCAGGGCAAGTGGACACTATTGCTAGTTATCTGGAATAAGTCATCATGATTGTATTAATAGAAACATTAGTCATGAGGTGTCATATGGATGTGTAATTATGATGTCAGCAGTAGGTACATAAAGTCCACCTGATTTGCAGACATTTCTTCATACTCAACCTGGCCTTGGTCAGCTGAAATCTTTTGTGGACAGATCAAATCATTTAATTAAAAACTAGGCTGGCCCAGTTAACGCAATGTGCCTAGAATGTCCTGTACCCAAATAAAACGTTTTACATGCAACTGACCTCTGAGTTACTTCCACGCATATAGTCTCAGAATTTATTTATAAAGATTAGAACGGGATGTTCTGGATTTACAAAGTTATTTCTGTGGCATCATATCCAAATACCCTGGACCCTGTGATTTTCAGGAGGCTAGCATTGCTGAAAGGTCTCAAAGTGTGCTTGTTTAAAATGTCCCTTCTCTTGCTGTGGGATAAAAAAGTGGCAGGACTTTTATTGTTGTCTCTGCTCCAGTGTACGTGGTAATAGAGATAACATTTAAATCCGCAGGGTGATCCCATTACAACAGACCTAGTTACTGTTTATACCTCACTGCATTACATCAGAAGTCTTCAGTGACAGAACAACATCCGTCATTCACAATGTGACCTCAGGCCGAGCTTTAACACTTGACACTGTGTCCACCTTCAAAGGGGGCATTTCACTTCAATGAAGAGTTCTTTGACCTTGTCCAATACACTCTAAAACCGTTGGTGTTTTAAGTTACAAAAGAATAGAAAATGTAAAATGTCTATGTCCAATTAGAGTATTGTCTGGAACACAGATCAAAACTATATTTCAAATTATTTGTAAATGTTACTCTTTTGAAAAAGCTCTTAGAATATATCTTGTTTCAATTTCAGCATAAAGGGTCACAGTTACTGTCTGTTTTTTTTTTCAGACGTTCATTTTTGGCACCATAACTATAACTTTCTGCCACTTGGTGGCGATGTGTCCGTAATAGGCTTGAGGTTCACTACGTAGCTTTACTACAAAAAGAAATCCCATTAAAATGAACCCTAACTCGGGGATGTCGTGACACTCTATCATCCCGTTTGCACCCAAAAATTTGTCAAATCCAATACTGGAAGTTTCTGGAACAATGGGCAGAAAAATTTAAGATAAGTAAATTCAGGACCAATCAGTGTCTGTATTTTTATCGCATTTGTAAGTACCATATTGAAAGAAGTGCATGTCAAAGAACAGATGAGCAGCTTAGCCTAACCAAATGATACCATCTTCGTGTTGTATTCAGTCACTGTGGCCTACACAGTCAATGGTGCAAGCCATAACAGTGAAGTTACAATGGGGAACACTGAGTTTGTAACAATTTGACACTTGTAACAATTTGAAAAGCTGAACAACCCACGGGTGCTTGGAAATGCTCCCAAAATTAGCATTCACGTCAATTCAGCACACATCCCTCTGATTTTTAAGAAAAAAATCTGACCGTTGGGAAATAAGATGAAAAAGTTGCATCCCCAATGTAAATGGAATTGTCGCAGTGTTCCTTCTTTCTGCTCCTCGTGTTTCCATTGACGCCTTTACTGTAAAAACTTGCTTCAGAAAGTGTTTGTAACTCATTGGCTTGTTTCCAAATGTTTTAGGAGGAAAAATGGGGAGCATGCCAAACCAGAATATGCTCTTTAAGCAAAGGGGAAAAGTTTGTAGTTATAGTTAGGAATCCTGTGTCTATCCAAGCCTGTGCATGTTGCTAAACCTGTTTTATAAAAACCCTGTTGTTAGGAGGGAAGGAACATTTTGTAACTATGAACTTTGTCAGGAGTTATGGACAGTAATAGTGCAATGTCCTATTCAATTGACATACGCTTCAATCAAAAGGAAGGATTTCTGTATGTGCAAGCAGATATTGGTATTATTGCCTTCAATTAAAAGATTAAAAACACCTCTCCCCCGCTTTTTTTTTTAATATTCTTGGAAACCTGACTAATCTCAGCCTAGGGCATGTCAGAGTCGGTGCCTGAGAGTCTGGTTCAAACACATCAAAATATGCTCATTTGAAATTCCTAACACGAATATCAAAATGAATTGGATTGCTTTCAATCCACAAACAGTCTTATGCTGGTTTGACTATCACTTATGAGCTGAAAGATTTTACCTTGACGACAGAATTGTAAACAGTCCCAATAAGGACCGTTGCCAGGACGCAGATCAGCAATTTCTAGAATGAAATGTTAAAATCTACTGGGCTTAAATTCAAAAGCTACCAAACTTGAGAAGTGTCCCTTGTGTCTTTGTCATCAACCTTTCAGTGTAGCTGAGGTACATTTGTGTCTTTTGCATCTGAAGATCATTTCTGTTAGTGTTGGTAACAGGATCTTTGTTGGATACACACACCTGTTTGTGAGCAAGACTTCATGAAGTATCTGTGATATTATTTGCTCATGCACTTCCTTGGGTTCCATGGTTCTGGTCATTGGAGCCTTGGCAAAGCACCTTCCTTGTCGAATGTTTGGCACTGTTCAAGAAAAATAAAACATGCCTTGTCACCAATCGTATCTTTTAAGTCTTATCCTACTGAGTGACAGACAGAACTGGGTAATGTTTGCTGCTTAACAAGCCGGTTCATGTTGCGGCCTATGCTGCCAATCATGTGTTGCCATTGTGTCACGGTCTAAAACAGTCAAAAGAAATGACTGAACTGCAATATTTTTTCACATGTGCCAAATGAGAGCGACATCAAGCTGATGGGACTGTGTTCTCCAAACGCGCCTGTCATTTTGGTTTTCCCTTGTAGCAAGTTGCATGCTGTGAACCTGACTCTTGCGTGCAATTACGCATCATCAACTTTCTTACAATTATTTCAAGTATTGACAAGAATCCCGCTTCGGCTTCATCCAAACTTTGTTAAACTTTACTTGAACATTGTTACAGAACATCTTTGGACCCAGTGGAAGAATTGTGCTATCCAAGGATGTCATGTCTACTACCAGACATGGACATCCTGATTAAATATTTGGAAGCCATCACAAATGTGACTTTCAGATTCAGTCATACCCAGAGGTCCTAACCAAACACGCGCTTTCATGGCAACATTCTAACTTTCAAATGAACAAGGACGTAATTGGATGCTTTTGAGCAAGGATATACTTTCGGGTGGTTGATGAAGATTCCGACTTTTACTTGTTTTTGGGCAACCTCACAAAGAATCTAAAGGGTTATGGATATGATTCCCACTGTAAGGTATACAAAACCCTCCACAAACATAAGGAAGCTTTAGTAAGCAAGTTGCGTACATTCAGCTTTATACGAACATCCCTACCAAATACCCGGATACACGCTTACCAGAGTTTTTGGTTGTGGATACCTCTATCAAATAGTTGGAATCTTTATTGGGCAAGTTTGCTGCTTTCAGCTCTATATGGACATCCTTAACAATAATTTGGGGTGGGGGGATCACATATGATGCGTTTAGCTACTCGCAGAACTACTTACCAAATATTTGCACGCTATGGTATGATTATCCACCTTAAACTATAGCCAGACATTCTTACTTAAGGTATTGTGCAACTTTCAGCTATGCATAGGGACACAGTCATTCTAACTCTTGGAGACAAAACATTTTGAACCCAGTAATGGACAGGATTCCTACTTCAAATCTTTTGATTCCTAGTTGGGTTTAGGGTTACCGGTAGGGTTATGGTTCATTCGGTTGCAAGGAGGTTTCTTGTGCCTATAGCTGAAGTATTTGCTGTAGTAAAATGTGACCTTTACCAATGTGAACATCTGGAGAAACATGCAAACTCCTAAAAAGAAGCCATGGCCTCCTCAGAGCCACCATGCCTCCAGTTAATGCTGTCACTTTTTCTTTTTTAAAGAAACCGATAGTCTCTGTGGCCACAGGTGGGCAGTAGAGTGGAGCAGTAGGTGAAAAATCAACATACGATAATTACGCCCCAGTGCAAATGAAGCGATAAATGTATTCACAAATGGGATTCGCAAATTTACAAATTGTTGACAAATCCTGGAACATCTCTGACAAATATTCTGGGTTGTCAATCATTCTGAAAAATCCTGAAACATTTACATTGCAACTTGCATTAGGAACTGTTCATGCCGATAGCAGATAGATAGAAGATAGCATATATTATAAATAAAAATAATTTTTAAAAATAATAAAATTATATTATATATTATAAAGAGGACAGGGCAAATAATTTTCCACTGCTTCATACTAATTAATTTATTGGAAATTACATCCTGAAATGATTGACTTCTAGTCTGAGGTTACTATAACGATCTCCTCATGAATTTGTGGATGTTAATATCTTCGTGTGTAATATATTTAAATCGCCTTTAGAGGGATATAAAGGCCTTCAAAGGGTCAGTGGAATTTAATTTTAAATATAACTTAGGCATGACTATGAGCACTTCTACTTAAAATGATATGTACTTTCTTTCAACCCTGGGTGTACCCATGATGCAGCAGGAGCTTCCATCAAAACAGCTCAGGGAATTACTGTCACTTGTACTTGGGACTTACAAAACACAATTTCCTGTTCCTGTTGTGACCTAATTCTGTCAACAATCCATCCAATCAGATGATTATATGTCCTCTTCTACTGGAAGGCCTGCTCTCCCAAGTTCTTTAAAACAAATTAATGAATTGGCAAAGTCCATAGTGTCCTTAGTGATTTCTACTAATATATACTGATAAATAATTTCATAAAAGTCAGTTTACTGGCAGGATGAGGTACCTTTTATTAGCTTTTGTAATTTTTTTAAGCAAAAAAAGTTTTATTTTAGCAGGTTTTGACACATGGAGAATTAATCATTTCATATTCAGTTAATCTTATGATGGATTTTAATGACACCTTTAAAACAAAATGTGGTTCAATTAGATCAACACTGCATACATCCTGAGGAAATATACAAACACACAAAAAAATACAATACGATACTTAACTATTAAGTAAATACATACTCAAGGAGGTGTGCAATGTATGGTCTTCATTTCTGGTCAACACAGCAGCTTCTGCAAAGAAAATAATAAATAAAGACAGAAAATAATAACATCAGTGTACAAACATCAGTGCAATATTGAGAGGAAAATGTGGAAAAGCATATCCTATTTGACAAATACTGTATATATAGCACTCTCAACATCTGAACAGTCACATTCATCATAGACATTGAGGCTATTCAGACAAAAAAAAAAAAAACCCAACAGACTAGATATTATACCCCCATCTGTCTTCTTGTGTGGACTGTAGAGCCCTTTAGTGTGTCCAGGTGATTCTTGGTGATTTGCTGTGTGATGATATCAAGCTTGCATTGTGCTGCCCTCTGGTGGCTGTGACCAAACTAAACACACTGCTCGTTTTTCCTGGAACCCTCGAGAAAACATTTCTCTGCATTAAGATCTTAAACAAAAACCATTTTAAATAAGCACACACACACGCACACACGGAAAAATCAGCATGCAATATATCTGCACTACATTCTGGAATTTCAGCTATTCACAAATGATATGAACGCACTGTCTGGATCTAATCCAGGATATTCAAACTATTACCCACTGATAACACAAAACAAAATGTCTGTCAGGGAAAACTTTTCATATCATTGGTCTAATTACACAATCTGAATTCATAAAATTGATTAATCTGACCAGAAATCAATTGGAATGTCTTTGCACTAGTAAATTTACAATATTTTATTTTTTTAGAAAAAGCATACCGCCTGATAGAAGTATTCCAATTTGCATAATTATTTGAATAATTAAAGTATAAAAGGAAATAAAAAAATTATGCCTGACCTTTGCATATCTTTTTATATTATATTATATAATTCTGACACATTTTTACTTGTGACTCTACACCAAAAATCTACATTAAATCAATTATATGCATATGTTAAAATAAGACCAACAGATTAATACAGTTTGCTGTGCACTGTGCACATGTATTAGTTGCAAAAGCTGCAAAACATATATTTTTAACATGTTTATGACCAACAATTAAAAAGCAGTAATAATCTAAAATACTCCATCATTAGCTTCATCTGTAGTATTGCATTAAGTGCATTGCAATAAATATAGAAATTACAGATAGAAAACTATGGAACTTTTACCTGTCTTCTCTCCCTCTTGTGTGGCATCCAGTCTCACTGCTCGTATTGGCTCTCTATGCTGTGCAGGGCGTCTACCGGCACCCTTTTATGCGGTACCTGCAGCCCAGCTGAGACCCTGGGCCAATGAGGAGAAAATGTGCAAACTACCATCTGCAGTGGAAAAACAAATCCTGTAAAAGATTGTGTGGATTTTGCTGCATGAAGGAATGGTGTCCAGCTGCTCTGAGCCTCAGTGACAGATGCTTTCTTTCCCTGCTTGGCAAACGCTTGGTGCACATTCGCTTGTGTCCTCCAGTGCCTTTAAATAATCTAAACCCGGATATTCCTTCACTCATCTCATCTACTTTAAGGGTGAAAAAACTTTCTAATACTCTTGTCTCTATACACAACTGAAGGTGTTGCTTTATCAGTAATCTGACATTACAAGTCTATTATCAGAGATTGTTATGAGACAAAATGAAATTTATACTTTGGAAAGACAAGCAATAACCATTTCCTCTAAATGACTATGATTAAAGAACATTTTTTCTGATGACATGCAGATTAAGTAAAAATAAAAGTGTCTGAAATAAAGTGCCATATGCAGCCACCATGATCACTTCAGCTTTTACTCTGCTCTACCTGCAATAACTCTTAACTCGCACTAATCTCTGTAGCACTGTAAGCCCTCTATGAGCTTTGGATAGAGAGACATCTGTAACTTTTATTCCTGGGCCAATTAGTTTTCTTCTCCAAGCCTCATTAAGGAATTTGGTCTTTCTCTTTATCAAGATGCAGCAGAGAAATCCACAAAACAGTAACATGTGACTATTAAAGCAGATGCATACATTTGTCTATTGAGCTTATGTGCTCAGTGTGTTTGGCAGGAGGAAGCAACACTTATGGATAACAACAGTTAACAATTAGTTTTATTTCTATTACCACAGTGAATGCTTCAGTCCTATTCAAACAAATCCATCCATCTTTGACTTGTTGCATTTGAATAGCTTTGAAATAATTGTACTCATTTTCATATGGATTTATTTGGCTTTGCGCTTCAAACTTTCATTTTCAACACTATCCCAGACAGATTAAATCGTCAGTGTAAACGTGTAAATTACATACATGTGTTTTCTAATGAGATAAGGTAGACGAATATCTACACAAACCAGTCGTGAATGATCCTCTCAGAATGAGGCTTGATGCCATACTGATAATCCCCTTCCATTGATAAGATCACGTGAAGCCTGTGTTGGATTCCCTAAGTCAGATGGAACATATGGCTCCAGCATCTGTGGGCTCATCCCACATTTCTATCCTCGGCCAGTGGCTATCTTTGGACTAAAACCGCGACTTTCATTGACAAAATCTGTTTTAGCCATCGACCGTATGTTCTCAATGGGCTCCCGCTCCCTCGGTTCAGGTCACCAACTGTTCCGAATCAGCTTTCATTGTTGCTTCATGCCTGTGGATTTGTTACTGTCTGATACAGAAACAAATGCTGTCAGTAACAATATTTCCACCAACCAGCTGCATTTGGTGCATCGTGTGCGCACACACACACCCACACCCACACACACACACACACACACACACACACAATAACAATAGGTTGGCTGCTGTAAAGCAAGTGTTGTGAAAATTGTGCACATGTGAAGAAATCTATATTTTTGATGGTGGAATGGACTCCTGACAAAATCACTCCAAAAGAGCTTAACAGAACTAAACAGAACTTTTTATATCCGCCCTGCTTTTGAAGAAAGATATTTAAAATTCAACTCCATGTAACAAACACATATAAGTGTTAATGTTTTCTCTAGAAAATGCTAATGAAATAGAAAATGTAAATTCAAAACATTTCCTTGTCTGTGTGTGTGCGTGTGTGTGTGTGTGTGTGTGTGTGTGTGTGTGTGTGTGTGTGTGTGTGTGTGCGTGCGTGTGTGTGTGTGTGTGTGTGCCACAGCGGTTCTGCTCCAGGCCTTGAACTCCAGTCCGGGTTTTGGGGTTGATTTTTGATGGCAGGGCGCAACAATCTGCAGCATCCACACACGTATCCAGCCACACACGCTGTCCGGAGAGTGCTATGAAGTTACACCAATAAAGTAAACACTCACGCTTATAGATAGATTATCCCAATTACTGGATAAGAGGGGACTTTATATAGAGTCAGCCGTGCCCGTACGAGTAGTTTGAAATACCTTCATATAAAGATGTCTTTATATAACTTAATTACGGTGCTGTAATTGCGTTTGAATTCACGGACACGGGGAAAACGTTTAAGAACCGTGCGTGTGTACACCAGGGTGAGCGGATAGTGTGTCGCGCATGTTAACTTTGGGGAGAAAACTGAAGCAGCAAGATCCTTTTTTAAGAAAAACAAAAAGTGAACTTCCTGTTTCGGGGTGGTCCACACAGACTGGAGGAGAAAGGGAGGGAGAAAAAAGAAGGGGGTGCGCATTCCCACATTGGCTGTGCAGCCAGCTCCGGAGAGCTTTGCGGGACTCCACGGCCGAACATGGGGTTCACTTTTGTCACCGTTTGCGTAAAGTGACTCTAAAGAATAGAAGTCTATGGAGGAAGGAGCTTCTAAAGCGGGATAAAGTGTCGCCGTGTGCGTAAAGTTATCTCCATCCGTGTGCGTCCGCCGGTGTGAAAGAGGGGAGGCTTTTACTGGAAACTCAGACTTCCACACTCCTTGGACACGCTTGGCTCTTTCGGGGACTCTAAGACACAGAAAGCTTCATGCTGAATACTCCTTCATCGACCTGGGGTGAGTAATCCGGATGATTCGTCCTCTCTTTTGAAATCACGGACAGCATGTTTGGAAAGTTTGCTTGGTTACGTGGGTACAATCCTGTGCGGTTCAAAACGTGCAGTTGTGTTACTGAAGGCAGCAAAAGTTTTGTATGGATCCTCCAGGCAATCGTGCGTCATTGTGCGTCTCAACAATTTGCATAAAAGGTAGAAAAGCCTCAAAGGTCGCCGGCGTTTGTGGATTCCCTTCACTGGGCACCTCTTCGGCGCAAACGAGCGCTCGCCCCGTAGGTCGTTTCTGCACATTGTGAACTAAAGAAGGCGCTACGTTTGTATGGGATTAAACCGAATGTTCCGCTGGGATGATAAACCTCTATAGAAGCTTTCCTTTTACAGCTCTGACTACAGTTAAACATCACCTGGCACATCCGAGGAACTCTCATACAGCTGTTTCTTGTAAGCGCGAATACTTAAGATGCCAATATCTTTTCCAAATGTTGGTTTCAGTCAGGACACACACGCAGAAAAGACCATCGTTGACCGTTAAGTGAGGCTTTAAACCTGCGATAACTCAACATTCGTGTGTCTTTGCTCTCTGAGAAAACAAAACAGCACCACCATGAAACGCTCCATCGCTAATCCGTGATAGATTAGTGATTGATTATTGAATGTAATCTAATAAACCCAAGAAGAAGTAACTCTTGCTGTTAATGTGGGAAGATTAGGTTGCTTGTGTAGTGGCCCTGGACTGAAGAGTGTCAACACTACACTCAATAGAACAGTCAAACACTTGTATCCTCCAAAATGACAGTAAGAAGTGCTGGACACACACTCAGACATGCAGAAACTTCTTTAATAGTATTTAAACAGGCACTATCTATCTCTAACACACGCGGGAGCTTTTAAAACATTAAAGGTCAGACAATAACATTTAGGTGATCAACCAAATAAATGTAACATCAGTAAAAACCCTTTTAAATCAAACTGAACATTGAAATGTTCTGTGCAATTCTGCAGACTGAACAAGAAACAAACAAGGAGATATCAAATAAAATCCGTTAAGACAGAAACACCCAGACCCTTCTCAAGGTTTGGGGATGGGGGGGAGTTCAAGGGAGAAAAGTGCACTTGTCCTTTGGCCACGTGTGAAAAGCTCTACAGGGGAGCTTCCTTGCCCTCCCTGGTCTTTATCAAGTGTGTTAAGGCCAAAAGGCTCCTTAATGGGAATGCTCTTAAACAAATAGGCCTTACAGGAAGCAACCGTCCCACGAGTCAGTCACAGGAGAGGACTGATGGGAGCTGTCCCTGCCTCATCAGAGTGCTGATAAGTCTCTATCAGGGTGAATACAATTGAATTGAGCAGAATGTCCTCCTCCCATAGCAGCATAAACAAAGGTTAGTGGAGGGTTTTGGAGGTGATCTGCATATGCGACCTGGACTCCAGAGGCAAAAAATACAAAGAGTGATCCCATTTGTTGAGTAAGACGGCAAATATCTGTAGTTTTGCCAACAATGTCTCTGTGGATGACATCTCTGCGTTGGCACCAATGGCTGCCACCCAGTGGCAGGCAGCAACAAGTGGTGTGTTTTTGTCCAGATTCCATTTTGGTCCGCTCAGCAAGAAACATGTGTCACGTGATGCCTACAACACCCCCTCCTTCCCAATCCTCCCCCTCCTTCCACCTTCCAGCAAGAGGGAGGTGAGGAGGGGGAGAAGGACCACCCTCATTGGGATCACAGCCCCTCAATCAGGCCCTTTCACACCCTGTGAACCTGAAACAATCGGGGTTTAATAGCAGCTGTCTGCCTGTGCCGGCTCTGGTTGTAAACGTGGAGGCTCACAGCAGCGAGGCCCGTCGGCTTCGGACCGTAAAGGCGGGCCAGGATGCTCCGGAGGAGTCTTCGGCACAGGCCGACACAAGCGATCAGGTTTTCCTCGGCTTCTACTTTTGTTTTTCTTCATTCCTGCCATACGGCTCGCTCAGATCCGTGATGGCAGGGGAATTTCTGGAATTCCACTTTATTTGGCTTCACGGTTGGTTTTGGTTCAGTCTGTGCTGCTCACAAGATGCACAGGGCCGGATTTTAATTAAGAGGATTGCGCGTGAATGATTTGTGGGCACAGTTTTTACAGTTATCATCAAGGAGGCGAGCATTTTGCAACACATGTATCCACATACCGCAACAGCAGGCCCCAATTATCATCCAGGTCAGATATTTGTATTGACTGGGAGTATTTGCATAAGATCAAATTGCACTAGTGTGCTTCATTGTTTCTATCTCAATCCCACTTCCTAATGATATAACATTGAACCCAACAAGTGATGCTGAAATGAGGGTGAGTGACACCAGAGGGCAAAGGCATTAGGCCCTTTAAAGAAGCTTGAATTGAATTAACCAAAGGGCACAGACAAAAGAGAGAAATGCTCCAGTCATGGGAAATATTCAGAAAAATCATTGTTCGTGGTCATCGGGAACCTTCCCACCCTTTGGACAACATGATAGACAAATTGCAACATGGGAGATTAAAAGGAATAACCCGCTGAGACAATCAGTTTAAAGCAATAGAAAGATGGGTGGTCAACCGCCTTAGATGTCGGAGGAGAGACGTCCCAGCTGTCTCTGTAGGAGCACTGTTGTAAAAAGGATTTCTGATATTTAGATGATTCGGGAAAAATCCCTGGATACTTTTCAGGCACATCCTGGTCAGGATAAAGTTGAACAAAAACTTTTGCAAAAGCAAATAAATGTTGGGTTACCGCACTGTTAGTGTTGGGCAACCAACACACTTTGTTAAGGGTTTGAATTTAAAAAAAATCTTGATAGTCTGTATGAGCACAAAATCTCCACTCTCCCATGTAAATGTGAAATTCAAGCCGTCGTCCTGACCTCAGGCCAGGATTTATCAATCCGTTTGCCTCTTTGTCCCTTTAGTGATGACAGCATCTCCTCATCCAGAGGAGCTGCATGATTCCCCCACAACCTTTGAAACATTTTAACACAACAAAGTTACAGTTAATAAATGAATCGGAATATCGACCAGTACAGGTGGAGCAGGATCCAATCTAAAAAGGGATGCTAAATCTTGGGACTAAAGCATTATTGGTCTGTGTCTAATATGGATTCAAGCATGTGGTTGACAGTAAGAGGCGGGGTCTCTCCCTCCCCCATCACTCCCTCCTCCTCCTTTGAACCCCGGTGGCGGTTTTACGTTTGTGTGTGCGTGGAAAAAGCAGCTAGACGTGCAGTCTGCCAACTGTCGGCTCATGTGGTTAATATTAGAAATCAAACTGGTGCTAATAGGATGCAGGTGAGATTGGGAATCGCTTTCATATGCACAAACAACCCACAGTGATGCTTAATCATATCCCACTGGTACATTAGCAAACAACTGGCCCTCTTTTGGGGGGGGGGGGGGTTAACATTAGCATTAATCGTAGAGGAGTGAGAACTAATAGTTTTGATCATTTGGCACCGCTGGTTTGAACACGGAGACAAATGCCTTGCTTACAGGTGTTCGCTCAGAGTGTTTCCTGCCCGCTTGTGTGAGGTTCTTCGCTTGACTGTGTGTGTTCTCTGCCTGCGATGAGTCATGGCGCGCTGTCCTGTCGACAGGAAGAAAGTGCGGAGGAGGCAGTGTTTGTTACTCCACCGAGTTGCTATAGCCACAGCGCATTTGTTCGCCGCTATCCTCACTTTTAATCACAACGCAGCATGCAACAACCACGCCCACGCCACGTTTCTGTGACGTCTTCCATGACAGGTCTCGTGAATTCTGCCCCCCTTTGGGGCACTTTAGAGACGGCGCGCGAGGGCAACATCCAATCATTTTCATTGATTTCCTCTCCTTCGAAAGTGCACTTTTCCATTTCATCCTTATCTACAGAGGACAGACAGCACCATAACAGTTTTGTGTGTGACTCGGTTTGTGAGCAACTGTTACACATCACAGCTGGAATTAGTTTTTCCAACTTCCATGAACAAACAGGATGACAATTGAGAGTTGGGAGCTCAGATGAGACTCTGCAGAAGTGTGTTCATTGCGTGTGTTTATGATGAACCTCCTGGACAACTTCTTTTCTCCCAACATTGAGATAACTTATCAAGATGGCCTGGGAGATGACTGTGGGGGAAATTGTATGTCAACATTCCACTGTGATATGTTAAAAGGAAATTTCAAAATGCATAAATATGTTGCTGACACTGTCCCGTTTCAAGCCTTTAAGACCCTAATTCAATAAAACCTGAAGCAATATTTCTGGTTTAATGTTTTCCCATGAAATGGCTAATGAAATAGAAAATATAAATTCAAAATATTTAGTTGTCTGTATCTGTGTGTGTGTGTGTGTGTGTGTGTGTGTGTGTGTGTGTGTGTTACAAACCAAGTGTTAGCCAGTGTATGAACCTACCCACATTAGCTTTGTTGCTAAAACTGCCCGTTTGTGAGAAGAGAATAGTGTGGTCGTCGTACGTCTTATTTTTTGTAACTTCCCTTCTAAATGTTTCCAGTTTTGTACGCATCCATCATCTTTTTCAGCATCTCTGTTGTTTCTTGTGTTTCCGCCACTGGCGTCCTTTTTCTATTCCTGTGTCTCTGCTCTGTAAGTAAGTGACAGTGGTGAGAATCTATAGAGGTGTTGTGCTGCCATGTTAGCCAGATCAGATGCTATAACAGGAAGTGGCTCCCTGTGCATGGATGAGCGCAGTGACACACGCACATGACTTATTGCCACTGCTAGCCAAATGGAGGCCTTGCTGTCACCGATACACTGACACGAATCCGTTGCAGGTCAAAGGTTGCTGCAGTGCCCATCAAACAGGGCGTCATATTCATACTGACACGTGTGACACGACTGGGTATTTTGTGTCGAATTCAGGAAGAACTTTAGAGAAATTATTAGTTGCAGTTGTCTTATAGGAGAGTTCTTCTCTTTCATCCCACGTAGTCCAGCACAATAAAAGGAACCCAGTGGCGTAAATTGTGTTGAAGCAGAAAAGAATTCCCTTCTGGAGACATCAAACTAGCGGAAAGCTGTGCTTTGTGAGAGGTAATTTTGTTAAGTTTGTTTGAACAAATCTCCTTTTACAGTCGGAAAAAAAGAGAATCAGACAGAAAACACAGTTCCTCTGCATTTGCTTGATTCTTTTTGCTTTCTTCAAACTGTATTAAGCCTCAAGAAAAATAATGTTGCTGGCATGTCCTGAGAAAGACCTTTCCATTTTCATTAACAGTGGAATTTGTTGGAAAGGAAAGAAGGGCAGAACAGAGTGAAGGGTGAATGAGAGGAACATTTCATAGTGAGTGTGGAGGAGTGAGAGAGAGAGAGAGAGAGAGAAAGAGAGAGAGACATGCAGATTGTTTTAAATCCTCAGCGAGTCAGGCTCTCAAATTTATGCCCATGGGCTGCTTCTTGGGTGGGCTGCAGGGAGGAGCTGCAGCAGGGGAAAGTTGCCGGCTCCAGACTGCTCGCCTTGCTCTGGAGCTTGGCTCTTCCTGCTGGAACACATTTACAACTCAACCGTCCTGACTGGCTGACTGACTGCCTGGCCATATCGACTGTCTTAAATACTACTTGTTGAGAAAGTGACGCTGTCCTAGCATTAGATTTCAACAGGCCGTCCTGTTGGATGACGCCTCCCCGAGCCTGCGTTTTAAACCAGGGAGAAATCGCCTTATTTAAATCCAATGAGAACTAAAATGAAGAGGGCTGATTTCCTCCGAGGAGGAGTTTTTACTTGTGAAATAAGAGAGACGGTTCAAATCAGATAAGGCATAATATGACTCCTGTGTATGACGTGCAAGCAGCGGGTGTTTGTTTTTGCTCCGGACCCTTCCACAAGTCTCCCTGATGTTCAGGATGTAGGTGTTCTTTCGCAAACCAGAGTTCAAAGTCGAGTCCTTGCAATGATCATGCCGCTGTCAGACTGACATCCCAACTATTTTTGTTATCTGCTATGATCCAGACCAGAAAGTTGCAACTTAGAATATAAAAGAGACGTGGCACCAGCCTTAATGCTAACCTGCTTCTGTCATTGATAACGCTGGTCTGCCTCTCTCAAAGGTCACCAGGGCATTTAGGGTATTTCGATCCTTGGTAAAGGGTATTAAAATAACTAACGTGCACTGTCCCAGTTCTTAGCACCCTTTCGTTGGGTTAAGAAGAACAGTGGAAGAGCAGACTGCAGCATGGGTGGAGCTAGACACACCGCGGCCTGCTGATTGGTCAACAGCAAATCAGAATAAAGTAATTATTTACAATATTTTGCCTAATTAGAAAAAGCCATGGTTGTTTTCAGTTCCTACAGCAGATGGAAGGATCTCATCCTGCCAGGGTCGAGGTTTGGAGGCTTTCTTACTCAAAGCTGAACGGCAGAGGGGATTCTTTTGTATAAAAAAGAAAGTGACAGTTCTATGAAAGCGTCACACTCCAGGCATCCGTTTGAGTTTTTTTGTTCCTCACATCTCGTTGCGTTAAAACACTGAAAGGCCTTTTGAGCTTCGAGTTTCTCTCAACTTTGAGAACAGGGAGGTTGTCTCTGCCTCAGGACGGAATGCACAGCGAGGGGGTGACATCAGCGGCATGTAAATCAGCTCACTGAGGAGCCGTAATCTAAACTTCAAATTCAGAGGTTGGCTGCTTAGTTGGTTCACCACAATAATGCACACACGTTCACACACTCACATATACACACACACACGTGCCCATGTACGCATATGTTACACACTTGAACAATAAGAGGTCAGAAGGAAGCAAACAAGTAGCTGCTTTTTACATGAAAAGCGCTCATTTATCTATAGATTTAAATGTTTGTTAGGGGGCTTTAATTACGAAACAGTTTAGCTTTGAAGAGGGGAAAAAGTAAAACACGTGTTTCCTTTAAGTGAGAAACCTTTGAAAAGAACGGTCGCATGTGGGTGTATTCTTCCCCTGGAGTCCTGTTTCAATCCAGCCCATGTGTCTGGCTGCTTTGTGAGCTAATTCGCTCTGAAGGTATTACGGTTATTGGAAGGCTTGTAAACCATTAAGTCTTTATTTACAAGAGAAAGAAATGAGGGTCTGGAGAACTGCGCAGGGGCGAGCTGGGTCTTGGTACAGCCGCTGACCCCACTGTACGGCATCACGCTAGCTGAGCTTCTCAGCTGGCAGACCGAGCAGACATCTGGTGCTATTTGCTGCTAAACCCAGACCACTCCTCAATTACATAATTATGCCCATTAATTACATGGGACCGATCATCATTTCCTGTTTGCCAATAACGAACAAAGACTCAGAGACGCGCGTGTGTGTGTGTCTGTGTGTGTGTCTGTGTGTGTCTGTGTGCATGTGAAACATGAAACACGGCCCGCTGTATTTCAGAACAACCCAAGGTTAAAAAAAGCTTCGTCTATTTGCACTTTCGGCTTAATATTATATGTGTGTTCATCCAAAACCCACGTAAAACTTCATTTTCTTTTCTGGAGTCCAGTTTCAAGACAGAGGTAAGTGAAGTGGCCACGCAGCTGTGTGTGGGGAGACGCTGCTCTCCGCTGTTAAACTCTGGAGGCAGGCTGGTGTTTCTGCAGCCACTGTTTGTGACCACACACATTGGCTCCTCCAGGAGGAGACCTGGAGAAGTGACTCACCTACATGTGTTTCTCCACGGAGATGTAGGTGTGATGGCTTTCACACCGTGACGGCGCTCCTGCCCGCATGACGCGTTCACGCGCTTCAGAGAGAACAGAGAGAATCTCAGGACCGATGTACAAATGACTCACGAGTCTGTAATTATGGAGAATGCACCCAAGCCTGGACTTTAATTATGCAGAATTCAGCCCGGTTCAAGTCGCCCCTCCTCTCCAAACCACATTTTTGACCTTGCTATCCTGGCCTTAGGGCGTGTCATATACTGTATATACTCATATATATATATATATAAGATAGCTTAAAAAGGCAGTTACTTGCATATAATTAGCTGTCAGGAACCAGAAGGTGTGACGGCTAAATTACTCCAGTTCTGACGTGCAGAGTTGTAGACAGAGGAGGTAAAGCTCCAGCTGGAGGGACAGCGCAGGGAAAGCTTCAAGGCAGGATAGATTTGATTAGGTTGGATTAGGTTTGAGAAGACGACGCAAAGCGGTGTTCCTGGGGGTGCTCACGCTCTCACGTTCTCACGCTGGGAGCTGACCTGCTGCCGCACTCGGCAGGAGACAAATGTTGGAATGACAATGTGGCTGTCGCAGCTGTTGTTTTTTCAGATCCAGAGCTGTTGTCCTCCGCCTCCTGTTCCTCCTGTACTTTCTTTCTCCCGAATGCACCTGCTAGCAGCAGCGTGAGGGGAAAGTAATTGGGGGGGGGCACGTGTTATGGGAGCGAGAGAGAGAGTTTAGAGGTTTAGTTTCCTGGTCGTGGACAGTGGGGACGATCGTGGTACCACGCTGGGCATTTATGCTGAGGCTTATGGGACGAGACTCAGCTGAATACACAGAGGGTCGACGGGGATCCACGCTCACTTTTCTTTTCACACAGAGTCCAGCTCTGTGAGCTCGGGGCTGATCCAGATCAGCACAGCGTGGACGTGTCAGTAAGAAGAGAGAACGAATGAATGAAAAATGGCTGCGCTCTTCATCATGTTGTCTACATCTTTCTAGTTTTAATTATCACACTTATCACCCTGAAGAAGCCACATATTCAACTCCAACCACTCCCAAACTGAGAAGGAATATAGCCTAAATGTACAGCCCTCGCCTGCAGATGCACAAGAGTTCTTAATTAGTTCTCTATTCTTTACATTTTGTAAATCACCTGTATTGTTCTTTGTTATTTTACTGAAGCTCCTTCCACTTTAGGCACAAATATGCGCTGTTGTCCTGCTCTTGGAGGACCTGCTGAAGGCAGCTGCACGACACCATCAACCGTAGCGGTGGTGCATCTGCTGAGAAGCTGCCATAGGTTACAAATCTGCTCGGCTGTTTTTGGACAGGGGCAGGGTTATTTATCATCAGCATAGACATGACTGGATAATTGTCTAATTCAGGTCACCTATCACCTAATTAAGCCCTCTGTTGCCTCATTAGCTTCACTTGAGAATGGTTTTAAGTATTTCTCATGGAAAACTCTGTTTATTTCATCTGTTTTGAACAGTCATCTCACTTTCTGCCAATGACTGCTAATCCTGCCTCACTTTGCAGCAGGTTTTGACTTTTTCCGCCATTCTTTTCTCGTTATTTCTACTCAGGACGGGTCGGGCAGTTGTCCTACTGCAGCCATTTATTGGCCCTTATTAGCCAGCACCTGTAGTCCATTTAAAGCCCAGCCTTGCTGACCCGACAGATACAAACTGTCTTTAAGCGCTCGGCTCAGAGAGAAGAAGATAAACGTTTGGGAATTTACTGGACTGCAGATGGCAATCCATGGAGGTTCACAGACTGGAATGGTGAAACCAGCAGGACACGAATCGAGAGGGAATTTTATCAGTTCTTGTCTTCTCCTCCAGCTGGGGGCCAAAAAATCGTGGTGAGCATTTGTGTATCTGTCTGAATGTTACATGGTGGGCACCTCTCTTCGGCCATCAAAGGCGACTTTTGGCAGTACGCATGTGGCCATAATCTAACTGGAAACGAACCACTTTGAAGAACACTGGTTGTCTAGTGACAGGTTTGATCTGGATAAATAGCGTACCAAAATAGAGGCAATCATAAACATCACTTTAAAAGCTGCCTGAGGTTTGAATATTGATCCTCATTATAATCTTTGTCATTATATATATACGTGTGTGTGTGTGTCCTGTACTATATTATAGTAAAAGATGAGAACATATAAAATAGTCTAATGTGGAGAAATAACCCCATCTACATGCACCATTTCTGGACCTGGAATCTAAAATTCCAGTAATATATAAAAGATTATATTCAGACTATAGATTCTAGTTGCAGTTTCCAGCAATTTAAAACACCACAAACAATTTTTAATATTAAAGATAAATGCTTTAGTGGCATTCTTGGTTAGTTTTGATTAACGGTAAAGCCTATTCCCACTCTTTATGCTAAGATATACAACCCTATTTAGTAATTACAATACATACTTAATCTTCTTATCAGTCTTCTTATCTAAACTGCATGCCAGAAGGCAAATAAGGTGTTTCCTCATATACCTCTATCTCCATTAATTCTCTGTGGTACTCAAAAGTCAGAGAGGCTTATTTCCAATTTTAAATGACAACTGTAGTAAATCACTATTTTCCCTGGGTGGGTCATATCATTTTAAGTGTCCCTACATCGCCCTCTTTACCCCCAGTTTTGTGTGACTGCAGCTTCTTGTGTTATAGAGCCAGGCCTTGGGGCTGGGGGGGGCGTCTTTTAGCAACCTGCTGGATGTGTCACACATGCTGCAGCTTGTCAGTCTCAGTTTGGGAGCGTGTGATTGGGTCTCGGAGTGAGCGTCTGCATGTGAACGTCTCTGTTCTTGTGCAAGTCTGAGTGTGTTTAGATTTTTAGAGATAGCTGCGCTTCCTGTCTGTGGGTGGAGAATACTCGAGGACAGGATGAAAATTCACTCATGTGCGTTCTCAGGTTACCAAAACACAACTTTTGGAGTTTTATCTTGGGACTGGCAGCTGTAGATCAGCTACCGTCACTGTACATACAGGGTCACATTAGCTGTTAATGCAGTGGATTGTATGGTTGAGGGAATGCTTATATTTCATGAAAGTGAGGTGACAATAGCAGCAACTTTTACTTTCTGGATTAAAAAAAAAAAGTCCTGGTAAATCATGTGTTTTGCATTTCAATTTATAGTCTTGTTTCAAATATTTTTGTAACTTTTCATGAATTGTTATAGGCTCCGTGCTACTATTTAGCTCCGTTAGCTCCCATAGACCAGCTCTTATTCCACAGGCTCACTTTGAGCTGCTGCTTGGAAGAGGTTTTTCCAAATACGGTCAAAAGAACCTGGACATCGTTATGTATCCCTTTCTAATAGTTTCTGTTCATTTGCTCCATTTCCAATTTGATCACAACACAAAGTGAAGCTTGCGGAAATGAAATAAAGGCTGCAAGCGTGTTCCCCCCATCAGCATTCTACAGAACACAGAATTCTGGGTAATCAGGAAAGTCATATGACTCTACTAGGGGGAGATTTGGGTTGAGGGAAAGTATTTTTCTCCTGGCTGATATTAACTAAACACACTGAGGCTTTTTTGAAATACATGAAAATGATAACAGTTCCTATAGTTTTTAAAGTTATACTTTATAACATTCATATATATAGTCGATATGATAGCGGGCGATTCGCACTGGATGATCGTCTGCTGATTTTGTGTACTTGAGTAAAGCCGTCTATAAATTGCATATCTGTATGCACACACAAACCTCGGTATCGCTGGCTGCTGGTGGTGCGTCTGAGGAGTGTGGTTTACCACCATGTCATTGCCCGCATGGCCCTGTGTTGTCACCTGTGCACACAGAAACACACAGAATGAGGGTAAAACTGCCAAAAACCATGACCATGCATAAACACCATTACACACCAATGCAAGTGTGCCTGCAGGACAGTGTGCTAGTGATGTAAAGTAAATGGTATCCTTGGATCTTCACATATAGAGAGGCAGTGAGGTTTTAAAATGAGACATATTTATCAGTGATTTCTGGCCGATTCTGCGTAATAATGTGAAGGTTTTAAACCCGTGTGTTATGTAAATGACTACTGATGTCAGCTCTTTATTCTGGCCAGCAGGCCCCCGCTCACAAATGGCTGAACCCTAATGTTCAAGCCCCGTAATGGCCCCAAATCTCTCACTTTTACCAAAACAAATACAAAATCTCTTTCCAGTCGTTACCTCCTCACAGGCGTCTTCAGTCATGCTGCACATTAGCTAATGAATTTACCCATTCACTGGTCTGTGAATTCAACCGATCTGAACCGCTTTTGATGTGAGATATGTGCGACCACTGGATGCGATAATTAACCTCTCCCACTCTCCTCTCAGTAAACACATTGAAGAGCAAACGTTTTTTAACTTGGAGTGTTAGCGCCAGAGCTCTTCTGCTAACTGACCCGGTCCTCTGAAGTGCAGCACATAACAGGCGCCCACATTGGCTTTTGTCTGCAGGAGGGTCTTTACATAACCCACGTAACCAAGCACATTGTCTAGCAACCAGCCAGCTACTGAAGAGCCTTGTAAATGGCGGAGGGGGTCTGTGAGAGGAGGCCAGTAGCTGAGTTGAGAGGCAAGGGGAGCTAAGTTAGACCAACACTAAACATGAGTTTGTTAGCTTGATATTAAATGTAGGGAAGTAAGAGGCCCCTCAGAAGTAGAAGATCTAATCTTAAAAAATAATTTGAATATTTGAGTTTCAGTATTGATTTATCAAAGCTGCTATCAAACCTTTTTCAAGAAATGTATTTAAAAGGGAATTGGTTTTTAGTTTTTCAACACCCAATACGCTCCTGACCCAGCTCACAAAGCGCGGCCTTCTTCACCTAGTTCCCAGCCTTTGGGTCGGAGCCAGAATTCCCCTGCAACCGCCAGGATGTTGAGGTATATTTTCCCTCCCCTCTCCCAATGATTAGTTTTTTCAAGATGTTTTCTTTTGGCAGAAGAAAAATGTTTACACGTCTCCCTCATTGCACTGCCCAGATCACACCCAAAAGGCTTAAGATACGTGTAATGGCTGGAGGCATTTTCAAATAATTTCAGAGCGGAAAGGAGAAATTATCTGGATTATTATTATAGAGAATGAAGTCACTGTTACATGTTTGCAGCGGTTGGACTGTACCACAGCAAAAGTGCGGAGCGGTGGTAATCTCCAGACCATTCAAGTGTTAATAACTCTGAAGAAATGCCAATTACCCTGAAGCAGCTGTTGTTCAGTGGCAGGACAGCAGGCTCCCAATAATAGGTGCGTTTGACAGGGCGCCTCATTATCAGATCCACACTTCATCTTAGATCACATGATAATGACCCATTTATCACTGACACTTGATTCTGCTGTCATTCCTAACAGCTCCCTGCCAGGGCAGAGGAAGCTTTTACTGATGTCTGTGAAATGTTGCAATTGTTTCCCAATACACAAAGACAAGGTGTCCCAATGGCCCCTGTGTGAGTCCCCCAATGGCCCACAAGTTGCACCACTGAGGATTTTCTCTCCATTGTCACCCCCGCTGCAATCACGGGGTTTCTACCAGACTATGCGGGTGTGGGGGAGGTGAACGAGACTTGTGCCGATGCTTTTGAAAAGATGTGTGAAATAGGAGTACGGGTATTAAGCGTCTTGGCTCAGTTGGGGGTCTATTGTGCCAGAGGTTGAGTCCCCTACTGGCATCCATGATCTCTTCCATTGACATTGAAGCTTTGCTCCGCTCTCCGTTCCTCTTTTACTAAGTAGTCTCCCTCTTCTCGTCCCCTGCAGCCAGTGTGTGCTCATCTCCCACCTCCCATTTCACTGCTGGTGTCTGACTGGTGTTTGGCCAGGCCTAAACTGGCCCAGTTGTGAACCTATAAAGAATCTTTCTGGTTTCCCGCAGCCTTGACTGTGAATACAAATCATTAAATTCCTGCTCAATATTTTAAAATGTGCCAGATTCTAAATTTCATTACTTAGATGTATATTTGATCTTGCGGCACAACTTGAAGCCCTGACGAGGACATGTTAATATTGGTGATGGTACTCCAAGCTTCGATGAAATAAAAATTCCTTCCTGTTTACAATACACTAAGCACGTATTTATGTCTCTGTCCTTGTTTATTCTGAAGAATCCAGAGGGTTCTATTTTATTTCATATCACTGCTCAGCTATGTCCCATTGCTCTGGATTTGAAATGTATTTTTGCTTTTATGGAATCATTAATCATTGCAGTATCATCAAAAGTAATATTCCCCAGCTTAGCCCTGAAGGAAGAACATTTTAGCACAAGTAAAAGATAACCAGGAAAAGTTTTGATTTCCTGGTGTTTGTAGTTTGACATATTTGTTGTGTTATGTAATTTAAACCCTGCACTGTTGTGCAAGAAAAGCCTTTTTTCTGATAATTATTTTAGATTTCATTTACTGCATCAGCGTTTTTAAATGCCTGAAATTTTTATAGAGGTCATTTGTTGATGAAAATAATGATAACTATGAGCGTTTGTGGATTTTATGTTTTATAGCAATTAAAATGAGAGTAAGATTTGAAATATTTGTGAGGCTACGACAATCTGTTTGCATCTATGAAACATACGTTCCTTCTTTTGCTGCTTTCTCTGTAAGCATGTTTGAGACACATAGGGAATGTGTGTACATACACGTATTTGCACAGTATTATCCAACTTGTGTGAGGCCAACAGGAGTCACGCAATTGTCAATAGCCGAAGTCAATAAAAACCCAAAGTTGACAAAGAGAGAACAAACAGCTGCAGTTTGTTCAGGATTTCCTCACAACCGCTCCACAAGCACGACCAGAGAGGAACAGAGATGTTAGAGGGGAAGATGGGAGTCCTGACTACAGTAGGCCAAGCAATCATGCCTGAGTGTCATCGTTTAATGGTCCCGGTTAGCGTGGTGCACCTACAAACCCACGCAAATACAAAAATAGAGCTTTTAAAGAGTATTTAGATAAATGGTAAAAACCCTTTAAATCTACTCTGTTTTTAGACCAAGGTTACAAAGTTGCAGAAAAAGGATTTTTATTTCCTCTCAGTCCGTCTATTGTTGGTTTTATTATGTTGTAAAACCAGCAACATCCTTAAATCACTGTAGTCATGTTTACATAATCCGGCATCCAGAAGATCTTTGGCACAACTCCACCCTTGATCATCACCAGAACCAATACATAAATACATAAGTTGGTTGTGTCTACCAAAAAATGTTTTCAAAATGTTTTCACGGAATTGCTGGATGACCACAAAGTTCAGAGACAAATCACGAACAGCGTTGAAATAAAAGAGTCTCCTTAAATTGAGCTGTTTTTGGCCTCATTGGCGTGTTCTGACCTTCTACTTCACATACGTTACAATCGCTTCCTGTTCTGTCTTTGTGTGCTCTTTTTCTGGTTGTTGTGACAGATGTAGCATCACTTCTTCGCTACTTTGCTGAGGTATTCCCATTTAGTGCAGCACTCAATTAGGAAATGCGGGAAAGGGGAACAAAGACGCCGGTGTCCCCGCTGGACTGTCTTTCAGGATAAGCCAGCACAATAGCAGCGCAACAACAGAGCCCTTGTGTAAACAAAGTGTTCTTGAATGAAGGAGGCATTTAAAAATGATCGCTCTTCACAAACAACATGCGACCCTCCTCTCTCTGTCCTGCTGTCACCCTCCTCCCCCTCGTTCTTTAGCTTTCTCGCCCCCAGTGGCTGCCTCTCCATCCCCATTCCCTTTAAAGTTCATCTTCCTCGACTTTCAGTGCATTTTTTTGTCTTTCTTTTTTTTTCTTTAATTTTCGGTTATCTGGGTCCTTGTGGTGTATTGACGGATGCAGTGGTGATAAGCTGGAAATGGAAGTAAAATGGAGAGCCGCATAGATCTGAGGTGGAGAGTGCAGTGATTAAAATTCATCCCACGCTGCAAACAAAAAGAGGAATGAAAAAGAGGGAGAGAGCAGGAGAGGGTATTGGAGTGTGTGTGGTGGTGGTGGTATTTGGGGGGGTAAGCCTTCAAAGATCCCCGAACACCCCTAAAGACCACTACCGTCCCCTCTAAGGGACTGCATTTGAGTAACAGGGCCGTCATCCTCCAAGAGAACACAGATCAATGGAAGGGGTTCATGGATGGATGGAAAGATAGAGGTACAGAGAGGGGGGGCATCGAGTATTTAACATGCACTTTCCTCCCATGATTTGTAGAGGCAGCCTGAAAGGAGGGTCAACAATCGACTCAATTACAAGACAAACTTTCTAAGGGTGCTACACCAGCACTCAGCGTGGACCCTGCAGCTCTCGGCCAGGCTGGCAATTGTTATTTTTGCCCTCCCTTTTCTCTACTGGTAAATGTTTGCCCCTCTTCAGGTGCCCCCTGGCAGACGCAGGAACTCCAGCACCACGGATAGACTCCAGCCTTTTCAGCCCCTGAACGATTCCCTCTCCTTTCTCCATGAAGAGCCAGAGGGAGAGGGGGAATGAAGAGGCAGAAGAAGGACTAGGTGCCCTCTCTTTGTCAGGCTTTATGGCTGCTAATGAATAAAATTCATTCCCACAGCACAGGTGGCATTTTCTCTAATCCAATTCGGTCTGGCTCAAAACACAGATGAGATAAATCTCTTTAAGTTATGACTGGACAGAGCTTTTCTTTTTAAAAATGTACTTTAAAGAATGAAAATGTGGCACATAAAAGGCCAAGAGTTATTCAAACAAATCCACGACTGGCTACGCAAAGGGGAACATATTCATAGCTAGCCATAAAGTCTCTTCATCCTCCATCATTTTAGGATTGTAGCATCTTTAATTGAATCCGCTTCTTTTGCAACATTTGCTTATCATTACTCTGGGCATTAGTTACATTTAAGTCTTCCCTACATGTTGTTATAGTGTAGCACATGTAGCTGTTCACAAACCTCTTATAATGAAAGTCATGTAAGGATTTTACACAAATATTATGTCTAGCAGTTCACAATTTTGAGAAAATAAAAGTGAATCATCGGCATTTAGCTCTATAGGATGGATCAGTATGTTCCACTGTTGCACCTTACAACTGTATTTTCCATTTGAGTACATCCTCCATTCTTTCACACCTCAGGTGTTTTCCACTTGGAAATGTTGTGTCACTGAGGAAACCCCACACACACACAGACACACACAGGTTTGTTCTCACTGGTTGGCCACCAATGCCATGGGCCTTTCGTAGAACTGAATGTGATAGACAGGATATTATGATGGCATATATTTGGCAAAGCCAGTGCTGATATTATAAACAGGAGCCGCGTGTCCGCCAGGAACACCTGTGTTTCCTGTGCACAAATGACACTGACTTAATGAGGACTTGCGGGAGCGTTCAGCATTGTCCCGGTGACGCTCCATTGATAAGGTCAGACAATACAGTGAGGAATGAGATTCCAACAATAGGTCTCCAGTCCTTCCCTTCCCAGTCAAAAGGACTGGTGAACCATAGTGCCGCTCAAGGCTGTGCTCATATTCTCTCTCTCTCTCTCCTCTTTCTCTTCATTCTGTAACTTCTTTTCTCCCCTCGGCAGTCTCTGTCTTCCTCTCTCTTTCTGTCCCATCATCCATCCCTCTTTTCTAAAGGAGAGGGGAAAGCACGAATACCACACACACAGACTCTGAGTCGCCCGCTGCTCAACAACATAACTGCCGCCAGATTTTTTTTTTCCATCTTTTTTTTCCATCTCCAGTGAATCCCTCTGTGTCCCTCCCCTCTACACCGGAAACAGTGGAAAAGTCGTTCTCTCTGTCTGTCTGTCTGTCTGTCTGTCTGTCTGTCTGTCTCTCTGCCTGCCTTACAGTATTCCTTTGTGTCTAATAAAATCTATTGTGTCTTCTCAATAGTAACACCAGGCCGGTAATACTGCCGGGTCTCATTCATATATATCATAAACAAAATGAAAAAAAACATTGTGGAAAATTTTCAATGGGGGGGGGGGTTCCATACTACCTGGTGAGAGAAATAACGTGTTTGTATGCATGTGCGTCTTTAGAGCATGTGGATCCTCGCATGTATACAAATGAGCCCTGTGTATAATCTGGTTTTAAATCCTTGAGACTGAAGACACATTGAGATTGTGCATTTAAATGCATTTGTGTGTGTGTGTGTGTGTGTGTGTGTGTGTGTGTGTGTGTGTGCGCATCAGTGAGCACTGCACGGAGATACAGGCTGGAATTTAGGGCTGAGACCGGGTGAAAGGGAGCCCCTTCCTCCAGCGTCAGATAGGATCAGTGTTTACTTGCACCAATAGCAGAGAGTTCGAACGATTGCGAAACATCTCCGACACTTTTGTAAACAACATCGGGACGACAATCAAGTCTTCATTTGGAGTGTTTAAGGACATTTGAAGGACATTTTATATAGTACAGGGACGAGTCAAATCATAATTTATACATTTAACTTAATATTTCAATATGAAATTGTTCAACTTCAGAAAACTACTTAAATGTTTGGCACATGTTGATTCCTGTGAATCTCCCTTATTTAAAACAGGCAGATTTGGAGTGAAGTCTGATTTATACAGGCTTACAGATTATTCACACCCCTTGTGAATGTTCTCAATCCTTCCAGTTCACATTATTCTCTCCAGGTTGGAAAAAAGTGGTGACTGAAAGTATTGATTGGAAATATTTGAGTGACAGTTCTGGGGTCAGTTAGAAGTGTTGTTAGGTGTTGTTGTTGTGGTGCCACATGACACTTTGGTAAAATATGTGGCAAAACTGTGTTTGCTTAATGTGTGAGGTCAATTACAGAAACACGAGTTTGTAAAATAAATAATAGATTTATTGTTTCAGAATTATTGCATTCGGTTGTTGATGCAACTGCTTTCTGCTTGTGTGTGTGTGTGTGTGTGTGTGTGTTTACAACAATTATTTGCACATGTTTTAAACTTCTCAGTACTTTTCAGTTCACAACCAGCTGAGTTGTTGATTTGTTGCCTTTTAGTTATGTTAATCCCATTAAATTACAGTTCTGGTGGGAACTCTCTCTCTCTTACACACACGCACACAGATAATTATCTTGCTGGTGTAGATATGTAATTTGCTATCAAGAGGCGTACTGTTAAAAGATCATCCCTCTTGTTTGACTGTCTAGTTCCCAATTCTTTTCCAATCACCACTTTCATACGTTGGCTGTAATTTGGACATTCTGCGCACTTTCTCTGACATGAATGCACAGACATTAGTCTCCGCAATCTTTAAACGCTCACAGCCTTCTGGTGTGACCGCAGCATTAGAACTAGTGCATAGGGACGTCTGTCAGATAACAGCCCAGTAAACCAGCTGGAGAAATCACAGGATAAACGGAAATACGCAGTTGTTCTTTGTGTGCACGTGTCTGTGTATGTGTGTGTGTGTGTGTGTGCGCGCGCGCGCGCGTGTGTGTGTGTGTGGGTGCATGCATGCGTGAGTTGCCAGTTTTTGTTTAGTTTGTACGCTGCCTCTGACAGCATGTTAGCGTGCTGCCCTCAGAACCCAGCCGGGTCTTTCATTTAGTTTAGGACAAGAGTCTGTAAAGGTTTGTGTGTGTGTGTGTGCGTGTCACATGATAATCCCCAAAACATCAGATTCAGGACCCCGGCCAATCAAAAGCAAGCGCAGGCCCAGATGCCTCTGCCTTACCAACATCTGGGCGTGAAACAAAACGCCTGCTATTTATTAGTTATGAAGTCAGCAGCTGTGAGACGGACCACACAGGAGCGAGCCGCACGTTTCACTGTACGTCTCACTAACCCAAATAGCTGTTCTGTAATCTTTGCTGTGTAAATTGATGGTTGAGCACAAGCTGAATGAACAAAAGAATGAGATCTGAAAAGAAACAGCTGAGAGATGAAGATGTCATTTCAAAATAGTAGACTCCTGGAGGAGGAGGAGGAGGAGGAAGAGGGAGCGCCGGTCATGAAAAAGATGAAGGTATGAAGACGTGCAGAGGTGTATATACATCCGAAAGCAGGCAGATGCACACAAGTGCGCTGTTTAAGTCAAACAGCTGGGAAAAGGTTTGAGCCATTTTTCACCAGTGTGTTCAGCTGCTGGGATGTTTACATGTAGAGGAGAGTCGGAGGGATTTAGTGAAATGACAGATGCTGGAAGTCGTGTGTGTCTGATTGTCACGTTATGGTGTGTAGCTCTATGATCTGACCTGCTCTTGAAATGAAACCAGCCATGGAACGTTTGATGTGTGACAGCAAACAGGATGTTTGCAACACCAAGAGTCCATTAAAGTTGAACGCTGCTACTGATGTTAATAATATTGCACTAAAAAGAAAAGACATTGTAAAGGCAAAAGTGCAGCGATGATGAGCAAATGGACTTCTTCTGCTCTCTTTGTCCCAGTTCTTTGGGTTTCCTGTGGCTCCCGGAGCTCTTGCGTCTGTCTGGAGGCCCGCGGGCCTCATCTGCAGCCGTGGCTGTTTGGACTGAGTGCGCACACACACGCCTAACACAAACACACACATGCATAAACACATGAAAAACACCGTGTCATGTTGTGAAACGACACACACTCTCTCTCCTCCTCTATTCATCCTACTCTCATCGGTTTTCCGGCTCCTCTGTCTTTCTCGCTCCCCTCGCTCCACTTCCAGCTGTGTGAGGCAGCTCAGGAATATAAGTCGGAGCAGACAGGCTATAAATATCGTCTGCCCACCCAAGATTGTTAGGATCATTATTTGACTTGAAATCGCTGCGGTCTTTCTATAAACTGAACAAATGATTATCTGGTCTTTGTTTCCTGAACAAACCGTGTTTTCGGCGGTTAGCGGACAGCTCCGCTGGATTTCTGCTGTCCCTGCCGCTGATGTCAGACGCATGATTGACTGGGAAAAAGGATTCATGAGGGCTTGGTTTGTACTTGAGCTGCCAGACTGACAGCGTGGCCTCAAGAGTGGACAAAAGCCAGGAGAGAAAATGATGTAGGAGAGGAGCTGCGTGCGGTTGGATGGTGTTTAGCAGCTCTGGTGAAGGTAAAAACGAGTGCTGGGCTAAGTTTATAATGAAAAAGCTCCGGTTTTTTTTTCTTTCAAAAATTGGGGGTTGGGCTCCCAGTTGTTTATAGTAGGAGTCATTCGGAAAGCCGCCGTAGGTCTACAGCTGGGAGCCAGCTGTGTGAATCAACCTTTCTTCATCTGCTTTATCCAGGCCTCCATCCATTTCCTCCTCTTCCACCCCTCCTTAAAAGGGGTTCAAAGACATATATGTGGTCGGGGGATTAGCTATACAGCAGCTAATACACAGACACGCAAAGGTTCTGCAGAAAGAGTCGAAGAGCGGGGAAACACAGGGAGGAGAGGATGGTGTGTGGAAAAGAGAGAGAGAGAGGAGAGGGGATCCAGGAAACCACAGGTATGTGAGCTGTAGTAGGAGGGTGGGTGGCCTGAAGGGGAGACAGTGAAAAAATGAGATTGTGGAAAAGTTTTCTTGGCGGGGGGGGACTCTCCTGTTGACAGTTGTTGGTTGGATTTGTTGAACTGATAGCATTTTCTAAGGGTGAAACACACAGCTGATGTAAACATCAACACTGTCCACCCCCCCACCCCACCCCCCTTACTGATTAAACATCTGTAATAAACACAATGAAACGGCTGCAGCAGAAAAAGGTGGGGCCAAACAAATGACTCCAGTACATGAATGTAGTTTTGCACCGACTAAATCTTGTGCTCCAACTAATTATGGTTGTGTCTCAGCACCTCCTAGCCAGTCTGTCCAGCAGGGGGGGGGGGGGGGGGGGCAGCAAAAGGCTTTCCAGGCCATAGGTCTCAAGGGGAGGGATTAAAGGCACGTTTCCACTGCGGGACTTCCTGGTAAATACTCAGGGGAGTAACTTCTCACAAGAACCTGCGGGGCAGGACCCCTCAGTGACGTCACGTGTTTGATTGCCAGTTTCGAGGCTGAGGCTGATATTGAAAGAGAATTGAATTTCCTACAGTGATTGGAGTGCCAGAGTGGGGGGGGATGCCGTGATGTTTGGAGGGAAACAATTTGAAAACGCCAGTGAAAATGAATGTTGTGTGTTGTCTTCAGGGCTCATTTCCATTGTAAAATGATGCAGAATCTTTTGTTGTTCATGTGCCAGAGCATCACCGGCATTTGCAACAATAATAATGCTTGATTAGGTTTTGACTGCTCAACAGCCCCGATTTCTAAGAGTATTGTGGTTATTCCAGAAAAGCTTTTCTGCTGTGCTCAGTTTGTGCCGAGGCCCCTGCCCTCTCTGTCTGTAGCCGTGTTGGCGTGCTGCAGCCCAGCCCTCTAGTGCCCCCATGTCTGTCATCAGTCACTCTGACTGTGTAGCTACAAGGGATCAACATCTCATTCTGCCATTTCCACAAGGTGAGAACCTCAGCAGTGAGCCATCAGCACCGCAGCTTCTGCAGTCTTCACTTTACAGGCGATGGTGTTGACTCTATTAGCTCACAGCATTAGTCTGCAAGTTTGTTTGCAGGAGACTCGTGTCAGGGATTTTCTGTGAGCTCACAACGACTACAAATATAGCATTTCACTCATCAACCCAATAAATCTTATTTGTAAGGTTTTACCATTTCGATTAAATTAGGACTGGCTGTATTTCTACAGTATTTTCAAACTCAGCACCTTCATCCAACCAAAACCAGCACTACACTGAACAAGAACTTACGTCTTGATATTGCAGTTAAAGGTAGCGCTTCCCTAGCATAGTTGTAGCTGAACAGTTAGTTTGCAAGACTGTGAAGGATAAATTCATAGCGGAATGGCAAGTTATAGCAAAACAAGTAAAAAGAAGACAAGCTCATCAACATGGCTTAACGAAGCTGCAACTCACTTGATGACTTTTCGAACATGAACAGGGTTTAAAACCATAGGAAACATTTTTGAACATGACCATCCTCCCACATTGGAAACATCGTGATTTGGCCCGATTCAACAGCTATTAGAATCAGTTTTATTAATTGTAAATGAACAATCACTTTTTGTACGACATCCGATTTCATGAGATCAACCCTGCTGACAGCTGACAATAAGCTATGTGTGCATTTGTAGCCAAACCTGGTACTGCAATCACATTCAAAGTACAATCGAGCCTGGTACTGATGTGAATCCCACATCACTTGTCTGGGTAAAAGGGGCAAAAAACTCAGCGGAGGGTTAGTTGGGGGGAGAACAAGTAAGGAAAGGAGGAGCGTCTGTGTTGGGTGGAAGGGTTACAAAAACACAGGCAGAATCTAAAAACAAAGTTTACCACTGAAGGAAAACAACGGGGCTAGCAAAAGTCAGTGGGTGAGGAGAGAAAGAAAAAAAACGGAATAAAAAGCGAGGTAGTCTCGGCCTGTGGTTGGCCAGGGTCCCGGGTCCCGCCTTTTCGCTCCCTCCCTCCCTCTTTCCCTTGCGCTGTCTCCAGCCTTAACACAACAGAATCCCCCCACAAGCTCAGCCACATCAGGAACGGCTGGCTACATTATAGCTGCCATTATCGTCTCTCAAGTCATAACAGCCAGAGAACACCCACCTCGATGCAGCCCCGGCGGGAGGGGGAGGGGCGGGGAGCGCAGGAATGAGCCGAGAGACGGCGAGAGAGGGAATGGGGGAGCGAGAGGGTGGAGGCAATGGGGCAGAGAAGGAAGAAAGAGAGCTGAAGATAGACTTAAGAGATTGAGGACAGAAAAGACATGGGAGGAGGAAACTTGAGAAAGGGTGGGGGTGAAGGTCCCAGTGTCACATGGTGTTTATCTTGTTTAATAGGTTATTATGCAAACACAGAGCTGGAAACATGAACATATGAGGTGTGATTGCATTCCTGTCAGGAGTACAGGAGCAATGATGTCACTTAATGCTGCTTGTCCTGACTGTGGACTGTGGAGCGAGCTTGGGGGTGGACACGGATGAGCCCCAGTTTAGTGTTACTCCCCAGGGAGGACTGTAGAAGCAGAGGATCAGGACCTGGATCAGGCCTATTGTACGACCCGGCCACTGACCCGTGGAAATATCTCTAATTCCCTGTTGGATCCATCAGTGGGAGGAGGCTCGAAATGGCCAAACTGTAGAAGACTAAACAATGATGCTTTCTCTATACACAGCAAAATGAATCATCTGAGAGATATTAGGGGGGGAATATCATAATGCCAGCAAAGCCCAGCAGGAGAGACACAAGCAGTCTAGTTTTTGGTGTATTTGTGTAAACGCTCCCATGCTGTGAACTTCTCTGTGTTTTAGTGGCCAATAGACTTCTTTGTCTTTTGTTTCATAGTATGTCAAAGATAGGAAAGAAACGAGATGGCTCACTACTTTGGTACTTTTATCTAGAAAATAACTAGTTCAAAAACAATTTGATGTCTGTACCATCCCATGAAAACAGATTCCCTGGGAGTTAAGCTGAAGTCTTTCTGCCCGACTTGATTTTGTGATCAGTTATAACCAATAATCACCATCCATGTCTTAATTGTGGCTTCTGTGCTAATTGTGAATCAATCGTCTAATTGTCGGTTTGTGCATGTTACAACCTCCCATTTTTTAAATCTAAACAGCCACTAAAACCACCACTAATGTCTGTAACTGTCACTTTGATTGAGGTAAATTATATATTAACCTTTTTTTTATTTGTTTGTGTAATTAATGCTAGTACTGTGCTTTAAAGCACAAATGGCCCGGCTAATATTAGACACTTGCTCATACCAGAGTAAGTCTGCAGCAACAAATCTCCCTTGAGTTTTAAGCTCATCGGTTGTTGTTGAATGTTTGGGGGCTGAGTTGAATGGCCCTGTAAAAAAGTCAAAAAAAATATGAAAATATAATAATAATAATATTAAAATATATAAAGGACTGAGAGGAAACTAAGTCTTTGTAGTCATCCACAGTCAAAATCCCTTAGGCTTAAACATCTTTCACTCAGTGTTGCTTCTTTCCTTTCGGAGACAAAAAACATCCAAAAACTTGACTTTCGGGGTAGTTAAGGTTTCTCCAAGGCTGTGAGTTTCCCTTCATTGGTGACACCAGTCAGTGTAGGCATGTGAACCTGGAGCTGAAAGTGGCGGTTGTGCCTTGGTTTCTGCCCGGCTTGTTATGCCACCACGGTGGAGCCGAGTTGTTTAGCTTGTCATTTGATTGATGGTCTTGGGGTTTTTAATGTGCCTCAGCCCCAACCAGCTAAAACCAAGCTCCACAAAAATGACACAAGGGAAAAAAGTCCCTGAGTTTCTCACAAAACACTGGCCTAAAATAGTACAATGTCCCAAAACACCTGATCAAGAAGATTTATCATAGAAACTTGTCAAATCTGGCCAAAGACATAAATTCAGGATAGTTTATGTAGAATAAGGACATTTTAAATGCCAGCTATATTTTCTATCTATAACATCTATAAGATCCATAACACACACAACACTGCTCTGGTATCTTCTGGTACTCTCTCTCGCTCTCTCTCTCTCTCTCTCTCTCTCTTCTCTCTCTCTCTCTCTTCTCTCTCTCTCTCTCTCTCTCTCTCTCTCTCTCTCTCTCTCTCTCTCTCTCTCTCTTGCACACACATGTGTGTACTTCTATCTTTGTGGGGATTTTCAGAATGCATTTCCCATTCTCTAACGCTAACCATCACAACCAAATGACTAATCCTTGACCTAAACCTCTCCTGAACTTTAAATTAAGCCTGAACCTTAAATCCAAGTCTTAACCCTCAAACTGACCTTTATAGTCCCCCCACCCCAAATAAAATGGCCCCAAAAACTAACTTCCTAACTTCCCTAAAATGTCATCACTTGGCAATCTACCCTCCCTCGTAGCACGTTCAAGAACACACACGTGCATTCCATACTCATATGGTGGCTACAAGAATACTACACCACCCACTGGCAAGCCTGACATGGGTTTGTGTGTGTGTGTGTGTGTGTGTGTGTGGGTGTGTGTGTGTGTGTGTGTGTGTGTGTGTGTGTGTATGTGTGTGTGTGTGTGTGATGTTGTCTGACAGCCCCCTTCTTGGTATTTATTAGTTCTGGACAGCTGACGTGCTCAGCGAGATCTCTATTTAGCACTTCCGTCTGATTGTCATACACACATCCAAAGGCAGTGTTGGATGTGTGTAATTAGCCTCGGACCGCCCACGCCATTTAGCCACTCACTAACTTTTACATTCCAAATCCCCCCAGTGACTTGTCGGCTTAAATAGGTCCCTGCTGCCCTTTTAACACTTGTGCTACCGCATGACAGACCAGGCAAACCAGTTACACTCACATCACAATACTTTCACCAGCACGAAACAGGAGCTTTCCCAGTTTGGCCTTGGAGACAACAGAAACAGTGATGGGTTGTTTTGACTCCACCCGCATGTCAAGAACTTAAATAGCTACAACACACACATTTAAAGGATGTTGGACTTATAAATATTTAATTTTGCAGGTTAAGGCCCATCAACACCTTCAGGATTAAAGTGGTAGATTAATACTAAAACCTGATGATGGCAATTTGGAGGATGCTAAATAGTATAGACGAAAAGGAATGTGTATGAGTGTGTGGCGTGAAGCTATAATAAGCAAATGTTCTCAAAATCTCAGCTAGAATTACCTTCCACATGCACTCTTGCTGAGATCTCAGAGTTCTATACAAAAAGTTGCTTCGTCCATGTTTTACCCTTCATTTGTGTCACTAATGTCCCTTTAAAAGTTCTTTATTTTGCACTTTAAAGCCAAACCGAGACTGTCCTCTTCCGTCTATTTCCCCCTCAATACTCGGTTCAGGATGGGAAGGTGTGGCAGGTTTTGGGCGTCTGTCAGTGGAGTTCGAGGTCCATGACTCTGTTTAGAGAAGGAAGATTACTAGCAAGCCCGCTCTTTTTGTCCTGGGGTTTGGGATAATCTGTAGGAGTGTGTCGGGGCACATCAGAAGCATCACATGACCCGTTAAGTTGTAACAGTGGGTGAATGGAATGGACCAGTCCTTTAGAGGACAGTCAGACTGTAAAACAAACCAAACCAGATACACTATAGTGTATCTATAGTTAAAGGTTTTGATATTAATAACAGTCTACAATTCAGATGTAGTCTATTGAAATATGCACTAATCATTGCTTTTTCAATGTACCTTTTAAAACTCACCTTAAATATTACAAACATTTGATAAAAAAAAAAAAAAAATTCACCTTTACAGTGGCTTTACCTGGCATATCTGCTGTAGGTACTGCCAGCGAGTTATATGTATTAATAACAGTTTTAACATTCATTATCAACCCAAACCTGTTCCTAAGCTCTTATTAATAGTATATTTTCTATCCTTGCCATGCATGACTGGTTTCATATATTTGCATTTTGGGGCTGTTTGTTTTATTTGCTTTTCCGCCCTGTCTTGTTGTGTTGTTGTGTCAGGTTAACGGCCTAAAGGGGCGAGTTGTTCCTCGGAGCTCCAATGCCAGTGGACATGCAGCCACACCAGGGGCTGTATCACTACGACTCCTCGCCCGGCCAGCCCTCCAGAGGGTAAGACCAAAGCTGGCCCTAGCACAGTTGCATTTCACCTTGTACCTGACATGATGAAAGATGAAAGTAACATGATGAAATACACAAACCACATGAGAGTAAACTTGTCTGTGATTGTGTTCAGCATAATTTAAGTTAAGAATATTATTATTAATCATGGGGCTTTTTCTAAATGCAACAGTTATGTGCACTTCCACTCCAGTCTGATGTGAAATAGTTCCAGTTAGTCTTCCTCAGTAAGAGCCAACACTATATGATCCATTTTGATTAAATTAATGTTATTGATAAGAATCTCTCGGAAATTCCAGCAGTAACACAGCCACATAAAAGGTATTGCAGTTATCAGATGCACTATGATTGTAATGGACACAGAGCTGGCAAGCCCCCCCTCCCCATCCTGGCTGCCCCTCCTTCCTTCCCTCATGCCACCCAGGTTGCGGGTGGACTCGGCCTCTCTCTGACAGCTGCTAATTACAGGCTGACCAGGCCCCGCTGCGCTCTGCATGACTGCATCTCGCCCCGCTCAGGTTACCCAGAGAGAGGGAGAGACGGAGAATGACGGAGAGAAAGGTGGCTTGGCAGGACAGAGAAAGACGGGGGAGGGAGAGAGAGGAGATAGAAAGTGGCAGAAAGGACAGAGGGGGTGAGGGAGAGACAGAGAAAAAGAACAGAAGGGATGAATGGGAGAAGAGAAGGGGAGAAAGGAGGGCGAGCGGGAGGGAGGCATATTCAGGGGGAACCAGCACGGTGGATTAGAGGGAACAGATTAAGCTCCTGTGTGGAATACACGTTGTAGTGAAAGAATTAAAGAACTGAAAAGGCGTCTTAGGGGAAGGTGGGTACATGATATACTGGCCTTTCGGAGCAGAGCAGAAGGAACAGAGATCAGGGAGGGACAGTTTTTAGTGACACCAGTATGGCTGTGGAAAGGTCAGCAAATGCACAAAATGAAACTCATGAGAACTGGAAACTTCCAGGGCTGATTCCGCTTTCCATTCTTGAAGGGGAAACCCCTGAAGAGGGTGATTTATTCAGGTTAGACAAACACGGACGCTATACTCTATCTAGTGGTGAGAATCAGACATCACAGCCAGGCTGCGGAGACGAACCTTGTTTTATTAGCTAAGAATGAGTTTGGTACCCCAGACAGTTGAGCTGGTGATTCACTGGAGCTTTTTAATCAGTGACACCACTTACTGATATAGGATATCTGCTAAATACAGCCAATTAGTAATCAGCTATTGGTTCTCTTTATCAAGAGCTTGCACAACACTGCTTCAACAAAGACCTCTTTCTACACCACCTCTGTTTATTTAAACAGAACACGATGTGTCATAATGTCAGAATGTTGCTGAAGCACTTAAAATCACAGACATCTGTGTATACTTTTTACGTAATTGTTGCTTCTTTGATGTTTCTGCCTTTTGCAAAGGCAGGTTTTTATGAATTACACATTAAAATATGTTACTTATTACACGCAGCCTAGTCCCGTCAGACCAGTCTCCGTACAGTGATGTGTCCTCCCTGCGTGCACCATTTCTCAACGGCCTTCCTCAGGACTGCAGAACCATGTATAATCCTATGACGTCCAGCATGACTCATGGCTCAGGTCCAGGGATTGGCCTCTGTACGGATCAGTACATGAGGCCCCCTCAGGCCCTGCCGCCACACAGCATGATGGGACACAGAGGCATGCCTCCCCCCGAGGGTGAGTCATCTTTTATATCACCTTTATCCTATTATATACATCACCTTTAGAGCTGCTTCAGATTTTCTCATAATTGCATGTGCAAGATTAATCCTATCTTACCTTGAGAAAGACAAGAACATATTATCTTTGAAGCAAAACTTGAATTCACATGTAAATGTCGATATTTATAAGTGCTTCTACTCGCTGTAAGTAAAACATCTGCTATTTCTTTCCAACAGGGGGAAACAGCACCCCCTACTGTACCCAGAGCAACATGATGCCCTCTCATCATAACTTCTGCCAGGCTCAGGGGAACTCTGATCTGATTGGCTCGGGCGATGGTCAGCTGACACGACTCCATGTGTTGGACAAACACAAAATCCAAATCAACCTTGACCTCTTCCCATCTCCTGCTGTTTAGGCTCCAGGTTCTCTACGCCTCGGTCCATGTTGAAGCTGAGTAAAAAAAGAGCCCTGTCCATCTCGCCTCTGTCTGACGCCAGCGTGGACCTTCAGACAGTGATCCGGACCTCACCGAACTCGCTGGTGGCGTTTGTCAACTCTCGGGGTAACGCAAATGGTGCCAGTTCTTACGGCCATCTTTCTGTGGGCGCCATGAGGTGAGTATTGAAATATTTTTACTAATAGTCTAGTTTTTTGAAAATATCAACAAATGAATGGAGGACAGTGGAATCCTGAAGGTTCTAATTTGCATAAATCACCGTGAAATAAGAAGAAAACTCGAAATAATCCCACTTTCTTCTCCATCACAGCCCATCGCTTGGATATACAGGCAATATCAGTTGCCAGTCCAGGCAACAAGGTTCCATATATGGAGGAGGGGGAGTAACGCCTCTGGGTGGACACACACCAGGCCCTTGCCAAGGTTCCCGCTTACCTCCCCACAATCCCCGGCTGCATGCACCACCTAAGCACGGACATGTAAGGCTTTCCTCTGGTTCAATTTAGGAGGGAGAAAGGGACTCTCTGGGCCTAGGATAGCAAGAATTAAAACCTCTCTTAATGGTCTGGAGATGACAGGCATAATGAGGGCTGTATTTTGGTTTGCAGCTGAAGACCGAGCCTGGCTTAAGTGGTGTGATGGATGGCATGAACGTGAAGAGCCTGGAAGAGCGATCGGAGGGAGACGTGGCCAGTCCCTCTTCCACTGGCACTCAGGTATGCTCATAGTCTCACAAGTAGGTAGACCAAGTAAAAAGTACAGGCCTGGACCACTGGAGCAGTCAAAGTATATAACATGCTGTCCTGGTATTTGACCCAAATGGTCGGTGTATTCAGTGCTTTCCATGACTGTGTACACGTTTCTGTAGTTATTAAACAAAGGCTCTTATATGTCTGGTCAGGACCCTCTCCTGGGTCTCCTGGATGGCAGAGATGAGTTGGATAAGGAGGACGGGAAGACCGAACAAGAGGCCATCTATGAAACCAACTGCCACTGGGAGAGCTGCAACAAGGAGTTTGACACACAGGACCAGTTGGTTCATGTAAGAGACGCAGGCCATTCTAAAAAGATAGGCAAAGGAATTGTTTCTAACCACTCACTTTATCGTCATTGTTGGTCTCTCCCGTCTCACCGCCTCACAGCACATCAACAACGAACACATCCACGGAGAGAAGAAAGAGTTTGTGTGTCACTGGCAGGAATGCTCAAGGGAACAGAGGCCATTTAAAGCCCAGTACATGTTGGTGGTTCATATGCGCAGACACACGGGAGAGAAGCCACACAAGTGCACTGTGAGTGGGCGGCATGTCATCAAAACTGATATTTTAGTTCCTGCTCTCCTGTAGCTGCAGTGTTGCTGTAACAGTTTTTCTGCTGTAGTTCGAAGGCTGTAATAAGGCCTACTCTCGTCTGGAAAACCTGAAGACTCACCTGCGCTCTCACACTGGAGAGAAGCCGTACGTGTGTGAACACGAAGGCTGTAACAAAGCCTTCTCCAATGCTTCAGACCGGGCCAAACACCAGAACAGAACTCACTCCAATGAGGTACAACTATGAAAAAACATTCAGGATTTCTCCCTTCACCATTTGCTCATAATTAGGGCACCACTGGGACAACGTCAAATTTCTTAGGAAGTATAGCAGATTTGTTTTTTTCATAATTTATTGTTTTTTTAGAAAGTTGAAATTTTACATCGGGACAGTTTACTTACAACTCTTACCTCCTCAAATTAGACATCTGTCAGAGGTCAACGGGGTCAAACACAAAGAAAGGGGTGACTGTAAAATAGCCTGTCCTTGCATAATAAGACTTTAACTTTTCTTTGGTCTGTCAGCAACATTATGTCTAAAAGGCCAAAGAAAACAAAAGTCTTATTATGTGCGTCTCCTTTCAGAAGTGACTATAAAATTACTTAGTTGTTTTTGGTTATTTGGAGGACTTCTGTCATCCTTGGACTTTTAGGTGTAGCACAGCTCTATTACATAAAACTGACATATATTTATGAGATTTATAATGCATGAAGCATTTGAAAATACGGTTTGATATTTTAGGAAACCTTCACATCGTTTTCTATCCATAATTTTTTTTCATGGTTGATCTGAAGAAATCAACATTAAAAAACATGCACAGATGTTTCTTTGCTAATCACGATTCTATACATTGAATTTTCCCCCCTCACTGTTTCTCTTTTAAAGAAACCATATGTCTGTAAAATCCCCGGCTGTACGAAGCGCTACACAGATCCCAGTTCCTTGCGTAAACATGTGAAAACTGTACACGGCCCTGAAGCCCACATCACCAAAAAGCATCGTGGAGACATGGGGCCCCGACCTCCAGGTTCAGCCATGACTCCTGGAGGCCAGAGCTCAGAGCTTCTATTGGAGAAAGAGGAGACACGCAGAGATGACTGCAAACTGATGGCTCCAGAGACTTCTCTGGTGAGGGATCTACTGAACGTCTGTTTGAATAAAATAGTCTATGAATCATTTGCTTTATAGAGCGTCACAAACTTCAGATCTCTACCATTTAAAGGATTGATTGTTTCTAATAAATGATGGATGACAAAACATTTGGAAACTTTTCTTCAGAAGTCTCAGCCGAGCCCGGGCGGGCAGTCATCCTGCAGTAGCGAACGTTCTCCACTGGGGAGCGCCAACAACAACGACAGCGGAGTCGAGATGAACCTGAACGCAGCAGGCAGTCTGGAGGATCTGACGGCGCTGGAGGATGGAGTTGGGGGTGGAGGAGGAGGAGAATCGGCAAGCGCAGGGGGAACCATGGGAATGTCAGCGCAAGCTCTGAAGAGGCTCGAGAACTTGAAGATTGACAAACTGAAGCAGATCTGCAGGCCTTCCCCTCCTGCACGCTGTGGCAGTAACAAACTACCTGCACTTCCTGGTAGGCTTTATTATCAACCATGTAATTAACAGTAATAACAAGCTCAACATGGATATATGACTTTGACATGGTGTTCAAGACCAGTAAGCTTATTTAAAACATAAAAACAATACTAAATACACGGTGATAAGTTAATGCTGCAAAGATAAGTTTTAATACGCTACTTGATTTCTAGGTACAGGGGAAAACTTGGGAATGTGTGTACCTTCTCCGCTCCTCTCAAACCGGCGAGTCATGGAGCTTTCCAGTCATGAGTTAGGAGGCAACGCTTCAGCTGGCTGCTCTAATGACAGAAGGGGAAGTGGCACCAGCAGCCTGAGCTCTGCCTACACTGTCAGCCGTCGCTCCTCCATGGTGTCTCCTTACCTCTCCAGCCGGCGCTCCAGCGAGGTCTCACAGATGGGAGGAACAGCGGGGGGAGGATGCCACGTCTTTGGGTCCGAGCAGATTGTTGCAGATCCCCTCTCTCCTGAGACCAATCGTAGAGGAGCTCCATGTCCAGGAGCAGGATTACCTGGACTTTCAAATTTAACACCTGCCCAGCAGTACAACCTAAAGGCCAAATATGCGGCAGCTACCGGTGGACCACCTCCCACTCCTTTACCCAATATGGAGCAGATAGGTACCACTGCAAGAAGGGGGGGTGTTCTGAGTGAGTACCAGGGACAACCACTGCCTCCTTTCCTGACACAAGGTGGTCCCCGTAGGCACAGCGCCAACACGGAGTATGGTACCGGTGTTATCTACCCTCACCAGGCTCCAGGTAACAATACAAGACGAGCCAGTGACCCGGTTCGATCGGCAGCAGATCCTCAAGCTCTCCCCAAGCGTTTCAATAGCCTCAACAATGTCGCCCTCATGGGCCGAAGGAATGCCCTGCAGCATCGTGGCTCTGACACCAGTCTCTCCAGACACTTGTACTCCCCTCGCCCCCCTAGCATTACAGAGAACGTGATGATGGAGGCTATGAGTATGGATACCCACCTCACCCCTGTGGATTCAAGGGATCATTCCATGATGATGCCTCCTGGAGAGAGAAGTTTCATTGGTTACCAACATCAAGCCCACGGAGGCGGAGCTTCTCTTTCGAACCAGCTATCTCCAAGTCATGATTCCTTGAGCTGCCCTGACCAGGCTTACATGCACGGCTGCTATCAGAACCCAGGAGGGGATGTCACTTCCAAAGATGGAAATTCAATAGGCCAAGCAAGACCCCATCAGTCGGAGGGGATGACAAACACTCTCCTCCAACAGACGGAGTACAGTATGAGCACCTGCCAGCTCAGTCCCTCAGCTCCTCATTATCCCAGTATCAGTCAGAGCGGGAATGCTGGGGGTCGCTGGGGCAATAACCACAGTCAAATCCAATCTTCACCCCATGAGCTGCAGAGCCAGCAAGGAATGCAGTACACAGACGCAAGCTTGCAATCTCAACAGACACACTTTAACAATCAGCCAGGTCTCTACAATGGTCCAGGCGGGACCCACAAACTGGTCATCAAGCCCGAGCAGCAGTTTCACCCAGTGATGGGAGGCCGGGATGCCTGTCAAAGCGCTAAACTCCAGCAGCAGAGGATGCTCCTGCAGCAGACTCAGGGTTACCCCCAACAGACGGGTCAGGTCATGATGAGGAACTCCAGCAACTCCAGCTGTGGCTTTCCTGTGCAGAACCAGAACACGTTTGCCAGCGGAGGCAGCGTCAGCCTGGGTTGTGCTGGTAAAGCGCTCTCAGATGGACAGAGGTCAGAGACCCCCATGATGCAGGTGAAGGAGATGATGGTGAGGAGCTACGTCCAGTCCCAGCAAGCACTCATGTGGGAGCAACGGCAGGAACAACAGCAGCAAAGTGGAATAAAACCAGCTTTGTCTGATAATGTGGATCTGGCTGCCCAGACTGCAATGATCCAGCACAGTCCACAGCACCAGAACCAGAACCTTTACCCCAACCAACCTTATCCATCCTACCCCAATCAGAACATGATCATGAGCCCCCCAAGCCGGGGACCTAGTTCTGTCCCACCCAAAGACCAGCAGTTGACAGGTCTACAGGGCTCATGTTATGGTCAAGAAATGGCTCCCCGACCTCCTCAGGGTCGGAAACCTCTGAGCCGTCAGAACAGCCTGTCACAGGTGGGAGGAGTCTACATTGGCAGCTCGCCCCACCTCAGCCCTGTCCACTCTTCCAGCCCCAGACGAGGGGTCCGCCTTCCTCCTGTGCAGCATCCACAGCACCCACAAAACGAAATGTTCTCTCCTTCAAACAACAACAACCTATACTGTTCAGGTCAAGTGAACTTGGACAAAATCATTGATTCGCAGAACGGACCTTGTCTTAACCAGCAGCACGGTATGGGTTCTGGTCTGGATCCAACAAGTGATCCAAAGTCGGCCCCCCTGGGTCCCTATCCAGAATCCGGTCCCATCTCCAATGCCTTAGAAAACCTGGATCTGGATAACACTCGCATAGATTTCACCTCTATCATCGACGACGCTGAATCCTCCTCGTTCGGCCCGGTCAACAGTACCCTGCAGGGTCAACCTGGGTCTTCCCCTCAGGCCTCATCCCACCTCACTACCCCCCAGACCTCTATGAGCCTTACTGCCGGCTCTGGCCTGTCCAACATGGCTGTGGGTGATATGACATCCATGCTAACCTCTCTAGCTGGGGAAAATAAGTATCTCAACACACTGTCTTAGAAAGGACTGGACCATTTTTCTCCCAGACTAACCTATAGAACGACTTTATCCAGGTCCAACCAGGCATCTGTTTTCCCACAAACTCGCAACTTTCATTGTCTGGATGTCGTCCCCATACATCCCATAGGAGGCCCCCCAGTAAAAGAGAGAAGGATGCATGTAAATAGGTTAATATACATTTATATATGTTGTGTATAGGACATTGAGGTGGTGGACACGTCATCCCGGCCTTGTGAGGAACTGTCGGCATTCTGACATCCAGAGCTGAAGAATCAATTAAGTGCTTTTAGTGATGGCGAAAAAAAAGCTTCTCGGTGCTATGGAATATGAATTGACATTGTTGAGGATTTTGTCCTTGTAACGATCAACACACTCTTTTTTTGTGGCATATCAGTATTTCCACAAGTGCAGACTCAGACACACGCGCACGCGCGGCCTCCACCCATGGACACTCAGGGCTCGTCAGTGCTTGGATTTCTGCTGATCAGGTGCTACAGCATGGGTGTCAAAAATCACCCTTTCACCGGGTTCGACGCTCCCCGTGTTCACCTTAGGTGCGCCTGAAGCAGCTGCGGATTTCATCTTTCTTTTCTGGTTTCTAACAGCAGAACAGAAAAGGCCTTTTATGTTCCATGGTACGTGTTGCTTGTGGTGTAATGAGGGCATTAAGTTGTTGAATGAAACCCGAATCAACTGGCAATAGATGCCTGTTTGAGGTACATTTACACAGCGTTGGTGCACTTTGGCTCTAATCCCAAAGAGGAGTTGTTAGGGTTATTATTCAGGACAGGGATTAAGAAGTATTAAACAACATGTTTGTTTTTTTTCGAAGTACACTGAGGTACTTTGGTGCAACTGCTGAGCTGCAACATGCGGAAGAGGCTGCAGCTCCTGTAAGACAACACATTTCAGTGTGGCTTTGCACCGACAGTAGCGCTGCAATTGTTTCTGTCTCTTCTGACTTTTCACACGAAACTCTCTTTGATAGCAATAATGAATTTTTGGTATTTCTGGACTACTCATTCAAGAAGACAGCCGAGCACGGCTGAAGGCCACAATTTAAGCAATGCTGAATCACCTTCTGTGACACTTCAGGTTTCAATAAGGGCACCTGAGCTAGGACTCATTTCTTAAAGACTACACTACACCAAAGACAACGCAAAATGACTGAGAAAAAAGGATGCACAAATCGTCTACATTAACACATTAACACTAGCAACACAATGACTGATTCTGTGCTGTTCTTTAGAATGTACAATATAAGATGTGCTGTAAAAATGATCTCTTATATTAATTGTCTTTATGAATGCTGCCTTTCGTTTGTGTGTCTGTGTGCGTGTGTGTGTCTGTGTGTGTGTGTGTGTGTGGTTTTTTCATGACTTTCAACTCTCATTCTGACTTTTTGCTGGCAAAAGAATATCAACTTTAGCAACAGAAAGCTATAATAGTAGCATTAACTAATAGACAAAAGCCAAGTGTTATATTTTGTGTACAATTTTCTACATTTTTATACAAATGTGCTATATTTTACCAGTTTATGAATAAACACATTCAGAGAGATGGTTGCCGAATGTTTGTGAAATCATTGGCTGTGTTGTAAAGCGGTCTGGTTTTGTGTTTTATTGCAACACCCTGTTGCTACAAACACCAACTTGTCGGACTCCACATTATGAAAATATGATTCATAATAAGCGATTCGAACAAATTATCATGTGTCTTTGCTTGCCTGCTCGGTTAGGTTTGTTTTCGTGCATGTTGAGAAGGTGCAATGACCCATTTGATCCAATAGGTGTCACCAAAGCTCGTTTCGAGAACAGATCAAGATCTCTGTTCTGTATAATTTTCTTCCGTCCTTTTTTTAAATTCCGAAATCCTTTTCAGTCCAAACAAATGACATTTATCCACATCCCTATTTTTCCTACCTGCACTCATTCTTATAAACATGCATGAAAATGGCAGCAACAGAGATCCACATGGCAGCTACAGTAAACCATTAACAATGGCCACTCACACTGACGCGAGTGTTTGGACAGCAGAGGCCGAGGAGGAGAAACTACACAAATCTCGTTCATCAAATAAACTCCACGTGTCTTTCACAGAGTAATCTAGGAATGTTTGTAAATGTGTGGAGAAAAATGAATAGGGGCTGTTTGTAATGCGGTTTCAATGAGGCTGTGCAACACTTGAACTGGTTACTGTTGAGTATATTTGTGGACTGCAACATCACAGAATGAAGCCGCGCGATAGTAAAAAAGACAAAATACTGAAACAACTACTATCATCACTTTTATAACGTATTGTTTTTAGCCTTGCAAAGCTAGCGCTGCTGTAGGCCTGCATGATGAGTGCTACATGCAGATGATTTACGGCCAGTTTATGCAGTATTTTAAAATGGCCTCATCACTTTTTAAAGCAGCTGGATCATTTTGGCCCCTCGTGTTGTTGGATTGTACTGGTTTTGGTGTTATGGCACCGTAGATTCACAGCAGCCACCAGCCACAAACTGGCGGTGATGTTAAAGTTGACTCATTTGCTCCAAGGCGAGGGGGAAGTTCTCCTGATTTACAATCCGACATGCCCCCAGTTGTTATTTCAAACAATGCGTGAATCTCCACCGCTGAGTCAAACGGAATTTGGTTAGGACGAAGAAGAAAAAAAGCACATTTTCCGAAAGAGTGCTGCATTTGAAGAAGATTAGAAGTGGAAAAAAAATCAAAGGTTTTTCTCATCAGAGGTCAGTGAAAGAGAGAAAGAAAGAAAACACTGTTCTGACACATGAACCCTCCACTGCACACCTCAGATCTCCGGGTATTTAAACTACATTCCTGTTGAATGGCGGATGCAGAAAGTTGGACGACACCGACGCAAAGATCGTGTTATGGACTCTTCCCAGTGTGATCTCTGCTCCTCAGTGGAGTTACAAATGGAAATGCCAAAATAAGAACAGGGGTTTTCAAATGCAAAGAAGTGGGCAGAATAATGACTTTTCTCTTTTCTTGCCTCGCCATTCACACGGAGGCTTTTCTTTTCCTTTGTCACTCAGGTTGGCATATAATTAACTCCTGCTTAATATGCTGTTTAAGGGCTCTCCTCCCCATGCAAGAAGCTTTGAACCCATACACTGCAGTCAGGGACAAAACCCCAGTGGGACCGCTTCCTCCTCACTTTAACAACAAGACAGAGGAAAGTTCCACGCAGCAACGCATTTCTGGGTTCTTATTTCTCAGCACACGCTGCTACAGTGTGCACAAGTGTCACTTAACGCGATCTCGTCGCACGTCACATATCAAGGCTTCACATCAGGCTTCAGATCTTCAGACCAGCATTAAAGGTCGCATGAAGATGGTGAGTGTTCTGCAGAGAGAGAAAAGCAGCTCCCAGGACCTCTGAAGCACCTCTGCACCTCTGTGACCCTGGTCTGCACCAGCATTTATTGCCCCCTCAACACCGCTCGTCCTCCCTCCTTTCTCTCCATCCCAGCACAAAAAAAAGCCGTGATGACCCCTCTGTCCCCCTCTTTCTCTGGCCCGCTCCCTCCCCACCTCCAGGATGCTTTCTCTTCCAGAATCCATTAAGACACCCCCCCACCACCACCACCCCCCTTTAGTGGTGAACGGATGAAGAAATGAAAAGTGGAGGTGTGGTCCTAATTTTGTCTGTTTGTTAATAAATATTATTTGCTTGAATAAAATAACATCTGAGCAAACTCATATTGATCCAACCACATCAGAGAAGTTTCATGCAGTTTTCTGTTATTGACGTGCTTCATTCTGGCTTGTTTACTGCACTTTTGCAGCAGGTTTTATTCCCCGTGAAAGGTTATCCGCATTATCCCGCGGGGGGGCGTGGGAGCGCGTAAGAAAGCCAAGGTGGGGGTCCTGTGCGCCGCGTAAAAGTTTTGTTTCGGATGTTTTTTTCAGTTGCAAAACAGATTACGGTCCAGGTTGCAACACAAAGGAATGTCAATGCACCACTTCCTACAGGCGTTCAGAGGTGAATGGGCCGCTAGACGGGGGTCCTCTCCGGGGTACTAGAGCGCAGGTGTGACGCGCATATTACAGTCAAGCCATAAACGACGCGGGAGGGGGGCCGCGCACATACCTGCAGTCATTAACCTGGTGGCAGGATAAAGTTATCAAGTCATCATCAAAGTTGCTCACACGAAACAGCTGTTACCCTTATCTGATCGGACCTGGTCTGATAGTGAGTTTTCTCACTAATTGGAGCACAGTTGTTAAAATTGTAAAAAGAAATGATCCAATCCGACATTTGAATAAGCTAAGATGCGTTCGGTGCAACAGCATTAAAAATGTAAAAAAGTTTTTCCCTTCGGAGGAGGAGCAAAATCGGGAAAAGTGTATCGATCAGTGATTAGGGCGCTTTGGCAAAAGGCGAGAGGGCGACGCGCGTAAACGGTGCCAAGTGTGACCTCGAGGCCAACCTTTGCTGCTGACATCACTCCTCCTCAGCTCGGAGTCCCATCAAACACGGGAACGTCCCGCTGTGACTGAGGGCGATGCCTCATCACCATTCATTCTCCGGCAGTCACTCGGGACGAACGCGCAGACGCGCCGCGATCCTGGACAACTTTCGGCCGGTGGTTTTTTCGTCGTATTAAAGCGCGATGATGACAGAAGAAAGTCGCGGCAAGCGTAGGAAACAGGCGAACCCCCGGAGAAACCGAGGTAAGGAACCGCTGCAATTCTGCTTTTCTTATTTTATTTTGGAAGTTTGTAGGTGATGCGTGCCGATGCCGGAGCTGTGCAGACAGGATTGAACGCCCGCAGACAAACTTATCACTTGTTGCTTTTCACGGTTTTGTAAATTTCGCAACAAACGAGGATGCCAGAGATCATATTCACAACTTTGGTCAGGTTGGCATCCACGCGGATCGTTCTGCAGGCTCAACATCAAAAGTTTCCTCTAAGAATCTGCGGCCGCACTAAAGGAAATATCGTGGCCACTTTAAATGTAGCTGCAACTCACCAAAAGAGTCAACTCACCGGTGGAGCTCGGACACGCCAGCTTCAACACCGTGTCGCCTATTTAAGCATCTTAAATGTGAACATTTTTGGTTGATTAACTGCTCTGTAATGCCCTAAACGTCTTTAGAAGATTTCTGTGTTTGGTTTTATTGTTTCATTTTACAAAAACCAAACGTGGGCCAGAGGCCTCCTCAGACTAGGATGGAAACTCTTTCAATGAGTTTTATCACTGAAACAAATGTGAATAAATCATGTTTAAGAGTTAGTCCAGGTTAAACAAATGGACACGACGGCCTCTGGGTTGCTCAGCATTTTAAAAAAAATCAACTGTATTCGTGGGCATGTGGAATTAATGCTGTTAGATTTCTTTTCAAAATATTTTGATAATCTTACATGACATCAATAATCTTATCAAGAAGCTGAAAGCTTTATGACTTTACATCCTGATGCAGTGCTGACTGGGATGCCTGGGCATCATGTTGAATTTAAAAAGAAAAAAGGAAATCTGGGACTTTTTTCTTCATTGGTCTGATGTTTGTATGCAGATCTGAACTCAGAAACAGCAGCGCGTGCACAAACTTCTAAACATTTGTTCTTCCATCCTGCCAACGAGCGCCGAAAAGTTATGTCAGAAAGAACCCCCCCACCCCCCCTCCCCGAATCCGAACAAGCCCAAGTTTTACATGCTGGGTCTGACTCGGACGGTGACATCAAACCCTTAAAACCAAATTGGCTGAATAGTTTTAATACCGTCGGGGTGCGTGGGTCATTTCGGAGCAACCGCTGCTCCACATTCATCCACGAAGAATGGCCGAACGCCATCAGACTCCATGAACAAACAACCCATTTCCCTAAATGTAAACACAACCGTAAAGCCAATGTAAGCCACTCGGGGTTCTTCGCGTTGCTGTCAGTTTGCCCAGCTTTTGTCACCGAAAAAACCATGCGCGCGCACAAACATCGCCGGCTATTCTTAACTGACGAAAGCCACTGGGAAGCGTGCGGCGTGCTTGTTTGTCTCCGAGCTGACGCACGGCTGTCCTGAACATATTTACCCGGGGGGGCCTGCTTACTTATAGTTTCATAGTTTTGCTCTAAGTGTTTCCTCATTTTATTCCGAGAGGTGTGAAGCTCTGCAGGAGTGTCACCAGGGTGAGATCTACTCTGCCCGCCTAACAGTAACGGGTAGCTGAGTGTGCACACACACACACACACACACACACACACACACACACACACACACAGTCTCACCTTCTACTGTCATATTGCAGTTTGTCGACCAACTGCACTTTGTTTCACAAATTGGCACCATCGCACCGACGTGAAAGCTGTCAGCAGAAAGCTGCACCGCTCAGAAGGTCCCGCAAGCCTGAAACAGGAAAAGATTAACATCTCTGCACGTTTTCCCTGTTACTTCTACCAGCAAAGGTGTTTTTAAAGTGGCTGTAGTTGTAACAAAAAAACCAGAATGTGCGTCAGAATGTGCATCACAGCGTTTTCCCTCCTATATTTTTTTAGTGAAAAGGGCTGTGACAGAGTGTTGGATGTCACAGACGAGGGTCCTTTGGAGCTCCTCGGGATTTGGAATGCGCAGAGCTGCACGAGCAGGAGGTTAAATGCTGATAAAACCCGGATGAATTTGGCAGGCCGGGTTCGTTAGACAGTTTTCCCAACTGGGGAGAAAGAGGCGTAGCGTCGACAATATTTTTGCAGTCTCCCAGGCGCCTATTGATTAGGTGACTGTCTCCTCGCATAAAGCTGTCAATGCTAATCAATCAAAGCAGTGGAATTATTAGTTCTAATTCCTGTTAGACTGGAAAACCTCTCAGTTGGCAGGATGAATTTTGCCTGTTTGGATTTCCGACCTGTGCAGTGCGTGAGAGTTTGAGTTTCAAGGATTGTGAATTAATTTGCTGGTGTAATAGCCAAATGCTGCTCTCCCAAGCCAATTAAATCAAAGTTTTCTGACACCAATATCAAGAGGAATAATACTGGTTTTAATTTTCCCTCAGATAGTAATAAGTGCTTAATGCACACCAAGATCGCACAAGAAAACAGGAGACGATGTGAGTGTTTTCCTCAAAGATCGCAGCCATCGCTGTTGTACAAACAACTTTACTAAGAGATCGCTTCAGGTTTTTTGAAGCCATCAAACCAACTTTAACCACTTTGTCTCCAAATTCCCCCATTAGAGGAGGCTGCTGCGTATCTCTGCAGGCTCTCCTCTGCCTTCAGACTCAGCAGGTATTCTCACCAGGCCAGGCAGCTCGGAGTCATTCAAACCCTCAATCAAGCAGATCACCCCACCCCACACACATTTGGTCCCGTGCCTCATGCCCCCTTTTTTTGGAGGGGGGGGGGTTTCATCGAATTAATGTTAAGAGTGAACTTTCTCTATGTTTCCTTCAGTCCCTCCTTCTCATTTTTCTTCTTTTTTCAAGTGCCAATTTATTTCAACTCCTTTCCCCTTTTCTTCTTTCTCCTTCATTGATTTCCAAACCCCTGTCTTTGCGTGCAGCTGGGGCCCAGCTGTGTGTCTGTGACTGCATGTGTGTGTGCATACGTGTGTGCGTGTGCGGTTGTGTGGGTTTTTTCTGGCACGGTGCTGCCACACCGAACATAGCACACTGTACACAAAGGACTGGAGCGGCAGAAAAGCGAGGGAAAAAAGAAAGAGGGGAGAACAGGGAGGGAAAAATTTGGCAGGATAGGTGTACCCGGGCTGGGAGACGAGGGGCAGAGGCAGCCCTGACCGGCAGAGGCTCCGCAGGGACATTGCTGCGGCTCCTCGTGGGGCTACGGCTCCAGGCGTCGGAACCAGCAGATGGTGGGTGGGAGCAAAGGTGAGGAGCTCACTGAGCTGGGGGTGGGGGGTGGAGAGACGGGGACATGCTCTGAAGGGCTGGGACACAGATTTTGGGAACCACGCGCCCACAGAGTCCCAGATTTGTCCCACTCTGGTTCTCCACTATGTGTTTATGCCAAACATGCAGAGTCCTTTGATTGAGGACTTTTTCACATGTTAAATCTTTCACGGCTCGTGTGTCACCAGGGAGAAACTTTCAGAGAGCGTCCCGGCAGCTCGCTGCTCTGCTCCGCTCTCTCGTCAACACCATCATTCGATCCCAATTTTTCTTTTTCCCACTGCGACTTCCATCCCATGCGTTGCAACAAAATAAAGCAGTGTGCTTATGTAATTCAACGTTAGCAACAATAAGCAGTCAAATCTATCCTCGCTCCCTCACTGAGTCGCTCCTGCTGATGCATCAGTGTCCGGCAGCAGCATTGTGAGCACATGACCGAAGAGCGGAAATTACTTTCAAGCCTCACACCCTTTTAACTGTAATATAACGCTAATACCACACAGCTCATGAGGTGTGTGTGTGTGTGTGTGTGTGTGTAATTGTTCGTGCACATGTGCATGTCTGTAGGTGCGAAAAAACGAATAGTTATTTCTGTGGCTTCTCGCTCATTTATATTTTCAAAGGTGTTTTATCAGACGGAGACCCTCTCCAGAACTAGCAGGCCACGACGCCGCATCGGTGCCGACTCGGCTCTAAGACGTTCCACGTGCCGTCTTATTCCTGCTTTCCTTTGTCATTGCTTTGGCAAGACTTCTCACCGTTAAGTCTATTTGCGGCGCTTCCTTTTGTGCAGACGGCCTGGGTATTATGCCTTTGATTTCCTGCACATGTTTGACTGAAGAAAGAGGTTGAAAAACGATCCTCATACAGTCTCTCAGTCTCCCCAGTCTCCCCAGTCTCCCCAGTCTCCCCCAGTCTCCCCCTGTCTCCCCATGTCTCCCCCAGTCTCCCCCGTCTCCCCAGTCTCCCCCTGTCTCCCCCAGTCTCCCCCGTCTCCCCAGTCTCCCCCGTCTCCCCAGTCTCTCTCCACACTAGTTATAGATATGCAACCTTTTTTTTTCCTTCCCTAAATCGCACTTCAAATTAAATTTTTGAAACCTGCTTCAGCTGTCATGTGTTACAAGGCCCAGATGGGTGACAGAGGGTTGGGGAGAGGCAGGACATGAGATGTGGAGAGAGAGAGAGAGAGAGAGAGAAGCTGGGGCCGATCTTCTCCTCTGGACCAGTTTGTGCCAGTGTTTGCCAGTGGAGGAACTGGATCACACCACCAGATAATGATAAAGTGGCAGCACGTGTGCGTTGCAGAATAGGTTCTGATGGCCTCCGAGGACAGAAAAATTCAACATTTGTTTTTTCAGTTTGTTTTTCTTCTGCCATTTTCTTTATTCCCTGAAAAAAAACCAAAGCCCACACGTAAATGTCTTCCTCCAAGGAGCCATATCTCTGGGTTTCCCCTTTCCTCTTCGCTCTCTGCTATTCCTCCCTGGCCTTTAAAATTGGCATGTCCTCGAGTCCGATTCTCACCCCTTTTTTCTCACATCCGTGCTTCCCGCCTGCACGGAGAGGAGGACAACGCAGCAGAACGGAGGAGCTGAGAGCGGCTGTTAAAAGCCTCCACAGGCATCATTTATGAAGAACAATGAAGGAGTTCTTCCTCCGACAACACACAGGGGAGCGTGTTCGTGAGTGTGTCCGCTGGAATAATTCTTACCTTCTGGAAAGGTCGTGACAAATGTAAACGTAATCACTCCAGCATATCAGCAGCTCCTTTGTTCTGCTCCTCAGCCTCCGTCTCATCATTGCATCCCCGTCCAGTATGAAGATCAGACCCGTTGTTATGGTCACTCAGCAAGTCAACGGATGCAGATACTTATTTTGCTACATCGATACGTTTCAGTCAATCCTCTGTAATTTACACGGCAATTTACGATCATCAGGGTTTTGACTTTTTGCAACATAATTAAAATAAACAGTTTTGTCCAAATGTGCATGCAGGCCACCTCGTCTGACATGTAAATATGTACATGGTTATATATACATATATATATTTTAAAATGACCTTTATTAACCTTTATTTATACAGTACCCTTTAAAGGCTCAGGGTTTAAGGTGCTTCACTATTTAAATGCCAAAAGATTAATCATTGAGGAAGGTTGAGTATAAAATCGAAGGCCAGGTAGTCCTCAAAGGTTCTGTTGTGTGTGCTGCAGCTCAGAGCAATTGGCTCGTTCACGTCCATCCTCCAGGTGAGAGTCCAGCAGAATTTGGACTGGCAACAAGAAAAGCAAAGGTCGACTCCTCTTCCTTCTTGTACCTGTGATCACCTGGTACCAGCAACTTCATCTGACCTGCTCATCCCACTCTGCCCACACACACAGATAGTGCACACACACACACACACACACACACACACACACACACACACACACAGATAGTGCACAGGTACCTGGAAGGGAGTGTACATTCCATCACAGAGCAAACATGCTTCACTGGTTTTAGGCCCACCTATGACGGGTTTTTTTTGTTTTGTTTTTTTTTATTTATGCAGTGATCATGTGACTCCCCCTTCTCTCTGTGTGCCTGATGATTTCTCTGGCAACGTCCCACGATGGCTCATTTCTGCTTTGTCTCCAGCAGCTCCTTTTAGAGGCAGCACCGACACGTGCAGCAGTAAATCTGTTTGCTCGTTCCATCGTTCTATCTGCGCCGCATATGGACTTTCTGAAAAAGCCTTTATTGTAGTGGCTCGTGACTTTAAATTTAGCTTTTCAGGTTGTTTTTTTTTTTCACATCACCTTGAGCTCTCAGGCCTCAGACAGCAGGCAGATGTGGCGGAGATGCTGGCCGGCAGCTCGCGTTTTAAGATTGAAACAGTGTTCAGTAGCTCAGGTATGATGAGGAACAGGAGTAAAACTCCGGACATACTTTGCACTAGAAAGGAAGCGACGAAAATATAAATGTGTGAGACTTCTTATCTGTGTCATTTATCAGCACAGCAATCTCAGAGATAGCCTTATTTATCCTCCCTGAAAATATTTCACATGCTCGTTCGTCTGTGGGTATTGCAACATGGCAGCGAGGAAAGGAGCAGCGTCTTTTTAATTTTTTTTTCTCTGGAAGGCAGCATTTGTCTGCTAACGCTGCGGCCTCGTGGAAGCGGTCGTTAAAAAGGCCTAATAAGTTGGGAGGTGTTACAGGGCCCAGGTTCCATCCTCTGCTTCTCCTCCTTCCTTATCTCCTCTTTGAACCGTCTTTATCTGAACTCCTCCTCCCATCCGCATCTGCCTCTTTCCATTTTTATCCACCCCTCCCTTCTTCTCTCCCTCCATCTTCCCCTCCACACTTCCCCCAGCTCTATACGACTGCCATCAACACCCCCTCTCCCCACCCGCTGCCTTCTCCTCCTCCAGTGCGTCTCTCTTGTCCCACTGACACCACACACTGCTCCCATCCCCCGAAAACCACTTCAAACAGCCAGCACCATCAAAGCCCGCAGTCAGCCAGCCAGGCAGCCAGTTCAGCCAGCCAGCCAGCCCTTCTGCTTCGACTTAAAATTACTGTCGTCCCAGTCGCAAGGCTGCTTTCCTCTTCTGATACACATCAAAGATCCTCTTAAACTCCTGAAGTTCCCTTTTTAAATATTTCTTCTCGTTGAGTTTTTATATACATTATATCACTGGGTTTTGAGGGTTTTTTGGAACGCTCGCTCGCTCTGTAATGACATGCACACACTCTCTTGTGCAGTTCTGCTGCCTTTGCATTTTTATCCATGACTTTAATTAGTTTCTTTCTCAAGGCGTTGGTTCAGGCTTCACATGCGCAACACACATCCTCTCTGTGTGTGTCTTTCTCTCTCACTCTACCTCTCTCTGTTCCTCTTTCTCTCTCGCATGTGCACACATTTACTGTACATTAATTTCCTGGTGCCTTACCTTAACCGATTCACGCCATAACATGAAAGTTATAATATGAAATGAAAGTTTTTCACCCTAATCTGTGTGATTTTGCAAGCAAATGGAATCCAGTTTCCCACTTTGCGTAAACACAGGAATACACACACACACACACACACACACACACCCACATGCGCACGCACACACACACACGCACGCACACACACACACACACACACACACACACAGAAACATGCAGACTCTCTGTTCATGTCCAGTTTAATTTATCCGGTTAAATACCATAACTTTAACTTGACCTCAGTTCATACTTAAATTTTACTTTTCATTTTAAATCTGTTAGAAAGTCCTCACAGTATAAATGAAATCCAGCATGACTGAAACCCACACAGGCCCACACAATGGCTAACGTCTTCTCCCACTAAAAAAACAATTTAGTGCGTCTTCATTCGTGTCCGACTTTATTTCTTTACACGCCAAAAAGACGAAAAAGAAAACCTAGCAAGAGGGATGAAGAAGATAGTAGATTGCAGATGTGAAGAACAACTGAGAAAGGCACAGAAAATAAAAGCAGAGTGACACATTAGAAAGGCATCTCTTCTACAGTGTGTTTCAAAAGCATGGAGGTCACATGTGGTCGTCCATCAGTGGAGTTGGAGCGTGCAATACTCGCGTGTGCCACCGGAGGGCGCCCCATGACGTATTTTACCCATACAGGAACTTCCTGCCAAGTCTCATCCTGCGCCATCATAAATCAGAGGTTATTCTGATATATTGTTATTACAACCAATAATTTCCAATTTTACCGTGAGAGTTTAAGAGCAGCAGTTTGATGTTTTCTTTTTCTGACTATCAGGACAGAAAATGCCTTTAGTGGCAGGATTGAAGCTGTAAGAGCTGTCACAGCAGTAAATTGATGTTGCTGTGACTGTATAATGAATACCTTCACTCAGCTCAGATCTTTTATAACGTGGGTTCCTCGGAATTCTTCTATCTTGTGTTTCAAATTAGCTGTGTGTGGTTGTATGAAGACATTTTGGGCTTTAATGCCCTGCATTGTCTTCTCAAGGAGACCACATCTTGCAAAACACCTCTAACAGATCTTATAGGGATACCAGGCATATTTGTTTCACCCTCACAACAAATCTCCTGTGGCAAGTAAATGAAAGTTCTAAGTTGAGTTGAATTAACCATATCCCACATAGAAGTTTTATTTAGCATTAGCCCCTATAAAAAAAGAAAATCTATTAAAATAAAAACACTTCAGAACCTCTGCTGTGACAGAGAAAGTTTAATATTCAAAAGGAGCCTCTATTGTGTGGTTTCTTGCGCCGACGTAAGAAATAAAGAACCACATCAGAAAGCTGGAACGGCCCTTGAGCATTTTCATGTGTAAAGAAAAAGAGGGAAAACAAATTTGGAGGGGGGAGACGGGAGTATTTATAGAGTGGTGTGAGAGTCTTTGCAATGACAGGAGCCTAATGAAGTGCAGTTTTGGGTTTTGATTCACAGTGTGGTGAGTGTGTGGGTCTTTCCGCGACCGTGGCGGCATTCCAGAGCTGATCCCTCGCTACACGGCAAACCGGCGCGGGCCGCAGGAAGGAGGTGGAGGGCCGACCTCAAACGAGTCCTCCGCAAACTAGCAAAGCCTTGTCATCGGCATCAGCCCCGTTTTCTCGAAGGCGATGAGACCTGAAGGAACACCAAGAAATAAAAAAATTAGTTCCGTATAGAAATATTTGCACAGCCACCACAGTGGATTAAAAAAAGTCACCCAGCATGTTGCCGCTGTTGATAAAAGATGGATAAAGTTTGTATAATTCTTCCAGTTTGTAGCAAGAATAGGGTCATTTGAAATGTCTTACACATTAACACTGAAACGCTCTCACACTTTAGAGAAAAAAAAGAAACAGGGAAGTTCAGAATGATGACAGGCGCTTTTCTTTCCTTCTGTTTAACTTTAAGGTCAGTGGAACTTGTATGTTCGTGAGTTTACTTGATGAATAATGAGGAAGTGAGAAAGAATTAATAAATGACATGGCAGGGTGTAAGTCTCATACAGAAACAACTTAAAATCTAACAGCATAGATGCCACCGATTAGTGATCAAATCCTACAATGCCTAACCAGCATTTTTTATTATTTTGCTTTAATGTGGTGATAATTTGATGCGAAGAAGGAAGGCATCATGCTGCTTTGGAGGTAGAGGTAAACCAAGTTTTCTTTGTTTTTATGACTAAAGCTACTGTGATGGTCTACAGCACAGGTAGATGTGGATGCAAGCATGTGAGCAGCAGCAGGAAACCACCGAAAAAAAGAACCACAGAGGCTTTTTTTTTCACACCTAGTCTCCCACCCTCTCACTTCTACTGCGCGGAGAAAAACCCGATTAGCGCAAATTTCTGGTGTTATGCAGGAATTTCAGGTGCATTTTTAAGCCATTTATGGCTACATATGGGGCAACCATATTTCATTTCTAATTTGAGACATCTGTTTTAACCATATGTGAGTATGGGCGTGCGTGCATGTGTGTATTTGCCTGTGTGTCCCTGCAGTGGAGTGGCTCGCATTTGGTGTCACTTACATGGCATTTATGTCTCCTGGAACTGGTGTGGTATGATTACCAATGTAGTTTTCGGGCCCATTTCCTGTTTGTCTTTGCTGTCACTTCACCAGTTTTCTTCCTTTCTCTAAAATAAGCTTCTTGGTTGTTTGTCCTGTCCTCTATTTCATTCTGGACGAAACCCACATAAATCTCTTAAATTCTGACTTCCAAAGGAAAATAATCACTTATGGGAGAAGGTAAGACTCATTAATTTATAAGGCTTACTGCTCTTTCTTTTTTGAGTTTTTTGCATTTTTTTAAGTGTAACCTTAACCACACCATCTAACAGATGTGGTATTTTGTTTGGCTCAGTGGCGCGCCATGTTGATAGAAAATAACAGCTCGGCGCTGCTGGCCCGAGTCGATGTTCAGACGCCCGGGCCTGTTTCTCAGCATCTCGGTGTGTGTGTGTTTGATTTGATTCGCTGATGCTCCTGTGAAATCGTAGCGCGAGCCCCTGCTGCACGTGAGTAATGACAGTCGCTCCAGCGCACAGCCCCACCGAAACTGCAACTCGCTGACAAATCAGCACTGCAAGCGACATTTAGCGATGACCTCGGTGGTGTTTAACTCCCAAGCTGCCTCAGGACACTTGTGTTTCTGCATCCACGTGGGCTCGAATTGAGTCATTTTGAAAAGCCTCACGCTGTAAAAGTGAAATACTCAGACGCCGAGTGGGGCTCTGCCCGCCGCTGCTGCCACGCTTTTATCCTCGCAGGGGCCTTTATCAATACGCAGAAATTGACTTGATGTTTATTTGTTGACCTGATTGGTCTGTGTGCCTCGGCGGCGTATGATGTGCAGATGTTGGCCTTCTGCTTCGCATTCTCCTAATGAGCACGACTCAAAGGCACAGAGCTGTAACTGTTTTCTATCTCATACTTCAGATATTCACATGCTCTTTCTGTCCCCCCTACGCCCCTAAAACACACACACGCGCACACACACAGCTATTGTCATATATTCTTTTGGTGCTCATGATACCAATTGTGTTCCTTTCATGTGTGGGGGGGGGATTTTCCCTCTGCAGCGTGTACTGTTGCTGGAGGATTTGTGTCAGAGACAGTTTTATGCTCTCGCTCTCGCTCTCCGTCTCTCTCTTACTTTTCCCCTCCCTAATTGCTCCAGCCTTTGTCTTTGCGTGCCCCCTCTCCAGCTACCGCCCCCGCCTTGCTTTGCACCGCGTCCGTCATGCTACGCCATTGCCGCGCATCAGTCACACTCTACATTCGTCAACAGCCCGTTCCGCCACGAGAATGCTGTCACACACCGCGCCACACATCTAAGCGTTGCTTCCATCACACCAGCGTGACCTTTAGAAACCTCACTGCATTCACTCGTTCTGGCTTCCATTTTCTGATCAGTGTTATCAGACAAGAACAAGTTCGCACCTCCTCTCCTTTAGCCTCGGAAATGCCATAAAAGTAGAGCATCACATGAGCAACAAGCAGTTCAAATATTAAATATTTAAATTGACTTTCAAATGGAGAAAAGATATCTTATCAGCCATTATGACATCATGTGTTGGACGCTTGATCAGGAAAAACCTGATTTGTGCGTGGTCATCGCTGTCAGCTCAAATCCAACTGGGCTAAAGTTAGAAAGAAGCCTCACCCTGAGAGAGACTGCAGCTAAGATGAAGGGGATCAGGTGGGAGGTGTTTCTTCTTCGTTGCGGTCCTCTTCTGACTCATCGTGTGAATGTCATTCAGCAGCCAGCGCAGTCAGAGTTCTGTAGAACTGGCATGAGTACGTGGAGACAGGCCACCGCTGCAAACATGAGCGTGCCGGGCCGATGAATATGGACGCTCCGGGTCTCTCATAGGTACCGTAAAACTAGAACACACACATCTTCCTATACATGACTTTTATTGTTTCCTGTGTGTGTTTCTCTTTGTGTGCGTGTGTGTGTGTGTGTGTGTGTGTGTGTGTGTGTGTGTGTGTGTGTGTGTGTGTGCGCTGCTTTTCAGTGTTTCCTTATATTTAAAAAGTGTGAAATATTTACCTAAAGCACATTTGACATGCTGGTTTTGGTCATGATGTATTTTATTGCCAAATATGGCGGATGAAAGCGGTCTCACGCAAAACACTGTAGTCTTCCTTGTTTTGACTGTTGTGTGTCATGGAACATTATTCCCCCTTAAAGAGCTCAATTATTCTGGATCATCATAAAACAAGCTATCAAAGAAAAGAACAAAACATCAGGGCAAATACATGTAAGTGTGTGTTGGTTTGGAGGCAGACGCTTTTTTTTGTTGTCGTCGACACAAGTGTAACATTTTGGGTCATTTTCACTGAATCTTTTGGCTCTGATTCTGTTTGCTTTATTACTATCTGTTTGAAGGAAGGTTTCAGGTTTAAAAAGAGGTTATTTTAAAAATCAATAAATAAAAGGCAGGGCTACTATTTCTATTTTGCAGTTGGTATGTTCGTATATGGTTCGCCGCTTGTGTGGCGTCGCTATTGATTTTAATGTAGCTTAAATTGTAGAATTAATCGGAATAATCAAATTTATGCTGCATGGAAAACTGAGCTAGGCCTTGTTTGTTTCCGTTTAAAACCAACAGAAACAAACAAGGTAATTTCTAGTTAATTACTGCGTGTTTGCCATCCAGCCACATAATTACTGAGTTGTTACCGGATCACATGTGCGCATCATAAAATAAACTGCAGCCCTCCGTGTCACCGACTCGGATGCCCTCTGGGACCGAATTAAACGCCCAGACGACCCTGGCAGCCATGAGAGCCGAGATGATTGACACCTTTTTTTAAAATTGAATGTAATGTATAGTGGCTTTGGTGTGGGTTCACATTTTAATGTGGCTGTGGAAAAGAAATAAATCAGCGTTTCCATATGATGCGCATATGTGCTGAACTTATTCAAGCGCCCGTCTCTGTCTGGGAAAAATGACTGTGTAAATAATGTTGCTCGTTGGCCTCGGGTATCAAATGGCTTGCATCCTGTTCCACTGTCAGTTACGGGGGGTGGGAGAGAGGGGGGGCATCAGACTGAAGCTAGAGCTGAACGTAGCACCGCTGTCACACCTACAGACACGTCGGGCAGAAAGACAGACCCATCAGCATCGCCGAGCATGATGCAGCACGGCTTGGTTCTCTCTCTGGATATGAGTCACGGTCTTCCCACGTGTACGCTGTGCAGATGATACCAGTCGCCTCAGTTCTGTGGTGCTGTGTGCGTTGTTTTGCGCTCTTGTTTTACAGTCCACGACTTTATCACCTCCATTGTTCATCATTGTAGCTCCTCCGCTCCAGCATCAGAGAACCTAAGTGAAGAACGCAGTTGTACTGATAAAATAAAGGAATCGTAGGACTGAGAGTCCATTCCGGGACCGCTCTCACAGCAGGTTTATGAAACTTTATTCAAAGCAGGCCAAGAGCGCGTTTTTTGTTTTGTTTTGTTTTTTGCTCCAGGGTTCAAGGGTCAACCCCGTTGTTTAACTGCATCGCGGTTCACGTCCAATGACCAATTTCTCTCCCCACAGGTACCAGAGCAGGTCGGCGCGCAGCAGCCTGCTCGGCCCGTCTCTGGTGAATCAGCGCATTTTATTTTTATGGGGGTGTAATGAAACCGAGGCTACTGATACAGTCAGATACAGATTTAGGCCTATTTGTTAGGTGTGTGTCAGCACTGTAGGCAACTCTGTCCTTCCATTTGCCCTTTTCACTCACAGAGGAAGAGTGTGTGTTATCTGTGTGTGGGCGTATGGCTCAGACGAGGTGGAACAACTGCTAAAACATTTTGCATTTCTTATATCTTGATATCAATCTAAACAATCCAAAAAAGACAACAACCTCGGTGACTGGAAACTGATTTGAGAAACACATTCTTGGATTTTTGTGTTCCAATTTGAAATGTGAAACCTGAATTTTGGTGGACAGACGATGAAGAATCAGGAGGGGGTTGCACTTCGACCTTTATCAGAGAGTCGAGAGGAGTTTTCCCTCCGCGTGTTGGAGAAATGTTTGGCTGCTTCTGCTTTTCCTCCAGAGATGTGAACAAAGAGCGTGTTTGTCCTTTTAAACGGTCCTTAGTTGGTTGTGATTAGATATTGCCAATCACCAAGAGGGAAATTGAGAGGCTTCAAGAAAAGCTTTGGAAATCAGAGCCTACAGATGAAATCCTCAGCATGTGTTTGTGATTGTCATTTATTGTCTTTGCCATGGGAAAAAAGAAACGCGCCTCTCTTTGTTTAGCTCCAGCCTGGGCATAAAGGATACGCTTTAATTGCAATATGTTATTTATTTTTCCTCTCACTGATGCTAGATTATATATTCTATAGTGCACATGGGTTAAAAGCAGACCTTTCTGATCTGTTCCTTGAGCTTAGATACACCTACAGACAGCTTTACAGGAAAATTCTGGCCTCGGGAATGTTGTAATTCACAGCAACATATAGAACAATGTACAAAATAAGACATTTTTGCTTGTACCGCCGCTTCGTTGTTTTTTTTACTGCCAGTGTTCTCAAAATGAAAGCCACATTTCCACTTTTCACAAATGCCTACCGAGGACGACGTACTTTTGGGATTTGAATTTTCATGCTGGTGATTTATTTCCAGTTGCAGACATATATGTTGCATGTTACGTCTGCTTGTATCAATAAAAATCCACACAAAACCATAAAAATACGGCGCGAGGAAGAACACATTGAAGACATTCACATGTAGAGGACTCACAACCACAGGAAGCAAAGTGAAAACCAGTCACGAAACGGTGCCATATTTGTTGTCTGTATATTACATATACTGCAATAGGTGAAAGATATTGCCTTCAAACGTGTCTTCACCTCCTTAATAAATCTCTTTCCAGTTGACGCTGCTCAAGCAAGCTCACTGGGATCTGAGGGGGAGGATGAGGCTGGTCTGTGGAGCCTGGAGCTCCAGGATTGCCCGGAGAGCCTGGACAAGACGAGCTTGACACCCAGTGAGGGTACAGAGGAGCCCAGCAGCCCCACACGCTCCATGCAGCCGCTCAGCCCAGGCCACAGGAGCTACTGGGGACAGGCAGAACCAGAGGCATCGGAGGACTCCGCCACCCCATCTGCCACCGACAGGGAAGGAGACCAGGAACCAGCGAGGATGTACTGTAGGTTGATCCCAAATTCCCGATGCGATCTGTTAGAAAGATCAGCCAGCAAGGCAGCAAAGCAACACAAAATATGAGACAGCTGTGTGTCACAACTTTACTGTTTCTCTTGCCTGATGCAACACCTCTCTGGTTTCAGGATGCTTCTAGAAACACCTTCATATCAGCTCCTCCTGAAAGCATGCCTTCTCTGCAAGCTGTTCCTTTTTTTCCTGTTCTTCACTCTTCTCTTTGAAAAGACGCCCTTCTGAAAGCATGACAAAAGAAGTCATCCCACACAATGTCACAATATTTCCATACATCAAAGAGGTGACGTTACGGTACTGAAATCAGCGCTGCGCGACGCAAGACTTTCCCTTTTATTTAAGAGAGATCAAAGGCTGGCGCCCCTTGCCTACTAACAATCACTTAGCTCCCTCGCCTCGTGCGTTCTGGCCTTCCCTGACGAAGGCCGGCGCTCTTTTTACAACCCTCGGCCGCACAGGCTCTTTCCTTCAGCACGTTTTTTTTTTTAAAGTTTTAAATATGCCAACATCTGCAAACATTTGAAAAATCCTTCTCAAAGTGGAGCTGAGTGACTTGATTTGCGATAAGAGGCGCAGTTTCTTCTCCTCCGAGGCTTCGCCTGCTCGACAGCGCGCACGTTACAAAGAATATTCACTTCACATCTTGTCAACAGCTTCCCTGATCATGTTGTTTCATCTGTCAGTCTCCAGGTTCACCAGTGAGTTCTGTATGATCTGGATTTACGTCTCACCCTCCATTCCCACTCGTGCACACCCACATTACTACTCACATTATTACATATATGATGTCATGTTTCCACCATCTCTTTGCCCAGGTAAGAGCTCAGATTCCCAGAACGCCTTGGAGGACCTGGCCCACTATGAATTTCTGGCCCATCTAAGAAAGGCAGCTACCTCAGTCAGCCACTTGGACCATCTCAACCACAACGGTACAGCCGGGTACCACCCGGGGAGTACCGCCGATGACCTGCCACCAGCTATCTGGTCACCAGGAGCTCAGCATCACTCACCAGAAGAAACAGGTCAGGTGACTGTTAGAATAAAACACACAATAAATGTAATTTATTCATTATTTAGCAACTATGGTACATCAATGCTACTGACCACTTGTTCTGCTCATCACATTTTGTGTGAAATGTCTTTAAGGGCCTAGGAAATCAGATTGCTAAGACCTGTATGTCTGAAAATGTAACCTCTGTGTCAAATCAGTGTGTTTGTATTTAGTTACAAAATAGAAGAACAATAAAATGTATTTTCTGTTTAATGAGGAAGAGAGAAGGCAGTGGTGTTTTATTACATGTCTGGAGAGCATCTTAACATGCATGTGTGTTCTATTTATGACAATTTCTCCCTGGAATCCAGATGGGGTCACAAACAAACAGGCCTGTCCGTTCTGCCACAGGACGTACCTGCCGGGGGCCGCGTTCAGGGACCACATCAAGTACTGTCAGGTGAGGGACCACACGACCCCCTCCCTCCATATAGGACCCACTGTCAGGGTACCAGGGTGGGAAGCGGCGCTGCGTCTTACCTCATCTTAACAAAATTCAACAACAAACCAATTAAATGGAAACACGCACACAGCACATATCAGCCTGCATATTAGGACCAGTCCTTTAACCGATCAAAGCAGAGAGGCTGTGTCAGCTGATCAAACTGGAAACCCTGCTTTAAACTTGCCCTCGGGAATGTTGTGTGTATAATAAATCACAAAAAGAATCTCATTTTCCCAGAGTGCCATTGCCTTGGATCAATCCATGGAGACCAGGAAGTTCAAATGTCTGCAGTGTGGGAAGGCCTTCAAGTACAAACACCACCTCAAAGAGCATCTCCGTATCCACAGCGGTGAGACAAAATGACATCAAAACAGTTACCCATCAATTTGCTATCGCTTCCTTAACTGCAACCTTTACTTAACCTGTGGTACTGAAATTATACCCAATCGCATGTAATGACACGTTTCGATAATTTACAGCCGTATAATACTTACTAATGTGAGGAGCTCACACCCAAGCTGACCCTGTGTTCACCTTCTTTTTGAGGAATCCTCTCTGCGTGTCGCCCCCTTTAGGTGAGAAACCGTACGAGTGCTCCAACTGCAAGAAACGGTTCTCCCACTCCGGCTCCTACAGCTCACACCTGAGCAGCAAGAAGTGCCTGACTGGCGGAGGGAACACAGGAGGGGCCAGCAGTGTGTTTAACGGACACAGTCAAAGCTCCTACCAACACTTCTTTCCAAAATCTCCCTCTGCAGTCAACCAAAGAAACAATATCGACAACAATCCAGTCATGGATTCAGAGAACAATAACAATGGCAGGCCTTTGGTTCGAGTACTTGATGGACCTGTGAAGCTTTCACCCCAGGACCCCCACCGCCACTCGTTAGGCATCCCTAAGGCTTCAGATTTGGCACACATTTGGGACCCCTTGGCACAGCTCTCTATGCATGCTGGAATAAAAGGCACTACCTTGCTGCCTTATGTGATGCTGCAAGAGATGCTTCACAGAGAGGTGAAGAGAGATGAGAAGCTTGAGCGGGATGGAGGCGCAATGGAAGAAAGAAAGACCATTTACAATGGAAGGGGGCTGGACAAGAGCCGGGTGTCACCTGACAGAAGAGGTGCGGTGACCTCAGGAGAGACGGGGGTGATGTGCCGCTGGTGTTCGCAGCTCTTCCCAAATGCCGTTGTGCTCCTCCAGCACGAGCGCTACCTCTGTAAAATGAACCGGCAGGCTGCAGAGGTGCCCGATCATCCAGCTTTACTGCTCTCCAGAGCAGATGTCAGAATGGAGAACAGAAAGCCACCTGAAGTGACCCACAGCCTTCCTGGAAGCAACTCACCATTAAAGAAGCTCGGCTGGCCATCTCCCCAGCCACGACAAGCTAACCAGTCACACCAAGACAAGGGAAGCCCGGATCAACGAATCAACTGTTCGGAGCAGCCGTCACCTGGAAGAAGAAGGAGAGTTCCCTCTTCAGAACAGGGGTCCCCTCAGACCGGCAGCCCTTGGTCACAGAACGAACCTCTGGACCTCTCTCTGCCCAAACAACACTCAGACCAAGAGGAGAAAAGCCAAATTGGGAATGGCAACTCAGGTCTCGAAGAGAGAAGAGAGCTCAAGAGGCCAAGTCCCACAACGCTCCTGCCCGTCCACAACCACTCGGTCTACAGCGGGGCTGGCGCTCCAGTCTTTCCAGGTTCTATATACAACGGATTTCCACTCTTCAGCCAGTCGGGTTTGGGACTTTCTAGTCACGATGGAATCACAGCCATGCCGTTCAGTCCATCAGCTCATGGACGGGGCTTTCTACCTCCCATGGCTTACCTGATGGAGTCAGAGGCAGAGGCAGCATACAGCAGGATCCATCAGGATAGGCAAGCGTTCATGGTGAGTAAAGGCATCAAACCCAGCCAAAAGTAACAGTTAGGACTACAACAGAGCAGGAACGCTCCAGCACACTGATAAACCCAGTCCCTGTTGTTTCTGTAGGGTGAGGTGTTGAGCCGAGGAGCCGTGGACTACCTGTCTCTAATGGACGAAGGGCTAGATGGAGACGGAGGTCCAGGAAGGAAGCGGCTGAAGAAAACAGACGAGGGGCTTTACGCTTGCGACATATGTGAAAAAACCTTTCAGAAAAGCAGCTCTCTGCTCCGACACAAATACGAGCACACAGGTTCGAACCTTTGCTCATTACAGACAGGAAATGATGTAGAATAAAGAGGTTTAGGGCACCACTTTGGTCTTATCACATGTTGTAAATGTTCATATGGAGTCTCTGCAACAGATGTTCACGTAATGGGAAAATTAAGCATTTTTTTGAAAATAAATCTAAAGCGTACACCAAGTTTAACTACTGCTGAAGTCCTTAATATTTCTGTGCACACCCTTATTGGGTCTGTTTAATTCCCTTTAATTCCCTTGTTTTCAATACAGGCAAGCGCCCCCACGAGTGCAAGATCTGCAACAAGGCCTTTAAACATAAGCACCATCTGATCGAGCACAGCCGGCTGCACTCTGGGGAGAAGCCTTACCAATGTGACAAGTGTGGCAAACGATTCTCCCACTCCGGCTCCTACTCCCAGCACATGAACCACCGCTACGCCTACTGCAGCAAGGACCTGGACCCAGAGCAGGAGCACGAGGAGTTGCCCTTCAGCACAGGCCCAGGAGGCCTCCTGAGGAACCCCCTCACCGACACCATCCCTCATTCCTCGGAGGACACGCACACCCTAAACTCCTTCCTCAGTGATTCCAGCCTGGACGGAGCTACCGAAGCACTGAAGGAGGAGGAGGAAGGGGAATATAAGGAGGGAGGGGTCAGCGATGGTCAAGTGGAGGAGGCACTGGGTCCAGTAAAGGAACTGGGAGGACGGCATGTCCGAGAGCCCCCGTCAGGAGGAAACCAATCAGTAAATGAGAGAAACAGTTACAACGAAGGACAGTGCGTGGACGATGAAAAGAGAGATTTCTCAGACCGAGAGACTGAGGAGCAACTAGGAGAAGTGGACAAAAGTAAAATGAGTCTGGGTCCAAGCGATTTAACCAGAAATAAAATGTACAGATGAGCCAGGACAATGCAGACAAACACACATATATATATGTTTTTCTCATTACATTTTTTTTTCAACTCATAAAAAAGCACAGATTTGCCAAAAAAATCCACCCAGCCTTAAAGAGGAAACAGCCATACAATGAGGTTCATTTTTAATCCTTCAAAACCATTTTTACAGATAAATAATTTGCAATGTCTTTCATATTGCAGGAACTCTACAGCTATGCTTGCTGCTATAGCCGACACGGAGGCCTTTGCATTTCTACAGTCACCAGAATTCACTTTATTCTCTTAAAATTCAAAAACTTAATAATACAAAAAAAAACAAAATAATAAAAATCTACTTTAAAAAAAATCAACAAAGAAACCTTCCTGTAACACTTCAGGGTAAAATTCTACAGATTTAACAATCGTGATTTAACCACCACTATATTTCACTGTACAGTTTGAGTGAGTTTTATGTCCATGACAGGAAAGGAAAGCAACATTTTGAATACACACACACACACGCAGCTATTCTTCTCTACCATTTTTGTATTATTATTATTCATACTGTGAAATCACAAGGTTTCTTTTAGAGCAGTTTAGAGAGGAAGTAGTAAAAAGAGGAAGAACTGGGAGGTGGTTGCATATTTATTTCTTAAAAAACCTGTGGGCTGCACCTTTTTTCCACTTACTCTTGTCATTTCTGCATTTCTGGCAGGTTTGCAAGGAGCCAAAGATCGAGGCGTTAGTCCTAAGCTTGCACTGTCCACCTGTTTGTGCCATTACACAAGCGTTAAAAAAGCCACTGAACGTCTGATGGTTATTTTCCCACTATGTGCACATCTGCCACATCTGTTGAGGATCGCGCCAGAGTGTCGGCTTCCCTTTTTTTGATGTCTGAAGCACCTAAGATGACCTGGAGACAGGCAGCCTGGGTACAGTGAGATATAATGGTGGCTCCAGAAGTGTGACTAAGCTTGGAGCATTCGTGCATATCAGCATGCACCAAAGGTACTTCTTGGGTGTGTAGTCAGCGCCTACATGCATATGTGGCATGCTAATTGCCTCTCAATAGTGTGTTGAAAAGTGCGTTTTTTTAAAAAGGGAATCTTTTTTGTCAGATGTTGACTTAAAAAAACATTTTTTTTACTGGTGTCTTACTATGCAACTTGTAACAAGCTTTGCGTGTTTTTTTTTTTTGCATGTCTGTGGATATTTTTTTTAATTAAACTGTACATATGCGACACCTTGTATGTTACTGTTTTTCTCCCTCAAACTAAAAAATTCAAATATTTCTCAGTTTTGTCTGTTCTCTCTGATCTAATCTAAGTGTAGCCAAGGTAACCGGGTTCTTTTGAATCAGCATCAGATCAAATGTTAATTAGTCAGTTTTGTCCAAGCAGATATGCTGACGGACCCGTTTCGGTTCCCCTCCTCGGCTTGAAGATGAATGTCAGTCTGATTTGTTTGTGGCTTTGCTTGTTTGCATGATGACTCATCCCTTTGTTGTACCTGTAAACACAGTCATGCGCATGGCCGCGCCGTGCACAGGGCGAGGGTTATCTGTAACAGCATGCTGGGAGAACTGTGAACTACCCAGAGCATTAACAGAGGACGGAGTGTGATGTGGGTCAGAGATGTTTGGCTGCCCAGCAGCAGCAGCAGCATTTTATCGACCAGAACACCGACAAGGATGCTATGATGTTCTTTTTTTGGAGGGGGGTTACTACAGCCTTCTTGTCTAATTGTGGAAAGGAGTTTCCAGAGTCAGACAGCAACGTCAGCATCAGCATTTGCAACATGCTGCAACCTCTTTCGTAAGCAATCTCCAACGCGGGTGCTGAGCATATTTCGGTTTCCAGACCATCACATCTTCTCCCCCGTGTGAGATAAATGTTCATCCGGATCAGTAATGATGGGCGCTGTGTTCTGTTCGCACCTGGCCAAGGAAGACCCTTCCCCCTCAGTGATACCACCACATCCATCAACACGCTGTTCTTTTAAAGTGACTCATTTCCATAGAAGAAGCTGTAAAAATGATTTAAGACTCCGTAAGAAAGAAAGAAGGAACCATCACGCCAAGTCAAAACTAACTACAGCAATGTAATAACAGAAAAAAAACAGAGTAAAACCTCAACCAAAATGTTGTGTTGATCTCCCCGTTCATAAATTAATATATGTAAACAGCGTAAAGTAAGGGCGCATGCTCCAGGACACACATCTGCCTGAAAAACGGGAAAAAAAAGACCCAAACCAAACCGACCCAACAACAGGGAAACAGCAACACTGACTGAAGGATAAATACTCACATAAATTGTTATGGCTGTGTGCAGACATGCATTTGGTTCTGATCAACAAAGGCAGATCTCTGTCAGCAGAGGACGTTACCCAGGTACGACCCCTGAGACCTAGAACATGATGATCGTGTCTCTTCCCCCCCCCCCCCCCGCCACCCCGACAGGTTTTGCATTAATGACATGATAAAACCAAACTATAACGTTGACTGCGTGCCCTCATTCTTTGTTCCTTTTTCCTGTTCTCGTTCTTAAGCCAAAGCCACAGTCAATATAAACTTACCAAAGCTGCAGAGCAAGAAGGTTTTTGTTTTTTAATGTGATTCCAGTTCCTCTTATGTTGCCTTATTAAAAGCAGCGTTTGCACGGGTGGCTGGGGACACCTCCACCACACCTCCTCAAGCATTTTAACAACAAAACAAAAGGAAACATCAAATCTTAGTTCAGTCTTTTATTGCAGGAGAGTCAACAGGTCCGAGCGATACCGCGGCGACAAACTGCGCGTTTGAGTTCAGTTTGAGTTACAAGTTTGGGTCGCATAGAGTCACTGAGGTGCTACAAAGGTCATATATCACACACTATATACAAATGCATATTTTAACATAACCTAGGGGAGAATGTGCTATTAGAAATACGAGATAAAATCCAGACGCAGACAATGGCAGAAGTTCAAAGGTCCACACACTCGAAAGATCTACAGTATTTGGTACGAAGGAATATTTGTTAGCGCCTTGGCACATCCGTCCCATCACTGAATTCATGCTCTTATTTTATAGTTTCCTGTTGGACGGCATCTTTGAACACGATAAAAGTGGAGGTCGGGCACATTTGTTTTGTCCTCATTTGCATGTTTTAGAGTACACGCTGTCCCCTGACGGTGGGATGTGACCGTCCCTGAGGTGCACGTGCTTTCACAGTGACATGGCTCTGTTTCGTTTCAGTGATACGTTGTGGAATACATCCGTCCATCACTGATAAAATGACACAAATCAAACCAGACGAAGGAGATTTGACACATTTATGGCTTTTTATGTTTCCTTAAATATCCAAAAATCTAAAAGGTCAAGAAAACGTGTCCGTTTGGGCTGTAAAAGAAAATCACCTGGGACCAACCCAATTAATGCAGCTAATCCGGGTTTTTTGAAGTTCACACGATGATCGTTTGTCAGTCGTAGCAGCGTTCTGTCCCTTTTTTTGTTGCGAGCGCGCCACGAGGCAGCAGCAAAAGAGGACAAACGGCGCTCTGCTTGTACTTCAGTCTTGTCTGGAGGAGCGTATTTTTTCCCCAATTCAAGATCAGGACAGGCCTCTTTTCCCAAAGACGTGGTCAAACTCCTGGAGGATGAGCTCCACCGCTTGGTTCTGGTAAATCATGTTGACCGCCATGTTACCGTTGTCCCGCTCCGGACGCATTAGAGTGGGTCCGAACACGATGCCGATGTTCTGCGTGGTCATACGGTTGGAGTCTGAATGCTCCAACACTCTGCAGACCCACGGGACACAAACACAGAGAAAACGAGCTTAAACAACCAATGAAACCAGCACATTTGGGGATTTGGGAAGTATTTTGCTGCACATCGATGCACCCATTATATATACTGTATATATATACACACACAAAGTATTTTAATCTTTCTTGGGTATTTTCCTGAGGTTTCCTGAGATTTCTCCTGCCATATGATAATGTATTTAACGTATCTAATATGACGGTACTTACCGTAATAGATGACCTGTCTATTGTCTTTTGATCTGGACTTTAAATGTATTGACGTCATTACAGGCCTTCACGTATTAACGTTCTATCAAAACATCTTTTCTACTTCAATTTTTAATGTGATGGAAGATTCTGAATGTACTATTGAACCCGGAAGCAATGTAATTAAGGTTTGGCCCTGGAGGCTCTCCTGGGTGAGTTTAAAGCCAGAAACTGCGGTTCAAGGCCCCAGCGAAACAAATGAAGAATGTATAAGGTCCACTACTGCGGCTAGGACTGGGGAATTGGTCTGTGGGGTCTCCAAGGTAGTTTTCTCTGTCAACTGGACTGGGACTGGGAAACCCAGTCCAGTTGACAGAGAAAACTACCTTGGATACAATGACCTGGATGACTGAGAATTTACACAGACGTCTGTGGGGTCGCTTCAAAATAGGACATGCGTCTGTACTCCAGAGGACCCACCACTCATAGTGGGAGTCTGTCAGGAGTCCTGTCTGACGGAACAATAAACCAGCCTGGACTCTTCTCTGCAGCGTCACCGTTAAGTGCTAAGCTAATGCAAGTACCGTCCTAATGTGCCAGACAAAAATGCGAACATGAGGAATAACACACAGTGCCTAAATGTGAAATCAGCATGTTAACTTCACAGATATGCCAGCGTGTTTGTAAACTGGGGTCTGGTTTGAATTCCTGGTTGGGATCACGGGCATAAAGACGACTCCTAATTGCCTGTGCAGCTTTACTCTTGTGGTTGGCGAGTGACATCTTTATAATTCTTCCAAACTCGGGACTGTAACTAAAAGCATTTACATCCTCCAGCATATTGCTTCTGCATGTATGAACATGAGCAGCATTTAGATTTTTACAATCCAGATTTGTGCATGAATGTGCCAAATTCCATCTCCAATGTCCACCTATGTTGGGGTGTAGGAGCATGTGTGTGTATGATGGGGGGGGGGGGGACTCGGGAATGGATCGAAGCCATAGCATGAGGCATTCTTCTAAAAATGCCATTCCCACCAAACCACAGAAGCAGCTAGCAATTGCTCAAAACTTCCACATTAAAAAGAGATGAAGAAAAAAAAAATTTTAAAAAGGGAGAGAGAGAGGAAAAGCGAGAGAGCGAGGGAGAAAAGAGCGAGGTTCCAGTGGTGGCGGCGGTGGTGTTGGTATGCCTTCCAGCAGACAAACCACAGGGCTCCCAAGGGACCTTTGAGGCAAGGACAAGGGAAGAGGAAGAAGGAATATATGCAGAAAAAACATCAAGAAAAGGGGAGTAAAGGAGAAGGAAGAAGAAAGAAAACAAAGAACGGGTTGCAACGGGTGGGCAGGGAAAAAATAAATCTGGGAGAGAATGACGGCGAGATGAGTGTCCGCGGAGGGGAAACATAAGAAAGACATAAAGTTGATCAATTCGAAGGGCCCACCCCACCCTGGCACAAACATCGTCCTCAGAACATGAACGCTCACCCCTGTTGTGAAAGGAAAAACCATAGGCAGTAAAAAAGAACAGAGGGGGAAAAAAACACATTTTATGTACTGTACAGTAAAAGGAACTGGTTTCACAGAACATTCATCTTCATCCAGCCCTTTCATCTTCACAGGGACCCAAACTTAAACAGTGTGATCCTGGTACGTGCTACGAGCCAAAGAACCCCTGGCAGAAAATTCCTGACCATGAGGAGGGGAACAGCCCCCTCTTGTGGTTATATTTGGTTTTAGGTTTCGTTATTTTAACAGGAAAAGTTGTTAGGATTTCATTGGATCGGTTTTATTCCTCTACAGGGAGAAAAAAAATCTGCCATTTTAAGGCGAGACGAGCAGAAAAGCAGCGGAGGTGAACGCACGAGGGATTCACTGCCAACCCCTCACCGTTTGAGATGGCGACACATGAACTTCAACGTGTCGTGGTTCGGAGGAGGCATGTTGAGCACCAGACACTTCAGTCGATCCACTTTGTCCATGTAGTCCGACATCTCTACAAAACAAAACAGCAGACGCGTGGATGGATTAGATGGATTAGAAACACCCGTTTTTGCATTTTATCAACATCTGACTCATGTCCCATTTACTCAATCGCCTTTAAAAGCAGCAATGGAAAGCAAAAAGGTCAAACATTTGTCACCTTTGAATCAATACGAAGGGTTCCAAATTAAATACAATTCATTTCTGAAAGACTGATAAGGCTTGCTAGCGTTTCCCTTTATGTTATGGAGGTTGACAACATGTCTGATAACACCGTTTCCATACAAGCCTCTGAGCAAAGTGCAGCTAAAGTAAACACTGTGTTGTTTTGTATTCCTCTAAATCATCAACAGTAAATTACAACTTTGACAGTGTGTAATTATTCGTCTATTTCCTGTTTTGGAAGCGTCGCCTCTTTTTGCCGTGCATCTTCCATGATATATGCGTGTGGTGCCGTGAAGCTTACAAGAGGTGAAAGAAAAAACCTAGTAAACTTTTAAGATAATAAAGGAAACAGCATCTACCGCAGGCTGACATAGTGTGAACTCGCCCAAACGCAGAGAAGAGGGTGGGTGGAGGTCTGTCACCAGGCCAGGATGGGTTTGACTCAACAGCAGTGAGCAAAAGCGCAGTAAATAATGAGGGGAGATTTAAGATGTTTTCTGTGTGGTATCACGGTGGCGGTGTTGGCGCTTTGAGCCCGCCAGGGACTTTCCTCCGTGTCATCCCTCCTCGCTGGTCGTCTCCAGATTACAGAATCAAAACTGGACGCTTTACAAACACTTTTCACAGATGAAAACAGCGAGGCTTTTAGTTTAATGGCAGGACTTTGAGGCAGCCGTGAGCTGGAAACTCTGTCACCCTGCATGGAATAACACTCAAGCCCTCTGACTTAATGACATATAAAGCAGTCTGGATGGGGATGAAGACGTTCACTCACTGACTGTCTCCACGATGTCAGTGAAGAAGCCGAACGGCACCAGGGGCTCAGGTAGCTCACGGAAGAAAAGTTTTAAAGCTCCCGTGACGACGTGGATGTCCTCCCAGTCGCTCTGGTCCAAATTCAACTTTTCCTCTGGGAGGGAGAGAAAAATGGTTGATGCTGTGATACTGACACATCATGCGAAATACCGTCGGTAATGTGGAGTAAATAACTGAACAGGGTTCCTTGAAAAGGAAGGAGACACTTCATGTTAGAAATAGCCTTTAAATGAAATACAATCATCAATGTAACATAGTCTGACAGTGATGCCAGCAGGTGGGAGTGTCTTATAACACATAACATGTCTATTACATGTGTAATCTGTGTAAGGCTGTAAAAAACCTATAGATATATCCTGTATTCAAATTATTCTAACAACATAATGTTATAACAGTGGTTATTTAACCTGGGTTTCTATAGGATTGTATGTCTCCTATCTGGGAAAGCTCATCAGGAAACAGGCAGAACACACTGAGCAGCGCTGAAGATGAGCAGAGGAGAGCGTGTGACGGCGTGACGTGACGCGAAAGCTGGCGGCTGCAGCTCAGAGACGGAGACGCTCGCGGGGACAGGAAGAGCAGACAGAAGCTGTGAGCTTAGGAGGAGCTGATGCTCCGTTTCCTCCACTTGGTGGCAGCTGCGGGCTGCATTAGCGCGTTATTACATCAGAAAAGAGAAGGCGCACAAGCCGCGTGTACAGTCAGCCAGTGGCAGCACGGCCACGAGGAGCCGTCGACACCCGTGTGTGGGCGGGTCCTGACAAGGTTCTGGCGGGTTAAAGTAGGCGGGTTAAAGATAAACATTTAAAGCGACCCTGATCCGAGAGTCTACCTTGCACCAACTCTGCTGGGAACATGTATCTGCCGTCAGTGGTCACTGCCCGCTCTGCAAAAACAGACGTTCGGTGGAACATTTAGAGGTTTGGGGGCCTTTGTGCTCACTCAGTTATTATATGTAGCTGAGAAAAAGGCACCAGATGACATTTGTCTTGACTGAAAAGAAGAGTGAGCTATTAATAATATTTGGTTCTGACAGTTGGGAGAAGCCCTCCTGCCCTCCTTCCTTACCGTGGTTCACCAGGAAGCGTAGCTTCTGGATCACAGCCAGGTTCCCGGAGACCCTGTAGATGCCGTCACTGTCCAGTCCTGCAACACAGCACACAGAACCAGTTCCAGCTGATGCTCCTCTGGGTTGGCAGGGGGGTCTACGTAAGCTAGACTTCCAGACCCTGGTCCAGAGGCAGCCAGAGCCGATTTTGTTGTTTTCCTGCTCATCTTTTACACATTAATAATTAAGCGCACCCAGGACGTTTGCTTTAATTGCACCGGTTAGTTGGGGAGGATCACATCAGGCCCAGCGGCGAAGCTGAACTTCCTCCCAAAATTTTGTTTTATGATGATGACACTGAGTTTCTGCTTCTTTCCTGTTGCTTTCAGACCCAAAGTTGGAGCCAAATTAGGGGAAGTATTGATCAGTAACAACCTGCAGGCGCTAAAGCGAAAGGAAAACGCTGAATGGTGTTAAATCCTTAATAATGATTAATAAGACGTGCATGCGCTTATATCCATCCTGCAGTACTTTATACATGAGGTTTGTGCTTTGTCCTACCTGCTGTTGTGTTATTCCCTATTTTAAGTTAAAGTTGGATACAAAACTTATGCAGGTTTAATGTGATTTACTCATCGAAAAACAGACATTCCTCCCCGGTGTCTGCAAATCTCTGAAAAACTCACTAGGAATGTTTAATTTAATGCAGCTCTTCTGATCCAAAGTTTTTTCCATGTGTATTAAATATTTATTGGCAGTATTGTTTCTAAACAGCCCAAACAGGTCAATTTTCTCTCATTTAGATCTGTCTGCTGCTGGCAGAAACATCTCTTCTGATAAATTTTTATCATATTGTTTCTTTTGATGAGCCTCTGGGTGAGGATGGGTTTGTCCTATGTGTGTGTGTGAGTGTGTGTGTGTGTGTGTGCGTGTACCGTACCTCTCTTCTCCACGGCCTCTGTACAGAGTCTGACGAAGCGAGGGACAGTACTCCTCTCTCTCTCACAGAGCATCTCCAGGCGACAGCCAAACACCTGATCTGAAGGGTGATGACAGGAGGACAAACATGCGCGCATGCACACACACACACACACACACACACACACACACACACACACACACACACACACATTGTTTCTAAAGTCTATTTGAGGTAACAAATGATGTAAGAGCAACAACCTTACATTAATCTGTGAGATGTTCACGTTTATTCAGGAAGAAGACCTTCAACTCTAAGCAGAGGTGGAGGTGTGATGATGCAACCACCAACTGTACTTCAATGTATTTATAATAAAGGGCAAAAAGATCACATACATCCCTTCACTGTGAAGCACGCTTCCACTCCTTCTTACTGTTTTAGCGGTTTATTGCTCTGAAGACTGTGATGAACTTGAAAATGTTCCCCAGCAATCACATCTAATCACTCGTGGCTCATGTTTTTATTTAATATATTTCCGGTAGATCATTTGAAGTCTCAATATTTTGTTAGAAATCCATGTATGATGCCATCCTTTTAAACGTCTACTGTGCCTTGTGTTTTAGGCCTTATTTACAATCTTTCTGTAGGACCACAACTGCCAAAAAACAAACCAATCACAAGATTCAATATCACATCTTCACATTGAATACAACCCGTATTTTAACATCTCCTCTAAATCATAATAGGAATTTCCATTATCTGAGGTCAAAAGGCACATCCTCTCCATTGATCTGGCTTAGGGAAAAGCATTTCATTTCATTAAGCACAAAATGATTTGCACGTTTCTGTTTCTTTGCAATTTAAATTCTGCTGCTTTTATGAAAATATAAACACCGATTTGCTACGGCAGCTAATGAGCAAATGTCGCCCTCTGGTGGGAGTTTTACCAGTCCGGGTGGGAGGAGTTCTCATGGACTTATTTTCACTGTTCAAAGAAATGAGAGCAAGAATAAAAGAAGAACCTCCATCCATAAACTGAAATCATTGTGTTGCCTCTTCATTATTATTACATATTCCTCTCTAACTATTAAATGGAGACAATGTAAAAAAAAAAAAAAGAAGACCAAAGAGCAGATTCTCATTTCACCTTTTAGGAGACAATTTAAAAAAGTTGTCAAGCCAAAGTGTGTGTAAACCTGCATTAATTTGAAGAAACTCTTACTGAGCAAGCAAAGGGGATTGCGGCACACATTCGCTTGGGGACGAGGCAGCACCTCAGGATAAATGCTGAAATATCCTGACAGTCATCGCAGCTCAGCTGCAATTCGCTTTGATGATTCGAAGTGATTTCACTTGCCAGTAGAAGTCCAGTACAGTCTGAGCTGTGAAACTGGGTTTCCATGAAGATAACATCTAAAGGAAGAAAACACCCCCCTTCCCTCGTGGCACACCATCACATGAAGGGGGGCAGCATTGACAACGTTTCTCACCTTTAATGAGGCCCTTCTCCTGGAGCGCCTGCAGAGGAGGCCTCTTCATGATCAGCTTCTTCAGCCGGGTCTTTACCCGCTTCCTCTCTGTGTTCTCCAGGTTTGATGACGAGCGCGGGACTGCAGTGGGATGGGAGGGGGTGCGGGAAAGAAAGGAGGAGGAGGTCAGCGTCGGGTGTTTAGCCACGGGTCTGGACAGAAGATGAGCTGGGATGGTGGTGAGAATGAAAAGCGGGAGGGCCGGGCGGCGGCGTAAGTGAGACAGGACCGATGTAGGGATGATTTGCCACGGGGGATGTGTGAAAATATAAGTGGGCTGGATGGAGGAGAGGATAGACGAGAAGATGGAGGGATGTAAGAAGCCTGTGCAGAGGTTTAGAAAAAATGAGTGATGGCAACGATGGAATGAGAGGACAGAAGTAAACTGAGGGGCGGAGCGGGGGTGAAGTTATGTAACGTGGATTTGTGCCCGGTGGAGGTGAAGAAGTGATGAGAGGTGGGAGAGGACTTACGTGAGGTCTGCCTGTCGTCCTCATCTCCACTGTGCTCCAGCATCTCCACGCTGCCTGCTCGCCGCAGAGAGTACAGGAGGACATTGTCTAACGGATTCTCACGATCCTAAAAAGGAGATCATTTGTGTTTACTGCATTAGCTGCACCGAGGGGAAACATTATATAGTGCTTCTCATCTAATATTTGTTAAAAATTGATGTATGATGGTAATCGGCCATAAACGTGGTCTTCCTTTAAAATTGTCTCTGTCGTTGTTTAAATACAGATCTCTAAACTATCCTGTTGTGTCCTTCTCGTGTATCCAGAGGCAAGATGAAACATTTGGTCCTTTTCATTATACTTGAAGAAGAGTTGTTTAATATCTGCCAATGTCGCTGAAAGTAACTGCAATGGTTTTTATTTGTCCGCGTGTGTGTGTGTGTGTGTGTGTGTGTGTGTGTGTGTGTGTGTGCATCTCACCAGCCTGTCGATGACACTCTGGATGGTGTTGAACCATTCCCTGATCAGTGACTCCGTCTCCGACTGCAGCAGGAACTCGTTTCCCGTCACCGTCCGCAGCTACAACAAACATGCTGCCAAACTTTAGCGCGCGTGATGAGCTCCTGCTCCAAGGCAGTTCTTTTTAAACTTTGCAATTTTCAAATTTTCTTTAACTTGTTCTATTTTAACAGTAAAGTTAATCATAACATTCACGGTATCAATACAAATAATCAAGTACTGAACACTAAAACTGTCTATTAATATATTCAGGTTTCTTTTATCAATCTACTATTTGCATTTTCTTATATATACACTTATGTATTTATTTATGCTGTTCATACGATTCCAACCCTTCTACCTTGAAGACGTTCTTCTTGCTGGACAGGTCATTGGCCCAGTTTAGCTGTGCGCCCCTTAAATCCACGCTGCTCTCTGGGCGACTGTTTCCTGGTTTCTGGTTTCAATAAACACAACAATATTGATCCAGAAATAATGTCTGAGAATTTCTGTTGCGAAAATAATAATGATACTGTCACTGAAAACACAGAGAACTCTTACCCAGCTGGACGGCGTCTGTGATTTAGGGTCTTTAAAGAAAACCAAGCTGTTTCCCACTAAAACCACCCAGGACAGGCTCCAGTTCTTCCTATAATTAGCAAACAGGCACACGCTGCTCAGACAGCAGTTGCCTCAGCAAATATACTCAGCCTAAAAAAAGAATCTCATTTTAATCTTCAACAGGAGCAGCCTCGGGATGCCTCACCTCAGTTTCCGGCCTCCCTCTGCAATCTTTGTCTTGTTCAACAGCCCGGCTTTTTCCAGCTCCTGAGGATGAAAGAAAAAAAAAGAAAAAGACTTTAAATACCGATCACGCTGATGTTATCGCTCAGCGCCGCCGTAAACATATGGGGAGAGCGTCAAATGTCAGCAGTAATGTGCGGCAGAAAGCTTTTCCTCTGTGTAATGTGCTGCATCCTGAGCAAACCCATTTAATGGGACTGTTGCATCACTCCAGCGGGAGAGCTGCTCTGAGATCTCCCACTGTGGCGTGGCCTCGTTTACGGTGCAAGAGGAGAGAATTAATCCCAACAATGTCGTCTGAATACAGGTGAGATGAAAGCAGGGCTCAAATTCTATGATCTAATGGAGGTGGTTGCATAAATAACCTGTTTAAGACAACGTCAGGGTCATTGCAAGAGAGATCGCCATGGCTGCCCGTTCGGCTACAGCCGATCAGAGCGCAGAAAAGGAAGTGAAAATAAAGAAGAAAGCAACACTAGGTCTTAACCCCCAGATCTGTCAAGATAGTTTAGAGACCTACTGCCTCTCATGCAGGCAGAACACGACAAGTAAGAGTATGAACGCAAGCCAGAGCCCAGCGCTGACAGTGCCAGCACCATTCCAGCTCTTCTTATACACGTCCCAAAATAGCAAACTGCCCAAAGTTGCAGAGTTCTGAGTGCTGTTAGAGAAAGTTAAGGGTGCTTTGTTGATTGAACCAGAGACGGTTCAACTCGTCCATTATGGATGATGTATGAAAGGCTATTACTCCTCACACAAGCACGGAATACACAAACTATACAGTCTTGGCCCACGAGGGCCCAGGCAGCAGGAGAGTTTAAAGAAGTGGTTGCCTGCCTAGAGCTGCTGATTTATAAGGAATAGCAAAAGAATGTTGAATATTATCATTCCCAAAGAGGTGTGTTTGCTCACCGGTGTGCAGCCGTCGCTGTCTGGGGAGCTCTCCGGGGATGGCGGCTCCACCACAATGTTGGTCATGTTACAGGTGTAATCTCCGCTCTGTTCGACCACCTGAAAAGGCAGGAAGTCGAGTTAAACGGTGTTCAACAGTCCTGACTGTATGTTGATTTGTTGTTTGGTTCTTTTTGTGGATTTGTTCTGTGTCTGCCAGCTCCAAAGCCGTGCTTGGGGGACCAGTACCTTGCCATTCTCTGGCAGGAACATGGACTGGGAGTGACTGAGAGGCTGCCTGACACCATGCTGGGGATCAGAGTTATGGGAGCGAGGGACTGCACTGCTCAGCGCCACCGTGTTCAGGGTGTCGGAGGAGACGGCGCGCTGCATGCTCTTCACGGTCAAATACAGGAGGGATGTGCAGGTGAGCGGCGGAAGGTGGAATGAACAAAGAGAGGAGGAAACGCTGATTTATGGCATGCAAAACAGGCAGCAGTGGAACAATCACGTGTGCAGAGAGAACTGCAGAGCATTTTACGTTCTGCTGCTCTGCAGAAGTGCAACAAGCATATAAATAAACCCCCGCAAACAAGCAAGACAAAGCTCCAAAATAAAGCGTGACACTTTTTAATCATCTACCTTTTTATAAACTTCGCTAAAATTCCATAACATAATAGCAAAAATGCAGATAAAGTCTGTTTCATTGCGTCATACCAAAGAAACAAGTCAGGAAGTCTGAATACTGGCAAATTGTGCATTTTCATGATGTGATATTCAATACTTTTCCTGACTCCTGTAACCTAGTTTCTGCAGCCAGAGCGTAGATCCCTCCTATGTTCATTATCTAGGAGGATTAGCAATAACAGCCAAGTCTGCTGCTTTGCAGGGAGACGGGACGCCTTCACAAAGGCGCTGAACAATGTTCACCCACACCCTCGTTGTGATGCAACATCTTGCAGTAACAACTGCTTGGGTAACAGGCTTTCTTTTAACACCATGAGTACGATTTTACCATTTAATATGCATAAATGCTGATCGCTGGGAATCTAAAGAGCACAGCTGGCATTACTTTAATATATTCTGCAATAATACAGTGAAAATGCAGCTTTTGCAAATCTGAGAGGCTCAAGATCATTGATTTTCATGAGGAAAACTCCCTCTTCCAGAAAAAAGCCCTTTAAGCAGTTGTAAAACACTCTGGATCATTGTTCCAGAAAAGAATAAAATGATTAACCCTCTCCCTTAAACGAATATGCAGAACTTAGTCATGTTTATATGCATTTAACAGCAGCCCTGGTGTGGAGACTAGGTAGTAAACAAGTTTCCAGATTAACATGGTTTAATGGTCATTTAGAAAAGCAAACTGTTGTGAAAAGATCTGCAAATGATCAACAGAACTCATCTTCCATAAGAATTATCCTTACAAATATTACTACTACTAATAATAACAACAGTAATAATTATAATGCTGCTAATAATGGCACTTTACCGTTATGTGGTTTAAATGTGGATGCAAAATAAACAGGTAAGGTAGAGACATTGCAAGCAGGTGAAATTTTACCTGGTTCATCCTCCAGCCACTGTCAGTCCTTTGATAACTCCCAAACAGGAAGTCAGAAGAAAACTAAAGAGAATGAGAGAAAAAACAAACACAGGAAACACAATTATTATTTATGTTGCAAAATCAAGCGCAACCCTTTGCAATAGCATGTGACCTGCATTTATTAAAGAACGATTATTTCTAACAGTCTTCCCCCATTTTTCTGTAAAGAACAGCAGCAGTTTTACACCAAAATGAAAAGAAACAACCAACACAGGATGTGTGCATTTGAGATCAGGGACAACTGCAACACAGAAGCCACCACAAACGCTTTAAATCCTTTGACTCATCGCCAGACCACACGCAAAACACGAACATGCTTGCCACACGCTTGACATAGCAACGTGTGTGAGTTTGTGTCATTGTAAGGTCGACTCTCAACGAAAAGTCAAGAACATGAATAATTAGAATCAAACCCAGGCAGGTTATTCAGCGCCCGGTGCCAGAGATGACGTGCCAACAAAAGGTCACGCTGGAAGAAACTTAAAAAGGGAACTTACATCGACGCTCATCATCAACCAGCTGACGGGTCCAGCCTTTCTATTCCTTTCCCTGTTAAGTCCTCTGTTCCCTGTAGCTTCAGATCAGAGTATTTTCATTAACCCGCATTACAAGCTTCATCTCACCAGCTTCGATCACTCAATCGTACTTCCTCTTTCTAAAGGGAAGCTGGCCAGTGCCATAATGTCTCATGCAAAGCATCTGAAAGTAATCCCACCCTCATTTCACTCACCGTGACACATGAACTGCGATCAGATCTATTGTTTGTCAGCAAACATGGAAGCTAAAGTAAGAGCATCACACTCTTTATCCAGCATGCCATATTCAGCCACACATAAAATCACCAAACACTGAAGTGTGTCCAAAGCCTTTAAATAAGACTGTTTATGTCCTTGGGTATTACACCTTGAGCTCTAAAAAAGAAAGAGCTGAAAATGTAAAACTCATGACTATATTTGTACTGATAGTAAGTTGAGGGACTTTTTGGTCATAACTAAAAACTGAGCAGAGAAGAAAAGTGACTCATATGTCTCACTTATATTTTAAATCTACCAAAATGCAGATCTAAGTGCAAAAGGAGGTGTATCACGCAAACCAGTACTAGAATTAGTCACTATCAACTGACAGTTGTGCCTGAGGTCACAAAAAAACAGGAAGAAGTTGTTGAGTGGCGTAAGATTTTTCTATTATCACCGAATAGGAATGTGGAGACTACACCAAAACAGGCACTAAACACATGGCTCATTATTTCAGAGGCAGGCAGAATGCATTATACAGTATATCGCTGGTGATGTTCCTGTACAGGAGATGTAGGAAAGAACCAAATGTGACACATGTAGGTCAACAGAATGCATCTCCCACTGACAAGCAGGTATAGTTGCTTTGATCATGTTTTCTCTCTTTTTTTTTTTTGATGAGCAGCATTAAATTTAATACACTGATGCAACATTGAGGCAATGCAGTCCAGAGATGCAGAATGATCATCTCTGACACTCACTGGCCATTGCCTTTCCAGAGCGGTCCATCGCTGTCCGTCCGCTCAAAAGCTGCGGTTTCAAAAAAAACAAAAAAAAAAACAGCAGGAGTGTGAGTGCTGCAGCATCTGTTGATACGTTTTAGCAAGTGGTTTGAATCTAGCAGCGTTCGCAGTTTAAGAGTGTTTCCCGTGTTTAATGGCTTCTGCTCATCTGAATCAGACCAAGAGGCATTAACTTGTTATTCCCATCAGATTATCCAACCAAAAAAAACAACATTTGAGAGACAGCATGCGCCGGACGTCGTTAATAAACACAGGAACAGTCCGTTTGTAAGGACCTAAGCAACAATGAGGGTGCAATCCCCCATTTAATTTGGACACTGCTCAAATCTGGAATTTCTGGATTAAGAGTACACATCAGTGAATCCATATATTTAAAGATGAGCGTGTTTTTGTCTCGCTGTAGGCTTTCTGCCGCTTCGCTTGTGTTCACAGCTGCCGGGGCACAGCTGTCTGCACAACAGAAATCTGCTTGTTCTTAATAAAACTGATCACCGAAAATGTACCGCTCACATCGGGGACTCACAAGCACGCATCAAGAGACTTTTCAGTGCCTCTTTGTGAGAAGAAGATGTGGTGACAGGTGTAAGCGTTCACAAAAGAACATGACTTTACCTGTTTAAATAAAGTGGAAGTGTTAATCCCCACGGTTATTGACGAGAAAATACAACATATGTACTGACTTTATTTATCAGGGGTTAGAATGCAACAACATTTTATTCATGCAATGGTGCTTCTTTTATTCTCACACTTTGCTGCTGAAAACAAGAGATATGATCTCAAAATTCTGATTTTATAGCTTAAACTTACCCACTTCGGTGGGTTTGATATGGCAATAGGCGGCAAAGAAGAGCATAGCCTCCAGTGTAGCACACCAGAGAACACCATCAAAGCTCACACTGAAGAGAGATGAGCAATGGTAGGTGTGCGTAACAGGATCTCACCTTGTGCATGTTTCCCTTCCCTGCTTCAGGAAGTGGTAGCGAAAGGTGGTTGGTTTCTCTGGGGGACGTCTGTGTTTGTGCTGGACCGGCCTATCGTAGACAACATGCATGCGGTTGTTAAACCCACATTGAGTCAGTTTCAACATGAGGTGATGGGAAAGTGCAGCGGAGGTAAAATTACACTTTTACTGGGAATGCTGCTGCCGTCTCTGCCAAAGATGAAGACGATTCCAATAAAAATTCAGAGATCTGCACCTTAATCTAATGCAGCAACCCAGAGGTGCTTCTGTCTGGCTGTTTTGTAAACTTATCAAAAAAGATAAGGTAAAAAATGATGCACTTGCACTGGCAAACAAAAAGACTCAACACTAAATTAGGACATAACGGAAACAATCAGAACCATCAGTTATGCATAAAACCAGTGGGTGATACAGAATAATAAGAAGCTCTGATATGAAAAGTTGTTGTCAGATATGAGTTTCCAGCAATGAAAGTCATCATGAGTGCTGATGCTGTGAAAACAAGTGAATTTAAATTGGAATCACATTGTTGAAACCCATCAGTGCTAGCTGCATTACCTTGTTGGCGCTGCGTCCCCGAGCACGTCGAGGGGGTTTCCACGATCTCTCCTTGGTGATGCTGTTGACGTAAAAGCTTCTCCCTGTGGACGGGTCCAAGTACTGCTCCCACAGCTCCAGGACCTGATAGGGCTTTTGACCCGGAGCGGGGCTGGGAGGCTCGGGCTGAGACTGAGACTGACGCTTCTCCTGCTGCATCTCGGTGTAAAGAGGGGAGTCCTGCCAGGACAGCTGGGACAGATACGACTCTGTCGGGACCTATTAAAGTGGACGGAGGGACAAATGAGGTAATTAGGCACAAGCACCAAAGAGGCCCCTAAAACAGCTCATGGAAAAAGCGGCGACCAGTGAATGGCACTAGGTGTGTTTGTTATATTTGTTAATGGAAAGTAGACTCATGTGTTGTTCCAAAAACCAAATTATGAGTGTTAACAACTGTAACACATGTTTGTGAAGGTCACTGCAGGATTGTGCTTCATCCTAAATTAAGTATGGCTTTGATTAGTCCCTCAGACAGGGAAATGTAGAAGTAATGTACCGTAGGAATAATGGCAAAACAGTTCTTTGGAACTCACTGCACGATGAGAGGACAAACAAGAAAATCCCAACTTTCACTACAGAAAAACAAGTCCGGATTAAGATGAGCTTACTGAAATGTTTCGAATCAATCAGTCAGAGAAGACGAAAGCAGCAGCTTCACACGTCAAATCCAATTAAATTAATTGAAAAGTTATGTATGGAAGATCATCCTTCCAGGAAAACACAAAAGAGTCATGATTCATGAATTGACCGATTGACGAGCTGGCTGATCCCTGCTGCCTAATACATGGTTCAGACAATGATCGTGAGAACGCGGTGAACGTGTGTGTCTGCGTACAAACAGCAAACTCACTCACTCACTCACTCACTCACTCACTCACTCACTCACACTCACTCACTCACTCACTCACTCACAGATTTTCTAGCATTTTTACGCACCCCTTTTCCCTGTGCCCTTCCACAGGCTGAAAACATGCACACTAGTTTGAAACGGAAATTGCCTCTAGGTGTGAGTAAGCGAGCGGCGTGTGTGTGTGTGTGTGTGTGTCACATGATTAACTGGTGATTTGTCCAAGCCTTTTTCCCAAATCTGCCGAGTGACGGCTGGGATAGACTATCAAACAACCTAATTGAGAACATGTGGTTGATGGATGGACGGACGGACGGACGGACGGATGGATTACACTGCACAAATTAAGAAAGTATATGACTTTATACATACAGCTTTGCAAGCATGTGTGTTATTAACTCCAGGGGGCAGCACCAATTTCCTCGTTTTTAACATTTTAGTTTATCTAATGTTCCTTTCTAATGTTTCTAACATCACAACTACATGACCATAACCTAAATCTATCACCAACACACAAACACACCAGAGGAAATTACACTTTATCTCAAAATTCCTCATCAAACTGGACATTAAAAGTGAATGTTGATCGTATAAATCTGCCATAAAACATGGAGAGTTATGACCCAAATGTGACTGTAATAATCCTTCTTACTGGCATTAAAGGGTTGAACAGGGAGAGGGGGTGGGGTGGAGGGCAGTCATTTTCATCATTTTTAGCACAGCCTGCCAATGTCAAAAATAGCCCCATGCTCACATGGTACAAAACGCCTTTGGAAGGAGCTGGATGGGAGTTTCCTTCAGCTGATCTATCCTTTTTCTCATTTCGCTCGTGTAATCCCCTTTGATGTAATAAGGAGGCGCCTTGACGTCATGACAATGTGAACTTGATTGCTGCTTTAGAAGGATTACTAAGGTCGGGTACAGATTAGATACAACTTCTGCTGGTATGACTGAGACACAGATATTTTTTATTTTTAAATTTGTAAATCAACAACACAGAGAAAAAAATAGTTAATCTTGGATCTGTGTGACACTCACAACCACCTTATTTCACCCCTCAGCACTAAAATATGCACAGGTTCATAGGAGACTCTAAATTCGCTCAATTTGAACTAAATGTGAGTGAATGGTGTGTGTGTGTGTGTTTCTGTTTGTTTGCGCTGTGATGGACTGGTGACTGTTCCCTTGTGAAAATAATCGCTGGTTCCTAGAAAAAAGATGGATGAATGGACAGTTGGGTTGGACCATGTTTCCGCCATTTTCATACATGTCTCTCATTCATGCACAAATGTCCATGTTTGACTGGGACCCTTTAACATAATGTAAGCAGGTCTATGGTCCAACTTTGTCTGTAGATCTCATTTTCTGTCTTTTAACAAGGGTTACTAATTATAGCGACAGCAGCGACACCACCCCCTGGTGGTGTAACTGCTACCTATTGAAAACCTGTAGGCCTCTGCCTACCTGCAGATGATTGTTCTTCCTGGATGTTCCCAGCATGTCCCACTGGCTACACGACTTCTTGGGCATCCTGTGGTTGACGTGACTGCCGAAGCCCCCGCCCACCTCGTCGTACGGGTTCTCCATCACGTTTTCGGGGAGGTTGCTGGAGCTCTGGCTCCGAGTGATCATGGGGACCACCCTGGGGTTCCGCGGTATTGTTTGGGATGTGAAGGCTTCAGCCGACCCAGGGACCGCGAGGTGGCCAGAGGGGGTACTAGGAGAGTTGGGCGTGAACGTAAATCCAGAGAGGGGCAGGGTCTGGAGGCAGGCTCCACCTGCGCTGGTGTGGTCAGGGAAGGCACTGTTGGAGTTGAGGTTTTCCATGGAGCGATAAATGAATTTGTTCACTAGAAAAGGGAAGGTAAAATAGATCAGTAATTCGATTTTTTCAACTTGTTTCAATGACAGCACTGTGTACATTTTAGGATTCGTTCCACATTTATACAGTTTTTATAAAGCAGAAACGCGTCACCTTGATGCTGCTGATTGCAAGTGGTCGTTGGGCTGGGAGAGAGCGACACCCTTGGCAAAATTCTGAGGTTGGAGTTCAGCGACGCAGACATGACCAGGCGCTTGGGCGAGGGTATGGGTGCTATGGACACCTCGGTCACATATGTTGCAGGGACATACAATGGCTTTGCTTTGCTGGCTGCGCCAATCCTTCGCACCTGTCAAAGATTTTTGAGATTTCAAATGTATTGCCTTTAATATTAATTATTGTATGGATGTAATAACACTTCTGATGGTGTCGTAGGGATATTGGGGATAGGAATTGCCAGGAATCGTCTGACAACAGACAAAATCAAAATCTAATAGGTTTGATGACTTAACCCAATCGAAAATGTAAAATGCCTTTCAGGTAATGGAAACAAAGGATGAACCTTTATCTCACCTGCCACCAGTCAGCATTAGTCTTTTTCAGGAGAATAAACCGCTCTCCCTCCCTGATGCAGACCTGCCGTCCATCATTCGCCCTGTAGTTGTAGTCATACTGGGCCTCCAAAACCACTGTACGGCTGGGGACGCCGCAAACTGCAATCCCACTGGACGACTCTGCGGGAGCTGCAGCCGGCTGCTGGTGTCCCACAGAGCGCCGCCAGGACCCTGAGAGCATGACTTCAAACGGTCCAGTTCAGCAAGATGTGCAGGGAGTAGGCTGACAGTGGACACTGGTGATACTGGTGGAGTTAGCAGCAGGAAGGTGAGGCAGGAGCCAGGCCAGGGCCATGCTCTGCAGAGAGATAATGAGGGAGAGAGATTAGCTTTCAAAGAATTGTCACAGAGATGTGTGCAGCTGCAGTCACAATCTTGGTTGTGTCCTTGGTTGATTGCACAATTGATTGCATATCACTCATAAAAGACGGGCTTAATGGAGGTAGGCTCATGGGTGGTTGTTCCCAATAACAGATATGAATGAGGCGAAAACGTTACTGTAGCTATTTATACAACACTTTTCGAGTGTGCTTTCATCCTCGCAGAACCAAGAGACACGTGTTAGTGAATAACTCATGTGTCTGGAGGAGAGCTGTGTACCCAAAATAGCATCTGACTCCATCTCTCCACCTGAGCCTTCACCCTCAAGCTAAACCCCTGCTGTAGCCAGGCAAGACCCGTTTACATAACATCATATCAACATTTCTGCGATGGGACCCTTCCACAATACGCGCCTACGCAAGTACGAGAATGCAAACCCACACTTTGGTGATTGACAACAGTTGTAAAGTCACAGTCGCAGCCCACAGTTTATAATCTGGGTGAGAATGATAATGTAAATAATTGTTTCTTACTCTTGATACAACTGAGGACGTATAGCAGCAGGTATGGCATGACCTGATATCAAAGGGCGAACAAGGGAGAGTTTAATACTGTAAATACAGAGGGCAATCAGAAAACAATAGGATGGATGGATGGATGGAGCTGTGCACCACATGAAAGCCATGGAAGGTTTAGGGCTTTTATAATCCTACTGTGAATCTGTGACCTCCCACAGAGAGAATTAGAGTAAAATCCCCCTGGTACCAACATATGGGCAGTGTGACAGCCACAGTAGCTGGTGGTAGCTGGTGTTTTCCAACTATGACGCCAGTTCATCATTATTGTATCGCCATAAACGCCTCCCATCAATAATAACATCCAAGTGAAGGCATAATTCACATACATTTCACGATGTTCAGCATTTACGGCCCATCCTTTTAGCACAGGCTCAATACTGCAGTCCTGTAGAATCTGCACTAACATAAGCCTGCGGAATTTGTATAAGGACCTAATGCGTAAATATGTGGGATTTGCAAAGGATGTAGGGCAAATATCAAATACTACAGGGAGCAACCTGATTAAGTACTTGCTACACAGGAAGGTATTCACAGCTGAAGTGGATACCAGCCAGGAACAAATGCTCTTCTCTCATCAAGGCTCTATCTCCACTTTTCTTCCTTGGCTGGTTTGGCTGAATAGTGCAGGGCTGTACAATATAACAGATCATCTTATGTTTTGCATTTTTCTTGTCCGCCCACAGGTGGCTAAACCCTACAAGAGTGGAAAAAAAAAAACAGGAAACTGCATACACATATTTAGGTTCAACCACAGTTTGGGTCATATCCGCTTTAACTCACTATTTGTTTTCCCGGCATGAAACACTTTAGTCAGTGCATTAGAAACGACAGCAGAAGAGGAAGTTATGCTGGCATTCTCTTTTATCAGTGGCATTGAGTTATTAATATATAGTGTCAGGCAGAGGTTGACAAAAGAAAATCCAATAGTCCCCATTCAGGTTTATACAGCAGCTTCTCTACTACTGTATGCATAGTATGCATACAAGTGACTGCTCAGATGCTTCATCTAACTCCACAATATTAGACAGTTCTGAGTTCATTTCTTTCAACCACAGACTGTGTTACATGCAAAGTCACCTGCAAACATACATGCAGGCGAGAATATTGGTTCATGTAAGCTACTACAAAAAGCGTTTAATAGCCAGTAGGTTATGTCTGTAATATAATATCATTAGTAGATAATCAGTTGTAATCATATGTTTTGACAGCATTAGCGAGAAAATGAGGCCAGCCTGTGTTTCTCTTTTGAAGTCAGATGGTAGTGCAGAGGGTATTGGCGTCACACAACATACAGAGAGGGCCATATGGTGTGTACTGGCACCCTGTCCTGGCTGATGAGAGGCAATGTGGCTCCATACTCAATTCAATTAGAATAATGCAGAAACAATGGAAGAACCAATGTAATTCAAATGTAAAAACAACCACAGGAAGTGTGAAAAATGCAGAGCAAACTTTCTGATTCTATCTGCCTGTGATGAGAGCCTACACACCAAGTGAGAACAATAGCAACTCACCTGGTCCTGAAGCCAAACTGTCTCTAATGTACATCAGCCAGGTCAGCTGCTCGCTTTCCTTTTGGCTATATGTGTGCATCCCTTAGATTAACCTAAAAAATAAAGAAGTATATAAGAAAGTTCTTGAAATTGCCTCCAGCTTGACAGGTGAAGAGCAAATAGTGAAAGGTGGGGCAAAGTACTGTATGAACAGCAGCAGAAGCTAGCAACTCCCTTCTGCAGAAAATATCTCTTGCTTTCTCTCCATTGCACACTCACTTAATCCTGAGCAGCAGAGTGATCCTCCCTCCACTTACTGAACCCCCGTCAACCCTGCATTTCCACATTTATCCAGCATTTTGCCTGGGAGATAAAAGCAGTGAAACTGGCAGAGCAGGAGCATCAGCTGGCTCGCACACACGGATGCGAATGAAGCATATTCAAACCACAGAAACTGCGTGGACGGACATGTGAGCCAACTAAACAAACGCAACCAGCAGCTCAGGTTATTGACTGGGCGATTGATCCATGCACAGAGCTGATCAACAGCGGCAGTAAACATCACAAATCCAAGCAGATGCACAAATCCACTGAGGGTACACAAAGCAGAGGACAGTGTGTACATTAAATCCATCCAGCCCCAGATAATGTGTCCCCTAATTACATTTAACTCCAGTGACAGGCCCACAAATCATGCTCATGCAAGGTGAAACATCCAAGTGAAAAAATAATTCAGAGCATAATTTGTTCCATTCTTAGCAGCTAGCACAAGGATTTATTTTAAAGGTTGCATGCAACTTTTCTATGTGTTGTTACTCCAGCGTGTAAAACAAACAAACAGAACAAAAAGGCAAAAACATAAAGTACAGAGTTTAACTGATGCATCTAGGCCAAAAAGGAGACGCTGGTCTGTGATGTTTTCTGGTCTGTGATGTAATAGGTCAGCAGGAAAAGGTGTGACGCCTGTAAAACCACCAAACTGAGTTAGAAACGCCAAAAAACCACCTCCCATCAGTGCATGCAGACCCAACATAAACAAAAAAACATAAAACGAGACCTCCGACTCGCTCCCACTATCTGCACTGTTGCAACTGTACGTCAATAAGTCCAAACTGCAATACGATGACATCGTACAGATCCACGTGAATGGCGCGCAGAAATTTTATCCATATTCATTGCACACGTTTGAAGTGGAACGAGGGCGCCTTTAATAATCATGGCTACATGGTCTTCAAAGAAGCTGAGACACGGGGAAGAGGAGGATAGAGAATGAGAGGCTTCAAAGGCTTTTGGCCTGCACTCCCACATCAGGACACGTGATAAGCAGACACACACACCCACACGCACATTTGCACGAAAACCGTGCTGTATTTACATATGAATGCCTATATGCAAAGGCTTTGTTAGAAATTCACCATATGCTACAATACTTTCCAGTAACTTCAGATTCACGAGTGTAAATGAGTTCAATTCAGCAGGATCAATGGTTTTAGTGTGTGTATGAGACTAAATGGGTTATCTGAAGTCATTAATTAGTTGAGTCAGATGAATTCAGTGGGGTGAAATATTGACTTGGGGATCCATGGTAGGTGGAAAACAATGGCAGCTTCTTTAGGAGAAGAAGGTCAAAAATAAAATCTCTGATGATTCGCATTAATTCCTTCCAGTTCAATAACAGGATCTTGCATGTGTAGATTCCATGCAGACATTTTCTTTCTCCAAACTATGAAGCAACTCGTAGCATATGAGATGCGTGCATTCACATTTTACTTTAGATCATAAATCTTACCAAGTTACAAGAATCCACACCCCCAAATAAAAGGCTCTCTTAGTTCAAACATTTTTGTCTGAATCAGCTCACACTTGATGGCTGATGATCAGTTGGGGGTAGACATGTGAAGAAACACTCACTTTGTAAGTGAATGTACAGTTAAAACTGCTACTGCTGATGTCTCTCCATATGAGAAACATGCCTTAAGCCAAAACAGTCTTTCATCCTCCCAAAGCCATGCATTATTGATGATCAGACGAGAGAAAGACTCTGAAACACAGTGGTTCCCAGTGTGACGGCTGGTAGCCCGTGTGTGCGTGTTTGTGTGTCGGTGTATGGGTATGTTAGACTGTATAAAACTTAATGGGTGGATTTGAATTGATCCAGTTAGATCTATGAATCAGCACAGAGCGGACCACGGCTATGCAGCAGCTACTGGTGCATTGGGCCGTGCACTCCCCTCTCATTTTGACAGCAGTCTGTGACTGGCTGCCATTTGAAGCTCCGCTTCTGAAGTCTATTATTTGTCCTGTTTTGTGCATAACATCGTTTCACATGATGCCATAATTTCGAGCCTTTGCTGACGCAACACTGGTGTTTAGAATAAGCCCTGCAGCGTGCATCGACAAATAACAAACTTCACTCGTTCACTTTTAATGTTCAAGTTCTAATTTCACACAATTCAATATAAACAGGAAACCAGGCAGACCAGTTTGGCAAAATAGTGCGAGATTGCTCGGGGCACACTCTCATTACTTGAAAGAATTTATTCATGCATCATATTCTTAATTAGCTGCTGCACGAAAGGTGAAAAACACACTGCTTTTAGTATACTTCCAGTTAAATCGCAATGAGCTTGTTTTTACCGGAGAAATCAGCTTATGTCAAATGCCTCCTTTTTTCCCAATAAGTAGCTTGTCTTATGTATAGGAAATACAATATTGCTCATTGTTCCAGGGCATAAATCATATGCTGCAATTAAATTGCAGGAATTTCCGGCACAATAGTTGTGTCGTGCATGCAGTCTCCTCATAGCAAAAGGTGCCAGGGTTTGAGTTTATTCCTTTGTGAGAAGTTTGCTCCCTCTGAATGTGAGTGCCTGAGTGAAACTAGGTGGTAACAGATGATGGATGGATGGATGGATGGATGGATGGATGGATGGATGGATGGATGGATGGATGGAAAAATAAAGACTTAATGATATAACCATGCAATCCATGCTTAATTCTACAAAAAGAAAGACTCTATTGGAAAAAACACAAACCTTTCCAGGAGGCAGGGGAGAAAAATAAAAAAAATACATTCCATTCTGGATAAATCTACCCAAAGCATGTGGAATGGTGTGTTGTGGTCTCATGGGAGCGAAGCTTTATGCTTTAAAACCAGAGAAGCATTGTGATTTTGCATCTTTCACTTGTATTTTTTCATTTGAGGAACATCACAAAGATCAGGAAACTATTGACACGCCATGATGCTGAAAAGTTAGTCCATGCATTTGTTACTTCCAGGCTGGACTATTGTAATTCTTTATTATCAGGGTGTCCAAACAGCTCTTTCAGAAGCCTCCAGTTGATCCAAAATGCTGCAGAGTTCTGACAGGTATTGACAAAAGAGATCACATGACTCCTGTACTGGCGTCTCTTCATTGGCTGCCCATTAAATCTAGAATCATTTTCGAAACCCTTCTTCTGACCTACAAGGTCCTCAGAGGCCTAGCTCCATCCTACCTGGAGGAGCTAGTGATACCTTACCAGCTCAATAAACCGCTCCGCTCTCAGAATGCTGGTCTACTTGTGGTTCCCAGAGTCTCTAGGGGTAGAATGGGGGGCCGAGCATTTAGCTACCAGGGCCCCCTGCTGTGGAACCAGCTCCCTGTCCAGGTACGGGAGGCCGACTCCATCGCTACTTTTAAGATTAGGCTTAAAACCTCCCTCTTTGAAAAAGCTTATTGTCAGTAATTCTGTAGTTCGAGTTATTATCTTAGACATGATTATCCTATTTATTAGGTTAACATCTTAGTTATGCTGCTATAGGCTGAGGCTGCCGGGGTCCAGAAACACAATCACCTGAAATACCTCTGTCACCCTGCTGGGTCATGGCTGCCTCTCCCCTCCCCTCCCCTAAAGCTGAAATCATGAGAAACACATATTTCTGAACTATATTCCTGAAATATTGAACATGAGAGACTAACTACAACAGAGAATCCCAAAATAAAGCTTCATTCTCTGGCTGGGCTCACTGGACTGTTGCTGAGGCTGTGGGAATGTGCGGCCTATTGATGTTTCTAATGAAGAGCACTGAGCTCCATTGATCCACTGGGGATGAGAGCGGACTGTCAAAAGCTATCAAGCAAGTCAAAGACCCACTTTCCACCCCGTGTAGCTCGAGCCGGCGTGATACTGCATGGGCTGAAGAAGGAGCTGCTGCACCTCCTCAGGCGAAACGCTCGTGTGCAGCTACACTACTGATGCCACTGTGGGGTCAAGAAAGACAAAAATTACAGGTGTCAAGTGTTGCTGAAATACTTCGTTGTGATATATTTAGGTATTTATGGTGTAATGATGTTGACTGGGGGTGCCCTAGCTTTTGCATGACACTGATTTTCCTCAAGACTTTAATTTTATAAGTCTGTTTCTCTCCTCTTTCTGCTCTTCTCCTCTCTCTTCTTTACCCATCTGTCCATCAACAGGCAGCCCCCCATGTAAGCTTGGACTTCCAGTTAAAAGGTTCCTGCTAAAAGGTCAGGCTCTGGGTGTCTATAGAAGACAATCTAGATGGTAGAAGTTGTTATTTAAATAAAGTTGAACTGAATTTTTGAATATAATTATTAAATGGACCTGTAAGTCTGAAATGTTTATCATGAACTTAAAATGTTATTATGTTTATCTGGATGTGATATTTATCTGCTGTTTATATTGTTGATCCTATGGGCAAATTTCAACTATGCGACACTAATCATTGTTGAGACACTTAAGGTAAATGGAAGATTAATGGATTAAAAGAGAGCACATATGCACATGTAGCTGGAGCTCTTGTAGAGTACAGCACAATAGTTGTGACACGTGAGGCGGATTTCAAAGAGACTACACAGGAAGCAAATCAGAAGATGGAACTCGGCTTGCTGATTAAACGATAAAGTCCTGGAAAGCAGCCATTGTCCTGGAGCATTACTGTTCCTTCCTAACAAATCCATCCAGTTCATGACAATGTATTAAGCCATGTAGGTTGAGAACTGGGCTGAGAAGTGGAAGGTTCGTGGTTCAAGACCTGGAGTGGACAAAAAGGGGAAAGAGTAAGGGAAGGTGCCAGAAAACCTTCACAGCAACGCTGAGGTGCCCTTGAACAAGATACTGACCCCCAATTGCTCACAGAGGGCCCTGTGATGAGCTGACGACTCATCCAGGGGTGCACCCTATCTTTGCCCACATGCAGCTGGGATAGGCTGCAGCACCCTCCCCGTGAGCCCAAAAGAGTTCTAGTGGTCACAGAGAAGTGATTTACTGAAGCAGTTCAACCCACCATATGTAACATTTACACCACCATCCATCCGTCCAATCATCATTCCATCTATGTCTAGTCCCTAATCATGGTAATTGGGGGGTCCTGTACTAGCTTGTACCTGTGTAGCTAAGGCTAACACAAAAAAAGCAAGCTGATTTGGTGCTAGTTGGGTGACATTAGATTGTTGCCTGGATTAATTATCCCGAGTTAACCTAACGTGTCATGACAAGCTTACTCCTCAAGTGTTAATAGCTAGGTTTTTGCCTCTCTGCTAGCTGTAGTGTGGATAAAGCTAAGGGGTTGTGGCCAGTCTTGTTCAATAACCGATTACGGCCTATTTTCCCTTTCCATCAGTATGTCTACAGCTGTCACCTCCACCAAAGGTTCAGACCAGCTAAGGAGGATGCATCCCGCCAGTGTCCCACATCATGTGGTGATTCCGTCTCTGGCGGGGACCCTCACCCAATAATCAATTTAGAAAGAGAACATTACCCTGGTCATCTGTTCACTAGGGGGAGCTCAATCTCCTCTTTGACTCTACCATCACGGATACACGTCACCCAAGAGCAATGTAATGGGCTCACTGGCACAGCGGGTGGAGCAGTGGTGCGCCACACCTTCGGTTGTTGGTTACAAACTACAATTTAAATGAAATGAAGTGTCAGCTAAGGTCCTGGAGGAAGAGATTCTGACGTCATAAAACAAACAAGCAAACAGACCAGTTCCTGATACTTCCTCATTCCAAGAAAGGAAAGCTCATTCCTGCGATCTCTTTTGGACCTTCATGTATTGAAGGAATTCTTGGTTTAAGACAATGTAACTAGGCCATGCGTTGTTCTCTTTGTCTCTCAGAAAAACACCCATTGCCCACTGTTCTTCTCCCTTCCAGATGGGAGCACGCCACTAGGTGTCGATGCTCTGGTCCACCCATGGCTAAATGTAGTGGTGTATGCCTTGAGTAAAGGAGCAGGGATCGTCACTAATTTGGGTTGGTCCTTGGTTATTTTCCACACACTGAATACTACCGATTCTTGCAGGGATCTTCTTTCTCAGGCATGAGGCGAGATATACCCCATACACCCAGACCGTTGTTATCTGTGGGCCAAGGATGTAAGAGGTTCAACTTGAATGCAACGTAGGATAGGGTATAGAGGAACTATTCCTTTTATGCAATGTTAGCTTGTCATTTGAGTTTTGGTAATAAGTCTCTAGTGCAACACCCTTTGGTCAGTTGGTTAATGAAGGCAGCCCGTCGAAGTTGGTGCCATGGTGGTATTTGTTGCTGGTTCTGGATGACCTTTTGAACCATCCATTTTGAACAACCGTTGAGGTTAAAATGTATTTTGATTAATATTGCTTTGCTTTTGGCTTTAACTACTGCAAAACAAGTGAATGAATTACAGGCTTTCTTCATCCTGCTTGTTTTTGTTGGCCACTGGACAGGCCAAGACTTTCCTACAGCCTAATCCAGCGTTTGTTTCAGCCTCTACCATTCTCCTCGTAAAAGGACAAGTGGCTTCGTACCCCGTGCCATGTTCGGGCTCTGGGGTTGTATGTTGGTAGAACAGCTGGGTTCAGGAGGACTGATCAGTTGTTTGTTTCCTGTGCTACTCCTCTTAAGGGTAACCCCTTTGTCCCATCAAAAGCTGTGCAGACTCTTTCTCTTGCTTACAGATGTAGGGGCGTTCAACCTCCTTTAGGCGTGAGTGCTCAATCTACCAGGAGCATGGCCCCTTGAAGGGCCTTATTCAGAGGGCTGTTGGTCAGGATATTTGCACAGCGGCAAGTTGGGGTACGCCTCACACATCTGTGTGCTTTTATAGCCTTGACCTTGTTCGTCAGGTTTCGCTGATCTATTGTAAAGGTCTCTGGTTTGTTGTTAGTGGTCAAGGCATCAGAGATTCGGTGCAAAAATAGGGAGCGGGCTATATGTTCCATAGTAAAACACGGAATACACTTAGACAGACAACACAAAGTTAATTGGATAATTGATGGTTCTTGATAACAGAGTGAGATGTTTCACCAACATCGGAGGAATGAAAGAACCCTGGTTAGAATGAGTAAAGAGGAGTCAGTCAGATTGATATTAAAAGTGGGAGTGGGCTCAACCAGTCTGTCAGGAATAGACAAGATGTCACAGGAGCTCGTGTAGATAAACATGCCCAAGTGCTTTCCCATAATGACAAATCTCCCTCTTAGATGTAAAAGTCTAAAACCTAATTCCATTTACAGTTTTCTCAACAAACAATAGAGCAATGTTTAATTTGAGAGGAAAATATTGATGACCAATAGACCCACAAGACTTAAATATTGTCCCCAGTTCAGTGACACAAATGCTATTCTGCTACAGTAATGTTCTGGCAACATAAGAATGAATGTGTAAATACTGGCCACTAAGATGTTCATAAAAGCAAAAAAGGACAAGTGCAAAACTTACTACAGCACAATAAACTAACTAGTAACAGCTCCTGAAGCAGAACATGTCCATCTTCTTTGTTTCTATTGCATCCATGTCAGCGCCGCTCACTAGCAATTACAGTGAACTTGTAACTCCCTGCTAATACTGCACATGGTACAGGGCACTTTTAATCATGTTGCAACTGGGGAATAATCTTTCAAGCATGTGTCGTCAAAGGTTGGCAAAAAGGGGAGCAAATCTCCTGCTTTGCATGGACTTAAGAAAGATTATGAAACACCAAAAATGAACCGCGTCAGTCAAACTGTTTCCATCACAGCCTGTGGTTAACCTGTTCATGCTATACCAGCGAAGCATATCTAGACCAAGTTTGCAGCTGCTTTCCACTGTATTGTGTAATAAGTGATTCTTGTCAAACAGCCATTTAAAAGTAGTTTAACAGATTTGAATGGGTCATGACAACATAGAACAATACATAATACAATGATCAAAACATTCCTGAAAGCAGACATATATGCAGACAGGAGGCTTAACAGGAAACTGTTAAAAAGTGGTTTTATTTGAAGTGCATGAGTATGGCTCTGCTGGTGGCTGAAAGTACGGCTACACATGGTTTGACATTGTAGAAAAATAATCATCTTTAGAAAGAAAAAAACATACTGAGCACAGAACTTCTGAATTTTGAAATTCATAATTTGGATATCAACAGTAGTGTTGAACTTTTGACACCAGCTCACAATATTCTATGAATGTGTGAATTAGGCCATTAAAAATCTTTAGATAGATTGATTGATTTGCACATACCACATAGTATAAAATCCGTTATACGAGTTGTCTATGACGGAGCAATTTGTTTAAGTGAATGTTGCACCTTGCAAAATAACTACATTTTAAATATACTGTATATACTTGCAACAACACTTGATTCAAGCATTGTAAAAGAACTACCAGCAACGCCTTTAAAATACGATAAGTCTGTTGTTATTCTGATATTTCATGTGAATATGAACGCGTTATAAACATCTAATAATTGATCCATCCTCTTCTTACGAACCAGGTAAATAACACTCACCTTGCAATGGCGTAATTAAATGATCGGAATTGCAGAAAGAGCCTCGTGAGCGTCTTCTGTCGTCATGAGAGTAAAAAATTGATGAGTTCACATAATTCAAGGAAGGGATGCACAGAGTGAGAACTTGGCCGTGCACTTTGCAAAATTCACAATCACGCATGAGCAGAAAGCTTCTCACTCAGCCGACCTCCGACCGTTTTAGGTGGAATTAAAAAAAATCGCTCTTGTTGTGGTACTTTAGTGATTTTTGATTGGCTACAATCATCCAATAAGGTTTTTTTATTCAGCCAATGAACTCGCCGAAGAGTCAGTGAGGCCGTGCGCGTGCTTATCATTTTGGCGTCGTCCGAATGGACAACACACATCACAAAAGCAAGTTTCCGCCCCTCGGTCTAATACAGTAGAACAAAGCGACTCAACCCTAATGCCGTAAACAAGAATGCGCTCAGGATCACTAGATGGGAAATGTAGTTTATTTTGGCGATGGCTTTCGTTTCAATAAAGGGCAAAATCACTTCTGTAAAACTACATCGTCCGCATTTACGACAGAAGCGGCGCCGCTTGCATCAGCGCATGGAAGCCACACACCGGGAAAGTTTCTGTCAGTAGCTGCTTGTCTTCTAATGAGTTAAACTACTTCTGTCATTAGATACAGTCCATAGAACAGGTTTAGCGGCGGTATATCCAGCGACCAAATGAAGCTCTTCGTAAGCGAAGGCAACCCCCACTGCCTGAAGGTGCTGGCTGCTCTGGAGGAGACTGGAGTTAAATGTGACGTTCAGTATGTCAGCCACGAAGGTAAGAAACCATGGTCAGCATTTGTGCAAGATTCGGGGTTTTGCACACACGTCTCTTCGTAAATGTTAATTATTTAGTTTGTGTTTACCTTTGCTGTTATAAAAGAGGCTAACCTTAGTGTAGTATTGCGTGTTCAGGTGAACCCAATGTTAGAATCACTCTTCATTGAAGTGATCAACTGTTGGACTATTCTGTGTTTGAGAAGCAACTGGAAAACTGTTGCAATGCTTATTATGCGCTGCCTTTTTGTGTACAGCTTCAGGTATCATTTGATTTTACATGAACATAGTTGCTAGGGTTTGGTTTTCTTTTAATAACTTGTGAGCAGTTCCTTAAGAATGGGGTGTGTTTTAAAGACAGTCATATCTTTTCTGATCTAATATATAATGTTGATATTGCTGCCCAGCTGGTGCAGCTGCAGCCAGGCACTATTATCTGCGTGTCTATATTCATCACAAAGGCAGACTCCCTGTGTTGGCATGGTTCGGTGACTTTTCTATGTTTCAAGTGATATATTGCGTCTGTGCATGTAACTGTGGAGGAGTGTTCATGATCAGGTCAGAAGATGTCTTGAAAATTAAAACCTGGCTTTTCTCATGTCTTCTGTGCACTTTATTCAAGTAAATTTACCATTTACCATTGAAACACAGAATGTGAACACAAGTTTATCCTTCCAAGCATTTGAAGAGTTGTGTGTTATTACAGATCTCTAAAGACAAATGTTTTATAGTAATGGGAACCTCTGTGCTCATTGAAAAGAATTGTATCTCCTGTCTTGAAACTCAGCAAACAGATTACTTATGAATAACTTGGTTTTTATTTCTTCCACAGAAAGAGTGGTGCCTTTCATTAGCCGTCCCGTGTTGCCAGCGCTTCTCCCTCCTACCGGACCGCACCTCTTTAGTTCTAATGCAATTTGCAGGTGTGTAGATTTGATTTTATATTTACTTTTACTTTTATATTCTTTGAATGCCACTGCCATGTTAGTTTGAGCACAGGCTGCACAATAACAATCCCATTTGAAATGACTGCTATAATGAATGAGCTGTACAGCATAGAGAATGTTAAGTTGCATGTATGCATGTTGAGTTTGCAAATATCCTTATATACTTGTTTTTCTTTCATTTTCCATATCTAAAAAAAACAGTTATCTGTTTGAAGTTGGTGGAAAAGACTGCAGTGACCTATGCAATCAGTGGCTTGAATGGGAGACCACAGAACTTCAGGTAAAAGCCACATTAAAGAGCAATAAACACATGAAGGATGGCAATTTAAATGATTACATTTAGCTAGGGCAATTAAAATAGGCCAAAGAGTAATGGAATGAATAAATTGAGCAGTGGTTTTTTTTACATTTTATTTTCACAGCCAACGTTGCTACAGGCCCTCCACATGGCAGTGGTGCTTGAAAAAGGATCAGAAGTGTCCAAGGTCCTCCAGGGACCCCTGAACTACTTGGACCAAAGCTTGAGCAAACAGAACACAGCATACCTAACCGGGGTACAGCATCAGCATCTATATTATTCGGTCAAAAGTTTAGGAAGCTCCTTATGGATGCTAAGCTCTGCTTAATTAAGCATCTGAGCTACATCAACCCCCTCAGGCAAAACTACTTTTTCCTCTTTCTTTTGCTATTTTTAGCTCCTGATCACGCAAGTGTTGCACATTAATGTTTAATTACCTATCCGTAGAGGAGGTCCCCAGAATTGCCTGGGGGGGGGTCATGGGGTTTCAGTCCTCACTGTCAATTTTTCCACTACAGAAGTCAGCTGCATCTGACAACTTGTGCAAAATGTGTGAAGGGTTTTGGTGCCTCATGTGGTTTGAAGAAGCTCTGATGAACTCAATAGGACTAGTTTTGCATTTGCATGTTAGATGTGTCATCTTATGTGACCCCAGCAATGAAAACAGTACAAATATAAAAAGGATGGCCACTTGTTCGCACAAAAATACTGTTCATTAAATTGCAGGAAACTCTTTCCGTTGCTGATATTGTGATGTGGGCTGCACTTTATCCAATTTTGTCTGGCTCGTCAACAATACTGGGTAAGTGCAAAAACTTATTCCTGGATATATTTACAGAAAGTCTTTTAATTTTAATTCATCCCAACCGATGTGTCACGTTCTGCTGCAGTAACAAATCGCTTTAATTTTGAAGGTGAAAGGAATTCTGTAAAGGCTTGGTTTGAGCGCGGGGCTAAGCTGCAGAGCATCCAGTCTGCTGCCCAGAAAGTGCTGCAGGGAAAAGGCCTGCAGGGCATGAAGACATTCTTGCAGAGGCAGCCCAACCCTCAGAGCAAAGAGATACAGACATGCACCAGCAGTCCTGCTGAGGTATTGGATAGATCAAGAAATATTAGTTTTAAAGCACTCGTAGAGCATTTCTAAGAGCATGTAGAGATCTCCAGTCAAAGCGATGCTGTTGCAAAGCTTGAATTCACCTCATTTGAATGATTTGAGACTCTCTTGCAAAGCAAAGAAGCATCTGTGCAGCAACTGTTCACTGACAGCAACGTGCAACTTGTTTGAAATGTATGTCGGTCAATTAGGTTCGAGATCAAATACTGCACAATTAAACGTAAAATGAGCTGTATTTTATAGCACCTACAGTCATACTCAACAGAAGACATTTATTTATGCATTTAGTGCATCACCACCTGATTATGAATTGCCATGAGTAATAAATTGCTTATTTTATTTCACACTTATTCTGTTGCCTTTAACTTTCAAGCATTCATCAAAATAGGTGACATCACCATTAGTGGGAAAACTGAATTTAATATAAGAGAAATGGCAACATCCTGAGATTTGCTCTTTAAATATTTGTGCAGGCTGAAGAAAGTGAGCGAGTGGTGTCAGAAGAGGAGATGGAGGCAGCTGCTCTCACATGGAGTAAAGAGTTACAGGACTGGCCTTTACCTGAAGACAGACAGCACCCCATGTGAGTCCCTCACACTGGCATTTCCCACTCTAGTGCTCTGAATGAAGAGGTAAATAAAACATAGGATAGTCTTGACATTAAAACCTTTCTGTTAATTTTTCATCAGCTTGCCACAGGAGGACAAGAAAAACATTCTTGTGACCAGTGCTCTGCCATACGTCAACAATGTCCCTCATTTGGGCAACATCATCGGCTGTGTCCTCAGCGCCGATGTCTTCAGCAGGTAGAAGAATCACGCTGTCTCTTTACTACAAAATAGTTTTGTCATTACAAAAATGCTCTTTGAGCGTCTTGCTTTTTGTATGGGATCTTTATCTAATCGTAATCTAACCTAATCTTGTGCGTTACTGTCTCAGGTACAGTCGACTGCGCGGCTGGAATGTCCTGTTTGTGTGCGGGACAGACGAGTACGGCACGGCTACAGAGAACAAGGCCATAGAGGAGGGTCTGACGCCACAGGAGATCTGTGACAAGTACCATGCCATTCACTCCGCCATCTACAAGTGGTTCCAGATTGACTTTGACTTCTTTGGAAGAACCACCACTGAGAAGCAGACAGTGTAATGTGTAGTATTTTCTTTTCTGGTAGTAGATGCATAATCTGCTGTTACGTGAGATTTTTGATCTTGGTATGTTTGGGGTTAAGTGTGCTGATACTGACCAGCTTTGGTTTGAAATGGGCACGTTTTCAGTCAATTACTCTCCAGTTACGCAACATGGGATTACTATAATCTTCCAGTAGACACTAGTGTGGATGTCTAGCCATCTGAACCACATATTCCACCTACTTAATCTCAGATTATTGGACTACATGTTAGTTCTTCCCATTTTCTGTTGAATAATGTCGGTGAAATGAAGCAAGAGTGTATCAAAACCTGTCAGCTTCAATTCAAACCCTTGTTTTTTAACCATTTAATTGACTTTACCCTCTGTAATCTTCCACAGGATAGCCCAGGATATTTTCTGGCGCCTGCACAAGAATAATTTTCTCCTGGAAGACACAGTGGAGCAGCTGCGTTGTGAAAACTGCCAGCGCTTCCTTGCTGACCGCTTCGTTGAAGGAATCTGTCCCCACTGTGCGTACCCCGAGGCCCGTGGTGACCAGTGCGACAAATGTGGCCGACTCATCAATGCTGTTGAGCTGAAGGTGAGCTCATCCATCCATCCATCCATCCATCCATCCATCCATCCATCCATCCATCCATCCATCCATCCATCCATCCATCCATCCATTCAATATAGTTTTTTTTGTAAATATACTGACTCTTAAAGCTAGACTATATTTTTTCTGTAAAAGACTTGTTTTTGGTTGAAACAATGAATAAACGCATAACAAAAGCTGTTATAGATTTGAAATACAGTTTGATGTAGTCTGATTATTGTTTTTAAACCGTTTTCCTCTGCAGGAGCCCCAGTGTAAGATCTGCAGAAAGACTCCCATCATCTGCTCTTCAAAACATCTGTTCTTGGACCTGCCTAAAGTAAGAGTTTAGCCAATGTTGCACTTTACTTGGTTGCATTTTCTGCATTTTAACTTGAGCTTTAGGAATAAAGAGACTTGGTTCATTTTGAAAGTGAAACCATCAAGAGTGGAAGACGTCTTTGTTCTGTGTACGTTTCAGCTTGAGATCCAGTTGGAGCAGTGGTTGGACAAGTCGACCAGCACAGGAGACTGGACAGCAAACGCCAAACAGATCACTCGCTCCTGGCTGCGAGATGGACTCAAGCCCCGCTGCATCACTAGGGACCTGAAGTGGGGAACTCCAGTACCTCATCCCGACTTTAAAGAAAAGGTCTGCTGCTGCTAACTATAAGACTGCAGATATAACTGAAAGGGTCCAATGGAATACCCTCCTACTGAGCTGGGAGACTTTAGTTATTGTGTTTAAGTGTGAAATGATGTTTGTGACTTTTATTTTATCTAATGAATTATGCATTGAATGCTAATTCGATTTCTTTCTGCAGGTGTTCTATGTGTGGTTTGATGCCCCCATTGGTTATCTGTCTATCACTGCCAACTACACCGACAAGTGGGAGAAGTGGTGGAAGAATCCTCCTCAGGTGACCTATCTCAATCACATTTATGACTGGTCTCCATCTGGTACATCTGGTAATGTATTTGATGTTACGCCGATTCTTCGTTTCAAGCTGGAAATGTGCTAATTTGCTAGTTGGTTCATTGATGCGAAGTTCAATCTTTTTTACATCTTTATCACTGTGAATGAATCATTTTCATGTGAATGCCAGGAGTGTGTGTGTGTTTGTGGGTGCATGTGTGTGAGAGAGGGAGAGAAATAGGGGTTGGGGTGAGCTGATAAGTCCTCTTTGAACTGGATGATCTCATGATGATCTAATATGATGTCATCCTTACGCTGCACTGTTGCTTCTGCGCCACCAGGTGGAGCTGTACAACTTTATGGCCAAGGACAACGTGCCATTCCACAGTGTGGTGTTCCCCTGCTCCCTGCTGGGTGCTCAGGACAACTACACACTGGTCAACCATCTTGTTGCCACAGGTGATACTGGCCTCTGCCCCGAGTTGATAATGGATCAAAATATACACACTCACTATTTTGCCATCTCCATCTATGCCATGATGTAACTTTTCCACAGAATATCTGAATTACGAGGACACAAAGTTCTCAAAGAGTCGCGGTGTGGGCGTGTTTGGAGATATGGCCAAGGAGACAGACATCCCGTGCGACGTGTGGCGCTTCTACCTGCTCTACGTGCGTCCAGAAGGACAGGATTCATCTTTCTCCTGGGCTGACCTGGCAACAAAGAATAACTCTGAGCTGCTAAACAATCTGGGCAATTTTATCAACAGGTTGGACATTGTTCCAGATTTATACTCTATACTTATTCTTATAAAAGCTGTCTGAAGTCTCTGTATTAGGCCTCGTCAAGTTTTACTTGTACGCGTACAGGAAAAAGTCATCCAGGCCAATTAACTACTCGTTTTTCCGATTGTTTCACTCAGGGAAAACAAAGTCTGTCAGAGCAGTAACTATTACGAGAGACACCCTACTTTTCTAAATGTGTTTGGGATGGTGTAATTTAGCCTCAATTACATTGCCTGAAATGATTTTTAAAACGTCGGGGTTAAATTCCACATCAAAGATTTTTCTCTGCAGCTTTTTTTTCAGGGTACCTTGATCTTAAAGTTGGTCCCAGGCAGCGACGTTGATGCCTAATTGGTTTGAAAATAACTTTCAGTTTGCATCCAGCCTAAGGTGTTGGCTGCTAGAACTGATGCTGCGTCTGAAAAGGAATTTTGTCCTCGCCCGGGTCCAGATAAATTGAATCACTGCATCATTAGCAACTGTGTGTCAACCTCAAGCAGCTTCTTTAAAATCATAAATAATTCTGGCCTGTGGTGTGCGGCTAATTGCTATGCTGTAGAGATTGAGTGTCACCTTGACAACCCCAATCAGGGAACTGTTAATATTTACAAATGGCCAAACGGCACAGACACAGTAGAGTTGTTCATCAAATGTCCCAGCATCATTCAAATTGGACGTAAAAGACTAAAATGCGCACATGCACTCCTAGAATCAGAAATGTTCACACTGAAGAGCCTCCTGACTTACACATAGAATTCATAAAAATATCTTAAAGAACAACAACTGTACACTGTTCTGTCTGTTTACAGAGTTTTATTAAAAGTGCCAACATTATTTATAATTAATGAGCAATTAGCAAGCCAGGCATCTGTGTCATGTTTCTCTGGCACGATCCCCACGTGTTTCCCTGACCCTCTGTTTCAACCCGCGTCGCCTCTCTCCCCCTCAGAGCCGGCATGTTTGTCACCAAGTTCTTTGAAGGCTGTGTGCCTGCGATGGTGCTGCAGCAGGAAGATAAAAAGCTTCTGGCTCTGGTGGCCTGGGAGCTGCAGCAGTACATCCAGCTCATGGACAAAGTCAAGTAAGGTTCCTAATTCTGTCCAAAGGTTCATGCAGGGCTTTCAACATTGGTTTGAATGTAATTAAGAGGGTGGCATGATTAAATGTATTATTTAGGCTCGTTACATTATTAGAATCAATTAACACAATTTTATAATTTTGCTCTACTCAACATCTTAATATTAAAAGTACCATAGGGCTGCTTCTGTAAAGGACTGTATTATAGGTTGAACTTGCTTGTCATTTGATTCCATTTTTTTCCAAATATTTCATCAGAATCCGTGATTCTCTGAAACACATCCTCAACATCTCTCGCCATGGCAACCAGTACATTCAGGTCAACGAACCCTGGAAGAATATAAAGGCAGGAGACGCGGAAAGGTGATTTGCCCTTATCCGGTTCACTGTCGTCCGTACCTTTTTTGTAGTTTTATTCCCAATTACAGGAAGTTAATTTTTACTAAAAGAAAATGAAGTGATTACAATCTGGTGATATCCAAATGTATGCATTTAGATTAGAAACCTGAGCCCCTGACAGATCTCTGTCGCCCAACTACAGGCAGCGTGCAGGCACGGTGACGGGGGTGTCTGTTAATATCGCCTGCTTGCTGTCGGTGATGCTGTATCCGTACATGCCCACGACCAGCCAAACCATCAGGGATCAACTCAACTGCCCCCAGTCTGTCATCGGTACAATGCTGCGAGGCAACGGCAACTTTGTGTGCGCCCTGGGCGCCGGCCACCGCGTTGGCGCGGTGAGTATGACCCCGAACGCCACCTGTGTGTGGATCGCGGGTGACACAATACGAGTGCAACAGTCCGTCAATGTGTCACAATCATGAGGATGTTTTAGTCCAGTAAACATACGTCTAAGAATGATAACTTAAACCGCAAACACCGCTCAGGCCAACTGTCCCTTCAGGCTGAAGAGTGTGTGAGTGTGTGTGTGTGTACAGGAAGCTATAAATCCTTCAGTCTCACGGCCTGCCATAATTTGACAAGTGGGTTCTGTACAGCCCCATTAATGTACACACTTTTTCTGATGAATTACATCTCCATAAATTTCTCATGACAGTTATCTATTATACACTTGTATCATCTTCATTCTAGCAAGACCAAAAGTGCCTCCAGGGTAATTATCCTGCTACACTGGCCTGAAGCTGCTTTCATCTACTAACCTTTTTAGATATTTCTGCTTTCATTTTATTTTTTTTAAATGTGTCTGTTATTCCCAGGTCAGTCCGTTGTTCCAGAAATTGGAGGGGGACCAGATTGAGGCTTTGAAGAAGCGATTTAGCGGCCAGCAGGTATTTGATAATTATGATATCCAGGGGTTTATGCAGCGCTTCAGTCAGTTTCTGAATAATAAAATAAAAAAGAATCGACGATGCCCGACCGTCCACAGCCCTGTCAGACTGCAATCATCAATAGGAAATTGTACTATGGTTTTATCTGCGTTTCTGAAACATGCAGAGAAAACGAAGAATGCTTAAATTATGTATAATGCTTCCATAATGTAGAGAAAAATAATCCCTCTCTAAACCTCCTCTTCAACCGCCCGCCTCTAGCCTGAAGAAGAACCACCTAAAAAAAAGGTATCGTTTGGTAATTATGTGTGTGCCGTCACACTAATGTTGTCAGAGTAGATTACCGCACGCCTTCCACTAACGCCAGCACTTCGTCCAACCGTTTTTATTTTTATCCATCCCCACGTGTGACTCGCTGTCCATCACCCGCTGTAATAAATCCTGTTGACGTTTGTGAGTGAGAAGTGTTGTCTGAAATTAAATAAGTCGTCTTCGTAAATAAAAACCATCCAAAAGCTTCGAGTCATCTGTCTGTTTCCACCCACAGACGACAGCTCAGAAGGTTGCCAGCAGTGAGGCTGCCACCGCGCCAGCTCCTGCCGCCGAGGCGACGGCGGCGGCGGCGGCGGACCCAGAACGAGCCAAGCAGCTGTCGCAGGCTGTGGTCGAACAGGTGAGATCGCTGAGGGCCACAAGATTCCTCTCTTGGAAGTATTTTGGTATTTATTTTTAAAACCAAAAATCCAATCGAGTGAATGAAATTAGCAGCGGGTGAAATTCACACCGTTTATTTTAACGGCGATATTTTAAGAAAGGGTAACCTTGTATAATTTGTTTCTTTGGATCCTACAAACCTCCATTTTTAAAAAAATATATTTTGCTAACCCTTTTCCAAACATTGCACGGACATTGAAATTGCTGTCTTAAAAAAAAAAAAAACTTACTTCCTTTCAAAGTTTTAAACCCTTTTCATATTAAAACTTGTCCCTCTTTTTGTCACAGGGAGAGAAGGTTCGAAACCTCAAAGCCCAGAAGGCAGAGAAGGCACTGATCACAGCAGAGGTGACCCTCCTGTTGGACCTTAAGAAACAGCTGGTTCTGGCCGAGGGGAAGACCCCAGAGCCTGCACCTCAAAAGGGCAAGAAGAAGTGAGTCGGGAAGGAGAGGGCAGAAAAAAAAGAAAAGCAGAATCATGCAGGGAAGAATAGATCGGGGTGTGATGCTGGAGAATGGGAACAAGATGTACACTAACTCAGAGATGAGGGTATTAGCTTAAGGCAAAGCCGTGACAGGATCTAAGACAATGTGGTATTGGCAACGAGCACTAATGAAATGCTGGATAGGCCAACGGGGGGAACGAAAACACACAAAGGCAGAGTCAAATGAATACAGCTACAGAATAGAGGGATTTTTCCAAATCCCTCCACCAAAAGAAAGTGATATTATACTCTGCCTGTGATGAAGCCAGCATACTGTGTTCACTTTTAAGGGTGTTGCTCATTTAAACAGGTTTTTACCTCTTCCATATTCTCTTCAACTGTCTTCACTACGTTTACTCTACTGATCCATAAAACCAGAATATTTAACACACTGATCAATCTCCTCAGTTACCTGTTGGATTACTTCTGTTAACCAGGCTTTTTTTGGGAGTGGGAGGGGTCAATAAAGGAAATCAAAGACAGGAAATTACGCATTTTCTTTTATTGCAAATTAAGGATTACAATGAAAGATAAAATGACATGTTAAAATACATGTAAGATGCCATCAGTGGCATAAGCCATGCATATTTTACAATTTTGGGCACTACAATGAGAAAATGGGCATATTATATACACTTAATTGAACTGTATGTATATATATTACAGTAGTATATAAAAATAGTAAATTGGTTTAGAACAGTATAGTTCTGCCACAAATTTCTCCGACATAGAAAAGGTCATCTCAGAAAGTATAGCCAGCTCCTACATAATTTCTCTAAATGCACGCACACACACACACACAAGCTAAGGTTATATAAAAGTAAGAAAGGGTGTGAATGCACAAAATGATGACCAGTACTCACACTAAACTGGGCACTTTCAGACATTTTCCTGAGCTCCTAAACTCTCCACAGGTTGGGGCAAATAATCTCTACTAGCTGGATTGCAGCCCTTAACGAAGGAGTTACAATTATTGCAAAAAATGGTGGGAATAGATGACCGTGAGATGAACTCTCAGAATCAAGCTCTCCTGTGACTAACTCACAAACCATCAACTGCTCAGAACGTTTTTCTGCCCGTCTAATGTGGTAAAACGGACGACCTCTTCAAAATTGGGTGAAACATTCGTCACCGCCATCGCGCATCATTCTCTTCCTACTCCTTCACACGTGCTGTGTCTTTTTGCCGCAATGCTGTTGCAGCTCCTCCCTGTGCCTTTTCTCATCTTGACTTTCATCACTTTCTGACTTCTTGCCTTCCAAATCCCTCATTCTTGCCGAAATCCACCTTATTTGCAGAATACGTCTTTGGTTCTCTAACCTTTTCTGAATAAGAGGTATTTCTTGACCATCACATTACATCTTTCCCCACCATTATCTTTTTAAAATCCTAATTCTGTGCGACCTGTCACCTTTTACTTCTGTCTCCCTCCCCTCATTTTCTGGTGTTAACTAGTCTCTCTATCAGGGCTCTACGCGTCCTCTGTACCTCCTCTCCCAGCCTTTCGATCTCAGCTTTCAGACGCTCATTCTGCTCCGTCAGCTCCTGCACCTTCCTCTCGTTCTCCTGCTCTCGTTCTTTGCGACTCTTTTTGGCTGACGTGTAGGAGGAGGACGTACGTTGGGTAGAGGCAAAAGAGGACAAGGCACTGTTGGCGCTCTCGCTGGTGATTCTCTTGCGTTTGCCCAAGCGGTAGGATGGACACACCGAGGGAGAAGAGACAGGCGAGGACGGGGAAGAACAATTCTGGGATGGCGACTGGGAAGAGGAGGAGGAGCAGGACGGAGAGTCGGGGACGCAGGGCAGGTCCTCCTCGCTGGCGGATGGGGACGCGGGTTGGGCGTTAACAGCCTGGTGGTGTTGATGGTGGAAGTAGTAGCCACTGCCGATCACTGCTCCACTTGAATCCACCATTCCGACTCCTCCTTCACTCAGCAATTCAAAGAACTCGGGAGGCAGTAGATCACCACCGCCTCCTGTAGATCTGTCGACATCTCGCCCGCTCTCGGCCTCCACCCGTCGCTCTTCTGCCACAGCCGGACTCATGCAGGAGGAGGAGGAAGAGGAGGAGGAAGAAGTGTGATGCACAGGCTGAGCGTTGTGGGTCTCCTCTGTTGTCCTCTGCACGCCTTCGCCCCACGTCTGGGTGCCATCCGTCAGCCACGTCAGAGAACAACTCTCCAGAACATCCAGAAATTCCGGCTCCTTCTGTTGAAACATACCCGAAATGTTCAAATGCGTCTTCAAATGTAACCAAACACTTCACGTGTCCACCTCAACTTTGAAATAATGCCGCTGACCTCGGTGCACGTAGGGGCTCGCGCCACTTTTGCCCCTCCTGCATCGGAGCCCAGAATATCCTGCAGGTCCTCATACCACGCCTCCAACTCTGCACCACACAAAGGCCCCACACCAGGGGGGTACGGCGGGGGCAGGTGTAGCCACTCGGCAGTCATCTCGCCAATCAGTCACAACTCAAAGGTACACGGCCACACAGTTCACACTGGACCTGAGGAGAGGGGGCAACCACGAGAGGCAATGAATAATAGTGCACGATAGACATGTTACAAGGCTGACGTTGGAGAAAAACCCTGCCTTCTGTTCTGGAAGAGGCTTCTGAAAACCACTACATGCCTCATTACTAAAATGACAAGAGAAACCTGTAGTTTCTCCTTTAGACCCTCGTCCAAAGTAAAATATATTGTCATTTCATCAAGTAAAACAACAGAATCACAGAGACACTAGGAAACATTTAAACCCATCAGCTATAAATCCAAACGTACCTTTTTAAAACAGTCTCTGTTAATCAAGTTTGCAAATTGGTTTGAAATTGCTCGTCCCAATCCTGAAAGAGAAATCAAAGATCCATGTTAGTTGAAACCATTTTTTCCACTGAATCGTGCAATCAAAATGATGGAGCAGCAAAAAGAGAACAAAGGGGTTTTTTGGATTAAAGATTAATGACAACTGGGGCCTTATCAAATCTGGAAAAACCACGTCAATTGCAAGGAACTGTCAACGCGTTTACAACCATGGAGAAAATAAGATTTTCACTTAATTCTCGTAAACAAAAGAGCAGGCTCTCCTATTGCGCCCCCTGCGGTCAAAACACGCCAAGATCGATAAACATGCACGTGTCTATCAATCTTTCGACTCCGATACTCAGTTCTTCGTCGATTTGCGGGTTTATACGTGTCAAATAAACCGATTTTCAAGTCGAGCCATCGTGCTACCTAAAATACGGACTGTCATTTGGATCATCAACTGCTGGGCTAAAACGCGTTATCAGCACTCACTTGAATATGAAATCGTTTTATTTCTTTATGAAAACCCCGTTGGAATATTAATACTAAGCCAATATGCTGGAAACCCTTTAAGTTGTGCTACATGTCAACTTTGAGCCAAGACAATTACGTCATGGAAATGGAAGTCCAGCAGGAGGAATGGGCGAAACAAAAGACGACCTACAGAGGGGATAAGAGTGGACTGCGGGGAGAAAACAACCGAAATGTCCATTCATTCGCTGTCAAAGTTTCCGCTGTGGCGTGTTTGACAAATGTAGGACTGAGAGGTCGAGCTGTCAAACGGAATAAAGACATGTCGAGGCAATGGTCGTGCTCGTCAGACGGAGATCGGACCGGACTCAAGTCGAGAAAGTGATCAAAAAGCGCCTCACTTTTCAATTTATTCTATCGGAGGGGTTTTAATAGAAAGCAATAGGAAAATAATTGTCTTATAAATGGTTGACACGCGCAGGAGCCGAAACCTTCAAAGTTTTAAGGTTTAACTTTGGACCATTGACAACTTGTCAAATAAAACAGAAACTAAGGTGGATTCAAAAGCCTATGTTAATGACATGCAACATAAGTATTAATGTATCTATTAAAACAATACTTATATTTGCTTAAAAGAGAAATTCCACGACAGCTGACCGCTACGTGAAATGTAAAAAAGAATTTACAAACGAGAAGTTTCACTCACCTTTTTCCTTCGATTCGTTCGCCTTCTGGACTGTCTTGAGTTAGAATGTTGATATTTCAGTAAAAAATTGTGATAGCTCATGTTAACCATTGTTCACTCTTGACGTCTGAATGTGATTTTTATGGAAACTCCCGGCGCTGTCTTATATAGAATGACAATTCAACCGAACTATGGATGTGAAGGTAGGTTTTTCACCCTTGATAGGGACGGCTTGCTGAAAATCCGTCTGACCAATCAGAATAGTCAAATTAATATATTTTCCTTGACAACATCCAATAGACTGTCGTGAAATGGGGAGTGGGCGGGGCTCAGAGGTCGTCCCGCCTCGGTGTTTTCTACCTCTACAGCTCGTATAGTTTGTACGAGCAGCAATTGTGATGCAGTCATAAGACGGCCAGGACGAATTTGGGGCGTATGGGAGTCACATGAAAGGAATGATGCAATGCTTGGCAACCAATTTCTAGCTGGGGATAACACCAGCAGAATCAGAACATGTTTTATTAAACAGTGTTGGCTCTAACTAAAATCTAAAAATATACATATATGCATGGATATGTAATGTCGAAGAATTAGATTGTTCCCGCCACAGAAAAAAAGCTGAATCGACTTATCTCGCGAGTCGTTTTAATTGCAATTAAGATGTTATTTATATTTACAGTAACGTCATTGTTGGTGATTCAAGATCCGCGCATTTTTAACCTTTGTTGAAAAGTGCTTCATTGAAGTTGGCGACCTCTATCGCGGCATGGAGAAAAATAAGTCCACGCCTTGAAATGGAACCTTGGCCATACTGCCGGAGCAGGTGTTTGTTATGTAGGACGACGAAGACGCCCACGTGAACAGTTGTGTCGTATTCTCATTCATTTCATAGCGCGCGCTCTGGCGCTGCTCCGCGAGATATGAAAACACGCTCGGGTCGGCTGGGTGGATCTGGGATCAGTTTGTGGGCATTGTTATTAGTCTTTTATTCAAAATAATTAAAAATATGTATTCATAAATATGTATTCGGTAAAACAGGCTAATGTAATAAGATGTCGGGGTTTATATAGACTACTATCCAGTAACACGCTAAAAGCAAACATTTAAAAAAAGGCAGGTTCACGATTGTTCATATGCTATTTAAAGCACATTTATTTACGAAAAACAACATTTAAAATGACAAAAAGGATAAACGCGTGTCTGTTATTGTAACTCTTAACTCAGTGCTCTTGTGTTGTGAGAGCTGATCAACACATCGTTGTATGTATATGAGATGGAAAGTTCACGTGCGTGATGCAGTTTACAAGGAAGAGACACCGTTCAGGAAGTTCAGCAAGGTCACGCGTTGTCTCGCGGATACTATAGCTTTGTGACAGAAGACGTCCATCACTGAGGTAAACAACAACAAGAAAACCAAAACACGCTCCATCCATCCCAGACTACACACACACACACACACACCACGCTGTTTTCCATGCTCAGCGTGCGCGGCTCCACATGCACAGCCCCATAGCAACAGCGCCAAGCAGCGAATAGAAAGGCCAAATACTGTCTCTAAGAGCCGGGTTAAAGCGCTGCAGGAAGCGCCGCGCACACGTCACGACTTGAGTGGCTGTTGCTGAGTAGTTCTGCATACTTTCTCTGCGCCTCCCCCTCCTCCCCCAGCTCCCCCCAGCTCCCCCACCTCCCCCAGCTCCCCCCAGCTCCCCCCAGCTCCCCCACCTCCCCATCCCTGCCGTCTGTTTGTTCTGTCGGAGCCGTCGTCTGCGCCCTGTTCAATGAAACACTGTTTACCCTCCACACAGGCTGCGGGCTGCCTCTTCTTATTGTTTAAGTGTGTCCAGAAACGGCTGGACTCTTTGGCTGATTTGGTTTTTGTTTTTTTCTTGTCATTTCCAATAACTCGAAAAGTTACAACCAAACCATGTAAATGATCTCTGGATTATTATACCACTGGATATGCTGCTGTTTTCTTCTTTGGTTTTTTTGACAACTGCTCCTGTTGTTAGGTTTTTGCTGACTTTTCACTCCAGATAAAGTAAATACACACACACACACACACACACAAACAAACACACACACACACACATACTTCTATTGGTGGTTGACCTTCTAAAAAATATCATACACAATACTATATCGCTTTTTATAAACATGTATAATTTAATCACAACTTATTAACGATTTAACTAGTTGATGTTTAAATTTGTAGAAATGACACCTTTCTTTGACAAATCACTTGGTTTAGATAAACAAAAACGTCGATGAATGGCTTCTTTATTTTTATCGCAACTAAATCACTTGAGGATGTTGTTTTCCTTTGTATTAGAGGCATAAAGGATTTCTGTCCTGACCATGTGCCCTTGGTCAAATCTCCACACCCAGTCCTCACACACACACACACACACACACACACACACACCACACACACACACACACACGCACACACACCAGCTGTCGGAATACTTCCCTCCACTGAACTCATACAGCTGTTAACATGATGATACAGTAAATCATTTCCAGATCTTTAGTTTTTTTCTTTGTTTTTCCTCATCTTAAAAATACCATTTAAAACAGCTTAAAAATAAATGGCAGTGTGTGTGTTTGTGTGTGAAGTCAAAACCAGTTCTGAGCCGTGAAGACAGCGATACCGATGTCAAATTAAGCAAGCCCAGGCCAACAGTCCTTTGTTACCCACCAACCGCCCGTGTGTGTGTGTGTGTGTGTGTGAGAGAGAGAGAGAGAGACTCCGTCAGGAGGCTTCACGTCTGTCTTCTCCTCTAACGTTCAACATTCACACGGATCCACTCCAAAAATCCCCCCCCCACACTGACGTCCAAATGTTGCCTCCACTTCTCTCAGAGCTTTAGGAGGACTTTGCAGACAATCTTGTTACAATGTTAAATCCCTCCGAACTTTCTGTATGTTGAACCTATACTCGTCACAAAGCCTTGGTTCTGCCCCACGACAGGCACGGAAAAAATGTGATAAAAAGCTCAAGATCCCTTTTTATAAAATGGAAAAAAGTGCTCTGGTTTTAGATAATCAGATAAAACACAATAAGCATTTCCATCTCCAAATATGTGTGTGATTGAGTTACTACTTTAACACAAGGGGCTTTGGAAATTCAACATTTTAGATTATAAAATTACAGTTATTATTAAGATGAAAGAAGATAAATTGTGACAAGTCATGAAAGAAAAACAATTTAATAATTGCTCTTGTGGGCCCAGATTACTTCTAGCAGTTAAGAAAAGCTGTGGTGGTGGTGGTGGGGGGGGGGGGGGGGTGTAAAACAGGAATAAAAAAAAAAGAAGAGATTGTAAAGTGTTGAACTTTAAAAGGCTGTCTGAATTGGTGGGTGGACAGGCAGCCAGACCCTCACTTCACCCTTTTCCTCCCTACCTCTTATTTATATAAAAGCAGGAGAAGTCTTTTCTGAGGGATCAGTTCTGCCTGAAGCTGCTCTGTTCAACCCAAACAATCAAATATTTCCTTTGTCCTGCGGTGCGAAGGAGCAGAGAACTGAAGGTTAAAAAAAGAAGAAGTTTTGTTTGATTTATTTTCCTATTTTTGTCCACACAGTGGGGCAGCATTGATGTGAGCTGCTGTAAAGATGGTGGAGCTGGGCTGGTCCAATTCTGGTCCATCAGGAATAGAAGCTTAGAGTGTACGCCGTCATATACAGTTCACAGTTACGTCATCCGGCTGGGGCTTTCCCTTCTAAGGTGGATCTATGGCTCCAGTTCCCTGAACTTGATATGTTCTCACCCAGTACCGTTCTGATGTTCTCTCGGTACCAGATTCAGTCAAATCCCGGTTAAATTCACAGACTGAGTAACTCCAGTTTAACGTTATACCAAACCGTGCTCCCTGAACTTCAGTGCACGATGTCTGGATGACTCAACAGAAAGATGAACTTTAAACTTTCCCCTTTGCATCTGATACAGTGACACCAAACGTTATTGCACTCAATGACCCCAGAAATATTCTGTGATAGTTTAAGGAGATTCCTTTACTAAATACTAAATGGGACTGTCTGGAATGTGAAAGTTAATACATACATTAGACTAAATAATTTGACATCATTTAAAAAGAGATTTAATGAAAATTTACTTCCAGGGTCAGATATATACATGACCAGCTTTATTGTAGTGTGTGAAGCTATTGATACTTTGCTGCCATCTAGTGTTCATCAGTAGACCCGCAACGTCCGTCTTTAAAAAATTACAAACCATCATTTTAATATGCGCTTGCATGGCTGTAATAACATGTCAGTTCTGTTTAATAGCAGTTCGAGGTCGATGACAACAATGTCTGTCATCCAGTCATCCTCATGTCCTGTCTTCCTTGTTCAGACGTGTCTGCAAGTGCCCAAACAATTACAACATCCCTTTGAATGGTTTTGTTAATGGGTTTCAAATCACTACAGGAGTATATTTTCTTTTCTTTTCAATGGGTTGACAATTAGCTCTGCAAATAAGAGGCCAGGTTTTATTTGATTTTGTTTTATTGTTTTTTGTGTGACCACATATGAACAGTACAGCTGACTTGTATGCGATGTCAAAGCAGATAAAAGTCTCAACCGTGGTGTCTGCTCTCAGTCATAATATTATAGTTACAAGCGACTGAGCGTGAAGAAACAATGGCGAGCATATTTACAAGGGTCCCATCAGTGACATGTCCCCCTGGTCAGTCCTGCTACAACATCATGAGACAATAGACCGCGACATCATGAAAGAACAATCCGTCAAATCCAATACAACCATCATGTGACCGGACTTCTAAAGGCAAAACAAATATTAAAGGTTCCATGGAAAAGTGGGGATTTCTACCATTTAATACAATTATAAAAACAATCCAGTCTAAAAGTCAGAAATCTTAACTGTCATTAATGGAGCCGTGCATTCGTTGAGCAGTTTGATGCAAGTGAAGGAAAGAAAGAAAGAAGGGTGGACAAGGACATTTGGTCACTTTTGATGTTTTTTTTATGATTTCCAACCTTCTAAACATTCCACTTGGTGAAAAAAAAAGGCAGAAGCAAAATAGAGAGCAACAGAGGAATGGAGACCACAGGTTCAAAGCGTACGCGTCCCTTTGTTGCTCTCTACATTTTGTCCATGTCCTCCAGGCTGTTGGAGGACAACTCTGCCCTCTTTATTTAGAAACCTTCTTCATTCTCTCATCTAGAGCAGAAAAGTTCTCTTCTATAGCGAGCAGGTTTTCCTTCATTGTCTGCTGAACCTGGTGGGGATAACAAGTGAAATATGACCGCTAAGAAGCTAAATGAGTGCAGATCGTTAACAGCTACGAGGCCAGCAAGTATGATGGGATGAAGAACCACAAAGGCTGATTTTGTTTTTGAAATGTCAGAATTCTGCATTTCTCTAAATGGCTTCTCAGTGTGACAGACGCCACTCAGCACATGAGCCACTAGTGGAAAATTAAAATCTAAATTTTAAACCCGCTCCGTTCCTCCAGCTCATTTATTAAAACTTTGAATTTCCCATCTGGGCTGAGGTCATGACCACCAAAACCATCCTGCGCTGTTTGTTTGTTTTTTCCCCCCCATAGAAGGATTTTACTACCAATATATCTTTGATAATGTAGAAAAAATAAGAATGATTGAAAACGGGAGACCAAAGTTCACAGAGAAATCTATTTCTATTAAAACACAGTATAATGTTACTGCTTGTGTCATCTGGCTGTGGAAGCAGCGTGATGCTGGACGTCCTACCTGTGTTAGCAGGGTGTTGTTGTCCTTCAGAGAGTTGTTGATCATCTGTTGAGTGGTGTCCAGGTGGGTCAGCAGCTGGCCAAACTGCATGGCTACCAGACAGACAGACAGACGGACAGAGCGACTGAGCATTGTGGTGTGTAATTTGCAGTCTTGTCTCTGCTCAGGGCTTAACTGATAACAGAGACAGGAGCCATCATAAGAGATACCAAATTGTCTTTTGTACAGTTTTTACTTGCTTTTGTCAGTGCAGAAGGATCAGAAGAGAAATAAAGCCAGCGCTGCTGCGCCGTGCTGAAGAGAGACAGCTAACGGCGCCGCGTGACAGATTGGTGCAGAGAGGCCGAATGATAAACGACTTCTGAGCTCTGGGGATATTTGATCAATACAATCTGCTTTCATGTGTTAAAAAATAAAAAGATGATAACCTGATATGCACGTATCGTGCATCTCTTCCTCCCCAAGGCTGCATTTTGCACTCAGTAAAGACAGATTCATTCTAATTGCGTTATCATTTAGGGGCTCTGGAGTGAGGATTTTTTGTACTGCTGTGACAGAATGACAACGTTTTGCCTAATTCTATTATCCACTTGACATCCGTTTCAGCTTAGAATCTATCATTCAATCTTCACATACAGATGATCCAAAGATTTCGAAAATGCCGATTACAGGACAAGAATAAATTGGGAGCGCAGCTACTGTGATCTGGGTTCATGCTCTATATTGTCCTACATATTCTGAATATTAAAATATAAGTAACCCCCCCAATGACCTACATACATCCTCTCCTTGAACTCTCATGGGCATTTGAGGCGTCATGGTCTGCAACAATGCTCAGGTATGTGATGCATGTCAAAGAGGCAGGATCCAAATTTCCCAGCAGAACATTGCTTAATGTTCTTAATGCCTACTGGCCTGGGAACGCTTTTGAACTGCACAACACAGCACAAGAGCTGCAGTTCTGAAGATGCTCTGACCCAGTTGTTTAGCCAACACCTTCCTCTTGCCCAGTTTCCCTACTTTAACAACTTGGTTACCTTGCTCGTGCAGCTCCTTGACAGCAACAAGCCTCTGCACCACCTGAGGCACAGAGGTCGACATGGCATCCCACTTCTGCACCACATCATACAGCTGTGACACCTAAAAGGGTACACGTATAATTTAAATCATCACGTTGAATGTGTTTATTTTAGCTAAAATTATAGAAGAACAATTTTGTGATCATTGTATTTTTATGTAAAAAAAGAGAAGAAAAAAAAGTCCTAATTTTTGGTTGTCAGCAACCACATAACAAGTGTGTTGCAATATTCAATAATATCAGTGCATGCAGTTTTAAAATAATGAATTAATACATTATAAGGTCAGTTAAGCACTTTTTTTTTTAAACCAATCCTTCAAAATAGCTAAATACTGCCCCCTACGGGCGATAACACTCAACACTTTAGCTCAATTCACAGGTAAATACTCTTGCAAAGTGCTAAATCATCAATAGACAGAAATAAGATACTGCCAACATTTACCAACTTCCTTTGACAGCTACAACCAAGCAGCTGCAGTATTACATTTAACTATAATATTCTCTAATACATGCAAATATATCTCATTCTTGATATCAGTTATCCGGGCGAGAGGGCTCCCTTTCATTTTTGAAGCAATTTCCCAGTTGATAACTAGATTCTACACAGACTGTTGGATGCACAGGAGTTACCAACCTTATTCTGTGTTTCAGCATCCTCAATAGCTGCCTTGTGTTTAGCAATCTCATTCATTTTTCCAAGGACACTCTAAATGGAAGGGGAGAAACTCTTAGAGAAAGACTAACAATTCAACGAGACATTGAGATATCTAAAAGAAAAACAGTCAAACATTCCAACTTTACTATGCATTTAATTAAAAAGGCAGATACCCTTCGTGTGACTGTGCATGCCTTAACAAGTAAAGGATGTCAAGGCTTCCATCCTTATTATGTCGCTCGAATACTGCTAAATATTCTTATAGTCTAAAGTCATCAGATACATTTTTCAGCAACTCTAAATACGTCTACGTACTGGTTGCCCTGGTTTTTCTGACTTGTGGGCTGTTTTCAGCAAGGTAAAGGTTAATGAGGCTGCAGTAAAACAACGCAGAAATGCTGAAGGATGGTCTGATCCAACAACGTTGTGGACTGTCAGAGCCAGACTCAGCCATGCACGCAACGAAAGGTCATTCACTTCTGATTCCCACAAAAGCTGATAGCATTTTAGCAGGTTTGAAGAAGATTTAAGGGGAAATAACAGTGTTGAGCCTTAATCATAGAGATGGTGCTGAGATGGTCGTCAAAGGTGCATTACCCAAATGTGCATAGGTAATTTAAATAGCATTTATTTACCCCATGGTTCAATGAATTCATTTATTAAAAAGTAAAAACTGACGACTGTTAAAACAAATTTGGATAGCAGACTCAGACAAGGTAATGGGGGGGGGGGGGGGGGAACTACCCACAGTCCTCTTGTTTCACAGAAAGAAAATCACCAATTCAAGCTAGTGTGTCACTAAAATGATGTGAAAAGAGCGTTACCTGCAACCTGGCCTCCACTTGATCAAGCATAGTAGAGTCCAGGGCACTGACCCGTGCCTGCAGGAGTTCTATAGTGTCCTGAAACAAACACACACACACACACACACACACACATTAGACTTTACAATCTTCAGCAACTGACAAACTGGTGTGCTCTTTGCAGCATGTCCGACTTCCCCAGTGACACTAGACAGAGACTTCTAGACAGAGACATTCTGGGGCGTTCCTTCTTACCATCAAACTTGCTCCTTGTACACCAGTGCTCAAAGGTCCCTGCAAATGTAAACACAGCCAATCTGAGACAAAGACTTTCCCTACACACCACACCGATGATAGATTTACAAGTCTGCTTTGTGAAAGATTAAGAAGATTGCTGTGTGTTTTCTTTGAAGGATGCGCACCTGTTTGTCTGATCCAGAGCCAACTGCAATCTCCAGCTCTGCGAGACGCTTCTCCAGCTCTGCGATCTACAGAGACACAGAAAACACGGCTGGCAGTGACAACAACGCTCCCCCGGACCCGCACACGCATCCACACGCATCCACACGCATCCACACGCCTTTCTCCCTTTCCTTCATTCGTGATTCAAACATTTCTCTCATGAGATGAAAAGACATGACAGCAACCGCATGCATGTGAAATCAGCCGAGACGTTCATCCTGCACACCTTGGCAGACTCGGTGAATTTCTCCTGTTCTGGTCTGCTGTGTAGTTCGTACAGCACCACTCCGTCCGGACCTTTAGCAGGCGCTGGCTTGCCGTCTCCGGGAGCGCCGCTCCGGCTGCCCTTGGCCGCTTCCAGCTGGGTGAGCAGACGCCTGCAGGCAACAAGGAAAAGAAGTCAGGAGGATCAACGCATCAGTGTGTTCAACACCGTAATCAGCCTCAGGTACGGCTGCAGACTGATTCTTTGTTGGCTCTGTTGCTGAACTTGCAGCCTTTTCAATATTGGCTGTTCTCCCACTATTTCTTTTCACATTTTAATCAATTCCCTTCTGTTTTACATCAGAGAAATATTCTCTATATCCTGCAGCACCTCTCCAGTTGGTTCCTGAATTTTTGCCATTGCAGCAGAATCATGCAAGCAATAAATGCCAATTCTACTGTGTTGTCCTTGTTATTCCACATCCTCTATATGTAGCTGGAAAGCTCAGTCAAATTACCTCCAATTGCCTTCCCTCTGTCTTACTATCAATCTTCAGTAATTGTGCTGCCTGATAGCGCAGCTTATCAACTGCACTAAATGAGAGTTCATTTTCCACTTGCGTTTCTAGTCAAGCAGGCAGTAACGTCGCTGTCGCAAGTCGATGTTCTGTGAGCAAGACAGTTGCTCCATTTCCTTTAACCCGTTTATGCAAATCAAAACTGAAGATGGAAATGTAAAATTAGACATTCATTAAAGCATCACTATTGAGAGATGCTTTTGACAAACGCAAAAAGATTCTGACAGTTCCATTGTCTTCATTGAGGACTGCTTCCAACTATAGTCTGTAGCAGACACACAACTATTTTGTAATGCAGCTAGTGTGGTTTTTCTACTCTAAAATCTATTTGGAGGTCCAAGCTTTTCCACCTTTGAGAGACATTTGGCAGTTTTAAAGTGGATGAAGCCAGTATGGAGATACGAAAGGGTGATCCTATAATATCCTATATGTTCCAAAGTTCCACCAACAACACGGATATTTGCCATTAACCAGCAAGTTACACAAAGCTTGAGTTAGACTTGACTAATTACTGAACGAGCAGATGTGGAGTTCTTACGCTGCGTTATGTGTAACTCTTCAACAAGTGCTGCCTAGTAACTAGAATCACTGCAGAATGTGACCTCCTGTGATCCAAAGACCTCTTTCTGATTCTGTGTGTGTGTGTGTGTGTGGTGTGTGTGTGTGTGTGTGTGTGTGTGTGTGTGTGTGTGTGTGTGTGTGTGTGTGTGTGTGTGTGAAAAGAGCCATTGTCTGCCAGCTCCCTCATCGTCGCGTCTCACCTGGCCAGAGCGCCATCTGGGTCGGCCAGGTTGATGTGTGCCTGTGGCCCCAACAGTGAGTCCAGATGGGCAGAAACCAGCTGCTGTTTGAGTTGGGCTGCCTGCTGGGCCAGGACCACCGGGGTCAGCCGTTCCTCTGCGTTGCATTCCTTTGTTGCGGTCTGAAAGCAGAATGGCAGGTGAGGAACTCAGTGTTACACAGCAACAACAACAAAACACGGGTCAATAAAGCACGAATAAAAAAAAAAACAACAGCCTGGAGTGTAACCATCATGGTTAGTGATCATGTTTAGTATTTCCTCTCTCTAATTGTCCTCTTGGAAAAGGGACAAATATGCTAAGACACCCTTAATATCCAACCGTCAACTCACCTGGATGGCATCGACTTCCTGAGTGAGTTCCTGGATTTCGTTCACCAGACGTTGGTACTTCTGCTGTGGGGTCTCTTTTACGCCACAACCTTCTCCGAGCTAAGCAAAGATAAAGGAAATGGCACTGATATCACACATATACTGTTGTGCTGTGCTACTGACAATAGCTCAGAAATAGTCCTTCACTCAAATGAAATCTGAGATTCTTGAATGCAGATAAAAGACAAAATGAATGTACTAACAATTTCAAAGTCTCCAGACTCATAGCCCACCCTTCGGCTTCTGCTGATGCGGTCTGAGAAGTCTGTAAATAGGATAGTCATGTGTTAGGGGTTTATATAAACAGTTTTGGGCAAACCTGAAAATAACCGACTTTAATTTCAGCAATAGTAATACAGCTCCACCAAAAAAAAAAAAGGACAAACCAAGCTACATGTTTGCAGGTGGTACTGACCGAGTCCTTTGGTGTTGACGTGCTTGTCCTTGAACTTGTCGTAGGCTGCATTGGGGTTGACCACAATCCTCTCCACGCTGTCGCTGCAGAGCTCCTCCTGTGGTTCAAACGTGGCTGTTAGATAGAATCAAGACAAAGACTCTCCAAACACAGCAAATGGGCCCTTTCTTACTGACCCAGTCAACAAAATGCAAACTGATCAACACGCTCGTAAAATACAAAAGACGACACATGGTCAACGGCCTTAATGTGTTAAGGAAAAAAGTGTAGCAATTAAATCATGTTGTGTTTATTACTAAGGAATTAGTCACAGAAGCTGCTGATTAATGATAAAAATAAAGTACACTAAAGATGTATTGAGACCTGATTAGTGATTAAAAGCATTGAAACAGACATCCATGCAGCCAAGTCAACTATGGTAAAATCAAAACTACGTGACACAGGATGACAGAACCAACACTTAGATCCATAAACTGTCTTCTAGATTTCCAAATTATAGCTGTTCAATTAGTGGTTGTCAGCAGCACAAACAATACGGCTCATTTGGGATGAATTTGATGACGACCAGATTGAAATGAAAACACCAGTATCACATGTAAACAGATGAGTCTGAGCACACATTAAAAACAGAAAACACGCGCACACACGCACACACACACACCACAAGGATTTTTTCTACAGATGTAGGGAACAGGAGCGATGAGGAGGAGTCAGGTAGTTAGTTAGGCTCTTACCAGCTCCTTGGGTTTCCAAAGAGAGTTAGAGAGAGTTAACGGAGGAGCAGGGGAGAGAAAAGAGTCAGGGGGGAGAGAGAGACAAGACAGATTAATATGGTTATCACATGCCATGCACGCAACAGGAACATTCAGCTGGGGTTGGGAAAGTTAACAAGAGAAAGCAGTGTTCTGAGACTGGCTTCTTCAGAATCCTCCAGACACGCTGGTCAAATGCCTCAATGATGGCAGTTCTCTCTCCTCTCCCCCACTTTTGTTACATTGGAGGGCAATGATCTGGTTCACTTCTGCCGTGACCAACAACTTCAAAACAATAAAACGGCACAAAACATGGAACACTCTGGGCGAAGCAACTTTCTCAACTCTTCACTTGGCATCGAACTTATCTCTGGCTGCAATCCTCTGGGAGAGTTTTACAAAGCAATCATGCATTAATATGACATTTAGCATATGTAAAACAATTCTTAGAGCATGACAGTTTGAGAATGATGAGATAACCAAACCAGGAGCAAGAAAAAGATGGGATTAAAGAGCGTCTGAAACCCACATTATTCCCTTAGAATCGCAAGTAGGAAGAAGAGACTCAGTAATATTCACTTCCAAAGAATCAAAACAGATGAATTACAGGAGGTGTTTGCAACTCTGTTCAATCCATTCCTCAATTCTTCATTCCCCATGACAGAGGCAGGAAAAAAAGAAAATACTGACTTTCAAACGCATGCATTTAAGAGGTGTGGCGTTCAGCTCGGAGAGTAAAACAGAGCCAGTCTTACTTGTACAAACTAGGTTCCGGGCAGGGATGGGAAAGGGGAAAAACAAGGTGGGACACAAGGAAGGGAAAATGCTGATTAGGACTCAGCTGATCAGTGAACAGCCTGGAAACATTCAGTTTTATTACTGGACCAGAACTCCTTCATGGTACCTGCAGTCACTGGGTTTGGATGACAGCTTATCAATATTAGAATACAGTGAAAAGAGAGGTTTTAGAACTCCTGCCTCGCTTAAAACACACAGAACATATTTATTAGGCCATGATCTTTATAATAGATCTATTTTCTCTAATGGCATAAGCGTCTTCAATGGTTTTCTATTTACAGATATCAAACGGAAGACTTAAATAGTACCATTGAAATGACCCCTGTGATAAATATCAATGAGGTGTCAATTCACCTAACCTGGAATGACTAAAGCATATTTCCACTGTCAAAATTGTAATAGCTGCCATTCAGTTAACAGGATTCTGCCCATCAGTGTAAACACTTGTTAGCTACTTGTGCTAGCTGAATACGGATGCTAACTATAGAACTTTGAGTCAAAAAAAGCAACCACTTACCGACTCAAACTGAGCTTGGTCATCTTCTGGAAGGTCTCCTGTCTCATACACGTCCGGCTCGTTAAAAGCCTATTAAAGGATACCAAGAACAATACAACATGAAAATTAAGCTTTGTATGGCCAACGCCCCGGCCTGTGCCACAATTGATACTGGGTGGCAAGTTTCTCGAAAAACAACTACCAAACTAAAATGTACATACAATTAGAGATTAGTCGAAGAATCGCGATTCGCAACTGTATAAGAATGAAAACCTCTATGCATAAATTGTATTAAAAGAGAGCGTGGTTAGCTAAATTAGCCGCTAGAGCCTGAAGCTAACGCTGTCAAACACAAATTGCTCGGTGGTGTGTCTACTTACAATTCCTGGTAGATTTGCGTATTTAGGATCGGCCATTGTCAACCAGAGGTTAAATCCAGATCCGCAACCAACTAAATGTAAAAGCCTTTCTTAAATTTCGCAACTTGTCGATACGTCGGAGTAAATTATAACAAAAGATACAGTTCGCTGGTCAAGACCGGCAGAGCGCTACAGTCTGAGATACTCTGCTGGAGTCTGACAGGGAGTGTGCTTGTTTTTATCCAAAGCGAAAGGCGAATGAGCGGTGATATGTTTGTTACACCAATAGGAGTGTCTCCGCTCCACAAAATGTTGTAAAACAAACGTACTCGGATGAGCGCATCACTTCTGCGCATGCGTAACGCCTGGCCAATACGAATCCTGGTCTTTATAGTCTTACATTTGCGTCTGAGTTTTTTTTTCAACGATCACCCCGCGATCACATTTGCGTATTTAACATAATCATTTTATGGAAGAAAATGCATAGTTATTTCGTTAGGGAAATATGCACATTAGTTTAGTTGAAATGCAGCATCATGTCACACGGTGGCGCTAAAGGCTCATAATTGCACCGCTCCCTTCACTTGCAAAAGCTCGTCAAATAAGTAAAGTATTAATTGGGATCTTTGCTGAAACATTTTTATTAAATCCAAGACTTGTTGTAATAAGCTTACATAAAATAGCAGTAAACAAGCAGATCCAGCAAAATCAAACAATTGATTGACCACTTTTTTGAAATCTAGAAATAAAATATCCAGCAAAATAATTAGAATTAGGGAAAAAGTGGTTAATAGATGACTGGATGGAAAATAGATTGAATGCATTGTTGAGGGGAGAAGGAGCAGCACTGTTTTAGAGTTCTAGGTATCTTTTATCATGCATTCACAAATCAGGACCTTGAAGGTTGGAAAGAAAGTGGTATTCTTCCAAAATACAAGGCTACATCTAGCCTGAAAAGGACAGTCTGTTCCCTCATATAATGGCTCTCTGAAAGGGTAAGGCTTCCTTTCAGAACTGCGAACGTATGTACCCCTGCAACAGACTGGAAAGCCCTGGATTTCAAGGTTAACCTATATTAATGTGACCATACTACTCGATCCAGACACATTAGCAACTTCTACGCCTCTCTTCCATCCTCTCCTTTATCTCTAATATTCTTGAGACACTGGCGGTGATGCAATAACATGATCGCCTGGAGAGAAACTGTTTGATATGTTTCAGTCAGCATTTCTGATGTCTGATGTTGTTAACGCCACTTTTTACTCTGAGTTTGTGCTTCTCTTGTTCTTTCTCTCTCTCAGCCACACTCTGTACTGGCCTCTGAACCCCACTGACGACCTTAGATTGACCTCTTGCTCCGCCTGACTGGCCATCATCGGGAGGGTCCTTCAGTGTGAGCTTGGTCCTGCTCAGTTTCTTCCTGGAGGTTTTATTTTTTTTTAAATGATTATTTTTGTGCCCCTGTTGCTTGGTGGCTTCCTCTAGAGCACTTTTAGGTGATTTCTATTGCAGTCGATGCTGTATAAATAAAGTTATTTTATGTCAGGCAGGTCTTAATAAAAATACTCCTGGGGGGCAATTAAAGGCAGGATTTCATTTCAACGTCAATTGGTCATCTCGCTGATCTCTCTTGGTCAATATCTTGATCTATATGGAGTACTCACTCCAGAACATTGATGCCATGGCACAAATGACTGCGCTTTGGTGTTCACGTGATTGTTTGGATGACATGATTACATTGTTATAAATCAGGTGGACATTAGAAAACGCAAAACCAAAACAAGTCACACAAAATGCCACTTTGAGTGTGAGATAAACAGCACCGATGGGAACTTTTCCCTGGTCACCCAGTGCAGTGCAGTCGCATGGATGTGGAGTCGCGGCTCTATCTCGGTCCCAGTGCCCGGCGGTGCTGATGGGAGCAACGAGGTCGAGCACGCCCCGCCTCCAGAGAGAGAGAGAGAGAGAGAGAGATGCGAAGCATGCTGCTGAGGGACCTGCAGCTTCTCTAGACAGTCTTCCCGGCTGGACCACTCTGGATTACACTCTCCATTCACAACTCTCCGTCTCTTCTTGGACCTGCAGACCAACTGCACCCGAGTTTGCACTACCTCTCTCTTTCTCCTCCTTTCCTTTCCCTTCCCATCTCTTTCATTTATTTGATGGCAGTCTGTCCATTGATTCCTCCACCGTCAGCATCGCTCCGCGTGTGATGGTTCCAGCCCGCGTTCAGGTGCTTTACGCGAAGGGGAATTTATTTTTTGACAGTCACAGATAAAGAAAGCTCCAGCCCTTTGAAAGCACGTCCACAATTTGTTTCCCAGCATGGCTGATGCTAACGCGGAATGCAATATCAAGGTGTTCTGTCGATTTCGGCCACTGAACAAGCATGAAATTAGCCGCGGAGACAAGTTTCTGCCAATATTCCAGAGAGAGGACACTGTCATCTTCGCGGTGAGTTATTTCTAACTAGCTGGATCTTTTCACCCCTATAGATCGAAGCAGAGCTGCTGTTGCACTCTTCCTCGCACACGTGAAGCCCGGGAGGCTCCAGATTCTGGGCTCCAATTAATCAGATCTGACCAATCTGATCCCGAATGTCGGCGATAATCTCAACAGCAGCTTGAATCATTTAGGTTTTTACTGTCAGGAAGAAGCAGCAGCAGAGCTTGATGTCATTTAAGAGGAAATAGACCATAAAATCAAATCAATGGACCATCAACCAATATTGGCAGAATCATTGCTTTTGATTTGAAATGCAGCCCTTCATGTTCCAACCCTGTGATGAAGGAGACAATATTGGGATGGAAAATGTGAAAAAGAGATTTTGCATACTGACCCCTCCTTTTGGATTTTTTTCTGTTGGTTGGCTGGGTTTAGTGTGCTTCTTCATAATAATTCTTTTTTTTCTTCCTGCAGCCAGCATCAAATGCACTGTTGATCCATTAACTGCTGAAAATTTGCAGTCCCTTTTAGCTTTTGTTGCACACCAGATGGATTTTAGGAGTGGCTATAGGGGCTCCTGATAATTACCACCAATGTTTCAGGCGATGCAATGAGAATGAAGCGAGTTATGGAGCGTTCCTCTGGTTTACTGTAGGAGATTGCAGAGCTCTAAATGTGATTGTGTTTGTTAAGACCATGTGGATGACACACACGCCAGCACACAGACACACAGGAATGTGAGGCGGCATTATTGGGTGTAGGATTGCACAACCGCCTTGTAAATCCTGCCCGTATCAGCAGCACATCCTCCATAAGCAGATTAAACACTGATTATTGTTTTGACAGTGTTTGTGGGAAAAGCCACGCTATCACTGCCGCCTGGAAACCTTCTCTAGCAACTCTTGTAATGTCTTCCAGCAGGCAGCAGCGGAATGAAGAATTCACCCACCACCACAGCATGAAGATGCTGTTTTTGACTCACGCTCCTAAATAATGTATTTTATGTCCTGTTTGGGTTATTTATTGTGTCAGGCTGAGGCAAAGCGAGCCTCATTGAATTATCAAAATAATCAGTAACAGCATAATCTGTCGAAGGGGGAAGATAACATATGCTCTCTGCTTCCTACACTTGAGAGCAGGAACCTTCCAACCTGATATGTGAGAACAATCCTCATCCCTATGAATATTCATTATTTCTTTCCATGACTATTTCTCAGGTTCCATCCGTTCAGACGACTGTAATCACAAAAGCAAGTGCGCAGTTTTCGTTTTTGTGAAGTAAGAGAGGTTTTATTCAAAGTGCGCAGGCCTGTTGGGAGTGTAAATTCGGAGCCTGTTGCGTTCCTTTCTGGATGTGCGAATTGAAATTGTTCGGCCATTAGATTTAATCGATTTTAAACATCAGTCAGACAGGCGAGCAGGGCAGCCTGCGGGGCCTCTGTTGATAAAATATGTTGACATATTGGCAGCGCCGACGGTCCCGCAGTTATCTGCTCCACCCAGAAGTTGATTGACAGGGGCCGCGGTTTAAGTCAGCGATTGACCGTGCAGGCGGAATCTCACCAGCGGTTAGGAGCGATTAAAGATTAGCACCGTGGCTTTGAGCCGACGCCTGTTTGAGTGTTTTCCAGGCAGACTCCAAACATGAAGATTCATGGTCACAGTCAAAGGCAGCTCCAGTGAAACTTGAGATGCTGGAACTGCAATTTGCTTTGTGAGACCTCTTCATTGATCTCCTTCCCCTCAGGTCTGAAATGCTGCTTCCAAATTCATTTTGCTTAGTTTATTTGTGGGAAATGTAAACAGCTCCCAGCAGATACAGCGAAAGATACAGCTAATGCATGGGTATTACTATTTTTTTTAAAAATATATCAATTGCAGTGTTGACAGAAAAGGCAGTGGTTTCTGCTGTTAGAGTACTCGTAGATTCTGACCCAATCCTATTATTATTGCAACAAGCAGCTGTTTTGGTCCCCCATCGGTCCTGAGGGACCCATGCGGCCTTTTAGCTGCTAAAAGCGCCAGTGTGGACAGACACAGCATATGCCTGCCTCCTATTTAGTGCTAGACAGGTACTCCACAGTGAGTTAATGAGAGCCTTTTACACTCAAGAAAAGCCTTCCATGTCTCATCAGCAGCATGAAGTGGCGAGGATAAGAAAAAAAAGCCAGTCAATTGTCCCTGAGAGGCTGGATCATAAAAGAAAAATATCTTAAAATGAACAGGGAATACATACCTCTTTGGAGGATATACAGACCTTTTTTTGACAGATAATGACTATAGATACTACAGATAATAACTGCTGTGAACGGCCTCTGTAGCGCTGAGAAATAAGAGCAATCTGAAGAAACCTCACATGTGGATGGGCTCCTTCACCTCTCTCTACAGACTTTATATATGCATTTAGATATAACCGCCCACATACATATTACTATTGTGTTCATGTCAAATGCATGAACGCCCACCTGTCATCTCAACACTCTGTAGTGTGACACTTTAAAATAATGTAATGTCACAGGGGACAGATTGCTTCTCTAATACCTGCGGCAGGAGTTATAATCATAAAAGAAATCGGACTTTGGACGCAGTTCCATGCATAAATAAATAATCATTGCCACTGCAGGGGCAGCAGGATATGGAATTTTCTATTTCCTGCTGCAGGCGATGTGCGCCAGATATCACCACGCACGTGTGCGTCGTTCCAGCGGCAGCGGGGTTTGGGTGAGGGACCTGACCAACGAGAGCAGGACCGGACCGGTGGAGTGAGACTCACATACAAGGAAGAGGAAGGTCTCTCGTTTGTGTTGGTCATTATGCTGTCAGGCTCAAACTGGAGGTGTGAGTACGTCTTTCGGCGGATGTATGACGAGTGGTTCTTTTTGGCCGCCCTGACCCCTGACCTGTCGGGGGTTGCGTGAAGCTGTAAGACTTTATGTGCTTTAAGCTACAATCATCGGCTCGCAGGGCACACGTGTTACAGGCTGTCTGCCCGCAGCCTAATTGATACTTGTGTATGAAGAGTTATTGATTCTCAATTTCTCATTTTTTGCACACCATTTGTTATCGTATGGATTTCCTTTTTCCTGTATGCCTACAAAGCCCCTGGAGAAACACAGGCTGCTGTTTTCACAGGTTGATGCGTCTTATTTCCAGGAATAATAAAGGATTAAAACAATCCTGTCAAAAGGTTCAATATGTCATGCCAAAGGCCATACTTTTCAGCATTGCTCCGCTTCATCTTTTTCTTTTTTTTGTTGCTGAGACTTAAAATACAATCACGTGATGTGCTGCTCTGGCAGAAAATACGAACGATAATGTCATTAAAAATTCACAGCAGTTGCGGCTGTGCTCATTGGAGGGCACTTTCTCTTCATTCACTTCATTCGTTGCCAAGGTGCAGAGGCATATAAAATATCTAAGGGTGGGTAAATTGCCACGGATGAAAATTTTTCTCCTTTTTCTATTTATAGTTGCACAGGAACCACTAGGTCCATTCTCAAGGATGCTACTTTGTGGTCCGCAGGGATCCCTTCATCTCTGGTTGGGGGGATGCTGGCTTTAATTCTATCACTGCAGCGTGCACACCCTATCCAATTAGGCAGCATAATGGGATTGCTGTGTAGGGTCAAGATCTGCACCGTTAGACTCAAGAAGCAACTGTATGCACTCGGCTGAGGCCTCATCTGCTCCTCCTTCTGTCCCTGTCTGTCTATTTTGATTTTTTTCCATTCCGTGCCCCCACCCCCACCCCCCTCCCCCGGTGCATTTCTTCATGTCATATTTTTGTAGCAGTAATTATTCTGCTACTTGTTTTCTCATGACTCAGCTGTAAATTTCAGGATGATGTGATGAATGGCTCAGTTTAATCTGTCAACTCATCACCTTAATTAATGGCTCCTAGTAGGTTCTGCTGATGGTGGTAGTCTGTGTGTGTGTGCTTGCACGCGTGTGGGGGGGTGGGTTTCTTGTCAGCAGGAATCCAAACCGTCTAACCTGTTATATAACTCCTGTTTCCCCTAATATTAACATTACACTGACCCCATTCGCAGCAGCAGTCACACTCGGCAGCTTTTCCTGCCAGTTCCTTCTGCTCGTCTTTATTTTTATGCGGCATGCACGCGCGCCAGGGTTAGATAAGCATGTGCCAAACTGTCAACATTTTTGCCCGTCCACGTTGTTTCCATTCCGACAGCAATGGGCTGTGTCTGCCGTGCATTTTGGCTCCGGGGAGTGTTAATGAAGCATCTTCTCTTCATTAGCCACAGCTCTGCCTATGATGCCGCCTGGTCCCCCATGTCTGCCCTTGGCGTCTGCGGGTAGTGCATCGTGACTAAACGTGCATGTTCACACACGTGCGCGCACATGCCAGGACCCCTGAGCAACTCCTGCTAATTTAGAATGGTAATAAGACAGCTTGGAAGTCCCAAAGAGACCCAAGCTTTCCTGCCCTTCTTCTATTCCCATGAATTAGTTACAATTTAGTTTATTGATCTGACACTCGAGGAAATTGACATCCACCTCTAGGTCACTGTTTTTTTCCCGTCTTAGAGGATCAGTGTTTTTAAATGTACAGCACTATTTTGGTTGTTGGTCAAATTAATCGTTTTTATTGGCTTTTTAGAGCATTTCATGAATAAAATCTCTGCAAATGGTTTCATTTTATCTTTGCGCAGACAGGGACTGCTCCCATCCCAGAATTTATAGAGCACTTTATCCTCAACAATGTTACTGACATTTGATGTTTGTTTTTTTTAACACAATTTTCTTGTTTTCACACAGGTCATTTCATGCACAAGAGAAAACCACTTTCAACTGGATTTTAACCCAAAAATAAATGAATAATTTCTCCCTGCTTGCTTTTCCTAGAGTTTCCCTTTACATTTAAGGGTTCATAGTTCATCAAGGAGCATCCATTTAGTCTTTAGATTTTTATGGCATCTGCCATTCTGTTCTGTTCTTATTTCTAATTTATTATTGATTATCTGGCCCATGCAGTTAATAACAGGACTGATAGGCTGCATCTCCCTGGCATGTAAGAGCTTTCTCTGTCAGTTAGGCACCTAAGGGAGCAGCTGGGGGGGGGGGGGGGGGGGGGGGGTCACTTGAAGATATGACCAGGACAGCATATATCCTCTTATCCTCTGCTTTATCCTATAATGGTACAGCTCTCCTTCTCACCTTGTGACATTTGCGATTATGTCCCGATTAAGTCTCTTTTGAAATTCATACTTGAATTTGAATATGTTGCCAAGGAAGCGTCTTCCCACATAAAAGCAGAAGGATTCAAGCACATTTGAGTGACATATTCTTGTAACCATGCTTTGACTTTCTCCATTTACTCTTATATAAATTCATAGAGATCATAACGCCACATAGTGCACTCACTGTAGCTTGGATTATGCACCTTTAGATGAACGGAATAATCTGAATGGGGCTATTTTTCTTTTTCTTAAGGTAAACATGTCACCTGAAAAAGAGAAGAGCTTTCCTTTTCATCAAATACTGAGGATGTTTGGCACAGAGCTGCTGTCAGGGTCCTCTGAGAATTAAATTTGGCTGGATTTACCTTAAGCAGATTGCTTTAAATGCAAGTGGTTGTGGGTAATGGCTTCCTGTACTTAATACCTGAGATATTTCCTTTGAAATAAAATATTCCCCTTGAGACTAAGGACTCTCTGTCCTCCACGCCCAAGCTGGGCTCTTAGGCATCGTCGAAACCAGAACTCCAGCTCTCTGCTCTAGCCTCAGGTTGCTGAACACATTTCATGTTGGACAACTAAACTCTCCATGTTGATCACAGTTTGATATAGTGTTACTATGAATCTGCAACACTGACAACTTGAAAGCGAGTGAAGGAGGGAGCCTGGATATAATGTGACATTGCCGGCCGGCACTGGAACAGTCCAAGTGTCACTTAGGTGACAAGCCGTCTTTGTCATCGCTGACAAGTGTTTTCCTCTCCTTCCCCATGTTTCCATCTCTATTCCTCCCCGTCTGTGCAGCGGAGTCTGCCGTGCTTCCCTGCCTGAAATGTATCTCCTCCGCAGAAGCTTGTTTTGAACACAGAATAAAGAGAACGCTTATGTCCCTGCAGACACAAGTTGTTTATAAAATACTCTAACATCATTATTAATATTTGACCGCTTTCCCTGCAACAATGCTCAAACATTTCTGTTGAAAGCCTCTTTTATAATGTGTAATCCACTTTAATATCCCAAATCCTCATCATATTTTCAAGCTAATCTGGTGGTTGCACATCACATGTGGATCACTTGCTAGATTTGTAATGCCCCAACTCATCTAAATTGGCTGTCCAGTCAACAATAAACAGACAAAAAGCACCAAATAGCATTTATTGATACATTTTGTGAATCCGGGCGATTCCCAACGTTTTAATGCAGCCCTGTTGCCTCGCATCACCGTTGGGTTCTTCATCTCCTGCAGATGAAAGTATTCATGGTCCCCAAGTCAGCTCATGTGGGTTTGCTGCCAAAGGCTACATCATTTGACACTCGACACAGCATGTTTAATATTTTTGTTAAAGGCAAAAACTTAGGCCGCAGCCATGAATGCTCAGGTAATATATTGGACCTTTTAGTTTACAATAGTGGCTTGCCGTGTAATTATTTTCAAACGAAATAATGAACTTTGCAAAAAAAGAGAGAACATTTTGGCTTGGCGCCAGCGTTGCAAATGAGGCTAAATTGCAAAGTGTCTTGAGTCACGTTGCAGAAACGCAATTTTGCCAGTTTTTGTGTAACCTGCCCCTTCCATTAGATTTTGTAAGCACTTAAACATTACAGGTTAATGAGTAAATTCTACTGCGGCTGGGTTATTGAAGAGCTGCAGGGATACTCTGAGTCTTTTCTTAAATTTTCCTGAGAATGGAATAATAGAATTTCCCCAAATGTTGAACCCTTTAATCCCCCATGAGCTTAATCTTCTCCTACTCCCGGAGCTCACCATTCAGCCCTACAGCCAAAACCGTGCTTTATTTTAAAACTTCTGAGAACATTGCTGGCCACAACAGCAGACAGTTTTTCTTTCTCTCATTAATAAGTCTCAAAAAACAAAAGAAAACCCCACTGTGCACCAACGACTCAGCACCAAATGGTGGAGAGAGCCAGTCTGTGAACGCAAACAAGGCTGCAGCAGCAGAAGTGAAGTCCCTGTTGGTTTGAGGGAGTTTAAACACAGAGATGAAAATCTGAATACTGTTTTTCAGTTCACCATATACATACAAGACTATAAATGAATACATCAGATTCAAAAAACTATTTTGATTTTATTAAAGGCAACAGGTGCCCTCTGCTCACTTCCAGAGGTTCCAAGTTTCTCGCTCTTGAGTGGAGCGAGATTTGCTGTGATTTCCTGCCTGCTGCCTCCATCCTTTTGTGGTGAATCTCTCAGGCAGTCATTCTCTATCTCAGCTTCATCAAATAGAGTCAGAAGGAGCTCCTTTTTTCTATCGCTCCACTAATTTCCATCGAAGGTTTGATGTTGCTCTTCTTTTCCAGTCTGAAGCCTGAATCGCCCCCTTCCTTCTGTTTTCCTGCTCCTCGCTCTCCTGCTCCTCTCGGTAAATTATGCACGACGTTCCCCTTCGATGGAAGACTAATTGCTTCAAATCTATCTGTGAATCTTTGAAGGAAAAACTACTCGACTGAGGGAGACGGATGTAATTGCGGAGTGCAGTAATGAGTGTTAACGCTCTAATGTTCTGGCTTAAATATTTGTGAGTAGAGAAGTAACACACATTCCAGGGAATGCTGTAATACAGTATGTGGAAAATAGCTGCAACACAACTCAGAAATACTGCCACCCCCTCCCTGGGATCTCAGCGCTCAGTTGTCGCCGAGACGATTTGTCCCGAAGGCAGTCAGGACAAATTTTGTGTGACTGGAGGTTTTGCTGTTTGGGCTTCTCTGTTCTTGATAACAATCACTAATGGCGTCATTATCTTAGCTTGACAACGGCGGCATCATCAGCATGAACTGCTTCTTCTTGTGTGCAAGGAGGAGATTTATTTTGAAATATAGAGGCTGGCAATGACACTCCCACGCAATGTTTGATTAGAAAGAAAACACGGCCCTCTTCTTCTTTCCCACCTCTGCCGTCAATCTGTACCGCCTCTCACATCAACGCCACTGCAGAGGAGCTGTGGAGCAGAAAATGAGCAGCCGCCTGCCAGTCAGCCCCCCCACCAAACACGTAGGAGGAGGAAGAACACGTGGAGGATCTTATCATCTTGTCCAGCTCTGCTTTATAAAATGTTTGGCTATATATCTCCTTGCTAGTGGGTGAGATGATGTGATATGGAGCTGGATGGAGAGGAAGGCTGTGAAAGGAATGAAACCTCTCTAATTGCGTACCGGCGCATGCCAGAAAGACGGCGAGCAGAGTTAGGTATATGGAACCTCGATGGACGCTGAGATAATGGTGCCTGATAGGTTTTATTTCAGGAGCAGATATAGCAGCAGGTATGAGCTTTGTGTGACTTTGAGGATATTACAGTGGGAGAAGGTTTGTGGGTGACCTGACACTGCAAAGTAAAGGGTAAGGGGAAAGGGTTTAAATTTCATAAGGGCACGTGTCAGGATGAAATGGTCACTATTTTCCTATTTCACACAAAATATATAGAAAAGAATATAATAGAAGAGGCAAGTTTGCGGAATTACATAAAGATGCTTTAATGTTGAACTTATGTGTGTACATTTGTGAACATTACACTCGTTTTTAAAGGTTAAGTAGGACTTTAAGGCAGCATCTCTTTTTGGCTTTGAGTCCTGTTCTCGGTTGGAAGACCTCCATCTGAATTCAAAAGCTGCTGCTTCACCTCTCTTACTCGCCCCGTTTTGCATTCTCGCAATATCATTTTCTTGTCCTCACTTTTCCCTCTGTTCTCTGCCGTCTGTTATTTATTGCTCATGGTTGACGAAATTACTTCATTTTTCAACTATCATCCTTTCTCTGTGCTGATTACAGGTTGTTATTCACTCACCCTTTATCAGGCAATTTTAACGCATTAAATAATTCTTCCAATACATCCTATGTTACCTTTTTAATTTTCTCTTTTGCCAGTCTGTTACTCAGCATCTCTTATAACTGCATGTCTAAAACACGTAGGTCCACTATGCCCCAGGTCTCCCAGCATTCCCCGGAATGGTGTGCCCAACTTTACATGCATCTATTGAACTAAATTGACTAACCCCGGAAGATTAGGCAGAGAAATGGACCAGCATTGCTGTTTAGAACATTTATGCTATTATCATGTTTACACAGCACAGGGGATTAGTGCACTAACAGTGGAGCCAATAGAACAAATGTTTAGCAAGGGCTTATTTTTCAGCCACCAAATATAACTGATTCATTTTATTCAGCCCATTGATGAGTAAATCATAATTACGCTCACCCTCTTCTCCTTGCATGCGCAGATCTACAAGCTATAATGTTGCAAATGTCTTGTTGGAATTGGCCATAATGAGAACGGATGGAAGAGCTTTTTTGTACCTGTAATTACAACTAAACCATTCTGAATAAATGGACAGTAAATACAAAATCTCCAAACTATCCCCCACTTTCGATCTCTTATCTTATGTAAAGCTGGAAGTGTGAGCCCCTTGGAGGTGGGTTTTGACTCGCCATCTTACATTAATGCTGCCTGATTTCCTTCTAAAGCTCTTGGGAAATGACAAATTGCATCAGGCCTTTGTAGGTCTCTTTTATAAAGTAGGTTAGAATAGAAGCGCTTAGCTCTCAGAGAAAAACACCCGAAGTCTCTCCACTGACTGCACTGACCGGTTTTCATTTGTCTTTTCTGTTTGCCGTAGCAATATTTTGGTCATTGGACTTGATCGGGTCCTCTAAATAATAGAAAATTGATTTTAAACACCTCGAATGTTAAAAAAATATACTGGTATTATTGCCGTGGCTCATATGAATAACCCCAAACTTAATTTGTTCCCTTTGGTTTCTCATCTCGAAATGCTGGCTTTCATTATTCATCACCATTTTGTTACTGATTCTTTACAAAATATGCACAATGGGGCGGATGTGAATGCTCGGCACAGATGGAAAGTGTTGTGTTCTGACAGATATGTAAAAGCAAAATTTTCCAAATGCGCTTTGAAATCCTTGACAACATAATGAATGTGTTTGGAAACAGAAAGAGAATTTGATAAGATGCAAGACGATGTAGGAAAATGAGGCATTGAGATTGATAATTCAGCTAATGCTGTATTTATGTGCACAGGGGTTTTGTGTTTAAGTTGTTGTTGAATGTATTATTTAAAGGGATGAGAGCACGTTATACTTGGAGGTGCAGGGGATTATGGGTGTATTTTATCTCACGCTGCTGGTGCAGACAGATAATCATGGTTTAGACCATCCCCCTGCAATGTATGACTTCAAATGTTCTGACTTAAATGTCATTTTCCTGGCGGCAGATTATAGAAGACCGTAAAGCCTTAGAAGTGTGAATGGCAGCAACATTGGAACCACTGTAAAATATTGTGACGACTCACCCACCACATGTAGCAGCTTTTTACTGCAGCTCTGATTTCCATCACTTATGCACATGCTTAAATAGCTTTGCTTCCCCCAGTTTTGAAATGAGTGAAAAACTAGTATGGATATACAAGCTGGTGCTTTAACCGACAATACATCCCTCTGGACAACAGTAAAGCTCTTACTTTGGCAGTGAAAGTGGGTTTTAAGAGTAGTTCAGAGACCATTATTGTGAGGCCACAAGATAAAAATACCTTTTTACAGACTAGAATGCCATTTAGAGCCTTTTTAAGGTTAATAATGAATAAGGATCCCAAGTTGAGCACCATATCTGGTTATAAACAATTTTGAGAACAAGACTTAAATTCTGATTGTTGCACCGTGACCGCAGATCTGCCCCTTTAAAAATCATCCATCCATCTTCTACCCCCTACATCCCTTCGCACTGCTACTACGGTCAATTCACTTATCCTCCAAATGCATGTCTTTGGACTGTGAGAGGCAGCTGGAGTACCAGGAGAGAACCCAAGCACATATGAGGAGGACCTGGAGCCTTCTTCCTACGAGGCGACAGTGATAACAACAGCAGCTCTGTAACACAGAAAATTTAATTCAGCTCAATTTATTTCAACTCAGTTCAGTTCATATTGCTTCAGAAATAAAATACTGTATTGAGACACTTTACAGGACCCAGAGCCCTCAATGTGTGTAGTGGTGGCAAGGAAAGGCTCTGTTTTAATAGGAAAGAACCTTGAGCAGAACCCAGCACAGGAGAGGAGAAAACACTATCCAAATCAACCAAATAATCCATACATGCGTTACATAAACCTGATCTAAACAAGGGTACACAGAGTACCACAGGATAGATGAAAGATTAACAATGGATTAAAGACTAGTTTAAACCAGCAAAGAAATGATTATAGAGGCTTAATGGGTTTACACTGATCATCCATTTATTATTATGGGAAGAGAGAAAGAACTGATTCTGCATCAGTTGGTACATCTGTGTTTGTTGATGTGATGTATAATTATATGAGCTACAATCAGCAGGTCAGAAATGGTAGCTGTAAATAATGAGTGTTGGGGAGGCTGGTGAAGCCAGGATCATAGAAGAGAGCCCCACCAGGTCAAAATCACGGAGCTCCGGGGTAATGACGCGCTGCACACTAGAACCATGTGACTACATGCAAGGTGACAGACAGGAGAGTGGAGTATATGTGCCTGGTGCATCATGGGAAATCAGCCAACAGCATAAATGTATAAGAGCCCAACTAAGTCATGGTTCATGGTTACCTGAGCCAGCTTTACATGAAAGCGTTATCACAGGGGAGAGTTTCTAGGTTAGCCTTTAAATGATGGATGAATCCAAACTGGGATTACACAGAAAAGGAGATGGGAAAGCGAATGCTCTGCCTCCTGTTCTACTTTTTTTTAGAATAGAATAGATCTTTATCGAAAGCCAAAGGGCAAAATGCAAAAACTTTAAGGATTACCCAAATGAAGCAGTTTGGACAACTGATTAACAGTGAATTACAGTTGTCCAGCCTTGAAGTGACAAAAACGCACAATTGATCTGTTTTTTCCCAGAATGTTTGGAATTTTGACACTATTACATCAGTGAAAGAAGACTCCTCTTTTCTTTTATGTTTTTTCTAAAGGATGTCTCATAGTCAAACTTTGAATGTCTTCCTGGCACAAATCTCTGGATGGAAAACATAGTGCACCTCTCATGTAGTCAGAGTTACTAAAATCAATGTGCTGCTAAAAATGATCAGGTTAAACATGCTTGTGAATTGTCTGTGTTATATAATCGAGAGCTTATCTTCTTATTGTTGCATATTGTAACCAGAGCTATGGGTGGGAACTGTTGCTAGGTACCATCTTCACTGTGTTACTGAATATGCTGCTGTGAGGGAATGTGCAATAAATCAGATGTCACTGGTGTGTGTTAATCGAGTGTTAATGCCGGCCTGGGTGTCAAATATCCATACACCAGCACCAGCATGGGTTGTGGGATGTGTTCATTGATGCCCAGTCCTGTATTTGCTAGAAAAAAAATGAACAAAAATTCCATTCAGTCAACTTTTTTACTGTCTAAAATACATTGTCTGGTTTTGGGTCATTGACTTCCTCTTGCAGTCTCTGCATTTTTACTCGTCGGCTTTATTTCCATCCTCCACTCCATCACTTTACGCTACAACTCCTCCAGTGCAGCCTCTAATGGCTTCACCCTAGACCCTCTCTGTCTCTCTGTCTCTGTCTTTCTCTCTCTCTCTGCTTATCTCACTTCATGTCCTCGAGGTCACCCGGAATTTTGCCGAATGCTTCATGCTGCACTGCACTCATTCAAATCTCCCATTGTCTGTAAAACACACAGAATTTCGAGTCCCACTCGTGATGCGCACCTTTCAGAAATTACAGCTGTGGCTCCTTTTGTGATATATGGACTGTTTTTCAGTCACAGATGGTGACAGGATCTCTAAATTATGCGCACAGCGTGTAAAAAATATTAATGGGACGCTTTATAGTGACACAGCCAGCACATACTCAGACTCACGCACACCCAAGTATCATTTAAAGGTCTACTTTGCTGTTTGCAGGGGAAGCCATACGTTTTCGACCGGGTATTTCCCACCAACACCACCCAGGAAGAGGTCTACAACACTTCAGCTAAGCAGATTGTCAGAGGTGAGTTACAGATTTAGCTTGTGTACAAGATATATGAAAATATACCCCTTAGGAACACTTGCTTATCCTTATATTTCCTGTAAAGTTTACATTTGTGAGCTGTGAGACATGTACTGCTGTGCAGTTTTGTGCATGACCTCCAGCTAAGGCCAAGGTCCCGGGTTCAGCACATAATTGCAGATTACAATGGTCAGAATTGGTGTATCCACATCAAACGGCACAAATAGCCTTGAGAATCGAGTCTTCCTTTTTCATTTGCTCCTCCCCTTATCTCTAATCCCTTCTCACCCCTGTTAAGGCTTTTTTGTACCACCTACAAAGTGTGTATGTGAACTACCATTGAACTAGTTTTATATGAAGCCTGAAGAGTTTTTCAAGGTGAAAAAGATTACTCTGTAGTTTGAAAGGAAGGAAAATGGCAAGAAAGGATGAACTGCATCGCGGGCTTGCGAAATTTCAAAGGGATTTAGCAAAGTTAAGGAATGAGATGAACCATGAGATTTGAAAGTGTCTGGGAGAAATCTTTCCCGCTGACTGTTCACTCCTTTTCTTTTGCTGAGTTTTTCTTAGCCCTTGTCAGTGTTGTGCTCTTGACCTTGTCTCACACCTTTGTTCTTTTCCTCTGAAATTTTCAGTGAGGTGTTTCTGCTGTCTCTAGTCATTTTTCCACCTCATTTACAATACTGACTTTCACTCTGCATGTGTACTTGTGTGTTTTTAACACTAACCACGTCGGCCGTCCATTTCACCATGATGCTTTTATGGTCTCGTCTGGTCGCTCCTGGCAGATCAATTGGAGAAATATCGTATTTATGCTCACTTTATATTTTTTGGAGTGACTCCTAGTGGGTATAGGACTCTGGGTAGGTGTTATTTATTGTGCAGAGGTTGCTCTCTAAGCTGTGCACAGTGTTTTTGGTGGATACAGGCTTTGGGGGCCCTGCCTGATCGATCTGTTTGACTAAAGGTCAAAAGTGTTTGTCATGGCCCGGTTTCTCCTCTGTCACTGTTTTTTGTTCAGACGTGGGTCTGTCGAGCTGTTAATAAAGATGAACGACAGAGATTGCCCCAAAAACAGGAAAATAGAACTTCCAGCTCTCTGGTGACAGGATACACGCTGCCCCCTCCTTTTCTTTCTGATGGAAGTCAAGGCAGATATTATAGAACATCTTACCAAGCTAGTGTACATTCCTGCATTTTTAGTTGTGTTTGGGTTTCATAAAATGGCCAACGCTGACCTGTCCCTTGTGATGGGACAGGTCCTTGACATGAATCCGCCTCACTTCCTTGTTATATGGTGCCAAAATTGCAAGATGGTGCCAAAATTACAAGATTCAGTGGCTTCTGTAGTGACTAATGACAGCTCTTCATCATCATTTGATGTCAACAATTTACCAGTTTTAAACTATTTTCCTCTTTTGCCCTTAGATGTACTGGGTGGATACAACGGGACCATATTTGCTTATGGCCAGACCGCCTCGGGAAAAACACATACCATGGAGGTATAGTACATTGATACTATATGATTGAAAAGGTCAACTTATTGCGTGGCAGACAGAGATATATATAGAGTAGACTAGCGTTACATCGTCACAGCAGCTCCCGACTTCCCTTTAATTGCCATCTTTCTTCACAAGGCTTTTGTAGGAACAAGCCTCTTTTAGAAGCGTCTTTGGGGAACAGCCTCGTTCCTTTTTCAGTATTCCTATACTTAAGGCATTTATGCTACTTTCCCCTCTTTCCGCTTTGTTCTCTTAGGGGAACCTTCACGATTCCCAAGGGATGGGAATCATCCCCCGGATCTCAGAAGACATCTTTGAACACATATTTGCCATGGATGAGAACCTAGAATTCCACATAAAGGTTGGTCTCAACTGCCTCATTTGTCATTTGCTGCAGCTGGAGCACAGGGTTGTATTCAGTTCAAATAGTCAAAAGTTTAGAGTGGAGGTGTGGCGGATGGGAGGGGATAGCTCTTCAAACTTCTGATTTTGGAGAATAAAAGTTAGAAGTTATCCCTGCTGAGGCTGCTGACGGCAGCAGCAAAGCGTCTTGGGTCACTACATCTCAATAGAAGCTCTAAAAGCTAAAAAATGGTTTAAAAAACTGAAGCTATCTCTGCCCCTGGTTTATTCTTGCACCAATGTGTCGATCACGGCCAGCTAAAGCTTGAAAAGGCCATGTATATACAAGAATAAGCCCACAGCATTTTTTACATTTCTCTTTTTATTGCCAGTCTTCTAGTAGAGGATAAAGCATGATTAAAAATGAGCCTGCGCCAAACAGCGCAGCATCAGCGACAACCTTTACATCCCATCATTCCCTCTCTCCTTTATCCCCACCTTTTTATGTCAACATGCAGGTCTCCTACTTTGAAATCTACATGGACAAAATCCGGGACCTGCTAGATGGTACGTATGTGCAGCCTCATCTGGATCTGTAAATACAATCTCATGGGGTGTCTTTAGCTGTTTCCGCCCAGAGAACATGGTCAGAACAGAGTAACTATTGATTTAAACAAAGAACAGCAAGACAACTGAAAGGGAATTCAGAATGCAGTTAACTTTAATTACATCAGCAACGATGCCTGAAATAAATTAGTTATAAAAAGTAAACAGTAGTCATTGGCAACCTAAGCACCAGATATTATACAATCAGCTTCTGTTAATGATGAATACAATTAGAAGAATAAAGAAGAACCTCTACATTGCAGCTGGTGGTTATATCACCAGGATACAGTTTAATATAAGCCACAGCTATAATGGAAAGTCAAGGCAGCGTTCACTATGATTACATCTTTAAATGGTGCCACGGCAACGATAAAACCGGTCTATTTGTATGCAGTGAAGCAGTTGAGGAACATTTAGACTAACAATACCGTTCGTGACAAAAAAGTGAGATGAATTTGAGGCAGGGCACAGAACGCTCTATGGAGACGCCGTCACAGTGCAGGAACTGGGATGATGAAAAAAGTAATAATTCGGGACAATTTCCCTGCTGCAACCTGGAGAAATGCGATCACAGTTGACTGGCTATTCAAAAGCAGGCAATGGTGTTCATGAATAGCTCCGGTTCTACTGGTAGCAGAGCCATCATCCTCATGGTGGGGGGATCCAAAGAAAATGAATTTCGAGCATATTTAAAAACAAATGGACATTGGTCTGGTAACAGTGCAATTTAAATTGTGTTTAATAATTCATGCACCCACAAGATGTCTGACCCCCCCCCACTCTCCACAGTGACAAAAACCAATCTGTCAGTGCATGAAGACAAATACAGAGTTCCATATGTGAAGGTGAGTCATCGGCACTGCGGCCTGATTCTCTTTGACGTTGGGCCTCAGCATTACAGATTGTTGCATGCAGCGCAGATTCGATAGATTAGTGCAGATTTGCACCCGTAACCTGCAGGGAATGTGCATATATGGAAGGTTTTGTGCAGCCTAATGCAGCGCGTTGTGTATATTTAGGTACAGATGTTTGTTTGTTTTCCTGGGAATGAATGAGTGTTTGTGCTTTGTTTTTAATAAGGGCTGCACGGAGCGATTTGTCACGAGCCCCGAGGAAGTTATGGATGTGATAGATGAGGGCAAGGTGAACCGCCATGTTGCCGTTACCAGTGAGTCATGCTTGTTGGTTCTGCAGATTTCTGCTCTCACCCATTATTTTTGGGTTTGTTTTTTTATTTCTTTGATCGCAGTTCAACTCTTCTAAGGTGCAAGGGTGAGAAACATAAGCTGTGAAGTCAACTAATTTGTTCAAGGAGTGTTAATGGGCTGCTTGTCTCTCCCCCCTTCTCCTCAAGACATGAATGAGCACAGTTCCCGAAGTCACAGCATCTTTCTGATAAACATCAAGCAAGAAAACGTGGAGACGGAGCAGAAGTTGTGTGGAAAGCTCTACCTCGTCGACCTCGCCGGCAGCGAAAAGGTAAACTGCTTTTTATTTCTTTATGGATATTTAAATTCACTGCCAGCGCCAAGGCTTAAAATAAAACAGTTCAATAAAAGGAATTTGGAGCTAAACTGGAATTTTTCCCTTAATTAATATTCGAGTGTGAGTGTAAGAATTAAAACCGCCCACATTGAACATTTCAGTGGAAAAAACTGGCTTCTCGCGTTCTATTGGATGTGGACTTGTTGCCTTTGTGACGCAGTGACTCAAGCTCTGATAAAGAGCTCGATGCCAATCTAATTCTCCAGATCCCAAATCAGAGAACTTCCTCACCTCAAATCCACTCCCAGAGGACAGGTGTCCAAGTCTGGGAGCCAAGGCTGGGAGCCAAGGCTGGTTACCTGCGGGGTCTCCCCAGATCTTCATGCTAAATTCGATGTATATCAACGCTAGTTTCCATCTCTGCGGGTTGGGAATATTTCCTCACAAATATTATTTTCCTTTGTTTTGGGTAGCTTTTAGAGCAAGTTTTCAGTCCATATCATTAAACAGAGTGACCAAGAGCTTCTGCTTCTCCTCTCTGAAGAATTTAAACCTGAGTCGTCTCGCCTCATTATGCTGCGCCTGCAAAGGCTCGCGCTCTGTAGGTCGCCTCTAAAAGGCAGATAAAACCCCACATCGGAACAGCAGCCATCTTCTGCGGTCAATGTAACGCAGATACGCAATTAAATGTGCTCAGAGCAAAACGGTAACAGAGTGTTGACAGAAGCTGGCATCCTTGGGTTGCAACAAAGCGCTGATGCTGTATCTTTAAGTGTGGGTCATCCCTGCGGGGGAGGGAAGAAAGGAGGAAACGGTTCGAACACAACTTCTTAGATGTTTCAGCTTAACATTGTTTAACAGGAGGTCCTTGGATGCAGCGGAGGGCTTTGATATCAACTTGCTCTCATCTATAATTAAGCACGTCATTATCTAACCGTAAATAATTACATCCCAGAACGACCATGTGTCTGTTGTGCCTCTCCAATTAAAATGTAATGCCTTGCATCTCCAAACCAGCCTATGTGTACAAGCTGTTTATGGCTACTGCAATCACAACAACACCTGAAATGCTCTTTTTATATGCTTATGCTCTCCCGGAAGGATACGGGCTCACTGAGGAGATAATCCATTTTGGTGGCACTAATTGGGTTTACTTGGATGTGCTGAGTTTCTCGGCAGGTGTTGAGGATTTTACTGGAACGAACGGTAGAATTTCAAGAAAATTGGATGTTAATTTACCGCATGTTCAAAGCTTTATGTTCCAGACGTGCGAAATCGGTTAATGTGCGATGGTAGCACAAGGACTAGTAATAAAACTAGAATATTGGTTTAAAGAAGAATTCAAAAATTCAACGACACTGCTCTAGTGAACCTAAAAAAGTCGAGTTTTCAGTTCAAGGAGTTGCATATTAACATTTCTCTGACTAATTGCTCTTATGTGTGTGTATCTGTGTCAGGTCAGTAAGACAGGTGCAGAGGGAGCAGTCCTGGATGAGGCCAAAAACATCAACAAGTCTCTGTCAGCCCTGGGAAACGTGATCTCAGCCTTGGCTGAGGGAACGGTACGGTGGAGCCATGCTTCCCTCCTCTAGCGTGTCGTATAGCGGCGCAAAGCTTTTCCTGTAGGATCTTTGTTTTGAACAGATGTCTGATACATCCTTCAAAGCAACATTTTTAGCAAACGGGCCAGCGTGCAGCCACAGTGACATTATTCTCCCTCCCCTGAATGTTGTGGATAATGCATAAAAGTATTTTGGATATAACCTTTTATGACTGTAGGTCTTCTGAATCTGAATAAGCTGTCACGCACAAATCTCATAAAAAGACAAGAAAATATTAGATTGATGGTAGATTGAACCCATGCGGTGGATAAACTTAATCCCAGGCTTTTACTGAATCCTCACATATTGATATTCAGTTTTAAAACTGGATGAGATGAATCCTACAGGGACACGGTTGCTAGATTTGGTCCCCTCGCCCGTCAGCTACAAATTGTTACAGTGTGAGAGTTGAATAAACCAATAAAATTGGCCGGTCTGATTGGCAAGTTTTCATTGATGCAACAGTTCTCCTCAATCTTTTAATCCTCTTTTTGTGCCGTGCTGACCATCACTGCGTCCTTTTCTCTCCCCCTCAGAAATCCCACGTGCCGTACCGTGACAGCAAAATGACCCGCATCTTGCAGGACTCTCTGGGTGGGAACTGCCGCACCACCATGTTCATCTGTTGCTCTCCCTCCAGCTACAATGACGTGGAGAGCAAATCCACCTTGATGTTCGGCCAACGGCAAGTCGCAAAATGGTCACTGACTGCTGCAGGATCGATTATTTTCTCTGTTTAGGCTCTGATTTAGGCTCAGTGTTTAGCCTACTGCAGGTGCATTACATAAGTGATCCCTCTGTGGTGACAGGACCTTAAATATTACTGCTTGTCTTGCTAGCGTCAGGGAATTAATTAGCGTTTTCTTAGTGGAGTGTGAAATGAAGTCGTAGTCGCTAATTCAAAATTCACAGCCAGAGTTAAGTGCAGCAGCCGTAGCGGCATAAATGTTTCAGCTCTGATGGTGCGGATTTACGTCATCCTTGAGCAATAATTTATAGCCCCACGTTAGAACCTCGTGGTTTTTAACATCTCATGGTAAATATGTTTTAGGAGGTTTCCTGTTTGGATTTTGTTTTAAACAAAGAGACAGATATTCCTCCTTTTCCATGGTCCACCAAACACAGCTGGCACAGATCCCATTTACATGGAAATTAATGAGGTGCAGGCCATTTTCATTGAGCAGCCACGGCTGAAATATGGTTTCTGACAGTCTGATTCTCTCCTCTTTTTGCTCTTTTGTCATTTCCTGCATCTTGCCTCATCCCCATCCTCTCATTTCCACTCCACCCGTGTTCCTCCCCCACCTCCCTCCAATTAGAGCCAAGACCATTCGAAACACTGTCACGGTGAACTTGGAGCTGACCGCCGAGCAGTGGAAGAAGAAATATGAGAAAGAAAAGGAGAAGAACAGGTCAATGAAGGATACCATTCAGAGGCTGGAGGCTGAGCTGGAGCAGTGGAGAAGTGGTAATACTCCCACCATTATCAGACTGGTCCCCAAAAAGAGGAGAATAGAAGAGAAGGGAATGAGAAAAACGGTTGCACAGCCTTATTTTTACTTTAAGCTGTATTATAACACCTTAATTAACACCACAGGTTAAAATAATTCATATAGTTATGAAAAATATTGTAAATTTCAGGGAAAAAATAAACTAGCTGTTGTTTTCTTTGAAGGATATTTGCGGAAAAATAGGATTTAAGTAAAGCAGCAAATGTCAAGAGACGCCAGACGGTCCCTCATAAAACCAGGCACAGTCTCCTTGTTCCAGTCATTGTTCATGCATGGAGGAGCACTTACTGCCCATATTGAGATATTAACAGCCCGATTCCCAGAGGACATTGTTTTCCGTCTGTGTGTGGATTTAAACTCCCTTGGTATCATCAAGACACACGCAAGCGGTGAAGCAGCCAGACAAGCTGGCTGGTCTCAGGCCCCAAACACTCATGACATCCTTTTTTGGGCTGTTGCATTTATGTCATTCAGACTTTCACGCTTTGTCTAATGACTGCACTCACATTGTGCTGAGGCAGGAAATATCGGAGGCTTTATTTGATTAATCCCCGTGCGTTAATACTTCACTGATCCTCTCACACCCGAGCACATGCATGTGCATAAACCTGTGCACACTTGCTCCCACATCTCTCCGCATACATCCTCTCCTGCCAGGCTGGAGCCGGCTTTAAATGCCGATCCTCTTGATTGCAGTGATTGGCTGACATTTAAGCTTTGTAATGAATCCCACCGCGCGTTCCTCTTTCTTTGTCCTCAGTGATCGAGCTGAATTTTAAAACTGCCCTAACACGTCATTATTGAGCACCTATCAGCGGAATCGATTCCTGGTCTTGCACCATTCCCCTCAGTTATTCTCTGAACAGCACAATCGCCACTGTCTCATCTCAGCATCTCCTCTTTTGTTCTGAGTCTCTCTCGCAATTTAGAGGTTGTAATTCCCTAATGGATCATTTTGACAATACTGTTACCCCTGTTCACCCCTCAGTGCCCCCTTATAACTTACTCTCCCCAAGTCAGCGCTCCCTTAATAATTATCGTTGACCTCCACCTCAGACAGATTATTTGTCTCTTCAGTTCAGAACGACCCACATGGTTTCCTCCTGAGGCCACTGTGTTTGCACATTGTGTTGCATTTGGATTCAGCAGCCTTTATTGATTTAAAAATCTCTAAAAGTCACATTGTGCACATTTTATTTGCAGTGTTGCAGTTATGCATGCAGTTGCAAGTGTTAAATGTTACAGGATATCAACAGTATCAGCTCCTCATTGTGATTAATGAGACTGATGCCGCCTGAGGGCCGCCTGAGGGCAAGAATCAAGCTCTGCTTCCACTAATACTTCAGCCAGTCCAGGCTGCTCTCTCTCCGTTCTCCACCACATTAGATGCTTGTGCTCGTGCACAATTAGCCTACTCAAACCACTTTACTGCCTTCAGGGTCAAATTCTTCATCAAATGAAGCAGGCTGAAAAACGCCGGTCACCTGAAAGATACAGTACATCTGCTGTTGAAGCGGAAGATGATTATAGTACCAAAAAGATTTAAATCCAGTATATAAATATATTCATAAGTAAGAGAAGGGCCCATGTTTAAGGATAACATGCCTTAGTTACTGATCCTGTGATGTATCATAATTAAAAATGTCACTTAAACTCCTCTGTTGTGCTGCTTCAGGTGAGGATGTTGTGCTGGAGCGGCTGCAGTCAGAATCACAGGAGGACCCCCTGGTGTCAGGTGAATCGGAGGAGCCGCTCCTCGACATCTGCAGCCCCTGCAGCTCTTGTTCGTTGGCCTCCTCCATAGTGGTTCACATCTCCGAGGAGGAGCGGCAGAAATACGAGGAGGAGATCCGCAAGCTCTACAAACAGCTGGACGATAAGGTGAGGAACGGAGGACTGTTTGTGAACATGAACGCACATCTGCATGCACACACATTACACGAGTTCATGGAGCGAAACGCGCATGCATTATTTATGTTAATGAATTCAAGATCAGCTTCATAATTTAGTCCCTCTATGTAGATGGAATTCATCAAAAGCAGGCATCTGCTGTGCTCCATAAAGCTAGATTTTCGGCAGATTTTACTGTTTAATTTAGTTAACTATGTGCGCTGCATCTGTGTTGTGACTAATATTTACCATGATTTTGATAAAACACCTTTGTTATTTTCCACATGCACACATCTATGGAAATTTATGCTAATTGGGATGCTAATTATCCATATTCCTCCTCTGATTTTGCAGCATTTTTGTTGATCATTGTTTACTACACACTATATACGTGTTGGCGCCAAGAAGGAGCTCATTATAAAAATCTGCTTGATTAATTGGCGATTGCACAGGAAGTGTTTTCATAAATGAATCTTTATTAATCTCTCAACCTAAAATAAACCACTATGCATCCTACACAAAATAACAATATATATTAAACATATATTTACATGGGGCTAATTTTTCAGTGATCCATGATGAAGTTAATGTGCCGCCTGTGTGTGCTTTCACTTGGATAAATTTCATTGGAGGATACAGAGCAGCAAAAACCACCAAAAAAGAAAATCCACACCAATTATGATATTAAAATAAACAATAAAAATAACACAAAATACCAGGAAACTGAGTTTTATAGATTGCTCCTTCATATGGAAACTTACCAAATATCAATTTTTAGCATCAGAGCTCAGAACCTCTGAAGCTGAAAGTGAAACCAAAAGTAAACGAGTTGACAATGTGGACTTTACCAGTTTGGGTAAGACGCCACGCTGCAAATGAACTGCTGCTATACCATGTGTCTCTGTTTCACCCAAGGATGACGAGATCAACCACCAGAGCCAGATGGTTGAGAAGCTGAAGGAGCAGATGCTCAAGCAGGAGGAGGTACGAGAACTCTGCTGTACAGCATTGGGCGGTTTGACTGAGTGGCAGACAGTATCGCTGCAATCCCAAATACAGAAACTGAGAGTAATAATAGAATACTGTCTAGCTTCTGAAACAAAGGCATTTGCAAGTAGTTCTGTGTAAACAACCTCTAGAAATTAGAATTCCACAAAAAAGGAAATGCAATCCAGCCCTTTGTAGCACTGTACTGTTGCTGCCTGGTGATTGTACGAGTGGTATAAACAACTCTGTGCTGCTCAGTAATTGGTTGGCGGTACAGAGGGATTTGGTGGAGAGATCGTTACAGCCATTATGTAAACATTGACAGTATAGATTCTGCTGTTCTCTGTTCCCTCCCTCAGCTCCTGGCCTCATCCCGCGGTGACAGCGAGCGGGTGCAGTCGGAGCTCTGCAGGCTGCAGACCGAGAACGATTCGGCCAAGACCGAGGTGAAGGAAGTTCTCCAGGCCCTGGAGGAGCTGGCGCTCAACTATGACCAGAAGAGCCTGGAGGTGGAGGAGAAGAGCGTCCAGAACAAGCTGCTGGCTGAAGAGCTTGCTAAGAAAATGGTGGGTTTGAAGAGAAAAATGGGAACCAGAGTCAGAGCAGCAAAAGAATGTGAAGAAATACATAAGGAATCAAGTCAAATTGAAACTGGCTGAAAGAAAATGTAACAGACTTCAAACTGCTGAATGGAAAAAATGTTAACAAGAAAATGCGGATAATTGCAGATATAAACATTTAAAAGTCAGAACGATGAAAGATCAGTGCGAGTTAATGCTATTAACCTGAAACAACTCATCATAAATGCTCTACAGCCAGAAGCATTTGCTTTATAGCTTGATGCTTTTTGCTGTTTCACACTGAGGTTCGGTGCCAGCTGCAGCTGCAGGAATCAGCTGTATGGAATTCAGTCGGATTTGCCAGCGTCTGTACATTTTACTTGCTCATTTTCTCTTTTTGTATTGTGCAGCGCTGCTTCCTAGGCGTATCCAACTGATTGCAGCTGGCGTTTGAGTTGCAAAAGTCCCAGTTTTGTTATTTAGGTTGATCTTAAAATGTGTCTCTCCAGATACACGAGCTCTGAGGGCTCAGTTTGTTCAAGGGGCATTATTCACCTTCTGACAGTCTCCTCAGCGTTACACGCCCATTTTAACAAGCTGGAGCTGTCTGTCTTGTTCAGATGCTGCAGTTACCGGAAGATTCGACATCTAAGCATTTATCAAGTTGACTTAAGTCAGCCGAAAGGATGTTTTTCCTCTCCGTCCTCACAGCTCACCTTCACATTTGTGCTGCCGTGATCTCTGAGCCGCTGACCTCCCACAGAATCCTCCAGAGGATGCTGCTGCCAGGCGCTGACATTATGTGATTGTGCAGGAATCACACCGCGCTGAAAAACCTCCATCACTCCAGCCTGTCGCGCCTCTTTTCAGCCTTTTTGATTCTTAATTCTGCTGCGTCGTGGCTGTCGAATTCCTGTGTGGAGTTTTGACATGTTCTGCTCTGATAGCACCAAAAGCAGAACAGATGATTTTGAAACGGCGCAGTGGTGTATAATTCATCAACGCTCCCTAACTCACCTCTGCACCTGGGAACAGGGGGCCGTGCCATTGCTCCTGGTCCCTGCCCTTTATTCTCTTCTTTTAGCACCATCCATCATCCATCCATCTATTCTGTGTCAGTGTTCATCATTAACTTTGTCTTTTTTCCAATGTTTTTCCTACTGTCCTCCGTCCTCAATTAGCTTCATTCATGGATTTTATCTATTTTTATCTATTTCAATATTTACAACCGCTGTTCACCCAGTTGACATGTTGGCACAGATGGGGCCTGGAAATTGATCAAACATCTCAAGGTGCAAGCAGGAAATGATGGAGCCTTCTCTAAAGGAGAGTGTGTAATCAAAAGGCTTAGCGATGCGTTAACTTGCCTGATGATTCAGTGTGACGGTAACTAAAACACACCTTTAAAAATAGAACTCAAGTGCGTAATTCATGCCACACAATAAAGCAGCCTGAGTTTCTGTAGCACCATATTTATTCAAAAAAAGACACGACCAGACAGGATCGTGTCAGAGGTGTCAGAGGAGTCAATATTTATGTAACGTTTGCATGAAATGAAAACATCAAAGTTGGCATCTGTGTCATTTGGGAAGAAAGTGATGACAGGAATTTAAGTCAGGAATGAATCCTATGGTACATATTTGCCTGCAACTGCAAAGGTTTTTCATGTGTTTTGGGTAGTTTGCATGCAGGCGTGGCTGGTTGAACTGAATGTGAAAGATGATCATTGATTTCACAGTAATGAAACAAACCTGGAAAAGTTGATGAACGGTGACTCACAATCACTTTAACCCCTGGGTATAATGCTGCATCTCTAATTATGTTGCAGAATATACACAAGTCCTATTATTGTTGAATAATTTCGTCAGCAGGGACCTCTGTCTCTCTCTTTCTATCTTGAAAACTACCTTACTCATCCAGGGGGAACCGAGGTGGTCAAAACAGATGAAAATTATGCTGAATTTGATTTACAACAAACAACAACTGATGACTCTAATGTGTAAATTCTGCCGGGGACAATTTTAGCTAATCAAAACATTACACACTCGTTACGGCTCATTCTTCAATGCCGCACAAATAAATTCAGATTCAAAAGCCAATGTTGGCATTAAAAAGGTAGAATGTGGGGAAAAGTGTGCGTTGTATTAATGTCCACGATGGCTTTAGATTCTGCCTCTCGAAAAAAAAGGGAGAAGGATAAAATGAACTCCCCCATTTACTCTTTCTTGACGCTTTCATCCCACATCAGCAAGCCCTCAGACCCTCTCTCAGTACTATATTGATTTCTAATTTACTGGCCATTATATTTTGCCGCTTGGGTTCCTCGGTTGAGGTTGGGTTAGTGTCTCACAGGTTAAATGACTTTCCCTCTCAGTGCTCTTTGCTATACATTTTGGCCCCTCATTACTCACCCCTGTTGCATCCCGTCGGCCTGTATTTTCTCTCTTTTTCATCTTCTTTCCTCCCCTCCCTTTTCTTCTCGTATCCTCTGTGCACGCAGACGCACCTCGTGGCTTTGGAGGTGGAGCTGTCCCGTATCCAGGAAGTGAGCAGCCACCAAAGGAAACGCATCGCTGAGATTCTCAATGGGATGATGAGGGACCTGAGTGAGTTCAGCACCATTGTTGGAAACAGAGACATCAAGCTGGTGAGTGGGGAAAGAGTGACACTCATGCACTTCACGCAGTTTGGCGCTCCAGGCATTGAAAATCATTCAATAGAATACTACAACTCTCAGTTTGGTTATCTTTGAAAATGGATTTTGATCACACGGTAGTTTGTTGTGACATCAAGGTATATTTGCAAAGGAGTTTGGCAAAACATGACAAAAGATGCTCTCAAACATAGAATAAAGCAATGAAGCATCCATGACAGGAACCGTATTTGGGTTAAGCAATCAGCACAGCCCCCAGAAGGGCACATCCATGAGCACAAATGGCCCGGAGGCGTGCTCTATCCCCCAGCATCGCGTCAGTAAAGGTGGAGGAGATACCGGCAGACAAGCCAGTTTACCAGGACAGGTGGAAGAGGCCGTAGGAAAGAGACAACCCCGCAGTCTGGAGATGTCGTAGAGAACATTGTGCTGCCTGTAACAGCCTCCAGCGTGAATGGTGTCTCAGTGACGGTTTTCCAGATAGCCTGATTGCTGTTGGGTCGGAGGATGAGGTTCTACCATCCACTGTTAAACCGGGTGCTGAAGCATGCTTTTTTATCCACTTCCACTTTTATCCCTTTCCTTTACGATTCTCAATCCAGTCATCAGTGGATTCATTTTTAATCCAATTAGTCCATCTTACATTACTTTGTTTTCACCAAATTACACTTTGGTTTTAATAAATATTTCTCTCATGGAGATCTAGGACGTGTGATGTCAGTGCTTTCATTACAGTTTCTCTGATCACTCATATGTGGCGCAAAGGCTGATGGGCTATTGGATATCTGCAGAGTTTGACTAAAGCCTTGAAGTATGACAAAAGTCAGATAGAATACAAGATTCAACATCTCTTGCATTGCATAGATCAGACCCCCCCCCCCCACACCCCCACCACCCCCTCCCAAATCTACATTCAATCTTAACAACGTTTCTGCTGACCTCTCACTCTTCCTCCTACTCATTCGTCTCCAGCCTGTGGAGATCACCGGCGCGATCGAGGAGGAGTTCACCGTCGCCCGTCTCTACATCAACAAGATAAAGTCAGAGGTGAAATCCATGGTGAAGCGCTGCCACCACCTGGAAGCCCTTCAGACGGAGTGTCACCGCAAGATGGAGGAGACAGGCAGAGAGCTGTCTTCATGTCACCTGCTCATTTCACAGGTGTGGTGCAGCGAGGGAAGGGGAGTATCGATGGAGAAATCAGCACATTTTGCACTGTTTTCAGCATCACTCTCAAGAACTTAGTGTCAATTTTAATTACCACTTAAATCCCCTTCATTTGGAATCTTGAATCATGGTACTTTTTGCTAGCTGTTTGCATTGTATTAATTCGCCTAATTTACAAATGAGCCTATTTACTTCAGACTAGATTATATTTTCTCTTCCTCTAAGAGGACTCCTCTTCATCAGCCTGATGCGTCTGCAATGCCGCATTTTCACTTTCAGCACGAGGCAAAGACTCGCTCACTGACTGAGTACACGCAGAATTTGGAGCTGAAGAAAAGGCGCTTGGAGGAAAGCTACGACTCCCTGAGTGAGGAGCTGGCCAAATTACAAGCACAAGGTAGAACAATGAACAATAGAATCATCAGACTTCTTTCTAGTGTCAGAAGTACAGCAGTGACTTTCACAAGATTTTATGTCACAACAGTAAGATTCAGATGAATCAGATGAGAGATCCCTTAAAGGGAGGTCAAAGCATTTGATAGCCTCTGTTGGTGGGCTGCAGCAGCAAGGAAAGGAGCCACTCTTACCCTTATTATTGGAGACAGGAAACTGGAAAGAAGTTAAAATGAAATAAAATTCTCCTAGGCCAGAATCCTTTAAAGATAGTTTACACAAAGAACAGTTCAATAAACATTGTGACCAATGTGATTACAGAGGAGAATTGTTTTTTTTAGTGCTGATAATAAAATCGTTGACATATTTTCAAGGTCACCCAAGGAAGAAAGAGCATTTATTCACTATTTAACATAAAGTAAAAATATTGAAATGCTCCTATTGGCAAAGCAGATGATTTATGGGTCGACGTACGCAGGTGCTGGAGCAGATCCGCTCAATAGCTTTCAATAGAGATGTTGAAATTAAAACCTGCAGCTCTAAAGATTTCTTATATTCAGATTCTGTTGACTGAACAGCAATAGCGCCGTCACCTTTTTACCCCAGGGTTAGCATTTTACACCCACCAAACTGCAGACTGTAGACGCCAGTTTCAATTCCAAAACTAGGGTTTACATGAGAAAATGGCATTTCAGCTGACTATAACAGAATGTCAGTGCATTTCATTTCCACTTCACAAGGACTGATAGAAGGTGACTCCTCACTTGCAGCTCTTTTCAGGTTTCAACAGACAGTTTCAGAATGGAAATGTTGAAAAAAAAACCCGAAATAAAACAGAAAAAAAATCCACTCAGTGGCTCCTTACAGGCTCGTAAACACCTCATGGCACCGGCAGGAATATATGAATAATAGATTACATTTTAAATTTAAATTAATTGAATGAATTTATTTTGAATTAAAGTAACTCCTCGTCTACTGAGTCCGATTAACTCATACTGAAGTCCCTTTTCCCTGATGTATTGATTAACCTGTTGCTTTAAAGGCAGGTAAATCAATTTCAGACATACTGTTGTCTGGATCCAGTCAGTCCTTTGGTCATTAAAGAAGAGGATTAATACAGAGAGCAGCAGGTCGTATCGATCCCACAGTTTGATATGAGGTGGGGAGCTTGTTAATTTAATTATGAGATGCCAGGAACAGCACTGTGTTAACAGCTGATCACATTAGCGTGGCACAAAAGCCGCCATTGTCAGTTATAGATAACGCTACACCCAAGGCACCGCTCAGAACACACTGACCTCGCTGTCAGGAGTAAGGTCACACACACCTCTTTTCATTTTAGGGACACACTCTGCTTGGTTGTGCTGCTCCATTTCTGTTTCATGTTCTGTGTGTGTGTGTGTTTGTGTGTGATTTTGGGTGTTTAGAGACCATGTCGGAGCTAACAAGGGGAAAGAATCATTCAGCTGTCCAAGAATCATGTGATATAAAGGTAATTATGGCTGCAGATCAATTTATTTGAATTCCTTTATCACACCAGCTCATCACTGATCAATGTCGGAGTGTGTTGAGATTTGAGTTTTGTTTGATAAAGACTCAGGAAGGACAAGATCAAAATAAACACACAGAAGACAGATCTGAGCATTATATCCAAGCTAATAGTGTCTACAGAGGAAGATTAATGGGCCAGTGAGAGGAGGTTTATAGAGTTTACTTTTGTGAAAATGTCTCACTGGTTATATCACCATGGAAACACATTACCTGGTCCGCTTATTATCCTTCCCTGTGAGATGCTTTGAAAGCTAACTGTAGGGAACATTCGTGTGAAACAATGACACTTCACTTTAAACTGTAAATTATTCTTTTTTAATAGTAGTGTCATTTTCACATATATTATTATTATTTGCTGCTATTTTATACAGTTAAATGATGGTGTGTTGATTTTTTAGGGAGGAGCAAGCTTGTGCATGGAGGGTGGAAGGTTCAAAACAAGGGGTCAAAGTTCAGTGGTGAAAAGTTTGCCCCCTCATCAGTGGATCAGATTAACCAAGCTTAATAGAAGCACGATAATAAGAATAGAGCTGGTTTAGAAGCAGAAGGAATCATGGCTGCGTCTATTTTTAAATGATTTTTTGGTGTGGATGCACCGGAATGATCAGAGTGATCAGAGGGTTACGGGTTCATCGAGGTTGGAAATATACAGCTCTCGTCATTTGCTCGTGCACACGTTTGTTTCGTCTGTGAGTGACTGACATGCTCGTCTCCCACCTCGGGGTGCTCTCAGCATCCAGGCCCATGTGGGTCTGCACGCCCGCAGGTGCACCGGTGTGTGCAAACGTATACGCTTGTTGTTTCTTCATTTTGTTTTCCTCTTTGTTCCCACTTCCGGGTACCCCCTCTCTCTCTCTCTCTCTCATTCCACATGCACTCCTTTCTCTTGCCATCTTCATGTCTGCACCTCAGAGGGCTCTGGAGCAGCAGATGGAGTCGCACCGTGAGGCTCACAGCAAACAGCTTGGCCGCCTGCGAGACGAGATCAATGAGAAGCGGAAGATCATTGACGACTTAACTGAGTCAGTACTTCATTGTAATTCCTCACCTGTTCTGACACAGATTAGTCAGTCCACTCCTCACTGTGTGTGTGTGAGTCAAGACAATTACTGGTGTATGTCCAATAAAGCTTTAACCAAGGTGAAGGAGGTGGAGCTTTTTTCTTTCTATTGCCCTGTTTGGAATAGTTTTGGCTGTGTCTGTCACGTTAACATTGTAATGTATTTACAAAAGAGCTAACAGCTGTGGTCTTCCCCCTGTGGCGGATGTCTGTGGCTCTAATCTGTAATGCAACTGTATCCATACAAGCCAACTAGAAAGGCTGCATTGATGGATACACAGTCATGGTAGCTGGGTTCTGAACTCCAATTCTAGCTGCAGGAGGGTCTTAAACCCGAGTGTGTGGGTCTTATATGGTGTGCAAACTGCTTCAGGAAGACAGAGTCAAGCTGCTGTTGCTGCTGAACCGCACAGTGGAAAAGCCACCCTGCTTGCTGTGCGAAGTATCTGCAGAGGAGTTTAGACCAACTTCTTCAGGGATTAAAGTACGCCTGGCGGTTGGTCTAGAGCTGTCTGGAGCCCCTCAAGTTTGCCAAACAGTAAAAGAAAAAGCTCAGGCTGTCGGTATTTAACCCTACTTTCATGAACACTGGCTGTGCTTTTAATTGTTGAACTGTCTTGTTTTGATCCCAGCTGTAACCAGGAGCAGCGGCTGGAGCTGGAGCAGCTGCGCTCTGACTACGAACACCTCAGGACGCAAGAGCGTCACAAGAGCCGACAGCTGGAGGATTTGACGTGAGTCTTGGCCACATTTCAAACGTTTCTCCACGTGGAGGCCTGATGCCTAGCTGCCTGTTTACCTTGGTGGCTCACTGTCATTCCTTCCTGTTTTTGACTTGGTGACTGTCAGATAATACGAGCGAACATAAGGCTAACCTGCTTAGAACTCTAGTATCAGACGAGCGGGCAGCTGGCTGCCGCCGCACATCTCTGCAATGACCCTTTCCGAGCATTGCATCAGCTATGCAGATAACTGCTCGCAATCTGGGCAGCGGAGATTGTTGTGCATTCCTTATCCCACAAGTGTGAAGAAATGCACCTTTCTAGGACTCCCTCCATTTGTTGAACTGATCATCGTCCTGTGCGCTCGCAGATATCTCCATGAGCGACATGAGCAGTCAAAGCAGGACCTCAAAGGACTGGAAGAAACTGTGGTAAGATGATGTTTACACTTCATTTGGCACTCTCTGAATCCAGTAATGCCCCAATTACAGCAGACATGATTTTAAATGTCCTGCTCCCTCTCCCTCTCCCTCTCGCCTTGTGATATCGAAGGCTCGCGAGCTCCACACCCTCCACAGCCTTCGCAAGCTTTTCGTTCAAGACCTCTCCATTCGAGTTAGAAAAGTAAGCCGCACCTTCCCGACGCCCGGCTCGGCTATTTTAACAATGTTTAAGCGAAAAATCTTCTCCACTGTTTTATCAACAGAGCGCGGGGATGGAGCCAGATGACAGCGTAGGGTACATCACCCAGAAACAAAAGATTTTCTTTCTTGAAAACAACCTGGAGCAGCTCACGAAAGTTCACAAGCAGGTAGCAACACAGAAGGCTTCATAAGCAAGTTGTTGGCAGAGGAGGACTGTGGTGGGGGAAAATTGTCCCAGCTGGATGTATAAGAGAGGTATAAAAGAGCAGACTAAATTAAAATGCAGAGCACTGTGCTTCCTTGTACTCAATCTTCTCAGCAGAGTTTACGCCAATCTAGAGCAGCAGGTGAAGTCAAGCCGAGCTCCCTTCAGGGAATAGGAAGCAGCGCAGGATAAAAAAGTTATTCGCATCCTGATAAACAATGAATTCAGCTTGGCGGTTCACACCAAAAACTCCCCCTTCCCCTCTCCCGCGCATGCTTGGAAAGATTAAACCCACGCATGGACAACATCTGTCTTCAATATTCATGGACTGGCTACAGCAGGGGGCTTTGGCGGTGGTGTCGCAAAGCGGGCCGCTGGCTCGTAGGCTCGCGCTGGCAGATTGGTTTCGCGGCGTAGCAGTTTGTCAGAGGAGAAACCAATCGTCAGTTGGCTGCTGGAGACTCCATCCAATCCACCACATGCTGATATTGTAGGTAACAAGTTGGAAGCCATGGCCATAAATCATTGAGCCCCCGGTGGAATGTGATAAAGCTGGAAACAGAGCAGTGATGGTAGATATGAGTGTCTCAGCTCCTGTGCAGTGAGGCAAAAAAGTGCTTGGACACAAGGGTTGGTGTATTAGCATCAGCCTGTATTAGCTTTTGCGCTAACTCAGCATATTTTTTAAGGATTTCTCTGTAGCATGCTAAGCATGTATTGATATAGTGTAAATCAGGATAATGTATGTCATTGTTTTAAGCATGTGCTCTGCAACCTAAAATACATAGGGTGCCTTTTTCAGAGCAAAGCAAATATTAAGGAACTAAGTGCTGCAGGTTGGATCGTAATTTTAGTCTCGCTGGCAGGAGATAAATCAGTTCCCACGGTTTGGTTTTTTAGCCTTGGCCACCAATCTGCTTCAAAAGTGCAACGAAGACTAAGTGCTCATACTGCAGAACAAGCCTTCTTCCCAAAAAGCCCAAAAAACAAATCAGTGAAACTGAGATTTGTTAACACATTCTATTTAGAAAGTATATAAAGAGCCCCATACCATAGTTGTTTATGGCGAATGCCCGTATGACATGGTTAGAAAATCATTATCAGTCACATGTACTAACATGTGTGTTTGACAGCTGGTACACGACAATGCGGATCTGAGATGTGAGCTCCCGAAACTGGAGAAACGTCTGCGGACCACCGCCGAACGGGTCAAGGCCCTGGAGGGCGCCCTGAAGGAGGCGAAGGAGGGAGCCATGCAGGATCGGCACCGCTACCAGCAGGAAGTGGAGCGCATTAAAGATGTGATGAGGGCTCGCTATCCTTTCCGTCGACCCCACGCTGCACAGATCGGTACGCCGCTGTGCACAGACGCAGCTTTTCCAAAGGAACCGTGGCCTACGTGTCACGGGGGTGCATGTTTCATTTATCCGCCTTCTCATTTTACGAACAAGAATTTGACATCAATTAGTGAGAAAGCTACACATAATTGTCAGTGCATTAATGTCCAATAAAGCCTAAATAAAAGCGCTCGCGCCGGAATGGGTTATGAAAGAATACTATTTATTCCATTTATTCGCTGCAACTCTAAAATATGAGAATTGAGCTACTACTTAAAAATTAAGGGGGGATAATGGATGTGGAGCTGTATACTAGTGTAAGAAAATTGGTTATTGATGCAAGTAGTTCTAAAATAATGATTTTCTTATCAGGATAAGACAGAGGAGACATGAAGGTCTATACTGAGGTCCAGCTGAAATCAGATTTAATCCTTTAGCTGTTCCAGCTTTAGCACTTGAAGGGGATTTAGATAGCAATGAAATAATTAAATGGAGGCTTTTATTTGAATAAGAATCCCAGCACTCAAATGCATGTGCATTTTGACTGCTCCCATTCACAAATATTCAATTTTAGGATGTTTTGAATATTACTCTGGAGATGTGTTGACATTCCCGGTTTAAACACACTTGACTGCGACTGATGTCAAAGAGCTGCGATGGAGGAGCTGTTGTGAAGTGCTATTTGGAGCACAGCAGAAACCAGGTTTTTTGTGCTGTCACATAAGTGTTTAAACCCCACATGGAAACAGAACGCTTTGTTTTCATTTTAGCTGTTTGAGTTCAAATCAAGCAGCGGGGGGTATTTTACTTTTTTATCTAGGACTGAGATATTTCAAATTAAGAGCATTGCATTTTAAACACTTGGTTTCTTCCTTGATAATCTAATTTGGTCAAAATAATTTAATATTTTCTGCTCAGATGGGTTTATTTTTGAATCTTTCACCCTCAGCCAAACCTGTCCGTCCTGGCCACTTCCCAGCGTTCTCTCCTGCCAACCCCTGTTTCCTCCGAGGCTACAGCGATCACCCCATTGCCTTCTACGAAGCCGGTTTCCACAGCAGAAAAAAGCAGGTGGCGCCAGCTCCCACATCACCGGAGGGTCCTTCCAGGTTAAATGAGACCAACGGCAACCAGGAGAGCTCAGACGAAACCACCGGGTCCCACGAGTACGACTCTCAGGACGACGTTCAAGACAACACGTGAGTATTCGTTTAAATGTGTGATGGAAATGATCATTTGGAGCGATTCCATCTCATCTTCCCATCCCATCCCGTCCCCATTCCCATCTCAGGCTGTGACCAATAGCTGTAACAGGAGTCAACTGCTGGACAGGACATTGATTTATTACCTTTTGTTTAGTTTAGTGTTGCCTTCTTTCAGTCGTTTCAATAAGCAGCTCAGTGTAGAAAGAGAGATCTCGAATCTTTGGAAGTGTGAAAAAACACGTTTTTTTTTTTTTTTTGCTGCTTGCAGGCTTCCAGCTGAAACACAGAGTCAAGCCGATCAGTGCACCGCTGAGTTCCTCGATTCCGAAAACGGTGAGCCTTGATCAGATGAAGCCCATTTACATGGTGGGACGTAATGTGAGCCAGATTAGCGGGCAAATTTTCTTTTTCACACGGCCGTTATTGGTTTTTTTACACATCTCAGAGAGCGGCGGCTGTAAAACTGTGACTGCCCCTTTTGAAAGCACAAACAATGGCATCTGTTTTTTACGCTGTGTCCTTGCTTTTATAGTCCTGTAATTGACTCAGCCTGCAGGCTTGAACTGACCAGTGATGCTCGAGGGGGACAGCTCCAACATCTCTGGCGATAAATTTGTCATCCGCCGTCTGTCATTCTGTGGGTCCGGCTGGATGTTGTCTCTGATCATCACAGGATGACGCTGTTACACTCGAGGAGGCTCTGTCTGCTCCCATCAGACTCTGGAGGAGAAAGATTAGGCTGCTGCTGTCATTACTCAGACACAGAACGTGTCCACCTCAGCCGGAGGAAGCGATGGTGACAATCGTAGAGTTAAGGGTCGAGGCCCACGCCTCTTTGCTTCTCTGGCCATATCGATAAACGTCAGTCAGCGCGTCGCTCTGCCGGCAGCTGCCTGCTTTGCATCAGCAGATGAGCCCTGAGCCTCGACGAACCCGCTAGGACCGGCGGCGTTTCACACGTTCCTGAAATATTCGCATGCAGGCAGATTTCCATTGTGCCAGTTTGATTTTGACAGCTCTTTCTCAAATATGGCAAGTGGCATTTTGGAATCCAGCGCCTGCTGCCTGTGATGCGTCCCGGAGTCTGACTTTCCCCCTCATGGTCCGTCAGCAGCAATTTTCACTCTGGGACATTACTCAACTAAGAGATGTGAATTTTAATGAGCTCTCCGAGGAACATATCCAACAGACTCTTTTTTTTCCTCCACTAGTTTCCGTTATTGGAGTTTAGCCTTGACACAGCACAGATAAGGCTTCTCCCAGCCTTTGTCTTTTCTTTTTAAATTAAAATGCCTGAAGAATCCAGTGAAGCTCAGGTTCCCTTCAGCAAAGCCGCCCCATCAAAATGAACTTTTCATTACCGCACTAACACATTCAAAGAGGTCAAATACGTTTTTTTTCTCAGTTCATTATGAAGGAAGAGCCGAGAAGACACATGAATGTTGTGGGAGGGGAAGGTTTTCAGGTGGTATTTGGTGCTGTTGTCCTTGTCTTTAGCATTTTGAAAGCTCTTGTGAATAAGAGGAAGTTCAGTGTCCTCTGTGTGAGGGGGCCCAGCTTCAGGTGTTGGGCGGGGGGGGCTCATCACTTTTACAGTTTTACTTTTGCCTAATCGTCACAACATTTAGCGGGCACAATGACCGTCACCACATCTTCTCAAGTATGTATAATTCAGCTAATTCACCATTCAACTCATGTGGCTTTGAGCTGCGGAACTCGTGTCGCGATAAGATGCAGCAATAGGACCGCAGTTTGTACTTCAGTCATCAATGAGCAGGCACGAACGCGCCGTGCAGCTGCTCGTTCCAAAGTCATCCATCTTTCCTGCTGCTTTTGGCCTGTTTGTGCTTCTGAGCCGTCCTCTGTTTTCCACACCAACACGCTCCCCCTACTCACCGTGCACCTGTCATCCTCCTTATGCACCTCTCTCTGTCTGCAGGGAACGCCACAGATATCAATGACAACAGGTAAGACCGACAACCGCCCGCTGCTTTTGTCGACCACGTCAGTTTTCTACAGCTAGATTAATTCCCTCTGCCGTCATCAGCTTGCATGTGTACATGAGATCCCTCATTTTTTTTTGGAAAGCCCATTTGCTGCCTTCCCCTCGCCGCTGTATGTCTGCACCCGCCTTTGCCGTCGCCTCCGCCGTGTTTGGCAACAGTGATAAATGTGGCGACGAGGCGGCTGGCGTCCCTCCCCAGCACGCATTTAAATGTGAATTCTGTGTCTAGAACCACTGTCTGTGACAATCAGGACCCAGCCAAACTCTACGGCGTGCAGACAGGGGTGTTAAACAGCTATTAGCTCCAAACAGGTATGGAAAGAGGATTTCTGTCCCTCCTGTACGTAACATATGAATTAAAATAGTTTAATTTTAATCAGAGAGAGCTCAGTTGTGGTTATTTGTGTAGTGTTGTGTTGCAAAGTGATGAAACTGTATTTAAAACTGACTGTATGTACAAAGAATGTTCAGGCTGAGGGTCTCCAGCTCTGACCACAGAAGCTATCAGCCAGAACCGCTTTGACAAAAGAATTAACAATAGCGGCGCACGTCCAGAAGCGCACATCCTGCAGCACAACCAGGAGTGAAGCAGACACTGACTTGATTAATTAATTAAGTAGAATTAATGGGAAAGGACATAATTAGATGTTGACACAGTGACCATAGCGTTTCATTACTGCGCCGTGATGGACGCCACACCGACGCCGTTATACAACACCAGAGGCCCTTATCTGTTGCCAGTGGTAACAACTTCATTTGTGGCGTTGTAAATATTTGCTCCAAGAGTTTCACAACTCATTTCTTTTTGACTAATGTGAGGGATCAGCTCTGCGTGATTTTGTTTTGTTTCAGTGCGTTTTTAGTTTTTAAATCCCCAAATTTACCTGTATCAACAACTGGAGGGAAGATAACGACTACTTAATCCCACTGTTTTGTCCATCACTCATTTAAGTTTTCAGAACAAGCTAATTTACAGCGCTAATTGATTTTTATGAAATCATGTTGTTGTTGTCACCTGTATCCATGTCTGTTAGATGGTGAACGTTCTGTTGCTCAGAGCTGGAGATTCTTAGTTCCTTTAAAGTGTATATTTGGGCTCAGACTTCTCCCTGGAAGTCACTCCCTGTGATGACTGCACAATGAAAATGCATTGATTTGTTTTCCTCTGGCAATATCAACATGACTCACTGGCAGTTGTCTCCTGCTCTCTGCAATTTCTGGCCCACTCTCCGTCAGAAGTATCTGACTTCGGCTCTTCTCTTGTCTCTCTACTTCTCTCTCTCTCTCTTTCTCAGGCAGACATTCTTTTATTCTGCATGCAGCTGACCACTCTTCGTCCAGTCTTTCCTCCCCCATCCTTCTCCTTTTCCTCTCCTCTGCTTGCTCTTCTCCGGTCCCTCTTTCCTCCTTGTGTACTGCTGTGGAGTGTATATGGGTATTAGTAGGATCCCCGGCACGCACTGCATCTCAGATCCCTGGTCTGGCAGCTTTACACCCAGGCTGCCGCACGCACGCCACCCGTCACCACAGACAGAAAGGTGGGGGTAATTGGGTGCAGTACTTCAAAGAACCGCCAGGATGCGCTATTTTTCTCAGTTAGGAAGTTACTAAGGATTATCGTTCGACTTGCATATGTAGCTGAAAAATCAACATGGAAACTGTGAAATCTGTATTTACACACTCGATCGTGCATGTTTGATGGTCACTTTTGGTCTACAGTGTTTGATGAAGAAAGAAAAAAGTTACTGAGGCAACAAATGTTGAAATGTTTTAGCCTATAAACGCCAGTTCAGGGGAGCCTGGATAGAGGGGCTGAAGATTAGTCTAAAAAATTGTGTTTATTAGACTGTACAAGTTTAAATTCTTTGGTATAACTTATTTTTTAAAAATAATGATGCCTCTTTAAAAACCACATTTGATTTTGTCTATTTCACACTGCAAATGTTTAGTGAGCATTTGGTGACTGAAGGCGTCACGACTGACTTTCTTCACTATGTGATTACTATGGACACACCATTTCACATTACTGCAGAATCTAAAGAAAACCTGTGGAGAAAAGTCCCTAAAAAGTCCCTGTTATATTCCATTTATGAAGTCCCGAGGCCCTTCCTGGGTGTGTCTCTTGCCGTTTGAGGAATCAGAAATTAACCTACCGGTATATAAATGTAGCTTCTCTTTTCTGACCGGTCTCAAATGAGAAAATGTAGAGAAGTTCTTTATTATAGTACCTCAAATTGATGCTCACATGTTCAGTGACGACCACAGGGTTGGAACATCTGCCCTGTGCTGGTGTTTAGTGGACTGAAAACCTTCACCTGAAAGCCACGGTGCCATCGTAAAGACAATTTCAATCTTATCCTCTCAGACGTCTGCCTGTCGGGGACCGATATTTAACCTCTGTCATGCCAACGCAGAAAAGAAATGGCAGGGTGATTATTTAAAAAAAAAGAGCGTAGCAACTATTTTTATAATGCTAGTTACAGTTGAAAATAAACTATATATTAATATAATTTGCTCTATTTTTAATTGTTTTTGTTGGCTATTTTTAATTTTATCGCTGTTGTTGAATGTGGAGCGGATCGACGTGTACGTATCGTGCACTGCCGTAGTTCTGGAATTATGTCACAGAACGACTGTGTGCTCATGGGCTGCTGCCTTTCTGATGTGAGCCTGACAAAATGGTGGTTTTGCAGACCACGTCACACAGAATGAGGTCATAAGCAGAGGTTACCGTCGGCCATACGGAGCTGATAACCACCCTGACTTATCGCTCCGACACACTCTCAGATATAATGGCTCATCATGCAGTGAGGATTTGAACCTTCAACCCCTGAACAGTGACAGTATGACATGTCCTGTCCTTTTTTTATATGTCTGAGCAGATAACTTGCATGACTGTACGCTGACAGTAAATTCACACCTCGCGCTCACGCTTGGTGTTGACCTCCAGATCAGCCAGTCAGGGGGAGAGTGTGAAGAGTGTTAAGTGTGTATCGCAAGTGTGTATCGTGTATCGCTTCAGCTTACAGCCTTAAGAGATTTTAGGGTATCTTGGGTTTTTATGCAAATATATACTTTGTACTTTAATTACACTACAATCACTACTCATTGATAACCACCAGCAGATTGGTCACAAAATGGGCACCAGAGGAGCAAAAAGCTCATCAGATTACACTTTACATCCTTTAATGACTTTTTTTATGGCATTTTATAGCAGGATTTTTGCTCTGGTTTTCTTTATTAGGTTTAATTCCAAAATACTGAGGATTCATCTGCTTTTATTATCAATGTGTGCGGAATGCGTTTTTGGGGTTTTCTGTTTTTATGCATCCCATAAAACTGAATACAGGTCTTATTTAGGTTCCAATAGGCTGTAAGCTGAAGTGCTGTGAGCAGATGTCCAGATTGTAGCGGCTAATCAAGAAAACAGGATTTCGTCACATTATTTTGTCTATGCTGCTGTTCCAGTTTCCTCTTCAGTCACTCCAAAGGGTAAAATAAGTCATTGAACTCACCTTTATCAGTGCAGCCATGCGTGTTTACTTAACCTATAGAAACCATGAATTGAATGATGTTTTCTTTTCCTCTACCATGCACTGTGGTTGTAAATGTTTGATGGTTGTTGGGTTTATTTTCAGTCTGACGGGAAAAAAAATCTTTAAATAATTGTTACCAATTTGAAAATATTCTGGTGAGTCAAACATCTTGTGTGAAACTGTAGCCTAATTATGCAAAACTAAAAGAGCAGCAATGTGGTTCATAAAAAGAGGAACACAGAAGCGAAATGTCTGTTGGTTTTATGTGTTGATTTGTTTTTGGTGTGTGATTTAGTGCATGCAGTACTTCATCTGTAGCCGCCGTTATTATCTCATGAATCTCCAATAAAGGTAGTCATGTGTACGTATTATTGTTTTGGGCTTGTTGCTAATCGCGTGGCGATTCTTTCCATCTCATTACATTAAAGCAGACAGAAATAGTGTCTTTCATTCCCACATAATGTCTTGTCAGTATCTTTATTTTTCATTGTTTCCTCTCTTACTGAATAGGGAAACCTGAGCAATATAGATGTGCATCAACATTAATCTTATATTAATGTTTTTGTATAAATGGCTGAGTGACAATCTCCTGAAACGTAAAAAAAAGAAAGAAGTAAGGCATCTGCCCAGTTAAACACCGACTACCAACCCGCCCAACCTACCACACACACACACTCACTCTTGATTGAACTTCTATCTTTGTGAAGAATTTATTGACATAAGACATTGTGCAGCCCCTGACCATGACCTTAACCTTCACTAGGAAACCTCAAGTTCTAACCTCAAATCCAGGGTTGAACCCTGTCCTATCCTGAGGTAGAAGGCCTGAGTGATCCACTGATCACCAGTCGATTGACCCCTTCATCAAGTTCACTGAGGGTTCATTGATCCAGGCTTTGTTTTTAAACAACCACTCTATCCCCAACCATTTACCCTGAGAGGCCCTGCATGGACAGTCTGCCCTGGACCACAGGGTAAGCAGCCTCAGCAGGGAGGACATTCCCCAGGACTCCGGGATGCAAACTGACCAGGCCCCCGAGCCAACTACACTTGACAAGGGGTGGCGGCTCCGTTGAGCTCCTCTTGGATAATTACCTAATGATTCTAAAGTTATTTAATGATTTGAAAAAGTACTCTTAGATAATTAGAGGCTTTGAAAAAATTGGAGTGAAAAGAGCAACAGAAAACATCCACCACCAGTGATATTGAGTCAAAACAGATCAATTAGTTACAGTGGGCCAAATGAGGACCAGGCAGGTCGTTGCCCCACTTCCAATGTCTGTATTTCACATACATTTTAATTTAATATGTGTAAAACTACAGCATAAATATGTCTCATTTGTCTTTATTTCACTTTAGATTTAGAGTTTTTATTAATGAATGCATAATTAGAGGGTTTTTTTAAGGTAACAGTGGTTTGATGCAGCGTTATCCAATACCATGGCATCAGTGAACAATGGGAAATTAATCCTGACATGGACAGAACATGAAAAAATAGAAAATCCAACCTGGAATCTTCCTGATTGTGCTGATTTTAGCTGAGTCCAACAGCTCTAAATGCCACAAATATCCCACCTACTGGTCCCGCGTCCCACTGGTTCGAGAAAATTTTGAAGACAAAATACTTCTTTTGGAACATTTAGTGCCAGGACATAAAAGTGCCTCATTAAAGGTGATCTCATGTGTCCCAACGGTGGAGGGGGGTTGGGAAGAGTCCTGCCAGGAGCCCAAGAGAGCAAAGTGCAAATCGGCAGATGACGAAAGGAGAGGACAGAGATCAGAAGAACCGTGACACACACCTATCTAACCACACATTAAAGAGCTCTCAGGCTGCTCACCTCAACACAACCTGGCAGTGTCACGCCTGCGGACTGCTGACGGAGCTCAAGGCTGAAGACTAAGTGAGTACAATCTCATTCATGGCTCGTTCACTTCAATCTGACGCGAGGTGCAGATGTGCGAAATGAAATCAGGGAGATTCAGTTACAGAGGATGGAAAACTTTCATTCCTTTTTCATTCAGGCAGAAAAGGTTTCCCAGAATGGAACAGAAACTTCATTAGGTGTGTTAATTAAAGTTGCATGTGTCGCGTCAATACTCCTGCTGTGAGTGACTCCTATTGATTCAATTAAAACTTCAAATCAATAGAATTGGAGGTGACGAAAAGCTCCCCAAAGACAACAGAAATGTTGTTTGGTCCCCTCACCTGTAAGCTATTTATAGATGCTTTACTTTCTGTTTTCATCTCAAACATAGTTGAGCTTTATTAAAATAGTCCCTAAAATATTAGTTGATCTCATCAAATTGACATCTGAGATGATCAACACACACACAGCACAGACAATAGAACGAGGTCACTCTAGAAATGAAAGAGTTGTCTTTGTGTGTATGTGTGTGTTTGTGTGTGAACTTCTGCGGGGTCATTTCGATTGGCCTTATCGCGTATTTACGTTATTTAACTTGAACTAGAGTGACTGCTGATAATACTCAGTATGGGAAGGCGCTGCAGGAACCCACAATTCAGAATCTCCGCCCCACATGTTTCTGCATTCAGAGCAGGGTTTGTGTGGTTCTATTACAGTTGAAATGTAAAAAAAAACCTTCATCACCGGAGTTTTATTAGTCATTTTATTTTGTCTCCATGATTTTAAACATTCCTGTTATTTCCTCCTTAAGTGTCTTTGTTTGAAGCTGTATTTAATACAACTATAAAGATAAAGTTCTGGGTCTTGATCCAGCAGGAACCATGAGGTCTGTGGGGTCTCCCAGCGTAGTGACCCGCCGGAACGTTAAAGCTCATTCAAACCAGATCTCTGGTAAGCTCGTTTACGTCTCAGCTGCTGTTTTTAAAGCTGCTGCTTCATCACAGCATGAACGTTCCATTTCAGTTTGTAGCCGCTTGAATTGTTCTCCTCTTTTTGCAGGGGTGAATGATAATTCTGTGCAGGAGGAGGACCTAAAGCTGTGGCAGAAACACGCACAGGTGACCCTTTAACCCTTCTCACACTCTCCCTGCTCAACATGATTCATTTAGGAACACGTGTAGGTGATGAGGATTAAAATTACCCTTACGTTGTTTCCTCCTGCAGGAGTTGAAGGTGAAGGTTTTGGAACAGGTTCAGGATCAGCTCAGCGACCTGTTAGACAAAGCTCTGATTGAAAACGTTCCACCTTTTTACCAAAAGCAGCCAGCAGCTAATGGAACAACAACACACCCATCATCCAGGTCAGGAGGAGGCCACAGTTACTGTCATTGTTGTTGTTTGCTGCCATGCATTTTCCTCCTATTAACGCCATTAAAATGTTTGTGTCCATTATGATGCCACTCTAGATCCCAGAGAATGGACGACGGCAAAGTTTTTATGGCCAGGCCGTCAGTTTTGGAGTAAGTGGGACGAAAAATATGAAATTCATTCCTGCAACTGCATTTTCAAGCCCAATATATGTGCAAATTAATTTGAATAAATTAGGTTAAAAAAAATCAATATCTAATAATAAATTGCAAGCACAATAGTTAATTATACTATAGTTATAATATTTTTCTGTACGTTTCATAAAATTGAAAGATCCTACCTCTGCCTCTATCATTTTAAAGGCAGTGGCACTCAACATCCAGTTATATGTAATATTTATGACTGAGATGACTTGCTGTTGCGTGTATTTGTGGATTATAGATTATAAAAACCATTAATGCACTGAAATGATGCAACCTAATTATTTACTCTATGTTCTCCTTTATTAGCGAACTGTTTGAGATCAGCCACATCAGGACCATCTACCACATGTTCATAGCTGTGCTGCTCATCTTCTTTCTGAGCACGTTGACTGTGGACTACATTGACCAGGGCAGGTCAGTGTGTGTGTGTGTGTGTGTGTGTGTGTGTGTGTGTGTGTGTGTGTGTGTGTGCTACATACTGTACCAAATCCTTTTTCTACTTGAAAAAGTGGGACTTTTTGGGGAAGTGAGGACATTTTGGCTGGTCTTCACTACTTGAAAGGACAGGTTGATGCTTAAGACTTGATTTTTAAGGTTGGGGCTAGAGTTGGATTTAGGTTAGGGTTAGGGTTTTGGTAGTTCTGGTTCGTGTAACGGGCTGGGCAATGCATTATTCTTGTTGAAGTCCTCACAAAGATAGAAGTGCAAGGCTGTGTGTATTTGAGGATTATACTTGGAATGCCTATTACTGCTAATTAAGTTCAAAAAGACCACAATTAATAATGTTCTTATTCATAATTAGCTTCTGCTCGCTCGTGTATCATTCTCAGGTTGGTCCTGGAGTTCGACCTCCTGTTCTACGCCTTTGGCAACCTGGGCACCGTCACCTGGGCTTGGATCATCATGTTTGCCTACACCCTCCTGGTTCCCTACTATGCCATGCGGCTCTGGGGGTCTCTGTACCACACCTTCCCCTCTAAGCTGGGGCTGTCTCTCAGCACAGGTCTGCTTCTGTCAGCAGTGCAGATCTGTGTCCTGGGACAGTTCCCCGTGCACGTGGTTGTACAGTACCAGCTGCCACCGGCCTCCAGATTCATTGTGATACTAGAACAGGTCAGTGTGATTATGTCTGTCTGTTCCAGTTCTTTTCAAGTTTGTTCCTCACTGCGTGTGTTGTCATAGCAACGATTAAAAACAAAAGCAAACATGGACATGGAAACATTTACAACTGAGGAAGTATAAGGAAGAATATGTATTCTATTGAAATATAATGGTCCATCGAGACCATGAAACAAGGTCCACGGGGAATTATTTTGATTTGAAATCAGCTGTAGTTTACGCTCAGCTGACGAAACCTGTTCTCCGAGGAAGCCTTTAGACCCTACGCTCATGTTTGTTTGATTAAAAGAAATAGGCAAACAAATGAATGAAACATCACGGTGTTGACAGGCGCAAACGCAGAAACACAGACTGTGTCAACAGCACTTTCGCAACGGTGTCAAGTGTTATTACTGACTGACTCGCAGTTATTAATTATTCATATCGAGCATGTGATATTCCCTCAGATCCGATTTGTGATGAAGAGCTACTCATTCATAAGAGAGACGGCTCCTCTTGTGATGAACAATCCACCAAAGGAAGGTACTGGACACTTCTGATGGCAGATAATCTGGGCTCAGAACTGGATCGCTCACCTGTGTGTGTGTGTGTGTTTGTTTGTTTTAAGGAGAAAATCCCAGATTCCCAACACTGTCCAGCTATCTGTACTTCCTCTTCTGCCCAACGTTGATCTACAGGGAATCATATCCCCGGTAGGATATCTTGGACCCCCCCCCCCTCCCATGTGCACGATTTATTGTGTTTATTAGTTAATCCCAATAACCTGTTGACCCAAACCGGAGTCGATTTCATGGCAGGATGTGAGAAAAAATTGGGCCTTTCGTTCCAAACCTGAGATGCAATTAGAGGCACCTCAGCAGAGATAAAAATTAAGATCTGGTAAAACACAAATAACGGTTGGGATCCATAGCGACGGGCGCTCAGCAGCCGATCTGTCACTGTCATGGCTTCCTGGCAGTGCAACGCTGTTGATGACAAGTGCAGGTTTATGATGGCGCCGCGGTCGATGGCCTACGTGCATGAAACAATAACCTGTTCTGTCCCTTTGTTTCAGGAATTCCCACATAAGGTGGAACTATGTTTTTGTGACAGTGGGCATGGTAAGATCATAGTTTTATCTGTCAAGATTACATAAGAGAAGGTCAATGCAGGTCACCGGCTGAGAACATATGAGCCAGATGTTTTTGTGTTTTTTTCTGACTCTCTTTTACTGGTGCTCAATTTTAGATCTTTGGATGTTTGTTTTATGGCTACTTCGTCCTGGTCCGCCTGTGCGTGCCCGTCTTCCGGCCCGAGACAAACCAGCCGTTCACTAAAAGATCGATGGTTTTGGCTGTGTTTAATTCAATATTACCAGGTATTCCCAGGCAGACCTTCCATAACCTTGTATCTGCTTCTATAAAACTGCCTCATTTGCATGAGTCGTCAGTCTCAGTGAATAGAAAATGGGTCTCCGGTGTTTTCAAGTGTGTGACGCTCCCTCAGCAGCCCTCTGTTGACGTGTGTGTTGCAGGAATCATGCTCCTCCTGTTGTGCTTCTTTGCCTTCCTGCATTGCTGGCTCAACCTCTTCGCCGAGCTGCTGCAGTTCGCCGACAGGATGTTTTATAAGGTGCGTGGATTGGCTGTGGACACACTATCGTGCATCAGTGGCGACCACTTATTGATCCCCTGTGATGGACATTTGCTGTTACCAGTACAGCTGCTCCAATCTCTGTTAACGCGACACTTATTCAGTGGCATAGCTGATAAATAATTTAGTTTTCATGCAAACAGTTAATTTTGCAATCAAGGAGTCACTGGATTGTTGTGCTGGATGATTGTAAAGCAACTTTAAAGATTTCACATCACACCCACAGGAGAAGTTTGTCTTCTTGTCCTTATGCTAAGCTAATTTGCCTTCAGGTTTAGCACAGTGAGGTTTAAGAGTGGCTGAAGCATGTTGTCAGAAAGGTCGGCCTCTTCCCTAAAAACTAAACTGTCATCAGGACCATATTTGTTCATATGTTGAAAGAGTCTGACTTGTTTTGTTTTGTTGCAATATTGGGAAAAAGTAACCCTGAGGCCGACTTTTTAACCTCTTCAGTAACTTTATTTAATCAGCTCTAGATACTTGTTAAATATTATCTGCTTCTTTTTAACTTGAAAAACAAAGTCTTGGGACCCAGTTTTGTTTTTCTGCTTCCTTTCCCATTTTGGCCCCTCACTTATTTCTTCTTCTTTTCCTCCCCGGTGGATTTTTGCAGGACTGGTGGAACTCAACATCGTTCACCAACTACTACCGCACTTGGAATGTGGTGGTTCACGACTGGCTCTTTTACTACGGATACCGAGACTTTCTGTGGGTGAGCAGATTGGTGGCCAACTGGAACCTGCAGAAATAACAGGCACATCCGCCAAGCGGCTCCTGCTCGCTTCAGGATCACTGACGCTACAGTTGTAGTCGCTTAACTCGGATGTTATTTCTATAAATGCCTGCTGATGGAGCTAACTGGATAATTATGGGTTGGCTGTTACACAAGTAGACACCCAGGAGCTCCCAAAGGTTCTGATAAATCCATGGGTGCATATTTGATGCAGAAGGCTTTAATAAATCATTTATTTTACTCAACGGTGTATTTGCAACACAGATTTGCAACAGTTACACAGTTGGACTCACATGACAAGTGTGTTGTTATGGTAACTGTGTCAATAGTAGTGTCCTGATCTGTGAAGCCGACCCTCTCCTGGTCTTTGTTTAATCCCTCCAGCTGTCCAAGAGGAAATTCAGAACAGCTGCCATGCTCTCCGTCTTCATCGTGTCCGCTATCGTCCACGAGTACGCCCTGTCCATGGGCTTCGGCTTCTTCTACCCAGTCATGTTCTGCCTGTTTGCTGTGTTCGGAGGTGAGCCAACAGTCGAAATGATCCAGTCAGCGCTTCCAGATTTCACTTTAACAGTGCATCAGCATATAAGTAGGGCTTTTCTCCAGTACATTCACGTAGTTTTTTTATTTTTGGGAGAAAAGTGTGACAGAAATAAGCTGAAGATATTTGTAATTTAGCTTTAAGTATAGGAATTACTAGTAGATTACACAGCAGGTTTCCTGATATTAACCTCAGGAAAATGACACTTAACATCAGAAACCTGTTGACATTTGAGCTTCTAAAAGGAGTTTTACACGCTCCGATATAAACTGCATGTTCCTCCATGGTTTTTTCCATCACCAGTGGTGTTCAACTTCACTCTGAACGACAAGCGCCAGAGCCCCGTGTTCAACGTCATCATGTGGGCGTGTCTGTTCGTCGGCCAGGGCGTCCAGGTGTGTCTCTACTGTCAGGAGTGGTACGCCCAGACCCGCTGCCCTCGCACAGGGGTATGTACTCAACCCGCGCCAAGGCTTTGATGACAGTAGAATCACTGAAAATAATCCCAACAGCACTGCCAAGCCTAGGAAAAACAGGAAAAACTCATCTGTGCGCCATCGGAGTATTACGCAATCGGCGCCAGAGGACTCTGACGTCATTCGACTTTCACTGTTTTATCATCCTGGATTTGTTTTCCGCGTCCTTTTCCGCTCGCTCACAAGCATCTGTCATCACTTGTGACAAAACTTGTTATAGATGCGGGAACACACTCACGCACCCCCGCGATGGCGAAATGAGTTAACCCAGAAACCCGGCCAGCATCTGAAATCCCAGATGTGAGGGCTTTGCACGACAGATGCGTGCACATACTTAACACACTTATTCCACTATCATCTACTGAATCTCTGCGTATCTTCCAGCTCAAACACACTCTCACATGCACTAACTCAGATAGATGTTGTCTAAAAACAGGAGCGCCATCCATGAATTGTGATTATTACATGATAATGAACGGATGAAAATGAATGAGTAGATCACAGGCGCTACGAGGATGACGAGTGTGACGTGTGATGTGATGTGATGCAAAGTGATTTACACTAATACCCACTCCTCTTTCATCCCAGCAGAACAGTTTCCTGGAGTTGGTGACGCCCCGCTCTTGGTCCTGCAATTGAACCAACTCACCAGAACTCTGTAGAAAACAACTTAAATTTGAAAATGGTAAAGTTACTGTAATTAACTCACACTTTTCTTAAGTAACAACAGAACTCCACATTGATGCAACCCTTCATTCAGCCACTGGATTTGTTGATGGGAATTTGCTGGGAATTTGCCAAGGAAGCTGTTTTCCCCATTAGATTTGATGCTCAGCGTGTACTGTATATATATATATATCTATGACTCGTTAAAAAGACTTAAATTCTTTCAAATGTCTGTAGTTTGCTGGATGCTCTGTATATTGCATTTTTAACTTTGCTGTATTTATAATAAAGCTGTCTTAAATTGATGCAATTTGTGTTGTGTTGTGTGTGTGTGGGTGAGGGGGAGCTTGTACAAGTTTTATATATTTGAGGGTTTATTTGCAACTGGGTGGGATGTCAGTCAGGTTCAACACACTCAACGTCTTATCTGCGCCACGTCCCTGGGAATTCATACCGGGAGGAGACTAACAGCCAGGGTAATTGTTTGCATTAGTGATGTAAAGCTTTCTGTTCTGATACTCTAATACCACAGAGGTTCTGAGGCACAGCACAGGAAATGGAGAAAAATGAGAGCCATATCCAGCAAATTTACTGAGTTGGGCTTTATCTCTCCTCTCCCATATTAAAAAGTACTACAAGGGTCCAAAATCAAAGCCAGTGACCTGATTATGCCACCCATCACCTTGGACTTGCACTACATTTCGGTCTGTGTTATTAAAGGCTCTGATTAGACCCCAGAGCTATATTTTATAAGGTTTGCCTCAGTCAAGGCAGATTCATGTGTCATGGCTGCTCTTGTCTTTCCAACTGTCTTGTCCAGTACAGGCCATGCCTCGGCTTATCATGCATGTACTGTTGCATACATTATACAGACAATACTCAGCACAATAGTTGACCCTTATACTCCGAAATTTCACCCTTACAAATCTATCTGCACAGAGGATTGTGGGTAAATAGGCTGAAACTGCTATTTTTAAATAGTGAAAATAGGATGAAATGCAGGTTATCTTGCATTCTTGACTTCCTGCATTCAACCTTTGGATTTAAAGTTACTGTAGAATAACAATGCATATGGTATAGGGCTTGGGTTTATGGACTGCATCAGGATAGTTTCAGTCATCCAGGAGCAAAAAATCTGCTAAAAAATAAAATATATATTTAGTGCAGATTTGATTTAGAACAATGGAGAGAAAGAGATAACTGGTGATTGAACATGCAGATAAGCTACATCATCCTACTCTCATAACAGAGCGGTCTTATGTTTTGTCCAGATTTAAATGTTTCTGACAGGTGTCAGCCAATCCTTAAGAACCTCTTTAAAAATGGCAAATCAGGAACCATATTAAGTGTCTATTTGATATCAAACGCTGCAGTGTGATCAAAAAAGCTGTCTCGAAAACTTAATTTCTAAAGGTCGAAGGTAGTCTTGAGGGGAAACTCAAAGCTTTGCTGGGCTGACACTGACAGGGAAAACAAACCACAGAATTATAAAAACGTTAGAAAAAATAAGGTCTGCCGCAGCAGCTCCTCTTTCTCCCGAGGCTCCTGGGATGAACCAATTTAGAAAATATTTGATATTTATCTTGGCTGAAGATAGTTTGGAATAATAATTCAAAAACAGACTCAAGACAGAGTGGTTTATTGGTTTGTCAACTGGCAGTTCTGCCAAAGCACCATAGGAACCAAACTGAACAATAACCCACCTTTGTGTATGTCAACAGCGATGCATTCAGGAACAGTGGTCTTAAAGCAGGAGTAAATGTTCCAAACAAAATAAAATCCTCATAAATGGGTTTAACACAAGCACAAATTAGACAGCAGCTTTTGTAAATTACATTCCCTGTTTTTTTTTTTTCTAACAGCGGGTTACAGCTAAGGTTGAAATAATGGGTTGGGGGGGGGGGGGGGGCAAAGACAGGGATTAGAGATGAACGCACAGATACTGTCCTCCATCCCAAATGGCAGTGTGGCCGCGCGCACGTGCATTGGTGTGCTGCGTGTCTGCGTGAGAGATTGTGGGTACATCATTACATCAAATCAGCTTTGAGTGGTTGATCTGGAAAAAAGTGGCTCAGGATGGAAGCAGAGCTGTGATTTTATTCCGTAAAGTCCGCGGATGACCCCGATAATCGGGGTTTAGTGGGCGCAGGTTAGCTAGGACATGTGGATTAAAGGGACTGGTGCACTGGAAACCAGCAAGGATGGACAGTAAAAGGCTGACAGAGGGTCCAGAAAGACGGGGGAACATCCCAGCAACCGACTCTCAACGATTACTCGATAAGGAAAAGCTCCTGGGACAAGAAACCTCTGCGTATTCCTCTCGCATGGAGATAGAACTCTAAGCGCGCAGATGCAGCAAATCTGCCCAACAGATTTCTGCAGAGTACCGGTGGGGGCAATAAGCCCTGGCAGCAGGGGCATGTGGTAAACTGTGATGCTAAACCTCTGGGTCATGTGACCGCATCACCAAGAGGATGTTCCACCTCAGGAAAGAGCGCCTGTGCAACGGCTGTTTCCCTCTTACTCATTCCAATGACTGATGCTCTGTCATAGTGCATTTTTCACCCTTCTCACTTGATAAAAGGAGACATCAATTACACACAAATAAAAAATAGTCAATTCAGGAACAACAAGACTGTTCAACTGGTCTAAAAAAGTCTTTGACGTGTACCAGAGGGCTCTTGGTTTCATTTTAGTCCAGGTTTGAAATGGAATCGTTGTGGAATCATAAAACACTGTTACAGCATTGTTACACAAAGTAGGTAAAAATAAAACAGCTGAACTCCAGACAGCATTTACATATTTACGCTTCAGTGCAATCAGGAACATCTCATTCTGTCTTAGCTGAATGTAAACAGTTCCAGGGAGGAGGGCAGATGCTGCACGTGCTCGGTGGTGGAGGCTCAACCATGCAACGACAGCAAAGAAGAATAACGAAAAACATGCGTTCTGAGGAAGGACAGCTGTACCACCCGGCAGCGGCAGGAGAATAGCAGACGTGGAAATACTGTCTTTACATCCAGCTTTGTTAAAATACACACTCAAAAGGTTCCTGGGACCTTCGACTGTGAGAGGATCAACCCATGTCAGGCCTAAAGGGACGATTAAAAGGATTGGTTAACCTAACAATGTAAACAGGAAGCTAAACAGATATGGCTGACTGGGTGGCTGTTTCAATCCAGGTTATCACATTTTGCCGGTGTGTGATGCTGCCATGATTAGCACGATGCTCTTAGAGAAAGTTTAGATTTAAAAAAAAACAAAACAACAACAGCGTACAAAAAAAAAATTAAAATTTGGCATTGAATGTTAAAGAGTCTAACCACAGAATGATCCTGACTAGTAATCCTTGGCTGTCGCCGTCCGGTCTTCTGCGCTGCTTTTTGTGCCTCTTTACAAACCTTCTGCGGCGCCGGGTGTCTACTTCCGAGTGCGTTGCCTCGCCAGACGCTTCATGAAGCAACAGGTAACAGCCGCGATGATGACGATGCCCACAAACAAGGCAGAGGACACCCCGACAACCAGGGGGATGAGGAGCAGGTCAGCAACTGGAGAGGGAACCCAGAGAGGCATGTTGAAGGTTTTAGAGGCAGAACGTGTGGTGAATTGTGCTTTTATCAGCTTATATTGCAGCTTAGCAATATCCAGGAACAACTTCCTAAAGTCTCAAAAAGCCGCAGTGTTTTGCCTCCAGGCCTGCTGTTTCATATCCAAATAACAGTTGCTAACGACGATGGAGCTGTGCAACAGCCAGTGCTGTTTCCAAGCAACGGCCAACTTTGTCAACAGCATTTTATCTTTATGAATGAGGCAACAATATGACTATGTAAACATGCTTATCCTGCGGCAGGCCTTTACACCAAACATTATAAAAGCAGAATACTTTTATTGGATTATTGCTTAAAGACGCGACATTTTTTATCCTGAATTAATGCTTATAAATTTTACTCTGTATCTGCGTCGTGATAAGCTGCTAACACGTCTCAGGCGGCTAGCGCCAGTCAGCCTACTCCGGGGTCAGAAACGTCTGCTGGTTTCCAGTACCAACATCAGGATTTATCTTTCCAGGCAGTTCTGTGCCAAACAAAACTGAAGCGTACTGCTCAGTGGAAAAGTGGCTTAAGCATAACCACATTATTCACAGTCAAGTATTTTGTGGTATGTGTTGAATATTTAAACGCCAACAGAGAGAGACTGACCTACAAAAGACACATATCGACCCAAAGCAAACTTCATTTAATATGTTATAAAATGAGTTTATCGTCTGAAAGGATTTAATACATTTGCAGGATGAATACAGGAGAAACTTTGCTAGTTTTCATATCATATAAGACTAAAAGGTTAAATGTGGTGTCATGACAACACGTACCTCTGGCGTACAGGTAAACCGTCACTTTATTTGACTCCGCTCTGGCCCCAGTGTTGTACCAGCCTCCGTGTGGGTCCTGTCCCCACGCCTCAGCATGACAAGCGTACAGGCCCTGATCCTCCATGGTGGCGGTATGCACCCTCAGCCTGTAGCCGACGGTGGTCAGGCGGTCGACGCTCACCTCGCCGCTGCTGTTGGCGTAGGTCTTTGCGACACCGTCGTACATGAGCGTGGCTATCACTGTCGGTTCCGCTTCCTCGGAGGACTCGGGGGAGACGCTGGGGGCCGGGCCGCCTCTCGTTTTCGTGACTGGCATTGGCCACCGCAGCCACTGGACCTGCACCTGGGCGGGGCCTGTGGTCGTCACGGTGGCGTTGCAGATCAAGGTGACGGTGCTGCCTCTTTTTAAAAGGGGGCCCCGTGGGAGCTGCGCCCTCGCTGAAACGAGCACGTCTGTGGGAGGAAATGGCACAGTAGGACATTAGATCATAGAAGCTAAACAGAACACGAGGGACCGTGGAAGCTGTAAGATGTGTACGTAACGTTTTATACACGATTAAAAAGTTCAGACATCATTTTTCAGCTCAACCAGCCTTTCCAGGCCTCATTTAGAAATTGTTTGATATATTCATACCAATATGATCTTTGAACACCAACCCAGAGAAAACCCACCGCTCATTAACCACACCGATTATTTTCTCAATATGCCACTTTATGTCAACTTATTCATCAACTAAACAGCCAAAGTTTGAACAGGTTGGTCTCAACTTATATTCAGAGTGCTGAGAATAATCAATCCATTAAAGAAATCTGATGCCAGAGTAGTCAGATGTTGTCAATGGAGTACACAATGATTAATAAATTATTCATCTGTTATTCATTTTATTTTAAGGACGTGTTGTAAAGAGTTTGAGTGCTAGTAAATTTGACTTCAGCTCCTCCACTGCCTGCCTTCACCTTTGCTCTTGAGGTTGACGATGACTCCCTCAGACCTCTGGGTGAGTGTTGCCGGAGTGGAACTGCCAGGGTTTCTTCTGCCAGCGTACACGCTCACCACACAACGATACACCCCTGAGTCTAAGGGCTGCGCCGAGAACAACTTCAGAGAGTATGTCCCCTCGCTCAATTTCTCCATGGAGCCCCCCATGGACCGACTGAGGTCGTCCCCCCAGGTTACGACGCCGTCTGGGCTCAGCTGGGCCACCTCCACCTTCATTAAAAACACAAATTTTCAGTGAATGGTTTGCACTTGTGTGATATGTGTGGTGCAGGTTCTTAAAAAAAGGTGTGGATACACAGATTAGCATTGGTTGCTTGAATGGCCGCAATATGGAAAAATATGATTTTAAATATCTGATCTCTGACATCAATATGTAATGAATCATTTAAAACAAGAATAAAACGAATGTCTGCACTCATGCACCTCCACTCCATCGCTGCTCACAGATCCCCTCCTCATCCACTGAACCAGCAGGCCCGAGCTGACTTCAGACGGCAGGCCCTGCACCTCACAGGTAAGGATGAGAGGCGACCCGACCTGCAGGGTCACCTCGCCGCTGGGTGAGGACTTTACGCTGAGGGACTCCGCTGTGAAAAGAGAAGCAGGGGGTTACAACTAAAAAGACAATCTCCGAACCAGCCAGATTGGGGACTTGACAGGAAGTGACATATTGTGAGCCGTAATTCTGTGAGAAAGCTGGATGGTTGATTACACCCTTAATGGAGAGATAAAATGGATTAATGCTGCTCACAATCACATTTGCACGGTCATATTCCGCTGATGGGACGCACTTACATCAGCGGGGGCGTGTCGGCACAGTCAGAAGATGAGGGTAGAAGCTTGAGGGCAGATAAATGTTTCCAACTGTGTTTGGTCAAACAAAAATGTTTCCATTGTTGCAAGACAGACAGCTCTGCCCAACAAGAGGCCCATTATTCACCTCGGGAGAAAGGGGACGGCTCTGACTACTGTATTAGTCACCTAGCAAAGGTCCCATCTCACAGGAATAAACTGTACTTGTTTAAGAGTGTTGGGTAAAAGCAACACAATCTGGAAAACAGAGTTTCTGTAAAAAGGTGATTTTTCTGTGGTTTCATTTTAGATTTATGGCTGTTGCCCTACAGAGAAGCGCCATTTGAAACTTTATCCTGAGAACTATACCGACATCAGTCTGACACAAAGAATGTCTTTGTAAGCTACAAGAGGCCAAAGTGGGACAAACGATGACTTTAACTTTAAATATGTAAACAAGAGCTTAGCAAAAGCTCTTTAAAATGTGACAGGAGCCTAGAAGAAGAGCAGCAGGCAGCTGTCTGCTGAGCTACTGTCAGACGCCACCAGCTCCTCATGCTCCTCAGACTGTCAGAAGATGTCCGCTGGACACCACGAGACATTATCCTTCGTTTACGTGGGAAAATAGATATGTACAAAGGTTGTTTTTTTTTAGATGAGACGGCTTGTTTTTGGTTCCAATAATCCTGGCCAAGGCCTGGCTGACAAAGGTAGGAAACTGATTTGAGCTGCAAACAGAAGCCAAACTTAATGCCGTGCCATTTCTCACCCAGCTGCCGGACAGTCAGATTGCCAATTTCCATAGTCCTCTGGGCAATCTTCTGCCACGATCGGTCCGGGTCCCTGATCCACTGCGAGGCCTCACAGAAATACGAGCCCGCGTCATCCGGCTGCAACACTTTCATCCGCATCACATACATGCCCAGTCCGGCCTCTCCGTTCCTCTTCTCCAGCGTGATCTCGCCGCCGTCATACCGCTTCCGGTACGAGCGTCCCGGAACAACACTGAGCATCTTGTCGATGGAGATGATCTCCCTGACCGTGCTGACCTCTTCTGCTGCTCCGCTCGCCGTACTCTCGCCGCCGCCACGCTTCCCAAACATGATGGACACATGAGTGAGCTGCTCTGACTGGATGCCGGCTGAGCAGCTCAGCGTTAATTCGGTTCCCTCGGGCACCGGCTGGCTCGTGAGGGAACGGGAATAGCTGATCTGGAGTGTGTCTGGTATCACTGAGGGTGGACAGACAATTATATTACAGACAACACAAACCACACATCTTACACATGTAGCTTTAGTTTAAGAATAAACCACAGTGGATTGTAGTTTTTAGCTTGACTTTATAAGGTGTGTGTTGCTTCACAATAGCGTTCTCCCTCGCTGATGTCACAACCAGCCCCCCCAGTAACTTGGCAGCGCAGTTCAGTTTGCTCCCCGATTCAGCAAGAATAAAACTTAAAATCTTTGTGTTTGTTGGCAAAGCGAAAGAAAAAGTTTAATTTCTCTCTTCTCGGAGTTGGCTCAGCTGGAAATGAGCGCATGCTGAGAATAAATCGCTCACATTACAGTCGAATCACAAATCTCTCGCCAGGATTTCATATTATACATTTTTTCTGCCCTTGGGTTGATCTCTGCACGAGCACATTTGGTGGAAGTGACTTATAAATCAATAAATATTCATGGAGCTTCATGGAGTGATGAAAAAGCAGGCTGCATCGAGTAGAAAAGGCTTTTAACTATTGTGTTCTGGAATGAAGCCTTTTCCGATATTCTATATTCCAAACATGGAAGTTATTTAAAGTATTGATTTAATGATAGGTAGATGGTGTTGTTATTTTCTCAAATAGCCTTTTTTTAATACCAAAGATGGCTCAGGCTGCAGTGGACCAGAACAGGAAGGTCCTGGGTTTAAGATGAAGTATCAAAGGGGACACGACCTGGCCCCCGACCGATTCCTCCTCCAGATCAGAAGCACCATCCTGTTTGTTGTTGCTCACCAGAGTAGAGACAATTTGGTGTAATGTCTCACTCTTTGTTCGATACAACATAAGCAACAGCCTAAAGCTGTCCATCCATACAGATCATCATTCTCCGGCCAGTGAAGGCTCTTCTATTGCTCCTTGTGCTCACTTGGTAACTAAAATTGATTTTTTTTATGTTCAAATGTTAGAAATGGCACCCATTTGGTAACGAGTTTTGCTAATTTCCACAATATTCTTAAAAAAGTCAATCTAAAGTCTCAGCCAAACGAGTCCTTTGGGATCACATTCCTCCAAATGAATGTGAAACTTTCCAACTCGCCATAACAGTTCAGGGTCCCTCTCAGAGACAAGCCGCTCCGTTCAGCAAACGTATCAAGGCTGGACTTTCTGCTACGCAGTCATCAGAACACAGCCTGGACCGGGCACATGCAGGTCGGGCCACAATCAACCCAATCTAGTAATCCAGAGCCACCACGGGGACAGCTGACAAGACAGAGAGGCTGGAATCGAACCCAAAACCTTCGCTGAACGGCTAAATCCCCGCTTCTTTGGGTTTAACCTTAGTGTGTAGGTTCTTGGTTGCGACACAAGGTCATGTGACACAGCGAGCGATGAGAAGGAAACCTCAAATCTGACTAAAATGTGCCCCAATTAGCACCATGACTAGTACAAAAGCTCCATTACATTGTGGGAAAATGTGTTTGTAGCTGTCATAGATCTAAGTGCTTGTAACTTGCTCTAATGCCAGTAAGGCTAAAGAAAAAGGCTCTTCTCTGTCTGCGAGGATCAGACCCCAGATCGGTCTCTCACTCTGGGCTGAGACGACCAGAGAAATCTGTCGGATCTCAGCTCGGCTAAGCGGAGCATGATGAGCTACGGCCCGTCTGCAGCTACTCGCTCATGATTAGAGGATCAGAATAGGGAGAGGGGAGGGGGGGGGCCGTCACGACTGTGGTTTAAAAACATGCACAGTTCACCACAAAATCGTAAGAAACCTAGTAGGAGTGCGGGCACCCCCAACTATGAACTTCTCTCAGCACGGGTGTTCACCTGTAACCATGGTTACTTCACAAATATTTAAATCACATATGTACCTTTGACAGTCACGATGGCGCTGTAGTTTCCCTGGTAGGTGCTGTCTGTGCTGGGTGTGTAACACTCGTACTTCCCCTGATCTTCAGACCGGAGCCTCTGGATGACCAGCCGGATCTTATCGCCCGAGTCCCTCTCCACCCGCACCTCGCCGCTTTTCACCCGGGGCTGAAACGGAGCGTAAGGGAAGCCCTTGTCTCTGGTGGACACCACGCCCATCTGCCTCCCCAAGGAATCGTCTCTGTACAGAAACCACTCGAAGTCCTGCGTGCGGGGGCCTTCGTACCCCGAGACGGAACAGGGCAGGGCGAGGGGGAAGCCTGCAACGCGGTACAAGGGTCCGACTGGAACCGCTACGTCCCGACACTCGGCGATCTGGAGCGCTGCAAAAACAAACAAAAAAGAGCGACAGAGTGAGGGATAGCGAGTCGAGGTTGCACTGACAAGTTCCTGTGGGTCACTTTAATCACAGGAAGTTTGATGCAACGGTCAATATTCTGAGCTGATGACTGGCTAACAAGGAATCAATACATTAAATAGCTCAGGAGAATAAAGGCAAATAGCAGGGAAGGTTCAAATACAGCTAATGGAGGTGCACTCAGGGAAATTTGATTAGAGTTAGAAAACACGTTCAGGTTTAAAAGCAACAATAGAACACGCAGATACTTGTTGTGGTGCAAAATATAATCAGCTCAAATTGTTCAATAAATGACTGAGAGGCATTTCAATGCTCAATATAACCCATTTCTTTTAAAAGGGAAGCTCAGACAAGCACAGCAGGTGGTTAACTTCTCCCTGAAACTGGCCTAAAGTTCTGAAAGTTTAATAAAGGACGCCGCTGTCGACTTTTATTCCTGCCGTTTGGGCAGTGAACACTGTGTGACAGGGGCAGGAGATGATGTGTCCAAACTAAAAGAATTCAAACAGAAACTCAGTGGCTGTTTAACAGGAATCCGAGGATATTCAGCAGTGCAGAAATACTCTGCGTGGCGGCCTCGGGCGGTCTGGGGTCAAGCATCGCTGTTTCATGCTTATTGTCTGGCAGCCTTTCCCATTTATCCTAGAAACTCCCAAAGAACCGAAACGATGATCTAAATACCGAAACCTTTTTTTAAGCTGCGACAGTGAGTCAATCACATGCTGATAACAAGAGGTGGAAGATAACCTGCTGCATCATTAGGACAAAGAAAACAAGCTCTGACATGAGGCAACAACAGCCGTATAATTACAAGGAAAAAGGAGCTGTAATAACAATTTTAATACACTTTAAAGACCATTAATAATCAGAGTGAGTCGCTTCCATATGTATTGACATAAACTCTAAACAATGCAATCCCTGTGATGGGAAGACAGCTAAAAACAAATCTGAATTAGGCATCGAGCAACACGTCTGTTTAATGCCACGTAAAGTTAATGGCTACCGGTACTTGCTCAACTAGAAATACTAGATAGGCGTCTGCTGGCACTCCCGTAGGTGTGTGTGTGTGTGTGTGCCTAAAACAACGGGAGCTTTCTCACAGGCTGAACTACAGCCTCGTAACACCACGCACATAGATAATGACATGGGAGACTAGCATGAAGCTTAAGCGGATCAAGTCCTAATTAACACCGTGCCCAGACTGATAGGACAGGGGGACACTACAGCCTGTGACAATACTCCATTCTGTCTGGATTAAACACTGGCAAACAAGGAGGGAGACCCAATTTTCCTGGTCCAAAACAGCTGACTGAGTCACAACTAATGCTGTTACTGGGCATTATTCACAATAATTAGGAATATTGGGAAAAGGCAGATTAAAACATTTCATGGGCTTCCCGTCCATTTGCTGTTCAATACAACCACGGGAAAAAGAGTGATTAATAACTGTTTCACATGCTGATAATTTAGTTATGTGGAACTCTGTTGAAACAGTGCAAAGTGTGGTCAAACTGGGGCAAAAAACTGGTGCAGAGCCCTCAAACCACTGAGGAGATCATTTGATTTTGACTTCCTGGATGCCATTGGTGTCCAGTCTGAGTAGTCACAAATGTTTCTGTAACATTACAAATTCAGCATGAGTAAACCTTCACCGATTTGTGGAGTGCTATCATGTTTGGAGACATAAAGTATGATTTTAGGTGATAATACAGAACAGAAATACTGTCACTTAAGGCAAAAATAAGAATTTGCAGAAATAAAAGAAGGTGGAACCTCCAGTTGGAGACAAGAAAATTCATGATAGGTTGCAACTAAAAAAATTAACTTGTTACTTAGGTGTCAGTCAACACAACTTGTCTCGAGTTGGGAGTTGAAGCACAACAGCTCAAGAAAAACCCTGGATTTGCCTCAACGCTTCAATACAACAGAAAAACATCATCCCGCGCTGCAGGGTGACCATTAAAATGGCTGCAGACGTATAACGCGCAAGTGCACGCTGCAGAGACTGCATTAACCCGCCGACGTGCAGCAGTTAGAAACAATCATGCAAATACATCCCTGCATGACAGATGGCGGTTTAAGTCGCTGTGTGCAGAACAAACAGGTACGCAGCCCGGCTGCACTCACCCCAGCACAGCAACACACATAACGCCGCTTTCATCGAAGCCATCACGGTCCTTATCTCCCCCCGCGATGTCCAGATGGATTAGAATGACTCGGATTTCTGTCTCCGCGCTCCTCTGCAACCATAGTTCATCCCACCGTGGCGACCGAGTGTCTGTGGAGGTAGACAATGAAATTGGGGGGCTGTAACCGTACTAATAGGGAGGTAACCGTCAGGTTACTGCAAGTGGGTCAAACTGTGTTTATAAATCAATATGGTTGAGAAAAATGTCCCACCTTTTACCCACGATCCGTCCCATCTTCAACACAACGAGGGCACAAAAATGTTCCGGTTTTCTTTTAGATTGCGTCGCCTCATTCCAAACGCCGCGGACGGCATCTCAGGGTGCGTGGGTGCGTGCACGCGAGTCTGTGCGGGACAGGACAGCAGGGCGGGGCATGCATGCAAAGGACAATCGGACTGGTGCCATTGGTCAACAGAAGGACGGGGACATTTTTGACCAATAATAACACGGAATTCTGAAGCGCTTGAAATACTTATGCCGGACCGCAAGGGGGCGGTAGAACGGCGCTTAATTCCCGACCGACTGTCCAAGAGAAGAGGGCAGAAGAAGTATAGCAGCGTTTATGTAGATTTTATTTTGAAATATTACTTTAGCATAATAAAACAAACACCTATCACTCTGGAAGTAGTAAAATAATGTGTTAAAAGAAAATATGTACAGTATCAAACTATTTTACTCTAAAACAGAATATTAGTTAATAGTTTTTGCTGTTTGGTGCTATATTTATTGGAACACACACACACACACACACACACACACACACACACACACACACACACACATATATATATATATATTATATATATATATATATATATATGAGGAAGTGGCTGACATTGAGGAAGTGGCTGATATCAAAAAAATATGCCAGTGGCTGACAAAGGCCGGGCTGAAAGACAGCACAGAGGCACTAATCATGGCTGCACAAGAACAGGCCCTGACAACCAGCCTGACATAGTGGTGGTGGATAAACACCGGAAGACAGTGGTGGTGATAGATGCAGCAATCCCGAGTGATAGCAACATAAGGAAGAAGGAACACGAGAAGCTGGAGAAGTACCAAGGGCTGAAGGAGGAGATGGAGAGAATGTGGGGCAAGAAGGCAACAGTGGTCCCAGTGGTGATCGGGACACTAGGGGCAGTAACACCCAACCTGAGTAGATGGCTCCAACAGATACCAGGAACCACATCAGAGATCGCTGTCCAGAACAGCGCAGTCCTAGGAACAACTAAGATCCTGTGCAGAACCCTCAGACTCCCAGGCCTCTGGTAAAGGACCTGAGTCTGAAGGAAGGAGGCACCGCCCAGGAGGGGTGAGGAAGAGATTTTTTTTAATATATATATATATATATACAGTATATTGCATCTATTCCACGTGTAAAAATACATAATCCCCAGTATTTTTTTAGTAATGTGCTTTTGAACATCTAAACAGCCAGCTTAAACGCGTCTTGATACAAATTATTTAATTGTATAAGTATATATTTGTATTTTTGTGGGTTTATAATGCCATTGTGGGATTGTGCCAAGTACCCAGGTACATGCACAGATGTCATTCATGCGTGAATAATGTAATATGGGGTGATTAAGAGAGTTAGCCACAAGGTGGCGACAACAAGTTGCTGGACCGAGAGGGCTCCATATTTGGTATACATATATAACATATGTATGTCATATGTTCACGATGAACCAGCACAGTTAGTAACAACAGCAAAAAGTTACATCCTTTCTGCTTATAGTAATAAATGATTGTACTAATAACTATGCATTCTTATCATTAGCTATTTTTATGCTGTGAATTATGTCACATTTTTCTGATGTTTCTTCAGTAACATTGTTAATAAGCATTAATTAAACAGCCAAAAATGCTTTGATCATCATGGAATGTTTTCTTTTTTTGCCTTTCCCTGAAAGGAAACACTGCAACACTTTTTTTAAATAATATAATACAATCATCAGTTGAGTGTGTCAGGGTAAGATATATCTAATAAATCTAATTGCATTGGATGGATATTCATTGCTATTCCTAAAGAGTAAGCCATCAGGACATACATCCTTTCCTTCCCTCCTCTCTCCTCCCCTCCTCACATGGAAACATGGATGACTTCACAGTGTGGCATGGCAGCAAGAGAGGGGAAGTCATTAGGGTATTCTGGGTTAACAAGGCGGCGAGCAGGATATGCAGACTTCAGCAAGAGCCTGCAGCAGCACTGAGGGATGGCACTCATGCAGAGTAAACTTCCTCGGCTGTATGGCTTTCACTCCATCGTGATGGTTTTTTTGGACAGTCAGACTGAGATGTCGTCAGGTCTATTACCACTGAAATCAATCTGCAAAAAGCGTAATGGAGCCCTGCCCTGTTAATCAGAAATGTGTTTGCGTATGACATGAACTCCAAATCCAAAAGTCAAATCCTATCATATTTTATACTCTCAGATGAAGGATTAATGCTGTTTTGTAAAAGCGGTTCTTGTCAGTGAGCTGAGGAAAAAACTACAGGGCAAATTTCAACTGTGACCGGACTCTAACTGTCTTTAGGTATGAGCGAGTTAGTAAACCGTGTGTGTCTCCTGTGGTGGACTGGACCAGGGTGTATTTTTGCCTAACCAAACTGCTGGGATGGACTCCAGCACCCCCAGAATAAAGAAGCAGTAAACACAACGTGGGTGGAAATGTCATATTTGTCACTTTTCCCTCTAAAAATGGTTGCATCCTCAAATTTATGTTCCTACTGGGCCACTGCTTTTAATTCAAACCTCACACATTAACGTCCTGCCAAAGGTTCAGTTAGCAGCAATACGATAAAATGCCTTTTTCTTTTTCTCTATACTAATTTATATCCATTTATTTTTTTATTTTTGGATGGGGGGGGGGGGGGGGGGCCTAGATGACGCCGATTCCTATTTTACTGTGAGGCAGAACTGTGAAATAAAATCATCAACTACTGAATCTGTAAGTCTACCAACTCAGACCGTGACTCAGCTATATTACGTTGCTGGCACCTTCCTACCCTTCCTTACGCGAGGACTCCCACTCCGTTTCTTTTAAGTCCACTATAGACTAAACCGTGACCTGCTGTTTGAGTCTGCCTCTAATTAGTTTCTACTTCCAAAGTCAAGCAAACACCCCTGCTGCCATTGGTGGGACGTCAGGAATGCCATCAACGAGATTCACGTGGCATCGAATCCTCGTTTGAGGACGGCACCTTTTTGGTTTTTATGTTCGTATTTTATATGGACTTCACCTCTGTCTGCAGTTTTAGGGCATTGCTAGGCAACATAAGGAGCAGCAGCAGAGACACATGCATGTACAGCAAATGTGCTCCTGACAGGATATTAATAAATGTCTCTCTTATGGCTGTTTGGCTTAGAAGGTTTCCTCTCTTTATTACAGAATGCGAGAGCGATGTTTAGTTTAGTATTTAACCGCACTGCCTGACATCTTTTGGACACAGTTTGAGATTGGAAATGTGTGAGGTTGATCAGTCCGTTTTTCTTGGAAGTAGACCTTTTGGTTTTTTAAATGGCTCCCTTACATCGGATTTTCTCTCTCTCTCTTGCAAGCATGCGCACGCACACAAACACAAACACACACACACACACACTCGTACAGCTATCTTTGTGGGGTATTCCCACTGATTTTATTTTATATTCAATCACTTAAGACCAACCAATTTATGCATAACCTCAATTCATACCTTATCCTTTAAGTCTTTACCCTGAAATTTAATGACACATTTGTGGAGCTCAGCGTTTTGGCCCCACAGTGGTGGTCAGACCTCACAGTTTGAGTGAACTCTCTAGGTTATGTCCCATAAATTGCTCATGAGCAAATGAGATAGTTATTCTTAAATCTTCCGAGACAACCAATCTCCTGTTTTCACATATTTAAAAAGTCTGTCTCTTAAATCAGAAACATTCTGAGGGAGAACTGCATGTAAAGATTATTTCTTTTCCATGAAATAATCCCCATGTGGTCTTAAAATGGCTGAGATGTAATTCTAAATCTTGTGGGCATCTACGAATATGCTAATTTAGCGCCACTCTGGCTCACCATCAGCCCACTCTATGTCACTCAGTGGCAGAGTCTAGCTTTGCAGATTCACTGTTTTATCCAAAAGCTCTTCTTCTTCAGAACCCAGTGAAGTGATTTAATTCAACTTATCGGCATGCAGAATTTGCTTCCTGCACTTTACAATACAGGTAAGCCTGTTCGTGTGTGTATGTGTCTTCTGGTTGCCACAAAGAGAAATAGAAAGTCTATTGGATCATTTGAGAAGTGACACAGAGAGGAGAGAAGTGGAGGGATTGGAGGGCAGGGGGAGGCCACAGCAGCAGAGGGACAGTCTGTCAGTGGGGGAATTGGAAACATCTGCAGTGGTCTGACTGCTGGTCTTCCCCCTGCTGCCTCATGTAGACAGTTGCACACAACAAAGATATGAGCTGGGCCGCAAAGGGTGTTCCAGCCGACTGTGAGGGTGACGATACATCTGCCATCTTTTATGGAAGAAAGATGGTGGCCATGGTTGCGTGTTGTTAAGGTTTCGAAATCTGTTATTTAAAGGTGCAACCAGTCTGAATAAAACCCACAATGTTGCACTAAGGAGTGGAAAGGTGACATTTGGCACAGTTACATCATTGAGCACAAACCAAATAGGTCGACACGCTGCTGGACTCCTGAGTCTTGAAAAATAAGCTCCTTTTCCGCCAGCATTTCCAGGAAAAAGCCAGGAATATTTCATCCGACCACTTCTTGTAGCTTTTCTTCTTTTTCTCCATTTTCAAATGACTGAAACACAAACAAAGTGTGTCCCAACAATCAGCCAGGCCCTCCTAGGTTCCATTTTTCAGGGACAGTTTGGGGTTGGGGAAAATGTTTTTGAACAGGTAATATAAGTGGAAACTCTTCGTGATTTTTCAAAATCTCTAAAGTTCCTGTGGAGGAAAAGAGGCGATATAGTGACATGCTGATAATGTTTATTCAACAGACCGAGTAAAGAGCAAAATTCAATAGTTGTGGTACTCAGTCAAAGTAGACAACCCAATATTTACGTACTTTCTATGCAGAGATCTTAGCCATGCGTCGCCATCGAGGGTGGAAAGCAAAACCCTGCAGGAGGCCTATTTGAATATTAAAGACTCCAAACTCCATCTGGAAGTGTGTGAAAATAGTCCCGCTGAACAGGAGCATACATGTCATCCTCCTTAATTCTGTCAACCATGACCAAGAGTGGAAGCTTAAATTATCAACAAGCTAACCAAAGTTGCCATTGTGTGTGAGTTGACGCCTCCAATGTTGCGGCCTGCATGTTGCCCACCTGTTTCCAGATCTTGTGTTTGCCCTGCGTGCACTTGCACAATTAGGACCACAACTGGAGCGTGTGCAGCGTTTAGAATCAGGGCCCTCAAGCGAGAGAGTGTAAGTAGCATCAGTGTGGTGACCATGGCGGTGGTTAGAGGAGGAGGAAGAGGAGGAAGAGGAGGGGGTCGGACAAAGTTAGACAGACGCCAGCCTTGGTTTGGAGCAGAGCCTGAGGAAGAACTGTGACTGAGAAATGGTGGCGGGGTTGGAGATAGGGGGGGGGGGCTGTATGAGCGATGAATAAATGGAAAGAGGCCACGGCCGTGATGAGATGTGAAGACTACGGATGTAGAGAGGAGGGCGAAAAAAGAAAAAAACCAAAATGAGCTCGCTTCTGGAAGGGATGCTGGGACTGTGGGGGGTGGGGTTGAGGAAGAAGAGGAGTAGGAAGTGGGGGGGCTGCTGCTCATTTACCAGCGCGAGATTGGAGCCTCAGTGGCTTGCTCGCATTCAACCACACTCGGGCTTTGATGAGGGCTGGATCCTCAAGCTCAATCAGTCCCACATGAGTCCAACTGAGAGAGCGAGTGGGAGACAGACAGAACTGAGAGACAGAGAGCGAGACGGAGGGGGCGGAAGGCATAAAAGCACTGAAGGAGGGATGGAAGACAGGAAGGAGAAAAGAGACAGGAAACAGTAGATGTACAGAACATAAGGAAAGGAGGCGGAGTGATGGCCAGAGGGAAAGAAAAGCAATAAAGAAGCCAACGTCAGGATATGGCTAAATGGACGCTCACAAAGAGCCACAGAGAACCAGTTTGGGACTTTCCCTTTGAAAAACAAACTACTGTCCGGAGCGAGACTGTTTTCATAATGCATAAATATTTAAGTGGATACATGAGTCACCGTGAGTGGATTTATGCAGGGAAAACTCAGAGGCTTGTGACCGTGCATACACAATCGCACAAGTGCGGCTTTGCATGCTTCTGACCGTGTTGCTTATTTGTATGTGCGTCTGCGAGTTAAAGGAAAAAACAAGTTGAACTCTGAACTCTCTGTTTAATGTCACGTGCTGCAGCTGCGATGGCAGCCGGGTGTGTGTGTTCGTGCATAAGCGTGCTGCGCTTATCCAGACTCTCCCACATGTATCAGAACTTCAAAACTCAAAGATCACACACACACACACACACACACACACACACACACACACACACACACACACACACACAAACTCACCAGTCTGCCAATAATTCATTATATAAATCTGTCTGTCTGTCTGTCTGTCTGTCTGTCTGTCTGTCTGTCTGTCTGTCTGCCTGCCTGCCTGCCTGCCTGCCTGCCTGCCTGCCTGTCTGTCTGCCTGCCTGCCTGCCTGCTGTCTGCCTGCCTGCCTGCCTGCCATTACGCGTGCTGTCTGATCGAGTGTTAAAGATTTCAGTAGTTTTGGAAAGCACCGCACAGCGTGAGGTGGAATCGCTGTTGGCAGACCTCTGAAATGAAGTCAACTCATCCATTTTCTCAGCCACTCTGAGCGGGCATGTGTGTCAGCGCGCGCGTGCGCATGTCTCTGACTGATCAGGTGACATGTGGCGTGGCGTCACTGGCGTGGATGAATGTGGCAGCGTTTAGCGGTTCTCCTGAAGCTCAGGTCTCTCACTCGCTCGCTCTGTCTTTTCCTTTCTCCTTTGCTCTTTCAACACCACATCAGCACCAGCGGACCACAGGATCATTACCCAATTACTGTGTCTCTACCAGAGACAGGATTAAACTTACCACCCCCATCTGCCTTCTCCATTCTCCTTTCTTATGGATAGCTTTCTGCGGGAAGCAATTAATGTCAGCAGCTGCGAGGAGCCTCAAATGGCAACTGTTTAATTAGTAGCAAGGCTGATTTGGCCCAGTATGGACCATGAAATGTGTAACAGCATGGACTGTCCTGAAGAAACCTGCAGCCAAATATGTTCCACTTCTGTAACGGCAGAACGGAGGATCCCTACAGATGTAATTACATCCATGGCATAAAAGTGGATGATGTTATCTGGACAATAACCTAAAGGCTGGCTGTAACTCTACACTCTCCAGTAGAATCCCCTTTACCCCTTGGCAGAGATGGAGCACTGAGGTTACTTTATTGGTTTCCCTAATTGGTGCCAGTTTCCATTTTCATTTCCAAAAACTACAGTGGCGTACAGCGCTGCATGTGTGTGTGCGTGTGCGCGCCTATGTGAGGGAGACACTGAGAGAGACACGGAGGCAGCTGAGAGACGCTGCATGTGTAAACATATGCAGCAACTCTGTGATGACTGTTTGTCCCGTGTTCTGTTTATGTGTGTATAATGAGTCAGCACTGATTGGCCAAGTTGATGTGGTCAACAACGGAGGCAGTGGGAGCACTTAACAGGAGCAGTATCAGTGGAAAAGAACCTCTCGGGGAGCACGGGGGGCTTGGAGGTGGGGGTGGTGGTTGCAGGGTTGGATGGATGGATGGATGGATGGATGGATGGATGGATGGATGGATGGATGGCTGGCTGGGGGCAGCACCTCAAGGGGGCACAAGTGCACATCGTGCCTCCAATTGTGGGAGTAAATTACACCAAAATACACGGAAACTGACCACAGCTGAGCACAAAAGCCACTGTGACAGAGGGGCAGAAGGGAGAGAGAGAGAGAGAAAGAAAAAAGAGAATGCTTCAGATATATATAAACACACGTGCAGGGGCTGCAGGAAAAGTAAACAGGGTAGAGAAATTTCCTTGGCCGTCTAAATGCATCAGTGGAGACAGCAAGTATGAGAAGATGAACAACAGGATGCTGGTATATTTTAGACATTTACGAGGACAAACCGGGACATGATCGAAGTTAAAGTAATGTGGAGGTGCTGCCACGTATTGAGTGGATCAAGGCTAAGTAACCTCACCCACTGTGACCCATTATTCAGCAGCTCTTCCCTGTAAATGTGATAATTATATGCTGTCTCATTCAGAACAGAACAAATATACAAACCCTCTTGCTTCTGTTTAGTATCCCAGTAAGTCAGTTGTTACTCTGTTATAAACCTAATTAACAGCCACGCTTTTGCTCCCGCATTTACCCTATGAGTGCATCAGTTAAAGTTTTAATTCTGAGGGTATTGACATAAATCATTTTTGGAAATGTAACATAAAATAAAAATATATTTGTATTTATCTATAAGTCATTTGAGAGGTGTACTTGGACTTGTGTACTCAATTATGTGTCGTAGACTTGCGTGATTGTGTAGGCGCGCAAGCATCCACGTGTGTGCTCCTCTGCATGTGTGTGTGTGCATTGGCGGAAAAAAAATGTAAAAAAGCACTATTGTGTAGCGCAAGCCACGGGGGCCTCTTTCTCCCCCATCCACCACAACAAAGAGCAATTAAACGCCGCTGCCTTGCCAGCTGAGGAGCCAACCGCCGGCCGCACTTCCACAAACAGGCAGATCTGTATAAAACCAAAGGGGAGAAGCAATAAAGGCCAACCTACCGGCAGCGACACCCCCCACCCAATGCTCTGATGATTTAAACCAGAAGGTGACTGGCTGCCTGGCTTCACCCTATCACTCACTACCGGGCGTTTTCAAGCCGTGCTGCCTCACATGCAAACGTTCCGTGGCTGCGATGTGTCACTGCATTTGGCCACATGCAAGAAGTTCCATTCATCCGTTTTGTGTTAAGTAGAGTCTTAGTTGGGACTGGAGTCTATCTCAGACAGGTCACCAGCCCACAGGACTCACTCACTCACTCACTCACTCACTCACTCACTCACTCACTCACTCACTCACTCACTCACTCACTCACTCACTCACTCACTCACTCACTCTATAGTCACCAATCAACATAGTGTGCATGTTTTTAGCCTGTGGGAGGAAACTAGAGTGCTTGAGAAATGCAAGGCCTTTGAAAATGAAACGTTTTGTCACTGAGGAGGTTATTGAATGATTTTAGGTCATCAAAACATAATTTCACTCAATCAATCATTCATTTATGCACACTGCGCTTGAATGTTCTGCTGGGTCTGTTGCTGTATGGGAGGGTTTTATTGACCAGCAGGAGATCCTTTCTCAACCTTTCCTCTATCCAGTGAAACAGAGGAAATTGAAATGCCTACTGCAGTATAATGGCTTCTTATGATCTCCAATTTTTGTTTCCAGCTCTGTAGTGCATTGGTGCGATCCCTGCACACTTCCTGTCAAAGTTTCCTGAATCCAGACACCGAGCCTCGAAAACGCTCCAAAAACTGTGTATAAATTCAGTGTCCAAATGCGAATGATTGATTACTCCTCGATCCTTTTCGCACACACTTGTTGTCTTGGGTCTCAATTCTCTGTGACCCCGGCAGAGGGCAGGAGCACAGGGACCAACCCTGAAGCGGCAGTGAACCTGGCCTCGGCGTAGCCCAACCCTCATCCTGGTTTTAGCGTGGGCCGCATCGCGGTGTCTATGGTCAGGCAGCCTGGAGCCCTTGGGCGCTGGCAAGGGGTGCGGGCGTCCGGGAGGGGCCCCCTCAAAAGCCATCTACAAGGGGCCACACCCACACGGCCATTACGGTGGAGGCTGTTCGAGGCTTCTCCTGAGGCCGCCTTCCATTTTTAGAGCAGCAGCACAGTAGACCACATGCTGTGGCTTCAGGCAAGTGGAGGGAAGGAAGATTTCATCTTTATTTTCAGTCAAAGAGCCATGGACTTTGGAAGAATTTTGACATTTGCTCTCCAGTGAATTCAATGTGAGACATGATCTGCTCGCCCTAATTAAAACTCCAGTCTTTATTTCTGATTAAAGGTCCCTCTCAGCTGATATTGTCAGAGACAGGCCAATTTTGTGATATCTATAGACTACAAATACCACATCTCAGGACCATAAATCGTTTGTATTATCCCCTCCTCCTGGAAATCATGAATTAATACATGAACCAAAAGTATAAATTTACCACATCTTGGGATTTGATCCAGCCTTGTTCAGGAGTGCATGTGGGTGATGCCTTGGGTGGTCTTAACGGACTTGCACTTCCTCTTGCACACACGTGTGGCTAGACTCTTTTGTTTTGATTTAAGAGGTTTTAGGTTCTAACTAATAAACTCTCCTTTAAGTATGGTATGCTTATTTTACCTTCAGTGTCATTCTATTCCTGTACCATTTGCCCAGCCCGCTCCTCTCGCCATTTTTCGATGAATTTTTTTCTTTTCCGGCTCCAGTCCACTGAACAAACCTCGTGCATCTGTTGAGCTGCTACTTTGGCAGTTTTGAAGCCTCCTTTAATCCACAACCCCGTTAACCTAACCCTGTCTTGATCCCCCTCTCTCCTCTTGATCTGCATCATCAAGCGCCCACATCAGTCTCTTCTGAGAAAGAGGAAGCACGAGTCAGGAACGCTTCACGTCTGTTCTGTCGACGGGGGCATTCTGAAACTCTAGACGGTCATCCATCTACAGCACCGACAAACTCATTCAAAAGATATTATCCCTTTCCGTCGGCACAATATGGATCTTATAGCTGAACAAATGTTCCAGTCCTCCAAACCACTTTTTTAACGGCACTAGGATGTCAAATATAAAGCTTTGAACAATCCGGTAGATGCTGGGTCACCACAAAGCTAAAGTGGGCCTAATAAGAAAAAATAAAGAAGCTCTAGAAACACTTATCTGGTTACACTACACACCATCAAAGTGTCCTATATTTTGTGAGTCTTTTGTTTAAATAACTTTTAAATATTAAAAAAAAAACTTACCAGAGTGTGACTTCATTAGCTTTCCAAGCAAAATATTTGAAAAAAACGAGTTTTTTCAAATAAAAATAAGTGAAATTAATTTACATATAAGTTTCTTAACACAAAAATTAACATAAAAGTTTAGTAACACAAACTAAAAATGCTCATGAGCATTTAAACCATGACCTGACAAATTTGTAGTATTTCCTGTGGCAATATTATGTCACACAGAACAGTAAAGGACTTTTGTAAAACTGAATGCTACTTTAGACCAGAAACAATTATTCTATTTCTAGTTAATGCACATGTAATAAATTAAAAAGTGGAAATTCAATTAATTAATTAAAATAACTACAATATGGATGTTTAACCCAGAGTTGAATTCTGGTGAATTCAGTGAAAAAAGCAGATCTGAGAGGGGAGTTCATTAAATAAAAGAGAACGGAAGTCATTTCCCAAGTGTGGCTCAGCAGAGAAGACTGCTGGTGGCACACACGCGACACATGGAACAGATCACACGACGGTCGGATTTGCCTTTACGAAATAAAGCAGCCCGAAATAAGAAAACCTCACTTTACTCCTTTTAAAAAACCTTACCCTCATTTTGGCAAGGATCCACAAAGAAGTAATGAGCTCCCACCCAAACCTCAGCACCAGCTGGGTCAGGGTCTGGGGGAGCTGACTACACGTGTGTAAACCATCCGCAGGGAAGGGAAGGGAAGGGAAGGGAAGGGAAGGGAAGGAAGGGAAGGGAAGGGAGGGAAGGGAGGGAAGGGAAGGGAGGGAAGGGAAGGGAAGGGTAGGGTAGGGTGGTGGGCTGCCTATACCGTAAGCATGGCAGTGGTCTGCGAAATCATTAAGAGCTGTCATGGCTGCAGAATGGAGGGATGAAAGGGTTGATGGCAGAATCAAATGCATGTACATTTGATTGATTTTATAGTCATGGAAGAGGTGTTTGATTTATAGGTTTATGCTAGACTGCTGTGATTGACAGCTGTCCCACACGTAAAAAGTCATATTTTGCCAATTGAGAACAAGAAATTCAGCCTCTTATACTCGTTGCGGTTCTGTTCCTTAACATTTCTGCACATTTAGTGTCAATATATGAAAAAGCCATCTCATTTCAGCATTGTCAATTTAAGGATGTTTGATATTTCCTGTCAGGTGGGACATGTCCTCTATTTAATTTGAATCTGTTTCACAACCTTCCCTCCATTTTTTACACAAAAGGAAAGATAATTAAGAATCTGTATTTCATCAACTCTGTTATTTCATGAAACCTGTGATTTCTGCAGGATAATTTGACACTCTAAAGAGTCAAAATCTATAAAAAGTCCAAATTCAACTTACAATGGGCCTCTGGCAGCCTAAATATCCACTGATGATGTGACTTTTTTCCAAGTTTTCTGTCTTTGTTGTGTGTGGCTAATGTGATTTTCTCAGCGGGGGAAAGGAAAGAAATATAAAACTGTTTTTTGGTGAAAGATATTTATTTCGCGAGGAGTTTAGATTCAGTGTACAAACACAAAAAGATGAGGTGCAACTACAAAGGCAAAGAACTGGTGGGAGCCGCTCAAAACAAAGAGAGAAACTCAACTGAAGGAGAACTCCCCAAAACCAAAATGAAGAAAACCAAAAAATGAAAATAAATCTCTTAGTAAAAGGCTCTCTTATGACAGGAATCTAAACCCAGTCATGGCGGGAAAAGAGCATCCTTGCGTTTTCTTCTCGAAAATAATTCCCTATTTCATGATGTTTGCTCAGCAGACTCGGGTCGTCAAACTCGTGTCAGGACGAGTCCACGAGGAGCACAAGTGTCTAAGGCCTGAATATTTCACATACGTGTCCACACTGGGACGTCCTTCTGATCGGGTCACCTAAAAGAGTCGTGAAGGCGCCGTGATGATTGTCTGGTTTGTGTTTCCTGACTGACAGAGTCAGACTTAAGTGGTGCGGTTATTTTGGTCACCATTGTCGGCATCTCCCGTCTTTTCTTTGAGCCGGGAGGTAACGTGGCATTCAAGTACAGTTCGAAGTTTAAATGAACTCGCTAAAAATAAAATGTTGGTATCTGAAAGAGAAACAATGCTATCAAACACGTCTGCCGTCGGGAAGACAAATTTCAGACCAATTCTTTAAGATCATGAGTAAAATCAATGTCCGACCTAATTGCATAACTTTGCATTTAAGCAGCACCCACAGGAAAAGCCTAAATGTTTAATAAAAGAATAATCATTAAAACAATTTCATGATTTAATGGTAAGCAACGATGAAAGCAATATATAGTAAAGAGCTCCGGTATGGAGGACAAAGTGGGTGAGTGAAAGCTTTGGTTTTGCGATGATTTCCTGGCTTGAATCAGAGTTTCAGGCTCATGTCGCACCAACAAAAGATTGCAAAAACGAACTATGTAATAGCCAAATAAGTCAAACTGTTCCTCCAGATTCACCATCCAAATAGTTTACCAGAAGCCCTCCGATGGAGCTGAACCACACACAGTAGAAGAAGCCAACCACCGGAGGCCGATTTACATAACAAGCGTCTTGACTCCATGGATGTTGCTTCAAACGCGACCTTCCACTAAAAAGCGTTGCACTCTGCAAAAAATCCCTGTCATTTCCCCAAGTATGTATAAAGAAATATTGAAACAGACTGTCATTGCGCCATCCAGAGCAATTGCATGTGTGACGCCTGTTGGGGTCATTAGGTGGCCACAGGTCTCCTCTACAGACGGGGAGATTACAGGCCAGATGTCGACTTGTATACAGCAAGAAGGCGGTGGACTGGGATTTGTTTGGAAGTGGATGGACTTCTGTGTTTCCAGAGCTGATACTTGCATGTAATAGCGTGTAAGATAAACACGCACGAAGGATGTTGAGTAACCGTGACGATGCTACGGTAGGACAGAGCAGGAGCGGCTCTGCGTCATCCTGCAAATGGTAAAATTCCTCCTAAAGAAAAACAGTGAGTGTCCCCAGCGCCGTGTGGGATTGCGTCTGACATGTGCGGTCGCTGAGACATCGCAGCGGGATGGAATAAACTGCACTTTGCTGGGGACGTCAGGAGCCGAGTGATGTTGAAACAATAATAACGAATAAATTTTTTTTTTTTTTGAATGATTTTGCATTTGTGTAGGGAAAACTTTACTTTCTCTTTAATGCGATTACCGCCGTGTCTGGAGAGTGAATGTGCTGTATCCACTGCTTTAAACACAGTCTGTTGGTGGTTGCATTAGTCAAAACCACCAACATGCCCCAAAGTAGAGACAGACCGCTCATGCCAGTCAGGTCATTTTATTAAAATCATGCTGTCCCTCTTTCAGATCCAGCCCAAACAGGCCTTCGGAGCCTCCCGTCCGATGCCGCAATTTGGAGAAACAACAGCAGCGCAGATAAACATGATACGCGCCCTGTTTTCTTGCAGTCACTCTGTCTATACGTCTGTTATCCCCCACTTCTCTCGCTCTCTCATTTTCCGTTGACAAGCTCGCTGAATCTTTGACCACACAGCCTGGAAAAATAGCACGGAGTCATGCTGCAAAGCGAGCCTACCCCTGACCCCGATTCCCTCTCACCACATTTCCATCAGCAGCAAAATAAAACACATCTAATCATTTCGATTTTCCCCCTTCGTAACAGTATTATTAACATTGTTAATTTTTTGAGGGCTACAGCCCAGAGGGGAATGTCACGGGAAAGGCATTATGGCGAGATCCTGCGTTGATCCGTCATCAAACACGCTCGCTCGCTCGCCGTAACGACCTAACGATACCGAGACAAAACCGTCAACGTTGAGGCATTAAAACCCGAAAGTCACGTCAACATATAGAGGAAGTTCCATGAAGTTCAACTGCTTTGGTTACTGCTTTTTTTCCCCTTCTCGATATGCTTTTACTTGACCACTTGTCTGGCAACGCTTCCAGTCCTTTTTCAAGAAAGAACGGCTGCTGGATGAACTTGTACAAAAGTGCAGAAAAGGAAACAATTGAAGCGTAGCATAGGCTGAATGTTCAACCTGTGGAAGCACACTGGGATGAGCTCGTGTTATCAGTAAGTAACAATCCCAGACTTGATTTCAGACTTGGAGGATGAACTTCCTGCTTTAAGAGAATTATGGGTTTTCAATAATTAAGAGTCCAAATTAGATTAGAAAAACAGATCAGATTACTTTTCACTGTTTTGACCCCGTGAGCTGAAGCAAAGGATCAAACAGCAGAGAGCCAAAGACTAAAGTTAGAACAATGGAATTTGATTGTTTATTTCATTTGAACGTTGTTGCTTATGCAACGTAGAATACAATCGGCCAAGTACCGTGTATAGTGAAATACAGAGTTATACAAGAGTAAAAAGCTGGTCGCTGCCTACGAATGTGGAACTCCACAAAAGTATTGTTTCTTCACTCCGTCTCGCTGGGAGTGGCGCTCTTTTTCTGAATAACCAGAGGAATCTTTGCCAGCGCCAAAGTTACCATGACTAGAAAAATTGACCACCGCTGAACAGGAGTTGGTTGAGACAATCAATAGGATGTAAAGAAGACTTAGGGGGAAACCCAAAGCCTTCTTTACATTTACCTTATTTTTTTACATTTATAATTCTTTACATTTTCATTAATTTCTTTAGATTGATTATTCACACATGGAATAAGGACTAAAGTTATAAACAGGTTCATTATAATTTCCAAACTTTTCCAGGTTCAGAGATATGACAGTGTTTATTAATGTCTTTGTGGTGGTGGAATTTGGTTTTCTCACTAAAAAATTGCATTTGTTTAGAACTAAAGCAAACCGATCACATTTTTAACTACCTTTGTTTTTGCCAGATGTGAGTCTTGTGGAAGAATTTTGCATTTTTAACCACAATTAATGCAGTCAGTTGTACATCAATGAAGACTTTGCCGTGATCCTTTTTCCTGAGAAGATAGTTGATCTATGCATCCAGACTGGTCTCTGTATTTAAAATGCTCAGGATATCTTCAAATACCAAACATTTGCTGTCTAATAAAGATCTAGTGAAGTTACATTACGACAGTACACTTCAGGATCAGTCCAGTCTTCTATAAGGTTGCCACGGACCTCGTAGATCTCAGCACCAGAGATTCTTTCAATCAGCAATTTGAATCAAACTCCAAATTGGGAGATGAGATAAAATGAGGTAAAATACCACCATTGAAACATTGTGCTGCCATAGCAACCTAAATGGGAGCAGATGCATGACATATGCACAGGAGCATTGTCAAGTTTTATTCTGCAATTATTTGCTGTTTGTCAATCAACACACTGTGAAAAAGCTTCATATTTGCCATTTTTTGCATGTGCTAATGAGTTAGCAACAGAAATCCCTGAAACTAATACATGTGACAACTATCCATAAGAAGCATGTAATCAGTGCTGGGACACATAATTGTGCCCACCCAGCGCCCCAGTGTTCATCAAGCCTGCAGGAACCTACTGCAGGAACACAGAAACCCAAACCACATTGAGCAGAAAATAGTAAATAGAGCAGAGAAAGCTTTTTGAAGAGGCTGTAAAGAGTTTAACGTATTCTCTAATTAAAGATTTCACTTGCTATCTTTTGAAGAGACCTGTAAATGGGAACATGGCAAGGTTTTAGAGTAGTACAAGTCCTCTAAAAAATGGGGGAAAGCAATCCATGGGGTGGATGGAGTGCTCACGCTCATTCCCCTAAACAAAGTATAAAAGATAAAACACTGATTCACTTTAGGAAGAGAAGGAAGAGTTCACGCAACAGCACCCAGCCATGTGTCAAACCATGCCCCAGGTGGGAGGGAGAGGAAAGGCCACATTTTTCAAATATAAAACCCTTTTTCTTCAGGTTTACATGACCGCGAGCCTGGGGTGTGACAGCGATGGCAGCGGCCTTTGTTCCTCTCCTCGCAGGTCTTCTGGGATAAGAAAATAAAGCGCTGAAGGTCAGTTGGAGAGCAGACTGCCAAATATAGCCGCTGTGTTCCTGTGAGGGCCAGACTCTCCAGAACGACAAGCCCAACTCTGGCCGTGCCCTGTAATTGAGGAGAAAATAAGGACAGAAATTATATGTTTATTTTTGACAACAATTTTAATCTTCTGTGCTCCCCGTCAAGGAACGAGACGCCCACAAAAGTCGCTGAGAATCCGTCCCACTGAGACTGAAAGTTCTACTATTTCAAAATGAACCTGATGGATCTGCCAGGTTCTGCCAGTTTAGCTCAGTGTTATCTGTATTGGGCCAATCTTATCAGTTTTGATATCAGTGTTGTTTGACATCAACAACCTGCTCTTGACTGTCTCTGATGTCTGTGAACGCTACATCTAAAATGGCTAAAAATGCTGCTACGATCGAAATGTGCCCATAAAAACTGCTAAATGTTTTGTCACATTCTATTGCCGAAAATAAGGAGTCCGAAGGGAAAAAAAAAATCTCTGGCCGAATATTTTCCGAGGAACCAGTTTTAAGAATATTGTGATTTTGTTTTTTCAAAGCACATACCATATGGCAACATCTCTGGATATTGTTTTATACTGTATACATGAGTACATGCTCTTGTTTTAGACAACAAATGTGAAAGAAAATCGGCATTTAAAAAAGGAAAACCACCAAACTTTGATAGCCTCGACTCTAATTTCTCCCTTCTTTTAAAAACTAAACTAACTACATCATTGCGCCTCCTCGCCGCGCCGCGTTAATGCGTAATCTAGATCCACTTTATTGGAAGCAATAATCTCTTCTTTATTTTATTTAACGAGTCGGTCCTTTTCCTCAGCGCTCGTCTCTGCAAAACAGTCCCTTTAACCATCACAGTTAACGTCTAAAAAGGCAGTTAAATGCATTTGAGTATATTGGAAACAGAGGGAGAGGGTTGAAACCAGAATAATAAAGTTTCGGATGGAAACCACAGACTCCCTCAGCTTAATTTTTTTTATATATATAATTTATGTGGCGCAGGCCGAGGCTGTACATGCTAGTTCTTTATTTTTCCTCCCTCACAGGAAGACTGGGTTTTCACTTCTTATTTACAGAAATGACTATATTAGCGGGGAATATAATTTACAGCGCGCTCGTTATGAAGAGCTCCAACGACGTTAACCGTCTTTCTCCCCCCTTAGACTGCAGTCCGCTAATCCCAATGGAAAAAAAATAATGCCGGTGAAATTGAAATAATGTCAGCGTGCTGAGTGATGAGTAACCCATTCATGCATACACGTTGAAAAAAAAAAGGAATCGGCACAATGCGCTCGGGTTGGTGGGATGTCCCCTTCGCCATCCACCAATCTCCATCCACGCTCCTCCATTTCTGGGTTTTTATTGCCTCTTAGCAAGTCTTCAAAGAGCCCCCCGAGCCTGTAATTAGGGGGCGGGCTCTCGGGGCCTCAAAACACTTCCCCGCGTTGGCCCAACTTCTCCCAAAGTGTCCCGGGACTCTGAGCTGCGCTTCTCCCTCTCCCCTTCACTTCCTTTGGATTTTGTTTTCTCAGGGATGGCCGCATCTATTCTGGAGGTAGGGAATATAATTGTAAGTATTCTTTCATTCCTTCTTTCAAACTTTTAAAAAACCCTATAAGGTGAATTGCAATTACAGTAATTAAGGGGAGAGATAAGGCGACTTAAATTGAGCTGCTGACAGATTTTGTTTGAGCACAACGCAGCTTTGCCTTTTGCCTTAATGACATAAAGACTTCACCCAGGAGCCAAAAGAAAATTGGAATTTGATAACATGATATCTGGCACAGACACCAGGGGCTGGTTAGTGGTTGGAGGAAGGACTCCACAAGGATTGTAAGTGATAGACCTAAAGCTATGTGATGAAAAATGTTTAAAATTATTTAAAAAAGAAAAAAGAAAAAAAAAGCCAGGCGAACCAGGGGCTTGTGGTAAGAAAAGGAGAAAACCACTAATAACCTCTGAATGGGGTCTGAATGGAAACATCATGGGTAATAACCTTAAAATGATGATAATGTTTACATCATGGGCCAGGAATAAAATGTAAAGGATCGATTGTGAGGGGAAGTTCACATCACAATAATAAATTGCACTCTGATGAAGTTCTTTTAAATAAAATTCATTCTGAAGCACCCTGGCTCACACATAGAACGATCTTATATTGTGGCTTCTCCCTTATTAAAAACATTAATGCTCCAAAAAAATAAATAAGTAAAATGACAAGTTTAAAAAAGTTTGTCATATCCCTTAATAGTATAACTGGGGCACAGGTACAGTATATGATTGCACATGTTTATGAGATCGAGTCTACGAAAACGAAGCTTTACAGCCGACTTGAAACGACAAAACCAGGGAATTTCCTCCCCTGCAAAGCAAAGCAGAACCTTAGCGGGTGTAAACAGTCCCTTCCTGAAACTGCTCTGACTGCTCTGAAAACAGAGAGCAAGAAAAACCAGCGGTGGCCGTCAAACGTGTTTTTTATTAGGGCTGACACCGACAGGAGCAGCAGCAAGCGCCCATTTCCTGCCGACCTTCTCATTTGTTGCCTCTTGTCTCCTCCTCCTCCTGCAGGAAGATGCACGCTATGGCTCCAGTCCTCTGGCTATGTTAACTGCTACCTGTAACAAGTTCGGCAGTACAAGCCCCGTCAGGGATTCAGCTACACCTGGGAAAACCGGCAGCGCTATTCCAGTAAAAAAGCCCTACACTATGACCTCCGACCTCCAGGCGGCAAAGAATGGACGCGCCGCAGACGGCAGTGGCTTGGCGGACTCCTACACTGGCTCCTTCACCGCAGCTGGAGGAGGAGGCAGCGGGCTGCTTACCCCCACTGGAAGCCCCCCTCCTTCAGGCGGAGGGTACACTACAGAATACCACCCTTTCTCACACTCCTTCCAGACCTCTGGCTCCCAGGACCCTTCGCTTTTAGTGTCGAAGGCCCACGCAACAGCCGACTGCCTCACCAGTGTCTACACCTCACTGGACATGACGCACCCTTACGGCTCCTGGTATAAAGCCGGTATCCACCCTGGCATCACTGCCGCGCCAGCTAACGCCACGTCTTCCTGGTGGGACGTCCACCCCAACTCCAATTGGCTGTCAGCTACACAGCCCCAGTCAGACGGAGGTCTCCAGGCTTCGCTCCAGCCTGTCGCTCCCCAGGCCTCGCTGAGCCCGCAGCTGCCCAGCTACAGCACCGACTTTACGCAACTCAACCCAGCCCCTTATCCTTCTGTGGGACTGGGCTCCTCCTCACACCTCCTCCAGCCCTCCCAGCACATGCTGCCCCAGGACATGTACAAGCCCAAGCCTGTGGCAAGCACAGGGTTGATGGAGAGTCCCATGGGCCTGAAGCCTGCCAGAGGATCAGGGGGCTACAGCGGAGGAGGCGCACCCACCAGGTCTTCATGTGACTGCCCCAACTGCCAGGAGCTAGAAAGACTGGGGGCCTCGGCTGCATCCCTGAGGAAGAAACCGGTCCACAGCTGCCACATCCCCGGCTGCGGGAAGGTGTACGGCAAGGCCTCGCACCTCAAAGCCCACCTGCGCTGGCACACCGGCGAGCGGCCTTTCGTTTGCAACTGGCTGTTTTGCGGAAAGCGGTTCACCCGCTCGGACGAACTGGAGAGGCATGTGCGCACCCACACGCGGGAGAAGAAGTTCACCTGTCTGCTGTGCAACAAGCGTTTCACTCGCAGCGACCACCTCTCAAAGCACCAGAAGACCCATGCAGATTCTGCCATGCAGGGCAAGGCCGTGGCCGTGGAGGGCGAGACGGACCCTCGGAGCGAGGAGACCTCCGAGCTCAACAGCAGCGCCGTGCCCACCAATCCTGTGGCCGACCAGATTGCTGGCGGAGAGGAGAAGACCAGCACGCCCAACGGAGTGGAGAACAGCAGTGGGCTGTTGGAGATCTGACTGTAGATGTTCAACATGGAGGGCTCATAATTAGTGGTGACAAAATTCACCTTTAAATTAAAAAGACACTATTTTCGGCTACAAGCTATACGAAAGGACACCAAGTGGTGTTTGAGAGACTTGATAAATGACTGAGTACGATGCAGGTAGCGCTCACTTCTCTTTGTCTGGACCACAAACACAAACAAAGCGTGCACATGTGCACACATTTACATATAAATATGAGCGAACAAAACAATGACACAACATTCAGTAATGTACACACAGAAAGGAGGATGAGAACTGTGCAAGAACATACACATCAGCACTCTCTCATCACACATATGCACACACACGCACACATGCACACGCATACACACTTAGCCTATACACATTTTCTGCCTTTCAAATGAAGCAAACCACTGGGGAAATTTAATCTGCAGAAGCAGAAGGAAAAGAGCTCCGAAGCCACAAAAGGAAAGTACAGTAGTTTCAGAAGGAAACTTATGGTTAGAAAGATGAAGAAGGAGCATCGCATGCAGAGAAAAATCTGATTTACCGCTGAACTCTGATACTTATTCATTACTCTTGAAACAATCAGCCTTATTGCTTCTTGTTGCCAAAGACATTTTGATGTAAAAGGCTTTTTAAAAAAAAATTCATTTCACTTTTGTTTGCTTCTCATGTCTAATTTAATTACATATTTACATAAATAATCTAATTTATGTCTTAAATTATATAGTGCCTTGCATTCTGCAGGAAATATGATACCTGAAAATAATGCAAGGTGGTTGAAGCTGGCCAAAACAAAGATAATAAAGCATTAAATTAAGTTTTTTTTCTTATTTATTAGTTACTTTGGATGTTGGGAATATGTTTTAAAGATTTATTTATAGATCTTGACGTTAGCTGTTCATATAAACTATTTCTGTCTAATCTGTTAATTGTAAAGTCTTCCACAACTGGCAAAGCAATAGTTCACCTCTTATCCTAGTTTGTACATACTATATATTTACAACAGTATGTAGATATTCTTAGGTGTGCTATTTTTCTACTTGTTTAAAATGCATTGTTTTTTCCCCTAAATTTTTTTCCATCTTTTCATGTCAAACAAGAAGATCTTCACAATGACTCGGTCAAAGAAACAAGCAAGAGCTTCCTTTTTTTGGGAGGGGGGGATGGTTGTGAAACCAGTGTATAAAAGAGCATTGAAACGAACCTGACAGAAGGTAAACGTGTAAATTTGTCATGTTGTCGTGACATATTTGGTGCTTTTACAAGTAAAGACATTTGAAAAGGATTTTATTTGCCGGTGTTTTTCTTTGTACCACCATCTCTGCACACTTTATCCCCGCCTGCTCACTCACCGACGTTCTTCATATCTTATTATATTTCCATCTTGTCACAGCTAACCAAATAGTTTCATTATCTTCTGCAGTGCAAACAAAGCGGTGCACTGATGTGAGGTCTCAAATCTGCACAATGACCCCCTTTCAGGGAGCCACTGTAGTTACACTCAAGACAATTACTCCACTCTCCGGCTTGAGAGGGGCAATTACTGAGAGCGATGCGCAGGCAGAGTTTGAGGAGAGGAGAGATTAGGATGGGGGCTGCAGTTCTCTTGTTTATTGAGTAGGGTGGGCAAACAAAAGACGTCACTTAAGGAAGGATGCTGGACCAACGACGTGAGGCCGTAATGGACTCTGGCAGCCTGTGGCAGTTCTGGCCTGTCAAACGCCGGTAATGTCGAATGACATTTTCGGTGTTTGTGCAAGTCGCGACCTGTTGCGAAGTTTCCAGTCAAATCCTGGAAAAGCTATACTGCAGACTCATAAAAATACTTGAGATGGGTGGACTCGCCGTTAAAAAGGAGATAGCCTCGGGAATGAAAGCTATAGCACGCGTCCCCTCCAAGAGGATATAAACAGAGTGGATCTGTATTAGGATTGTTATCATCGGCAAGAAGCAAAGTGCTCAAAACTAATTCTTCATTATAACATTGTTGTTGGGGACATTTCTGGAGATGAGAGTTCCTTCTCCCTGAGGAGGTACATCGGGATCCCCATGAAGCTCACGACTCCCCTGTTATAACATTTACACTTCCCAGGCTGCATGGTTCCAATTTAGGGCTTCTAATGAGCTGTAGTTGAGGTCAATTTATATGAAACATCCCGGGGCCGACTCTGTCATCAGAGGCCGACATGTTTATGGTGGTCTGAAGTGGGCGCGTGGTCGAGTCCACGACATAAAAGGCAAGCGGTTGGGGGCGGGGGGCTCTGGCTAGGGTGTGTCAGGCCGGTGGGTGAGGGTGGGGTCGGAGGGGTTAAGAAGATGGTCAGCGGCTGCTGTTACTGGTGCTGTCTGGAGTATGAAAATACACTCCCTCAGCAGCGGTGGTGGCGCACTGCAGCCGTAACTTTATTTTTACTTGTTTTCTTTAGAAAGCCAGGAAACATTAAGTGTCGCTTTAAGTCAGGTCATAAAAAGAAAAATATACACAGAGTGACACAAGCAGGGCAGGAGAAGATGCTGGGAAATCTGTTCCGTGTGCTTTGCCCATATGTGCCACTGTGCTGCTTTAACAGGATCAAATGGCTGAATTAGTTGGGGCAAAGAAGGTTATTCCAGAAGATCCCGGACACACCTGTTAAAGTCGTCCAAACTAGCTCAAACTAAGATTTAATGTTCATTTGAGCTGTGATTAGTTAGACTCAGGAAGTGGGCACCAAAATTGATCAAAATGGAGTTAGAGTGTAAAAAGCACCTAAAGTGCACATTTTTAGAAAATATGCCTCACTTTAAAATTCCACATCTTAAGTAGTATTTTGGAGGTGGAAGAGACTATTATTACTGAAGGTGCTGCTGATCTAGATCATTCGGGATCTTCATAAAACTGACACTCACACTTCCTGATAATCAATACTGTGGATAAATGGCATGTTCTCTGCAGTTTTCAAATGAAATAAAAACAAAACAAAAAAATTAGGGGCAATAGAATAGCAGTCTTAAAATGTCAGTTGGTCTGAGATCTGATAGCAGGACCGTTTACCCTGGTCTGGGACTGTGAGAAGTGACTGCGCACCGACTGTAATGCTAATGATGCTCCCTTTCCTGTCATTATCTGGTCTTAACTGAGTAGTTAAGGAAAACAGTGGTGTGTGATGGGACATAGCCACAGGCACCGGTGGGGGGCTGCTAAACCTTATCAACGAACATCGGATGGGTACAGGCACTGGGGGCTGTGTTAGGGCAGGACAATAGCACAGGTGTCTGCAGGTGTGGCTGGATGTCTATGGAAGAATGGGAGGATGCCCAGAGGCTCAGCAGTCAGGTCACAAGTAAAAACAAGATAATGCCTTTTGTAGTCAAGAGAAACGGCAGAGTGACCCGAGTCAACCACAACGTGACCTGATGAGCACAGGAGGAGGTGGTGGAAGAAGAAAACATCACAGATAACAAAAGTCAGGAGGTAAAAAGGTCACGCTCGCCTCCACAGGTGTTCTTGTGGATTGACAATAAACCTACATGTAATCCAACGTTTTACCCAGCTGACACGGCAGCAGCCTCAGTTTGCTGCCAGAAACAGCCGAGTTTACAGGAAGGCCTGTCTCACTCAGCGCACCAAATGCAGCAGAGAATGAGGCATTATGTTTACGGGAACTGTGGGAGCCATGTGGGTAAGTCCGTGCCCCTTAAAAGAAATACAAATATTTAATGGCTTCCGAATGACAAATGACTTCCAGTGGAAAATTTAATAAATTTCACATCAACTCAAGATGGTTGTAATTCATTTAACACAATAGCAGCTGCTTCATTTCCAACATCCCTTTTTTTTCCTAAATATGGGACAATTTTAACTCATTACTTTGGATTTTTGAAAAACTCCTGATGGTTGAACAAACACTAAAAATTAGGGACCCTTTAGCTTTAATTTTCAGACTCATAAATGGCTATTTCATCCTTAAAATGCTTCCTATGCTGACTGAGAAGTGATGCCAACACATACTTGTATGCTTTTGTCATGCCACAGGTACATCCTTGCATGTTTTAAGTGCATGAAATGATTCAAAAGAGACAGTGCGGGATAAGGAGTGGTGAATAATGAGTTGAAACCAAAACTCCCAATGAGAAAAAGCTAGAGAAAACACAATGAGAGAGAGGGGAGAGAGGGAGAGAGAGGAGGGGAATGGAGGAAGAGAGATGCCACTAAAAGCATGGCGGTAAGTGAGAAATGAGAGGGCGGCCAAATAGCGAATGCATCTGGATTCGGATCAACTGAACGAGGAAACTTAAGAAGGAAAATGTGTCAGGGAGGAAGGATGGAGTTGAGAGAGACAGTAAGACAGAGAGGGAGAGAGAGAAATGCAAAAAGAGAAGTGAGTGATTTGGGTTGGAAGTGGGTTAACAGGGATCCAGGGTTGGCAGCATGTTGGTGGAGGAGTGTGGTGGTTCAGAAGTCCTCCAGCGCGAGGCGCCAGTGTGTCCGGCGGGGGCCCTGACCATGAGCTACCTCACCCCCCCAGAGCCACAGCCACAAACCCCTTCTCCCCTCCACCCTTCACCACCAGCAACCATCACCCATCCAACCCAAACCCCACTGGCAGGCAGCGCTTCGCTGAAGCTGCTGCTGTTTATTTAATATTCTGAAGAAATTGAAATATCCTTTTGGGTGAAGCGCATGCATACACAATTACAGCGCGCGCGCGCGCACACACACACTCACACACACTCAGGCATGCATGGCGGCATACACTCACACACATCACCACCACAATATATAAATAAATAAGGCAGAGTAAAAACATTCGCTTGGTCAGGGGCCAAAAGCAGAGTTGGAGAAACTCCTTTTAAAAAAATATATTGAAAAAAAATGGTGTTTTCAGAACACTAGAGGGAGGAGTGTGACCGCCTGGCGTGCACGCTGACCGAGGAGGCAGTGTTTCATGAGGGGGGGGGGGGGGGGGGGAAAGAGAGGGAGGGGGGAGAAAGAGAGGGAGGGGGGAGAAAGAGAGGGAGGGGGGGATGGCGGCACTAACAACGTGTCAGACGAGAGATCAAAAAATGGCTCTCTTGCTGGTAGTGAAATGACAATCTTATCGTCATGCAAAGAAACGGCACAACACCACTACGAAAATGAACTTTGCGACTGTGTGTGGTCCCCGTGTGAGAGTATGAGGTGTTAAATGGAACACACACAGGCAGGCCCAGCCTTCACGGTGACGGCCATTCCCGCAGCTGAAACCTGTGGTTCAACTCTGACCTTAACTCGCCATTCGATTCCTCCCCTACCCTCGAGTTTTTCACCCTGAAATTTAAAGATAAAGCTGCGGGGCCCGCATCTCTTTGCCCCAGGATAATGGTCAGACCTCACAAAATGAATGAATAATATAACTTGGCGCTCCATCTGGACGCACACACACACACACACGCACACACACACACACACACACACACACACACACCACACACACACACACACACACACACACACACACACACACTAACACAGAGAGAGAGACTCTGGTGATTAAAAAACAATTCCTCCAGACAGAAATCCCTTAAACAGCCTCTGGTTTTGAGCTTCATGATATCCCCCTTCTGTCTCCTCTCCCCCTCAGCAGCCACCAACCGCTGCTGCTGCCAAAAATAACACAGGAGCGCCACTCGAGCCTGTGCCTCACCACAGCACAAGTTGGCCGCAAGAGAAGGATCAAAACACACACAAAAAAGGAAACACATTATATTGTGGAGGGGGGGGGGGCAGTCATACAGCTCCACGCTTGAAGATATGTACTGATGATTTTGGCAAGCAAAGAACCACACGCTCATAAAGCATCCCGCCAGGACGGGGGGGGGGGGGGGGGGGGGGGGGGGGGGGGGAGGAAAGTGCGTATGGGTGCGCGTCTACGCGCAAGCACTCGTTGGATGGACTGCGACTGCTGAAATTGCATTCATTTCTGATCTCATTCTGTCAGTGATTCGACCACAGGCTCAGTGAAGCACTTACATTATCATGTTATGGGTCAATAAATTAGAGCCTTCGTTGACAAATGACAGCCCGGTGAACAAAGCAAATTAGTGCTGAAAACATGACTAATGAGCAGGAAGGGTATGCTGAGGGGCTCATATAAATCACGGGAATCTGATTGCAGCTTTAGGAGCGCAAATAGGAAAGAACTTAACTCATTGTTCACTTTGTATTACGCTTGGCACCGCCGGCTTCCACAGCGACACGCCAACGACCGAAACCATCAGAGTCCGAGCCTTACTTTAACAGGGGCCAACGTCGATTTACAAGCAAACCATGCAGAGATTGCCCGCCGAACCACAGAAATAAAGGAAATGATGGAAAGGTGGAAAATGTACTGAAATATTTTATAGCGGTCCTGGCACCAAAAGTTGGTTCAAAACTGCCTCGTTTAGACGAAAAAACCTTTACCATTCATAGTCTCTTTTTTGAGAGAAAAGAGATCATCCTAAGTACTCAAAGTTATGTTGCGGTCAATATATCCCAACCTGCACTGTGTAAATGGATATTTCAAATAGAATCGCAGTAGCTTTTCTTATTATTTTATTTATGATTTCAGTGTAATTTTAATACACGCTACGATTTGTACGTTTTGGCTTTTAAAAAAACAACAAAAACAACTCAATTTCTTTTAGACTTTTTGAGATTGTCTAGATGTCATAATGGATTAGGCTAGCTCCGGGGTGCAAAACTAAATAAAACACCTTGGTTTTATCATTAACACTATTCGAGCGGTTGTATAGGACAAAAAAGGTCTGGGAATATTTGTCTATTTTTCACTTTATTTCCGTGCTCCTGTAGTTCAGTGGATGACTGATGTCATTTAAGTGGCGCAACCTAACGCTGCAGAATCTGCGCAGATTACTGACCTTTTGCCTCCCTCTGCTGGACACTCTTGGTCATAATTGTGATTTGTAGTCGGTGTCCTGGCGGCAGGTCAATTCTCCTATTTAAATTAGTTGTTCATTCCTTCATTTATTACAAGTGACTGAACAATCTCATTTGGGTAAATAAAAAAGAGAAGATAGAGACTAACATAATTCAATTGAGTTAGTAATAAGACGTATTTCCATCAAAACAAACGATTATTCTGCGGGCCAATGAAAACGCAGAGGTCGTGGAGGCCTAACTACGTCATATTTGTGCGTCGAAAACATCAGGCTTCTGTCGGAGCTGATGGGGTCTTTGGTCTGCTCTTCGGGTGTTGTTGCTTCATTGTTTGACTGAAAAATATCGTCAAATGAAATCAAGTGTCTGTCTTGGTCGGGGGGTTAACAATCCGAAACCGATCTGGTCTGTCTGTGTGAAATAGGGAATGAACGACGAGACAGCATCGGACAGCTGGAAGAGAAACTCCGGGTGCTCCAGGTGCGGTTTCGAGGAAGCTAAGCTAGTGTAATGTTAGCTTAGCGGCTAAATATGGGCTCATTTAATATAATATCCTTTTATATCCCATCTCCCATCTCATCTTATTAGTTTTTTCTTTAGAGCCAACACAGCGACATCACTGAAAACGAGATAGCTCTAATAATTCCTTATTTTAATAACTACTACTTAACTATTCTAGTATTGCTGGTTGTAATCATATAGACTTTGGTTAAAATAATTTTTAACATTTGTACCTAGGCAAACAAATTTGCAAAACGTCTTACCTTTAATGTGTTCTGACTCGATAAATACAAATAAATAATTGAATCGAATGTAGATATGGACAGCCTCCCTTGTTTATGTTGAATGTGCATAATCATAAAAACCTTTCATGGGTACAAGTTCGTACCACTGGAAAAAGAGCAAAATCCCTAAAGCAGAGTTTCATTGAATGAGGACTTAGGGACCTTTTAAAGTTGTAAGCACTTTTATTTTGAAAATGTATTTCGTGACTACTGTCGTAAAGATCATTGTCAATATTAATGACAGATATGCGACTGTCAAATATCGTTTTTACGGGGTAGAGTGACATTTTCTTTACAGATACAGAACAGTATGGCAATTATTGGTTAAGATAAAACCTACAAAGAATGTTTATGCAGTAGTCAAACATTTTAATGAGTATTGAGTTTTACAAGTACAATAAACTACACATTGTTATAGCTGAATTGTCCCTGTTGAAATCCTCTTAGTATTGAGCAAATGCTGGCTGTGAATCCCGGAAAGACACCTATCAGTCTGCTGCAGGAGTATGGAACGCGGATAGGTAAGACCCCAGTGTACGACCTGCTGAAGGCCGAGGGACAGGCCCATCAGCCCAACTTTACATTCCGCGTCGCTGTCGGGGAGATCAACTGCACTGGCCAGGGGCCCAGCAAGAAGGCAGCCAAGCACAAAGCAGCTGAGGCTGCTCTAAAGATGCTTAAGGGAGGCCTCGGAGGCCCTGCTGGATTTAGTGTTGGGGCAGACGGATTTGTTGAGGTCGACGTTTCTACGGATGGGGACAGGTATATCTGTGTATTATGTGTTCTTGCCTCTCCTTTTCTTTACACTCCGAATGAGGTTGGACTGTGCGTTATTTATGAGTTCCTCTTTTATGTGTTTGTCTCAGCTCCCAGTCAGAGATGAAGACCTCAGGCAGTTCACAGCAGACCGAATGTAACCCCGTTGGAGCTCTGCAGGTAAATAACTTGTGCATCCCAATGTTTGGGTTGGCAGTTTTTTATTTTTGGATTGTCATTCTCAGTGTGTGTTTAGCTATAGCTGTGTAATTGTTTTTACGTTATTACTTGGCTCTGTTTATTTGGTCAGGAGTTGGTGGTGCAGAAAGGGTGGCGCTTGCCAGAGTACACAGTCACCCAGGAGTCTGGGCCTGCACATCGTAAAGAGTTCACAATGACCTGCAGAGTGGAGAGATTCGTAGAAATTGGTAAAATGCATTGAGTTTGTGTCGCAAAATGATGCCGCACAAACCTTTTCCCATCAATACAGCGAAATGACTGTGTTGACCTCCATTATTCCACATCATTATTTTGTTGACGCCGTAAATATTCATGCCCAGTTACAGCTCAGTTCTTACTCAGCCTCCGTTTCCATTTCAGGAAGCGGAACCTCGAAGAAACTAGCCAAGAGGAACGCAGCAGCTAAAATGTTATCGCGTATACACGATGTCCCGGTGGACCTGAGGACCAGCAACGATGCTGAAGCAGAAGATGATACCTTCAACATGGTGAGTAACCAGTTCAGAAGAGCTCATTAGCTTCCTGCTGTGCACGTCGTTTACAACAGGACAGGCAGAACGATGCTCCGGTAATTTATAAATGCCTTGCCGTCATTTTTAACAGCACGTTATGAATTCCTTTAACCGTCTTTATTGCTGCTGCCCACACAGCACACGGGGAGCAGGGCCGAGTCCGGGAAAAGTAAAAGCTTCAGCTGCACGTGGGACTCTCTGCGGAACTCTGCTGGGGAGAAGATCCTCCAGCTTCGCAGCCACCCTCTGGGCATTCCCACTGACTCCAACTTCTGCTCTCTGCTGAGCGACTTGTCCTTGGAGCAGCGCTTTGATGTCAGCTACCTGGATCTAGGTGAGTTGAGGGGCAGCGGCGGGTTGACCACGTGTAAATATCGAAAAGCATTGGAAGGAAAACAATTGTGCTTCCTTCTTGTTTTAGAGGAGCGCAGTCTGAGCGGCCTGTGTCAGTGTCTCGTGGAACTGTCCACCCAGCCAATCACAGTCTGCCACGGCTGCGCTTCGAGTACGGACGCCGCCAGAGCCAGCGCAGCCCACAATGCACTGCAGTACCTCAAAATCATGGCGGGAGGAAAGTGATGTTATCTACCTGAGCTTATACTCACCATTCCACAATGTGGTAATGAACCTCTGGAAGAAGGAAGCACTTTTCTGACGGAATTCGCACGACGTCAATTACCTCAGATTAATTTTTTAAATCTTTTTTTGAAACCCCCTGAACTTTTATTTGCTCACATTTATTACCGACTCGCAAAGCCAATCGCAGGCCCTGCTCAGAGTCGTTAAGTTCCCCAAAAACTGCAGACAAATTCTAGATATGAAACGTGGAAAAGGGAACGGAGCTTTTTATCAATTGGACTGTGGATTCGACATGTTCTGCGTTGCATTTGATCCCTATTGACAATAATCAAAGTGTGCAGACTCAGGGACAGAAACAATGATGGCAACTGACCCCAGAGGAGATTTCCTTTAAAGACTGCCACAGTTCTATGAATTTTTGGAATGTTGCCTAAATTGAAACCCTAAAACCTCAAACAGGCATGCGCAACGCTCGGAATGGGCCCTGAAGAGTTGAATTTGGACATTTTTTCCCTGACGCTCTGGATTAGTCAGGCAAAACTCGGATGAGCTGAAATAAGTTTTACACTTTCCCCTATATCCAGTACACATGAAGCTAAGTAATGATTGTCAGTCGTTATTGTGGGACATTTTATAAGGTGTCGCACATGTCTGTCGGAACATATGGATGTTTTTTTTTTAAACATACAGAAAGCATCTGTTAAAAACAATGGGTAAAAGGTTTGTGAATACTCTTTAACAGATCAGCACGATTGAGATCACGAATGGTTTAAATGACTTTTAATGATTAACTTTATTGACACCATGTATGTGTTTGGGATGTGTATCTGTGTATTGTATTTTCCATATGAAATTGGTTTGGTTTCTAATAAAACTTGACTGCCAAATGTTACCCTGACTTGAATTGCTGTTCTAATGGTCTAATTATAAGCTCACCAAGATGTTAGGATAAATTTATAGTTCCATTTGTTTTATTTTTTTAATCACTGTGTGCTTTTAATGTGCTTACTATTGTTCTTATTCTTGTTCTTACTCTTGTTCGCTGCTGAAGTCTGATCCAAAGCTGTGATGCTCTGGTTACTTGTCCAAGGTGGGATAGGCTCCCGCCAAACCCCAAACATTACTGCAAAAAGCAGTAGAAGATGGACAAAATCTTCCATTAAGCAAAATATTCCTGGTGCTAAAAGGGAGATCTCTTCTTCTGTTAGAGCCTTGATGAGCTGATTTCGTCCTCCGCGTACCCGCTGCTGTCTGAGTGAGTGCTGTCACCATGGTCCACTTCTGCAGAAACACAGGGACCTTTAGCTACATGTGCTGCATCTTTGGACCTAAAAGACGGATGATCTGATCCAACATGTCTGACCTCAATACAACACTTATTTTTTTTTGCTGATATGGTGTGTAAACAGCAGTGTGATGCTGCTATAACAGCTAACTGCTAACTGTTGACAAATTATACATAACACTTTAAGAACTGTTAAAACTGTGTGTGTGTGTGTGTGGGGGGGTATTTTCTCACTATCTTCACAGTTTTCAAATTCTAAAAAACGAACTCCTGTCACAGACAAGTAGACCGACGTAGCATAAGACATGCAGGCATCCTGATGGCATCACTCACTTTAAACATATATGCAACATTGTGAGCTTCTATTATTTTACATATTATTCTACAAAAAACTAAATAAATGTACATTTTTACTGCATTGACTAGCCTACCATAGTAATGGCCTTCTTTGGACGGCGGGGATGTTTCTTGTGTTCTTTCTAAACATCTGAAATCATCTTCTCCAGCACTGTGCACCTATGGAGACAACATATCTGAAGTCATCACGTGTCTGTTTTTGACTCTTTTACTTCCCACATCTTTTAATTTAGTTTATTTGCACACCTTTATTTGCACTTCTTTGTTTGTATTGCTTAACTTCGTGCCAAAAAACGTAACAATTTCCGTGTTCCTATTTTAGATAGATGTGTGTGTACAGTACACACATATATATACACAGAGGAAGAGAGAATGTCAATAGATTTCTAATATAGTCTTTTAAAATTGTTAAATATTTTATGTACTGTAGAGCAGATTGTTTTGATATATTTTTTTGCCATCTTATTGTAAAAGTTACAATGTACATAGAATGCACGTTATTTTTAAATGAATAGCATACCTCCTCAAGCTCAAAGGAATTCACTTTTTGCAGGTTACTGGAGATGGACCCATGGTTCTGGTGGGCCGGAGAAGGTTGGGTTGGATTGTCCTGGTCGTGTTCAGAGACGACGTTCGGCATAAACGAAGGGAAAGATGATGCGTCTTTGCGTCTGGCAGAGCAGATACAAGAGGCCGTGTTTGGTTTTGGCCTGCAGCAGGAGAGAGGCTCCTCTGGGGCCGCCGTGGCGGCTGGTGTCCCAGTCGGCTCGAGCTTTTGCTGACATAAAGGACACTGATTGTCTCCCCTGTCCACTGTTTCTAACGACAGAGACGTTCTTGCACCTTGAGTCTTGTTGTCAACACCAACTGCTTTGTTAGAATTTCCATCCACCACAGCGTTTTTATTGTTAGTGTAGCAACTTTTAGGTCGACTGTGAAGAGTATCCGAGGCCAAATGCACATCTGCAGTTGAATTAATCCTATTAGATTCTCCCAAATTGAGATTCTTCGCCACCCTAGGCTGGACCGTCTCCTGGTCAAGCTCTCCAACATCAGAAAGACTGCACCTTTTTTTGGGAGATGGCTGCGGAGACGTGGATTCTGATCCTCGCGGGGAGCCTGTGTAGAGGCACATTTTGGAGACGGTGTCCTTTAACCTCTCAACCGGAGAGCGCGGCTCGCTGCGGATGCTGCTTCTGAAGCGTTCCATCTTCTCCACAGGAGAGGAGTAGAACGTAAACTCTGGCGGGGCCAGTTTTTGTAGCGGAGTGCGCGACACGTGAGAGTAGAGTGAGTAGAAAGCGTTGGCCATCGCTGTGAGCACCTGCACCTGCCGGAAACGACCTGAAAGACGCCAAGAAAAAGGTCATGTGCTAACCCTGCAATCTTCTCAGGAGTGGGATTTTAAAGAATGCCTTACTAGCAAGGGTGAGGCTGGGGTCTTCATCTCGTATACGCTGTAGCTGAGACTCCAGAAAGCCTCGGAAGTTGATACCCTTAGCCTCGGAGGGAAATGTGAAGAAACGGGAAGGGATGCGGATGTTGAACTGCGGCTCGTCATAGCCAAAACCCAGCTCAAACAGCGTCTCCTCGGGGTCCTCTGCATACAGACGCAGGACGTCCAACACGCTGCCGTGCATGTGAGGAAAACACTTTTTAACACTATTGATCTCAACTGAATGTGGGTAATCAGCCATGTGTTATTCTTCATTGTGAAAAGAGCTGTAAATGCTTTACGATGACAAAAGATACCAATAAATAAAGAAATGCTTTAAGATGACAAAAAAGACACGAATAAATATATGTGAAAATCTTTCTATAGATAAAACATTATATAGAAATAGAAGGAGAAAAAGAAAAGTAGTGGGGACCCCATGCTGTAATATTAGTAATGACAATATTAATAATAATAAATATCAATAGTGTCACCTCACCTTATCCTACTGTTAGAAGTGGAGGAGGAGAGGCAGCTGGACGCCGTGCTGTAGCCCATATTCACCGCTGGCAGACATAAGGCCTGACGAGGAGTACTGGTGACGAGAGGCCAATGTTAAAGCCTCTGAATACCATGAAAGATAATCCACATTCTTAAGAATGCGCCTTAATCATAGTACACATAACACCTCAGAATGGCAACAAAAACCTTTCTGCTGACAGTTCAAACACAATGCCTCTATGGTTTATATTACGCCGTTAAAAGGAAGACCTGGTGAAGAGCGTGTGATGACTTTGTGTGGAGGAATGACCCAGCGCGATACTCGATGGTCTGCAGAGGAGTGAGGACAGAGAATGACAATATAACTGTCATTTAAATAGAGCCAAACATGACTATAACCAAATAAGTCAGCTAATCATGCAATAAATGAGGGAAATCTTCTGCAGTCTCTGAACCGGTCAGGCAATAAAAGTTAAAGTCAACACACCTAAAGCCTAAAACTGCAGTCATAAATTTAAGCAAGAGAAAAGAGATAGGCCTCTCACCCAGATGCAGAAAGAATCTCTCCGCCATTCAATATAGACGCTGAAACAGAGGAAAACATGCTGAAATCTTCATTTGTATTCATCCCCTTTTTCAGGTCTTCAGACAACCTTCTAACCCTACTGTGATACACGCAATACCAGAGCTCTTAATCTCACGGAAGTCACCATTTCAAGTTTTCTTACCTACCTGCTCTGTAGTGTCAGCACCAGTAATAAAAGTTGGTATATGGTCAATTAGTGCTCTCACAGAACTCCAGTAATGTCAAATAACAAGCATCCATCAGTGTGAGAAGTCGTGTTCTGATCAGTCAGAAAGGTAAGTCACTCAAGCGTTTGCTCTCCTGGTCACATGACCATCTTTAAACATCAAAACATGCAAATACAACACTCAGAAATAAACTTACCATCAGCACCAAGACTCAGCTCAGTGTCAAAGTGTTCGGCTTTCAGCGCAGACTCTGAAGACAGGACACACGGATGTGCTTAAATGTAAGTGTATTTCAGCTTTTTGAATTTGTTTTAATGCTTAATAAATCGTTAAAATCAACTCAAACCAGACACACAAGCCCAAATAATGGTCTGCAGTACAGGACATTCATCATTTTATTAGGGTCACAGAATCTTCACATATCAACCTCCCTTTGAGGGAATCTTTAATCAAAATGTTTCCCGTGTCGTAGTCATGCAAAGGTGGAGTTGATGTGCAACCAGTATGACAACTGCATCGCTCTCATCGTTGCCATTCAAACTCACCGAAACTCAGGCGACTTAAGTTTTCCGAGGTGACCTCTGACCTGTGAGACATAACACAATAAGCAACACATGAACGCAGCATATCAGTAAGTAGTATTTGCATGTGTGTTCTGTAAAATAATCAATGGAATTTGCATAGATTGCCTGCAGCGGTCAAGCGACAGGGCATGACTGTTAAACTGTGTTTAGCTGTTTTTATAATAAGCCCTGAAACCCTTTTGCTGTGTCAACGCCAGCACGTCGATCTTGATCTGGACATCATAGAGTTTATAGAACTTGTAAAAGTGTAGCGTCATTTCCCCCCATGCACTTCCTGACTTGGGTGGTGTTTAGATCCTTCTTTTGATTGCTGATAAAGTATTCTTAAAGTAGCAATTGCAGTTTTCATTTTAAAATTATTTTGCTTATTCTAGTTTTATGGAACGTCTAAAACTTTGTAATTGCTGATAGTTGCAATGAAAACCTTTTCTTCCTTTTGCAGATTACATTTTAAAAAAAAATGCTGCGGCTAACAAACCACATGATCTTCCTGGAACACACGGCTTCACAGACTTTCCACTTTCTGCTCTTCTAAATGAAGCCGTTTCCATTGACATCTCAGCCTTTACATCAAAAACACAAATAAAAAACAGAGGTAAAGGTAAAGGACTTACCCACAACTTAAGAGCCAGTTCTCAATCTTTCCACTGATGCATCCTGTGGGGGGGAAAAACAAGAAAAATTCAACACTGACGCTTTGCAATAACATTCAACACACCTGTTGAATGTTATTAATAGTCTATGTAATCTTTTCACCACACTGCAAATATAACAATAAAAACTGGGTCAAATGAAGCTTTACCCAGAAACCTGTTATAACCTAACATTTAGAATCTAATACTGTAGCATAAGTGGTCAGTCGGATTCTCGTTGATTCTGACTGGTAACAGGAAGATGTGCACTCATGTCAAACGCTGCCGTTGGGGCATAATGCTGCCACTTGGACAGCATCGTCTCATTTATGTCTGTCAGGTGTGAGAACCAAAACCACAGTAGTAAACATCCACATTAAAAAGTCATGTTGTATCCAGGCTGTTGTGGTTATGTCCTCGACAACAGCCATATTAGGCTGTATTAAAGTTGTCAGATGCCGGCTTCACTGCTGGCATAAAAGGCTAATGTCTATTTGTATTGCTGCATATCTTTGCAGCCAAATGTGGTTTCCTTCCCTGAATGATGATGAATATTCAGCTTTGTAAAGAACTCCTACTGGAGGTTGTGACTTCTCTGTACCTGAAAAGCCGCTGACGCAGCTCTACTTTCTCTTCCAGGTTGCTTTAAACCTGTAAATATTAACTTTTATCATGCGCGGCTGAAGGGTATTCATACTCTCACCATCAGAAAACACGTCGTCGTCAACCGTGGAGGCCGACGAGAGGCTGCACAGTCGTCCCGGGGAGTCCCGTTCCTCCAGAGTGAGCCATTGTCGGCTGCTGTTGATCCAGGCTCGCCGCCTCACTGCAGATGATGGACTCTCCATCATTTCAGTTCACAGACAGCTGGAAAACAGGGAGGGTTGATTAAATGTTAAACCAGTCAATATGTAATCATCACCTTTACTAAATCATCATTGTGCAAACACAAGTGACACTTCCATGTTGTCTGTGTAGCTTCTCAATCATCCAGGTCATCATATCCAAGGTAGTTTTCTCTGTCAACTGGACTGTGTTTCGTCTCTGTGAAGACGTTTCGCCTTCTCCTTTAGGTGTAGGTGGACTGCTGAGTCCTGGCCTGAAGAGGTGGCGCGTCTGTGTTGTGCCATTCTTCTGTGGAGAGGTTGCTTGGTTTCCCCAATGTACAGTTCCTTGCATTCCTCCTGACACTGTACAGCATAAACAACATTACTTTGTGTTTTGGTGTCTTGTCCTAATGGACACCCCCTAAAGGGATCAATAAAGTACTCTGATTCTAATTCTGATGTACTAACCTCTGTCTGAGAGTGTTGCTGGGTTTGAACTGAACTGGTATGTCGTGTTTCTGGAGGATCCTCCTAAACTTCTCAGAGACAGATGGGGGATCGAGACGCTGTGGCGTTTGTTTCTCTCCTCCTCTCCTTTGCTGGGGTCTCGTTTTCTTTAGGTCTTGGTGAAGGCCCAGTCTGGGTAGCCACATGTTTTTGTCTTAATGTGGTCCTGTTCCTTCTTCCTGCCTTGGGATGTGGTGGGTATTTCTCTGGCCCGGTGTTGGAGAGTTCTGATCACTCCCAACTTGTGTTCCAGTGGGTGGTGAGAGTCAAACTGGAGGTACTGGTCGGTATGTGTAGGTTTTCTGTAGACTTCGATGGTGAGATTTCTGTCCTCAGTGATCTTGACTGCGCAGTCCAGACAGGCCAGACTGTTTCCTTTTACATCTTCCCAGGTGAATTTTACATGCTCGTCTGTTTTGTTTTGGTGATTTGATTTGTTTTAATTGGAAGCGTTCTCAAATCTGAAAAAGCCTTCTGGATAGAAGGCGAAACGTCTTCACAGAGAAGAAACACAATCCAATTGACAGAGAAAACTACCTTGGATACACTTCCATGTTGGGTTCCTCAGAAAACCCCCTTCTACTTATTTTGTCCGCGGTCACAAACAACATTCAACATGTCATACAGGCATACATTGCATCCAATTTCCCGTTGGCTGTGTACAATGTCTAATTTCCTGAGGTCAACAACTCATAAAAGCATATAAATTTATAGTATAACTTGATATGTATCACAAAGAGCAGGCTATGAATACACAATGAGATATCTCCTCAGTGGATCAGTAAATGATATTTTAAATGCCATAAATGTGGTCCACACATGTCACCCTTTATAGACTAGACGTTACTGCTGTACTGCTGATCATTTTTGTAATATAGCTCAGGATTACTCCGGTTACTTTGACTGATAAATCCAAATCGGCGGTAAGTTGCGCCTGATACATTTGAACCTTAAACCACACTTTGTCCATAAGTGCTGTTAGAGTATAAGAGCTCTTATTACCCTCATAGGTGCAGGTTTCTGTTCTGTCACTGGCGCCCTTCTTTCATTTCCTGTTGTTGCAGGCTCGAGTGCGTCAACTATCTTCGATTGTGAGATATATGTTTTTTTTTTTTTAAAAGGCTAAATCTCACCGTATCTAGACTTTTCTCTCCTTTCTCCCCACTCATTTACTTGCTATTAAAACTTGCTGGCCGCATCCCCCTGATTGGCGTCACAACTGCGGCTGGATGTGCGTGTGATGAGGTGTGAGCGGACCGATAGGAAGTGACTTTGCAGCAAATGTAATTTATCAGCAGCAGCAGCAGCAGCAGCAGCAGAGGGTGCAACCCGCCGGAAAATTCAATCAATTTAATTACATTTTAAAAGAAAGTTAAAATGAACTGAGCATTTAATTACACGACATCTCCTAATCCGTGCAATCAGTCATGAGTCAGGTTGCCAGGTTGTGGTTGGACAGGTTTGTCCTCTGGAGCCATATAGTCTAATATACTCGTTATATTCCGTTTATTCGACTTAAGGAACCTTTCTACATCAACATAATGCGAGTTATACAAACACTTTTATTGCAATAATAATTCACACACTAAATGCACCTTAAGCTTGACTTGACAAAACATTTTGACTCACTATTCCAGAATACTGGACAGCAGCTGGACCCAGCCCACATTGAATAATTGTGCTGATTATATCAAATTTGTTAGAGTCAGTGCGTGCTTGCTGCCAGATGGCGTGCACGGACTAATAAAGAGAGACGAGTGATGGCCTTGGGTCGGTGCTGCCTCTGAGCCCGGACTCCACCTTCTGCCCTGTTTACATGGGCACATGTGCTTCTTCACTGACAAGCCCCTCGCACATCCCAGTTTCAAAAAAACCCTCCCACCCAAGAGCCATTTTCTCCTCCCAGCATGTTCGCAGCCAGTGTGAGCTTTCAGTGACATGGTGATTCTTCTGCTCCGGGACCGACGCCTCCCGCCTCCGAGCTGTTTCCCAGCCCACATGGCGCCACCAGGGAGTGGCCAGCGGCCACGGAGGCAAGACTTAACTTCCAAGAACGCCTTCCTGGAAAAAGCGGTCAAAACAAGACATAGATATTATTGTTTTACACTGCCGAACGACAGCAGAATATAAAATTAGTGAAAACCATCTGCATTACGCAAACATATATACTAAAGGCGCATTTTGAGCGGAAAACAGATAACCACACGTCAATCATACTCAGTGAAACAACCTACCGTGCTTGGTCCCGCCCATTTTCGACCTTAGGTCCAATTGCATTGGCTGCTTCATTCTGAGTGCGAGAAACGAACTTTTCTATTGGAGAAAATTAGAACTCCATCGCAAGTAGTTCCCAGAGGGGTGCGCTTTTTTCGTCAACGTCGAGCAATAGCGGTGTAAAGACGCAAATACGTTTCAATGAGAAAATGCACCAAAATGTGTCGCAGCTTTACTGTGTTCATATAAATAACCAAAAGTGGCCTATATTGTTGGTTTTTGACTTTGTGACAGGATTCTTTATAAGTTAAAATGTGGCTTGATGCTTAACCAAACCACTTTCAGTTTAATCGTCTTCGACTTCTTAGTTGATTTGGGCGATTATTATTCGTTATTCATACATAGGCAAGGTATCCCCTAAGAGCGCAAATTCCTGCAATTTTTTTACAAGGGTGTTTTATGTTATGTTATTTTACATTGTGGCGTTGAGGAGGGTTGAAGTGCTGGCGGCTACGTGGAAAGGATACGCGGGCCCATAAATCGAACGCACCTGTGTTTCTCCTTCATAGGGGGAGCCCATCAAGTTTCTGTGAAGTTGTGAAAAGTTGTCAACTCGAAAAAAGACCAGAGAAACTCCTCCCGTCTTGAAATTATGAGCAGTAAGTGAACTTTTTTAAAATTCAGAGGCATGTTGGGGGCGCAGCATTAACTCTACTGCCCAACACAGAAACTTGTTTTTAGAATTTAATCACTGTTATAAGCATGATATTATATACTTTGGCTAATTTCTCAAGCTGTTTTAAGTACATGACTATTTAACTGCTAATTGTCGGTACTTAGCTAACAACATTTAGCCAACAAGGCTAGCCAAGCTTTTCACGGTAATGGAACTTCGCTTTATAACTTGCATTGATATTTGCACATTGGGTGATTTTAATTTACGGTGGAGTTGGTGACGATGTGTCCAGGGTTCTGAGTTTGAAACGGTGTCCATGTCTACCGCCAGTGCGTAACATTAGCATTTTTCCATAACAGCGATGGGTTACTGTTAGCTTAGCTTAGTCAAGTCGCTAGCTAGTTTGAGCACTTCTACCAGAGATTTGAATGTCTCCTTTCATCTGCTTGATTTCCAACACAGTACGGATCTTTGATAGTTGACCTGTCGTGAAGGCGGCCACGCATGTGTGTGTGTACGCATTTATATTTATATTTGTCGCATCACTTTTGTGTTGATTTTTGACGTTTACAAGGTTTGACAGTGCGCCCGTTTAGCCAGAACTTCGTGACAATGGTAAGTCATCTTACGAACTCCTCTTTCCCCGTAGATCAGCAGCAAGGTGAAATGGCCGCTTTGGAGAGCGGTGGAGGCTTCAATCAAAAGCGGAATACAAACTCACAAGTAGGTTAACCGACGGACTCGGCGCTTTTTCTTTAATCTAAATGGATTACTGTCAACCAGGAAACATTAACCAACAGCCGCTGATACAGTTGTGTGCTCCCCGATCAGTTTCACTGTGTAATTTCCGTGTGTGAGCTCCTTTTTTTTTGGCGGATTGTTGATTTTCCTGTGCGGAGCACATGTCACTGGGGTGGGGAATGGGCAGGTAAATTTCACCCACACGGGGTGTTCCCATCAAACCCCGGCACTTCATGAGCATTTTGCTCAGCCCATTTGGCTGGCCTTGGAGGGGGTGGCTAAGCTACTGTGTCAGTTTATAGGGCAAAATAAAGTGTGGGAGGGGAGATGGGTGGGTTTGGGGGGAGGGGAAGGCGATCCCGCGGCTGCTGCTTTAGAAAAAAAATGCGGTCCCTCCCATAGTCTCCCACCCTTCTTCCCTCTGGACCAGCCTCACATCGGGACTTTATGATGTAAAATAGGCCTAACCAGCCACTGCTGTGCAAAGTAGTCGCACAAAAGAGCGCGTTGCTTGTTGTAATTACTCAGCAGTGAGTTCCAGCCGTAATTCTACAATGCAAGTTTCCCTTCTTCCAGGACTCGCAGCAGCCGTCTCCCCTCGCCTTGCTGGCAGCGACGTGCAGCCGAATCGACACTCCAGGAGAGAGCGATTCCCCTTCAGACCAGCAAAACCAGCAGCAACAGCTCGAGCTAAACCAGGGTGCTTTTACCTCAAATTCCAACGGCTGGCAAGTTATCCCCTTAAACATTCAAGCGTCTTCGGGTGCCAACACCGCCACCACCGACTCCTCGGCAGTGATGGCGGGCGGGGACGCGGGAAAGAGCAGACAGCTGCTGTCGCCATCAGCGGCTGTTGGAAGCACTCAGGGACAACAGCACCAGCCACAGCAATATGTCGTAGCTCAGGCTCCATCCATGCCCGGTCAGCAGGTTCTCACCACCATATCGGGTGTGATGCCCAATATTCAGTACCAGGTTATTCCCCAGTTCCAGACGATAGATGGTCAGCCACTGCAGTTGGCACATGCTCAGCAGGAGTCTGCCGTTCCTGCAGCCGCGGCTCCAGGACAGCAGTTTCAAATCGTATCCTCTCCTAATGGGCAGCAGCTCATAGCCGCCACAAACAGAGCTGGCACCGCAGGAAACATCATAACAATGCCCAGTCTCATTCAGGGGGCCATTCCCATTCAGAATATCAGCTTAGGAAATGGCATGCTCAAAAACCAACCCCAGTTCCTGGCAAATATGCCAGTGTCTCTCAATGGAAACATCACCTTGTTGCCCATCAGTACGGCAACTGGCGGCACAGGGGCAGATACAAACGGGGGCGATACTGCCCGAAACCAAGTTACGCAGCAGCAGCAGCCGGTGTCTTCGACCGGCTCGACAGGATACGTGACGAGTGTGTCTACCGCACAGACTGCCACTTCTTATGGATTGACCCAAACGCAGAACAGCAATGGTGTGATGACCTTTCAGCAGAACACAGCAAATTTGGGAGTCCCAATACAGCCTGAGAGCAGAGAAGGGCAGCCGCAACAGCAGATCCTCATCCAGCCTCAGCAGGTCATCCAAGGCGGGGCCACCCTCCAGCCGATCCAGGCCGGCACCGTTGCGACCGCCGGCGGTCAGGTATTCGCTGCTCCTACAATTAGCCAGGAAGGGCTTCAGAACCTTCAGATCATGCCCAACACGGGCTCCATCCTGCTGCACACCGTGGGCCCCAACGGTCAGGTGAGCTGGCAGACCATTCAGATCCAGAATCCCGCAGGACCGCAGATCACACTGGCTCCGGTGCAGACTCTGCCGCAGCTCGGCCAGGCTCAAGGAGCCGCTGCAGCCGCGGGGGTCTCTGTTAACGCAGTGCAGATCCCAGGCATCCAGACCATAAATCTCAACACTCTTGGAGGTTCTGGGCTGCAGCTGCAGACCGTTCCCATCACCCTCGCCAATACAGCAGGTCAGTCTGTTTGGAGAGTTCTTTTTTTTACTCATTGGTGCCACTAGGAACATTTGAATTAGATGGTTTATTTTGTTTAACATGTCATATGAATAAGTTAAAGACAATCTGACAATTATTATAATCCCCCACCCCAAGTTAATTCCTGTGAACTATTTGCTCGAAATTTTCCCTCCAGATATTTGCTCTTAAATGCAAATCATCCTGTATCTGGGGATTAATCTGCTTGCTCATTGTGTTTGCTGTTTACTGGTTTTACCAGTTGTTGGCTCAGCAGCTCTATGACTCTCTGCACCTGTGTGTGTGTGCGTGCATGTGTTGTGCGTGCATGTTTTGCCTGGGGTTAACGCCTCTTCCATGATCACTTAGCACTACTGTGTGTGTCATATGTGGGTGTAACTTGTAATCACATATGGACTCTTTGGCTCTTGGCTTTCTTTCCCATTTATATTGTATTATATTTTATTTGCATTCTCACTTTAAATACACTCCTGGTGTGAGCTGGATGTTTGAAAACTTTCTTGGATCAGAAACTGTGTCATTTGTTAAATAAAAGGCCTCAACTACTTCTAACAGTTGAGTATTTTGCTCTCTTGTACCTGCAGGCGACCAAAACCTCCATAGTGGTGGAGACACTTTGGATGATGGCACAGCTATAGACGAGGGGGATATGAGCCCACCTCCTCAAGGAAGACGCAACCGTCGGGAAGCCTGCACGTGCCCATTCTGCAAGGACGGAGAAGGACGGTATGCTGCTGCACTAACTTCCTGCCTCTGCCTTTAACACACAACTGTTCTGCACCATGAAGCCTTTTTAAGAGTCCAGAGCTACTGTATTTACACGACCATAAGGCGCCCTGTATCAAAAGGCACAGTCTCAGTTATGGGTGCTATTTCTGTATTTAAAACATAAAAACATACACAAGGCGCACCGTATCATTGGGCGCATGCTGAAACATACAGTAAAAAATGACAAGGGAAGTAAAACAGTGAGTTTTGACACATTTATTGAACAAAATATTCATTCTTCCGCCACAAAACCATCAAACATTTCATCTTCTGTTTCTGAATTAAACAGCTGCGCTATTTCAATGTCCAACATCCCGAATTCCTCTTCTTAATCATCTGAATCAGACTCACCGACCGGTTCCGCTTCAGCGTTGATTTTGTGAAAGCTCTTACAATACATGAAGACGGTATTATAGCCCATGCGTCTACAATCCACCCGCATATGGTGGCATAACTTGCCCGCCGCTGCCTCATAGATGTGGCTGGGCGCCGTTATCTTGTCGCGGCAGTAGGTGCGGAAGATGGCCGCCCTCTCCTGGTAGTCCGCGGGCAGCCGCTGCGCAACAGTTTTCCTCGCGCGTATGGAGAGATGCCGCCGCCTCATAAAGCGAAAACACTAAGATTGCTCGATTGCCATTTTCAGCCGCATATTCGATGGCCTGCAGTTTAAAGTAAGCCTCATTCATATAGGTCTCGCTTGACCGGCGCCATTTTAAGGGATCCTTACGCGTTGGTGTCGCTAATCGATTGGCGGAGCGTTTACCGTAGTGCACCTACCAAAGGCACACAGCACACACAAGGCGCTCCATATTAGAAGGCGCACCGTCGATTTTTGAGAAAATCTCAGTGTTTTAGGTGCGCCTTATGGTCTTAAAAAACGGTACAAATGACCTTTAAGCCACGTCGTTGCCTTCTGTGCATCCATATCTTAATCTTTAGGTCATCATGCAGTGACCTCCCACAACTCTGTAATTGAGATTTTTCCTTTTTGACTTTAGTGACCCGACTAAAAAGAAGCAGCACATATGTCACATCTCCGGCTGTGGAAAGATATACGGCAAGACATCGCATTTGAGGGCTCACCTGCGCTGGCACACGGGCGAGCGGCCCTTCGTCTGCAGCTGGTCCTTTTGCGGCAAGCGCTTCACACGTTCAGATGAGCTCCAGCGCCACAAGAGGACGCACACAGGTGACACCCACGATCTAGGCTGACATTTTGGTGACGGCCATGTCGTCGATGCCCCTGGACTGATTGTCTCTCGTGCGGTTTCAGGTGAAAAAAGGTTTGCGTGTCCAGAGTGCCCCAAACGTTTCATGCGCAGCGATCATCTCTCCAAGCACATCAAGACCCACACGAATAAGAAGGTACCGGCGGCCTCCGCAAGTGGCATCGCCGGCTCCTCCGACCCCACTGCCGTCGGGACAAAAGTGGAACAGGGAGCAGGAGCGGCTTCGGATCAACACACCATCGTCACCATGGAAACCTTATCAGCAGAGAGCATAGCACGGCTAGCCAGCAGCGGGCTCAACATGATGCAGGTGGACCTTCACCCAATGAACGGTAACAGCTACTAAGAGACGGTAGAGGGTTGGTGTAAAGGAGCTTCAGGAGAGATGGTTACACACAACGGACGATGTTAAATGAGAGAATAGAGTCAGAAGGATGGATTTTTCGTCTCCCGCTAGATGGAGGACACCAGTGGCATTTAAAGGATGGGGATGGAGTAAAATGTTAGGCTAGAGAAATGTCTTATTTCCTCTAAATGGAAATGGCTACACTAACATTGAGAAGATTAAATCGTAATTGATGATGGGATTGCAGTAGATCACCAGGATTGGCACACTTGACATAAACGGAGGCTGAGAGCTTCACGACCTGTCCTTCTTTATCTCAGGTGTCTCCTCTCAAACTGGGCTGCTGTATCGAATGTGTCCTTGAGGCTTATTGGCCCACATAGCCCAGTTTTCTTTAATTCAGCCCTATATTTGAAATAATGAACAGCAAGTATTGGATTCACTTCTATGGCTTGGTTTAGGAAAATGCTATTTTTCCAGACCAATAATCCCAGAATGATTTACTGCTCACCTATTAGTAGGAAATAATATATAAGGTCACAGCGAGGTGGGAGCTTATAAGCACTAATATCAGGCCGCTGAAATCCTGAGAATGACCCTTTAGCCCAGGGGGTTGAACAAACCCAGTCCTTGAGAGCCGAGTCCAGCTGGCTTTTCTGTGGTACCGGTCAGAAACGTCTCCCAGTGGGATCCAAAGGGCGAGGGTTCCTGCCCGGTAGAGCAAAAGCCCGGCTGGGTTGCAGACCTGAAGGACTGGCTCTGGACAGCCCTGCTCTAACCTCTTATGTAGGTACACTTTCAAGCCATCATGCTTTGATGTTTATCATGGCAAAAATATTGGTTCTATGTATTTTCTTTTTTTGGTAATGTAATTTCTAAATTTGACTTGGGCTTACGCATTTGAAAGACATTGCCTTTCAGTTGTATGAACCTCATGTACAATCACATTATTACTTTTATATGTATGTAGATTAAATGTGTAAACAAATGCAGTCTGTTCAGTCCAGATATTCCCTCTAAATTGTTTTGTTATTCTGCTCCTCTGAAACTGTTCATTTCTTTCTGTGGAGGTGTTTCTTCTTGAAGCAGCATTGATCAGGATGGAGCATTTCTTTCCTGATGTCCAGACAGCACAAATGTCAGCTCAAAGCCAAAGGTTCATGCACACTTTAGGAAGCACAACTGCAAAATCTCTGTTTATCAAACTCAAATCTGATTGTAACGTTCAGCTCAAGGTGTAAAGTTCACAACCTGTTCCAAAAAGATGCTTCTTAAATATATATTTTTCCATGAGGGAAGTTTTTTTTCCCCCCTCAAAATACAAGTTGCTGAAACTCCTTTGAGACTTCACTCACCTACTTATTCAACAAGTGCTCTTATTTGTCTGTCAGTTTTAAATAAGGGATTTTTATATTGTATGTACACAACTACAAATGCCATCAGCTGGATTAAAATCAAATGTCTCATTTCTTTGTAAACTTGGATAAACCGCTTTATTCATTTAAAAATCACCGCTTGTCTCAATTTTGTTGAACCTCGAAGCACGTGGAACATTTAAACCCGTCCTCACATGTCTACGCCCTCCTCGCTCTTCAGCTTGTTGCGAAGGCTGTAAAGAGAAACTACATTTGAAGGAAATGCTGGGAAAATATTTAGCTAGAAACGAGCGTCCCCGCACACCTGAGGAGGTAGGAGTGGACGTCGGAGAAGCCGTGGTACTGAGCCAGGGGGAAGAGGATACCCGTCGGGCAGCGGCCGTCACGCTGGCGGCAGAAGCTGCAGTTGCAGATGCCACGGCAGGGAGGACACTTCCACTCCTGGAGAGAGAGACAAAATTACACACACATCGTTTTTAAAGGGGCAAAACGGCGAGCTGATAGAATGTGTGATGTGATATATATATATATTTTTTTAAATTGTTCAAGGATAAAAACACAGTCCACCGCCTTTGTTCGGATTAAATGTGGTTAAATTGGAAGAGTTTTAGGCTACTAAACTCATAATATTTTAAATCAGGAAACTTGGTTTTCCCTCCACTTCCTGCTGCTGTCCACAGGTAAACCACGTGTGTTGCCCTGACAACAATACACAAGCAATCTCAATCAGGAATTTAACATTGTAGATATTAAACACTACTAAATATATATTGTTGGCTCATGTCCCACCTAAACCAAAATTAGCAGGTGATATAAACCCAGGGAGAGTTGCCAGGCTTCCACTCCAGTGTTTTAAAGGTGAACTTTGCTGCTTATGCAACCAGAGTTCAACATTTACTGAGAGAAATCTGTCGGCGGCTGGGAAATGACCTTAACAATAGAGTTTAAACGCACAGAAAGAGGGAAATCTGTGTGCGCAGTGTTGGTTTCAGTCATCTCACCGGATCAATTAGCGCCTTCCTGACGTCCTCCCCGTATCTGTTCCTCAGACACGGTCCGCAGAACTGCCCCTGGATCCCCCGACAGTCAGCGCTTCGGCAGCACGTCTTGGTGTCCACCGTCTTCTGACGGCACTGGTGGCAGGTGGAACCCTGGAGGCAGCGAGAAACAAATTGGTTCCGGTTCATTCGTTGTTTTTAAACTAAATGCGCTGCTGGTTTGGAAACTGAACAATACTGGGGCGACTGGCTCCCAACTCACTATGGCGCTGTTGTAGACTTTGTCAGTCATGTTGTCCGCCACCAGCTGGATGTCGTCCTCAGTGATGTCCTCCACAGGACGGATCACGTGAGGCTTGGACCGATTCGGCCGCGGCGTGCCTTGGCGCCGGGGAGTTCGACGGACCTGCAAGGCAACTTGTTTGTATAAGAAGGCAGGAAAAGGTTTTTCCCCACCGTCCCTCACAAGTGGAAAGTGACCTCCAGCAGCTCCTCCTCCAAGCTCAGCTCCAGTTCTTCATCTTTCGGCGTCGACTGAGACTCAGCTCCTCCCATAGAGCGGGTCAGTCGGCGAGACGCCCGCTCTGGATTCCTCCTGGCCTCTCCTCCCAAACGCGGCGGCCGCTGCGCACAGTTGAGCAGAGCACCTCAGCACATGCACCTGTTTGCTTGTCGCAGTGTCTGAACGCTAATGACGGAGCTCACAGAACCCTTCTCCTTTGTCTTCTGCTTGGCCTCTTGTTTTCTCAACAGGCCTGCACCTCCTGGCATCTTCTGCAGGTCTGCCATCAGCTGGGCCAACTGAAAGAGACCGACACCATGTGGACACCCGGATTCAGCTACTTTAGTAACTCTGAACACTTTCCAGCCAAATCTGCACGGTTGGCAGCATATTCAACATTAAAAAAGGATAATTGGACTAATCTTGATTTAATAAAAAAAAAAAAACAAAACTTCTGTCTGTTTTTGATAGAGTTTTAAAGTAAGGGCTGATTGGTCATGTGCTCTCCCCCCTCCTTATTTTGCCCTGTTCTTTTATAAATGCACAAAAAAAGGCAGTTTACCATCGCTTTATTGGCTTTGATGTTCTGTTCTCTCCTGCTCAGGAAAGAATCTGGCACGTCCAACGCACAGTCAGATCCATGATCCTCAGGAGGAGACGGAAGGGTCACCGGTGTGTCCACAAGTTCACCTTTGAACTTAAGATGTCTCACTCCCTTTGTCTGACGGGCGTGCTGGACCTCCTCCTTCACTTTGCTCTTCTTCTTGTCCTTTACCTCATCTTCGTCTTCCTCCTCTTCCGCAGGCTGCTGGGTGGAGCGGAGAGCCACCCTTAATCTGAAGGTGAAGGCACCTGGTGTGGGTCTTGGCTGCTTGGGGGACAGGTCAGGCTCAGCTTCATCATCATCTTCATCTGCTGAATTCTGAAGAGATATTAAAAGATGCCTTTTTTTTTTTTTAAATGCTTGAAAAGTAACACTCAGATGTTGTTATTTAACAGTAGTTGCCCATAGATGCTTCGTCAATGTATTGTATCCGTACTTTAAAGCGACATAAACCTCCATTTTTGAAAAGGTAAACATAGATTTATAATCCTTTAACGAGTCATCTGTATTTATACTGGTGAGAGCGCATTGCGATCAATGATCATGCTGCCATAAAAAAACACTATTTTGTTACCACTGTGGTGCTGAGTTTTACCACATTTAAGAGAGACATTACCTACCCAGTGATCTCCAATTTCACTGTCAGAAAATCCGTAAAAAGTTTGTTCATTTTCAGAGTCGTCAGCAAACACTTCGGCTACAGCTAGCTTCTTAGCCTTGGACCGCTCCCCTTCCTAAAGTTTGGATTAAAACACAAAAGGCTGACTATACGGTTTACTGCTTATTAGCATTGACTACGACGTAATTAACCTCTGTTACCATGTTAAACTTGATGATCGTGAATGGTGAAGAGTAATCCTGAAAGTTAATTGTAGGTCAGCGTGGTCCACCTGCGCCACATAGGCTAATAAGGAATGGGTACGCGTGGTTCATGACCCAAGTCAGCACGCCTGAGAGAGAAAAGCAAAGAAACTCTACTTTTTCGTGACTCCGCCCTCAGGGGACACGCTGTGCAAGTAATGCTCGTCTTAGTCAAGGTTTGGAAAAAAATAAATTAATAGTTTTCTTAAGTGAAGCAAAAACATCATAATTCAGGTAAAGGTATCTCAACTTTGATTAAATCTTTATACTTACTCAAACTCATTTCCAATCGTTACTGTTAAGGATGCAAACATCCTGATTTTAATGCAACCCGTTGCAATGTTTTTTTCTCAACCCGTGTTCTAATTTTCCTCTTAAACATTGTGAATCTCGATTCCATTTTGGAATTTCTTACTGGCATTTTGATTGTGTGTTCACCACAATAATATTCAAACGCAAATTCAACTTAAAAACAAACAAAAAACAAACCTAGGCACACATACATTTTAATAGACGCCTACATGCTGTGTGCCATACTAGTGCTCCAGAGATGCCACAAGAGGGAGCCAGAAGGTCAGGATCCAATATTTACTGCTTCATTTATTAGATTCATTCTTTCAAATATTTCCTCTCCCTGTTCTGTAATGGTTTGTCGTGTACTCAGTTGTATTAGAATTATTATTTTTGTACAGCAGACAGAGTGTGTTGTTCATGCAGGTGTGCATCAGTGGGAGTGTTGCTGGAAAATGTGGGGAAACTCCTCTCACATTCCCAGGACTGATAACCATTCACTTGAGATGGGTCTAAATTTCTGTTCCCAGAGTCACCATGATCCTGCAACAGTTGCTGACTTTAGCTGTGGGTGAGTACATTCACTATTCAAAGATCAAATATCACAGGATTTTTGTAAATAATCTGCATGCTTGACTTTAAATGTAACAGTGTGAGTGTTTCTATTTAGGATTGGGGCATGAATAATGCAGTCATCGTGTTTTTAACAGTGACACTTTTGACTTTAAGGAATACTTAGGCTTTAGTTAAAAGGTCCCAATTTAATCATGAAACGATGTATCAGATAAATGCTTTTGTACATGGATGACAACATTTTTGTGTGGGACATTAAGACATCGCTCAACCACAAGGTCGAACCCTCCTTAAATGTTTTTATCATTAATGTCTTGTGTGCTGAAAGATATATAGTTTACCCCAAATTAAAACATTTCCATTTTTCTAACTGGAGGGTTTTTGTGGGTTGTTTTTTTTGAGGGGTTTTATCAGTGTGGGTCTTCTCTATTATTTGGAAGGCTACACAGATTTAAAGAATGCTCAAGTGGGTCTGACTGAAGGACTCTTTAACAAAGTTAATAATCTATCAGTAATAATACTGACCCATTGAAGCACAAATCATGAATCCGGTATTCAGTCCTTTGCCAGTGGCTGTTCCTCCTCTGTCTTCCTCAACAGAATGCATCCTAATAAGTGTCTCCAGTCAATCTTCTCCACAGCAGAGACGCTGTGCGTACCATGTGACTGACAAGGGGGACGTGTACACAACTGCTGGCAATGTGAGCGGGTCGGTGCAGCTCTGCAAGAACACCCAGTGCTGTGTTGGCTACTACGTGGTGATCGATGGCCGGCCCAAGGCTGACGTTCTCGGTGAGGAGATACAAACAAGGACGGCTGGATTACATTCAAAAGGAATGTCTGTGCATCCTCGCTGTTGATTTCTTCTGTTGCAGCTTGTGATAAAGTGGAGAAGCGCTGCACAGACACAACCTGCAAGGCCCAGGTGTTCCGGAATGTCCGCACCTTCAAGTGCGTTTGCAACACGGACCTGTGCAACAGCAACGTCACCTGGAGCCAAAACGCACATGACGAGTCTCAACACGCCAGCTCCTATTACAAAGGTGTCGCGCCACATCTGCGCCACGTGCTCTGCGCTCCTGAGAAATCATTAGGAGCCTTTCTTTGTGGTTCTGGCATGATGTTCATGGAAAAACCTCAATAAATAAATAAAATTCCAAAAATCAATCCAGTCTCTCGGAATCATGGCACAGCTCCCCAAATGGGAGTACGACGCCTCCCGGTGGAAGGCTGCAGTAAAAGAATCAGCTCCTCTTTCCATATTCTTGATAACACTCAAACTGGAATGTACTCCTCCAGAAAGGAAAGACTAATTCTACATTAAATTCATTCCAATGTTACCAAACAAATTATTTTGTATTAGAAATCCCCCCCAAATGGAAAGATTACCGGTACTTTCCAAGCTAAGACCATATGTTTTCTACTGTGCTTTTTAAAACATTATTAATCATTTGTCATTTATGGTGCTTTTAGATGAAACCATGACAACCGCTCTCATTTCGATTGGAATCTTGCTCGCCCTCGGCCTCCTGATTGTTGCCATCCAGTCCAGAAACTTCTTCACGGTGAAAAGTAAGTAGAAAAGATACATTGTTCTTTATCAAACAGATTTTGTATCACAAAAAACATCCCCCGCATTTTGAAGCCACCATTCACCCTTTTTGTAAATGTAGTTTGACCTTGGATCCCTCTATTCACTCAGCTGAACTGACCTTGGCGTTTATCTCTGCTCTGACACTCCTTTGTGCTTCCATCCTTTCTGTGTGACTCTTCAAACACATTTCTCTTCGCTCCTCAGTCAGCCTCTTTAATTTAAAGCACCCTTTAAGTCATATCATTTCAAGTGAAGCCTTTTCCCATCTGCTCTCTCCATTTGAGATAAGAATTCAAGGTCTCTTGACACTTATGACTTCTCGTTGCTGCGCTCCCACCGAAAAAAGGAGCCTTCTGACATTGACGCTACAGACGTTGAGCTGCAGCAGGTGAGAAGGTGAACGAAATTCTGGTGAATGACATCACCACTGCTTTCATCTCAGTGTTGTACATCTGCAGGTTTTGTGCCGTGGGAATTTTGCAACGGTTTGGCTTGGGACACACCAGGAATCCAGAGTAGCCGTGAAGGTTTTCCCTGCAAGCTGCAAACGCAAATTTACTGCAGAGAAGGAAATTTACGAGCTCCCGCTAATGAGGCACGGTGGAATCGTCCATTTCCTGGGAACAGCGAGGAAGCCTTGTGGAGACAGCTGGCTCATTGTCCTGCAACTTGCTGAAAATGTAAGTTGTGAGCCGTCGTTCTGCTGAGTGGTGAGAAGAACCGAGATACAGGGGGGACGGAAAGTCTTCACACCCTCAGAAACCTTGTGTCATGGTGATGTCTCGTGTCAAAATGAAAAGAAAAAAAAAATTTCCCACCTCATCAATCCACATTCTACAGCCCAAATCCGGAATTTATGAATTTTCCCACAAATTAATGAAAAAAAGGGAAAACTGCATCATTAAATGAACATAAGTATTCACACTCATGTGGGTCAGTCAGGTGCTCCCTATTTCTTTTGATCAGCTTTGAGATGGTCCCACATCTTCATCAGAGTCCAGCTGTGTTGAATTAAATGGACTGAAGCTGACTTTTAAAGCACACCTCTCTGAATAAGGCCTTAGAGTTTGTTCTGCAAGCCAGAGAACTGCCTGAAGAGCTCAGAGACAGCAGTAGCAAGACACAGATGTGGACAAGACTAGGGGGAAAAATCTGCTTCATTTACTGTTTCTAAGAGCTCAGCGGTCTTCCTTATTCCCATATGGAACAGGACTTTTCTTACTGCTGGTTGGCAGCACCACAACACACCAAAAACAGAGCTGTGAGTAATTATTCAGCCTTTTTCGTGTGTCTTCCAATGAGTAAATTCAGGATTTGTCAGGTTCCGCTGTACCCACAGCTTCAACAAGAGAGGAAAGGAAAAGCAGAAAGAAGGATGTTTTCTATCAGTACTCTACATTATTCAAAGCAACAGAAGCGCGTACCTGCCCCTCTTCTGTAACGTTAGTTGTTACCCAGTGTTCTGCATTTCTCTGGTCCGGCATGTTCTCATTGACATAAACATCTGCCTTTATTTCTTGATTCCAGGGTTCTCTCCGCACGTTCTTGTGTGAAAACTCCGTTGACTGGACGTCATCACTGAAGTTATGCCTCTCTTTGTCCCAGGGGCTAGCCTATCTTCACTCTGACCTCCATAGACACGGTGTGTGTGTGTGTGTGTGTGTGTGTGTGTTGTGTGTGTGTGTGTGTGTGTGTGTGTGTGTGTGTGTGTGTGTGTGTGTGTGTGTGTGTGTGTGTGTATTGTATCTGTTCTGAACTTGGCACGGTTGTAAGGATTTACAATACATAAGCAAGGAACTCTCAGCTCAGTTCTGATGCTAACCACACAAGGCAATCTTGTTTGAGAAACTTTGCTATCCTTTGCCGCACGTTTTCTTGCAGATGCACACAAACCACCTGTGGCTCACGGCGACCTGAGCAGCTCCAACGTGCTTGTGAGAGCCGATGGCGCCTGCGTCCTGTGCGATTTCGGATGTTCCGCCATCCTGCATTCTTTTTCAGGATGTCACAGACAGAGCAACACAACGAGCCCGTTGGTGAGCAGAGACGTCGCGCCTAAAACACGCGTGAAAACCATCGCTCGGGCAATTGTGTGCGTTTTTCTGCTTTGGCCGTAAAACACAATGTGCAAAACGTGCAGCTCTTGACTCTAACTACAGAACCTCGTTCAGTGGGGCACGTTGCGCTACATGTCCCCTGAGCTCCTGGAAGGCTCTGTCCATCTTCACAACAAATGGTATCTGATGCACGCCGACGTCTACTCTCTGGCACTGCTGCTGTGGGAGATCTGGATGTGTTGCTCTGATTTCAGTCACGGTACAGTGAGCAGCAATGTGCAGGTGCTGTGCAGCAGGCAGGACATTTCCCCCAGTGTTTGTTTTTCTGATCCTGTTTACAGGCGGTGATGCTCCTCCACGGCATCAGTTGCCATATGAATCTGAGCTGGGAGCCAATGTCTCCATAGAGAGCCTCATTTTGCGAGTGTGTCACATGGGCATGAGACCTTACATACCGCAACACTGGGAAGCGCTGTCACAGGTAGTCCTAAATATAATATCCATGCAGTTCATGTTTTGTTACTCAACTCAACTCTTTTATAACTCGCAGGGGTCTGCCTTGGAGGAGATTCTGACAGATTCTTGGGACTCTGAACCAGATGCTCGTCTGTCTGCTCAGTGCGTTGCAGACAGACTGGTCTCTCTTCAGTCTTACCATAATGTACCTGTTAAGCACCTGAAAGCTTCTATTTGTGTGGCAACTGCTTAGCTGTATCCATTTGATCCTCTGCTACACCTTATTTGTGTATTTCTTAGAATATCTTTTATGTTCTCGAAGTATAATTTTACTTTAACAAGTTTTGTGCCTGGTTTCTATTTTTTTTTAACTGGCATCTATTACTAAGTCTGCCAACATACATTAAAACCACTCAAAAACATCTATTTCCTGTGCACCATCTCCACAGGTACCACCAACAGGAAACAAACAACAACCCATGGGGTGAGGTGTGAGCTAGAGGTTTTGATGCATCAACAATCAGCAGTGCAACACACTAAAGGCTATGACAATGAATAAGGTCTTTAATTTCAAGGCCTCTAATTGCCTTGTGGAATTACCACAGATGGTAACCAGAAACTGGACAGGACAGTGTTAAACACAGCTGTTTTCAAACGACAAAAAGATGCTGTTCTTAAACTGGCCACGAGATGGCGACTCTAATAATTTTCGTCAACCCTCAAAGATAGACTCGTCAGTCTGTTGGAGACTCGGTTGAGAAGGGAGGGTTGTGGGTTCAAGGCCCGGTGCGGACAAAGCATTGGAAGGCGTTCCAGTAGTACGGGATGGTGCCAGAACGCCTTCAGAGCACTGCCGAGGTACCCATGAGCAAGGGACCGAACCCACAAATGCTCACTCATCCAGGTGTAACCTGCCTTCACCCTCCCCAGGACCCCAAAAGGAATAAAGAAGTCAAGAAAATGCAAAAACGCCTTGATCTGTGCTCATCATATCAGCTCTGTTTACCACCCCACCCAACACATTTACAATCGGCAACTGTGTTGTTATCATGCCACTTTATGTGTACATACAGCAATAAACATTGAATGATAAAGAGTGTGTATGTGTGTGTGTGTGTGTGGGGGGGGGGGGGTTGTCAGTCAGGCTGTGTACTGGTTTCCTACTGAAATATAGAACAAAATGAGGGGGGATTATAGTTATAAGGGGCAAGTGTGTCACAGACTTTAACCCTTATAAACAATAATAAACCTGCGTTATTTATATCCAAGTAAATAAATACAATAGACGAACAAATTTCCATGATGTAATGGGGTGGAAGTGAGTGAGTCATGTGTTTCACAATAGAGGGAGTAGGTTTAAGGGTGACTAAGACCAACATTTCCTTCAGGATAAACTGGATTTTCTTTCGCCAATATGCGCCCACATGCGTAACTGTGGGCGTGGCCTCGCAGCGAAGTGCGGAAGAGAAGGAGGAAGCTCAGAATTCCTGTCAAACTTCACCAAAGCAGCGACCAGGTGAGTGTCTAAACGTCTAGACTTATGACGTTCGAAGCTGTTATACAGAATTAACTTATTAACTTCACTATTTAACGATGTCAGACATCGTGTTGAATATACCGAATATATACACACACACACCACACACACACACACATAGCTTATGGATGTGTGTACATAAATTCAAATATATGTAAGTCCAGATCAAATAAAAAGAACTGTGTGCTATATATTTATAGAAAATAAGGTTAAATAATATTTAAGAGCAACAGTAATATTATTTAACATTTCCAATTATAATAAATTTGCATATTTTTCATGTTCTGTATACATGTTCTGTGTTCTGGATTCTTGCTTGAAGAAAGAAATGTGGCCAAATCAAGGTAAGATATTACACATATATACACATATATACAGTATACACCTTTGCATTGAGTATAGTATAGTATAGTATAGTATAGTATAGTATAGTATAGTATAGTATAGTACAGTGCTCCAAGTCTTGGAGTGTTCATTTGTACCTCTTTTTGCTTCAGGTCCTCCACCACCACCACCAATGAACCCAATAAACCCTGCCTACCCCCCTGGGTACAGCCTTGCACCTCCCTATGCATCCTACCCTGCTCCACCTCCACCTCCACCTATGTACCCAGCATATCCACCCTATACGGTGCAATACCCACCTGGTATGAAACCACCAGCCATGGGAAATGGTGTCTGTCCAGGACCACTGCCTTACAATGCTCTGCCACATCATCCTTATCCGGGGGCTCCATGTGGATATCCTAGAGCCCCTCCTCCAGGCGTTTATCCTGGTCCATACCATCACTCTCCAAAATGGGGTCACCACCATAAAGGTCATCATCACTCTATGGTTAATCCTGCCTCTGGAGCATTAACGGGAGGACTGATGACAATGGGAATGGGGCTGGTCGGATACAAAGTCAACAAAAAGCTTAGGAAGAAGATGAAGAAAGCACATAAGGGTCACAAGTACATGCATCACATGTACGGCAAGGTAGGACTTTTTTATTTAAATAAAAACCTATGCTACATGAAGAGTTGTTGACTATTTGTCTACACATTGGAAATTCTCCTCTGCTTCCTCCACAGTACTCGAGCAGCAGCAGCAGTGACTCAGACTGAGTCCATCCCTGCAAGACGAGCTCACCCGAAGAAAACCCCTTTAATTATTGAATACTTTAGCATGGTCCTATATGTGATGCTAGGACTTTAACTACACAGTTTCCTTGTTTGTTTTTGACTCTTTACGTGGACCTGACATCTGAGTGTCTGCCAGTGCATCAGTGCAACAGGCAGAGTGATGCAGGCGTGCACTCAGAAGCTGATGGCTTCACCCGACACCCGACAGCCATTAGATACTAGACGTGCCCGGACCATCAAGCCCATCTTTGTTCGAAACGCAACTCTTTGCACTGACGTGACACAAGTTGAGATGAGATTTTGACATTTTATTTGCAGCGTTGCCTTTACATGTGGAGTTTTATGTTGGGTTTAAATAGTTTTAGCTGTTTTATCAGTCCCTTGCCCTGTATTTCACTTAGAATTTGGTCAACAATCGTTGTTTTATATGTATTTTCTTAATAAATTGAGATTGATGATCAACCTGCATGTAGCACAAGGCTTCATTCTGATTTTCATTTCTTTTACCCAGTGAAAAAAATTGATCAGTACAACACCAAATACAACAGATTCCAACTCAAGCACAGACACACAAATAGTTCCAAGGATTCAGAGTGCAAAAATGTTGCAAATCTAGAATAAATGGGGCACAGTTAGCAACCAGTGGCCTTGAGAGTGTTGAGTGTTTATAACTTTCAAAATTAACTTGGAATCACGAAAAAAAAATCATTATGGGTAAATGTCAGGATGTGGCTGCTGCCTGCCCAACCACCGCTTGCTCCTGCTCCTGCTCCCACTCCCTTCCCAGATCCTTATTACCTTCATGTGATGCACCCGTTTGCCTGCCCTGACAGATTTCCTGGTACGATCTGATATTAAAGCTTTTGAAAATCACCATTCTTTGTTTTTGTCTCTATTCCACATTGGAGTCCTACTGTAGTTTGTTCATGACAGTCAACCTCACATGCACGGGGGAGAATCTTTGGCCCCCAAAGGGTGCCGGTGCAGATTTTAGAAGCCTGAGAGCTGGAGTAGATTTCAGTGGTGGTAAAGTTCCAGAGTCCATTAATAGGTCGAAGTAGTCATGGAAATCTGTCATTATTGCTACGTTCTGCAACAGGATTGGACATACGGAAATATGATGGTCTGCCACAGTTGGGGGTAGATGTTGAAGATGCTAAAGGGCACATGTTAAAGGTGCCACCATCTTCAAGTGGGCGCCAGTGTCCATGTTTGCAGGGCGCACGTTTTTTGTGTTTAGATGATTTCATTAGTCCGCCTCCTTCTGAGCTGCCTTCGGTTTCTTCACTCGTCTGGGTTTCAGCTGTCTTTGTAGCTTTGCGCTTCAGACTCATACAATCTTTGGAATCGCTCAGGCTAGTCAAATATCACAAATATTTGTTTAATCCGACAGTCAAATGCTTTAGACGTTTATTTCATCTACTAAAACACTTTCAAGTCGTCCCATCAGTGGTCGTTCAGGTGGGTCATTGTGATGATGGGATGCTTCAGAGCTTGACTGGCAGTAATTCGTTGACTCCGATTGACAAGTAGCAGCTGTTTAATGAGGCGTGTAAATAATTTAACGTCCTTGTATCCGGGTTCGGACTCGTCTTCAAACAACTGGAGTTAGAAATGAACTGAGTTCATTCGGAGACGATAAACACGCTCTTAGAAGAGATGTTCATGATCTCAAATTCCCCTGCGGTCTAAAACATGCAGGGTTTTTTTTTTTTTTTTTTTACGTTTTTTTTATTTCTGCAGAACAGAAACTGTTTTCAGCCTGTTTCTGTCACTCAGTCCTCTTCAGTCTTTAGAAACCTTCACTGCAATGATTTAAACAAGTGGCTAAAGGTTCAGAATGACCAAAACCTGGACTAGAGATGGATGCAGTAGATCCTAGTGATGCTTGTGTTGCAGCTACAGTACAGACGAGCAGGAGGAGGGTGAATCCGACATTGCCGTGGTTCATCTCAAGTGCTTGATCAGCTGAGCTGCAGATCTGTTCATCTGGGTTCTTCCATCCAAAACCTCGTCCATGTGAACCTCAAGGCTAATATACAAGGGTAATTAAAATCTGTTGATTAAAAAAAAGGGTGCTAGTCCGTATTTATTCCCGTCATAGGACATAAAACTATTATCTGATCGTCAGCTATTCCATGATCTGGGATAAGCCCCCACTACTGACCAGCAGGGGGACCAGTGTGGGCTCAGAGCCGCAGACCAAACCGGCTGGAAACAGTTTCTTTTCTGTGGAAACAAACCAACAAAAATTTAAATAAATAATAAAGTAAATAAATAAATCAAACTAAACAGATGGGCACGAGGCCAGAAAGGAGTCATGCAGCCATTGGAAGGTCAGTCTGGAACCAAAAATCCACGGGACAAATAAAGAAGGTTAATAATGATGAGTTCTCAATAGACTATTAAAACAACTGATGAGTATGTGCATATATATGAAAAGAAGTCACAATGGAAATAAAGCAAAAGCTTGAATTTGTCCGATCTAAGGGATAAAAATGTGGACAGGTCTCGGCATCACCGGACATCCAGCAACACCCGCAGACACACGCAGCTTCTACAGCTTTAACGGCCACTTTTGAATGAAGATGGCGATCTTTAAAGGCACATCTCCACCTCATGACTAGCGGAATAGTCGTTGGATAGACTGAAATGGATTAAAACAGGGCTGTTCGGGACCGGCTCCCTGTTGTTGCCAGGCCAACGCTGTCCTTCTGTCTTTTGGACTCACTGCTCGGTCCTTCGGGACCAGTTCTAATGTTCGGCGTTTGCTCCTCTCAGATGACGCAGCGAACGCGGATGTTTTACAGTATTTCCCATTCATTTGCCACCATTAAAAAAACAAACAAAAAACAGCATTGTTATTATGATCATCCGCAATTTAACATAATCTTTTAATGTTAATATCAAATCAGGCATCGTTCACATCATTTCAGCTGCGTTTTAAGCATGGAGGTGATGATTATAGAGGAATTCAAGGTCAGGATTTTAGTTTTAGGTGTGACGAAACGAAAGCGAAACCGTCCGAGGAGCCTTTAAATACCGGTTTCCGCAACAGGGCACGGACAGAACAGAGAAGCTGAGGAGACGCCCGAGACTCTTCTGACTGAGGTACGTGCTGTGTTGGGAGCCTGATGGTGTGGACTTGATGGGTTTCAGTAGGACAGGGAAGTTTTATTCATTTACTTTAGCTTATTATTTATTTAGCGCTTTCTTTCTTTCTTTCTTTCTTTCTTTCTTTCTTTCTTTCTTTCTTTCTTTCTTTCTTTCGTCACCGTATCTTCTTCCGTATCTATCTATAATTATAGATTCTAGGTTATTAGGATGTGAGTCTCACACCACTTCTGGTGAATAGAAACCCACCGAGCTGTCAGTACTCTCCGCGTCCAGCAGAGGGCGCGATAACTTCCAGATGAGTCAAGCTATTGTTGATGGCGTTTGTTACAATTTTAAACTTCAAACTCAACTTATTACGTGTGATTGTTTTCTAATTTGACTTAATTTTAGAAAGGACAACAGTTCATATATTCAGGCATAATACTACAATTGGGATAAAAATTTTACTATGGCAGTTTCCTACACACATACATACACTTTTAACAGCTGTTTTCAGGTAATCATAAACATAGATTTTTCAGGTTGAGACTGATGGCAGCCCTATTTTTTATTCATCAATGGAATTATACAAACATTTATGTTTTCAATTTTTCTTGTCCATTATTATTATAAGAAAGCTCTGAAGGTTAAGTCAGGACAAGCCTGGCCTTCCCCAGCAATAGGATCAAAGGTCAACATGAGGCTCTAGGGATCTGCTGGACTAACTCTTGTTCACGTTACGTATCCTCTACTACAATCTTTTCATCTACTGATACTCTGTTATCTGTACATCTGATATTACCTAACCTAAATTTGACACAATTCAACAATTAAACACTACTAACTCTTTACTTTCCCTCGAGTTGTAAATAACCCCCCCCCCCATTGGGTTCTGACCGATAGCCCACCCGGATCTTGTTAATCAGACCAAATCCAACCTCTCTTTACAAGCATCTTGATTCTTTAACCATAATCCACCAATGATGACCCTCAAACATCCTGTTTATAAAATGATGGCTACCTTCTTTTCCTGTACAGATCACTGAAAATGGAGAAAAGAGGACCACAACAAGGTAACTACAGTGCAAAATGCAATGTAAACTTAAGTTATAGGAAGTCGTGCTCATGTCTGATATAATTTATTCATTTTTTCCCAGATCCCGATACCGGCCAAAGTAAAACTCCTGGTAAAGACTGGAGAAGACATAGGAGTCAGAACAGAAACAGAGCAGCGGGGACAGATGGCGGAGGACCAGACGAGGTGAACCTGAGAGGAAGAAGAGCAGAGTCAGAAAATGGCAGTGAAAAGTGGGTGGGAAAACCAAGACCAAGAGGTGACTGGGGGGCAAGAGGGGCAGCTAGAAGGCAAAGCACAGAGGGCAGAAGAGATGTTGGAAGACAGCCAGGAGAGGTCACAGCAAGAGGAGGAGCTCAAGGGGGCAGCAGGGGCAGAGCTAGAGGAGGGGCACAGTGGAGGAAAGATGAGGTGAGAATGGAGAGGAGAGGAAGAGGGGATCAAAAATATGATGCTGGAAATAGAAATCCAGGGACTTTAGGCGCAGCTAGGTCAGCGCAGGGCCCTGGACTGGGCTATAAAAAACTGGAAGAACTATCCAAACAAGACCCATCTGTAGTGGCACTCTCTCTGACAAACCACCCGGCCCTGGAAGATGTCCTGAAGGAGAGCAAAATGAGGAAGGAGCTCATCGAACTGCTGTGTCTGGTGATGAGTAATGCCTTCAGGTCGAGGGCAGACAGAGCCACCCTGCTGCACTTGGCTGGCATCACCAAGGACTCGAATTTCTTTCGCATAGTCTTGCCTTACTACCTGGCAGACATGGATTCAGAGCGCAACTGTACACGCAGGACGCAATACCCAGAACACATGGGAAACATCTTGACCATTATGTCAGAGGTAAGCAGAAGCTGTGAATGAAAGAGCCAATTAGCCCCAATTGTTAACAAGTTCAATACTCAAACCATGGATTTTTGTTACTCCCACTCAGTAAAATGGAGACTTACTTGTGGAATCTGCAGAAATATCAGCGGATGTAATGATACTGATATGTGATTAATATTTGTAGGTCCTCAGTATGTATCCTGCTAGCACCGTCCAGGTGGTGAGACTGATACTGACGCAGTTTCAAGCTTCCATCGACGGCCTGAAAGAATCAGGGGTAGAAATCAAGCCTCAAATAGAGAAGAACTTGGAGAATCTGCAGCTTCTCATGAAACACCTTCAGCAGAGATCCAGGGAGGGTACCCTGAGATCGGACAGGGACCCTTATGCTCTCTTACACAACATGGGTGCTGACCCAGGTAAAACTGCTTTTTGTTTGTATCAATTCAGCATGATGTCCCACTTTTCCAATGTCAAATATTAAAAGACCAAACGCTGTGTCCCCGGCGCAGGAGACCAGCAAGATTTCAGGATCATACCCATCTACCCCACACCTGAGGAGTTCCACCAGGACCAGCGACCCTTCCTCCGACCCAACCTCACCTCCCAGCGCTACACGAGCACCCACATCTACCTTGACACGCACTTCCGTCTACTCAGAGAGGACTTTGTGCGCCCGCTCCGTGATGGTATCCAGCAAATTCTTCACAGCCAGGAGAATGCGGGAGCGAGAGGTCAACTTCTGAGGACACAGCGCTTCGACGACATCAGAGTCTATTTTAACACGCAAGTGCGTTTGCCCACTTGCACCACCACTGGAATTGCCCACACAGTGGAGTTCGACACTCAGCCACTTCAGGTGACTATAAAGATGGACGTGTGAGCCAACATATTGGGCTTTTATCTAATGTCTGTATTAAACGTACTAAAAAATTCATTAAAACACCCTTTGTTTGTTTTTACAGTTTGTGCGGTGGGAGAACTCAAAGAGGCTGATCTACGGGTCACTGGTCTGTCTGTCTTGTGATAATTTCCAGACCTTCTTGTTTGCCACTGTGTCAGCTCGAGATCCCAAACAGCTTCAGAAGGGACTCGTCCAGGTGAAATTCACCGAAGAGAGCAGACTGAAGTTGGCCAGATACCAGGTGGGAGCAGCAACGTTCCTGTAATCAAGCCGGTTTCTAAATGCACAATTTATCAACAGTTCTTCTTGTAACAGATTGAAAATAGGAAAATTTGTCGATAAAACTTATTTTCCTTCACAGAAAGATCAAATTTTCCTGATGGTTGAGACCACGGCCTATTTTGAAGCCTATCAGTATGTTCTCCAAGGCTTAAAGGAGCTGGAGGAGGACAATCTGCCCTTTCAGAGGTAGGAATATTTTTCCCTTTGCCACAAAGGATGAACAGTTTTTATGTGTGGTGTCATCCCAAAGCAGCTTCAGAATGGGTTCACGATGACACTCGGTGAATATTAGAGCCTCAGATGTTTAAGCCTCATCATGATTCATCTGTTGTGGGTACTGAGCCAGGGTCTTTTCTGTCACCGGGGCTTTTAACATGCAGTTTTCATAGGGGTGGGTTTCCTGGAGTTCTCCTCAGCTCCCCCAGAAATCCAAAAGCGCACACCTTAGATCAGAGACTCTAAATTACCCCTAGGTGTGTGTGACTTTGTAGTTGTCTTGCCTACAAGAAATACCTGTAATGAATAGACAAACAATTTTGCCATAAAATACTGCAGTATTTGTATAACTATGTTACCCCATCCATGCTAGGTACATCGTGGAATGCAATGGCGATGTCCAACCCCCTGCTTATCTGGAAGGAGGAGATCTTTACGATCTGAGTTGCATTGCTGACCCTCAGCATAAGCAGACTCTGCCACGCTTTCACAGCCTGAATAAAGGGGCTTGGCCCAGAAAGGAGAGGCTGGGTCTGGACGAGTCCCAGATGGAAGCCTTCCAGCTGGCCATCACCAAGGAGCTGGCCATCATACAGGGTCCTCCCGGCACCGGTGAGGTCTTGAGAAGGATGGTTTTGGATGTTTCCAAGTGAAAAGCAGGTTTCCATCTTCCAACTCTGCTTCTTCCAAATGCTCAGGGAAAACCTACGTGGGGCTCAAGATCGCACAGGCTCTGTTGACCAATCAGGATCTTTGGAAAGCCAACAACGCGCCCATGTTGGTGGTGTGTTACACTAATCATGCCCTGGATCAGTTCCTGGAAGGTAATCATTGATCTCATCTCATCAACAGTAAAATCCCAATCCTTGGGACTTGGTTGTGAAATCAGTTGTGTTCACCTGTGCATTTAAGGTATTCATAGCTTCTTGGAAAGGGACATCGTGAGAATAGGCAGCCGCAGTAACAGTGAGATCCTGAAGCAGTTTAATCTGAGGGAGCTGACCTCCTCCAGGGGCTTTAGGCATTCACTCCCGGGTCACCTGCGCCACGCATACAATGATGTGAGCTTTGAATAACACCAGTATTTTACTTTCGGTGCAACCTTTAGTTAAGGCGTGCACATGTGATTCTACAGTGGTTTGTTTTCTTTTAAACAGGTTTACAGGCAGCTGTGTGATGAGGAAAAGGACCTTCAGTATCAGAGTCAGACACTGGAGTGCTCCATGAAAGGTGTCCTACATAAACACTTCTTGAGGAATTTCATCCTACACAGGCACTGGGAAAACCTGTGTCGCCCTCCTATGATAGTAAGTTGGAGTTCATGTAAGAGATAATGCTATTTCTGCATGACTGAACACTAGATGTTAAATATTCAATATAAATATTCACTTCTATTTATTTATTTATTTTAAACACGAGGCCTTTTTTCAGCGGAAAAAGTTTGACGCCATCCTGGAGTGGTTAGGTTTGGGTTCCACTTCCTTCCACAAGAGGGAGACAGAGGACGAAAATGAAGCTGAAGGTAACGCTCTGAATAATTGGCATTGAAATATTATGCTCCCCACCTGCTTTTTAAAGTTGATTCCCCTTTTAATTTATAGTTCACATAATTAATGAATGAAGCATAAATCCTTAAAGTCGTTTTTTTCCACCATGATCTCACATTCTCTATTATATCTCTTTTATATTTTGCATGCTGATGTGGACATATTGTGGTCAATGAACTTTTCTTGTTTTACTATTTAAAACTTAGGTGCATTGATTAAAGTGTGTGTGTGTGTGTGTGTGTGTGTGTGGGGGTGTGTTTTTAAAACCAAAAAGGAACAAACAACTTTTCTGATATTTTAGAAATGGAGGTGGTGAAATCTGTGGCGGTAGAGCACCATGACCTGATTGCTATCACAGAGGAAGCAGATCTGATTCAGTTGGAGCGGATCATTGATGACTCTGATCCCAGAGAAGCTGGACATGGCAGCGAAAATAAAGATGACGTGAGGATGTTGGAAGAAATGATGCTGGTTATGAACATGGATAACAATGAGATACAGCAGGAAAGCGATGCAGAATGGAAGGTAAATTCCTAAGCAGATTAAAATAATTCTTATGTAATATTGTAAAATGTATAAGTTAGTAGCTTAGCATTCTCTATTAATATCAGAGGAAACCTGAGGCTGTTGGAAGTCTTAAATACTCACTGAATATTAACAGCTAGCCATAAAAATTGCATCTTTTTAATAAAATATCTTTTATTCTACATTTGTTAAAAAAAAACCTTAAACCACTGGCATTTTGTAGGTTAAAAGGTTTTAATATTCTTGTAAACAACAATGTATGAATGTTGATCTCTGCCTTATCTGTACAGATACAACCGAATCAGAAGAGAAAGATGAAGAACAGAATCAGGAAAGAGCTTAACAAGACCTCAGCCATGACTGAAGAAGAGGAAAGAGCTGTTGATAACATTTGGATTCTAAGTCTGCCAGACAGGTGGAGACTTTATCGGTAGGTATGCATCTTACTCACTTGGTTAGCACCATCAAGTTTGGCTACATTTCTTTCATATCGGTTCTGCTGTGTTTGAAGTCCAACTCCATAATGAAGTCTGATAAATACCATGAAAATTCCTAAAGCTCATCTGTAGTAGGAGGTATAAGCACTATAAAAGTAACAACAGAACGTAAACTCCAGTTTGCTTCTTAAAAATTATTTGTAAAACTGAATCCAGTGGAAAAAAGACAACAAAACAATCTTCTCTTTTATTTATTATTTAGCTGCCAAATGCAGTAAAATATGTAACAGAATGTTTATGTCTGCTGGAAATAATGTGTCTGAGTGCATGCCTGTAATTGAGTCAGCCGTGGCACTGCTTTAGTCTCATTCATTTATTCTCTACTTGCAGTTTGTGGGTGGCACGATGCAAAGCAGAAGCTCGCACCAGAATCGTTCAGTTAGAAGCGCAGTATCAGAACACTGTGGAACGACTGGCTGATGTAAAACGGCACGAGGACCTCTGTGTACTCAAAAAAGCCAGGGTACGCTCAAAATTCATACGAAGCCACCTTCAAAACAACCAACACCCCATTTAATCCTCACCTGCTGGACATTGTTGTTATTGCTATTGTCCTGCTCTTTGCAAATATGAGATTGTTATTAACAATAACCAATATTGCCAATAAGAGTAATGTTAATCAATGCCAGCCATTCTGGCACGTGTTTGCTTGGATTCTCATCATTTTAAGTGAATCTCTCAGGTTATCGGCATGACAACAACAGGGGCGGCCAAGTACAGAAGTGTCCTGCAGGAGGTCAAGCCCCCTGTGGTGATTGTGGAGGAGGCTGCAGAAGTGCTGGAGGCCCACACCATCACCACGCTGAGCCAAGCCTGCAAACACCTCATCCTCATTGGAGATCATCAGCAGGTACGAAGTGACACAGGCTGGAGGACACTGGGAGCACTGGTGTGTTTTTACCAAGCCATTATTCTGCATCTGAACCCACCGCCACCTACTCTATATCCACATGTGTGAATGTCCAGTTGAAGACAAACTGCTCTGATGTTATTGGGGTGTTCTTCAATCCCAGGGTTGATGTGGAACCCAGAAGAAATCTGTGGTTTGCATTCAACAGTGCACTTCTCTTTGCCCACCTCTGGCATTACACAGTCACACACACGTGCACGCTTTCCCCACATGTTTGTAGACACACGGAGACAGAGGGCGTTTGTATTCTCTGGATCCCTAAATGTCCCCTGTTGACACATTGTCCCAAAACTCATCACTGACTGTTACAAGATGCTGCCTCTCCTTTAACGTGATGAGGATGGAAATGCAACTGTTTTGGACTGGAACTTAAAGGTTTTTTTGTTTTTTTTTCTCGTCGCCCTTTTAGTTACGCCCCAGTGCCACAGTTTATGATCTTGCTAAGAACTTCAGCTTGGAAATGTCCATGTTTGAGAGACTGGTGAAGATGGGGCTCCCTTATGTCAGACTCAACTACCAGGTGCGTATGTCTGCATAGATATTACCAGTTAGACCAGTTGGTGAATTTGACCTGATACGTCTCTGCATCTGTAAGTGATACATTCATTTGTTTTCAGCATCGTATGAGGCCAGAAATTGCCACTCTCCTAACTCCACACATATATACAGAACTGGAAAACCATCCCTCTGTGTTTGAATATGACAACATCAAGGTGTGTTGTGTGCTGGATTGGCTTTTTTTAACCAGTGGCAATCCTTTCAGCCAGGTTTGCTTAGAACCTATTTTAAGATTTGCTGTTTTAACTTACAGGGCCTTAATACCAATGTATTCTTTGTGGAGCACAACCACAGAGAGGAGGAGATTAAAGACGGAAAAAGCCACCAGAACAGGCACGAAGCCACATATGTGGTTGCTCTCTGCCGCTATCTCCTCCTACAGGACTATCAACCACACCAAATCACAATCCTCACCACCTATACTGGCCAGCTCTACTGTCTGCGCAACCTCATGCCCGCCAAACAGTTCACAGGGGTCAAGGTTCATGTGGTGGACAAGTACCAGGGTGAGGAGAACGATATTATTCTGTTGTCTCTGGTCCGCAGCAACCCTGAAGGCAAAGTTGGGTTTTTGAGCATTCCAAATCGCGTCTGCGTCGCCTTGTCCCGCGCCAAGAAAGGCCTTTACTGTATCGGTGACAGTGCAATGCTGAAACAAGTCAAACTGTGGAGTGACATCTTCCACACCTTGAGGGAAAAGAACCAGATCGGGAATGCTCTGACCTTGTGCTGTCAGAATCATCCCGATCGGAAAGTCACAGCCTCCTGTGCCAAAGACTTTGAACAAGCCCCTGAGGGGGGCTGCACTCAACCGTGCGAATTCCGATTGGATTGCGGCCACGTTTGCACAAGAGTTTGCCACCCTTACGACCCCGAGCACAAGAAATACAAGTGTCCCAAGAAGTGCCCGAAGATTTTATGTACTCTGGGACACAAGTGTCCACTTCTGTGCTACAGAGAATGCCCAGAGAAGTGCCCAGTGGGTGTTGAAAAGATCATACCCCAGTGTCAGCACAAACAGATGGTTCCTTGCCACCAGGACCCCAACGAATTTAAATGCCAGGAACCTTGTCAGAAGCTGCTGGACTGTGGGCATTTATGCAATTCACTGTGTGGGGAAGAGTGCACGAGCAAGTGCAAAGTGAATATTATCTTGAAGCTGCGTTGTGGCCATACCCAGAAAGCTGCCTGTTTCTACACAACGCAGGAGGAGGGGCCTGTTTGTCGCAGCCCTTGTACGCAGCAGCTAAAATGTGGGCATGCATGTCCAGGCACATGTGGCCGGTGTCACCAGGGTCGGTTTCATATGTCCTGTTCTCACCAGTGCGACCGTCTCCTGATCTGCTCTCACAAGTGCAAGGTGCCTTGCAATCGCAACTGCCCGCCATGCCAGCAGCCCTGTCAGAACCGCTGCATACACAGCAAATGCATGTTGCCGTGCTGGCAGCCCTGCACACCCTGTATTGAGCCGTGCATTTGGCAGTGCCCCCACCAAAGCTGCACCAAGCTTTGCCATGAGCCATGTGATCGTCCTCCCTGCACCCAGCCCTGCAGCAAGGCGCTACCCTGCGGCCACCCGTGCATTGGTCTGTGTGGAGACCCGTGTCCAACCAAATGTCGCGTCTGCAACTACAATGAAGTCACAGAGGTTTTCTTTGGCACCGAGGAGGACCCCGAGGCGTCCTTCATCCAGCTCGAAGACTGCGGCCACATCATCGAGCACTCAGCCATGGACATTTACATGGGGGTGGATGGCCACTCTCAAATAAATGGCGGAGAGGAGGTGGCCATAAAACTGAAAGAGTGTCCCAAATGTCGAACTCCAATCCGCAAAAATCGACGCTACGGCTCTCACATCAACAGGTGCCTGGCTGAGATCGAAATGGTAAAGCAGAAGATTCACGGAAATCTGCTGGATATGGAAGAGCAAAGGGCGGCGCTTCAAAAACAATGGGGCGAACAAATTTCCACCCTTGAATTAGATATGCCAGCAGAATATATAAAGATTGAAAAGCACCTGGGGGATAAATATCACACAGCAAATGACCTGTGGAGTCTGGAAAATAAGATGGATTTCCTTATTAGATTTGCAAAGCTAAGGAACATCCTAGAAGGGCTGATGTTACCCGAGCAGACCTTCACATCCAAAGCGTTGGAGCAGTTTAAAAGCTGGCTCGATGGCACGCAGCAAAGATTCACAGAACAGCAGGTCTTTGATTTGAAGAGAGAGCTGCAGAGATTAATTCTCCTGACTGAACTTGAAGCTCGATGTTCTAAGGCCGAAAAGAGAGGAGAAAGCCAGAGAATCCAGGCTGAGGTGCAAACCGTAAGAGAGGTGCTGGAGAAAAACGGCCAATTCACCGAGCTGGACGAAAGCAGGGCGGAAGATGCCATGAAGGACCTAGACAGTCTGCTTCCATCCTCGGGCCTGGGTATCACTGAGGAGGAGAGGAACATGATCGTCTCCACCATGAAAATGGCCCCTGGACACTGGTATAAATGTCCCAACGGCCACGTCTATGTCATCACCGAGTGCGGAGGCGCCATGGAGAGTCGCCAATGCCCCGATTGCAGCGCCACTATTGGCGGCGCTAGTCACAGGCTGGCGAGCGGAAACAACGTTGCCACGGAGATGGATGGATCCCAGCACCCCGCCTGGTCTGAAAATAACAACCTTCTCAACTACGATGACCTTAACATCTGAAAAAGAGGGAAATCCTGTCACACATTGTTCTTTGACTATTGTGATTGCTCAGTGGCAAAAAGTTAAGTTGAAGTACTCAAATTTCTGAATATGTTTTTGCATTAAAACTGCACTGTAGAGATTTAGGTGGCTTTCGCTTAACATGGTGAACATTTCTTCTCAGAAATATGTGTCAGTCAAAAGTGATTGTCAGTAACTGTGAAATAATTTCAAGAGCTCCAGTCAACCTTATCCTTTCCGTTTCAACATCGTTAGACTCTGAATCACTGAAAGACTAGAGATGAAAACACCTCGTGTTTAATCCAAATAAAGAGTTTCACATCCTGCTATCCACGCCCATGTTTATTTGTCATCCTCTTTCTTCTTGGTGGAGCACCAAAGTCGCCGATGGCCTTGAATCCATGTAAGAGGATCTTAAAGCCTATTCTGAATTTGACTTCTTGGACAGGAGCAGACCTTCCCTGTCCCTCAGCTGCACATCTTTGGACAGTGGGAACAAACTGATGTGCCCAGAGAGAAACCATGCGGGTCCAAGGAGAACAAACTGTCACACAGAAAAGCCCCCCTGCTTAGAAACATAAGCGTCGTTTATCAATCCATTTACTGTCACACCAAATTCTACATTCCCCAGTTAACTGAGTCCTGCTCAGAAAAGACAAGTTAGCTCACAGGAGACCACCAGATGAAGAAAATGGACACTGACAGCCCCAAAAAAGAGGCAAGTAGTAGAAATATTCTGAGATTACTATTACAGCACCTTTTATGGGCCAAACCACCCGAATCAGCATTCCTGTCTCGTTGCCTCTCTGCTCACTGATGCAGGAGTTCAAAACGCATTTGACCGCACAGATGCTGATGTTTTCCCCTCACAGCAGCGAAAGTTAGAAAATAAAAAGTATAAGGAGTGAATTCTAAGCAGGAGGTTATTGTATTGCATATGGGGCCTGTTTTTGTACACCGGGGTTAATCAGATTTAATTTAAATTTAATTCACCTCTATGCCTGGAGCGTCCTGCAGGGCGCTGAAAAAGAGCTTTGCAATTTATTCTGCCTAACGTTTGCTGGCAACAAGAGCGCGAGACAAAAATAAATATGATGATATTAAACAAACAGGAGGTGCTGTCTGATGCTCAGCGCCTGTCAGGATGTGATATATATTGATTGAAGTAATTTGGAAATGCAGAAGAAAGTTAGTGGAGCAATTTAGTGTAGAAATGATTGAGGCCTGAAACCTGATCTTCACGCTGTGCTCATTTATACTTCATGGGTTTCCTGTGTAAAATCAGTAGTTTTCCCTCTGTGGGCTTAATAATGTTGACTTCTTGTTCTTCTTCTGGAGAGCACACACACACACACACACACACGCACACACACACGCACGCACACACACACACACACACACACACGATCCGTTTTGGTTATGTCTCAGTTTTTGTTTTATTGGTGGTCCAAAACCAAACCAAAAGTTTACCAAACGACCCTTAAACAGTCCTTTGACGTTGTGAGGACCAGCCACAAAGTCCTCACTTTGCTAGTAAGCCATTCAATAAATATGCATTGTTTGTAAATGCCTACATCCTGTCTAAAACATCCATGCAGCAGTCCAAACAGCTCCCAGTGGTAGATCCATTTGGTGGCTTGTCTCCATGTTTGCTCAAGTGTTGATCGTGCTGTGAGTCCCAAAATACATCAGACCATCCCTGACAACCTGCGCGCACACACAGGAGAGTCCCACCAGGGTTGACAACGTCATTGCTCCAGCGTCACCACACACACACACACACACACACACACACACACACACACACACACACACACACACACACACACACACACACACACACAGCCAATGAATTTGTAAATACTGTAAATACTGGCAGAAACAGACAACCTGATATTAAATTTATTTTAAGCGTTGAGAAGTTCAAAGCGGTAATGCTGTTCTTCTACAGTAGGGGGCAGTGTAACACCGTTTATAATAGCTGCAAAAGTTACTCAGTTTTCTTCTTTTCTATTGAATTAAAAAAAATAGATTCTTCGCACACACTAAAACAAATACTATATTGCGAAGAAGTCTGGTAGGGATTGCAATAATGCTTTAATGTTTGTTTTCTTCCAGTATAAATTTTATATGAGCTTTGAGAACATAATCTCGTTTATAAGACGTGCCCACAACGGAAAACTAATGTCTGGATGTATGCAGTGTGACTTTTTATACGTCGAATTTGAAGAACGTAGAAGCCTCAGAATTTTATTTTGGCGTTCCACTACAGCCGGCATTAGTTTCCACTTGAGAAAACAAATGTTACAGCAGAGAAGAACTTTGAAAAGGTGCCTATTTTTATTTACTGGTTGCATCCTTGACCTAAACTGAGAGATAGACAGAAATATACACATATATTGAGAGAGAGAGAGAAAGAGAGAGAGAGAGGAAGATGGAGAGGTGAAGAAGTGAAGGGCATGTACAGCAGGAAAATGAGTAATATCGTCTCATCTATCATGTCGAGAAGCTTTAAAATATGTTTATTTTTATTTTAAACATACACTGCCTAGACACACACACACAGACAGACACACACGCACGCGTGCGCACACACACAGACACACTGTACATTGCATTCATTATGTTCTGTAACTGATAAGACTGTGGATGAAACAGTCTTCTGACCCATATGTGCGTTGCTGCCCTGTGGAGGTGTGACGGCAGCGATTGGAACATGAATTTTCACTCTAAAAATTACCGGCTGCAGGTTTTCTGGCGTTCCACTGACAGCAAAGATGTCTGAGAAGCTGTGATGCCACTGGTCAGCCCTGTGTGTTAGCGTTTATGGCGTCCATCCATAGTTTGTTGACATGTGGGCCAGTCTGTTTCGTGAATGTGACGCTCAGCCTAGTCCAAGTGATGCTGGGACAGGCTCCAGTTCCCCCCACAACCCCGCAAAAGATAAGCGGTGATAGATAATGAAGATGGCTCTGGCGTCCAGACAAGTCTGGCAGGACATTCTAAAACAATCAAGTCCACGGGAACGAGAGGAAACACACACTCGTGCAATTTTCTGGTGCAAAATGTGTGTTATGAGCCCCACCATCCAGCTGTAGAAAGACCGACTTGCTGACTCAGCCCAACTGGGAGCTCCCAGTGAACACGGCCTATTAAATATTTAAAGGACCTTCGGGACCAAACAGAGCATCTGACAACATACCCGTGCCAGACAGGCTGTTTTGGAATCAGGGCTGTTTCACTTTCGGTTAATCTCCCTCAGATGGAACAGGGCGACAGCCAAAGGGAATGCACGGCGGCTGTTTTAGCGCCCTCCATAAGTAAAGCAACAAGTCTGTCGGAAAATACGAGTTCAGCCAGAGCAGAAATTCGAGGAGAACAAATTCAGCCCATAACGAGTGGCTGAGAATCACCTGCATCAATGAATAAAATGCATGCGTGCGTGTGTGTGTGTGTGTGTGCGGTAATCAGGCCCAGTTAATTGAAAAGTCAAACCAGGTAAAATAAGACAGAGAATAAAAACAGTCTTACCTTTGCATGGACCAGATGATGGGGGTGGGGATTGGGGGGGGGGGGGGGGGGGGTGACAAAAACTTTCAATTTGTGGGAATAAAGCAGATTTTGAGGATAAAATTCTTTAGCGACATGCTTTATGCTTCAAGCCCACGGAAACACCGCAGAGTCTACTGAATGAGCCGCTGGTATTATGGTGGCCGCGAGGGTAATGGCTTTGTATTATCAGAAAATTGCTCATTAATGTTTGCCTGCAGGCTTTTCATCAGAGGAGCTGGTTGAGGTCCAAAGTTCCCGCGGTATACATAAAAGGCAGAAGATGTGCATGTGTGTGCGTGCTCGTGAGGCAGTGTCAGAGGTAAAACGCACAGCAGCCTCACCTCTTTCAGCAGTTTATTTCTTTGCTTTGTATCGAGCCTTTTCATCCGTCTGCTATAGCTGCGTTGAGGATCCTCGGGTGGAATCGTCACGAGAGGTTCTGTGCTGGAGGAGACGCTTCATGAGAACGCTGAACACCTGTTGCATAAAGCGGTCGACACTGGCAGCTAGTGCAGATGTCCTGCTAGCCCCCTGTAGCATTCCAAGCTAGCACTTAAAATCAAGAGACTGCTCCTGCGGACTCCCTCTCATGTGGACAAGGGGGGCCGCTGTGAAAACCTCATTTGATGATTCCTCCGGTGCCTTCAACACAAACAACTTCTACACCATGCGGACGCGCTGCGGTGTGTTTGTGCCTGAGTAGGTGTTCAGTAGCACAGCAGGGGGCTGTAGCCTCACCTTTGGCCCTGTCACCTGCAGCGATCTGTAGCTGACAGGTGGACTTCAGGAAGACCAGGACCGACTCGAACACCATCTCCTTCCTAGGCAAAGTGGTGGAGAGAGTGCGGAGCTCTGAGGACTCTGGGGAGGATCTGGATCACTGACGAAGCGGGAGATGCGGCACTTCAGGAAGGTATGGAAAGAACTCTACGTAGTGAGGAGATTTTTGACCTTTAATGTGTGCAGCAAAGTGTTGCCTTCGTTCTGCCGTCAGTTGGGAAAAGCTTGATTTTCTTTGCAGCCATGTTCTCCCAGCTCTGCTGCACAAAGGATTGGTGACAAAAGGTCATTACTGCCCACTGCCAAATCTATTCATGGCCGGGGTTTCAAAGGATAAAAATAGAAGCCTCCCCACATACAATATAAAAACTGCTGAAATGTTACTTCTATGAGTGTAACTCCTGTAACCTTCCTATTTAAAAAATGCTGGCTTGGCCAACAAACCTGGGTGCTTAGTGACAGTGGTTCCCTGTTAGCATGGTCTCGTGCTGTCATTAGCATATTAGCGCCTCTTTGCAGATAGCACGCTGCAGCAGTGGCGCGTCAGCAGAGTCTGCGCACGAAAATCCAAACCTTGAATACTCAATACTGTGATCCCTGCTCACCTCAGACTCAGACTCTCTTCTGATGTGAAGTTTGTCCCCGCGGCCTATTTTGGGGCCTCTCCTGAACCCCTCTGGCACCCAAGGAGGTGGAGCGGCTCACACTTTGAAAACCTGCTGAGTCATAGGAACTCCCCTCAGTGCCTGGAGATGACGCTCCGTGCTGAAGTAAACGTACACAACACAGCTCGCCTCTCAAAGGGCGTTCATTTTGCAACTTTCATTAGCGTGGTAATGGAATTTCAGCAAAGCGGGTTGATGGAATGGAAGATCAGCGTGCAACAACCTTCATCACGTGCTGACAACGATTTTCAGCATCGGGAGGTTGTTTAGACCGAAATGGCTTTATCTGCTCTGGAACGTTGTTTTGAATGTGCTTCGACACTGATCGTTGTAATTAATGAGGTCGACTAGGGGGAGAAACAAGCAGGAAAATATGAATCTCTGTCTCGACTTCACCACTGTTTACCACTGACGGCGCTGCTTTAACGAGCAACTTCAAACGTTGCCACTTTGTCATTATCAGTCTTTCTTTGCCTCACGCGACCCACTGACCCTGAATTTTATTTAAACCCGCCGGCAGCATGGGGTGCAAATTTCCAACTGACCACAAAAGCCTTGGGCTCTGTCTACATGCCGGTCTCTTCCCAGTGGATTTGGAAGGAGTACGCGCTGAATAAAAGACACACGTGCACATAACAAGAGACAAAAGTCGGAGAAAAATACTCCAATTGAAATAAAAAAAGGAGGGGTAGCGGACAGATCTGCTTTCATTCCACCAGAGACTCTTCTGATATGGGCACGAAGATGGAGCGAGAGCGGATGCGGAGCCAGAATTGGCTCTATTTGATATGAAGTGAATGGAGTCGTTTGAGTGATCCGTCCCTCTGCGGACCAGTGAACGTGATAGGAAGAGAGGAATCAAGTTATAACAGGAGAGACCATCTGGGAGGGAGGGAGTAGATTGGAAGGCGGCTTAAAAGTTGAGCAGGAACTGGGAGCGAAGGTGCGGCAGATATTTCTCAGCTGATTGGGGTTGTCAGCCTTATCGTTAGGATGTCAGCCTTAATAAATTGTCACCCTCAGCCACACTTTGGGGTGTGATGGCCATGGAGGAACATTTTTGCTGCAGGCGTGAGACGTAGAGGAGCATTTTTCTAAGCAGATTGAACGTTCTTGTGTTGTTTGTTTACTGGAGGTCATCAACAGTGGCTGCCTCAAATCCAGGGTTCAACATCAGCCTCCATGACGCCGTTCGCACGTGCTCAGCGGCTCGAAAGAACTGTTTTTGCATGCTGGGACTTGATGTCAGCCGCTGACCGAGGCTGCGATTAAGCCCAAGTCTTGCTTGTTGTTTCTCCTTTTACAGCTTTTCAGACACATTAAAACAGAGCAAATTTGCTTTTTCTTTAAAAGTCACCTTGTACCATTTTATGAAACACCGTAATACATATTCATGTTTATCAAATTAGCTTTTTTGGCCCTCCCAACTTCCTTCTGGCGATGTTACGCAGGCCCCTGCTCTAACGTGGTACATTCCAAAGTGGTCTGAAGCACAAACATAAATGTTTTAGTTTATTCATTAGACTTAGAATAGAGAAGTAGGAGTAGGGAGGCACAAATCAAATGAAATTTCATTTAGGGTTCGGAGAGGCTGTTCGGAAGAAATATAGCACCTTTGAAAGTGTTAATTCATCATTTATCATTTTGTGGCTATGCTCTTTAGGCCCCTGGCACCAGACATAAATACACGGTGATGTGCCTTTCCTCCACGCTGACGTTTGATGGTCACAAAATAACAAAGACTTAATCAAATAATGGCACAGAAAAAGAAATGCGGCTGTGATCTCTACAAGCTGTCTGTGTAATAAGAAACCACAGCAGTTGAGATATCCACGTGGCGTCCAAGCGACATGGCAGCGATAGTACCAAGTGGAGTTTTCCTACAGAACGTCCAGTGTCGTTTTGGCTCCATTCATCAACAAAGACACTCTAAAAGCCGAAAGAGAAGTTTGTTGTGTAGGGTAAAACCAAATAAACCCAAAACACGTCCCTGGCGGACTGCAAAGGCTGTGGAATTAGGCATTCAAAAATAAAGAAAAATGCAAACCGACCCCAGGTGAGAAGGTTATTTTCCCAGAGAGGATCCTTAAATCAGCAATCTCGTTCTGAGATTTGCCAGTCAGACAGCACAAAATGGTTTCAAAGTTTTATCTAATATTTCAGGACGCGCAGCCCACGGCTTTAATTGGTGTTTAATTGCAGGATGGCGGCAATTAAACAAGCAATTCATCACCTTGATCCTCCTGCGAGATGCTCGCGCTCACAAGGAGCGTCATCGCATCAAAACTTTGATTAAGGCGGTGGGAGAACACAGATCCTCATCTCATTTTTTTTTGGTTAAGCTACCAGGCTGGTCTGAAATTAAATTAATTTTCTTATTTCAGCCCCTCCCGGTATTTACTGAGGGAGTTAAATAGAAGCGAGTGATTCTGCCCCCGTAAGCATATTTAGTATGCGAGCGTTTGATACTGAACTAATTTGAATAACTGCATGACAGCCAATTTGGTTTTAATTGAGCTCTGCTCTTCTGGACACTTTTACGGAACACAGATTAGAGAGTGACATTGAGTTGTTTAGTTGCACCGGGCCGAGGCGGGCCGTGCCCGCCGCCGTTGAAGGCCTGGATTTACCTTAACATTTTTAAAGGCAGCAGCATATGCAGGTTGCAGAATCTATAATGAGTCGGAGCAGCAGTGAAACACGGACAGAAATAGAAAAATAAACTCGTATAAGTCCGAATGCTAGGACCGAGGTGTTTTATTACTATCTGTGTACGATTACCGGTATATATGTACATCTATAAGCCCCTGAGGTGCCCCTGTCAGGTCTGAGCCAACCCACGCCTCATTCCCAGGGAGGAAAAAACATTTGGCGAAGATGCACACACCTTTGGCTCCAGCCCAGCACAGCGGAATCTGCCAAGGAAGTTGAATGGGGTGTTTGTGTTAGCTCGTTGCAGCGTGCACTCTATCCTGGCTCCTGTCAACTTGTTGTCCTGCTTGATTTGTGCACCACGAAGGTGGCTGATCCACTCCCCTTCAAGGAGGAGAGCAACACCGGCGGCGGGGGCTCCGCATGGAGGGGAGGGCAGAGGAAGCTCAGGCCGCCGCTCGCTGACCTTTTCCTCATGCATACCCTAACACACGCAGTATTTGCATGAGTAAAAACATAGTAAACAGGTACAAGCGTAAGTATTTTATTTAGATGGGTTCATTTGAGTTCTTTAAAACCACTGAATAGATCAGGTAAGTCTGCACACTCGTGAAAATCCACAGCCCTCGCTTTGTGAGCTGCTCTGTGGCGAGAAACAGAAGAGGAAGGACTCAAGTGGAAAACCTCTCAGCGTACATTGTTTGAAGGCGTTCTTGATTAAAGTAGATTTGGGGCCATCGTTACCTGTTGGCAGTGGTGCGCTTGTTTTGATAAACCACGTCGGCTTTTATCACCGACTTTTATTTCATTTGCGGCACAGCTGTTTTGATAATGACCCGCAGACACATTTAACAGTTTGATAAGTGGACGATAGGATATGAGTAATACGGAGAAGTTGCGGGGATACAGGGTGAAGGAAAATCGATACTCGTGCGCGGAAGTTATTAAGCAAAACCGATGAGTTCTGAAGTGATGAATGATTGTCTCCATTTGAACAACTCTTACGCAGCAGCAGAATCATTCCTGACTGAAAGTTTTGTTCGGCAGAAAGTGCTGAGAGTTTAAATGGCTGCTTCTCCTCAAGGTTCCTGCTTTGACCCACATTTTGACAGAGATGTTGTCAAACATGAAAAGATGTCTGGATTTTGTCACAGTAGAGCCTCGTAGCAGCTAACGTTAACAAAGAATGCTAACAGCCCTCCCCGCTATGGAACCAGCTCCCTGTCAGGTATGGGAGGCCTCTTTACTTTGAAGATTAACAGCTTCCTGTTTGATAAAGTTCATAGTAATTATATGGCTACAATCGTTATTGTAGCCATATTAAAGGTTAGGATCATTTAGATAATGACCTTTAACATCTTTAAAATTTATGGAATGTATTTACATGTATGATGCATGTGTCTGTTACTGTCGTCCACTGTGGGGGTGGGGGGTTGGTCCATGTGAGCCCTCTCCCACTGAAGGTGGGTGTCAGGCTCTGGGTTTCTGTTAAGTTGGTCCTGTTTTTGTTACAGACACTGTATAAATAAAGCAGAACTGAAGAGATACAAGAGAAAAATAGTTTCCATGACACTCGGATGTTTGAAATGTGTTTGAAACATCAACACCGCCATCTCTGCTTTGGTGTTCTCTGGGGGTTGCTTGGCCCTTTATTATCTACAATTTGCTCCCACTGTTCTGAGCATCCATAAGTGGAAAGTCTCAATAGCAGCAAGGTCCTTTTATCGGTAGCAGACACCATGCTGAAGATTCAAATGGCAAACCTGAAATGGACTGTTTGTATGGTGCCTTTTTGTTCATTCAAAGAGCTTTACAGAGCAAGGCTGCATTCATCATGTTGCTTCAGTCCGTCTCATTACCTCATAGGATGTCAACTGGTTGTCAGGAGAGATAACCAATAACTCACATCCATACAGAGAAGCTGAAGCTTCGAGAGCAATTTGGGGTTCAGTATCTCCCGGAAGGACACTTAGACATGGAGACGTGGGGCCCTGCAATCTCATCAACATATCGCTACGGCGACCACTCCAACACCTGAGGCACGGCCGCCTCCTGGATTTCGATCTAGGGTTTTCCATTAGGCGACCAGCTGGATCATTGGGTGTGATATTTTACTCCATCATTTCGACTTTAATTACCGACTTGATGATTTGTACTCTGGTTTAAGTTCGACCTGTTCAGCATCCAGCGGGGTTAGGGGGAAGACCATGTCAGCCCTGTCTTTGTAACATAGAAGAAAATAGCTAAAAAGAAGCAATTCCCGGTGCATTTCCTATTATTTTGTTTTGAATAATAATGATTGGCAGAAATTAGCTTGCTAAAATTAGGGGGTGTTATCAATCGCTGCCTATATGAAACAGGTTTCTGCAAAGCATCTGCAAACAAAGCTCTGCCCAGCGTTTTAGTTTGATCACAAACATCCACGCAGGGGGATCGACCATGAGGCTGCAGCGGTAATTACTCAAACGTTTGGCTTTTGTCGTTTCGTCTTTGCAATTACATTTTCTCGCCAGAGGCTATAGGCTACATGCACATTATTATCGCTCTTGGCTGGAGTGCGTTTTGAGAGAGAATTAGGGGCAGTGGCATCATCAAAGTTGTAGAAATGTCTGAAAATGACTGAACTGACTTTGGGCTGACCTGATTGTACTTCAGGTTAATTGTGATGTGGTTGGGAATGGGAATCAGGATTGTCTGAGTCCAGAAGGAGCCACAGGACGGACAGAGGCGCCCCGCGAGCTGCTGCAATTTCCTCTCATCTTAATTTTTCACTCAAGAGGGAGGAGCCCTTTTGAATCCTTTGGTGCGCCCCTCTTAAGTCCTCGCTGTGGTTCTGAATTATCCTGGCTAATAGTGCACACGGCCTGTTCTTGCTCGCTAACAGAGGAATGGTGCCAAAAAAACCTTTGGAAGTATTATAAAACAGGAGCGCTGGCGTCTGCTGTGCATTTCTGCCCGGTTGTCAAGCATGAGCAGCACTCGCATGTATTTTTGGTTATGAATAGTGACATCTCTCTAATTGGCTCACTACTGTCTGTCTTGATTTGCATGAGTGTGGAAGCTGCTTCCTCTCACGATCTACACTCAAAACAATTGGACATGGCTCGCGCCCTCCAGCTCCTTCACAATTACTTTACTTCAATCTGCCGTCTGTCCAAGTCTGTCTAGACTCTTATAATGAATCTGGAGCAGCCCAGGCACTCTGGCTCCTCCAAGAGTGCACAATGTATAGACTTTGGTCCTTAGCATCTCATCTTGTCTCCGTCTTCACATCCTTCATGGTGATATATGCTCCCCCATGTCTCCCTGCTCTCCAGTGTTCATAGACAGCAACTGTTTTTTCCCCCATCTCAGTAATGTTCATTAGCTAGAAACAGGAGTCTAGACACCAGACTCCTGTTTCTCCTCTCTGGAGAAAGGGTTAAGGTTGGGATCCATTCGTCAATCCAACCATGGGCTGTGGAAGGAAACGGGATCATGGGAATCTCTACATGCAGGAGCTAAGACTGGAACATAGCTCCTTCCTGGTATAAGGCGAGAGGGATTGATATAATATGCAAGCCAAATCACCATCCGTCTGTTTCTGTGGATGGCGACGAGCTCTTTTCCTCATCCGGAGCACGGCTGAATTGAGTTACAGCGTGATTTGAAGTAGTGACACAGAGACAATTTTGCTGACTCGGCGTAAACTTGCTGAGGCGTTCAAAGCTGAGTGGTGCAACAGATTAAAAAAAGAGAAAAAGGGGGGGGGGGGGGAGAAATCCCGTGCCTCCTGTGCAGGAGGGGAAGTTTTTCCATTTTATTTTCCATTTTCATTATCTGCCTGGTGAAAGCATAAATGCCAGGAGGATTAGAGAAATTACATGGCCTCTCGCCTTTCCTGCCCTGGTGCTTCTCCACCCCTGAGTTCATCTTCTACTCTTTCTCGCCCTCGCACTCTATCTTTTCTCATCCACTGGCCCCTACCTTCGTCACGTTGCTCTCTCTGTTACAACAGTCTTTCAGCCCTCCTTGTTTCTTTTGTTTAAGGGGTCTCTCTTGCATTCCTGCTGGTATTCCCAGTGCATATTCTGCTGGATCAGCACGACTGGGCGGGGTCCTTTTTGTTGGCTCGCCAGTTAAAGAGGTGTCCACCCTCTTAATCCTTAGGATCTATTAGAGACAGCAGGGCTGACACAGGCAACAGAGATTAGAGGGGGCAGATACTAACTGTATTGATTGTTCTTTTCATCCTGGGGCCAGCCCAGCAGCTTGCTCCTGTAATGGCACACTTTAATGAAATTCAGCCTGGACGTCAAATCTGGCAACACTAAATGCATAAAAACTAGACTAGGAAACTGGACTGGACTGGCAGGGAGTTCTTCCACTCCTCTTAAAGGAACAGTTAGGGTCCCAGCTCTTCATATAAGTGTGCCAATGGAATATTGACTTCAGCAAGCCAGGGATTTTTCTGCAGCATTGGCACAAGACATGTTGCCCTTTAAAAGAAAAATTGTGCCTGGAAAATATGCATTACCAGGAAAAATAAAATAAAAAATAGAAGGAATTCATATTCCTTCCGATTCATCTGGTTTCCAGGTACAATTGCAAAATGGCTGCTAATCATGTGTGAGGGTGAAGTTTGATCACCCTTCTCACACATGAAAATTGCAGTAGTTATATCCTGAGATGGACTGCCTGATAAAGGACGTTAAAACATGCATGGAAAATAGCTACAATTGGAAATAATTGAAATATCATCATTCTCCAATTACATTTACGGAACTGAAATACAGGTCAATTCATTTTTACCTATTATTCATCACTCCGATATAACCTTATGAAAGAAGCTTTTCCACTCGTCTGGCTGTGGGAGCCTTCCTCTTGATTCCTGGAGTCGTTATGGTAACAAGGTGAGAGATGATGTAAATGCATATAAATTAGTTGGCCGTGGAACAGACACTTTTTCTAGAGAATGATCAGTGATCAGTTGTTTTTGCTTTTATTTACATGAACATTTTGACTGTTTGGGCTAAGTGAGGATGTTTTGGCTGGTCCTCACAACTGATTGAGGGTTAAACATGGTTTAAGGTTGAGGTTGGAATTGGGTTCAGGTGTAGGTAAGGGTCCAGTCCTCACAAAGATGAAAAATAAATGATACGTGTGTGTGTGTGAGAGTGAGAGAGAGAGATTTTTTTGTTTTTTCAAGAACTCAATTTAATTTGTCATTATAAAAAACAAGAACATGATCCAAACAAACAGAGAACATCATTCATTTGAGGAGGCCTCCACAGACCAGCTCCTCCTCCTCCAGACATAGTTCATCTTTTGGGCATCATGTGCTCTTAAACTCCTCAATATTGGCCTAGTCGGCGCTCTCGAGCCGAGACAGAACCTTTAGCAGCAGTGTTTTGAGGCGGTACAGCGCCTGGTCAGTGAAAGAGGTCTGGAAAGTAGTCCTCCACCTGTACAGACCTCATCCCCTTCGTGGTCCTGAGGAAAGACCTAATCTTGGCGAGAGAGTATCCACTGTGCATCTCCACCTGTATGTTATCATTATCAGTAAAGGTTTCCTGTATGTCCAATGAACTGTTGCTCTCCTGTGTGTCCAACAAGGAGCTTTTTGTACTTTGTGTGTCCATTGGGGTGCTGTTGTCCTGTGAGCTGTGTGTGTCCTGTGAGCCGTGTGTGTCCTTTGAGCTGTGTGTGCCGTCTAAGCTGTGTGTGTCCTGTGAGATATGTGTGTGAGGTGAGTTGTGTATATCTTGTGTGCATTATGGTAGGGAGGTTGTGTGACTTGATCCTGCCGTGTCCTGTTTGTCCTGCAGGCTACGTGTGTCCACCGCTGGTTCGAAGGCAGGAGACATTTGTTCTCCTGTGGACAGTTTCTTTGCCTTATCATTTTTTACCTTTGTGTCTGTATTCTTCTGTTTGATTGACACGTTGATACTGTTCTCCTCCACTCCAACATCCTCCATGTCAAGGACGGTCTCAGCCACTCTTGAGACCGTCTGCTCCACCAGCTCTCTGATGAGACGCCCACTCCTGAGGTCCACGTGGTCCCCCAGATGGCCCCCCTGCAGCCCTGCTGGCTCCTCCACCTCCACGGCTTTGCCTGTGTCGCTCCGCGCGTTTTGCGTGGACTCACTGTCCTCGTCGTGCGCGCGGCGCTGCGCTGTCGGGCGGGTCGACTGGCCGGCGAGCCTCCGTGTTATTCGGGCACGACCGGATCACATGGCCCTCCTCCCAACAACCAAAACACTTAAGAGAATCAGTGGTGACATAAACAGTATAATCAAATTCGTCAACTCTGAAGCGAAGAGTCAGTTTGAGCTCTTCCTTATTGTCATTGAGGACCATGGACACCTGGCGTCTGAAGGACACGACATGTCTCAGCAGCGGGGACTTGGAGCAAGAGGAATAACTCATCGGGGACACCACGCGTCCGTGTCGGCTGAGCTCCCGCAGCAATAGGTCGTTCTTAAGGAACGGAGGGACGTTTGATACGATCACCTTTTTAACCGGTGACAGGGAAAACACCGGCGTCAATTCACCATTAACGACCACCCCAGCCACCAGCAGTTCATCGGCCTTATCAGTGCTGTCCACAAAAACCACCACCATACTGTTCATCCTGGAAGCGGACTTCACACCTCCGTGACCCAGAATCTCCCCCACAGCCAGAACGCACTCCTCCACGGACACACCGGCCGGTGGAGATAGTTTGACGCCGTGTCTGCAGGTGAGTTTCTCCAACCCGAAGACTCCCGGCGCTGCCGCCATGGCGACCGTCGAACATTCTAAAGTGACAGAAACAGTGCTCCCCAATATGATTAAACACCACCCCGTGTGACAAGATCAGAATTTAGAAAATGTTTGGAAAAACCCCTTATGTTTATCATTCATCAGCTGAGCTGAGAGAGAGGAGAGAGAGAGAGATGAGAGGAGAGAGAGAGGAGAGAGAGAGGAGAGAGAGAGAGAGAGAGAGAGAGACACACACACACACACACACACACCACCACACATGTTGTTACTGTAGTGGGTCTGAAATAGCCACATATAGTTTATTATGTTAACAGACACCCCCTCTTTTTCATTTTAATATTTGAACCTTTATACGGTTTGCAGAAATCATTGCCACTTTGCACCAGTAGAGAGTGCTTTAACACCAGTGGGTCCAAGCAAACAGTCTATGCTCTGCTTTTGCTCTGCGCATGTGCAAAGAATAAACTACACTGCGCAGCAGTAGCGTGAGCTGACAACTCGCGTGTCGTGTGTTTGGATCCACAGGTATGTAAAATGTACTATTTGTACAGTTCTCTTCAGTTAAACTATGTAGCAACATATAAGCGAAGTCATGAAGGGAAGCTAAGCACTGTAAGATGTTGAAATATGTACTTTATCGTCGTGGTTTGTTATCGGGCATTCCCGTCAGCAAAAGGTTAGTTAACACGAGTGAGTGTATATGTGTGTGTGTGCGTAGTTCCGACCATAAAAGTTACTGGTGACTAGTTATTGTTTGTTAGTACTATTCTGAGAGTAATTGGTATGGTACTTGCCATGTTGTGTATATGAATGTGAACATTCAAGTGCATGTGCAAAAATAAAATACACTGCGCAGCAGTAGTAGCGTGAGCTGACAACTCGCGTGTCGTGTGTTTGGATCCACAGGTAGTTATACCGTAGCTCAGCCGCTCAGCGCCCGCCGCCTGAGTGGCTCATGCTGCCGGACCAGAGACCCCTAGCTCTGGCGCCGGTAACATTTGGGGGCTCGTCCGGGATCATTAGCGTTTCTGCCTAGTGAAGTGAGTGTCGCGACGACGTGAAACGGTGCCCAAAGCTTCAGGGAAGGCTGCAGTCCAGAGCGTCATCCAGAGAGCGGAAGTCACCAGAGTAACGCCAAGATGGCCACTGTCACCCCACGGCGGATGCTGATCTTCAAGATCCAGAAGAATCTTTCATATTTGAGTACAGACCAGCTATTGGCAGTTGTGAGTTCAATAGACGATGGCAGCAAAACTCACGAGGTTAAAGATTTGAGTGAACCAGAACTGTATGACCTGATTGTGGACTACCTCAGGAGTGAGAAATTAAGTGCTATGGAAGATGAAGGTATGACACAACTCCTTATCCTGAATGACATGCTGAGTGACCTGCTGGCCACAGACCCCGGTGGAAGTGAAGCTCGCCAGACTGCGCCGGAGACAGGACAGCCAGTGGAGGAGTCATCACCCCACCAGGAGCAGCTATCCACTTCACCTCATTCTGATCATCACGACACAGTCACACAATCCACCACAACCCCACACAACCACAACATTCCCACACAGCCATTGCAGATGAACAAAGACATTCACATGCATCCAGCACCTTCACGAAGAGACAGTGGACTGCCAGCAAGGAACTTTGACACTTCCACAGTCACCAGGGCTTTCACCGCAGGCGTTGATGGATCTCCCCATGGTAGAGTAAGTCTGTCATCCAGCATGGGAGACCAGGTATTGAGGGTGAATGATTTTGCAGCTCTGCTCCCACGCAGAGAATTTAAGTTACATGGTGGACAAATCTCTGATGTTGGGTCTGATATGTCATACAGTAACCTTTGTAAACAAATCGAAGAAGGTATACAGGAAGGTTTTACTGAGTCAGAGGTGATTCGCACTGTGATGAAAATAATCAAACCAGGTACATTCAGAGAAATGTTGACAAACAAAAGTGATTTAACTGTTGATGAGCTAAAGCGGTTTCTCCGCGCACATATCAGGGAAAAGCAGCACTGAACTTTTTCAAGAGTTAATAATGCTAAACAACAGGACAAAGAGAGTCCTCAACAATTCCTATACAAGATAATGGGTTTAAAACAGCGTGTTTTGTTTGAGTCACAACAACCTGGTGCAGAGTTTAGCTACGACAAAAAGCTGGTTCAGGGCACCTTTCTTCACACTTTGTATCAAGGTCTGAATGAGAAAAATAACCATGTTCGTTATGATCTCAAACCTCTTCTCACAGACTCGCAGGTTAGTGATGACTTTCTTTTGGACCAGATAACTAAGTCTACCAGTGAGGAGACAGAGAGACTCAGACGCCTTGGCACAGTAGCTAAAAACCGACCAGTGACCTGAGCCCAGCCAGCTCAGCTTGACTGTAGTGACTCAACTAAGCAGACTAGAGTTGACACTGAGTTACAGGCTAACCGTGCCGCTATTGAAGAACTGACTGCACAGGTGTCCTCCCTGACCAAACAGCTGGCTCAAGTGGTGAGGCCTGCTGACACTGCCACCCCTGTGAAAACACACTCAGCCACAGCCCAGCCAATGCCACCAACATCTGAAGCCCGTGGCAGATGCAGCAACTGTGTTCAGCAGGGCAAGATGAGTTGCCCTCACTGCTTCGTATGTGGCCAAGCTGGACATCGGGCGGTCGGCTGTCTTCAAAGGAGGACGTCGGGAAACGGGATGAGGTCACTGGAAAAGGGCAGCCAGTGACCGTGACAGCTAAGGAACCCCCAGCCCAACCCAGCATGTCTAAGGCAGCAAGTCCTGTAAAAACAAAAGCACAGTGTCAACCACCAACAAAGAAACGCTTAGCACAGCTCATAGGAAAGCGATGTATGGTCTCATGTACTCTCAATGGTGTTCCTCTCCAGATGTTGCTTGACTCAGGGGCTCAAGTGACGATGGTGGGGAGAGGCTGGATGGAAGAAGCACTCCCCCATGTCGATATCCAGCCACTTGAATCCCTCCCTCTTGATGAGCCGCTGGTGATTTCTGCAGCAAATGGCACAGTTGTCCCCTTTGATGGATGGGCAGATGTTGAACTCCAAATCGGTAACAAACACTGTGGATATGTCACCATTCAAGTGCCAATGCTAATCAGCCAGAACTGTCTCAACTGTCCTCTCTTAGGCAGCAATGTTTTAGTTGAGATAATCAAAGAACAGAGAAGTGAGGTTGATATTTCTGCTTTATTAAAAGAAACCTTAAGTATAAATGACAGTGCTGTCGAAGCCCTAGTTGCCGCTTGCCAGATGTTGACCCCAGGTGAGACAGCTGTAGAGTGCAGTGTGAGAACAGGGAAGACGGGTTCCACCATTCCTGCAGGGCAGATTTGTGAGGTGAGGTGCAGAGTCAGGGAATGGCCAAGTGGTGGGGTTATGCTCTTCCAACCCGATGTAGTGAGTAACTGTCCTGAGGGGTTGGATTTGTTTCAGGCCTTAGTTGATGTTCCAAGTGGGGTCCACAAAATTTGTCAAGATACCTGTTCAAAACCCCACTAAACATGACATCTACCTCCCTAAGAGAACAGTTTTAGGAACATTAGAGGAAGTTACTGAAGTTAAACCAGTGAACTGTTTTCCCGGTGGGTTAGAACCCATGTCCCCTAACACTGTTAGTACATCCTCAGCTCAGGTTAGCACAGACAAACAAAGAGGAACAAGTGAGAAAAACAAGACAGAGGACACAACAACACAGAGATGGCATCCCCCTGTTGATGTGTCGCACCTGGAGAGACATGAACAAAACATAGTCAGAGACATGTTGTATGAGGAGTCAGATGTCTTCGCCAAAGATGACTGTGACATTGGGTGCATCCCAAGCCTGCAATTGAAAATCCATCTGAAGGATGACACGCCAGTGCAGACGTCCTACAACTCTGTTCCGAAGCCCTTGTACAGGGAGGTGAAGGACTATGTACAAAATCTTCTTGACCAGGGCTGGATCAGAAAGTCTACTTCTTCCTACTCATCTCCAGTGGTCTGTGTTAGGAAGAAGGACAAGAGTTTGCGTCTGTGTATTGATTTTAGAGGCTTGAATCGGAAAACCATCCCCGACCGCCACCCTCTTCCACGCATCCAAGATCTGTTAGACAGTCTGGGGGGGTACTCATGGTTCTCCATACTCGACCAGGGTAGTGCATACCATCAAGGGTTTGTCGATGAGAGCTCCAGACATCTGACTGCCTTTAGCACACCCTGGGGGCTTTATGAGTGGACCCGCCTCCCATTTGGTCTAACAAACGCCCCAGCGGCTTTTCAAAGATGTATGGAGGGAGTTCTTGACGGGTTAAGGGACGAGTGCTGTTCTCCATATTTGGACGACGTTCTCTGTTTTTCCAAGACTTTTCATGACCATGTTGAAGATCTGAGACGGGTGCTCTGTCGCCTGCGAGAGTATGGTATCAAATTACGTCCAAAAAATGTGACCTGTTTAAAAGCCAGGTCAGGTATTTAGGCCGCTTAGTGACTCGCGAAGGTGTTCAGATTGACCCTGAAGATATTGAGGCAGTTCAGCATTTGAAAGAGAAAGAGCCAAAGAATGTGGGAGAGGTCAGAGCCCTCTTAGGTTTTTTAGGCTATTACAGAACATTCATACAGGACTTTTCTAGGATAGCAAGACCTCTGTTTCAGCTGATAGAGAGTCCTAGTGAGCCTAGCCAGAGAGCTACCAAGGTTAAGTCAAAAAATACTAAGAGTGGTCAGCTCTTATCCAAAACACCTGTTTATTGGACACCAGATCATAGTGCTGTAGTATCACGCCTGGTGGATATGTTAACCAGTCCACCCATTTTGGCTTATCCAGACTATGACTTACCTTTTGTACTCCACACAGATGCCTCGAACGAAGGTCTGGGTGCTGTGCTCTATCAACAGCAGGGAAACAAGCTCCGGGTTATTGCTTATGGCTCCAGGACACTCACGCCTGCTGAGAAAAACTACCATCTCCATTCTAGCAAGCTTGAGTTCCTGGCGTTAAAGTGGGCAATCTGTGATAAATTTAGAGATTACCTCTATTACGCCCCCACTTTCACAGTATACACGGATAATAACCCCCTTACATATGTTTTGAGCTCAGCCAGGTTGAACGCAGTCGGACATCGTTGGGTGGGTGAATTAGCCGACTTTCATTTCACCATCAAATATCGTCCAGGCAAGTCAAACACTGATGCTGACACCCTGTCAAGACACCCAGTGCATCTTGATGGTCACCTGAAAGAGTTCACAGAGACAGTGTCCCCTGATGTAGTCTCCGCCATCTGGCAGGGAGACACAGCTGTAAAAGACGGTGATGTGCCGTGGGTGGCTGCATTACAGCTGCAGTCGGATGTAAGTGACGCACACTTTGGAGGCACCCCTGTCATCACACCAGAGAGTGTCAGAGATGCACAGAAAGAAGATGCTCCTATCTGTGAGGTGATAAACCTAAAGAAAAATGGATGGAGTCCTCAGGATAAAGGAAAGAGACAAATGGGACGAGAAACACGCAGACTGGTACACGAATGGAACAGACTCAGACTTGACAAAGGGATTTTGTACAGACAGACAGGACAGAGGAAACAGTTGGTTCTCCCCAGTAAACTGAAGGCCACCGTGTTAAAACACCTGCATGATGACATGGGACATGTGGGCGCTGATAAAGTCATACATTTAGCACGAGAAAGGTTTTATTGGCCTTTTATGCAACAGGACATAGAAGATTATGTGATTCGCCAGTGTCAGTGTATTAAACAAAAACATCCAAACAGACCAGAGAGAGCACCTATGGGTTCTATAACAACCAGTGCCCCATTTGAGCTCATCTCAATTGATTATTTACATCTTGAACAGAGTAAAGGTGGTTATGAGTACATTTTAGTCCTGGTAGATCACTTTACTCGGTTTGGTCAAGCTTATGCCACAAAAAACAAATCTGGCAGAACAGCAGCCGAGAAAATCTTCTATGACTTTATCCCTCGCTTCGGGGGTACCCTGCAAAGCTACATCATGATCAGGGCCGGGAGTTTGAAAACAGTCTCTTCCAGAGACTTCAGCAGCTCGCAGGAATTTCCCACTCACGAACCACTCCCTACCATCCGCAGGGGAATCCTGTCGAGCGCCTGAACAGGACACTTCTACAGATGCTCCGCACTCTGCAGGAGGAGAAAAAAACAGAGTGGAAGGATCACCTACCTCACATTGTCCACGCGTACAACTGTACAAGACATGAGGGAACAGGTTATTCACCATTTTTTCTTCTTTATGGTAGAGCTCCACGTTTGCCTGTAGATCTGCTCTTTGACTTGAAACCTGAAGAGGGACCACGGTCCAGGCAAGAGTATGCAGAAATGGGCTTCACGCATGCAGGAAGCATACAAAATTGCTTCAGAAACCAGTGGGAAGCGTTCAGCTAAGGGAAAGAAGTATTATGATCAGCATGTGAAAGGTATTACACTGCAGCCTGGAGATCGTGTGCTTGTCAGGAATCTGTCGGAGAGGGGTGGTCCGGGCAAACTTAGAGCTTATTGAGAGAGAAAAAGGTTCATCGAGTGGTTGAAAAGATGGGAGACGGACCTGTTTACAGAGTTCAACCAGAAACAGGAGAACGCACTCTCCGTGTGCTGCATCGCAACCTTCTGCTACCTGTTAATGATTTGCCTTTAGAAGTCCCACCGAGTCAGTCCGCACCTAGACAGAGACAAAGACAGACAGACTGTTACAGAAACAACAGAGAGACAGTGGAGCAGGAGTCTGAACACTCTGAGGAAGAGGAGGAATACACATATTGCCTTCGAACAATTCCAGTATATAGCAGGAGGAGAGTCAGACCGGCAAGTCCTCAGTCTAACCCACCAGATGAGCTCCGACCTATAGCCCCAGAGTTTCAACCACTGAGACATACTGAAATGTCAACTGAACAACAACGTGATCCTGTCACCGTCCCAGATCCAGTGCAGACACCAGACCAGCAGGCAGCTGTTCCACCACCAGCTCAGGAAGTGCAAGGAGAACTCATAACTGATGACACTGCAGAGGAGGCTGATTCAAGAGAGCAGGAGGACAATGATGAGCCTGCAGTGGAACTGTCTGAGGAGGAAGTGCAACCTGTGAGGAGGTCAGCTCGAGCACAGAGACCTCGAGAAATGCTCACATATGACACTCTTGGACAACCATCATACCAGTCTTGGGGACCAGGTGCAAACCTGATGTTCGCCTATGCCCCTTACCCCATGTCTCATCTCCCATTACCCCTCAATCCATGTCCCATACCCTCCTTTTACCCAGCTGTCCCCGAACATTGTTTCTACCCTGCACAAGCAGTGTGGACATGCTAGAGACACACAAAGACTTGAAGGACAGACGAGACCAGACTTCACTGTACACATACACACCTACACTGGGCACACACTCATACATATACACACCACATGTACGTTGACAATTGGACTGTTTTGAGACATTTTCTTTTAATATTTTTGTTAGTTTGGTTCTAGATGTCTGGAGACATCTCTTGAAGCAGGGGAGAGTGTAGTGGGTCTGAAATAGCCACATATAGTTTATTATGTTAACAGACACCCCCTCTTTTTCATTTTAATATTTGAACCTTTATACGGTTTGCAGAAATCATTGCCACTTTGCACCAGTAGAGAGTGCTTTAACACCAGTGGGTCCAAGCAAACAGTCTATGCTCTGCTTTTGCTCTGCGCATGTGCAAAGAATAAACTACACTGCGCAGCAGTAGCGTGAGCTGACAACTCGCATGTCGTGTGTTTGGATCCACAGGTATGTAAAATGTACTATTTGTACAGTTCTCTTCAGTTAAACTATGTAGCAACATATAAGCGAAGTCATGAAGGGAAGCTAAGCACTGTAAGATGTTGAAATATGTACTTTATCGTCGTGGTTTGTTATCGGGCATTCCCGTCAGCAAAAGGTTAGTTAAACACGAGTGAGTGTATATGTGTGTGTGTGCGTAGTTCCGACCATAAAAGTTACTGGTGACTAGTTATTGTTTGTTAGTACTATTCTGAGAGTAATTGGTATGGTACTTGCCATGTTGTGTATATGAATGTGAACATTCAAGTGCATGTGCAAAGAATAAAATACACTGCGCAGCAGTAGCGTGAGCTGACAACTCGCGTGTCGTGTGTTTGGATCCACAGGTAGTTATACCGTAGCTCAGCCGCTCAGCGCCCGCCGCCTGAGTGGCTCATGCTGCCGGACCAGAGACCCCTAGCTCTGGCGCCGGTAACATTACGATAATGGTGGTAGCGGACCCGAACGCAGGCCAGGACACAGTGGTGGGGAGGTCAAAGGCTTTATTTACAGGGAAGGGGAGCAAACACATTAACAGAAAACAGTCCTCCTGGACAACATGGGGATCGGGAGGCAGCGTCGCCCGTCCCAGGTCCATCGGCGAGTCCCCAAACCAGACGTAGTCCCCCTGGGACTGCCGGGAACTTGGAACACCGGTGAGTCCTCAACACGCTGCAGTCCTCCTGGACCGGCGAGGACTCGGGAGTCCGGCGCAACACTCTTGCCTCACGAACGTGCCCCAAGACACTGAGGGCAGAGGCAGTCCTCCTAGACTGCAAGGGGAGCAGGAGAGGTCCTCCAGGAGACACGGAACAGGAACAGGAGCGGCCCTCCAGGAAAACCGGGAGCACGGGAATAGGAGCGCCCTCCAGGGCAACAGGAACAGGAGCAGCCCTCCAGGGCAACAGGAACACAGGAACAGGAGCAGCCCTCCAGGGCAACAGGAACACAGGAACAGGAGCCAACACCAAGGAACCCAAACAAGCTCCCACACTAGACCAACAAACACACTCCCTACACAAACAGACACCCCAGCACTGACAGGCAGGCACAACCTGCTTAAATAGGCAGCAAGATGTAAATTGCCCACAGGTGCGCCCGCCTGCAGTGCCAGCTGCACCCAATTGTGCTCAACACCACACCCTGCAGGCCAAAGACAGACACAAACCAGAAATCCCAACAATTGTGTTGATACTGAGACTACACTTCATGTAAATACTTCTTGCCTATTGATTTAAGTCCCACACGTATGATCAGGACATAATCCCCTGTTTACAAGAATGTGGTGTATAATGTGTTTTATATGGTGTTTGACAGCAGAATAGATTGTTGTCTGGTGTCAGTTAATGGAACCCCGTATGTTATGTGAAATTGAATTCTCAACCAGAAACAAAATGAACGTTTCGATGAAACACATTGGATAACTCTCTCCCTGCATGGTGTGACTTGGTTTCAGCATTTTTTGTTCTGCTATGTGTGGAACAAACAACACCTTCCTCCGTCTCCTGGACTTAGCCCATTGCAGTGAATTGCCAACCACACACTATAGCTACGAGGCGTCTGCTAATCACACTATTGATCCTGTAATTCCACCCTTTTTAAAACTCCTTAACACAGCTGGCATTATCAATGAGTAGACTCCAGGTCTGTGTTGCTTCCCTCCTTTGTTAAGGCACTTGCAGAGTCTGTAGGGAGGTTGTGTGTGTGTGGGAATGGGGGGAGAGGTGGGGGTGGGGGGGACTGTGCACCTTCTCCAATCAGAGTCTTGATTTCTATTTAATATTCAGGTGCCATAACCTCAACCAAAATGTGTGCAGCACAGGGGAGAGATGCCGTTGCGAGAAGAGCAGAAGCCCGTCTCACCTTTTGAAGAACTCCTGCGTTGTGCCTTTTTGAGTGCTGCAGTGTTTGTCAGGATGAGGTGAAGCGTTAGATTGCTAACTTTTATGGAATGTCAATAGGCAGAGTAAGATGAGATGAGAGCAAAGGGGCCCCGCTTCGTTGCACGTAGAAGAGAAACACAAACACAGATCTTATTAGCAGCTATCTTGTTTTTACACGATGTCCCCGAGTAGTTAGTTATTCATCGTGTCAGAAAATGAGATTAACTGCGACACACCTCCTTGACAATAATTAAGCTTAACCGCAAGAGGAGCACATTCAGCAGCGCATGTCCTGAGAAAGATCAGGGGGAAATTTGTGTTTTTACCCCACAGCAGATGGCACAAAGCAGTTATTGGTGGAAGCAATTTGTTTCACATTTTTCTTCATCCTTTTCTTATAGACCTCAGAGATGGAATTGGAGGCTGTGTTCAAAAAGCAGGCGAATCTGCTTTTTTGAAGCAGACTCTCAATAAATGGCGAGTGATCGATGAACTGTGTGTCTCCGCTTTGGCATTTGTCTGAATAGTTTCCTTGGTAACAATATAGGCGCATGTGCGTGTTGAAACTGTTAAAAAAAGTGGTGAAATGAAAATGCACTAATGAGTCACTTCGCCGCTGAATGTTCAAAAGCAACGCAGGGGCTCTGCGCCACCAGGCGACAGGGTTCATACTGCCAACTGGGATGGCACACCTCCATTTACTGTGTAATTTTAGTAATAATAATGATGTAAACAGACAAAAATATTCATCCCTGCTGGACCCTTAGTGGTCAAAGTCGTGTTACTTAGCAATACAGTGGGACCTCTACTTACGAATGTCTCTACATGTGAAATTTTCAGGTTACGAAGCATCTCAACGGGAAAATATTTCCTCTTGTTACGAAAGAAATTTCAGGATACGAAAGGCAAAAATACGCTACCGCTGCTACTCGCAGCTCGCGGAGTTTAGCGAACGCAAACATGCTTGTAGCTGCTCTGCCATTGGCTATTGCCTAGCATCTTCCTGTAATCCCATTGGCTAGGAGGGAAGTCAATTATGTCCGAATTTTTGGGGGCTTGGAACGGATTAGGGCATTTACATGGAAAATGCGTCTCTACTTAATTTTCAGGTTACGAAACAACTTCCGGAACCAATTAATTTCATAAGTAGAGGTCCCACTGTAATGAAGACACTGTAAAAACCTGCATCTGCGTGCATATTATAACCCACAATATATGCAACAAATTTATCAAACTACACATCAGTACATTTTGGTTTTGTAGATGACAATTCCAGGAAAAAAATGTGGAAAATACCAAAACACTATGAGACTTTATTGCTGACATTGTTTTTGTCTATTCTCCAAGAATCTTGCTCATTAACAGCTTGTAAAACAATGTTGGGTGGACTTATGTTTTCATTTCTTAATTAATTGCTTCTATTCCTTCCTAAACCAAGATTCTACAGCTAACTTGCTTTAGCTACACACACACACACACACACACACACACACACAACTTTAAGCACTGAAATCAGGCATTTCACACACCCTTTCGTCGTCACCTGCTATCTGATTTTGGAGACTTTTAATGTTTGTCATCACATTGTAGCAGTTGCAGCTCAGGACAAGTGCACTTGTCTGTAAAACGCTGTTTGTTCTTTGGGAATTTGTTGAAAACATGGATGCCATTTTTTTCTTTCTCTGGGAGCGAGACTAAATGCATCTGTTCTTGCAAAGCATATAATAGCCTACACAGATGTAAGGGGACGCATATTAAAGACACAGGAAGGACAACAGGTGGATGCTGGTAATTTAGCTAACTTAGTAAAGTAGTCCAGGCAAAAAGAAACAGTTTAATATGAAAACACAGCAATTTCTTTATTGAAGCTACAACAACAAGAGCAGGTGACGTTATTGTTACAAAACCAGCAATAACGGCCCTTTATGCCATTTGATGTCTTACTGATGGAAGGTAATTCCTTCGGCCTCTTTGGACTACTTTACCCAGAAGCACTGAAGAGAATTTCCCCTCCTCTAGATATTATTAGCCTAACAAATTCACATGGACAATGAGATAATGTCGTTCTCTTTCACTCTGTGCTCCATGTGCCTCTGTCCTTTTGATTACAGTCCAAAGAGATAATACCACTCAGCACACCCTAACAACCCATGCCTTCATTTGATTTCATCATTACTGGAAGAAGAGATCGTGCTCTCCCTCCTCTCAGCCTCCATCTCTGTCCGAGCAGCCATGCTCTTGCAGCGTGCCACAAGCCATTACGTTTACCACAAAGCAATAAGCCCTTGTTTGCTCGACAAAAGGGCTGATGCTCGATAAGCGTGATCCAGGCCTGTGTTTTAGGCTGCTGAATGCTGATGTGTGGGCTGCGAGGCCCTTCATGAAGCAGAAGCACTAAATTGCTCACTCGGACTTTTGCATCCCTGCAATGTTTTGAGCGGCGTTGGGGTTCGACAGGCAGCGACCCCCTCTGAGCGGAGTTTAAGGACGTTCTTCTGCGGTTGACCTGACCCCGAAGCGGCACACAGCAGCCCTCGATGGCTGTCCGAGTATATTTCATGTATATTAGATGTTGTTAAAAAGTATAAATATTTTCAGACGGCGTTGGCTTCACTTTTCACTGTGAGAGAGAGAGATTACGAGAGACTGGAATTTTATCTCTTCACCATAAATCATTTTAAATGTTACATGTTGAAACTCAAACAGTTTCAGCCAGGGACTGAAAGTGGGAACTTCAGCCAGTCTGCGTGTTATCTATGAGAATCATTATGGATGGCCTCCTCCTCGCTAAATTGTTTTTGTGTGTGTGTGAGAGAGAGAGAGTCATGAGGGAAGAACATATAATCCCACTCAGATAATCGGCTTTCGGTCTATCTGTCTTTATGATTACAGCATCTCAAAGAAAGAACACACTGTCACAGCGGCATTTATGAGAATTTATGGGAGGTCACTGTCTAGACTGGAAAGAAAGGCATGTGTCATTCAGTTTTTCAGCATTTGTCTAATAATATCAGTAAATGTCTACTTGTGCTGTCAAACTGCCCTACTAATGTAACACCAGAGATTATCCACTTTATGGACACAGTTGGCTTTTTTTGTATATTTCTTTTGTTGCTCTGTATTTCTTTCTGGTTGAACTTCATTTTTTTCTACATTGACTCATGTCATTTATCCACTCCAGATGTTTACTAGAAAAATGCCATATGTGAATGACTTGCTTTCTCTCTCTCTCTCTTTCTCATGAGATTTGCTTCACAGGCAACTAGAGGCACAGCATGATAGTAATTAAACACATTTTACAGTCTAATGTATATTCTTGTAGAAGCACAGGTGAACGTTTGAATTCAGTCCCAATATGTTGTAGTTTACAGACCGTCCGCTAGCTGGCGACAAATCGCTTCCAACACACCCCCGGGCATTTATGGGATATACTGTACATCAACAGGCATTAACAAAGCTGCATCCGGACCGAAACTGTTTGAGGCAAATGTGTGACTAAAGTATACAAGGGGTTAAAAAGAAAGCAGACAAGTCAGATTAATTCACCGTCACTATGCAAAGCAGGTACAGTGTAACGGGAGGACTGATGAGTGCTCGCAAAACCATTTTACTGCCTGTACTCAGGATTTTGCCAGAAAGGACCCCATTAATTTCCTCATCTTTGTTATGTGGACACCGTTGCCTTGGTGTGAAACGGGTGTTAGCGACTGTCACCAGCTGTAATGCCAGCGTTTTGTTCTCTCTCCCTGTGAGACGTCAACGCTGTTCGCAATCCATTACGTCACATTTTGCCGACACAAGCTCAGCTAATGCATCCTATATGTCCCCTCTGGGCTCCAATACATCAGGCAAAGAGCGAGGCACCGAAAAGGAGGGATAATTTATTATTAAAATGTCTAAAGGGGGAGGGAATTGTGGGTGCTCTTTGGAGATTTTTTTACCCTGGTTCCAAACTTTGTGTTGTGGTGGTCACAGTGCTGCCATGAAACATATTTAAGGCCGGCTGATCTTTACACAAAAACCTCATTCTTCAGATAAAAAGACAGCCACACATATTGACACGTTGGACATTAATAATCCATTCAGAGCACCACACAGGAAGTCGGAGATGTGATCAACGAGCTTGTGTTGGAAATCAAAGCACCCCGATGGTCCAAGCAATACAAATGTAGCTCATATATCTGGGAAGGGTCCACAGTAACTGCATGCCATGAGTAATGTGCAGCGCACTGCATACAATAAATACAGTGCAGACTTCTTGCGACCAGCCTTGTGCATCTCATAGACATCGTATACGTCGAGAGGTTGTACATGCATCAAATGTACTGGCAGAAGAAAGGTCAAGGCTCATGGTCGTGCTTTCTGAAAACATTTTGGCCTTGACTCAAAGGAAAACATATACAATAGCTGGATACATAGTGCAGGGCAGCAAATCAGCTGTCTGAAGCAGATAGTGGATAACCACAGCCGCTAAAAAAGGAGAGGAGGTCGATTTTTGTTTCATGAAGCAAGAGAGTCAAAATGTTGAGAAAATTCAAAATATGCGAAAAAAAAGTCAGCGAAAATGTCTTTTTTTTGCATTTTCAACATCGAATACAAGTTCTGCAAATCAAATAGTGGTTGTCAAAGTTAATGTTTTACCCAACATGCCTAAAACAATTTCATATTGATAGGATCCAAGATTTAGTCAGTCGGCAAAGAAACAGTCAAAGAATTTATTGTCCCTCAACTTTCCCCTGGACTGCTGGAGGCTAACTCCTGTTTTTGGAACTGTCTCTTCAAAGTCCTAATACTGATTACCGGTACTGTGTTTGTGAGCTAAAAGAGAAGTATTTCTTTGCTTCTAAAGATGACTCCAAAGTATAGTTTCACTTGATGGCTCTTTCTAAAAGCCGTCTAATGTGGTATTTATAGCCTCAAAGGGTTATATTTTGGACTATAGTCTCAACATTTCAAGTTTATCCTGGAAGTGCATGATGAAAAAACAAGCCTCCTCATTTTTTCCCATTATGGGTGGCCCTAACACTCTTCTGTAGATAACAGCTGGAGTTCTGATTGGAAAATATACAACAGATGTGTGACTGCGCTCTTCTAGCAGCAAAACGCGGCTTTGAGAAGCACAAAAATGCGGGAAAGGTGGCTTATCAATTAGGCTACCAACTTTTTTTTCGTGCTAAATGCCATTATTTTGGAGATTGAACAGCATGGTGTACTGAAGGTTACCGTTCATTTGGGATGACTAAACTGGTCCAGCAAGGGCCGCAAACCACCAGTCTTCTGGCCTACCAGGTAAAACAGCTGCTTCCACCAGAGATTCCAGGTTCAGAGAAATGGGCAGAAATTCACCTCGGAGAGGCATCAAGGGACACACAGCAGGAGGCATTTTGTGTCCCAACAAACCGTAGTGCATGTTTTTGAACTGTGGGAGGGGAACCGATATGGGCCAATAATATGTAGTCGATTATGTTTCAATGCAAATATATGGTTTAAGGGTAATGCCATATTAGTTCAGCTAAGAAAGTAGTTTTGTGCAGCGTTCAGGCTTTATAACAGCTACAGGAATGACTCCACTCTGCTATCAGGAGGCTCATAACTGTTAGCATGGGCTGATGCTATACATTTGATTGATTTTCTGGTCGATTTGTGCCGTAACCACCCTCTTAACAAGCAAAAAGGCACGTTGGGTTTGTTGCATCGTTTCTGAAATATCTTTCCTATGTGTAAAATGCATTGCATGAACTTCACCACATATAAAGGTTGCTATGGTGAGTACCTGCCCTTTTAGGATAATATCATATGTCCGTGAACTGTTAGTGTAAATGTAACTAGCTCAATGCAACGGCAGTGTGTGTCTGCCCGGCTTATTGTGCTGTTATATAGACCCCGTGTGACGTATTCGTTTTTCGTCCTTTTTATGGCATAAAGAGCCCCTCTGAGGGCTCGCCGGTGTGCTTTGCATCATCTGCTCCTTCCTGTGTCTGTTCCCTTGAAAGTGTTCCTGAATTACAAAGATAAGAAAAAGTGTCGAAATGTCAAGGCTGTAGTGTCTGGAGGTGATGAGTCTTACATGGCTGCACCCTGAAGCGTTTCATTTGAACACACACACACACACACACCCCTATACTTCTATCATTGTGAGGACTTTGATATCATAACACATTACCCAGCCAATGACCCTAACATAACCATTCCAACTAACCCCACTAAGCCCTAAATCTCAACCGTAAATACCCTCAAACAGTCCTTTGTAATTGTGAGGACCAGCCAAAATGTCCTCGCTACCACAAAGTGTCCCCATTAGCAGAGTGTAGATCTTGCTACTGAATAAGTGGCAGGTAGTGGCAGCATGGCCGCAGGGTTAGTCTTTCATTCTCAAAATGTGCTCTGTTAATATTGACTCAACACCTGCTGAAATAATTATTGCGCTGTTTTATTTGTCAGTGGTTGATTTTTTATAAAACATGATTCCTATTGAATCTGAGCTGGTTTCTACACCAAGTTGATAAATGGCACCTGTGATTTTCTTTTTCCCCTTTTCATTCGAATACTTGTTCATCCTTGGCCTAATTAAAATAGATTTTTTTTCTGCAACCACCATCACCCAAAGGGCTTCCAAGCAGCTTTATAAATGACGTTACCTGAGAAAATAGTGTCTCTAGTGTCGTGTCTCCCTCTCAGCCTGTCCTTTGGTTTGATTTAGACTTGTACATCTCAAAAACCCACTGAGAAACACGTACAGGCAAGTTTGATATCAATAAAAAAGTGATTTGAAATCTTGTTAAAGGCTAATTTACCTCACTACTGTATTAGGCCGAGATCTGTTTCTCATGGCCTGAAATTCAAACCTCCAATTTGATCACTGTTTTGCTTGGAACCTTCATTAGACTCCTAAATACTAATTTCTGGGCTGTGTATCATGCTTTTTTCAAGTGGCACGTGAGATTAAGTTCTCATTTTCTGATGTCAGGTGGTTAAAAACAATTTCCCCCTATTTTGTTAGTGTGAGTTGGATCTTGTGGAAAAAACATATGTTTTTCAGGACTCAGAACACTCAACATTTCCTTTAAGTCCTTGACAGAGGTTGTTTACTCTATCTTGAAATTGAGGAACATTTCTTGAATGTGGTTGAGGTCAATGGACAGGCAGCATTAAATCTGTCCAATATAGAATCAAAACTTTCACAGAAGTGTATCCAGTGCTTTGCAGGGTGAGTCTGCAGCATGAAAGCTAACTCTGGCTCTTCCCTGTATGTTTTATTTTATTTAGGAAAACAAAGGAACAAACAACCCCCTCCAAAACATCCTTTACATTACCCCCCCAAGAAATTCTATTAGTGTTTAATTGTGTGTTTAATTGTTGCCCATGTGACACCAAGTTCAACTGAATATTTTCTGGTCTGGTAAAAGCAGCAGCAGAAGAACGCATGAATCTGGTGGCTTTTCAACTCAAGGACAGCGAGACTTTAGACAATGATTATATTTTCTAATATTCAGATGCTTTTAAAATAACACCATCAAAGACAGCTACTCCAACACGAGGCTTTGTTCTTCCCAGAGCTCATCAAGAATTTTAAGAAATTCTTTTTTTTTTTCTGTGGGGAAAATTCAAGATGCTTCAAAATGTGACAACAAGATAATCTTTTCTAAAGCTTTCCTCAACTTTTCTTCAAGAATTTGGTGAATTTAAGCCATATTCTGTTAACACCAAGGTCATGGTTAAGCCGTGGATGAAAGGAGGAAAAGTTTTCCACATGCCCTCTGAAATTCTGAGCTCTCTGGAACACTACTTCATATTCTCTCAGGGGTTTCTTTTGGGTGAAGCGCAGCAACTCCTATTCTGAGGCGGCATACATGTGCAGAGGCCCTAAATCATCTAAAATGGTTTGATCTCCCCACCAGCTGATTTACATTTGTGGGGCACAGTTCTAATCTGCTCATTTATAACCACCAAATCAAGGAAGGAGACCAAAGAGACTGACCTAAAGCTGTCCCTCTTATCTTCTGACTGTGTTTCGGTCTGTGCCTCCTGTCTCTCTTTCATGATCTGCTCCTTCACTTTAGGTTGAGCTGACTCTCCCTCCCCTTTCCTCTATCTTTCACTCTCTGTTCTCATCTCCCTGAAGGCTCTTATCTCTGAGATAAGCTGAACTGCCACAGACATGCGCTGGTCTTCATCTCCTTCCATATTTCTGCCTTCTGGGTTCACAGATGCATATTTTGGAAGAGAGAAGAAATTTAATGAAGCGTTCTCTGCGCGCATGTGAGTGTGCAGTGGTGCATCAGGTATTATTTATTTATTTTTTTTCACTTCCTGGGTACTTGTAAATGGAAGCAAGGTGCACGTACACCTGACAGGACCGGAAACCTTCATGGTTTCTGAACCAAATCAACCCTTTGGTCAGAGCATCAGACAGCTTCCTTTAACGGAATTTCATATGCATCCTGCATACTTAGCTGGCTCCAAAACACACACAAACACACACACACACACACACACACACACACACACACACGCACGCCTCACCTCACAGAGCTTGCACTGACTCTAATGACCGCTGCGCCATCACCTTCGCTTTAATGCTCGGAACAAGGGGGGAAAAAGTTCGGATCCTGATCTGTTTGGTGCGCTGCTGCTCCTTGCCATCTGCTCGCCCCCCACATCTTGTCCATACGGCGACGTGTGCAGGTGGATGGGAAATCCGCCTTCTTTGCAGGTTGCTTGCATTACAGCTTTGGCAGATTGGCAGATGTTAATGGTATGCACGTATACGCATACGGAGCATATTTCTCACCAGGTGACGGCCTTGGCCTTGATCTGTGTGTTGACGGGTGTGCTGGTGTGTTATGATTCATTGGCGAGAGTCTGCACGCTGTTGCTGAATCTGCAACTGTGCTGCAGCAGCAGCGACTGATCTTCCTCATAGAAATACGCTGCTGTGGGTTAGCAGAGGAGGACAGAGGAGACGAAGGACAGGAAATGGAAAGGAAAGAACGAGAGGCGGTTTCTCTACAGTTTAAATGCTGTAGTGATTATTTGCAGGCGCTGGTAAGGCTTTGTACGGCGGACAGACTCGTCCGCCATGCGCAGCAGATGCATTATATGGTTGCACAGCCTCCCCTAGATGTGCAACCACATGTTAAGCTAGTTTCCGCCAAGTTGTCTTTACTGAGTACTAAATCAGAACTGTTTTCTTTCTCACCTGCCTTTTTCATACATCTCTCAAATAGATGGTTTAGAAGCACCAGTAAGTGCTAATATCTTGGTATTCCATCTTATAAATAAAGTTTCTGAAAAGTAATTGTGAGAAACTTGATACCTTATAATTTTATAAGGCAGTCCAGGGCCACGCTATTCAGAGTCTCGCACGACATTTCTTTTAATCCAAAAGTGAAGAACCGTGCCTGTTAGTTGTATCTAACTCAGAAAGCAATTAAAATAATGCAGAGGGCCTTTACTGGGATTGAAAAAAAGAATATCTTTGGAGTAAACACGGACCAGGCACTCGATGAACTTCAAGATCTATTCTGTAGCATGACTAACATTGTGTGGGTTTTCTTTGAATAAGATATTAATTATCCTGGGGAGATTCAACAATACATGACAATTTATTTGCCTGCAGTATGCAAATGAGCTTTAAAAAAGCTCATTTGCATTTTATGCTTTATGTCTCAGACATAGCTTTTCGTCGACACTCTACAGGTGTTTTTCTTTGCCACCCACCACATCTTTTATATGCCCTCTAGCTAAGCCTAACAAATAAATACAGTCTGATATGTTTATTTTATTTAATCTTTATAAATGTCTCTTTAAATCGAAATGTCTTTGAAGAGGGAGTCTGGGCCAAAGACGTGCAGTATAAAACACCTTTCAGCTCACACGTTATTTCAAATGCAGAGACATCAAAGGATTAACAGAGAATAATGATAAGAGAACTAATGTGATGTGACCTGAATGGCAGCACCAGCCTGTAAAGAACCTTGATTCACAATAAAGATAATTGTTTCCACCCTCAGCTCGTCATATAATGAAGCCGAGTGAGAGCTTCACATGTCAGACTGCACAATCGCGTTTCTCCACTGATGACATTAAACAGCAAATGGACTGGAATCATATACACTTTATATTTCACCTGATAAAGACCTGCCAAGCTGCCACATACTCATCACAGTAGATGTGCACCAGTTACATTTTAGTTCATGCACCAAAGACTTTTGATGTTTTATAGGGGTCTTGATGATTCATTTTTGATGGATTGCAGTACACTGACCCCCACCCTAAGCAAACTTTATATATTGACCAGCCTACACATTAACCAATGGTTGTGAATGACATTAATACGTATAAATAATTGCTAATATTAGGTATTTGCTACTTATTGTCAGGTGAGATATTTGACCATTTGCAGTGCTTCAGCAGGAGTGAAGCTCAAGAGCCAAAAATGGATCATTTTGGCATGTTGAACAGAATAAAATTTGCACATTTCTGCGAAATCCATTATCACACACCACCCATATTTGCTTGTAGCTAGCATTGATTCAATGCATTACTGGGTTTCTGCTTCTTATCATCTTGGGTAATAAACCCGTGTAATATGAGCATCCTAAAATAAGGGTACTTGAGGATAGTAATGGTGATGGTTAGAGGGTCTGTGGCTCCGAAATCTTTCAGTGAGATTTATAAAGCTTTGATTTAATGACGGTGAAGCTTTTATGTAGTATCATGGCTGGAAGGACAAACAGAATTCACAGAACGTCGAGCCTCTCGTGATCAATAACGTGTAAGCAAGGATGGATGGTGAACCATTATGGCCATAAACCACAGGACAGCTTGTAACGGCATGGCCACCCACACTATTTTATCGGTTAAACCAGAGACAGAGTTTACAATTGTGTTGTCTGGTCAGCATTTTGAAAACAACCGCAGGAAATAAAGTACGTAACAATATAATGGAAATGGACTGTGAATTGAATTAAAAAATATACTTACATAAAAGTTGAAATGAAAGATGAGCTAGCAGCGCCGGATGAATAGATCATTCGCACTTTAGTGATGATGAAAAAAAGATGCTTTTGTTATTGGCAGGTCCTGCGAGGAACAGCTGTCTGGTGCTGCAGAGGCTTTGGCAACACTGTCTGTCAGAGAATATAGGCTCCAGTATTAAGTATTTTAGTGTATTTTCTCTGTTGCTTCAGAGTTTATCAGCACAATGGCCTTCACACTCTTTTGCCTGCGGCACTTGATTCCTTGTTGCAGGGCGTTTACGGAAATAATCAGATGATTTTTTGATTGCTACGACATACTGGACCTATACAGTTAAAGACACGATGCCGCTTTTACTATTACATTTTGAGACATTAGGTGGATTAGGTGGTCTTTTACACAAAAACTATGGCTTTAATGGAGCAGTCAGTCTAAGGCAAAGCCACATCAACCTTAAGACCTAAGAAAGAGTTTTAGGTGAATATATATTATGTCATGCGTATAAACAAGCCCTGAAAGCTCCCCAAACACGTATTACCAAATAATTCTGCTCCACATAGTTCACACTCTAGATGAGGAGGTAGAGCAGGGTGTGGCTCTAGTCAGCATAGCTAGCACAATGGCCCCATAGCAACAGGGCTACAGGTTCGATTCCAGTTTGTGTTTTTCCTTGTGGGGTTTATTTGGAGTCCCAGTGTTTGAGTGTGTCCATAAGTGCATAAAAATACTCTCTCTCTCTCACACACACACACACACACACACACACACACACACACACACACACAATAGCAGTTTTCCCAGATACAATCCGCGCAATTCTCTCAAACCACATGTGCATTTTTAAAAAACATGTTTATTTCATCAAGACCCGTTTGAGCTGCACCATGATGTAAGTCGCTGTAAGCCCTCTAACATCTTCAGAAACTCTGCAAAAGCGTTCGCAGTGTGCATTTTAAACTGGACTAAATCTGCATGTAGCCTTTGATTATTTTCTGATGTGACCTGTTCCGGAAATGAAATTGCCTTCAACCAATTTACCAATCTTAAGGCTATTCAAATTCCAATCATGCTTATCTTACAGTCTAAGAAAGCTTTTAAGGAAATTATGGGTTGGTAATTCTCTGGTGACTGTTAATGTTACTATTGCTTCATTCCTTTCATGAGTGTGTTTGTTTATGACTGACAAATAGGAAGTAAAGAATAGGTACTTTGCTCAACAAACCATGTTGAATTTTAAATCTCAACATCAACTTCACACAGAGACAGAGTAGTTACAGGCGCTGTGGGCGTGTTGGACAGGGCAGGAGATGGTATGTCACAGTAAAGGCAGACGTTACTCTTTATCTGTGCACCGCAGCCGTGTAATTCTGCTTCATCCCATCCTGCCTTATCCAGCAGCAGTGCACTGGCACCGCATCTTGATTCCTCTTGCCGTCGTACTATAAGATCATCATATCGCCTCTTGCCAAGCCAAGTCCCCTTCCACCATCTTGATACCTCCCTCATGTCCAAGGGCCCCCGTTGCATCAGCTGTTAGACCCCCCCGGTTGACAGCATCAGCACAGCATCTCTTATGAGGACGTGGCTCTTTCGCAATATTTAATATAGTCGGGGGAGGGGGAGGGTGGGGTGCTCTGATCAAGCTCCATGCTGCTGGAGCATCGCGCTCTTTTGCCTTTTGGCTGTCTGCATCTGGTGCCAGATGGGGCTGGCATGTTCCTAACACCCTAGCTTCTGGTGAGTCAGGTGTCCGATTTTATTCCGACAGAAAAATACAAAAAATGTCGTAAAGGGCAGAGCGGTGATGAAAACCATTTCCTCCTGCTTTCAGCAAAGTTTTTGGTGTGACTCAGTTTTACCGTTCTCTGCTGAATGCCCCTCTATTCAGGGGATGATGGCAATCAGGTCTGCTTGGCTTCACACGAAACTTTTGTCCGTATTTTAAACAATATTCGGAATAGGTGTATTCTGGGCTGCTTCTCAATACTGCCTCACAACAAATGATGTAGTTGGACGCTTTTCTTTTTTAAATCTATTTTTAGTCTAATCAAAACTAATCTAATCTAATGTAATTTAAATGTAATGGCTTTTTTTTTTTTTTTTTTAGATTTTATTAAAGTACAAGACCTAAACCCTCTCCAGGAGCAACGATGATGAGGAAAATCTTTGAGAATGCACAAACTTGCACTTCCTTTAGCTTACTCTCTCTGCAATCCAAGCTTACCTTATGTTCTTGGACGGTGCCACCAGAACTTTCCATTATTCCATCTTCTATGATTTGTTTAAACCTTTGTCCACTCATCTCTGCCTCTAGAACTTAAAAGGACTACTGTATTCCATCCCTATGCATGGATTCGCCCCCTGTTTCTGTTGACTTCAATAATCTTTCCCGGCCTTACTTTTTTCCCGCTTCCCCTTCTGACATTCTTGCAGCTGGACAAGGTGTCTGGTGATGGTTGCCAACTTTTCTTTCTGCCAGGATTTAGGCCAAAGGATAGGACAGATATGAGATTATTGTTCCCTCCATTTTCTCGTATATGCTGTCTCCACGGGCCAGTCCTGTTAGGGTGGTCTTTATACCGGGTGTGAAACGTGAACCTAACACACTGTGTGGTGATGGGTGGTGGAACCATCTCTCCCAGCCAGTGCTGTGGCTTTCAAGGTTGGCAGCTGTTGTTTTGAAGCTATCACTTCTGTAGATATACATTATACATTTTTATACACATGGCACAGACGACATCTATCAGACATTCCAAAATACTGAATTCTAACTGTGTGTACTGGGCAGTGCCTGCAATGTTTATATTTATGCATTTGCACATTGCTTTTTATCTACTTATCTCAGCAGTAATGTTTTTAAAAGAAAAAGATTCCCTCTTGTCATTTTCCAAAGAGCAACTCTTAAGAAGAATGCTTCTTCTCAAAGAGAGAGGCTCACTCTTTGAAAAACAGAAACATAGACGAAATATGTCTTAAAGATGATATTCAGGAGCACAAAGGGAAGAAGCAGGGGACGTCTGCCAACATTTACTTGTCATGCACGAGTTGGCTCCTCCGGGATGATGGGAGTTGTGATGACTGGAATGGAACTGTGTGCTGAATGGTGAGACTGAAAATAAAGGAAGTGTTGACGTTGTTGAGACTTCATCCCTGTGAGTTAAAGCCTGCCTTTGCCTGGTGGATCAGTAATTTGGTTCTCAAAAACATGTGGATGATGTTTAGGAGATTCATCCATGACAGATTTGAGCTGTGACTCCACAAATGGGCTTTGAATGCCACATTAGGGCCACAGTGAGAAAAAACTCCTGAATGAAGTCTTGGATTTATGGGAATATTGTTATTTTACAAGAATAAATTCCTTGTTTGGAGTCTGTGGAGAAGAAACTGGTTGATAGTATTTGCTAGGCTCCAAATTTGCCAAAATTAATTTGATACTCTAATACCCAACGCTCATTTATCTCAGTGAGGGTGCCCATATGTATTTTTACCCCTTATATATTTTCCCACAGACTCAAACTGCTTTAAAAATTAATTTACTAAAAATGAATCGCTTCATGGCAACACGTGTCAGCATCAGATGTTATCTTACTAGCATATTAATCCATCAGTACTGCTGTGTTCGATGTGTAAAAGAACATAAAAAGATTGTGTCAAAGAAACTTCATCATTATTAGTAAATCTGGTAAAATCTTACCTCATTTTTGACTGGTTTCCATTTTAGTTCTGCACTGGAATCATGTTCTATGCAGTCATTCTATGCAGTTGGTGACAGCCTGCAAAACCCTCATAAAATATACAAATATGGATATTTATGTGAGAGGGAAATGTATAGAGGAACCAGGCTGGCTTGTTTGCTTGGCAACAATTCCCAATTAGCTATTTCTAGAATTCCCAGTGACCGAGATAAAAGGCATATATATTCAACATACAAATGTGTGGCTTCCCTCATAAGAACACAGCATCAAGTCTAAATGTGTAGTGCAGATTTATGTGGTGTAGTGATCATACACACCCACTGTGGGACATTATTCCTTTTATAAAACAATAGATAAGTTGTAGCAACTCAAAACAAATGAACTGTTTAACGAAGTAAACATCTCTCACCGGCTAAGCAACCAAACTGTACTGAGGGCACTGCTGTATATTGACTATATTGCTGTATATTGCGACTACTTTTAAAGATGGATGGTGAATAAGAAACTCACATTAATCGTGAGACAGCAGCACTGCTCAAACCAGAGTTCACAACGCCAACAAACGAAGAAAGTGAATCGGGTTTCGGGTGACCTTCGTGCTGAGTACAGCAGCTTCCATCATTGGTTTTTCACCCACGATGTTTATTCAGAACGACTCTCTTTAACCTTGCATCATTGAATTTGTCTGTTTGACTTAGCTGAACCGGGAAAAACCATCACTGCATCTTCAAGTGATGACGTTTGACCACCGTCTATAATGTCAGACATTGCGCTCTACTTCTCATGCGGAAGGACACCTGAGAGTTGATGACGTTTGCTGAGACTTGGCTGAAATTCTTAAAAATACATTCTTTACACCTGTAGTTTAAAGGAATTTGGACGTTTCGTGAAGCTTTAACCCAAGTTAGCCAACCGCCAGCTGTGTAACAGCTACACAGAGGTGCCTGTCAGATTCTGATCACTTGACATTAATATTATTTTCATACCGGACAAGTTTGTTGAAAAGATGCAGTGACAGAGACGCATGATCTGTGTAGGACTTCACCGAGAACACCATCGCTTGGCTGTAGCTGAATAGTCCCACGTTTCCTCACGACTCTCCGTATAAGTAACAGAAGCGTCTTTGTCGAGATGTTTTATATCAAAATGCTTTCATACAGGGAAAGAGACAAATGAAATGAAGCGATGAATTAATTATCTTTATATCATATAAGATTTAGGAAAATGTTATATGATATTTTTCCCTTTAGGAATATATTACTATAAGCGCAGCTAATAAAAAAGTAATAAAGATTTTCTTTGTTTCCATTTTGTCTACAGACCTCTGTTAAACCTCTGAAAATGTCAGAGGTTTAAATTGTCTCCTGCACCTCTGATCGACCACAGGGCACATCTCATTTGTTGTGGTTTTAAATCAAGTGAACATTGTGTTTGAACCTTTTAACCTGACGATTCGACCATTGCCACCGCGCTGAGATGTCTTTTAGCTCCATTGGTGGATGTTATCTCCCATCCACGGGCACCATGTTAATGGGTGGAGATTTGCTGCTCTTCAAACATGCATCCCAAACATCTCCCACCAATCATAATTCCCACTTCCAAGCAGTGTGGGATGAACGTATTGTGATGGAAAAGGAAGTAAAAGAAAGTGCTTAGAGGTGATAAATACAGAAACTGTATGTGTTGTATGCCGAGGCAATTTAATGTTGAAAATGCTTAAAAAGTGACTTTTGTGCGCAAATTTGCAGATGATCTTTACTTGCAAAACTTGATCACAAAAGCGTTAAACACAAGGATAAATGTTTATAAGAGTATCTGGAGATCATGTTCCAATGGTGTAGATTCTAAACTGTAGAACAACGTACAATACTATGTGGAAAAAGTCACTGCAGAAAACACAAATATATATCTTTTTTATTTTTTATAAATCTGAATAACAGCAATTTTCCTTCCATTTAATTTATCTGGAAAAATAATCTTGTATAATAATCTTTCCACTACACATCAAGGTTCCAGAGAACTCCCATCAGGTTGATAATGTGTGTGTGTGCGTGTGCGTGTGTGTGTGTGTGTGTGTGTTGGTTGGGGGGGGGATAAAAAGCTCTTACAGGCTTTGTTCCAGGTGTGCCTGACTTTAGCTCCGACACCTTACCGGCGGCGACTGAAAAATCCTGCTGAATTTCTTCTGCAGCCACTTGAAAAAGGCCCGCACCTTGTTGTACGTCCACATCTTGTAGCTTCTCTTCTTTCGCTCCACTTTCCAACTAATCCAGACACAAACAAAGTAAAGCACATATAAAAATGAAATAAACAAGTTTGCAGCTTAACAGCGGCAGTTGAATGGAGATGCGTTCTACCAATCAACCTTCTACAGCACACAGCCGCTTTAGAAATGCCAGGAGATCTGGAAAGACCTACCACCCTCTAGATACTTTTTGTTAAGAAAGTTTGGGTTTGAGGGAAAGTTCACCCCCCTGTAATTTCGAAGGAAACATGCTGAGTTTTAGAGGTGAGTGATAAAAGTTCCTGCGGTGTAAAACGGGCTTGAATGATCAACTTTAAATCAGGGGCACAAGAAAAGAAGCCTATATCAAGGAAGGTAAAAGGCTGCAGGCTGCAGCAGATGTGCTCATCCGTATCGTTAAAAATGATGGCGTGCCCTTCAAGGTCCTCATCCAGTAACGAAATCGTGATGGAGTGGCCCCCCAGAATGTCCATCCAGGAGGGAAAATGTGATGGTTCCTCCCTCACTGGGTAAATGTAGCAACCCAGCCCTGTAAACACGGTCTGACAGGTGAGAGGAAAAGACTTTCAAAAAGGTAGAGCCAGAAATACACCACAACCATCCAAATGCTGCTTCCACATTTTTAGTTAGACTCTTATTCTCGGTTCAGTTTACACAGTTTTACCATCCAAAATATAAAATATGCAGTATATAATATATATAATTCTTATAATTATGATATATTTAATTTTCTGTTAACTAGTCTTTACAAGTAGGTTAGAATAAGGGCAGAAAAAGGGAGCCTGATATTTGTTAGAGCCTGATGTCTGTGCAGTAAATAGAATATAGTGGCGATGTTTACCCACAGGCCATTCAGATCTAATCAAGAGGTGAGAAAAATGTGCGAGTGAATGGAAATGCCACGAATCCGTCACCGCGCTACTGCTTTGTCGCGGTTGTTTTAAATAGATCAGTTACCCCAGCTCCCATTGTCAGGCCCTTAATATCCTACCCGCAGGCTTGTGGTTCAGTTCCTTAGTCCTGTAAAAATAGATTTGATGGATGGCTTTGCAGTCCACAGAGTGAAGCGAGGGAATCCCCCCCAAAATCCTCTCTGCATTCATTTCCCTCCCCCGCAGTCACCAGCATTTTCACCCTGGCGGTCCTGTTTGGCAGGCTGTTAAAGTCAGTCTGGCATTCTGCTGGATCACAAGTTCAGGAGGGCTCTGACTTGGGCAGGACTAATTAAGAGGCTGTCTTTAACTATTGTAGATGATTAGATTGTTGCCTACAGGCAGGTCGGAGGCAGATAAAGAAAGAGAATTTTAAAAAAAGAGATTTTATGTCTGCCTTTCAAGCTTCCCGAGGACCACATAAAAGGAGACAGCAGCAGTCTTCTCCAGGTTACACGCGCTAATATGTGGCAATTTTCTCTCAGCCATTGTCTTATTTTTAAATAACACATCGAGCCTTCACTCACCATCGTTGGTGCTATCGATTGGCCATCAGATCTCACAAAGCCGTGGGCTGAAATTGGATGTTTACCACATAAACAGTAAATCTTTAGCAAGGCTCGAGGAGGCTAGCGAAGAGGATGTACAAAGAAATGTCCCTGATCCAACAATGACGGTACTGGCTCTGAAACCATTAAGCACCAGCCAGCATCTGGCCGTCCAGGAGGAGATGAAACCTTCTCAAGGCTCACGATGAGAAATGACTGGGTACACTTGGTGTTTGCTCGTGGTTTTGGCCTGACATTACTCAAGGGAGGTACTATTCATCTGCCCGCTGTAGACGATGTGAGGTGTTGCAACAACTGCCCCTTGGAAAAAGAGAAAAAAAGAAAAGGGCTACTAACAGAAAGCCAATTCATCCTAACCAAAGGAAAGTCAATTCATCCTATTGCACAACTTCCCCGCCTTTGAAAAGTGATACAATGGAACGTGTCAGGGTCAAGCTCTGTGATGCTGGCTATGATCAGCGAGAAAACGCCCCATCTCCAATAAGGTATTTCTTCCACTGGTGTTGACATCATTTCAATTTCCACATCTCAGTATGTTAAAAGGCTGCAGCTCTCTATTAAAACTGCGGCAGGTGTTTCTAAAGCCCTTCCACCATTTCTCTGAGCACAGAACATAAGCTGCTAGCATCGTGTGTAATACGTGTGGGGTCAGGGGGTGGAAAACATCCTGCTGAGATTTGATGATTACTTCAGTGGATATGTAAGCAGCAGCCTCAGGCAGTGGTTCACCTGGTTATAGCTTCAACGTGCACCCTGAATTCCAATGGCTGTATTAAAAAATAACATAAATCTCCTAAGAGCTGTTAGGCTGCGGCGCCGCACCAGTTTTTCATTAAAATTCTATTATGCACGGCATCTGAGGAATTTTGGGCCTTCCTCTTTAGTGCCCATCAGATCTCTTAACCTCGTCTTGTTTAATTTGGTTTCCGTCTCCCAGGGTGTCTCCAGGAAGGACGATAAAAAAACTATTCTCTCTAATCCTCTATTTGTGGTTGTTTGTCATTTGAGCATTGGTGCACAGTGGTGAGGTCCGATACCAGCACCCCTGGGACCCTGATTAGGACTCCTGCTGCTAAATATAAAATAGAAAGGAAATTATTACGATAAGGAATTAGATTTTAGTCAGCAGACCTTTTCTACTGCCCCCCCCTCCCCCATTTATCTGCCGGTGTTGCTGTTTCTATAGGTGCACACTGGATCTGCTCATATTTTTTTCACAGGTGAAACAGAACGAGAAAATAATTGCTGCATAATTCCATGCAATTATTGCAAATGGATCTGTTTTCAGCTGAGGATTTTTCCAACACTATTGTCATGAACAAAAGGCACAATTGGCATTTTATTCTACAAAAGAAAACACGGGATGGTGCACACATTAAGGCTCTTTTCATTTTTCTTTGCCCTATTTCTTTGCCCTTCAGTTCTTTTGAACTCCCTCTGTATGATCACTCAGGTGGCACTGCCAGCAGGCATCAGTGCAAGAGGCAACATTCTACATCCTGAACTGGACGTGAGCTGAACAGTTGGAAGCTTCAGATGTGAAGCTCTTGGACTATCAGGAGCTACACAGCGCTGCATTTGACAGTCTGGTGTTTGACGACTGGCATCACTACACAGACCGCGTACCTAGCAGACTTATAGCTGCGCACATGGCACACAGTGTGAAATGACTTTCCTCAGAGGCATGAGGCCTGCGTGTCTGTGTGTGTGTGCATGTGTGTGTGTGTGTGTGTGAGAGAGAGAGAGAGAGAGAGAGAGAGGGTGTATGCGAATGTCTGCTTGCCCCTGGGCTCATGGGTGCTGAAGGGGAAGGATAAGCTGTAGCCAGATGTTAAAAGACGCTGCTCCAACAGAGTCCTCGGTGTGACCAGGGAGGATTAGGAAAACCGCTTTCATAACTCTCCTCATGTCTGGAAGTCTAAACTTCCATTTCAATGCGGAGCAAAGCGTAAACCAGCTTTCATCAAGGCAAATGTTTTAGATGTTACATTTCAAAAGCAACTTGTTCAACGAGCCCTGTTTTTCACCAAGTTCACGCCTTTTTAAAACATGTAAAATAAGCATTTGAAATAAAAATAAAAGGAGAAGCATATTCAATGTTTAATGCTGAGTCAGACACAGCTATTAGGTGTGTTATTAGCAAGGAGAGGCAGACATTTTAAAAGCTGGGCTAGCATCAGGGCTTGGAGTATTCTTCTGGAAAAATATGCGCAGAGAGGATTTTTGCAACTTCAATAGACCGTCAAACTCTGAGTGTTAAGAGTTGATGAAAGAAAGAAAGAGAAATTGAGATAGTTCATGAGCTCCAGATGGCTGCAGTATGGGACCCACTGAACTTCTTGATATGGTTTGTTGTCTCCCTAAGTAGGATTTGAAAAGAGGAACTTGGTCAGTACCCTCTTAGTGGACCTGAGCGGATATATTTGTTGTGTCATTTGCCCTCTGCACGCTTTGATCTACATGAGTGTGCGTGTGTGTGTGTGTGTGTGTGTGTGTGTGGGGGGGGGGGGGGGGTAGTGAGAGATTGCACATTGTTATGGCAAAGATAGCAAGACCTCCTTTCTCTAAAAAAAGGTTAGCTCAAAGGATCCCAGGACCCTGACTTGGATTACAGCCTCTTTTTAGTGGGGCGCTTGTGGCTCTTGAACGTCACCTGGGAAGCAGAGGAAAAGCGTGAAATCGCCTGGGATTACAGGCTTGCTTATATCATAATTCGAAAGAGAAAATAAGTGTTTCCTTTAGAGTGGCAGTGAAAGAGAGAGGGAGAGATGGTTGATTTTTCGCACCTTCACAGCTTACCTCCACTTTCTAACCTCTGGGCCACCGTCTCAAAAGCATCATACACATAACAGCTGGTTAGCCAGATAATACAGAAATGGAAACTTCTTCTAGCTACAGTTAACAGAGGCCAGCTCTCTGTAGAGATGTGATGAAATTAGGAGTCATGTCTGTCAGCGGCAGCACTGAAGTGTTCACAGGTGGTAACACGCATCCAGCACAGGTAGTCGGTGCCCTTCAACAGGACGGAACCTTTGTTAGAAGATTGAGGCCAGCCTAAAGATAGAAATCTGCTTCACGTTGCCAGCATCATGTCTCAGATGTCGCTGCTGCTGACAGAGAATGACTTTGAATGCAAAGTGTATCCGAGAGTGAGGCCCTTGATCTTACAAAGTAGGCCTTTAAAAGGAATGTCAGATCAAATGTAGTGCGCCAGAGTGACAACCACTATATATGGATCATAATAATGTTCCTTTTTCCATGTAAGACAAATGTATCTCCCAGGGACCAATTAGTAACAAGGTAGCTACATAATTAATACTCACAATATGCAGCGGCAGAAAATTCATTCAAAATTAAAACAAATCCAGATTTCTTTGATATAGTTTTCCTAAATAAATGATTGCATTGATACCTTAGTTGGTAAAATTGATTTAATCAGTAACACAGTTCTTCAACAGAACCTCCCATTAAAAAAATAATGAATAGAAGAATGTGGTCCCAGTTTTATCAATTTTAATATAGCTTATCACAGACAAATCTATCAAACCAACCCTGTTTGATAGTTTTAGAGCATTGTTTCTTATAAACCCTATTTCTATGGTAGTTACTTCTCTCTGGTTCAGTTTCCACTTGTGTGCTCTTCCCCCTTAACTAACCACCTAACAGTCTCAGCCCTGTTGCATTTTTGGGTTATTGAAACCTTATCTAAACCAAACTAACCGGGCAACATGATGATGCACATGCACGCTGTCACTGGTCCTCTGGTTAACCGAGGATGGTGCACACATTAAGATAGACGAGGGGTTCTGAGTCTGTTCACTAGACCAGCTGCTCAGTGTGGCAATTGAAGGTAAAAAAAAATTACATGTAGATTTTTCCACCTGTGTGATTATGCCGAATGGCCCAGAGAGAACCATGCAGACCCAGACCCGAAACGTCATGGGGGTTCCTCCTCTGGGACTTCCACTTCCAGATGTCCTGTCATGTGGCGTTCTGCTCTGTCACCTCTTGCAGTCTCATGCAGGTTCACTCTGTTGAGTGGTCAAAGTTCTGCTTGGAAACCCTCCACTAAAGCATACTCTGCCACAGCTCGCAGTAAGCTCTGCCTCCACTCATTCTCGGGTCCATTTTCATCTCCCAAGTCCAGCACTGTGCTGCAATGTAACACTCCCAGCAAAGAAGAGGAATTATTCATTTGGGTTCCTACAAACTCCAAAGACCTGAACCCCCTTTTAACCTTGGGCCAGTACTGTCAAAAAAAGAGAATTCTGGCACATGATTTCATTAGAATCCTTCTAAGACTTATTTGGCTAAATGAAAAGAACAACATACTTTAGGAATCAAATTAATTTAATAAAAAAACAGAAGCTACCTCTGGCTCAGGAACTTCTACCCAGCGAAACCTCTTTAAAACAGTCCTACAAATATAAATAAATACATTAGCAACAGTGCAAAATCAGGTACATCCAAAATGAAATATAGATTTTCTTTGAATACCACCATTTGGTGTCACCGAAAAATGCTGTTATTTTCCATTAACACAACTGATGTGCAGCCATTTTGTAGGTCATCCGGTGTTATTTTTCTGTGATTTGTGGATTTGTGCATGTGCTACACGTGTGTGCACGCTGTGGGGCACATTAATGCTTCTGCACTGGTGTGTTGGTGTAATCGATAGTTGCTAAATGCCTTTCCATAATTTTTCTGCCTGCTGGCAATATTTGCTGTTTAAATAAAGATTAAAATATTTGTATCTATCAATCTGTCTTAAAGAGGCTGCAGGAAGGGAAAGGAGGGAATAGACCGTAAATGCAGGGGGTGATCAATTCAGGAGACATGTTTTGCATTTTGTATCATTAATTCATCCAATTTTTATGCTTTATAACAACAACAACAACAACAACAATAATAATAATAATGTTATTTGACCCATAAGTTTAAATAAATTAATGAACCACACTCAGAAAGAAGAGAGAGAGAGAGAGACAGAGACAGAGACAGCCTAGGGGAGGGAGCATGAATATCAAGCAGAAATGATGTGATGATCAAAACCGAGGTCGTTTTCCCTTTTCTCTCCATTTGGCCCTCAAATCCTCAATCCAGCGAGCCCCGGTCCCCTGACAGCTGCCATCACAAGCCATTGAAAATGTCCCTCTCATCAGAAAAAGACTGCATGCAGAAATCTACAAAAGGGTTTAATGTTGTGGGCCGGCAATGATTGCAGGGGCTTTTATCTGTTCTTCACCGGGTCACACTGTTCCACTCCATCCTGATTGTCCATTCCAGGCCAAAGACAGGCAGAAAGCATTACGTATAATGGCAGCTCTATTGTAGCAGGTAGATGGCTCATATCTTATCATTACTAATTGCATCAGCCTGAGATCGTTCTCCCTGCTTTCCCATCAGACTGTTGCCAGCTTTTATCAGAGGAAACCATAGAATTTCACCAAAAAAATGGATTTGCAGATGAGTCAGTGATGATATGTCTTGTGAATTAGGCATTTTGTTCCTTACAAGGAATTAAACGCGGATTGTAGCACATAGAGGCTAATTCTGACATATTCTATGAGGTCAGGGACCTGAAACAAGGACTGTTTTAGTTAACATTTCAGATAGAGTGAGCTGACTGAAATGATGGTTTTGGTGATGGAGCTACACTAGTGTTTATACATATAATAAATTTTTTTAAAAAAAATTAAGCCTTTGCTCCAGCTAATTTTCATGTTCACATGGAGAATAATCAAAGGCCCTGTCTATACAAATGACATTAAACAAATGTAATAATTTATCGTGGAAAAATGGGGGGCCTCCTGGAGAGCCATGTCCATGCATTTCAATGAGTTTCGCATATAAAGACATATTGAAGGCAGCTTTATGGCAACAATCAGAATGTCTCGGTATTTTGATGGGGGCATTCAGCCAGGCATTCGAAATTAAAGGAAAATCAGCGACAAAATAATGGGCTTTTGTCGTGTTTTGGTTTCTCGCTCACTGACAGAAATGGTGTCTGCCATCAAGTACACACACACAACAGGTACGAATGTCAGTCATGTTTTAACCAGCAGTGACAACAGGGAACACAGGAGCTGCATTCACAATGATGGAACATGCAGTAGCAACTCTTTAGTGTAGCAGCTTTGTAGCAGTAGTAGTGTAGAAGTGTGGTGGCTGACAGGACTTGGAGCGGTCGATAACCTCTGGCTTTCTATGAACCATTTCTATCAGATTAGAATAAGAAAGAAAAAAACAAAAAAAACCTTTAGCTTATTTGACCTCAGCAATCATTTATATCTGCCGTAGTACTGTGTCCCTGCAGAGTCGTTCTCATCGTCTAATGTTTTCCAGAGTGCTGCTGAAAACTTTAAAACGTACAGAAGATGGAGAGGAGACCTTGCTCAGAGTTTGCCCTTTGACACCTGCTGACTGCCACGTAACATATATTTCTCTATCACATATGCTTGTGGCCAACAAACCGCCCTTGTTTTGGAACATAGGCTGGAGTCTTCCTACAGCTTTGTCCCTGTGCAACAGCGCACCATCTTCACTCCGCCATGGCACTCATGTACAGTACATACAGTACAACCTCAGGCACTGACTGCATGCGTCCATTTATAAATCATTTTTAGAATCTTTATTCAAATTACACTTTCTTCACAGATGTACATGACATGACAATCCAGGCTACATCGCAGCTGCATTTGTAGGCCTGTTACATTAACTTCCATGCTTTTAGCTGAGTGCTGCATGAGGACTTAACCTGATTTTACCCCTTCATTTACCGGTAACTTATTCATCTGTTCGGCACTTTACATTATGCTACACACTTAAAAATGTATGTGATGATATTGGAATTTTAAAATTGCATGCAAAGTAATTTCCTCCTAGTTTTGCAGGTAGTGCTGCCTTCCACATGGTATCTAGTAGCCATATATATATTTTTTCCATATAGATTATTTAGTAACATAATGACAGAACATGCTTCATTTATTATTCACAGGTTATATAAATATTATATTTAATAACTCCTGAACATTTTTTGTTAATAGCCTGAGTGTTACTTTAAAAGAGAATGAAATGCACAAATGTTCATTCCTACCTTAATGGAGGTCATGCTATAATTTTCTGTCTGTACAGTTAAACACTCCTCTAACCATTAATATTAATATTATTTATTATGCATTTTATTAATGTAGCCTGAAATAAAATTATGTAAAGTGATGAGAATCCATACAAAGAAGAGGTGTATTTGTGTTGAGAATGTGAGTCCCAACAGGGTGAGGAGACTTTGGGTAATATATGAATCGATATAATGTATTTAAAACCAACGTTTCGCACAAAAGCACAATCTGAAATAAGAATTTAAGGAAGTGAGATGTTTCGTAATTATTTTGGAGAGTTTGAATAATTCTGAGGAAAAGAAGACTGCGCCACATGTCTTCATTGCTGTGTCATTTATTCTGTATTTACAGACATCTCGATGTTATACGGGCCCTATCCCTGGGACCATAATAAAATTCATACGCTTTACAGCCCCAACCGTTCTCAACGTTGACGGCGTGCTGCAGGACAAGTTTAAAATAAAATTTAAAAACCTGCAATCTTCAATTTGGTTTTGAGGCTGTAGCTTTGAGGAATGACAAAATGCGGGTTGAATGTGGGGAGATGGGAAATCCACCCTCTGCGAAGCCATTTGGATGCTCAGAAAAATGCAGCTTGTTTGATTTCTTCCGGTGGCCCCTCTCAGAGAGTCATTTCCCTGCTGAGGCTCACCACTGCTCATCCTCACTTTGAAGTGAAGAAAGTAAAGACACACACACACACACACACACACACACACACACACACACACACACACACACACACACACACACACACGTGAATATACTTTGTACGTGTTAGAACTGGGCCACTCTGATATATTTCTCAGAAAAATGAGTAAATCTCATTCTTAAGGTCTGTGAGTTTTAAGTTGTTGTTTTTTGGTTAAATAATCAATATTTTAGAGAAATCACAGATGAAAAGTGCATCTCTATGTTGTCCTGATAGCAGATGAAATGATGAAATTTTGCATTTTTTTGTGTTCTATACTTAATAATAACTCTCAGTTGTGTTGGACAACACAGGTCATCAGACATCCCAGTATGTATATATCTTTCTTCTCCTTCCTCATCAGTCTCTGCTGTGAACATTAGGGTTATGGAGTCTTCATATTCCCAGTCATCCAACCTTTTCAACGATTCAGTTGCAGATTGGGCAATAGCGAAGGTGGACTCAGAATGAAGTTCGTCTTCATATGAATCCAAGCGTTCGGTAATAAACCTCGAGTGTAGCCCACCTCATATTAATGAAGCCCCTCCCGGTATTTGGAAAATTTTAATTGGTCCTGCAGCAGTCATGGCTGATCCATCACTCACCCCGGTGTAATACATTACAGCCAGCAAAGATGCGGTAGATTATATTGGCAGACTCGGTGATATGTGACCCGGCGTCACTGGCGGCTGTGTAGCGGAGGCATGTTTCATTTATTAAGCATGTTTATGAGGTGTGGCATCCTCACAGCAAAGGTCAACCAAGGTGAGTTCAACAGCCGTAGCCGTAGATAATCCCCAACACAGCCTGAGCTCAAATATTGCAAAAACAGCCACCTGCCATCCATTTAAGAACAGGGTAAGAACAGGGTTATCGTCAGCCTTTTAACAGCCATCAACTGCATTCATTTCCCATCAACCCCGCCACAGGTTAAAAACCTGAAACTCCCCATTAATTTGTGTTAGGGAGGAAGAAGCCTTTCTGATAAGAGGTAATGCATCTTAAAGAACAAGAAATAGTCCAAAAGCACTTTGGCTGGCATGATCGGGACCCACAGAACTCACCTTCACACCTCAATGGACAGCGCTGCGCTTGTGTGCGCCTCATGAGTTGAATTTGGGAAAGGAACCAGCTTTCCATTCACGTTCAACGCCCTAAATTCTCCTTGACAAAGACATGAGTCCGATTGTACCGGCTATGGCGCCATTAGCGGTTTAACAACTGACAGCAGCACACAGTAGGTGCAATAACACAGGCTGCAGTGTGTATGAATTGTTTCAAATGCTGTTTTGCTGACAGATTTATAGTGAGTATAATTATTTGACACTCAGAATTATTAACTTTCATCTAATCACAGAGTCTAGGCTGTTGGTCTGACGTGTGTCACATCTGTCCAACTCAATACACTAAATTGAATTTATGTTCAATAGCTGCCACGCTGAAAGGGAGTTCATTTACAGTGACAGATGTGATGTGTGCTTCAATAATATAATGACGATCCACTGCAGAGCTTGAACGCCCAGAACCACCACTTGCTGAGTTGCCGGTGGCTGGTTATTCGCCTGCCACCGGTCCACGTAGGTCACGGCGGACGTCGCAGAAGGGAAGTCACAAACGCGGATGTGTATAAATTGTAAAATCGCTGTATTTGTGTTGCAGGAGGCCCCCAAGAAATGGATGGTGTCATTAGGGGCGCAGCTGGTGCCTGGTCCCAGAAGAGCCTCTCAGGTGGAATGTACTGCCGTCCTGCTATTCCCCTGTTGAGAAGGTAATGTAGAGTCCAATATCTACTTCCTCCTCAGAGGGGGTTGCCGTGCTCCTGTTGAATAATTGAGACCCAGATACAAGACCAATGGTTCTGTATTAGAAGGAAATGTAGCCTCGCTCTCAGTGAAAAGCCTTTTCTCGGCCTTCTGTACAAACTGCATTTCCCCCTCTGAGTCATTGTCCCTCCTGTCTAACCTGCTGTTCATAAAGTTTGTGACGTTCACCTTGTTCAGTTTGGCTTTGGTCCTGCTCTTTGGTTAAGGTGTGTCAAATACAAGTGTTGCAACTGTGCTGGGAAAGATAAAATGAGGTCATGTCTCATCTGTTTGTCTTTCATGTGGAAATATGGCCATAACCCCCCCAAAAAACTTCAAAATGTTGGCCAAAACCTGTTGTCTCCAAGCCAACGTTAACACCTTCCAACTCATCTGCCTGAAGACAGATTATTCCTCCGCAGCCTTCAACCTTGCAGTCCCTGCCAACTGGTACATCAGAGTACTGACAGCCTGTACCACCAACACCACGTTCTCTTGTCAGGGGACGTTTTCCAACTCCTAAATGGACTAACCAGGTCCGCAGAATCCTTTGATGATGCTTCAGCAACATCAAAGGTGTAAAAAAACCAAAAAGGATGATGAGAATAATTTAAATTTGCCCTTTGTTTTCTTACAATGAACAGAAAAACCTGAGACTCTTATTTGAAATAGATTTTGAGGTTGCTACTTTTTTCTTTCAAAGAGCCGTTAGTAACTAGGTAAAGCAGCTCACTGTTGTAGGATGGTCAGATATACGGTATTAACATGGTCCAATAAAACTCTGAGCATTATAATTGGTTCTACTGGGAGTCTGACGTACCTTTAAAGGCCATTCTGAATTAAAGAACCAGCTCAAATGGCCTCTTCCTTCTATTAATCCATAAAGAATCTGCTTTTTCTTGGGGGGGACAGCATTATAGCTATACATTGAATTCTGGACAGTTTCTTCTTGCAGGCCTGTGGTTAGGTCCTCTTATGTTGGATGAGGAAAAAAAGAATAAAGAAAGAGTGCAAAAGCCTTTCAAGTCAAGGTAGACTTGAAAGTCGAGCTGTGCAAAATTATACAGGAGAGAGTGGGATAGTGGGGGCAGGGTAGATCGAAGCCACAATAGGCCATTCTACTTGCACGTGCACATTTTTGTAAATGCAGTGTAAGTGAACGGCTGCAGTCGCTGCGCATTAGAGCCGATGCTGCGTTTCCAGAGTCAGGTGGGATTTTAATGAAAAAAACGCCCGACTTCACATGGTTTTCCCATGCAGTTGATCATTAAAAGCATGGAAGAGTACTTTCATGTTGGATTCAGTGCCACATATTCAGTCTGTACAGTAGTTTGGCTCTGACATGTCTCTGCCTGGACGGGAGCTGGACTGTCCCCAGATTTGAAGGCGATCTTCAGAAGGCTTGTTTTTGTGTGACACCGCACCCTGCGTTTCATGGAGCAGCAAATTTTTTTTTAAAAAATGACTCGAAGAATTTTCTTTTCTTCTATCTCATAAACACATCTGGGTAAAAGAATCTGATGTAAACTGGGACTTGGTAAAGGATCAACTGCATGGACAAAGAAAAGGGGACTTCTGATGCATGTAGAGCACTGAAGCATGAATACATTCCCACATAATAAATAAAGCATAATTCTAACCACATGAGGGCGAGGAAAAAAATGTTTTAAAAGGCCATCTTGAGAACCCCAGTAAAATATAGTATCATACTGCATATACCGGTACATCATTTCTAAGGTTGGATGTACTTAATCTAGAATGAAGCTGTTAACTGATGAAGAAGCCTGGAGCCCTGAATAATTTAATTAAGGTGTTAAATCAGTCCCATTATTTAGGAGAAAAGGGAAGTGTTTGGAAACCTATCTGTCCAATGTCATCAGCTTATTGACTTGCAATAAAAGATTTATCGACAGGAGACAGAAAATGATCCCCTGCTCTGGTGTAGTCGCTGGTGAGGAAATGATATAAATCCAGAAACCATAGTGGCAAGCATGCCGGATTATGAAATGCATTGCACTAAAGGCCGTGTTGAATAAAACATGATATAATATCAGTAATGGAGCCTATAATGATGAGGACGGCGGATTATTGAGAGCAGGAACGAGCAGAAGTTGAAGGTGTCTGAAAAAATGCACAACAATGTTGTCACACACATAATAAAGAGAACAAAAATTAGACACTGGAAATTTGCGTTTGATTAGTAATGTTTCTATTTTATGTTGTCTGCACCTGATCTGTTTTTCAGATTCAAAGAACAGATTTTTTTCCCCTTAAAGCCAGAAAACTACTAGAAAACATAGTTGGTGAATTTTTGTATCTCTTGGAATAAAATCAGTATTTTCATGCTTAAAGGGGAGACAAAAGTGCTTTTCATTGTGTGGCAGGCCATCACTGCTGACACTGAGCTAAACTTTAGAATCAAAAGAGTGTCATGGGCTGCAATTTCCTCTGAGCAAGAATAGCAGGGCAGGATGCTGGAGGATCAGTCAGGAGTTGTTGTCCAGTGGTCTTGGTAGACGCAGCTCCAGCCCCTATGCTTCCCCAGTAGTGGTCATGAAATAAAAGAATGGGAGCAGAAGGCTTTGAGTGGACTATAGGCTTCTCAAAGAAGCCTGTTCCTTACAAGGCATAGAGGAATCTTTGGACGCTCTGGGCAGAGAAAGGTCCACGGCTATTCTTCTGTTGTAGAGAAGTGGGCTTAAGAGTGTGAGAAGGAACTTTAGTTCCAGATGGCCAGTTGCTTTCGCCAGTGAGAGCCTGAGATGCACAACAAAGAACATTTCCAATTGAGGCTCATGGAAGCTGGAACACAACACATTACTATTCCTGATACTCCGACACCACCTGACACCTCTTGGACCTTTTCCATTACAATTAGGCACTATTAAAGAACTACAGCATGTCATCAGAATGACCTGTTTAATGTCCTGCTGTCGGTACACAAACAGCTCAACAACAGCGTAACTTGGGGAGGAGTAACAACGAACTGTGTGTTTGCGTGTGTTTGTGTTTGTGTGTGTGTGTGTGTGTGTGTGTGTGTGTGGGGGGGGGGGGGGCAGGTGTGGCAGGAAAGGTTAGCGGAGGGCACTAGGACCCAGGAGAAAAGCAGGTGCTACAAATAGGGCTGGGAGTTCACCTGGGCCTCCTGTCCTGTTCTGAAGCTCACACCAGGGTTTGGAGAGGGCACCGGAGGCTGACTGTGGACAACTGTTGTAACCGTGCGTGCTGTGCATTTTGGTGGGTTCCCTTTTCAATCTTGATGCCAGAGATGTGATTTCAGAACTGTGAGACACCTGTTTTACCTTTAAATTGAGTGATGATTAAGAAGATGTTTGTTACATTCAGGCGTGTCAAGGGAAACATACTTGGAGTTAGTGGCACGTTGTCACGTTGCCAGGTGGGGAGGACCGTGAGAGCATGTCAGGGTATGGACTTTGTAAGAGCTTACTACTGTTAATTTTACCTCAGCGGGCCTTGTGGTTGAAAGCAAAGCTGAGTTGGTGGCATAGTGGTGTTTTCAAAGCAGCCTTTCTGAGAAAGGCCGCCAAAGTGACTTCATGTGAACTCATCATGGTTTTCCTTTGTGCGCTGTTCTATGTAATCTATTTACTTTCATCTTTATTTTAGTTTAGTCACTCGAGTGTTGTCATAGTTTGTTCTGTTGTCTACATCCATTCACAGTCCATTTGCCAAGACTGTTATATTTAGAAGAAATTTAGAGGAAATAGACTCATATTCTTTTCCTAGCATCTTCTTCCAGTTCCTTCTGGGTACAGGTACTTAACCTGTTTACTCTTTTAATGTTTAGCTGATGAAACACATTTTTTGCATTGACCTGAATTTAAATTGATCCTCAAGTTATTTGGAAACAAATGTCGCTAAATAATCCGACAAGGCTCGTTTTCGGCTTAATCAAGGAATCCTCCATTTGTGTTTTGCACCATTGTGTTATAATTCATCTCCGTGGGATGCAGCATTCATTCATGTTTATCTGAGAAGCAGAAAGGTCACAGATGTATCATTCTCAGTGCCCCTGTTAAAATGCCCTCTGGAGCTGTCATGGTAGCAGATGCTCAGCTCAAATCCCCCATCATGCTTCAAAAAATAAAGCCTTTCTGCAGCAGAGCAGCCCACACACAAACGGAATAAATCGTATCGATCATACTCTTTACAATGTGTGCAGAGGTTATCAAGCCTCAATAAATATGTTGACCGCTGACATTCCGACATCCTTAATTCACTACTCTATTAAGCATAAGCTGATGCTTTAAATGCCTACACTGTAATGCACTGGCTACACTGCTGACGTACACAGGTTTCTACAGATCTTTTGGGGGGCATTGCTGTAACTTTACAGTCCATTTGGTCCACTTTTCCTCTGATTTTGTCCTCTTCACTCTCACCAGTGTGCTAATGCGACACCTGCTTTGTTTTATATTTCTGAGTAGCTTGGGATGAAAGCTACACATCCTGAGGATTCCAGGCTCCAGGGATCCTCCCCCCCCCCCTTTAAGCCGGAAAACTACTAGAAATCATAGTTGGTGAATTTTTGCATCTAGTGGAATAAAATCAGTATTTGCATGCTTAAAGGGGAGACAAAAGTGCTTCTCCTTATGTGGCAGGCCATCACTGCTTTCTAAACGTTAGAATCAAGCGTGTCTTGCAAACACACCTTGCCAACTGAAAAACACCCTCTGAGGGGGGAAATATCCCAGTGTGGCAGCTCTTTATTCTGGTTCGTCCACTTCAAAGAAGACAAAGAGTCATGCCTTAGCTCTGCAGTCCTGCTAAGTTGAAACGGAGTCTTTATTTCTATTGACAAAGCGTCAGATTAGCGCATTATGGACCGTTCCCCTTGCCTCCATTTATCTGGGTTTGGATCACAGAGGTAGCACTTTCAGCAGGAGCATTGCAGATCATCTTCTCCCCGGTTCCCTCCTCCTGATCCTATGGGATAAAACACAGGTGTTCGGGTGTAGGATGAGAAATGTAGAATTGTGTCCGGGGCCCGCCTTGGTGGCTCCTCCTCGGAGGGGGATGCCTGGAACAACCCCTCCCCTGGGAGAAGTCCAGCTCCTCATTACACTGGCTCTCTCAGGTATCTGATCTCCTTCTCATCCCCGCCACTCGGGCTTTTATGTGCCTTCTATAAACCAGGAGTTTTCTTTCACTCATTTCTGTGATGTATGTGATTATGATAAATTCCTAAATCTCATAACAATCATGATTGACAACCCAGCTGAGAGCAGACCAGAAACTGCTGCTGATAATATAATATAAAAGTGTAGCAGCATGCTAGTGCTCCAGCAATGGTCTCACTGTGTTAGGCTAGCACAGTTTCATGGAAATTATCACAATTTTGTAACTTGAGGCCCATATTTGATAAAGACAACAAGATCCCCTAATCAGACTCTCACCATTATGAATGACACAGGAAGCAGACATATATAGACAGGCGAGAGCTGAGTGTGAGATTTTTTAAACGCATGCAAAGACATGAATCATTTGGAGCAATCGGATGATGTGGCCTGTCTTTCAAATTAGCCGATTTAGCTCAGTTTTGATGATTAATTACAAAGTTGGACCACAGAACACTCAAAGTTTGAAACTAAGTAGTGCTAGAACTGGAAACCTGCCTCTCTATAAGTTATGGTAGAAACTGGATGGTTGAAGCTGAAACAATTGGATTTTCTCAGGGTGCTCCCACAAATGGTGGTTATGTGAGAAATTCATATACATAAAAATCTTTTTCCATTTTATGTTCCTGCACAGCTTAGTAAGAAAGGGACTTGCCTCTTTTGCTATTACTTGAAATAAATAAACAGCAATTTTGTCATTTGTGCATCCTGTGCAAGACAAACTTTAAAAGGGAAAGACTGAAAAAACTGTCCCAAGACAGGTACTTTCTGTTGCAGCAAACAGGTGGAGACAGAGTGACCATTCATCACCACTAATAGGTCATAGTTTACAGCTTGACATCGGGCATAAATCACGAGTCAGACTGAACAACTGGGGGAAAATATTGGCTCAATAGCCGATTATGTCAGGCATGTTCAAGGATAAGTAGAAAAGCACTTAAGAGATGTTGGCACACCTGCTTTTCTTTTTCTTTTTTTTAGAGGTGGCCTTGGTTTTAAAGCAGACTGTACGGAAGTGGATATGTCCTGAAACAGTTTGTGTAGTCTTTTCAGACCACATACTCTACTAGCAAACCCTGCTTTAATGCTAGTTTTCTACCTGCAGTTTGTCTCTCTGTGAACCGTGACAGCTGTGAGTCCTCTGCGGTCTGTCTGTGCATTTCAAAACACTCTGCCAACACAAACATCTTATATGATTTCAGAATAGCCCATTTCACCGCCAGCCTCAGAGGAGAGATCACAGAGGTCTCTGTTCTCATGGGGAGCCCCCCCTTCCACATAGTGAATTAGAGATTCTCTGTGTAGATGATTGGCTGGGCTCGACCCATACTGACATCCATGCAGGTGCCGGATTGCCATTAAGGTTTTATAAGCCTCACTAGTTCTTCATTAATGGCTATCCACAGGGCTCGCTCAGGACCTCTGCATAGATGTGGCAGGAAAAGGGGCCAAAATTGAGGATATTTTCACGTGACACAGATGTGCACGCCCATTTCACACATGCAAGACTCGTAAACCCTAGTCCATCAGCCCCCTGGAGACTGTTGAACTCTGCTGTGAACTGAAGTCATTGCTGTGTTTGAATTTGCTCCAGTGATGGTCAAAAATGGTGGAGCTCAAAAAAGCACATTTGTATTTTCTAAATAACAAAAAATTGAAGTCTTGAATAAATGTTGAGGAACACAAACTGTTTTTAAAAAAACAAAAAAACAAAAAACCTCAAAATAACACCCAACTGCTCTGTTATTCAGAGAGTGAAGAGAAGTGTTGATGTAAACACAGCATAGACATCTGACTAGGAGGGAAAACACTTAAAAAAGCTTTCAACTTGAGCATTTGAGATCCGTGAAGGGTAAAAGGGTGTTGGGCTGTAACAAACACAATGGTAGGTATGCGCAAGTCCTGTTGACATTCTGATGGAGAAGTGCACTGAGATATCCATCCAATCAGGAGCTTTGCAGCGAGCAGATTCCTTGACATGGCTGTGTGGGTGTAAGCACATTGTGCACAGAGGGAAGGATAAAAGGCACTACTGTAATTTGTTGCATTCAAGATGCTTGATTAAGTGGTGATGGTATGTGCCAATATAATGTTTGCAGACACTTTTATTGTTACCCCTGACTTTCTTTAGTATGGTGCGTATTTTTAAATGTGTAATAATTAGTCGTCTGGCTGCTGCTCTTCTATGCAGAGTTGTAAATAACAACAACAAAGATACAAGCTAAAATGAAGTGCACTGCAGTGGTCTGCATATTTTTTGAAATTTTTGCTCTGACAGCAAAAAAATGGAAGGTTATACAGTATATCTACACAAAAATTTTCACAAAACTGGACTTTCAATCAAAATGTACCATATATTGGTACTTTACTGACATATGTGTGTAGAATGCTGATACATTGCGAACAAGCTACTATATTGGGTTTTAACAGTGTGGTTCTCACTGGGTGTAACTGACATTCCGACCACTAGTTGGCGACAACGTCCTGTCGTTGTTAATTGGCAGATGGAAAAAATCCAAATATCCAGAAGTGGTATGAGGCAAAATCAAGACAAGTCTGCAATATCATAACTGACAGTGTAGCCAACCATAACCCCCCCCCCCCCCACACACACACACACACCTTTAATCAGCTTCATGCATAATGTTTAAGTTGATGGCATCCTTACAAACTGCAGGTTAACTGATGCTTAAAGACACAAACAATCTCTATGCCTGCAGAGGTGTCTGTTGTTGTTTTTTGGGCGGTGTAATATATGTGATTTTTAGGGGAAGGGGAGAGAATAGCTTATGTAATAGCTTGTATCACATAATCCCGTCAGAGATACGATCTGCAATATTCTATTTTGCAGTTTATCTGTGAGAAACTGGAGCTCTCAGCAACTGCTGCCTGTAATCTTTTGTTTGAAATACAGATCAATCATTCTGTCTGGTCAGAGGCACCTTGGATCTCCAATTCTCCCTGAGAGGAAGATGGCGAGCACCGCGTGGTATGACCGATTAAGAGTTACAGACTGCACTGATTTAAGACACACTGACTGAAGCGAGCTGAACTTTACGGATAACACCGCAGGAACTGTGTGGAATTTAAAGAAGCAGGCCAAATTCTTTTGAGCTTGATTCTTGCACAGAAATCAATTTGGTTGTAATTTGGATCTTAGTAATAAGTTGAAACTTTGCACTTGATACTTCGGATAACATATTGTGTTGATACCCTGTGGCTCCAGTGCCTTGTGTTGTGCCTGTTCCTCTCTGTAACCAATCCCTTTTTAAGGGGTTGAAGTGATACACATTGATCCTTAGAATTTAACCCTTAACACTCACTATAGAATACTGTGCACATCACTTCGGGGTCAGAATAGCTTTTTTAGGTGAATGAGTATTTTAATGCCTTTACTCAGCCAATTATTTACTGTAAAGTGTCTCATATTTTAATGAAACTATACTCTCACGCAATGGTTTTAAAGTGGCAGCCAACTAAAATAGGCAATTATTGAGTAAGGCTATAAAGTCACACAGAAATGGGGCTAAGAGTGCCCAAAATGTGTTCTCTGCCTTTGAAAATTTCGGGAACGTCTGCTGTAAAGTCCAATTAGACACTTACTGATTTTTAGAGAACCTTACCTTAACCTGACCTTTCACAAATCAGATCTTGCTCAATCCAGCCAGCCTCACCAGGTCTGGTTTGTGGGGGGAGAAATTTCAGCAGAGTTGGCCAGACTATCCACTCTGAAGTGATGCCCTTCACTGGGTGTAGGGGGTTATCTTTGGGGGGCTCCAACTCTTTTCTGATACAGAGCTCTGATTTAGGTGCTCAATTCCATCTCCACTGTTGCTACTTGCCTGTAAATGACTGTTTGCATGGACTGATGGGACTAACTCATCTGCAACAGTATCCAGGGGTGTGGAACCTGACGTTCTTAAGATGCTTTCGCACTACACCTCTTGGTTCCACTTTTAATGGGCCGGGTCTCTCCTCGGATGGTCAACTTTTTGTGAGGTCTCCAGAACTCTGGTGCACACCAAACAAGTAATCTCTGGTCCACTTGATAACATGGGTCACAGTTTGTCTTCCAGTGAACCCTGGCGCAGTTTGTGTACAGTGTGAATGTAAAGGGACCGTCCAGTAGAGAGAGGGCGTGAGCAGAGAGGGGGTGCTGGAAGTGCAACAAAAGTGTGAAACTGAAGAAGCAGATGAGCAGAGATGGAAAAGTTGTCGTGGGCAGACATGGAGCAGGGAGGAATTGCAGTTGCTTCCAGAATATACGGTCAGAGGACCAATGTTTGATTTTGTGGGGACCCATCCTACGAAAGCAGTTGGATTTCATGTTTTACTCCTGCCCAGGCAATGATTTTTCTCCCTCTCCCTCCTTTATTGCTCCAAACACGGAATCCACCAAAGCACCATGAGCCATAACTTAAAAAAGAATAAATAAATCTGTAACAATAAACCTTCTGTTGCACTTCTCATATTTATCTCTGTGACAGTTGTCCTGCTGTGCTTAGAAAACAATAATTAAAAAAATAAATCAAAAGTCTGTTAAAGACCGTTGATAATTGTTTATTATGTTGGTTTAGAGGAAAAACTTAAAAATCCAAAAAACAAACTAATAAAGCAAATATATCAGCTGTCAGATCGCACAAAGCTCAATACAGAAAGAACAATAGCTGCAACGTTGTCAGATGGGGCTCAGTGTGGTGCAACAGACTGTGTGGGTGTGTGTGAATGACAAACCAGAAAGGGCTTGTTTTGAAAATGCCCTTTCCATCTCGCAAACTGAGTAAAATGTACCACAATGCCGCTTCTACCAAAGACACATTGATGTCATATTTTGATGTGGCAGCAGAGAGCAGCTTGGGGAAATGCCATACACATAGCTCACGTGTAAAGGCCAAAGCTGTTTCACCTGACTTTATTTTGAATCATAAAAGGAAGATTCTTAAAAAAAAACAAAAAACATACACACACGCACACACAAAACACTGCCAGCTCATTCTGCCATCAGGGTTTCCCTTTAGCCGTGCGTTCTTTGGTTTCCTGTTAAGTGTTAGAAAAGTTTGAACACGGGTTAATTCAACAAGGTCCCTCCCCCATTGCTTATTTTTGCAGCCAACTTATCGCAGCCTTCCCTGCTATGATGCTAATCTGAGGTATCAGTTGATGCATTTCATGCTATGGATGACAGAAAAGCGGCATTCAACTTCCTGTGATGCGAAAGGGTGGGGGAGAGCTTTGTGGACAAAATCCATCAGTTTCAAATTATAAATAATAATAAAAGAATCCAAACTCCCTGATAATGTATAGAGCTATATACACATGGGATGGACCGTTCTATGTTATTTTTCTTCCTATTGTCATTCAGTTCCACATGAGTGATCGTGGTGTTGGCATACCTTTAGGTCATTACAAAAGCAAATCAGTCAGCAGAATTAATTTTCTTGAAAAATGTGTGTGTGACCAAAGGGAATTTATAAGCATGGTGCAGGGTTGTTGCTGAATTTTCATGACGTGTTGCCATTCATTCCACCGTGTGAGCCCAAATTTGACCACCATGACGGAGGCTAGCTATTGTTCATCGTGAAAAACGTATTTTCCATCGCCACAAGGCAAATTTTCCAAATGTAACTATTCTTGGAAATTAGATGAATAATCAGTCCACTGTTTTTTTTTGTTTGTTTGTTTTTTAATGGTGGCATTTTAAGCCATCCTCAAAACTGAGTGTTTTAGGGAGGGTGAGTGCGTGTCTGATTATCCTTATCTGCCCTCCTGTCTTAAAAGGGCAGATCAAGAATTAAAATCTGTTGTGATTAAATGTATTCGCTTCACATACAATACAGGCAGTAGTAGCTGGAGTACCAAAGTACCTTATTGAGACCGACCACCTGTACCGGGGTGACCCTGCTTTTTTCAAATTGTTCTACATACCTGTGAAACCTGTATGCATTTACATTTATGCAGTCTGCTTATCAGTCTATGTAGAATAGCTCTCTGGAGCACATGCATTTGTGGCAATGATGCACAAAACACGTCATCCAGACTGTCCCCATAAATATGAATGAAGGTGTGACGATGTCGGCACGTGTTGATGCACAGCTCAACAACGCTAGCTGAGCAAAACCATTTAATTGAACTATCATTTTTGTCACAGTATACACGAACAGTACGTAGTGTAATTAGTGCATTGTTGAAATCATGTCACCTGACTCAGTAAATACCAATTTGCCATCTTTCAGTTTGTGGGTATTGGGCCAGTTCCAGTTGGCCCAAGACATCAGACCACAACGATATTTAATAGCGAGCTAGCAGTTTAGCAACTCGGAAGTATGCTGACACGACATTAGAAAACATCCAAATGTTTCAAAGGCGAACTCTTTTGAGAAGTTCAGTCGCCTTCTTCTTCTGTTTACCCTTTTTAATTTACATGCGCTAAGTGAAGTCACTCAGCAAATTTTAAGTGTGAGTGAAAGTCACAGCGAGGCACCACATAAAGAAAGCAGAGTTATTATTTAAACAGTACTGAGGATGTAAGCATAAATAGTTCTTTAAAGTAATTTTTAATAGGTTGTTAAAACAATGACCTTTGGACCCTAACCATTAAAGCGAGTATTTTCCATCTACAATTAGCAGTAAACTAGTGAAAGTTTGATTTTAAAAAAAACATTTTTTTCAGGATTTAACCATCTATTGTTTTGTAAAGTTTTTGAAATCAAATCCAATTCCAGCCCAATTTGTCTTTGTTGTTCTTGTCAAACTTCTCAGAGCTGCTGTTTTCCTCTCCTCTTTTTTTTAGAGTTTTGCATTTTCATTAAAATCACTATTGTCAAGAAAAAAGGTGCTAAAGGCTTTTTCTTAAATGTTAATTGTACAACATGAAAAATAAACCAATTTAGCACTCCATGACCTATCACCTGTCGAACGGACACTGTATGGTACAAAATAGGGGCTTTCATTTATTAGTTATTCTGACAGCAGCCATGATTTTCGCTTTTAACTGCTCAGTGCCACAGGCAGCACCCTACTTCCACAACTTGACGTGAGTGGAACAGTTGAAAATACCCTTTCTGCACCTTCTTCCTGCTCCTGTCACCTTCTTCTCCTCCTTTACCCGGCCAGCCATCAGCAGGAGGGTCCTGATTTGAGTCCGGTTCTGCTCTCTGGGTTTCTGTAAAGCGCCTGCAGACAATCTTGACAATATTAACAACAGCAATAATAAGAATAATATTTATTTTTGGCCGTAGCACAACACAGACCCGTAAGTGCTCAAAGAAAGGTCCTGACCCAGCCAAGAATCTGAAGAAGCTCTCTGCTGCGTAACCTTCTCGCTCCACAGCAGGTTCTCTGCACCGCCATACCCCACGCCGAAACAACTTCTCCCTAGTAACTTTTTAGCACTGCAGGTTTAACGGGAACTCTTCTCTTCCCAACATGGGAGCAGAGCTACACTTTTGTGAACATCAGACATATCAGCACAGCAGGTATCGCCTCAAAGTCACTTTCACCGATGTCATCTGAGGACGATTTTAACAGGAGAATACACAAGCAGCACAATTAAAATCCTCGTTTTAGGCCACAACTTGGTGCTCAAGAAGAGCCCAAATTTCAAGGTAAAAGCAGGAGCCACTGGAAAATCATGCAGAAAAGGCAGGTGAAAAGAATAATGGAGATTCCACTCACTCTGAACAATTTCTGCCATTATGTTCAGCACCGTGTCAGCTAAAGTAGAATAATCAGACTCGTGAATTATGGGGTGTGTGTGGGTGTCACTGGGGTCAGATGTGACGCAGAATTTCTTCATCTGGAAGTACTTCTTCAAAACCTCACAAACATCAGACTGTCAACCACAGTTCCGAAGGGATACCTGGCTCTTGCCGGGCGGGGGCTCAACTTAACTTGCAAATCAAAAGCACGCATCCGTTTTCCCTGCTTTTATCACAGAACGTAGCTAATGGGAATTCAGCCCCATGCTTTAGCTGATAGTGGGCGCCTCTTGGAAGTCTGTGTTGGTCACTGGAATCATTGTATTTGCTTGATTCCTGGAGTCAGTTGGGGGGGGGGGGGGGGGGGGAGTTAATGGCAAGATTTAAATACAGATGGCATCGATCTCGTGGCTTCAAAGCAGTCAGCAGATTTTAAACTGCCACCATCAAGGTTGACATCATAACAGGACAGTTTTAGAGACGCGCCTGCACATCGGGAGGTTCTGCAATGCTTATTTATAGTGCAGATTGAAGAACGTGGAGCATCGGGGGTGTCAACGGCAGTAACCGAGGTTTGATTTACAGAGTTAATGGTGTCAGGGCGTAACACTGGTCTCATTCCCCGCTTGTCGATGCGTATGGCTGCCTGATCATCTAACGCTGAAGCTACGGGGTGGAGACGTCTTGCAAATAGCTCATCTAACTTTGTTCTAGCCTGGACACAGTTTACAAATTACACGGTGATTAAAAAAGAGAAAATGTATCCGGGTGAATGACTTTCTGCTGCTTTTGAAGTTGTCTTCTTTTTATCTTATTTGAGACTGAGATGGGGAATGGTAATGGGCCCCAGTTTGCCTCAAAGTTTTCATAAAATCTAATAATCGCAGTGTATGAAAATTACGGTTTATGTCTGAGGCAGGGCTGCTGAAGTATGTCTGTAATTGCCATATAACGCTGCAGTGTGGCTCGTTAGAAATGACATGAAAACTGCTTCGCTTTTTTCCCCCCTCTTCCTCCTCGTGATTAAATAAATAGTTCTAAAGAAGAAAAGAGCTTTTATTAAGAAATGTATGCCACATTTCCTAGCAGAGATTAGGAGGTGGACGCATGGCCTTCATGTCACGTAGAAACCAAGAACACGTGTCCTATATTCATGTGCCGCATAATCCAATTAAATTGTCTTTCTTTGCCTGAAGCCTGGGAGCTGTTAAGGAACAGTAGGGAAGCATTAATAACATTTGTGCTATTGCTTTTACAATTCTTTAACTGCCATTTGTGGTAAATTTGTCACCACCTGGTGGTGTGAATGTGTGAAATGGAAAAGCTGAATTCAGTGTCAGATAATTCATGACAGCTGCTGGTGGACAAAGCCGAGTATGTTGGGATGTCATAAATGCTTGCTGTTATACAGAATAGATCCATGTCTCATCAATAACCTACAATATTATCACTGACTCTATTGTCATGTATGTTTATTGTTCTCCTCTTTGTCCCCCATTGTCTCCCATCACTGCTGAAACTCATGTGTTTCTCATCTATTTTGGTCAAGGATCCTTATTTTTTCCCCCAGTATGTGATCTGACGGTTTTATAAAAGCAGCATGAACAGCATGAATTACATAGTTATCAAATGTTACGTTGGGACCTTTCATCAACTCTGTTGTATCCTTATCAACGGAGACTGTGGCTAAAAAGGGATCTTGTTTCAAGATTTTATTGTCTGCAAAAAAAAAAAAAAAAAACAAAGGGGGGGGGGGGGGTTATTCTGTGAGTGAAAAGAGATTTAATGAAGTTGAGTCGTTGAATTTGGGGTTTAAAAGAAAAATCGAGGAAGAAAAAGGTTTGCAAAAAAAATAAAAATAAAAATCTCATTCAGTTCGATTTCTTCCATGACACTAGCATGCCCCCCTCCCTTGTAAAATGCCTTATACATCATGCCGGTTTAGTGTGTCGCTCACAGGAATCACTCCATCTCTCCTCCAGTCCATCTATCAGCTTGCCCGCTCATGTCAGCCTGTCACAGGCAGCAAAGTCGTGAATGACTGATTGCCAACCAAGGTGCGCGGTAGAGGGAGGTCCTGCCAAGACAGGCCCCTGAATGGTTGAGGGAGAAGTTGTGCATGTCAGTCAGAGCTCTGCGTGACCTTGGGGCTCATCACGCTGCTCCACTGCTCCAAGACAGAGGAGCGAACGAGACCCACTTATCGCTGTGGTCAGCAATTAGTCTCGGAGCTGGGGCGGTTTAATGGTGTGCACACGCACGCACGCACCTCCGGAGCAAATCAGCCTCGCGTCTCACCCAAACATGCCAAAAGATTTTGAGAATAAATCCAATTTGATTCCACACCAAAAGTGAGAGAGCGTGATTTCTGCGCTGCAACATATTCAAAAGCTGTAAAAGCAGCTGAGGTCCGAGCAGCTGTTGCAAGTTCAAGACTGAGGAGAATACACGGAGTTAAATCCATACCAGGACATTGGAAACGAACTGATTGTGTTTTGCAAATATGAAACATCATTCAAAAAAATATTATTTTTTTTATGCGGGACAAAAATATACAAGTACCGAAGAAATCGATTATGCCAACAATTCGGCCTCCACACCAGATGGTGGCGCATGTCTTCTGGACATAAATGTGCCAAAAAGGGAGCCCGAACTAGAAGCCGTGTGAGAAGCTATGCACAAACTGTTCTTTTGAATTTATTTTAAGAAGGTTTTGCTTTGTGAATATTGGCAAACCACGGTTTCTATTTGCAAAACACATTCAGTTCATTTACAACGGTTTGGTGAATGTGAATATTCTCCTAAAGTTGCTTGCTGTAGTAAAAGGAAGGGTTCAGTTCTGGAACTGTAAATGTGCTGAAGTCGTGGGTTCAAATCTGAGTTCAGACTGTGGAATCTCAGGTGAAGCTGAATACTTTGATTGTGGTCCTGGCATTGCATCTGCAGTTATAACACAAACACGCACACACACACACACACACACAAAACTTTTTTGAATTTCAGCCTGAGTTATTGCACGTGACCCAGGCAGCACATGCCAGTCTGAAAACAATAAATGATCCACTTGTGAAATATGTCTTCTTGAGAAAATGTGCACTCACCAGTACAAGTCTGAGCCATGTAAGGATGTGCTGGAATATTGGGATTCCTGCATTTGTGAGCTGTTGCTTTAAAATTGTGTTATAAACTTTTTTAGTTAAACTGTCTGTGGATATCAGTGGTGCTCAATAAATAGTCTGTCTCTCTCTCTCTCTCACACACACACACACACCACACACACACACACACACACACACACACACACACACACAGAGTAATGCAGTGCCTTGGTAATAAATTATGACTTAAGAAACTCTTTTGGAAAATAACTGCCATTTGCACGTCCATCTCACCAATATCATCCCTCCAATTGTGTAAATATGAAAAGCTATTTTTACGTGGCCTGGGCGTTTGCATTGACTCACACTGGCTGTGGAACAATTCAACATTAAACATAAGGAGCAGGCTCATTACGTCTCAGTGATGTTGAGCTTCAGCCTTGTTTAGATGGCAAATGAGCTCTGAACACTTTCAACCGTCTGGCATTCTTTGAGGGAGATCGTCCGCCTCTGAGACGACGGGATCAAATCAGCACAGATTATCAAGCCGTGGTACTTTATATCCCCCGCTGGGGGACTGTGATCTAGCCGTGGGTTGTGGGAGTCTGAGTGATATCTCGCACTCTTTTCTACCCACATGCTGCAGAAGATGAAATGAGCGATAACAGCTGATACACTTCAGATGTCTGTCAAATGAGATAAACGGAGCCCGCCTGTAGCCTTCGCAAAATGCTGAAAAGTGTTCATCTGTTGCTTTGGCTTGTGGACATCAATTTTATTTATAAGTGTTGAAAGATGCTCTGAAAATGTAAAGGAGTTGTTATTTTTACAGTCAAGTGTTAGCTAAAGTGTTAGCTTTTAGCTACATTTTGGTATATTGTTTAAAAGCCTTTACTGTTGGTAGAAACACAGAAACAAGGATACAATCACAGATAACAAATTAGCTCTCAAAGTGCAAAAACCTGGGGATAAAGTTCTATTGTTGATGCTAATTTGTGGTAATTCTTCATGTCAAATATGCAAGCACGGTTAGAAAATGGAATGGAAATGAATCCACCTATTCTTTTATGCGCTGGTGACAGTCATACACACATTTGCCTATATTATGGTATGTTTGGTGTTATTCGCTGAGTATTAACTGTATTTTGTGCCACATGAAGGATAAAGTTAATCCATGAGAAATGGGAGCCAAAATCAGGAATAATCTGAGCAGCCCCACTATGGTCCGTGGTCCTGCTCAACGAAATATTCATGAGAAAAGAGAGGAGCAGAGACGGAGCACAGGTGGTTCCTGCTGTGCTGGCGGGACACCAGCAAAAAGAGATTCAGTACAGTAGAAGGTGTACTTTGTTTTGTTGGGTAGAACGTACAGTCCAGTGTCTGAGACTAACCTGTTAGTGGTACCAGCTCCAAAAGCCAGTACAAGTCATCGCAAGATGGTGGTTATTGTACAGATGGGGGTGGGGAGGGTGGGGAGGATCTGGTGGGACGGCAGCCAGCTGAAATATTTTTAAATCAAAGGAGGAAAAACAGCAGAAAAATATTCTGAAAACATCTGAGGAATGAAGTGAATAATACATCCTATTAAAATGCAACGACGAGTGGGAATGGGGAGGTTTGTTTATCTTACTTTGATATGTACAGCCTGTCCAAACATCAACGCAGACAAAGTGTGTCTCAGACAACAAGATGGCCTTAGCACAACGCCAAATAACCCAAGGCTTCTAACTGGTGTCCACCTCAGATCCCAGTCCAGTGGTACATCCATCTGGTGCCCTTTACCCTGGAGAGAACAGGAACGCTGCAGCTCAGCCCAAAAGATTCCCAGATCTTAATATTTCGGTACCATGTGACTTATGCTTTGACTGCTTGATAACTGCTTTGACTGCTCGTTGTTTCTTCTTCTTCTTCTTCTTCGTGCTCAGCGACCAGCAACGGTCCAAAGATATTTCTTGACGACTCCTTCACTTTAGCAGGAACACGGTGCTCCAGACGTGTTTCCTCTACGCCACCTCTCAGACATACAGGATTCCTGCTCAGATTTCCAGGTCCACTCCTCATGCTAGGACCAGCAGACACATTAGAGGTCCCTTTGGCAGATATTTCATTAGCTCCTAAGTTGACGTTCAGCCTTTCATTGGGGGAAGACACTCCCCCATCTGTGACAACTCTGTCCTCAACTCCAGAGACATTCAGACATGCAGAGCTTTATCACATTTCCTTGGTTTAATGTAGTTAGTTTCATCTTTTATGTAGTTTCCCTTCCTGTCTTTGTAATTGCTCCTCAATGTGCGTATGTTATTGGACTTTGGTCTTATTTCAAGGGCAAATCGGGCAATGCAGCAAGCATTATGGAATTTGCAAGAGCCAGTAGAAATCATATTTACACAAATCACAGTGTGTATGTAAATGATGAATAAATATCCATCCCAAACCATTTTGATTTAATACAGGACTTTATGTAAACCGCAGTAACTGTGTTTATTCTGTGTTGTTATCCTGCCTGATATTTCTGTCTTTTTCTTTCTCCTCTTTCTCGGGTGACCGTTGCTCGTAATCTGGCAGTGCCTGACACCCATCAATTTGAAATGTGGTGGATGGAGCTATCGCTACCGCTAGGAGAACCAAGAGGCTTACATCCACTTACTAAAACACTGTTGATCTGCTATTGATTTAGGCCCGCGGTCGCTCTTCTTTGATCTCTCAAAACTGAAAAGGGCATGTCTGGCAGGATTGTTGATTTTAACCATGGGCCTGCAGCTCACTTTGACATTGCTATAAAAAAAATTCTTAGCACAACTAAAGATAGATCTGAGAGCCATGTGAACAGGATTCAAGAGAGGAGAGATACGCTGCAGTTTGTGTCATGTCTCAGAAGACTCTAATAGAAGAAAAAAAACCAAATTTTTAGGTTGGAGCATAATATCAAATAAAAACTAAAAAGGCAAAGAAGAAAAACATGTAATTTATGACTTAAAGTTAGTTTAAAGGTGCTTTGAACAACTCTGCAAGAACATGAATTTGTTTTCTCGAGGTGGCGCTAATAAGAACGTGGAGTTCCTCAAAACTGTCCGCTGATTTTTCATTGCTGTTGGAAAGATGGGAATGACCACGGCCACTTCAACATCCTGCCAATCAGACAATGAAGAAGAAAAAAAAGGGGAAGACGATTATTTTCTTCTGGAATGAACAAGCTGGAAAAACTCTGGAACTAGGAATGCAACAAAGAAAAAAAAAAATTAAAAATGACGGCATCGTTGTTCCATGCTCACAGCCCTGGGAGGCAGAGCAAATTCCTCTGTTCTTGCAGGGTATGTAATAGCTTTAAAATAAACAATTTTTTCTTGTTTTCATTTTTGCAAAGGAAAGAAAATAAAAAAGGAGATTTCCTTGAATACAAAATGAGCCTTTGTGCAGCTCAGATGCTCTGCGGTATAAAGGGATGCGACTTCCTTGGACATGGAACAAACTAGCAGCTTTCCTCTGCCTTCTTTCTCCTTACTCTTGCTCCTGGACACACACTTGTCAAAGTGTATTCCCTATTTTCCAGCTGTGCCAAAACTAATATCAGAAGTAATATAGGGCCCATATATCAACCATAGTATATAATATAAATTGAGTAAGAGTAGCTGTTGGGGTCAGAGTCAGAAGATCCTGCGTATAGCAAAAAATTTGAAAGTGTAACACTTTTTCCCCCTTGGTGCCGAACTGGATTTGGTTTACTCCCTTCTCATAATCTGCTTTTTTTTTGTAAAAGGAAAATGAGTCTGTAGTCGTAGTAGTTGTCTAAATCCAGATTTGAGAACTTCATTGGAAGGTTTACCAACTAGGCACGAATTCTTAAGTAGTACTTTGGACTAAATCGATGTCTAATCAAGTCTAAAGGGCCTCGAGCTGTCTTTTTGCAGCCTTCATCTAAATTCCTTTAGAACTTACCACTATTAATACCAAACAATGAAGAACATATCTATCGGAACATAACTATTCTGAGATAAAGCCATGTAAGAATTCTGTTAATTGATTATAATGTCAGAGATGTTAGCTGTTATTATGTTTATGGAGCAGCTTTTGTGAGGCCGCAGCTGCATTGTCATGAAGAGGACTTTACAGCCCAGAAGTGGTCAGTTTAGTCCCTGGTCCTGATTTCACTTGGCTCAGCCCCTTCCCAGAGTTCTCTCTGTCGAAGTGGGAATTCGTCCAGGGTGGTATAGGAAAAAGGATGTAAACAGCTCACAACTAACCAAACACAATCCGACAGGTACAATAGTGCCACGGTGCTGTACAAGCAATCCTGCCAGGTAAATTTATATTTCAAAGCTGTCGGAAACAGTTGTTGTGAAGCATCTGTTCCTCCCACTGGACACACAAAGTAAAATGGGATTGTTCCCTTTAATATGGGTAACCTAGCAGGTTTTTCCAACTGAGTATAAGCAATGTTAGAACCTGGGGAAGTACATTTCTTTTCATACGCAACAACCTGACTGACAAATATATTTTCTTTGGCAGGAAAATGGAATTGGCTGAGAAACCTTTGACCATAGCCTCTAGTATTATTCTAGTTAGGAGTAATTGAGAAGACAAATGAAACCCTCAAGTAGTGCCTCCAGCCTTCCTTCTTCTCAAACTAAGCCACATCGCTGCCCTGCTGGTTGCGCCTGCAGGACCACCGTATGTTCAGAATGTATTTACCCTTGAAAATGGCTCATGTGTTTTAACAATATGTGACGCGTTACAGATTTCTCTGTATTAAGCACAACTACCGCAGAATGTAGAGGCGTCAAATGAATAAAGACAACACAAAGAGTTGAGGCAATGGAATAAATAACAGAATAAATAGTTTTCTGTGTCCTTGTTGAGAAATTTACAGAAAACCTTTAGCGTTGAGTGTATGCAGGCTCTTTAGATGATCCCTTCCACAGACAAATAGAGCTAGGTAAGGACCTTTTGACTCATAGCTTGCAGGGCCGCTGTCTCGATATTCTTAAACATAATGTGCAAAAGTGATTTTTTTTTTTCTTTTGTATTCTCAATGCAAGCGTTTTGCTGTTTTTTCCAAAGGTCCTCACAGTCATTTGTTTATAACACTGAATGAAAGCAATGTGAACACAACATCACCGGAGTTAAATGTGATAATAAATAAACGGTTCCAGGTGCTTTAAATGTGTCTATTTACTTTCCAGTATTTCATTAAATAGCCTAATGTGCTGTCTATAATTGATGTGAGGTGCCACACGTTACAGCACCGCAGTGCTAAGTACAATGGGTAAATGGATGCTTTTTGAACTGTAAACCATTTATTATTTTTCTGTTAACTTTATATTTAATCAGGGTTGTGGAGGTTGCCAGCATCTCTTTTTTTAGTTACCGAGCAAGTGAGGAGTAAGATTGTGGATGCAGGAGTTACCCCACGTTGCTTGTTGAAGTTTGATAGCATGTAGTTAGCATGCTAGCTCAGCATTATGTTCGCTCTGCGTCCATGTGGGTTTCCACCATGGAAGGCACTGCCCTTTGAATTTATTTGTACACTTGATGTGTAATGAGAATTAAAGCTCCTCTTTCTTCATTAGCGGTGGAATTACTGATCCCTCCCCTGACACAAAAATTAAAACACCACTAAATCTGCTACTTTGTGTACAATGAAATATTAGAAATAAAGTTAAATATAATTCAACGTGCTTTTTTATTGTTAAATGGATCACTATGGCGTGTATGTGTGTATACACCCTTTTATACTGTATATATTGTTTACTGTTACCCTCAACAATCACAAGACTCCACAAATCCATAAATTGAGATTTCCAAGGTCACTTTCTATTGTGGGTTCTCAAGTATCCAGGTCATAGTTATCAAAGGTAGTTTTCTGTGTCAACTGGACTGTTTTTATTCTCTTTTGAAGACGTTTCGCCTTTTGTCCAGAAGGCTTCTTCAGTTCTGAACTCGCTGGGGACAGAGCTTTGTATTATTTACGATCATAGCACACAGTGGCCTGTGAGCATGTAAGAGTTGCACTGATCACACAAACTTTATTGCTTTATCATCAACAGTGGGCATTTTTAGTCCTGGACTTCATATTTTTGTGAGTGTGTCAGCAGTCCAGCTGCTGCACTCCGGATGAGCTGGAGCTCTTCTATTGATTGTTTGGGTAATCCTGAAAATATGTTGCTACAGTTGGCTTGTCTATCCAATTTGCCAGCTATTAAGGCACAAGGCAATTTCAGCTGTACAAAGTGGATGTTTTAATCAGGTTTTCCAGTTGTAACCCATTATCTTGCAATACTAATCATCAAAATAAAAGTCCAGGATTTCATCGTCTAGCTTTGAGGTTAAAATTCTGCTGTCAGAAGATATCTTATCTCAGAGGGAGGCATATATGTAGGGGTAAACATGCAACTAAAAGTAATGGACTGACAACTGGCCCCTGTGGAACTCCAGAAGAAAATTTGTATCTCTACCAGAAATGTTAATTGACATGTGCAGCCTTGGAATTAGGTGGCAGCACTAAATGTTCAGCACTAAATGTTCCACTGTTTCTATGGGCTGCATTCAGAAGATTCCACCATTGTAATGGGGCATCTGACAATGGTGAAGTGCACGAACAACACTTTGAAATCCTTGAGAAATGTGCAGGAGTGCAGGAATTGTGCAAGTGTTGTTTGTTTACATTTGTAGATCCTTTTTTTGGAAGGCAGCAGAAGCGTGCAGCCACGAGCACACACCCAGTAGGAGGAGATGGATTTTTAAAAATACTTAATAATAATAACTCATTTTATGTTCATGTCTAACAAAGAAACATCATTTAATCATTTTAGTTTTTATGGATGGCTGGATGGATGGATGGATGGATGGATGAATACCTGCATTTTAGACCTGATCTGTGTCAGAGGTCACAGTGTGAAAGTGAGGAATGTGTATTATTTGTATATGAGTTGAAAGGTAGCATATAGAGACATGGCTCATGTGTCACCAGGTCGAGCATATTACTATTACAATATGGGTACGTCCACACAAGGCTTTTTGTTGAATTGCACAACGGTTTCTGCTTCGTGATGTGACTACCTCCCTGCCAAGGTGAACAAACAAAGTACCAGACCAATCTCTACTGGAGGCCTTGAACACGGCACTGTCAACCATCCCTACAGATGCTTGGCTACAAGATGAAGAGCATGAACAGCCAGAAAGAGCAAACTGCCCTATGGAGGAGAAGGCTAGAGGCAAAAATTGTGGCGGCACGGAGAGAAGTCAGCCTTCTAACAGAACTGAGTAGAGGTGTCAATCTAAAGAAAGAGCTGCCCAAAAAATGTAACAAACTGTCCACAACTGAGGCACTGGAGACTGCTAAGCAAAGGCTCACAGCCCTGTCTAGCTGACTGAAGAGGTACACAAGAGAGGTAGAGGTTGTAGATGAGAGGTAGAATAAACAAGGTGTTCTCCACCAATCCAGCTAAGGTCTACTCTCAATGGCAGGGCAACAAGATGACAACAGGCCTCTCCAGGGCTGAGACTGAGCAATACTGGGAGAGTATCTGGGACAAAGAGGCAATGCACAATACTAATGCCCAATGGCTGCAAGATCTACAGACAGCACAGTTAACTTCCAGAACAAGTCCCAGTAGTCATCACCTTAGTAGGCATCCAAACAAGAGTTTGGAGAGATTCACGCCTACCGGCTTAAGAAGCTGACTGCACTCCATGGACACCTGGCAGCACAGATGGACCAGCTGCTAACATCGGGGAACCACCCAGAGTGGCTAACCCAGGGCCGGAAAGTCCTTATAATGAAGGACCCTCAGAAGGGCACAATACCATCCAACTACCGGCCCATAACCTGCCTCAGCACCACATGGAAGCTCCTATCAGGCATCATAGCGGCTAAGATCAGTAGGCACATGGATCAATACATGAGCAGAGCACAACACCAGAGGTGCTAAGCACCAGCTACTGTTTGACAGGGGAATTCCCCAGGACTGTAGGACGTGACACACCAACCTGTTCACTGCCTGGACTGGTTACAAGAAAGCCTATGACTCAATGCCACACACATGGATACTGGAGTGCCTAAAGCTGTATAACATCAACAGGACACTAACAGAGTTCATCCAAAACTCCATGAAGCTGTAGAACATGACTCTAGAGGCCAAAGCCAATTTTATGGGTGAGCATCAGATGCGGCATATATCAAGGAGATGCATTCTGGTGCATTCGTGTACTAACCCTTGCCGGCCAATCTTTTGAAAAAACACAGGTATTATTTACCCGCATAACTCCCCCCCCCCCACCCTTCCCTCGGTGTCTCTCTGTGTCCCCCCCAATCAGCAGATCCCTTCAAAACAAAAGCAGGCAGACATACTTGACATTTTCATTTCAGACACACCCTAGAACAATGAATGTGAATACCACATCCAGAGTTCATCACCATCCATTGTCCCCAAGTATGCCTTCATTTTTCTTTATTGTTCTCTTATGACATTCATGCAGCCTTGTTAAAAGAGAAAAAAAAACAACAAACACACAACCAACCTTGAAAACAACCTTTTTTCCCCCCAGTTCTGAGTTTAGAGGGCCTTTTTTGCACAACTGTGCTTGGGAAATTGCAATCCATTAATGAGCCTCTACAAGGCAAACATCGTGCTTAATGACCAGGTCATAAATACCTTTATCTCCAAGGAACGCACAGTACAATAGTAATAGTGAATCATACCTCGTGACACTACTATGGAGAGTGTAAATTAATCAGCCTATATTCAGGTTACACATGAGGTTCAAAGCTTCAAAGTTTAAATTTAGATATTTAATCACTGCCTGTTAAGTTATTGGAAAAGAAATCTCAATTTCCTTTATATTTCTGCTGGAGGATTCAATTATCTCTCTCTGTCCTTTTTCTCAAGTTCCCTCTCTCCAGCTGTCTATCCCCTCCCTCACCACCAGGGGCTTTGCGCTCCGCACCGCGCCGGCAGCACTCTTTCCGTTTCGGAGACGGGAGACTTCAGACGCGGAGAGCGCTGGCACACGGGACGCACGGAGCGTCTGTCGCTCTCATTCCGATCGCGCCGGGGATGGTACGCCTCTCTCATTGCGGGAGCAGCGGGAAGACGAATGGACGGCATCACGTCCTGTGGCAACTTGTCGAGCCAAAGGCGTGTGTTTCCGCCACCTGATGACAAGGTAAGACTTTCCCTGGTGTTCAGTCATAAGATTTAAGCAAATGAGAAAGTTATCCATGCTCCGTATCTTGGTTTTGTACATAGAACTCAACCAAACCCGCACGAAATTACGGTTCCTTTTTTGTGCGCGGCATTTGGGGGGTGGGGGGTGTCATTTTGCGCAAACGGGATTTTTATGAGTGCTTGAATTATTTGCGTGGATGAATTTGTCAAAGCATCATTGTGGTATTTACGCTGCACCGGATCTTTTCTGTCTGCTTGTTCAGGCTCTCGTCAAAACTTGTGGCCACTTGTAACACAAATTTGTGGCAGCCGCTTTTCTTCTGATTGCGGTGAGCAGCGCGCGGAAGAAAAGTCATGTTTCCGATCCGTAAAGCACCGCCACGTCGCAGTTCTTACCACGGTGGATAGGAAAAATCACCTCTTTGTGGTCTGGATAAATGCGCTGCATAAATTTATGGTTAAAAAAAAAGAAAAGACCGAGCAGCAGCAAACTGTAAACGTGCGTCTCCTGTCCGTGCCAGATGGACCCATAACGCTCAACCCCAACAGGAGAGGCTCATTTTAATATGTATCCCAGGTGAAGTGACGGACTATAGAAAGGAAATGCCGCGGAAGCGTCGTGGCTGCAGCCACTTGATGCGCCAACAGAATGCGTTTATGGAAGTTGGATGTGTGCCGCTCTGTTCAGTGACCGAAAGAAGATTTAGACGCAGCCATGATTGGGAATTTTAACCGGAAAACATTGTTTGCACGTTAGTTATATTCCATTCCTTTATACGTTGTTCTAAGTAAAGAAAAAAAACATTTCCTTAAATAGACATCTTGAATAAGAGGTGATTGCATTCGTGCCTTTTCAACTGCTCCTCAAACTTTTAATATTACGCGACACCAACTGTCCATTTCTGCATTTCATGCGTGTTATAATTCTTCGCTCTGCCTTTTACTGTAGTGTCATGTCACAGATGTCTTGTAAGTATATGGAAATCAAGACAGGTGATTGGTGCACATGGCATTTAGAGCTGCTTCGGCAGCATCCCTTCAGCCCGTATAACGGCCACAGATGAGCGGTCAGGCTCAGTGAAGAGAAATGAAATGCATGAAAATTCAGCAGCCAGACACAGATAACCGTACACAGGAGGATAGTTGCACTTCCCTCACCATCCATCCTCGTCTCCTCATCTCATCTCTGCGATGTGTGAATTAAAGTCAGCCCTCATGCTGCAGGAAAGAACGCGTGAACGCGAGGTTAAAGTGCATTTTTGCGCCCAGAGAGAAGTGGGTGACCTTGACTGAGGTCTGGAATGCTCAACTTACCCCTTGGGGGTGTCTACGCTCTTGATTGTCTGCTTCAGAAACGTCGTGCTTGCATGTGCGCCGACTGCCGATGTGGCCTCAGTTTATCATTTATCCTCAGCTAATTGGTGTTGGGGTAACTCAGAGAAATGCCTGCAGGTCCCAGCAGCCAATCAATGGGTTTAATTTTCCAATTAGGTGTAGATCTGTACAGGAATCCATCAAAGAGGCAGAACCTCTGGGTGAGGACAACGACCTTTATTGACCCTGTGTTTGTAGAATTGATTTTCTAGGTTATAACGCGGGATGGATGCTGGTTTGGGTGAAGATCAGCGAAGCTACTATATTCACAGCTGAATGCATGCACAAAGTTCTCCAGAGCCGCAATACAACTGATATTGTGCACGTGCTTCTGAGTAAGGTTGTTGATCTTTGGCAGTGATTTCATTTCGGTTTTCTGCTTCAGCCGTGGCAGCAGCAGCTACGGTAACTGTCTTCAATTAGCACACAAAACACAGACTCTGGCTGACAGGAAACAGGAAACCATTTCAGTGCAAAAGGAAACAGAAGAGGACAAGAAATGGCCTGTGCTCAGTCACAGGTGAGTGTCTGCTTCATGCACCGTGTGCCGGATGCCAGTTATTCACCTGGGGGTCCAAGCAGGGTCGACATTAAGGGCCATGTAGCCATAATCCAGATGGCTGATTATGATTTACTGTATGTACTAAAAGTGAATGCATCAGCTTGAGCTATGGGAGTCGGTGCCAATTCCAGGCTGGCTTTTTAACACTTTTTAACACATGCACACACACACGCACGCCCACCACAAAGCCGCCCTGAGAAATCATTTATAGATGCAGCCGTTCACCGTTGGGAGACATTGATTACCGTTTACCAGGCTGGCTTGGACGACAGAGTTACACAGGGAAAAAAAGGGCGGTAGCAAGAGAAGGAGAGGAGTGGATGGATGATAGATGACACTTCTGCGGCTGTAAAGATGACAAATTTAGGCAGCTAAATGGTTTTTAGCGTACAGAAAGAGAAGGCATTCCAGGATGGGACTGACCGAGCTGGTCCTGTACGGGAATGGCCGATTCTTTCCTTTGCAGCTCTGTATAATCGCTCCTTCTCGTACGAAAACACACACACACACACACACCTCCAAGCATTTACTCCCCTCGCTGCTCACGCCTGCTGTCCTGTTGGTGCTCAGGGATGGGACCTCCTCCCAGACAGGGACTCCATCGGCTGTATAAACACTCGAGCTCCTTAATCAAAGTGCAACAAGGGGAGAGGACAGTGTCGGCGCAAGATTTTTTCCACATCTCTCTGCACTGGATTTGAAAGGGAAAAAAAAAAAGGTTCCAGGCAATGTTTTGATCCAACAAAAATCTATTTGCGGTGGAGGTTAAATGGCTGCAAGGCTTTTTGGGCCTGTCTCTCTGTCTGCATCTGTATCTATCATCTTCTGTTGTCTTCAATCGCTCATGTTCAGCTTTTTGGAAAATTGGGAAACAGTACCTCAGAGGCATCGTTGATGCTGTGCGTGTAGAGGAGTGGGGTGGGTTGGCGGGGGGAGGGGGCAGAGGGAAAAATAGAGAGCAGTATCGGTGCGTTATCTTCTGTCAACGAGGGGGCTGTCTGCTCCATGAGGCCACCTCATTCACTATTGTCCACGATGGAGCGTTTGACCAACGAGTATCACCCAGCCGATCTCTTTAAACTGGGGTGGGGGTGTCACCTCAGCAGGACAGGTCATTGTAATAGTACGGTGGTCTATAGTACAGTATATAGTCTATAGTATAGTTTGGAAGAGCGTGTGTTTTCTTTGTGCTGTGTGTAGGACAACAGTCACATGAGTAGCAATGACAGAAACATGGTGTGGAAGGTTTTTAATTGTTTATTTATACAATACTTTACCTTTGTGGAATATTTGGTGTCCTTCCAAACACCTCCCCATAAAACAGATAAACACATACAGTATCAGAGTGAACTGGCCTGTTTTTCTATGATCTGTGGTCGTTTGGCTTTCTGTTGAAGTGTTAAAGCCTTGGTGGCCTTTCATTAAACAAAGCTTTTTCACTTTCTTCCAAAGTTATTAGATGAATCTGTCGCCGTGTGGTGCATTCTCCACGTAAGCTGTGAAAAATAATGTGGATTGATAGCAGGGATGAGCCTAGCTGTCCGTTCTGTTTTAATAATTCCCATTTTCACCCGGCTGACAGTCAGATCTGACGTGAGAAAGTGAGGTGCTGTTCTCTACCGAGCTAATAAGCAAAATGTAGGCAGGGTTTTCGAAATAAACTCCTGTCTGCGCGCTGTTTCGACATAAACATCTCTTCAAAATAAAGCTTTACTTTAATGACTGAGTTGCAGTACTGTTTTGCTGTAAGGCTCCAGAAAAGTTCTTCTCCACAGAGATGACACGATGTTTATTTTACCTCCTTTTCCCCCCATACTCTTCACCAATATGTGAGAAGCTTAGCCTAAGGACCGCAGGAAACAGGCAGAAACATTGTAATTAGTGAGATTAAGTACAACATACCGGCGGATATATTAAGTCTCTATTCTAATCTAAGCTAATAGCCTACTGGCTCTAGCTTCTCTTCTGAGCGGTATCAGCAGTCCAACACAGATAAAAAAAGGTATATCATGTAAATGTTAATTCATTCATTTAGCCAGAACAATCGTGTTAATCAAAAAGTACCCAAATTCTTTTGGTTCCTTTAAGTGCCAACACATCCAGTAATGGCTCCAACAATGTTTCTACAGTAGCCTGTTGTCATACCAACAGTTGCCACCAAATTACACACACAAGGCCTTTATTAGGTCATTTAATCCAGACTTCATTGCACCAAGTAAATGCTGTATGTTTAACAAAAATATGTTTAACAAATGTGTTAGAAATGCATGTTATTACATTGAAGGTGTCGCCATTGCGTTATTTTTCAGCTTTACAGTTTTGAAGGTTCGCTCAAAGCCGTAATTACCAACAAGCGCCGCAATCTATTATAGAGCCGCAATGAGTGAAAAAGAGCACTTGTCCTTAAATCCTGTAAAGGCTGTTACATATTTTCATCTAAGTTTGAGTGGAGTACTTGAGGACTTTGCATCCTGGGGACGTGCCCTGTACTTCAGAGTAAGGGGAAAAAAAAGTTGTCCTCAAATGTGGGCCTCATTTACATGAAGGATTTAATTCTGACCAACATGTAATCAAAGTCAACGGTTTAAGCACCGATGATGTGAATTTTCATGGTGTTTTGGAGGATAAAGGGAGCCCCTTGAATCCAGCAGTGAATCAGATATGCTCCGCCACGCCGAAAATCTTTCCAATTTCACTCGTGTTTTCCGACGACTGATTGCTTTAAAAAAAAAAAAAAAAAAAAAAAGCAATTTCCCACCTTGTGGTACGTGTGCTGATGCCTGTGCCGGCTCTCTGCCTAATGTGCGTGGTTTCCTGGAGGCTGAATTCCATCACTGCGGGATACCAGGCAGTCAATCTTCCTCCTTCTGTAGCCGGTCGGCAGATTTACGTTTGTGCCTTTTCGCGCTGGAGTGGGAAGAACAACTGCTTTGCAAACAGGCAGTTCTTCACCTGGATGTCACGGTTCATGAAAACTCCTCCGCGGAGTCTGCCGTAACCTCACTGGCAGATCCTGTGCGGTGGAGTGTTTGTGCGTCGGTGACGGCTTAGGAGAGATGAAGGCTGCCAAGGTAGGGAAAAGTCATCCGCATCTTTGACTTGGAATTATTTGACGTGTATTGACGCACAAACACCGTGATTCAGTGCACGCAGGCTTCACACGGGGACTGACAAGCAGGTTTGAAGAGATTTTTTTTCTCCCCGTGCGGCAGATTAAAATGAACAAAGAGGCGTGAAGAGGAAATTATTATCATGTTTTGTGTTTGCTCTTCTTTGATTTATGCATGGAAACCAACGTGAAGAGCAGGCTCTGGGGTCATTTTAAGAAGCAAACCGTCTACATTCTATGGTTGATTTTCTTTTGGTTTCTTTACGTTGTAAGTTCCTGTCATGTCAGTAAACCACTCTCGCCCTGTATGATGGGTGATGGTGATGTTTCTCCAGCTCTTCTCTGATCTGCGATTATCTACTGGCTGTAGAAGGTGACATTTTTGCAGGGGGAGGATGCTCGTCGACAGTAAGCGTTCCTGAAATGAGATTTATGACGAGCTGTCACTTTCAAAGACTTACTGAGTGACTCAAGTAGTAATAGAAAAGACTGATAACCGCAGTTCGGCTGGGCTGTGATACCAATCATACATCATTTTAAGGGTTAGTTAGACCTTTTTAGTAACTCAACTTGATTCAGGAAGTTGGGGGACACGCGGGTGTCGGACCAGTTTGGCCATTTCCCAGTCGAGCCATTGTTTTTATGTAGCGCGCATAAAAACGCAGCGTCGACGCTCTGAAGCGAGAACCGCTTCTTCGAAAAAGATCAATCTCCACTCCTGGGTGTTCTACAGCTGCTCTGCTTTACCTGCCATAGCTCTGATTTTATGCACGCTTGGTTGATTAGAGACCAAAGATTATCCATGAATGTGAAACAATCCAGCATCTGCCAGCCAGCATCGACGTCAGCCCTTCTGTGAACTGGCAACTTCTCAAGATTTCGATCTCTCTTTTTTTTCTTCTTCTTCTTTCTTGCCTTCTGTAAATTCCGAGCCTGGAACCGGCTCCAGCACCTCATAACCTTGAGAGGACGAGGACAAGACAACATATAATAGGCAAACGTCAATGCAGAATTTCGACATTGTTATTGCTAAAGTGTCCGATAATTTATACTTGTGAAACATTTTGTGCCTGTGAGGGTTTATTTTGGGTTTCACAACTGACTAAAGTCACGGTGATGATGAAGGTGCTCCTGCTTATGGCTGTTGTTAATACTCTTGTAATTACTATACTGTGGTATCCAGCCCACATGCTGGATACGGATAGGGCAGCATATGTTTAGGTGACACTGAAAGTGTCTGGCAGCTAGGTTATAACTTTGATTTTGGTGTGGTAATTGTGGGTGAGAAGACCACCCACTGCAAAAGCCAGTTACCTGCACCATTAGGTGATCAACTGGGAAGATACACCGATACGCCTGCAGGCTCAGCTGAGTACGAGGAGTCTCGAAACAATGGGCGTCACAGACCAGTCCTCTACTGCTTCTAAAGCCTCTGAGTGGATACTGCGCTAACTATTCCAGCAATGCAATGTTATTTATGTTGTTCATTTCCCAGGTTACAGGTTATCTTTTGTGGGGCTAAAAAAGCCTCACGTATTTGACCAGTTTTTGTGGCTGGACGTAGAGATCATCAAAGACTGTAGTCCTCATTCCCTCACAGAAGCACAAAAGATAAAAATTAGTGGAGGCTTAATTTGCGTAATTCCTTATTGATCAAATTTAACATGGCATATCTGGGAGATAAAGTTGTATACTGTTTGATGCGCTGCCCAACCCCAAAAGATCAAATTTCCTTAAATTCAGCATTTGCTGAATTATGCATTTCGAACAGACTCTTGGGAAATGTTGTACGGCCTTGGTAATATTATTAGATCTCTTTTTAAAGCTTGCTTACACACAGTCGTGCAAAGAAAGCAGCAACAACAACAGCAGTGCACGCACACCGACCTGCACACAGCTAAGTGCATAAGCATGTATACACATGCAAAGAGAAACATCACAGAAAATTTTAGAAAAATACAGGCCGACTGTACAGAGAGGTTCAGAGGTTTCCTCCCTTGTGGCAACATTTTCGTCTAAGCATTTGCATTGGTGAACCAATATGAACCCTAAACTAACTTGGCTTGAATAATACATATTTACTAATTCAGTGCACAGCCTAAATTTGCAAAGAACAGGATGCCAATTAACGGCGCAGACTGTAAAAAAAAAAAAGAAGAATTGATCTAACAGCCCCTCTGACGTGAACTTCTGTCTTTGTGCCAGATGTCAGATCCATCCAAGATGTTGTAATTATCTCCTTTCTTCACATTTGATCAACCAGTTTATGCTCAGCACTCATGTTGTCAAGACAACAAATGCGGCTGCATGCAATTCTGACTGACATTATGAAGGTGGGAGTTGGACTCGTCGATATCGTGAAACGGCGTCCTTGTTTAGAGTCGGCAGACATATTTTAACCCCTGTGATGCCGACTGTTCCAATTTCAGCTCAAACCTCTTCCCTTCAGATTGTCTCTAAGCCCGCGTCTGTTTGTCCAGAACAGGTTCCCGTCTATTCCAGCCATACCGATGAAGCTGTTTTATTACTGTCTTGTTCATTAATGCCTCTTGGCATTACATCATAGAGTGAATTTCACTTCATGTAGCATCTGGTGAAAGAGCAAAACCACAAATAAATTATTCTTTTTATACAAACTACACTCACTCTTTTTTTCTACATGGACCGGGGGAGTATAAAGATGGGTCACATCCCCCTCCCCCTAAAAAATCCCAATAAATGTCATGTCTGTGCAGTAAAACTGCTGTGCAATTCCGACACGTGAGCATGTTTCGGCTTCTTAGACGCAGTCTTTTGAAAAAGAATCAAGCGACTGTCAACCTGCTCCGGTACAACTGTCCAAGCAAGTTCAGCAGACTGCAAGATGCTGAAAAGTAGTCTCCAAACCCTCTAAAGCATCAGCACGGGGCCTCCAGCAGGCTCCTGCTGCTGCTGCCGCCAACGAGGAAGCTCAAGTCTCTACAGTCAGAAAGAGACGGTGCACGACTTTCTCCTTCACGGAAGGAGACCGCTGCATTGAAATGCTGTGGGGGTGACTTTAAACAGGCTGTACATACAAGAAACTCCACAAACGTCTCACGGCTGAAAGAATTCTGCAGACCGAGTCTGTCTGAGACGGCTGCAAGAAGCAGCTCACTGAAGCTATTTCTGCCAATGGGGGTAACACAAGTTATTGGGAGCGCTTTACACTTAATGCCATTTAGTGAGTAATACAAGGGTATTTATTGCTATTTACCAGCAATTAAATCACTTTATATTAAAGAGATTTTTTAAAATAAATGACACCAATATGTGGGCATCATGAACAGGATTTCTTTCAAGCACACTTGGATAATCCACTGATTATGTTCCGCCCTCGAAACCATGCAGCAATGTTGTCTGGTGTTGTTAAACTTGGCTCAGAAGACGTTGATCCTGAAGGTCCTGATATCTGAATCCATGCATCTAATAGCTGCTTGGATAGCTTTCTGCATTTTCATTTGGAAGCATTCGCATTCTGAGCGCTAGCAGTTGGTGAAAAGAGCAAAAACACTGTTAATGTGTTTTACATGTCCTCTTTATGAGGGGAGATTGATTTGCACTCAAACAATGTCAATTTTGAAGTCTACTCTCTTCTAGTCCTCCACAGGATCACTTTCACAAGGAACCTTCAGGTCATCAGTTACAGCAACCATTTCCACATGTAATCAGTCATGGATTTGTCCTCGGGAGCAGTTTTAGGTTGAAGGACACTTCAGCGCATTGACCTCAGGGGTCGAGGGTTGACCACTGTTTGATTCATGATTACCATCCCCCTGTGAAGCAGGATGAGAGAGTAACTGCAACACCCTTTAAACACACTTATATTGCAGCTCAGGTGATTTCCCTGGACGTTATGTCATTTATTGTGTCTGTTTACTTGTACTTCTGTGAGACGAAACTTGAATATGCAAATAAAACCAGTCAAATTGCCAGCAGTTGGTCCTTGCCTTCTCTGCTTTTGCAGGTTTGGGTTTGGTAGTGAACACATCATATTTTCAGCATTACACATGAGCTGACAGCATTTTTCTAACCTCTGTCCCACAGCCAGCTCCACCTTTTAACCACCCTGTCATGCCGTTATTTTAGGCTTTATCTATTGCATCACCTACATTAACCGATGGCACATGATTTTCAAATGTCAGGATCTCTTAGTTAATGTTTCTATAAAGTACCTTGTGTCTTTTGTTGAAGGACAATCTTGTTTTGATCAGTGTGTATTTTTAATGAGGTTGCTTTGGGGGGAAAAAAGGCCTGTGCCCAGGGAGACCGTGTGTCAAATCTTTTTTCTTTAAACCTTTGTAAATCGGATTAAAGCTAATGTGTGATGTTGATTTTAAAGCAAGCAGTGAGCGCTGAGGGTTTTGCAGAAAGGCTGCTGCAACACTCGCAACCTGCTGAAAAATCCCCCTCCTCAAGGTCGCTTCTCCTTTACTTGACTATCACAGCCCTTAAAGGCCATAAAAGCAAATCAAGCAGCGGGGAAAGGCACAGACACCACTACAAGCATCAGATTGGATCATGTACCCGCACCGGGCTCTCAAGAGTATGTTCCCTCTCAGACTTGCATTCCTACAAAAAGCTTAAGTCTCTCAGAGGCTCATCCAGCAAAGTAAATCAGAGCTGCTAAGACAGTTTGAAAAGTTCCCTCTCCGGTGAGCTGAGACTCTTTCAAGATGCTGGTGTTGACTAGAGTCTGATACGTGGATAAGTTGTGCGTTTAGATAAATATTCATGCAAGTCTGGGTTGAGATATCTTTGATTCCGCCTCACAGTTGTGTCGCGTTCTTGACAACAGCATGAGATTTGTAGCTGGTAATATTCATCAGACAGGAACTGAATAGAGTTTGAAAATAGTTGCACTTCCAAATACCGGCCTACAGCTGTGCATGTCTAGTGCAATTGTTAAAGATACAGTGTCTCAGGTCTGCCGCACTTCCTCTTTTTGGTGCTGTTGATGCTAACGTAACCGAGAACGCCAACAGCCCTAAAGTACACAGCGATCAGCCAGCTAAATTAAAAAAGAAGCCACATTTGTTGCTCCTAAGCATTTAAGCTAAGCTGGTCCTCTGCATTTCTGCCCTTCCCAACCTAACATTAGTCAAGCCTGCTCCTGAGGCCAGAGCTGAAATGTACAATATTGGAGTGAGAGCAGGCGTAATGATCGTGGGATTCCTGCTGAATCTCAACACTGATGACATACGGTCGCTCCTTTGCTGTCTGAGGAGGTCTTTTCCTCTCAAGGAAGCATCCTTTGTACTCTGGACTAGGCCAGAGCTGACCTGATTAACATTAATGACATTTGCCCCACCTTTGGGGAGCAAACGGGCTCTCGCATCTGCAGTTTGGACCGTTTGATTGATCCAAACCTGAATGCATACTTCAGACCTTCTGATTTTGGTTTTACCACATCAGGTGCATTTTAACACTACTAAAAATGATTAACGTGGCAGCTTGGCTTTAATTGCAAGAAAATTGATCGCGTCGTTCCATTCCAGATGTCTGCTAACTGCCGGTGTATTTTTAGTTGTGAATATATTTTAAATAAGTTCTGAATCCATCAGTATGATTCAAAGTAAAAAAAAAGAAGCCATCCACGGTGGCATGATGGAGAAGATTATTCTGGAATGTAAATGAGCTCCTTGCTTTAACACCCACATACAAAAATTGTCATTCCACATGTTTGGGAAGTGTCTGAGAATCTGCTGCCCGGCTCCTTCACAAACACCAGCAGGGAAGAAGCACAAGGAAAGAGCTGTCTTTGGCCAGAGACAGAACGTCTGAGCTCCTTCCCAGTAAGCCCCAGTAGTCACAATTCACTGTAACAAATATCTCTAAAACGCCAGTAAAGTGCTGACAGCACACCCACCCACGTCTGGATGAGCACAATAGGCACTATAAAATGCTTTTACAGTAAACTGCAAATCTGAACCACACTATTTTCTACGATTAAAGATTTCTGGCAGCCAAAGAGACCGAACAGAACTGGACGTTTACCACACTGCAGCACGTGTCCACACAGACTAACGCCTTTTAACTGTGAAAGTTCTTTGGCTGGAAACACGTTTAACTGTTCAAAACCCCTGACTGACCTCTTACATAAGGGCAGACATGATAATCCCCTAAAGTGTACAGTAGACCATTTGGCCAGACAGAGCCACAACACCACGCACCTGGTGGCTTCCATAGTGATTCCATAGTGGTGATTCAACAGACACGAGAGAAACTGGCCTAATCCAAAAATATGCAACATCCGATGTTTGATGCCTCCTGACCTCCTTCCCAAACCTAGCCCAGTCTGAGCATCGCACATTTTATGTTAAACCAGCTCGGGGTGCAAATCAGGACACAATGAGGCTAAAAGTTGTTACGTGTGTTGCCCATTATCACCACAAAGATCTGAACTCATTAGCACAGTTCTAATTAAAATTGAATTCATCTGGATCTGAGATAAGCAAAACAATTTAGGGAGGATAAAATGTAATGAATGTATTTAAGAGAGCGAGTTATCCCTCCCCCCTGGAAAAAAAATAAATAAATAAAATAAATTACGTCCATACCGGGATAATTTAGTGAAAATCCACAAGACATCTAAGCTTCAGTGGTTTAATGTGGGCTAAACGTGGGGCCAATTTGCTCTTTTATCTACACATTTGCTGATTTTGGTCCCTGAGAATTTATTTTGTGAAGATGCCACATCTGCTTTTAATGGCGCACAGCTGCATGCACACATATCGGTAATCCCAGGACACGCTGGGATTTGTACTGATAATACATATCTTTGCAAAGATTAAACTAGTGTTCGTGCAAGAGTGTGAGTGTGTGTGTGTCTGTTACGACAGCGCTGGGCCTGTGTGTCCTCGTTGTTTCTCTAACATAATGGGCTTTGTAAGATAATACCCAGGAGACATAACAATACTTCTGCTCAAGGGGGATTGTGCAGCCATCCCTGATGGCAGCATCTCCTTGGATTCTTTCTCCAGCTGTAGCTGGAAAACCAGTGAAAACCTGGATTTACTGGGAAATTATATGCTGCTGCCTTTTTCCCTTCTACCTCCTCTTCCCTTCAAAAAAAGACAGCAGAGAACGACACGGTTTCAACGCCGTTTTCTCCTTGAAGGTGGGGGGGGGTACTTGGCGGTTGTGCAAAACATGTAATTTAGTCTTTTCAACCATTAATGAGCACACTAACTATTTTTCTGTTCTGAAAAGAAACAGATGAGTCTGTCCCAGTTCATCATCGCTGTTGAAAAGGTGTACACAGCATTTTGCCACGGCTTTGTGGCTTTGAAAATACAATAATAACCAATTTTGTGTACTTCCACCCACGTCATGTTGCCTTCGCATGAAGAACTCAGATGCATTGATATGTCTTTAGAGAGATATAAATTAGGAGTGTGTTAAAAGTAAATAGCATCTGACTGGGCACCATTGTTTGATGGCTGCCAGTGAGAGTTTGTTGGTCAGAATTGCCCCCATCCTCGCTTCTTAATGCTTCCAACCATGATTCCAACCCATGATTCTCAAGGGGGTGATTTCTTCCAGTGCCCAGCGAGGCTCAAAGCTCCATTTTGATGTCCTCAGTCCAAAGAACTCCTCACTGAGCTTTACTTTGGTGAGTCCTGTACTCCTTTGTGTGAACATCCTTTTTCTTTTTGTCTAATCCATGAACATTGATGATCACAAAGATGTGATTTTTATTTTTATTTTTGCTGGCTTTCGGCTTCCGAACTCTTTCATAGTGGCCTCTCGTTGACCTCCCTCTCTTTGCATCAAAGGGAATCGGATTTTTGATGTCGATAATTTAATTTCGGGATATTTCTGACTCCTTTTTTTTCCTGAATGAATTCTGTGCTCATCATATTAAAAAAGTTGTGCAACGAGAGGACTTTTGTTGTTGTGTGAATAAATAATAGAAATGATTTGTTGATTTCTACCTGGGGATACAGACAACAAAATTAATCTGTGCAATCGACTACCTAGCCAATTTAAAAGTGAAGTCGGCCTGCTGGTCTCTAATGAGCAGTGCAATATCTTAGGATATCGTGTGCACCTTTTAGACTGTTTTTGCCAAGTGTGTTTTTCTACAGCACTGTTAAAGCTCATTTTTAATTGTGTTATTAACTAAGGAGGAAAGAAACAAAACAAAGCAACAGTAAAGAAGCAGGTGAGTCATTTTGCCTGCGGTTTGCTATTAGGTGCTTTTATTTCCTGTTCTGAACGCTACTTTGTTTTTTTGGGGTTTTTTTTCTCTTGTTTTGTTCATTTTTCTCACCCGCCGCGGTGTTCTATACCAGGAGAGATCTTCTGGGGTTCCACTTGATTCAACTTACCTCTCAGCTCCAGAGATCTCACTAATACCCTGACAAACTGGAAGCCATAACAGACTTGGAAATATTGAATTCTCGGGTGATGTATTTATGACTTTGCCAGCCAATCTTTAGTCGTCACCTGTTGCCGTCCTCCCGAGCAATTCCCCAACATAATATTAGCACGCGATACCGTCTTAAGCCCAACATATAATGTTACATTGGTGCCTGCTTCACTGTCGAAGACATGAACATTGACAACATTCTTTTAAGTGAAGGACGACCTGTTTGTTAGAGATATGTCAACTGAGAGGGTCTAATGTAGCATCTCTACATTACCTGTTGATTTATTGACCTCAGTGCCTATAGGAAGCTGTAATATAACTGATAAACGGGACAATTATGTTCCGAGCTCCTTTCTCTTGAGCTGATTGAGATTTGCAACACTGAAATGTAATTGTCTCGCCTTCACTTCTCCTGACAGGGTATAGTTTAGTAGACCCTGGAATGGGGTACACAATTTACAGTGGCTTTAGCTGGAGGCCAGCTAAATTGTTTTTACAGGCAATCGCAGTGATGATGAAATATCGAATGAGGACCAATGAATCACATTTTAATTGCCGTCCAGTCGGCCTTATGATGTAATGGGTAACTTTTTACCGTTTAGTTGGCATTTCACACAGCTACATTAGTTTCTTTTTGTTCAGAATTCTCAGAGCTGAACAGTCTTCAGCCTTTTTTCCCAATTAAGCTACAATCAGTCATTCAGTCTAGCACCCAAAAAAATGCACGAAACATCACAAACAACCGCGCTGGCTGGGAAGCTACGAGAAATGAGACTTTTGGGAACCCAATCATGTCACTGCTCACAGCCATTACAGCTTCCTGTTATCAGCATGCAATAAAAATAACAATGTAGACATCAGCGCCTGCTCATTATTCTCTGTTTTTGCTTATTATTCTCTGTGTTATGCACTCCCCATTCTTGTACAAAGGTGTTCAGCGAAACTAAAAAAAAACAAAACAAAAGAAGATGGTCAGCTGATTCATTCCTGTAATGCTAAAGCCTCATTTCATGATGATTGATGGGAAAATAACAACATGAAGCACGTTAAAGAGGCGCTCATGGTTACAAAGCCTTCAGCGAAGTTTATTTGTCCAAATGGCTTCTGAGCTCAGTGTTCTGCAGTGAAGCATGCAGAACAATGTTTTGGTGAATATCCTCCACTGTCTGACACAGTTCAGCTAAATGATCCTTGTCCCGCCTACATACATACTTATGGCAGATTTGGCCCTGCAGGCTGTAGTTAAAGTCTCAGTAATGGATTTTTCCCCTCTTGTGGGAGCATCGCTGCACCTGCATCTTTGTTGTGCCTGGTAATAACAGACGATTGAAAACCTCTGTGACCTCTTTGTTATGTGTTTCGGGACTCACTTTCTAATCCTTTTTGCAGTCTGACGCTTCTCCTACTGCATTTCATCAGACATATCCCCAAAAATAGGTGAATGGACAGTTTACAGCAACAAAATGAGGCTGGAATATTCTTTCTCCTTTCCAACAACTGCTCTTCCCTCTGGCCCAATACAACAATCAAGGGAAGATAATCCAGGAACATGGGTTGACCCGAGGGTTGTGTTTTCAGTTGACGCCCAGGTTCCTTCCTTCCCAACAAGCACAGACCATAAGAAGGTGGCCATATCCAGGAGACCGGACTTTATGAATTGACCTAAACCCACCTCGGCCGGCGCTCTGTATTGGATGAGTGTGCACCAAAAATGGTTGGTCGCCTCTTAACCTTCAGCCTTTACCTTTATCTATGAGCGGCTCAAAAAACAACTGGAAATATGTTACTGGGCAGAGCCATGAGCAGAGTTCATCCCACACAGTGTGGCATCATATAAGGTTGGGCTGACATTTTTACCGGCGTTACCCACCAGTGGAAGCTCCATATTGGTTGTGAGCTTGGGCATTAATGCCTCTCTACATTTTTGTTACAAGGAGAAAATAGCACAATAGTGGCATGAGAATGGGCTTGAATTTAATGCAAGCGGGAAATGAATTTAAACAAACCGAAATATTTGTGATTCATGTGGCGTGTGGAGCTCGTGATCCGTAACAAAGGCAAAGGCAAGTTTCTTTGGGCCATTACAGGACAGGAGAGAGGCAGAAAATGGCTATCCCTGTGTGCCACCTGGGCACCTGCTGGGATTAAAGGCAAAGTTAGGCTTCAGTGTTGTGTAGCAGGTGATGATATTAATACCTGCTGAAGGCATGCTACTTTAATAAGTCATGGCATTGAGCGAAGCTGTTCCCAGTACGTTTTTTGTCTTACCGGAAATTCATTGTGTCTTTTTTCTTCACAGAGAACTCTCTACAAATTGTACAAAGTGCCTCATACAAATGAGCTGCTGCTCATAGCTGCTATTGTGATTGAAAATGAAATACCCCTAAAGGGCTAAATCAACATTCAGCTGATGCACAAGTTCAGTTGCCATCGTTTCTATTGGAACAGGTGATTCATCACTGCATGCTGTTGCAGTGGCCTAATAAGCTCCACCGGCAGGTTATAAAGTTAAATCTTTTCCCTTGTTCTCCCGCACCCTAGCCTCTGTTTTTAGAGTCCCCTCAAATATGAACCGTTTGAAACATTTGATGTCATGTTCTTGACACCTCTCGTCTTCAATGGCAGGACTAACGGACAGTGCAACCTCTTGTCTCTATTGTCGTGACAATGGAAAAGTCTTAGAGCCTGAGCCTCTCTGCTGAGAGGAGAGCCATCCTGTTCTGAGCTGACAGGTTCACCTGGCCGACCTGCTCTTCTGCTCGCATAAATGCCACACAGACAAGGACGCGTGTTTTGATTTCATACAAAGAGAGAATTTTTTTTTTTGATACCTTCAAAATTGCACTGCTTCTATTCCTAGCCAATGAATGTTCGATGAGTATGTGATTACATGCCCCTCTGCACAGGTCGGCTGCCATGACCAGCGTTTAGAGCGAAGGCATAGCCGCATGTAGGACGTGTGGACAGGAAGTCAAAAAGGGAGACCGTGGTTGAGAGAGCGCAGAGAGGGCCAGCCTGTTGACCTCTGGTCCAGCCAATGTTAATTTGACCTTGGGCAGCTCCTTTACTGTTGAAGAGCAGTGCAAAGAGACGTTACAGGGATCTTTGAGGAAATTATGTCGTCACATATTAGGGCTCAGTGGACTCACTGACTTGCAGGGAAGTGGTGCTGAGGTCGCGTATGCTGAAATTAAAGCGCGTCAGTGCATCGTAGGGTTGCAGTACAATAACAGGGCACTGTCATGCATTTATGTCATGTTTTAACATAATTAAATGCTTGACATTATCTAACTGATTTTGATCTAAATTGCTCATTTGAATTAGAGTCCTCTAAAGGTGAACAAATATTTGCAAGTGCAAGAATGTAAGCTCATATCAGGATTACACCTTTCACAGACAGACACGGTGGGAACAAGGAGGAATTGTTAAATATCCACGCGTATGTGAACAGAAAAAGATTAGAGGCTGCTGTGGTGCTTTGATTCCAGCTGAGCTTATCAGCCCTGGATTTGAACAGAAGAAATTGTCTTTTGAGTCCCAACAATCACACATCTCCATATCTTTGAAGTTTAGGATCAGCTAAAGATTATGTAAAACCACGGATGACTCTGGAGGTAGAACTCGGAGGTTGGAGTCAGTGAGAATCTCCATACAAGGCGTCTGTAAGTTTGTTACCAGCTATATTTTTAATGGCTGTAAAATGGCCTTTAGCATCTTTTTAATTATCAAAGTATTTGGATCAATGAGAGCATATTTGCAAAATGTACATAACGGGGTGCGCCATTGCTCTCCCATTAACAATCCAATTTTCACATTTCCTGTTTCTTGTGTGCTGACAGTGAGAACCTTTATGAATCATTGGTTGTTAATGGGACATTGACTATTCCAGTCACAACCGGAAGTGGGGGAGGGGGCAGCTGGGAGTCCCTGGGGGACTCAGACCCATGGCAGATCCATTATTCATGGTTCACCGTGGGCTTGTAGCGAACACTGACACCCGACCTGCCTAAATCAAACAGGGCCAGCGAGTTTAATGCCTCTTGGGAGGAGCACTGCTCAGGTAAACGTGGGGGTGGGTGGGTGGGTGAAGAGGTTTGAGTAGTGGGCAGGGGGGTGGGGGTGATTGCAGTGGTCAGATCAGAAAGGGGACAATGGCAAGAAAGGCAGCATTTGGTCCTCTTATTGCACTAGAGCATTTCTTTCTTTCTTTCTTTCTTTCTGCTGGTGGTGGACGGAGTGTGAGCGGGAGAGAGAGAGCGAGCGAGATACTGGGCAAAAACGCCTTTCCTATTCTCTCCTTTTGTGTGTGAGTGTGAATGTTTGTGAATATAGTTTGATTTATTGTCTGTTTTGTAGTTTTATTTTAGTGTTAGCGAGTGCTTGTGTGAGTTTGTGGGGCGGCTGACCACGTGCGGCCATCATGGCGGCCAACGCCAGCTTAACCGGGTTGAGCAGGAGGCACGGGGTGAAGGTGGGAGCGGGCTCCGTACTCAGTGTGGAGGAGGTGGCTCTGGCTGTGGGCCAGGAAATCGGCCACAGCTCAGTGAAATCCGCCGCCCGCATGAACAGGGCGGTGGTGCTGTTCCTGGAGAAGGTGGAACAGGCGAACAGGTTGGTGGAGACGGGGCTCACTGTGGGGGGGCAGTTCTTCCAGGTGACTCCGCTGACGCAGCCGGCGGCACGGATTACTTTGTCCAACGTGCCGCCGTTCATCAGCGAAGGGTTAGGGTTAGGGTTCCGGCGGTGAGGCGTCGGTGGTGCGGTGCAGAGGGGGCCCCCGCTGTTCCGGACGGAAAACGGAGAAAACGGAGTGAGTGTGTGCGTGAGACTGAAGTGATTGAAGAGAGGGAGAACGTGGAGGTGGTGGTGGAAGTGACTGGCGAGAGTGGCGAAGTGGGGAAGGAAATGGATTTAACTGGGGTGGTGGTTGATGTGTTGTGTGGGTTGGGTGAACTAGGTAAGACTGGTGAGGGAATGGGTGAAATACGTGAACTGGGTGAGGCAGGAGAGACGGGAGACTTGGGTCAAACAGGTGACCAGTGTGTAGCGGTAGGTGAAGTGGGGCAGGTGACAGGTGAGCGTGGGGCGCCAGGGATAGTGGCTGGCGAGCTGGGTGAGGGAGGAATGAGCACAGGTGAGCGGGGTGAGGTGGGTGTGAGCACAGGTGAGCTGGGTGAGGGAGGTGCGGGTACAAGTGAGGGCAGCGGGGGGGGGCGGTATCTGAATGGTGGCCTGCTCCCACAAAGCGGCGAAGAAAGCAGAAAAATGTCAGGAAGGACAGTGGAGACAAAAAAGCTGGACGGCTGGAGGATGCAGCCGCTGCCCCCAAACACCAGTGACCACAAGTACATGTCCGACGGCAGTGAACTGTCAAACACGGTGGCGGACAGTGAGAGGGATGATTTGTACCCCCCAAGTATGATCAAGAGTTTTCTCACGCAGACCAAAGGCATGAGGTTCCCTGATTTGGGGATATACTTCCCCGACAAGCTCCTTTTCATCCAGTCAGCGAGCCATTGGATTAAACACAGAGCGGCGTCGGACCTTACCGACCCAGCACATGGGCAAAACGAGGAAACAGCTCATATGACTGTCCAAACAGGAGCACCAGCTTGTAGGCTGACTGGCTGGGAAGGGATGGAGCCTCCCCTCCTGCTGGAGCCTGCCTAACAAGCCACCACGGAGGAAGAGGACCGGGGACCTCCAGTGGAGGGTCCTACACGGAGCCGTTGCCCTGAACGTTTTCCTCTCTAGGATGGATCTTGCTGTATCGGACTAGTGCCCATTTCTGTACCGGGCGAGAGACAGTATTTCATGTGTACAGTGAGTGTGAGAGACTCACTGTACACGTCTAATCATAAAGGCTAATGAAGCATTTCCATAATGGATTGCACCAGCCCGTCCTAGAGGGTCACCTTGCGCAACAGTTCTGTCTACTGGAGACAAAGTTAACGTTTATGTTAACTTTTACTTTACAACTGATTAAAATACACCAGGAACTTTAATTGCAAATCCACATCAACTAAAAAGGGATGTTTTGAAATATGTGCGTGCTGCGCCTTCCTGTTTGTAAATGGACACTTTGTCTGCTTTTCTCTGTAGCTGTCACTTGAGCCTTTATTGACATTTTTTTCAAAAGGATTGCCCTCCACCAGACTTGAATTATATCTTTATTGTCTGTGTGTTTTTCTGGGTCACAGATTTTGATCATTAATATACGGTTGGTTTTGAATGAATGCGAACACATAACTCACTTTTTTGTGTTTGTGTCCTCCACGCAGCTCAACAAAAGATACGGAGACCTTTGAGGAGTTGATTAAATCTTAGCAACAAAAAATTCTACACAAGTCAAATTAAAGCATTGAAGGAAATCCTTACTATTTTATTAGAATCTGCGTATAGATGGTGACTCATATAAACTCCCATGACTTTAAAAAGCCGCGTCCACCCCATTTCTTTGATATACAGAAGTCCCCATTAACTTGATTGTGCAATGCATTCTGTGATGCTGATGAGTTTCAGTCCAGGAGAAAAAGAGGAGGAAAAAAAATCAAATGGTACTTGTTTGTAGTAGATTTTTTTGATTGTTTTTTTACATTTATATATAACAGCAGATTTACATAAAGCTGCTTTTGGCTGCAATCTCCAGTTTAAAGGCACCGAAAAAAATACAGCAAGTCATCATTGATATCTGTAGTTGCACACCTTGCTCCAACGTTGAGCGTCTGCTCAAATAAACTTCAGGAGGCAGATTAACTGATAAGTGTGGATCAGATTTACTCATGTGAACAAAAAAACCAGAGGAGGGAGACTGTCGGTGAAAAGATATGTGTGTGTCAGACGGTGAATGAAGCGAGGAGGGTCAGAACAGTCGGATCCAGTTCAATGACAGCTCATGCGAGCCTGCTCAAAGGAATCACAAACCTTAGTTCATATCCAGGAAAAAGACAGTTGAGGCACATCGGATCACTATGTTCAGATGTCGTGATGGACAATTTCTACTAGTTAAGTAAATGTTATCTACTGAGTAGTAACACAATTGTCTAATCAATACTTGGAATATGTTTTATTTCTACCTGCCTACACGCCAGTAATGAAACTAAGTTTTTCATGAACTTTCCTGGGTTGGTATAAGTAGATAATAACGTTTCTGTTTCTGGTAATAATGTTTCTGTTTCTGGTAATAGTGTTTCCGATTAACATGTTTGGTGTAGATTTTGGCATTAACTGCTGACCAGGAGCATTTGCATCTCCCCCAGTGTTTGTCCCGGGCTGCTGGGTACTCTGGCCTGGGTACTCTGGCCTGGGATTGTTGTGTTTGTGTCCGATGATCATAAATCTCTGGAAGACCTGCATGTGTAAACATAAACATCTTGATCCTGGATATAATCCTTCTGACTCTCTGCTCCTGAATGCAAATAGGCTCCATGTTTGAATGCAGAGCTTCTGCAGCTGACTGTGGAGCAGTGCTGAAAAAGAGGAGTGATGTTTACACCTTGACAACACGGGACCTTTTCCAAGTGGCGGGATGAAGACTGCTCCCATCTTTATCAGCCTGTGGCTCCACCCCTCCCTGCTCATCCATGACCTTTGTTAGACAGGTTAACCTGTGCGAACACACAAATCAAAAGCAACAGTAGGACTTTGTTTTTTTCATTTTTATTCAATCATAAATTGACCTCAAAAACAACAATATAGATGCTTCACAGTGACCAGAAGCAGAGAGAGACAAAGCAGCCTAGTTTAATAATGCAACATAGGGGAAATTACCATTGTCTCGTGGATTGTTACATACAATATATATGTACTAAAATCTGCACATGAACATAAGAGAGAGGTGTCGGAGTTCCGCCTTGACAGCAGATCACTTTTCAATTTTTGATCCACAAGCAGGACTTGAAGAAGAATCCTGCTGCTGCCTGCGGCTCGATTCCAGTGGGTTAAGGGGATATTTAATGAAAAACAAAGTAGTGCACCAATTTAAGTCAATCAATTAAACATATACACATCAGAGAGGATTGTTGGTATCAGAGCCAAGTATAAGTATCATAGATGAAAGCAGTTTTTCCCCCAGTAATAGAGCTACATTGCTGCTTTAGGGTATTATATTTAATCAGTGTCATCTCCCTCCCAAACTGCAGCTCACAATCTAGAATCAGAATTATTTTGTTCCCATGGTTTATTAGACAAGTAACGGCTGTGCTATCACGCATAAGTAAATCCTGCTGCCGGCCAACAGGATCTGATTCCCACAAGTTGTTTCTCTGCCACACCATACTGAACGTTTTTTTTTCCTGTTTGTTTTGTTTTGTTTTTGTTTCCTCGTAAAACTGTTGCCAGCCGTTCTCCGTAAAGAAGAGTCCACAGTAAAAATGATGTGAGGGAAATCAGCCAGGCATCGCCGGTGTTCCCTCCGTATCATTGCTATGCAGGAGACGCGGTGGTTAGGCTCCATTCAGTCCCCAAACCAGAAGGCGGCACATTATCGAAGCCAAGTGCTAAATGCCCAACAAGGGACTGATGCACAGAGCAGAGCTGAGCTTTGTGGGATAATGACAAGTTAAAATCACAGAAAGCCTGAAAAACGCTTCATTGTCAGCACGATTAGAACAGAGCCGTCGTGCCACCGCCATTGTTCCTTTAACCTTCCCCCATCTCATTAAACCTGTTCGTGCACACTGGCAAAAACGTATTATCTTCACTTCTCATGTAAATTGAGTTTAATAAATTCATAAAATAAAATCAGACTGTTTATCAGGACGGAGGTCGCTTACTGCGAATTTGGTTGTTTCCAGGCTGAGAAAAACTCCAGTAAATGGCCTTCAGATTAATTTTCCCTTGATAACTTCTGCTCCAGCGTAGCAGGTCATTACTGCTTTGTTTGTGCATGTCTGCTTTTCATTGAATAATGAAAAGAGAAATCGGAGGGAAGCGTGACCACGACACATTTTAATCAGCGTTATTTATTGCCTGTTTGCGTAACAGAAACAAATGAAACCAGCTATTGTTTTACTTTGGTGGCACATCACACACAATTCATTTCCCTTGGACAAAGAGCCCCCAAAGTCCATCACAATTATCAACAGAGATGTCGGGTCCGCGCTCTGGCGCGTTTATCTCTTTTAACGTGACTCTTCCCAGGGGTTTTTGCTTCCCGTTCTCTCTGCAAACTCCACCATTTTTGTTTCTTTGATTGTGCAAAATGGTCAAAGACAAAGTGAGTCAATCTGGATAATTACATGGTGGTTGATTACATGGACAGATTGCAACAAAAGCAGAATATTTGCAAATTCTCTTGCATGTGGGCATATTTGAGCTCCTCTGGCTTTACTTGTGGCTTCTTCTTTTTTCTCATCTTGTAATCATGTTTTTTAGAGCCTTTCCTTCTGAGCCTCTTCCTGTTACCAAGACTCAGACTCATGCATTTGACAAACCACTGTGCAAGAAAGGGCATTAATTGAGCTACTCCATGCAGAAAACTATTGTGGGTCTTTTTTTTTTGGACAAAATTAAATATCCTCCAATCAGGGATACAGGGATCACAGAATGTTTCTGCACAGTTTTTAAACTCTCTATGCCAGGCTTAAAGGTTGGAGAGCGTGCAACTATGTGTGTGTGTGTGTGTGTGTGGGTGGGTGGGGGGGTCTGCTCCCTGTATACAAGTGTTGGTAAAACTCTCTGTTTCTGAACCACCTATCCACAAAGACCTTAATCACAAACATGATAATCCACCTTATGGCGACATGCTGACAATGGCCGTCCATACAGTCTTGAACAAAGTGCCCACTTAAGTGCTCATAAACATCGTGTTTCATGTTTCCTAACACTTCTGATAACCCCACATTGAGCTGTTCTATTCTGGCTAATTTGCATAAAGTTTAAAGGCTTTTGTTTTTTTCTGTTTGATTCTCTCCACAAATGACCCCTAATACCCAGCAGTGTTGGAAACATTGACAAACGCTTGACCTTTGGTGCCTTGTCCTCTGGTGATTTCCAAGTGGGTGAAAGTGTTACACATTCATTTTGAGCTCGCAAGCAAAAGATATAGATCATAATGAGTCACATCGTTTATGGATTTAGGCAAGTCAGATGTTCAGTAAAATAATCCAGTTTTTAGCCTTGATTCCAGGACCAGAGTAAAGCAAACCAATCCACGCTGACGTTGTGTGTCCCTCGAAATATAACTGCTGAAAACTCTTTAATATCTATATTCATATTTCTGTTGGCGTGCCTTGTCTTCAAGGGTGAAGTAATGTTGCTGGTGCTGCTTTACATATTCTTAAAGCAAACCTTGTCAACAAACATTTGCTCACACATGCAATTATCTGATATTTACTCAATTTGTTTCCATAGGAATTAGTGGCACACTCCCAATTAATTGCTGTTTGTTTCTCTCCCTCACCAAAAATAATAAATTTTGTCAATACAAGGGAGCGTGTTAGACCGCCAAGCTGCAGTTCAATTTTTCAGATTTTGTAAACAATGGGGGGGGGGGTGGGGGGTTGAGTTGAGGAACATTGGGGGAGGTCACATTCGTAAGAGTGGGAGAGTAACAGGAAGGGCTGCAGTGGTGGTCCTGGAGCTCAGTTTGGGGTGAATAATTCTGGATAAAACATTGGCACACCGGGTTCGTGGAGGTCTTTACAGAAGAGGGGCAACGAGGAAGCTCTGCTTCTGCAAATAGCAAAAAGTTCTATTCTATAAAGGGTATGCAGTCTGTTCCAGTAGGTACAGGTGAAGGAACACACCCATGGACAGGACACACACACACACACACACGCACACACACACACACACACACACACACACACCCCTAGGGCCTTTGAGTTTTTGAGTGAAACAAATCTGCCTGTTTCTGAACGGTGGAAAAGATTCAAGAAAAGTATATAAAATCCCGAAACTCTTTGCAACCACACAGACGCTGGGAGGACACGCAGACTCTCCTCAAAAGAAATTGTGCACGAAACTCAAAGTTACCATGATGCTGTGGTACCACCCGCTGCCCTGCTCCTGCTGTTATCCCTAATTCTGCAAATCCCTCTTTCCAACCCAGCTGGAAATACTGAGTTAGAAAAATGAGTAATACAAAGTCTGGCCCTTATTCTTGTGGGTCTCGATGCTATAATAGAATCAGAATATCTTTATGTCATGATGATTATTTTGCTTAATATGATAGTAATAAATGTAGTGAGACTACATATTGACAGTTGCCACCACCACCATCCAACCTGTTCTTCCCTCTGCTGTCATTATGAAATACACTTACGATTGCACATGTCAGAGGCATCAGAAGTGAAGGGTAAAGGTAGATGAGCAGACATGATAAAGTTGGTGGTGTCTTCCAATATAAACTGCCCCCGAAGCGGGCTGTGGAAGATAAAGAACATTCAATTTTCTCCCTATGATTGAATGTTTGAGAGCCAGAGAGTTCAAATAACATCGAGCGGAATGTGTAGACAGGCACGCACACACTCACACACACACTTGCTGCGACAGAGCAGCCACTAACATCTCTACTTTGACACTTATACATATAGAGGTGTGTACACTGAAGCATAGAAAAAAATTGAAGATTGAATTTAAAGCCTTTTTGTTGTTGATATGAAATGAGGAAAGAAAATGTCATTTCTCTCATCTGAAGAAAAAAAAGATATTCTCAAGACACAAGTAAGTCTGGGAATTTTGTCCATCCCACATACGTTGGCGTGATCATGGCCGATGTTGGTGCACATCCAGCCTGTTAACTGACCACTGAAAATGGTTGACAGCCAGGTTAAAGGGTAAGCACGCTCTTGAAGCAGCAAGCACCTCTCTTGGGACAGCAGAGAAGCAAACAGTCAACACGCAGTGTCCAGGTCATCTTTCAACAAAGCCCCACTATTCTATTTGAAAGTCAAATTCTCCATCTTAGCAACTGGTTATGTTGCATAGCAGCATGTCTTCGCACTTTATCTCTGGAGATTTTCTATCATGTCTACTAAAGAGTGCAACGCAGCAGAATTAAGGCAAATCTTGACCTCGATTTTTTTTTCTTGCTCTCTTGACAATTGTGTTGGAGGGAAGAAACCATCTTGTTTCTCATCGGATTGTTATGTCGATGGAAACTGCATCCTTCCTTGGCTTGCAATCCCCGGTCCGATGTGCCGCCCAGAAGGCTCATCTTTCCATGATGGCCCCTCCTCTTTTGCTTTTGATGCTTCTTTGGTCCCAGCCTTCCACAGGCTCCCGGCTATGTTCCCAGCTTCTCTTGGCTGGTGCGCTGTTGGGCAAAAACATGCTGAGGATATCACCAACTGCTTCGAACATGACAGTATAGGTTTGCACCCCATATTCCGTCGATCTCAGCAGGAAAGGTGAAAGGTCTGATCAGAGTTTTAGATTAGGGGCCAGGTCAGGTTGACTGTTCTGCTGTTGCTGACTGCCTGAAGTTATCCAGTTGTTCCATCAAATAGACGTCATTGAGTCTCTCCAATAGCAAGAAACGGTGCACAGTCGAAGTGGAAAAGACGTCCTGTCCGTCAACTGGGCCACTTGCTGGTTTTCCAGCCGAACAATGGATCCATTAGAACAGGCCGAAAAATGCTTCCAGGGAGGGCCACTCAAAGTACTATTTATGTCATGGGTTCTTTTTTTCTTCTGTCAAGATTTGGTTTTTCCATCTCATCATGTAGGCAGAATCACTATAACTACAGGTGATGTTGTTTAATCAGAATTGTAATTTTTCTACACGCCCCTTAAAATCAAGCGATGTCTCAGTTCTGTACACTGACCTCCTTTTCCAAGTTGACCCTTTTTCAATTTTATACAAAGATTTTCTGTCGGTTGGTCATATGAAAAATGTTTCTCGAGATCCGCTGGAAGCAGTTTGATCGGCTGCTACGCCTGAAATTCATATCTTAGCATAGCATTTTTAAATTAAATGTTCTACTTGTTCTACTCTATTTGTAGCACACGGTTGTGATCAAATACCATTCGGTGCACATTAGAGTGGAGTAAATTGGATCTGAGCAGCCGTGAAGGTTATTACCAAAGTAAAAGTATAGTATATCATGTTAGGCACTCCATTAGTATCCACAGAGACCACGCCACCAAATTTTTACCTCTCACTTTCATTTAGAGCATCATGCGACTCAGTCCTCTAGAGACTGAAAAGCAGGTTTTTGATTGACATGTCTGCTTGTAAACTGCCGTTATCTGAGCTGCTGGCTAACGTTGCTGGCTAACAGGCAACCCTCTCTCGCTAGCGCGACCTTATTTCACAAGGTCACGGCCTCTGCTTGATCTTAGACCATCAGGCAAAAGTCCGATGAATGATGAATGATGAGATGAGGCGTGTAAAGGCTTCTCTCTCCACCAGCACCTGACGTGAAAGGGGAGTTTGTTCAGAGTCACCCTGGTGAATGCTCGCGTGACAGAGCGCGTGATAGAGCCGCATATCTAATTAAAATGACTTTGCTGACCATTATGGCAAATCCTCTTCCTTCCAGGGGGTTACGAGGTTTCCCAGCAAAATAGGCAATCAATAAAATCGATGGGCTGTGTGTTGGGGAGCCAAATGGTTTTAACAGGCCTATTGTCGTTCCACAGTTTTGTAAAGCAGTTTGTGGGCTCATGCACTCCTCCCTTTGGGAGGCCCGAGATAGACAGGACAGCTACGGCGGCAGAGAGTCAAAGTGGTGAGAAAAGGAAGCCTTCGGAAAATCAGCGCGGAAACATATTTCTGCCGTGTTTGACAGGCACCGTTAGACAAAAGCTTTCAAGAGGAGTTTTTTTTTTCTTTAGCTCCCCTCCAAACTTTAACCTCTCGGTTGAACCGAACTTGTTTTCCCATCAGCGCGCACTCTCCAGCATTTCCCCTTTAAAGAAATTTAAAAAAAGCAGCGCGATTGTTTTACACACGATCTGAGCAAAATCCAGAACCTCAACACAATAGTCGCTTTGAAAGTGCCACCAGCTTCCATCTGGGCCTGAAAACACAACACATCTCACTTTATATCCTACTGCTTATTTTATTATGTAAGTGACCTTGAGAGATGTGTTTCATATTTGAGAATTAACTGTTTAATGAGGTTTAACACAATGGATGTGGGGCAAAAAAATCAATCTATACATAAATAATTATGAACAGAGCTGAGGAGGAATCAGGAAGAACTAGCAGCGTACAGTTTCTGAGGATGGATAAAATAGATTTTACAAAACGAAACTGTTTTGCTTGTTATCACACCGTATATGCAAGTTGGTTGGAAAATCTGCTTAATACAGTAGAGTTTGACGTTTTAATAGGTCCTTGTGGATTTTAGATTCAAGGCTGTACAAAGGAGTCGTGGACACATTTTCATAACTCACAAAGATGTATGGCAACCGCTGATCATGGCTCTTCTGACATTGACTTCACATTCTGCCTAAAAGTCTGAATTATGGATCCCACAAGGGCAATTCAGAGAGCCTGAAGCATCTGTCGTAATCCACCGGACTCTATAACTGGCCTTGAAAGACTGAAAAAAATGGATTTGTGTCAAATTTTCACTAAAGACACTCGATACATGTGAAGGCCTCAAATGAAAAGTAGGCTTTTCTAGGGGAAACACATACAATTATAAACACCAGAACTATTCTTAATATTTTCACCCAGTCAGCAAAACCAGTGAACAAAATGAATGCAGGGTTTGAGAATCTATGGCCTGGCCATATCAGGCTCTCTGCAGCGATGCCTCTTTCAAACTACTCATAAGTCGAGTTCAGCATAAATATTAACCAGGATCATGAAGTTAATACATTGGCGCGTACGTGGTGATGGGTAGTTAGGCTTTGGATGACCGTTTAAGTCATGAAATGCAACAATCCTAGTCCCTCATCTTACTGTAAAAATTGTGGTTTTATAGCAGGCAGGGAACGCGTGATGGATCATGAGTCCTGAGGAAAATGGCTTCTTTGTCACTAATAATTCGTCTGCCAACTTTTTTCAAGGTCAACTTCAGAACTGTGGTTTAACAGATTTGTTCTTTTTGTTCTGAACATGTAATTGTTCCCTGAATGTGAGCAGTAGAGACTTTGAGAGGCTTATTGTCCCAGAGTCATGTCCAGAGGCAGGAGGAGCTTCAACAAAGAACTGTGGATGTCAGAAGTGGAGTGAAAAAGTAAAGATCATCGATGGAGATGTGGAGTTATTATCTTGATTTCTCATTATTCTCCTGGTTTTTTCCTCATCCAGCTCAGCCTCCAGCAGAGCTGTAATCAAACTTACAAGTGGATTCTACTTTTTATGAAAGTCCAGAGAAAAAGCAAGTTATGGCTTGTCTAAAAGTGAAGGAAAAGGCCACAAAACTTTTACACGATTTTTTTAAAGAGAAAATTCAATTTTCTTTATTTTTGGCAGAGTTACTTTAAACAAGCAGCTGTATTAACACTGACGTGAGACAAAATCATAGCTGAGTCCAAAAGGAAGTGCTTTCTCTACTTAGTTTCCTGAAGCTGCTGCTAGGGGCAACAGCTGAAGCCCAGAACAGGAGTGTGGATATCGTTTAACTGCCTTACTGGATCCGCCGCCGCCGCCACCGCCGCCGCTGCGTTGTGCGTGCACGTGCTGCGATGCCTTGCTGCAGCGGCACCCTTCCATCTCACTTCCTAAGGCTCGCCTCATGAGCAAATCTCCACGAGATTTACGTGTCGGCGTGTCCCGTCTTCCCCCTTATTGTCTCAGAACCAAGTAACAGGCTTTCACCTCTACGTGATGCACACACAGATAAGAATAACTCAGGGCCTCTGAAGGAACCTTTTCATTTCCTTGATCGTGTCATCTTAATTTAAAGGCATATTCTTTCTGGAGCCAAGCTACTGCTGTGGCCCTCCGTCCATGTTTTATTTCTCTGCTCTGTGCGGGGAAGCCGCGTGTCACCCAAGAAAGGGAATCATCCCTTTTCTCTCTGCCGTCTTGGCTGCCGAGCTCTCCTGTGTTGTTTCCTTTATAGTAAATAATGCCTTTTCATTTTCCTTCATGTTGAAGTTTGTCTTAAAGCATTTTAGAAAGTTGGTAGAAGTTAAGTCTTATTTCAATTTTGAATCTCTTGGCCCTCCAACTTCAGTCCCACCTGTTTTTTTCCCCCATTCTCTTTCTTGTTTTTTTTCTTTTTCATTATTATTTTTCAGTTCTTTCTTTGAGGCTGGATTTCAAAAAGGTGCATTGGTTTCTGGCACTGCACAACTGCCCTGCAATCATTCATTCTTCCGCTGTGATGAGGGGAAAAGGTGGCCGATTGACTCCCGTATTGGTTCTGCTTTCAAATTTCCCTTTGAAGTGAGCGTCTCCATCAGCGAATGGCCTCCTGTCAGTTGGTTAAATCTACATTTGAATCGACGGCCCACTTCAGTTGTTCAGAAAGATTTCTAAGCTCATAAGTCTGCGGGTGTGTTTAAATATGGTAAACAGACAGAAAAGAGGGCAGTCTGGGAGACAGCCCCCCCCCCCCCCACACACACACACACATAGATGCATGCACACTGAGTCACAACTTGCCGTGTTTTTCGCCACAGGGATCTTCTTTATCCACATAACTCGATTAACTCACAGTGAGCTCTGATCAGCTTAATTTGGCTTCAGCCTACTTTACCCCTCCCTGGTCTGCCCGTCAGTCTGCCTGCACATCCGTCCGTCATTCTGTCTGTTCAAATGAAAAGACGCGTTTCCGTGTCACTTGATTTAACTCTCACTTCCGTGGACCCAAACAGCAACGCTCTGCCCCCCAGCTCATCTTCCCGCTGTTGGTGGCGTCTCACTGGGACAGAGGAAAGATTTATGGCTCCGGTTTATCCCAAATAAATGTATGAACGCTTCAGGTGGATTGTTGTTTGTTCCGTCAGTTAAAGCGGCGCGTAATGAACACTTTCTGTCTGCATATCGTGGCGGCACATTGAGTCCATCTTTGGATTGGGGAACCTACGGGCTAGCCCTGGGGACCGACCGACAATAAAATAGTGAGAAGAAGTGAAAACTGTAGATTTCCATAATCCAAACGAAAACACTCATAACCAATTTTTTTTTTTTTTAAAGCAGCACAATGGTAATCAGAAGCAAGGTCGCTGGATTATTATTATTTTACTAGAATGGAAGGATGCCAGAAGGATGCTTCTAGTTTTTCCCACTATTTTTGCTAAGGTAAATAACTTAACATGGATTCTTTCTGTCTTTTGATCTATTCTTAAATCTGTTTTTCAAGGCATGAAAGTGTAAAAATGTGTAAAATTCTGATTGAACTGTAGCTTGCCTTTCTGTACAAGCAAGACTGGTGTGCGTCGATACGAGAGCAACAATGCATGCCGTCTTTTATGTTTCTGTTCTTTGCAATAATTCAGCATTTGCAGTAAGATCACTCGAGCCATTTGGAGAAGACAGTTTGCTGCTGTGGATTAAAGGTGGTATCTGTGTTAGAGTCTTGCAGTTAAGGCGGTAGAGTGTATATTTAAACCTTACTCACTGGATGATGTTAACCTTTGTATGGAGCAATAAGATAATCAGATTAATAAAGTCTTTTAACAGCAGAATAAAAGGGGGGCAGAGGTGAACCTACATTCATTCTTTGAGAAAATCTTTGTTTTTTACCCTAAGAAATGAAAGTCATACAAGCAAAGCATCTCAGAGGTGAGTAATGGAATCATCCCATGAGCCAGCGTCCCTGCTGAGTAAGAATTTGGCAGATGAGGAATCGTGATTTCCAAGCCTCTCAGGACCCCAAGTCACAAAAATGAGTCACTGAGTCGCATAAAGAGGCACATTTGAGTCTCTGTTCATTAAGGCCGCCACGTGGCCGCCAGTCTTGATCGTCTCAGCTTATTTTCATTTCCTGCCTGACAGATATGAATGATTTATGTGCACAAATTGTCACAATGAGACACAAGGGACCCAAAAGAAGCTGTCACGGACTGACATTATGTTTAGAAGACAAAAAAAAACGAGTAATGCTGAACCGTTCACTTATTATTATTGAGTTTTGTTTGAGCAGTGAGCCAAGAGGGTACAAAAATGGCAAAGGAGTGCGAGCGAGCGCGTCAAAAGAATTATGCAAAGGTCCGGAGAGAAGAGGGAACTGCTAATAGGACAAGGAAGGAGAGATGCTGCAGAAAATAAGGAGGCATCCAATGATGAGGGATGGGGGAGAAAAGATGGGTAGAAGTAAGTCATGGCGGTGAAGGAGGGAGGCCGGCGAAAAGAGAGTGGAGTGGAGCTGAGGAGGTGGTGGGCCTGAGGGATTGCTGTGCGTTTATCCTCCTCTGCAGCAGGCTTCTGAAGCACCACCTCAGGAAAAGACTTTTAAGCAGGGTGACTGCTGCTCTGCGCTGATCTGTTAATACCCACAGATACAAGAGGCTCCTGCGGGTGGGGGGGTGGACGCTTTTGCGCGTGTTTACGTCTCTCGTGTGTTCGGGATCACGCCGTGTGTGGAGCCCGTCCAGGCGGCGCTCACCCAGAGACACCGAGCTACCGGAGCGATTAAAAGATTAGATCGGGCCCGTCATGCGGATGTTTGTCAGCATTGTCACAGCATTGTCACACAAAGCTGCAGCTGTGGGGAGTTGGGGATGGAGTGGGTGGGGGGGTACGTTTTAGGATCTGTATAAATAGATTCCAGCCTCCTGGGGACTGGTAGGAAACCGGCTGAGAGTCAGAGCACGGAGCAAAAAAAACATGTACACACTGGGAGGTGGAGAGGTTTCATGGGATTTGTGTGGCGGGGGCTCAGAGGATTGCGTCACATACTTTGGTGATTAATTTGCTGAAAGTGAAAGATCCAGAGGAAGGGTGCACGTAGAGCGACGCGTTTGTTGCTTTTTCAGGTTTTCACCTCCATGTGTCGACGTCTCCTCTTTTATTGGCGCCGCCAGCTTCAGTCAGGGAGTCGCACTGACAGCGAACATGACAGGAACAGTTTCTGGGATGGAGCTGAGGTCCAAGAGGGAAGTGCGAATGATCAAAAGCGCTGTGTCACAGCTGGATCGAGTGCACAGCATTCAGCATTCAGCGTCCCGCTCTCAGCGCCCTTGAAGCTCACGCAGACTGATCCAGTTAACCCACGACCCCTTCCTGCTGTGCAGAAGGCTTTCTATACGAAAGCTGTCAGTTCATTTTTATAATCTCTATAAAAGTTATTTGTATCAAAAGACCCAAATCTACTGCTGTCTGGGTTCTGCTGAGGATGTTATCACAGTGCCACACAATGTCCCGTCTCTTAGTATTTTAATCCTGGCTGCATGCTCGCTTACCATAAAAGACTAGTGCATATTTCCTCGTTTATACCTGCTAGAATCAATTAAAAGAACAATTTGCATTAGTTTGGGACGAAGCAAAAATCCAAATATTTTCTCAGCAGCGCCCTCCAAGACATGTTAGAGTGCATGTTTCTCCACAAATAAAGTTAAAATAAAACTGATTTAGAAAAATTGCAATTAATCTCAAGATGACTGTGGATTTGTCACGATTAGTGAGAACTTAACATTGTGTTCCATAAATTCCTATTTCTTTATATATAGTTGAGGTCTGGCGAAGTTAAAATTAACTATTGTGACGTATATCGTTAGCTTAAATTAATGTAAGAAAATGTCGCTTCATTTAAAAAAGAAAGTGAAAATACATTTCTAAAAGTTACAGACATTCTCATCAAATCCCCGTTGAGCGTGGCCAAACAGAAATTACCCACAATGCCAGGCAACAGGGCCGCCTTGCCAGGCGTGTAATATCACCCTCATCACATGAAATGGCATTATCGGACTTTGGTGCTCGCGTCTGTATATTTCTGCTGCAGCCTTAATCATAACTGATTATTATTTCTGCTCTTGTTGCCAGGCTACAGCATTTTAATGTACCATATGGAGCATTGTCCATAACACGGTGACATATTTTACTGAAAGTTATTGTACACATACATCAGAAGTGAAGTTAATGTGTTCAGAGCACTATACATCTAAACGTGTCATAATGTGCCAAGTTGGAGCTACTCATCACGTCAGAACCATAGAAATGTGGTGAAAATGGATATAAAAAAGGTACGTTTGGACTCCAGCGACTCAGATGACCGACTGGAATCTGAACCTTAATTTCCTTCCATTCAATGGGAACTGTGACAAACAAGTCACCGCATTAAGAGCTGTAATTCCACTTGTAAGCTGGAGATGGTTTCAGGTTTAGGAGGTCTGTCTCTGGCGAGGTCATCTTCAGGACAAGGTGTGCGTGATTCGACGCGACTCTCGCTGTGATTAACATTGTTAAGTAGCCGCACTGGAATCTCCGGGGACTGCTGCTTGCTGGAAGAGGTGGTTTTGAGGTGTAATGCAAGTAATTAAATGAAGATTGCAGGCTATTGAATTATCTCCTGGGCAAATAAAGTGCCCTCTCTCCTCCAGCCCTCTCCACATCCACTCTCTATTGCTTTTCCTACTTGCCTTTATGATGGCATGATAGTGCCATCAAAAGAAAAGTAAAAAAATAAAAAAATAAGTCTATATATATATAGACACATTCCAGACAGACCAAGCTTAATTGTGCAACTCATCTTTCATCTTTTACTGAGCTCTGTCCACACATTCTGACCCCCCTCAACGCTCCATTAGTAAATTGCTTCTGCCCTTTTTTTCCTTCCTCTACTCGTTAGCTTCATGCACCTCATAACCTTTAAATTAGAACTAGAACTATAGCGGGCCACTTTAAGATTCCAATGTGAGAAAAGAAGGAAAGGAACAATGGAGTTGCCCTTCACATCTTCCGCTTTATTTATTTGGATTTATTTGCTTTTTCAGGAGTCGAGGAGGAGCCCCCAGAGCCACGAGGCTAACAAGTGTTGGACGGCAAACAGGAAAGAAACCTGAGTGACCTCACAGCAATCCTGTGAAGAGCAGGTCATCTGGCTGAAGGTCGGTGGGTTGCGCCCGCCTGCGTGCTATCAGGTAATAAAGAGTTTTAACACCATCACAATGGAGGATCACAATGTCTCCAAATAGATCCTCTTTTACAAATGGTGACTGAGATGAGAGACGCAGCTTTGTAACTGTTGTCTTCAAAAAGAACTGATCCCAGTAAAAAGAAGAAGGTTACAACGGTCAAAATCACAGCTCTACAATCACGCTATGTTTGTCTGTACAACACGTCAGCTGTAGTATGCTTTGAGGTAATCAGCACTTGATTACCATAATAAAATGTGTCAGTTAGCTAAAGCTGAAGAGATTAAATGGAGACAGATGGAAGCGAGAGAGCATTTCCAGTCCCCACATGATTCATTCTGCATTCTGTCCTCATGTAAGTCCCTGATGCCGTGGAGAAATCCCAGATCTGCTGAGTCAGCTCAGAGTCCTGACATGTCGGTCCATGTGTGCGTGCACGCGTGCGTGTCAGGTCCTGGCATACAGGGTTAATATATGACTGACGCATCCAATCTCTAAGATTACGCCTGTTTTGATTCTGTTTACAGCAGCCACCATCGGATGTAATTGAATGTTTTGCATGGAATAATCTGATACATCCTGGCCTGATCTTTTCCTGCTGCTCAGGTTGGTGTGTGTGTGTGTGTGTGTGTGTGTGGTGTGTGTGTGTGTGTGTGTGCGTGTGTGTGTGTGTGCGTGTGCGTGTGTGTGTGTGTGTGTATGTGTGTGTGCCTGTGCTCATTCTACTAGCAAATTGGGGCATTATTTGTGAAGTAGGGACATTTTACTGGGCGCTCAACCGCTACTGCGGCTGCATGTGTCCGATGGGTAATTGTCCTGCCCAACTTCAGCCAACTGTTAATTTGTCACCATCATTCAAGAGAATTTGCTTTGGGATGCACATGAAGGTACCAGGAAGGAACCACCAAGCGCTTGATGTCTACAAACCCTCCTGAAATAATGGAGACGTTTAACATAGTCACCAAAATTTTACATATTTGCATCCATTAGAGACTACTTTACGGTCCATGTTGCCCGTCGTTGGATTTAATTACTTGCATATCTTTTTTTTACGTGCAGTGATTCGGAAGAAGACGCCGGTGACGGATAGGATGAGCCAGATGGGCATTTGATATGAGCAGCATAAAACACACTCAGCCAATTTGCTCCAAAAGGCCAGCTGGCTACATCATGTGTGTAAGGGCCTTTGCAGCTCATCATGATGATGATTAAAAACACAAACTGCACTGACCAGCCAGCGGTCCAAGCAGCACCTGTACCTGACACTGCTCTGGTCCTGTGTGTGTAAATACAGCCTGGGGCTCTATAGGCTACCATTAAACAGTAGTGTCCCCTTTAGAGGGTGGAAATGATGATGACAAACATGCATTTGACAGAAATAAAAACATGGTTTGAGTTGGCGGTGCAGTTCGTGTCCCTGCTAAGAACTCGGATAAGGGATTAGCGACCTATGTTGCAGACAGCGACAAGGGATTGAGATGCTTTAATGCCATTTTTGTTGGGCAGCTGTCCATTAGTCCTTCGCAGACACTCAAGTTAAACCAGGACGACACAAGCGGGCGGCTTCCAGAGTTCCGTGTAAAATATGACGTAACGTGTAATATCCGGCTTGTAGTTGGAGGTTACATGTTTGATTTGAAAAGGTAAGATTCAGAGATGAGAAATGTGTTGGCGAGCGTTTGATGGAATATCTCACCCCGACAAAATGCCATGTGTTCCAATAACAGCATCAATGTAGCAAAATCAACTATAAATGATTGTTTCCAAAAAAACATGTACACGCTGGGAAAAAACATCAAAAGGAGGATGTTTGAGTGTTTTTCCTGTTCTGAACCATATAGCAAATATGTGGTTCAAACAAGGAGAGATGAGAGAAAAGTGTGTCAGTGCTGCCAAGCCAGGATAGGGTATTATTCTTTGTAAGTCCCACTGCTCAACACACACACACACACACACACACACACACGCTTTGATTACACTCATATAACCCCAGTAAAGCACAGTGCCATCCTTTTATCACTGCATTTGCTAATTGTCTTTACAGATGCATAATCAATAATGCAGCAATGAGCAAAGTTCCGACATTATTTTTCCCAGCTATATTTGTGCCACACATGTTATTGTACTTGTAATTGTGCCGCTGTGTTGTACTATAATTCCACCCTTTGGCTACTGTGAAATGTGTCTTTGTTTACATTCCACTCCTCTGTGTGGATTAATTGTATGTTGGTGCCAAAGTAATTAAAATTCCACCCCAGGACCTTTTGTTTTTTTTTTGGTTTTATTTGTTCTTCGGGGCATTAAAATGATGCGAGATGGAAAATGGTCTTTTAAGCATGTTGCTCCCACCCGAGAGGTTTAACAACTAAAGATTTGGATTAACCTCTTCAAATGAAAATATGGCTGTTCTGTGAGGCTGTCGGGGGGAGGGGAGGGGAGGGGGGGGGGGGGGGGGGGGGGGTTAGAGGCTTTACCAAATCTCAGATTCACTCTTTATCTAAAAAGTGGAAAGGGTCGAATTATGAAGTCTAGGGGAAAAAGAACATGCAGAACCTACCCGTGGCTGTGCGCGTGCGCGGGTGCTCACATGTTTCAACAGAGCTCTGCTCTCTCACTCTTAGGAAACCAAGAGAAAAGAAGTTTGCAGACGTTTGTGGCGTTTGGAATACATTAAGAGTATATGAATGGACACAGCTGCCTCGCACTGAATGAGAAATCACTGTAGAGAAGATTCAAAGGGGTAATTTTACACCAGCTTATGAGCAGATAAGTGATCAGACTGATGTGCTCCCCAGAGACGGCCAGATGCTACGCTAGGGAATTCATCCGCAGCGAAGCTGGCCAACAGTGCCCTGATTCTGGGCCGGCCCGCTGAAAATGAGTTCCTCTGATACAAACAAATTCAGGGATTCTGTGAAACGTGGGTCATTAATGTTGCCAGTTTAATGTCATTCCCTCTGCCAGTGGGGTTTTTCTGTCACAGAAGCTGTTGGCTGGATCGCTTTAGCTAGCGCTGGCTAGCATTGTCCGGGATTTTGTTGTCTTTTTAACCGCTCGTCTCATTATCTCATGATTTTCTCATTTTGCGTTGTCGTTTGCAGAATGTTGTCGCATTGCTTTTTCAAAAGTTTCTGTTTGTTTCTTTGTATTTGCATCACGTACAAAGGGAGAAACACGGCACAAAGACGTGTTATCATTGGCAACAGCCTCAAATTGACACGTTAATGAGGTTACAGGCTTGTTAAACAGATACTTTTTAACATTTCAATATATAATTACCTTCTTTTAAAGTAATTAGCCAAGTAATCAACCTGTCTGAGTCCATTTGAACAATATTTAAAATTGCCTTTTGTATGAGTGTGTCAATAATCAGGATCCAACTGTTAGTTGAAATGCATCAGTTCCTTCATGTTACTGTTGTATATTTATAAATAGATAAAGGCTGGATTTTTTTAATTATTATATTGCTAATTGCTCTGCAACATGTCAACACAAGCTGATCAGACTGATGATACGGCCCAGTTGATTAGTGCGGTAAACACAACAGGACACACACGCCAGTTGGAGGCCGCAGCACTTTCAAAGCGCGTCACACGTCTCCAGAGATGATTCCACAGATGATCGGAGAGTTTAGAAGGCAGCAGCATGGCGCGCACTGATTACAAGCCATTAGGCTGTTCCTGTCTTTTTATCCTGAAAAAAAAAAAACCTCAATCCGAAACAACCGGCGATCCAAACGAGGATGCTAGCTACAGCAGGTAGCTGGCAGCCAGTCCATCTCCACGCTAAATCCAGCTCCTGCTGGCTTCACTCTATCAGTTATTGTTTGGAGAAGTAACAGTTGGGATGTTTCTGTATCTGTGAACATGATGTTGAAGGTAAGACGGCGGTTAGTGTGACTGTAAAGGTGAGCTGCCTCTTTAGGGCCTCTTTCTTTACTGTACGTCTGAGAAAGCTGCCCATACATTGCTGTTTTCTTGGTTTACTTAATCACTTTAACAGTTAGAATAAATCAAATGGTGGATTCTCCTAGACAGTCCAGCCAGCTACTGGTTTTCTGCCCCGTAATGGTTTTAGTATTATGACGTACGTATGTCTTCATGAGATAAGTGAGCGAGTGGCGCTCATGTGGTTTCTATATTCAAAGATTCAAGTTCTCCCTGTTTGAGTCCTTCGGCTATTTATCCGGCTTTTAAAAAAAAAAAGAAGAAGGATCTCCAGAAAAAACCCAGAGTGGAAGTTGGGCCAGGCTCCACCACCTCCCGGCATACAACAGTGAGCTAAGTAAGGGGATCTTTGAGATGGCAAAGGGGCTTTTAATGAACAGACTCTGTATTGATCTGTGGACAAAACAGTCGTTAATTATGTGCAGGGCGGCATTTAATTGAGGGAGCAGAACTAGCCCCCTGCTCGCTGAGTGACCGCGTGGTCGAGAATGATGAGCCTTTGACCGAGTCTCGCGCCACCGCGGTGAAGGATGAGGCACCATCACTCAGCCACGCCATTGCGCCGTCTTCACTCCCACTTGCACGGGTCTTTATTTCTTTCCTCCTCTCCGGTCACCTCCCCGTGTCTCTGTCTTCCAGGTAGGGACACAACTTAAAAAGTAAACAAAATTCCACAAAATAGACACGGTAAAAGTTGTATTTTCATTTTTTCTAATTGAATTTGTTAGCTAGCTACATGGCTATACTGCTTAACGTGTGCGACTAAATTGCAGTAAACTCCGTGTTAGAAACGCAGCTTTAGTTTTGCAATCTTCTATTCGTCACCAGGCAGATATAAATCTGTTCATAAATACGCAAGTGGTGTAACTGCGTGGATCAAAAATACCCACTAATCATTTAGCTATTATACAAAACACTCAGCCACCGTCTTTGTTAAGATGGAAAACAAGAGTGATGACAAGCGCTGTGTGTACCACAGGCAATGATACCCCCATCACTCAAACACCACTTCGGGAGATGAATGGATGTGTTTAACTAGAGAACTGAGGTGTAATCCCTGCAGGGGGATAAGTTGTGTCACTGGTGCAGGAGTGTATAATCTCAGCAGGAGTTCGATTCTCATTAAAAGAGGCTTATTTATCTCCACACTTCCCAAAGAATCAAGCTTGGCGTGTTCAAGGCTTGGGGTTGGCAGCAATTACCATACCTATCAAGTAGCTTTTATAACGCCTGTTCTGCGTCATAAGAAAGACGTGCCAAGCTATTACTGAGGCTGCAGGCACCTCTCACAAGTTGGAAGCACCGAATGAGCTCTCAAAACGGGTTTACATAAAAGGATCAGTTTCCACATCGGGGGAAAAAACATCCATTTCGGTGGTTAAAAATATAGTTTCCCTCCGTCTAACTGTGGAAGCAGAGAAGAGCAGCCTGCTGATGTGATCTGCTGGAACATGTTTAGAAACTTCCCAACGGCCACCAGCCTTTGCATTTATAAGAATTGACTCGAAGCAACAACAGCATTTGTTTAAAATAAAGTTTGGGGTTTCTTTAGCACTGTCGAGCGCCATAAAATGGTTCCAGATTTGATGTACATGTTGCTTTTTAATAACTTCTGTTTAATAACTTCTTGCTAACCAATTCCTAGTCTTGATTTCCATGTAAATTACAAAGTCATCGCCCAGACAAGTCATCTGACTTGATTTGAATAGCATAAAAGTGTTTTGGATATTATTTTATCTATAAGTCACCCAGCGTGAACAGCATAGATTCCTATATTTTTCATGCAGCTGTTGCTGTGACACAACAGATCATTTCCAAATAAATGAACGATCCTCATTTTAGCCGAGAGCGTAAGCCGCATCATAAACACTTCACATCTAGGGGGGTAGATTCACGCAGTTTCGAGAATTTCCCGCAGCGCGTGCTGCTCACCAACGCCCGTCCTCTGTGATGCAACGAAGCGCAACTCTTACAGGTCAGAATATCCCAGATGCAACATTAGCACCTGAATAAATACATCTACCGTATTTAGCAACCTTAGTTGAAGTGTGCATCTTTAATGACCAATCATGATCTGAATGTTACCCCAGAAGCTCGTGCACATAGCGGTGAATTCCACTGATAGTGCTGTGTGAGTGGGTGTATTACCCCACTGTTGTTCAGAGGGCTATTACCGTCATAGTAATCCACAAATGCACCGTATGTAGGAATTGTGGCTTCGGCTATTTGTTTTTCATACATTAAGGCGGCCTCATAGTTGTGTTTGCATCTCCGCATGATGTGGGCTGTGCGCTGCCTCCTTACACATGCATTACACTGGTGTGTGCCTGTAATCCACAGTGCTGCTTCCTCTCAGGGTCCATAACGTCCCGTCGCCTCGTGATGGATGTGTGCTACGTCGGTGCATGCGTGGCCATAAAATGAAACAACCTGTTGGCCCCCGCCAGAGCAGTACATTCTGTTTTCTGACACATCATTACCGGAATGGACTTGCTGGATATTTGTTGGGTTGTCTCGCTCCCCTCCCCCCCCGAGTTATTCCGTGTTTTTCTCAATTATCACCCATTCCATAGCTCTCGCACGGAACAGCTACAGAAAACAATACACCACAGGTGTCACACACTCTTGGGGGCCACTTTCGCAGGAAGACCAATGACACACTTAATTAATTGGTGTTGCTAGCTCCTGCGTGTCGTGTTTACTAGCACGTAGCCCTCATAAGCTCAAAATAGACAGTCTTGTATGTTAGTGCGCGCATAAAGAATAGTTGTGTCACATTCCAGTGCACGTCCACAGGCCTGAAGTCAGATTCAGCCAGACAGTGTTCTTTGTTATTCCGTTAACTGTAATTCTCAGAGTCTGGGGGCTGCTGGAGCCTATCCCAGCTGTCTGTTTGGATCCTCAGCCACTCAGGTCATGCTAGTTTAAGTGTTGAAAGTCAAAAGCAATTAAACTTCTTGGAGATGTTCTGTGTTTCATCCGAAAGGCTTAAGTTCGCAATGAATGATGGCGAGGCGCAGAGTTTTAAACCTCCAGCGAGGCTGACGCGCCTACATCTACAGACCGGCACAACAAGGAGTTATCCTCAATAAAAGCTGGACACAATGCCCATGTATGCAAGAGAAAAACAAGATTTGGGAAGTTGTTTCCTGAATGCTTCAGCATTTTTCTATTCTCAATATAGATCTTTATTCAGCTGTAAATTAACTCTCGCCTCAGTGTGCTTCCTCGAGTTCAGCTCTGAATATGGTGGGTAGAAAAAGTCACAGATATTGCTGCTTTCATGGCTAAGAGCTTTCCTTTGTGCACGGGGCGACTCACTTGTGGCCCCTGTCGAACTTTGTAGATCGCATTCACAGTATTTACCTGGACAGGGCATGTTTGTCTGCATCTACGGCCCGTTCAGGACCTCCAATCCTCTAGGACCTTTGAGATATCTGGGTCTTGATAACTGCTATTGGTCCCCTTAACCCTTGACCTCAACATCCACAGCTACCACGTGACCTCACCCATGTCCTTTCCCTGACTTCAAGTAAGTCACGTCCCTGTGTTTGTGCTGAGGCCAGATGCACCTAGTTAATTCTCAGCCTGACAGTAATGTCAGCCTACACACCAGAGACCTTCTGGGCCTTACAGTCTTAAAAGTTTCTTGTTATTTTTTTCTTTATTTTTTCCTAAGAACCATGAACACAACAGGACGAGGCGACTCTTGACCACAATTTCAACACGCTGTAGCAGCTTCAGCATTCGGTAGTGTTTCTACACTAGACTGCACACAGCTTCTGAGAGGGAGATTGGACCTTCATGAGCTTTAGCCAGTTGAGGCATGGAGATTTACTTTTACACAAGCAGGAGAGGAGCGGAAACGTCTTTCTCTCGGTCAAATATTGTCTGTCTGCAGTCTGAACTCAGATAATTAAGATATAGCTTCAGCTGCAGGTGAAAAAGTCACTACATTCTCTGCATAAGGAGATAAACTGAGCTCATATTGATGTGTTTTTTGGGGAGGAAACTGAGAGAATTGTCATGCAGAGTCTCCATGTTTGCCCTCTTTTTATTATGTGGGTTTAATTTCCTTCATTACAGGTTTTTGCAGGGACGCTGCATGGGGGAGGGTCTAAAAGCATGAATGGGTGTCAAGGGACATTTTTTCTTTGATCCAAAAAAGCCCTTTCACTTGTCTGTGGAGTTGCTCCATTTCCCAACATCTTGACAAAAAAAGGAGGCAAAATAAAAATGAACCCTTTAAGTGTGAGAAGACATTTTCGATTTCCAACAATTTTTGCTAACAACTTGCCTAGTATATATGTATATAAAGCCATTACAATTCATAAGGAACAACAAGGAAGGAGGCAGCACAGATGTCCCACGAGAATAATGACAAATACGAGGGCTCATCTGTCTTAAACTAGTGTTTTACTTTGTTTAAAACCAATTAAAACAGAAGAAAATCTCAAACCTCTGAAATGTTTTACCTGAGGTAAGATTGACTGAGCTCTGATGCTTTATTTTGGTGAGGCAAATGTGGAGGACGCTGCTTGTGTCCTCCATTCTAATGGCCTTGTTCATTTTCAATGACGCTGATTGCCACATCCAAACGTCCCAAAGGCGGTCAGGGAGGAGCTCTCCAGACGCTGCTGCCACGGACTGCGGTCAATCCCGCCATCCGATTCTTTCACTTTCCTGTCCTTCTCCCACTCTCGGTCTCTTACTCTCAACCTCTCGCTCCCCCTTCTCCGTCCCACACCCACTCCGCATGATGCTCTAGGAATTAAATTAGGTCCTGCAAAATCTTCAGGCATGCTTATTACCAGGCCGACATTGTTGTAATGTGCCTGACCTTGACCTGTGAAGGATTAATCTGCAGACGGGGCCGAGTAGGCGCCCTGCCTGATTTCCATGCAGTGCTGCAAGGTGCCAGTTGTGTTTACCCATCCGAGATAGAAGACGAGAGGAAACAACGATGGAGAGCGGTTCAGGACTGGACTTTCTCCATATGCTGATACGCACAGCTCACTCAAGCCAACTGGACAAGTGGTAGTCCCAGTATACATCTAGAGGTCTGTAATTGAGGTTATTATTATATCCATTATGGTAGATTTGCACTTTTCAGCCTGTTAGCAGCGTCGTTCACCTGTAGCATCGCAGACTACAGTCAACAGAGAGCTAGCTAGTATTTTTGAACAAGTCTTGGTTTCAGGTTTTTCTCCCGACCATATTTTTAAAATGTTTATCTCCCGCAACTGCAACAGCAGGATGTTCACATTCTTCTGTTGAAGCCTCCACTCTCACTTTTTACGTGCAGTTTGCCTGCTGGGTCAGGAATTTCTTGTCAGAGATCTCATCCCATCTGGGCGTGTTAGGCTGATTTGTAACATTGATCGCAGTTGAGAGGAAAAATGCGGCAGCTTAAATTCACTCTTTAAGTCACATTTTAGCCCGACTAGCGCGCAAATGGTTTCTTTTAAGTCACCTGTAAGCCTCCTGTGTAACATTTGAATGTGTGAGGTTATATTTTCTGCTTCCATTTATTAAGTGTTTGATTCTTTTTCATGAAGATTATTTTTTAGCTTTCTGAATTTAGGTCTTCTAAGTTCCAAACACTCAAAGAAATGACGGACTTCATTGCATTGAACTCAAAATGAAAAGCTGGCAATATCTTTTGCCATCATCCGACCAGATGAATTGAGGAGCAAACGTGATATGTTTACAGCTGCTTAAAACATTAGGGTTGGTGCCAATTTCCCCCGGTTAGGCGACTTTAATATCTGTAATTACTACACATTGAACACAAGACAGCAGGCTGTAATCCAATTACGGGGGTGCATCTCAGTGTTTTATTTCTTTCATCGTTGCCTAGCAACAAACTGAAACACAGTACAGTGGGACCTCTAATTACAAACGTCTCTACATGCGAAATTTTCAGGTTACGAAACGGGAAAATATTTCCTCGTTACGAAAGAAATTTCAGGATACGAAAGGCAAAAATACGCTACCGCTGCTACTCGCAGCTCGTGGAGTTTAGCGAATGCAAACATGCTTGTAGCTGCTCTGCCATTCGCTATCGCCTAGCATCATAGATGGCGGTGTTTCCACAAGTGTTAACGTTCGTTGCTAGTAATGACGGCTAATGTAAGATTAGCCTGTTATAAAGTTCATTTTGTTCCTGGAGAAGCCTTGCACTGAATTCCTACATGTATTGTGCGATTATCTAATTGTAACATGTTTTGATGCATTTTTATGATTTATAAAAAAAAATGATTTTGGGGGCTTGAAACGGATTAGGGCATTTACATGGAAAATGTGTCTCTTGTAATTTTCAGGTTATGAAACAACTTCTGGAACAAATTAATTTCGTAAGTAGAGGTCCCACTGTACACCGTTTTTGTGTGTATAAAACCTCCCACAAAGGGAGTGGCACCACTGACTTTTCAAAACTTGAATAAAAGTGCCGTCTGCGATTATGTTCTGAAAAAGATGCAAAATTACCTCTTAAAGGCACATTGTGTGCAGCAACCAGAGCAAGGGCCAGTTATAAAACATGTAAACTCACAGGCTTTTGCTGTAAAATTACTTTTAACCTTGAAGACAAAATGAGCGATGAAATGCTCGCACACAGTTGAGTATATGTAGCCGAGACCTTGGATAATACCTTCAAGTACGGTGCAAAAATTTGCCAGGACGATGGTGAGTCTCAATTCAGTCTTAAGAGTGTGGTATTTGTGCCATCTTAGTTCGGCACCTCAATTGTGCGTTGAAGAGTCACCTGTTGATTGTAGAGCCGGTTTTCTTTGGTCCCTGGTCAAATGTTACCGTGCAGCATCACCAGCGCACAAATTGCTCCCCAACACACACCTTAGCCACACGGCGACCTCGATTGTTCGAGAGTATTCAGAGTCTTGATCTTGCTGGGTATAGAATCTTTTCTGTTTCCACAGCGTTGCCCTGGCAACGGCCAGGATGTCACGTGCCAGGTGGAAGATGCAGCCCTTTAGCCCATTTTAGTCTGACTACAGCACAACATTTACAGAAACGTCAGGATATTAAAATCACCATAAGTCGTTGCATTCCCTAAAATACTATCTGGGCATTATCCGTAAACGTCTTAACATGTATCTGTTTTAAATCGTGCATTGCTATGCTAAAATCCCCATCTGTACATCTCTGGCTCCCGGACAGCTTTATTCTGGAGCCACTCAGCTGCCATTTTCTGTCTCGCTCTCAGCAGCAACCTTTGCGTGCACTTTTAACCACCACGCGGTTGGAAAAAAAGAAGAAAGTTAAAAAAAAGACTTGACTCTTCGCCGGTGTATAAAAATAATAGATTTTGAAATATAAAGTAGATAAAGTGTGGGAAGCCCTCAGAAGCCACTTGAAGTCATCCCAGAGAGCATTAGGTTAAAAAAGTATGTAAAGCTGTAGCCTGAATGTACTCCAGAATTACCCAGGGAGGGGGGTATTTTCAAACTATTTATATGTATATAGCATACAACATGAGCACTTTCAGCAGCAGAGAGTGAATTCTCAAGAGTTTCTACATTTGTTCCAGTCATTCTGTTATATCTTAGCACATCAGACAGAGTGTTTTTCACACATTCGCTACCTGAAAACATCTGATTGTGTGTTGAGTGAGATGTGGGCGTTGTTTGGCTCTGAAGCATCCTTAACTAAAACAACTGAATGCGGTGGAAAGGTGACGCTTTTCTAGAGGACCACTTACTCTGCTTACATGTAAGTCATTACTTTAAATAAAACCTTTTCACTCTCAGTGGTGCTAATCTGTCGCCTAAATTTGGTGCTTGTGTGGTGGCAAGGGCAGATGTTTTCACGGCTTCGCTGCTGCAATGTGTGCGCAGAAATACCTCGCTAAAAAGGGCTCAGTTGCCTTGAAAGGTAGAGGAGACACCTACGGATATGGAATTTAGCTCATGTTTTAGGTGGCTTCCTGCGAATGCATTTAGGTACTAATTCTGTACTAATTCTTTTCTAAAAACTGCAAAGTCACCTTACAGCAAGAAGGTCCTGGGATCCATTGTGGCCCGGGCCTTTTCCAGTTCCATCCGTATGTAGGCGTACAGAGGAAATGTTGCCTTCTCCAGGGAGTTTTCCTGCTTCTCTTCTGATGGCACCATTGACCATCACAGTCAACTTGAAAAATATTCTGGGTTTAAATGTGCGCTCAAGTTTTACCTATAAAGACAGTCTGGCTTATAAATTAGAATAATTACTGGCCTATAAAATAGATTAATTACATCAGAAGGACCAGATGAGCAGTTACTACTATGACTACTAATTACTAATAATGAGTAATTAGTAGTGATGCTATTAATTATTGAATGCACCACATGTCTGTTAGTCTTTATCTCAGCACTCTTATGGAGGGAGTTTGCCCTTGATTAACACTTCAGTTCAAGGCTAAATAGTTTTTTTTTCTCCCCTTAAATACAGTTTATGTCCTTGACTTACTGAATCTAAAAATTGCAGAAATCCTACAAAAGCAAATTATTGGCCTCAACCCAACCTCATGTTTGGTGCTGACTCAATTACTCAACCACCTGCAGAGGAACAGTCTGTCTGAAACGTTTCAGTCAGGATTCAGAGCTCATCTTGGTGCAGAAACAGCGCTTGTTTAAGCTGCTAATGATCTTCTCGTAGCCTCAGACTGTCTCTGCACTTGTCTGCTGGACCTCAGTGCTGCCTTTCATTCAGCTGATCACAGCATCTTGTTAAAGAGACTGCAACACGCCATTGGGATTGAAGTGCTAGTTTTAAAGATGGTTCATATCACATTTACTATAAAGACTACAGTTCGTTTATGCTAATGAAATGAAAATTCTCCAGCTGACTGCGACAATTTAGACATAATTTCGATTGTAACAGGCGCCACATCACTAAAGTGGAATGGAAAATGTTGAGTTTTCAACCCATTGTTTCTATTTTCCCTCCATCCTTCAGTCTCATTGGCCAACAAAATCCTTTAGCTTTTATTCTCCTCCTTTTGTCCATTTCCTGTTTCCAGCCTCTCTGCTATTTCTCAATCACATTTTCTGTTAGCCCGTGTCTTCGTCTCCCCTTGTCTTTGTCTCAATTCCCCTCTTCTCCCTCGGTAATGTTTTGTGATTGGCAGTTGAAGCTTGACTGCAGTGGAGTTAATAGAGAATATGGCGGAATACCTGGAGGATTTACAGCCGAGTGGAGACGCACAAATAAGATAATGACTTGGGAATAACAATTTTCGCTGCTCCGTTCTGGAAGGCGCCACAGAGCGAGAGTGAAAAGAGGGAGACAAGACAAAAGGTAGAGAACTCTTAGAGAGAGAAGTGAACAGATTCTAGGGACGGGTGACTTAACAAGATTTTCTAAATTGGAGAAAATAGGCAAAAGCCCACTGGGTTTTCCAAAAAATAAAAGGATGCAGGTTCGCACCGCTAATGAACTAAAACAGTAATTTTCTTTTGCGATGTGCTTGTTTTTGATACACGTCTGGATGATTGCAGTCTATAGCTTTTTTTTCCTAATAGAAAGAGTTGGCAGCTTGAATATTAATAACACGGCTTCCATTTAGTAGGTGTGTGTGGGGGGTGGGGGGGTGTCTTGCTGGCATTTGCCATATATTTAGCTTTGTTTGCGCCACTTACATTCCTCATTTGAGACAATAGCTGAGTACCAACACGGAGGCATTTTCCCCCTCAATGGGAGAGGCGCCTGCTGGGAAGAGATAACCCTTTAAAATTCATAGCACCCATTCAACTCACAAGGCAGCACTGGGTCAGGCATCAAAACCATAATCTATAGTCATTTTGCCTGTCAGTGTTATGGATCGACTAACAGTAGCTGGATGCAGTTGGAGCACCATTTGAGTGCCCTAATCTTGGTCTAAAGACAAGAGCTCTTGGTCACCTCATCTTTCCTCCCTGCATGCATGACTGCTCCGTCCCTCTATCATCTTTGTGACATCACTCAATGCCGAACAAAGTAGCTAATGAGGCAGATGTGGAGAGAATATTTGCCCGGTAATTAAGAAAAATGAAGGGAAGTGAAGTTTGAAAGCTGACATGGACGCACACTATAATTGTCCTCTGCTTGAGGTGGGACACGCCGCACAGGGTGTATTTTTCTGGCGTGCTTCTCCTAATTTATTAATGCTTCTCCATTAGCCCCTCACTCTCCAGATCTCGTTGATCAATCCCAAGGTTTCACCCCTATTTCTTACCTCTTGCCATCGCCTCCCTTGGTGAAGTTGACATTAACTTAAGGCATTTATCAACAACTTAAGGAGCAGCCATTTTCCCCCGCGACAGTTGTTCAAATTCTAACCAGGTTATTTTAGACTTCTAAACGGACATTTACAGGTATACTGTATACGTGGGCTCTACTGGCTGTGCATGGTTGGAAATCCATTCTTGTTAAAAGCACAGCATGAAGTCCTGAAGAAGCAGTCCAGAAATTGCTTCTTCTGTCGGTACCAGTGTGAGATACAATGAGTGAGTGACAGACGGCGTCAGGGGAACGGTTTTACAGCCAGTAGCCACAGATAAACACTCTCCTCTTCTCCTGACTGATTAGTTCCTAATTTTGTGTCCTTGCTGTCATCATCAGTGCTGGTTGCAACAATCTGTGACAAACTGATACTTCAGTTCATCCACGGAGGCACGATTGTTCAGCCAGAATAAGGTTGGGCCTGTTTCCCTCCGTAATTCCTAATGTGAAGGAGATTTTAGCGCACCGAGCTGTCCAGGGCCAAACAATGGAAATAAGGCAGAACTCACATAAAATGACATCCAGGAACCAGTCACGACGCCGGTGCAAGAATCAAAGCCTTTACTGCTGGACCCAGTGTTCTGAGAGCTGACCGGTTATATGTTTTGTATAGAATACACATGCATTGTCTATGACGTATGTGTTTTTTCTCGCCGTCTTCAAACTTGCTGTATTTTTTTCAACAAACCGATAAATAAGCGGAGTACTGCCACTATTATTCCTCATGGTAGAAACAGCTACATAAATGAAAATAAAGTGATAGAAATATACATCTTCAGGCTATAATGTCTGGGCTGCAGGACATTATCACAGCTCAATGAAATGAGTTGTTTTACTGGCTGGTTCTAAAGTCCATCTTCTTTTCCCACATATTTTCCTCCATCTGTTGGACCTGTGCCCACACGCTGTGTTTGTGATTGACTTCTAATGGACATTATTTATTTATTGAGGCTGGTAATGATAACTGACGCTGGTAATGATAACTTCAAAGCTACTCTAATGATAGTGGTCGTGATGCCGCAAACTCGCTGTCCCGATTGTGTGTTTGCAGCCATACGGCGACCACAGCGGGAAGCAAGTGAGCCCACTTCAAAGGTGTCATTTACGAAATGAGGGAGACGACTTCACGGAAAAGTGGGCGGCTGGATTTCTGTTAAGGAATTTTTTCCTTTTTCGAGCTTTGTTCAGTAGTGAGCAGTAGATAACGTTTCCTTTTATTATACAGTTTCTGTTTTAATCAGAATGGGTGCTGATGCCACCAGTTGTACAGCTGATACAATTGAAGGTCACTATTTTTCTATGCTCATCCACTCCCCTCCCTGGAATCGTTGCTGCAAGGGTCTTTTTCATGCAAAAGATTGCCTTTTCTGCCTCGAGGAGAGCACAATGAATTGATTGATTAGGCAATATCGTAATGGGGATACTGTAATGAGCTTGTCAGTCATACTGTAGTCACTGTCTGACAGAGGGAGCACGCCCAGCCAGCACACTTGCTTTGATAGCAGATAGGATTGGTTTTAGGGTGAGTCAAAAATAAAAGGCAGCAAAGACGCGCTCACGAATGCAAAAGCCTTTCAGTGACAGGCCTAAGCAGTTGCATCCTTATTTACTGACAATAAAGTGAAGCAAAAAATACAATCAGCCAGCTTCCAGCGTGTATGTCGCCAGCTTCGCCCCTCTTCTGTTTTTTCTCCCCATGAGCCTCAGCCGTCTCGTGCCACCCCATTTATATTGCTGCTGGGCAGGAGCAGCAAATTCTTTTGTGTCTGATACTGAAGCACTTTGTTTTATTTGACTTTTTGCCCCGTAAGCTGTCGACTCAGGCTCCCCTGACCCACAATCGGATGGCTTCAGAAAACAAATGGGTACTGTAACGACCCTCTCAGCAGAGTTCACGTTGGGGTTGTGATCTATGCGTTTATCCAAGCAGCCCGCGCTTGTTTATCTATGACTGCATGTTGGTCCCACACCTCGTGTTGCTCGTCGTGCCATTTCCTTAGAGGGATATAAGAACTAATGATAGGAACAAGTATTAATATGGTCTCAGAAAACATGTTATATTAAACAAATGGACTGTTTATAATGACTTTCAGGACATTTAACACAAATCAGACACAAAAGCATCGGGTCTGTGCAGACTGCAGAGAGCACAGAAGAAAAAGAAAGGAGGGATTGCTATTTCTATTGTGCAAGCCCGCCTGTGTGTGTGAGAGACTATGATGAAGTAAATGTTCAGCCAACTATTGATTTTGGAAAAGGCTCTCTGAGATGATGAGGAGGTATGTCCTGTGAAGTGGCTATTATATGAAATCAGTTGCTGTAGGCGGACTCTGCTGCTCTGTATTCATTGCTTCCAGTTCTCCAAAATAGGATGCACGGGATGCGCCCGGTTGCTTTCACACTTGCGTTTTCAGAGTTGCCAGTGCAACTGAACATGATTTAGTGGCGCACCAACCATGACTGCGAAATGGAGCTCGAAGCAGAATCACATGAATTGTTTTTAAACTCGCGTTACTTAACAGTCTGTGAGATTTAGCGAGGGGGAATCTATAAACCCTCATCTTCTTATGTGCTTAAGAAAACACTGGCTGCTCAACCAGAGCCAGGATGGAACTAAGAGAAGTTGGAGTTGGACAGCGAGGTACAAGATGTATCGTATTTATCTATACATAAAATGCATTACAGTCATGGTGCTTTTAAAATTCAGCCATTTCCTTTTCACATTTTACATAATTCTAATAACTAATACACTGAAGTTGAAACCTGTCAAAAGTGTCAAATCAGGCTGTGTGGGATATACTGACAATATTGAAATGGAGAGGGAGAAATGCCTACCGCTGCACACAAAGATAAACGACTGCACTTTAGTCAAGTCCTTTTAATTTATATCGCACCGACTCTAGATGCCAAAGTTATCTCGTGCCACTCAAGCAGGTCGAGAGTACAATTTAATTTACTGCAACCCAGCATTCCTCCATCAGCGAGCACTTGAATGCAGGGGGGGGCACACGTGTGTCAGGAATGGATGTTTTTGTGATGAATTTTTGGTCGACGCTCAAGGAGAAGGAAGGTTTTCACATAGTTTAAACACACAATGGCAGTACAGGGACGAGGGTCACGTTGACAACCAGAAAAGGAACTAGCAAACACAACAGCATAGAAATAACCAATATATGGCCAAAATGTGGTTCTCCAGCCTCAGCCCCAGCAAATCTAGAGAGAACAGTAGTGAAATCATGTGTTGGAGGCAGGAAAAGGCCTGAATTTTCAAATCTCTCAGGTTGTCAATGAGTTGGGGCCACCTTGCGTGACAGGAGTTGACAGCATTCTTTGAATTGTTTGATGAGGCCTTTAAATCCCCCCGTAGGCTCCTCAGGGTAATAACAGACCAGCTGTGCAAAATCTTCAGTTTTGTCTGCAGTTAGCAGCTGTTTCTCTATTCAAAGACTAAAATCTGTGCCACTTGAGGACAGGAAATGATTAATTATGTTTCCAAAGAGTGGCGTAATATCATTATCAATCCCATAATTAGACATAGCTCGGAGATCCATATAGCCCGTATGGCCGTTGGTGAGGAAAATAAATCAAGATTATTGAATCAAATGCTCATTTTATTTTTATTAATGTGTAACAAAGGGCGGTGCTTTCATGCAAGCTTTTGTTTTAATGTCGCTCGACATGAAAAAAAACAAAACATGAAGAACACGACGCTGGTGACAGAGCGTTTCAGCTAATTGGCTGTTTGTGATGTTTGCTTTCATTTGCATGGATTTTCTTTAGACCTCTCATTGGGAGGCACAACAGTGTTTATTGTCACTCAGAATAAGCCTGCAGCAGGATCAACACAAGGATCAATTTGGGAGGAACAATATTAGAGCCACTCTTCTATCTTCTTTCCCAAGGAAAACAAATGGAATAATTGTCTCCGTTCTGATGAAAATCTACTCTTGGATTAAGAGCGTGTTAAGAGTTTTCTGTGTTATGTATGCTGTGCGTCGGGGACATTATATTCACTTTCATTTGATTGAAGTCGGAAGGCTTGAATTTGTTAAAATGTTGTGGTTGATTTTAAAGCTGATATTTTCTGTTGGTGCTTATCCCCAGCAGGAAAACTTCCCAGGCTATTCGAGGAGTCAGTGAAAATCAATAGCTGCTAAACGGGATAAAATCTATTTTATGTGTTTTGTGTCATTCTGTGTCGAGGATCTGCTGCAGATCACTCGACAGGACCGGATAGGCCGTCGCCTCTGCTCGTGTCACTTTCCCAAAACTGACATTTCTGCACCACTGGAGGAGGACAGTGGCTGACGGACTGCTGACATACACTAAAGTTCCCTTTAATTCCTGCTGCTGCTATGTAATTATTACCTCACGTATAGTATCTGTCTTGGGGCTTGAAGCCTTGACCTTTTACCCACGAGTAACATGTTCAGCTACCCTTAATGCGAATACAAGAATGTCATTTTGGAATGTGCGCTGGGAGCGTGGCAGCGAACGCGCTGCCTCTCATCAGCGCTCCGTGCTGTTGCATGATTTCTTTGGCGATCGTCCCTTGGGACTTCTGAGATGTGGGCAGGGAGCTCAGAAAGTGAAATCAGGAGTGATAATCCCACTCATGCCGGTGTTTCTTTATCACTCCTTTTTCCCTCCCATATATTTGGCCCAGCAGCTTCTGGACTGGTTTGGTCCTCTCAAGGCTGAGCTCGCCAAACAGAACACGCAGGGCCATGATCTACTCAGATCCCAAATAACGAGCAAAAAAGAAATTGCCTGCGCTAGCTCAAACATGGCATTGCTGGATAGATGATACGTCTCACCCTTTTTCAGTCCTGAGGGGCCAAATATCTTGACACAGACATGGAAGATCCTGCATCACACAATCTCCCCGCATCTGTCTTTGCACCTATGCCTCCTTCTCGCCACAGTGACCACAGCCATTTGTGCGTAACGCTGTGCCAGGTTGCACCTGCCTTTCAAACACGCTAAAGTCGGAAAAACACTGCAGTCAGTTTCAGGTCTGATAGATCGCATTTGGCATATTCCGATCTGCATATATTCTACATATTCATGAAGTCGGACACGCTAAATGGATTGCAACCGCTTTGCTCATTTGACAGACGAGAATCCTCGGTGCACCCGCTTAGGAGATCAGTTTTGCTTGCGCTATCAAGTGGCGTGCGTTTTTATACATGCATTTCTTTAGCTCAGGCCCAGAGTTGGGATGCATTCAGAAAGTAAATAAGATATTCTCGGTGGCCGACCTGTGTCTCACCATAAATGTGTTAGTGATAGAAACGTCAAGAGTCTTTAAGAGACTTGAGCATTTACATTTCAGGGGATTTACATGCTGCATTTTTAATGCAAACTGATTTGGGCTTGCAAGTTTCTAGTCTTAGTATGCAGGAGCCAGTGCACTGTTTGTTTTGTTTTCCATATTTTTGCTATGCCTAGAGATTATTACACCGAGGAGAGAGTAAAGTTATTTAAACATGTTAGTAAAAAAGCAAAAAGTTTGATTCCTGTGAATACGTTAAAAATGAGAAACCGTGTGTAACATGATTAGGAACAAAGTAGCAGAAGTGCGGTCAAAGTGGGGGATGGGGGGGGGGGGTAAACACGCAGTCAGCCGTTTCCAGACAGGCAGACGAGAGACGGAAAAGGTGACAGACTAACAGACATTATCGGCAGGTGTTAGAGGTCAGTGCCACAACAGATTTATTCTCATGAATTTGAACAAAACAATCACACTATACGTTGGTCAACGTGGATTGTGGGTTGAGTTCACGTGCACTGATGGCCCAGTTTACAGGCGCTCTCACTCTCTCACCTTGGAGGTGCTCAAGTATTGTCGATTGTCCCAAACCTTTGCACTTTCCCAAGCATATTCACATAATTGCCTGCTTTCTTCTTTACAGCATGAATAGAAATGGTGCTGCTGTACATATGTATTAAGGTTTAATATCCCTGTCATGATAAGTGATATTAGCTGAGGTCATCAGGTCAACTGAATGCCCCAGTGACCCATGGTCACCATTTAAACTGACCCACGGGGTCAGTCAATTACACACCTTTTACATAAATGCACTTTTTAAAATATCAAATAGTGTCTAAAGGACATGCAAGGTCTGCATTAGCAGGAATTTGGAGAAAATTACTCAACTCAATGTCATAAAGGTCACTGACGGAGGGACAGTGTTTACACTATATGCAGATAATATCATAATTCCCTCCCGAATTGGGCTGCAGCAAGACAGGTGTGCAATATCCTCTGCTTCACCAATTTTTGATAAAAAGAGCAAAGAAACCTGTCAGTTTGTTGACATTACTGTAGTCCGTTCAGCCGCTGGAAGCGACTCTGAAAGGCTTCAGTTGGTTCTGATTGGCCTAAGAGGTCCTAAGTGCTCTGAAGTTAAGGACAGAGTCTGAGCGGACTGTTGACAGACACCAGCACTCTGCCTCCATTCGGGGTCTGTGGGCACTGACAGCTGTCAGCTACCTTCGCCATCACCTGTCTTTCACAGAGACCACATGTTCATACGTGTGTGCGTGACGTGCATAGATGGGCACGTTTGTGGCGGAGAAGCCACACAATAGCAAGTTTGGGCTCTCAATTTGGTGTGTGCCTTGGGATCCCATTCCTTTTTGTTTTTTGTTTCATTTATATGATTGCTCTCTCTCTCTCTCTCTCTCCCTCGCTCTCTCTCTCCTCCTCTCTCTCCCCCTCACTCTATTTCTGTCTCTCAGACAAAGCCAGGATACAGCCACCCGTGAGATGAGCGATTTAGTAATTGTGCAGTTGGCAGCAGAGTCATGGGGCTGTGGCAGCAGTGCTGGACACTGTGGCATGTATGAGCACAAAGTCATGTCAAGTGGGAAAAGAGCAGAGAATGATGGATAAGCAGAGGCTGGGTGAGGAGGAAGACACAGAGGAAGTTTATGAAAAAGCAATTTATAAAAAAAAAAGGACATAAAATGGAAGCAAGTAGAGAGGGGAGAGCGGGGGCAGAGTCATCTTGGTGTGTGGGTGGGTGGTTTTTAGTTTTGAAGAGCTGTATTGGCACGGGGAGAGGACTAATAGTGGATTAGGAAGGCTGCAGGGAAGTGAAAGGGGGATGGGGAGGGCAAGCAAGCAATTACCCTTATTAGGAGATCGACTTTAGCAAGTTACTGACAAAGTGTCACCTCTCATTATAACCAGAAGGCAAAGGCGGTGGCCTAATGTAAGGCAATAGCGTCCTCCAGACAGTTGCTAGTGTCGATGCAGATTCTGTTCTCGGCGGACACGCTCGACTGCATATCATTGACTTGCCAATACAACATTAGGCTTTGGATTCAGAATGCACAGTCCTGTTGGGAAGAGAGACGGGCCCAAACAACCGCGGTTCTTAGCAGCATGCTGCCCGAGCACAGCGCGTTTGGCAGCTCAACAGAAAGCCTGGATCCTCGTCAGACCTCAGTGAGGCTGACTGATGCAGATGGATGAAAGGTGTCAGACAGTTGTGCTGAGGCAGATAGAATGCCAGATTATAAATCTGTCCGGGAGGCTGGACTATTATCTGCATTGCTGTCAAGCAGTACGTCGACTTTCCAATGTAAACTATTTAATATGAAGAATAATGTGCATCCGATGATGACTAGAAACCACAGAATGTCATTAGAGGATGTTTTCCTCTAGCCTCCTCTTTTCTATTACCTGAGCCTTCATTAACACTTCCTTTGCACGTTTATTGTATTACCAGGCTGTTTGTTTCCAAAGTTTGTGTTATCTTTCTATCATTTACAAGAATTAGAAGTTTAACAACACACACAGCAGTCCACAAACAAGCATGCTATGTTGTGTCTCCAGTACCCCCGCCCCCCCGCCCCTCTACCACATGGCACAGTGCCGCTGAACCAAGTGACTGTGACAAATTGGGATTGGAAATGACAAAATGGGCTATTTAATAAGCATGGTGGAGGGGATTGGGCTCTGTGTTGGGCTCACTTGAATAAGCAGACTGTCTGAACTCCTCCTGGGCCTGGCTTTGATGGCAGCTTTCATCCATCTGATGTGGAGATCCTGGCAATGGAAGACGGAACCGGGTTTGTCCCGCTATCTACGCTCTGTGTGTGTGTGTGTGTGTGTGTGTGTGTGTGTGTGTGTTGTGTGTGTGTGTGTGTGGTGTGTGTGTGTGTGTGTGTGTGTGTGGTGTGTGTGTGTGTGTGGTGTGTGTGTGTGTGTGTGTGTTAAGGTGTGCATGTTTTTGGTAAATATAAAATCAGTTCACAACATCAGTGTGCTGCAGAAATACACTGTTAAAAGTGGGCCATGGGGACTAAATATCCCAGCGTCTTTGCCCTGGGGCTATTAATTCAGAAAATAAACTTCTTACTTAGGCTGAAATTGCTCGAATAAGTGTTTTTTTTTCCCTCTGGTGCTTGTAGTGCGTTTTGATACAGCGGTCCATGAGAAAAGACACATCTACTAATGATAGAGGGTCAGCGTGTCCCACTGCACTGTAGAATAGCGCGTGTGGCGTGTTAGCATATTTATGTGCAGGAATAAGCATAAAACAAATTCACATCATAGTGTGTATGGTAAGTTTCTGACAGACTCTTTGATTTACTGACATCGAGACTCGACACTAAACTGTGTTTTATTAAAAAGAGGAGAGAAAGATGACAGGAAAGTTAGACGCTGGGGGAAGACAAATAAACCTGCTAAGGCAGCGATGCTGATGCTGTTAAACAGTCTGTGGGCAGAAAGGTAATAAAAGAACCAATAAAAGTGGCCGCGGATGGCACAAGAGAGGGAGAAAGATGAAGTAGACGTGAAGACAACGTAAAGTGTGATGGGGGGAGGATTGAAAGGGGGAAAAGAAAGGAAAAAACACCAAGAGTAGGGAGCAGAAAGTTGAAAACCAGGTTAGGGTTTTTGAACTTGTTGACAGTAAGTCCAGAGAGGTGTGTAGAATAAAGAATGAGACAGAAAAGACAAGAAATAAAGTGTCAGACACAAAACTGGATGGCTGAGGTCTCTGGCTGGCACAGAGATGGCCTTCGTGTTTAGACTCAATTACATTTACAAGTTCAAAAGTGTGTGTGTGTGTGTGTGTGTGTGTGTGTGTGTGTGTGTGTGTGTGGCTGCTGTGGCTGCAGAAATGCACTTTTTTTTGTTGATGCTGTTCCAGTCCCCCAGGAAAGCAAACATTTCAGACTGGTAGCAGAAGCAGTTTAATGTCTGTGGAAACATGAATTATGAATTAAAGCATGACATATTCTGCTAATGCACAAACCTCAGCCCTGTGAGGAATTTTAGCTTCCTGCTTCAAAACACTGGCCAGTTCAAACATGGTTCACGGCTGCAGCGCCGTCTTTGAACTAACCACTTCCTCAGCAGCTGCTGTTTCTGTACGGAGCTCTGATGGAAGGATGAGCTAGGACCTGTGTGTTTTGTTCAGATTATCATCAAGAAACCAGTTCATGGTTTGCTTTTCTGGAACTGAAGTAAAAGTCATGGTAATGAATAAAACCTGATTTGCATTGTAATTCCCAGTGAACAAATCATATTAAACCTCCATCCACGTCACTTTGCAAGCATTTTCTTGCATATTTGTGGGTTTTGTTTTTGCCTTTTCCCAAGCCCAATGCTTTGTTTTTGTAATATTATTTTTAGGGAAACGGCCTGATTATGCAGCCTTAAGTATTGTATTAATGCTGCACATTATCTCGGGGGGCTGTGTGAAGTGTCGGGCTTTCGTCCAGTTTGACAGACGTTTCCAAGAGAAAAGCAAAAACAATCGCAGCGCAATAAGAACAAAACAGCTTCAGAGACACGAGCAAACAACATTTTCCTGTAATGGAATTCATTTATTGCTACCCTTCAGGCAGAAACATGTTTTTCTTCTTGTTTATGTTGTAGCTTCACATGTTGAACTTTATACCTTGTTGGCACGACATTGGAAGGTTCTAAATGCATTTTCTCTACATGTAAACTGCACTAAATGAGGTCAAATCAGAATATTCCTATTTGGAACTGCGAAGGCTTCGGTGCACATTAAGTGGCTGTGGTTTAAGTATTTGATGTGTACGCAGCAGTTTTGATCTTTTTATTTTTAGCGTGGCCTAAGAGCGACGGAGCTCGCAGCTTGTTTACGTGATGACTTGTTGATTTATGGAAATGCTTAACCTTTTTTTTCACGATAAGCAAGCAGTCGGTATCCACATTATATCTTCTTTTGTATCTCAGTCAGCAAAACATGATTAATTTTTTAAAACGGCCAAACATTAGCTCATGCTGCCGTAGCCTAGCGCTCACGCCAACACACTTAACATGGATTTCGATGGAGATATCTGGTTTTCCAGGATTTAATTCCTGTAATGTTCATATTTCTAACAAGAGGTTGCTGCTCTCTATCACATTAGTCACCAGGAAATAGTCAGGAATACACGCTGAACAGGGTCTACGCACACACACACGCACGCACACAGACACACAATTTTCTCACATTTACAGATAGCAACCATTAAAATTAAAATTTGCATGGACATTCAGTACATAAATAAAGCCATCCATCCTACTTTATTCCTGCCTTCAGGCAGGAGAGGAGCAACACTCGGGCCCAGCAGGTCATTACCGGGCTAACATACAGTGACAGCCACCCGCACTCACATTCACACCTCAGGTCCGTTTAGGACTGTTGATTCACTTATTCCCCAAAAGCATGACCTTGGACTGTGGTGGGATGTGGGAGGATCTGGAGCGAAGCCACCCGGGCGCAGGGAGCTCCTGCAAACAAAAGATCCCCTGGACAGCAAAGGATTTCAATCGGGAACCTTAATTGATGTGTTTGTCAATTTCCATTTAGGAGTGGATGTGACAGAAAACTGACATGCAGATGATGAGAGTATCTTTATCCTGACCTTTTACGATCCAGACAATAATATATTCACACAATGCTTTTACATATAAGATATCAAAGGTTCCAGCAAGACCAGAATATCTGTCAGAGGCGCACATGCTGCTCAGTAGCATGCCTGCAGATGTTTGTGTAACTGTGTGTGTGTGTGTGCCAGAGCAACAGAGAGTCCGCCTGCGGGGGCTCTGGCCCCGTGCCTATCAGCTCTCAGGGATCAGTCCTGCCTGGCTGGCGTCTGTCTGTCCACTGCCAGGCGTAACGGGGCAGACCCTGGGCATACCCACTGAGGAGAGGCTGCTGAATCGTGCTCGAATCAGCCCAGAACTCTAATGGGTCATGTGTGGCTGCACCGCCATTGCTCATAGCTTTGAACTGAAAAAGGGGCAAGGGATTGATATTCAAGGAAAGATGGGTCAGGTCAGATGCTTTTTTGAGCATTAATTATATTTTCTAGCCTCTGTCCAGTGGAACAAATGTCTTTGAATAATTTGGTTCTGTTAATTACTCGGACTCGACGTGGCTTAAATAAAACTCAGAATTCAGGACTGTTTCTCCATCTTCCCTCATTAGAGTGTTCTTCTTTTAGGATTAATTATGAATAAATGTGTACACACTTAATGACTCCCCCAAGTGGGAAGGCTGAACAGAAAGAGTTGGAGTGTAGGTTTGTTTTCAGACAGAAAACAGTTGGTGCTCGATAAATGGTGGCATTTGTAGAGCAACATCTGGGCCCTGGGTAGATGTGGGGGGAGGAAATCATCCAAATGTTTTCTAATTACACAGATTCGAAGCGCCAGCCCCAAAGTTAAGTTATCAACTGGGTGGCAACAGAAATAGCAAAAGCAAATTATATTTCCAATACCGTTTGCCTTTGAGGCAAAAGGAGGGGAAAAAATATTGTTTGTATTTCTTTGAAGTTCTCATTTCGCAGCTCCAATATATCTTAGAAGGAACTTGAAAAGATTTTTTTTCTCTTTTTTTTAGAATCAATTTACTCTTCCAGCCATGAAATCAAGAGGGGGGCTGTTTATTTTGGCCCGTTATTTGGTCTGCCTCTGCTGTTGAGAACGCAACAACAGACACGTGCAAGAGGTTGATGATGAGCTTTTCATAAAATACATTTTTAGTGTCGCGACGACGTGTCATCATGTGCCTGAAGATTGTGAACGATTCGAAGCTCAGTGCTCCCTGATGGAAAAGAGAACTACCTGTTTTATATTTGAATATTTGTGGCTTGTGCTGCATTTCGCCTGTATCGCATTGATCTCTGCGTTTGCTTGTAATGTTTATCTCTACCTTCATCAGCAGCTGGCTTCTGCCTGGATAAAGCTCTGCTACCTCCTCGCTGTTGCCCCAGACCTCTACATTCCTGCGTATTTCTGGGGCCTGATCAGAAGGTGGAGGATTACTGTCCTCAGGGGTAGTAATGTGGCACGTTGATAAGCAGTGATCTTTTGGTTCTTCGCTTTAGAGTCAGCAACACATCAGCTTCTGCTGGGACAACCCATAGAAGTTGCTTCTCCCAAAAGAGAGGATGGCCGGCCTCAGAAGGACACAGTTCTGTCTCTGTGGAGATTCAGAAAAGCGCCTCGCCACATTTTTTCTCATGTCTGTGTGGCGGGTCGGGGAGACACGCTGGTAGAGTCAGCAGGTATCTCACACTCCTCCAGGTAAATCATGGAAATGAGGGCTGTCGATGCCAAACATACATGGAGCACCATGTTCTCGACGACTCAGTCGAGAGTGGAAGTGTGAGCTTATTCCTGTCTGTCACTCTCATGGAATGTTCCTGTTCCTGCTTTTGTGTACATTTACTGGATGCTGAGCTGTGTTGCGTCTACAGTTTCTCCTAAATCAGCTCGTTGATGTAGGCTAACAGTCTGTGTCAGTTTCATAGGTTGCTTTAAATCTCCCTCAATGATCTGAATAGTCCGCATTCCAGGCTGGCTAGTCCCAGGCTGACCCCAGTCACATAGAGCCCAGTAACATAGACTGATCCCCTCCTTCACACCTGTGCTTAAAACATCCCAGATGTGAAACAGTGAGGGTGCTCTAATATTTGACAGAGAAGCCGAGGGACAGGAAAATCAGTCCCTTGGGGCAGGTGCCGCGGGGCATCGGGGCTGCTGCAGCTGCTACGCTAACCACCGGTGAGGATAGCAGCAGCACGGGGCGACAAACCAGCAGCAGCTGATGACTGATACCATTCTTTAGCCGATTAAAGACGACAAAGCTAAACTGGACCAAAGACTCAGAGTCTTAACGCACTGGTGACGTGGTGATGTTGATGCTACAGTTGATGGCAACGAGCCACCTGGAGGTCTGCACATGACATGTTCATGTTGTCCAGATGCAGGTTTAAGGGAATTTTGAAAGTGAACTCAATCCACTTTTGTCCTCCTTAATTTTTAAGACATCGGTGTGCAATATGTCATATATTTACAGTCACATTTCTATTTCTATCGACTCATTCCTGCATCAGAACATCACTATCACGTGTGTAAATCCGACTGTACCTGCGCTCCCGCTTCGTTAACAACCTCAACTGTGGACAAGAGAAGAATGACGCCTGAGCCACTGAAGCTGGTTTTTTGAACTGTTTGCTCTGGAGATTGGACGCCCCCAGAGCAGTTGGTTTCCAATACCACGGACATTGCCTCGGCCAACAGGCTGAGAAAGAATTATTTCCGGATCTACTGACTTTGCTCCTGGGATGGGGGAGTGTGAGATTAGAAGTCCTCTCTCACCCCACAGAAACACAATAGGTTAAGGTACCTGCCGGCCTGTAGCTCTTCCGAACGCTCTTGTGATTCTCCTTTGTGGAGGTCACAGGACTAAAGACGTAGCTAATGTTATTGTTTGTCCCCCTTTTTACCCCATCGTCGGCCTTCCGTTCCATAGTTCCACGGATCCCATTAATCATATCCACAGCCACGGAAAGCACACACTGTCACTCATTATTTGCCCCCCCCCCTCCAATCACTCTCTGCTCCGTTAACTACGGCCCTCTGTACAACCTGTGTCTGCGTTCCTCGAGATCTGCCCTTCCTGGCTCTTTCCAGTGTTTGTCTGAAGTATTAGGTAGTTGTTGCCTCATTGGATGGAATTAATTGATTAAAACTATTATCCAATTAGTGCTCCCTCATGCAATTAATCAGCTGGCTGATGCTGGGCCGCTCCATCAGCCAGACGAAAGGCAGACAGATGCTTTGGGTCCGGTGGGCAATGAACCAGGACCTTCCTCTGCGTCGCACCACCTTCTCTCTCTCCTCTCTCTAATTTCCTTCCCTCACTGTTCCGTCCTTGTCCGCTTCACAGTGCACATTAAGAGACGTCGCAGTTGTTTCTGACAACAGCAGATCCTCCAGATCACAACAGCTACTTTTATTTAATTAAACCCACATTTCGCCTCTGATTTTTTTTGGTCTCTTTCCTCTGTCTGTCCGCAGGTCTGTCTGTTTCATGCCTCTGAATCACTGGTGGCGTTGTGATGGCCAAAGAAAACCGTAGCGCCTCTGAAGAATGAACTTTCCGATCCACTGGATGGCTCTGGAGGGGAAATTTCCCAACATCAAACAAAATCACCGACAATAAAATCAGATGACCTTTTTTCACTTGAAGGATTCTGCTTTGGAAAGTGAAGTCGTGACATTTTAAAGAGCAGCGCTGCCGTAATTTCAAGTGCAGCTTTGTATCGAAACCAGCAAGTGACAAAGCACAGATGAGTGGAATATATCTACATTTCCTGAGATTTTTCTTGAACAAGTGACCCGTTCCTTCAAAACTATTGATTTTTGAAAAACTTTTTTTTGTTTTGCACTATTTTTGTTCAAGCGTTTGACTGGACAAGAATAGGCGCCATTGTTACAGTGAAGCTGGACTATGCAGGCGGTAAAAATCAAATATGCTCCTTGACCTTGCTGTACAGTGTGCAAACAGTCTCTGATTATTTTGTGATCCCATGGATTTACTTTTGACTTTTTACCTAACTTCTTAAGTCTGCATCTGTTTCCTATAGGACAGAAGTTACGCAAACCTACCAGTTTTTCACACATCCCTTATTTTACATGAATTTTAATCTTTATTTAGTTCTCAAAATGGCTACTTCTTGGACTGCAGGGGTTTGGACACTGTTGGCAGCCCTGGGGCTTCTTAGTGTTTGCCGTTTTGGTTATTGCGAGGCCTCAAGGACTAGTAGTCCAACCTCAGGAGGGAGGAAAGAGGACCACGGACCCTCATCCCTAGAACGCGTTAAGAGAGGTTGGGTGTGGAACCAGTTTTTCGTGGTGGAGGAGTACACGGGCACTGAGCCGCTCTACGTAGGGAAGGTAAGACGCCCTTTTTGTTTTTATCCCTCGTGTGTTTCTGTAGCATTTTTGAAAGCAAATTTCTGAACCTCTACATTTTTTCGGAAAATCGCCCAAAAAGTTCCGTATTCGACTCCAACAGACCTAGATGTTCCCCAAAGACCACGATGTGTTAAGTATTCTCGTCATCCACGTTGACGCAAACCACACAAAATATTGCGCAACGTTGACAGGCAGAGTTAAGTTGATGTAATTGCACTAACACGGTAGGTTTTCCATGTAACAGACTCAAACTAATATGCTCTTACTGTAATCGCAATTGAATAAACAGCAAATGTGCAATAAAGTGTTTATTTTTATGATCTCGCAAACCAGCAGCTTAACATTAAAACACCCACAGTTATTCTGTTAATGTTTGAGATATTATATCCATCCATCCATCCATCCATCCATCCATCCATGTAAGTAAATGTTTGCTTCATTTTTAAAAAATATTTGGTTTTATGTATTAGATTTTCTTCATGTATTTGATATTTGCATCGAACCATCCTCTGTAAGTACTGTCAGCGTTCCAGTGTGGTTTCATAACAGTAAAACTCACCGAACGTCTCACCGTTGCTTTTGTCGAGTCACGGTGGAGTCGGTTTGTTCCAGCGTCTGTCTGCCCTTCTTTGCTGTCCTAGTTTATAATTCATCAATTTTGTGTTTGTATCAGTCCATTTCATCCGACGTCACATTTTCATTGAATTTTCTTTCACAAAAGCAGATTTACTTTGCCAGTGTTACTCTTGTGGGAGCTAAATTTTGTTTTCTGATTTGATGACGCCTTCTTCTCGGTTTCAAAAGAGACTTTGGGAAAATGGTTGTGCTTTTCTGCAAATGAAATCTGCTTCCTTTTTGTACTAGACTCACACCTAAAGACTTAGAAATCTCGGCAGAGTTGTCCCTCCTACACACCGCTGCTGCCTGTGCCCCTGGCTGGAGTTTTAGTAGCTGCCTCTGTAGTACAACTCCAGCAAGCCATTTGTTATATTGGGTTGAAAATGACAATTACAAATTCCCAATTCATTATTTTAAAACAACACATTTTGCATCTTGACAGTAACACAAAGGTGCTGAGTGCATTTGTGATTTTTTTTAAATGCACGTGCATGTGCTCAAGGGGTGGAGGGCAGATTGTGTTTGATAAGAATCTATTAATCACATAATGTGTGAACGTAACACCAACTTTTCACCTCCACAGAGAAGCAAATTTCATTAACATGACATTCTAAGAGTGTGTCAAAGTGTGAGTAATGTGCAAAAAGCCCTGGTTTACACGCAAATACTCTCACTGTCAACCAGCAGTGGAACCCTTGGTCCCAGCCCACTTATTTCCATCCACATAATCTAAAAATATGAAGGGAAAATGGCCCAGAGTTTATATTAACAAAATTTATCAGGACAGGTCTGAAAACATCCAGTGGTAGATGTGAGTTTATGTATCACAACATCCAAATTGAGCCTTTCCTTTCTCCTTGGTGAAGGTAAATGTAAAGAATAGGAAGCATGTCTCCATTAACTCTTTTTTAGAAGTGTCACGAAAAGTAGGAACCACTTACCAACCTGAAAAAAGGTACTTCAAAACTGAACATTAAATTCACGAAATATAAAATGTATGAGCATTTGCTGAAGTTCCATTCCATAAACTAGATAGAGCACGACTGAGGATGACTCCGTTGCTTTTGTCCTCTCTGGCGTCTGCACCCCTCGCTCTGCTATCACCATGGTGACCCGAGAAGACAGGCGGTCTCCGCGGTACGAGCTCTGACTGAGACTCGGAAGCTTGATACGTTAGCATTTTTAATAATCTATCGCTAAAATTACAACATAATTTAGATAGACATGCGTATTATGGCTTATAATAACCTTATCATGCAAATGGCTCTGTTGTTCTCTTCTGAGGAGGATGTCATTTATACAAATATTGGAGTAGGTCACCTTCTGTTATCTACACTAATGCACTTTGATATTCAAATTGATAGCTTTGTTTCTACCTTCACACCTGTTTGAGACCTCTGGGGTCTTCTGAGTCACTACTGTACACATTGCTGTCATATCTTAAAATAGGGTAAAGCGGTATTGATGAACTGCTGCAGCCCATCACGTTGCAGTGGACTGCACGCTCTCGGGATGCAACTACGACCATCATTTCGGTCCCCCTCCGCATCAATGTTTTTGTGTGCTGCTTCCTGATATGTGGGTTGCTGTGTCAACAGGGGCGTTTGCTGAGTGATTGTGGACACTCTAGTTGGGACGGGGCTTGTTTCCCTTCTTAAAATGACAACCTCAGAAACACTCCACCGTGGTCGTAGTTTAAGCACAACGGCAGAACCTCTGACGAAGACACAGAGAGCAGTAAAAGTATATAGAATCTATCTCCTTCGTGTGCTGTGGGCTTTTTATTGCAAGTGGGTGAATGGTGATGCGTTTGTGATCAGCTTTTACGAGATAACAGCTTCATTCTTACAGTATAAACAAGAAGAAAAAACAATTCTGCTTTTCAATCAGATAACAGCAGGCAATGAAAAAGATGTGCTTTGGGTCTCATTTGGACTGATTTGTAATTCAGTGAAAACATATGCAAATGTCCCTGGTACAGTGATGTCGGCATAACAGCCTTGAGTAAAAATTGCGTTCCCTTGTTCCGCAGCGCATTTGAGAACCTTCCTTTGTTGTCCTTTTGTTGGAGGAGAGTGGGCAGTGAGCAAAATTCATTTGCCTTGAGGTGAAATGAAAAGAGAATATTAATGCAGCCCGTCTGGGATTAATTGAAGTCCCACATCAATCTCGATACCCTCGATTCTAATCAGTTCGATATCACAATTGACCGACTAACTGGGTGTTTATCGATCCCGCCATCGCTGCAAATGAATAGAGATGTCGTCCACTCTTCTACGGCATAATTATCCTGCACTCATTATTTAGCTGCCATTGGGATTGTGTTGTGGGATTGTGTTGCATCCCTGCTGGTGAGGCCAACAACGAGGCTCCCGGGATCTGCTCTCCGGCTGCCAGGGGACGGTAGCCAGAGAGAAAATGAAGGGATGGAGCGACAGAAGAGGGAAGGGTAGAAAAGAAGGGAGGCATCACAGGGACTTGTGATTCATTACTGGAGAGGGTGCCAGGGAAGGCAGTGAGCTGATGTTAAAGGGCTGAGAGGAGCTCGAGGGAGAGCCACAGCAGGAGGGAGCGAGAGATGATTTTATTAATACAATTATCTGGAGTTATTGCACTTCAAGTGACGAGGGCACATACCGACCCAATCACTGCTATTAATGGTGTGCGAGTCCCCGCATAACTGCTGCACCTTCACGCGTGCCGAGTTTTCTATATCAGCGCTCGAATTTGAGCAGCAGCATAATATTAAAGTCTGCTTCTGCCGGAATAGGCATGGCTGCATTTTAAAGGCTTATATTTGACACAAGAAAAAAAGAAATAAATATTAACTCTTAGATCCAATAATTGACCATGGTGACCAACAAAAGGGTTGACAATCAGATTTGAGATTTTTCAAGACTTTCCACTACCTTTTGAAATGACACTAAACCTGTCTCATCCATCCGTACGCTGCTGCTAATGGGGAGCTGGATCACGGCGGCAGTAACCTAAACAAAGAGGGCTGGATTTTCTCCCTCCCCGGTCCCTTCTGCTTATCCAGCATTTTCTCGAGGCCGTCCTCCAGTAAATCTCACAAGGATGGCCTTCTCCCCAGATACCTGCCCCACCTCATCTGGCTCCTTATGATGCAGCGCCTCTCTTATGAGCACCTCCTGCATGACCAAGCTTCTCACCATATCTCTGAGAGACCACACATCCTGCGGAGGAAACTCATTTCGGACACTCGTATCCTTGATCTCTTCTTGCGGTCACTACTCATGGCTCATGACCATAGGTGGGGGTGGGAACTATGTCTCTTTCTCCATTGTCAAGAATAAATGCAGAAACAAATGCACTACTGGTTGTCTTCGTGGAAGTTGAGTTTCTATTTTTAAAGAGTTGAAGCTGCATAAACAATCAAAGATGGAAAGATTACACTCTGTCATATCTGCCCTTCTGCAAATGAATTAAAAATAAAATCCATAAAGTGCCCCCCTCTTTTGCTGATAACTGTCCTCAAATATGCCGAGAGAAAAAAGAAATGCAAACACTAGCAGCATAAAACACAGAGTCGTATTGTCTCTTGGATGCTCCTCAGCCTCTGACTGCGAGGTGCTCATTGGGCATCTCACGTTGCGCAGCGATGCGCAGCAATCACACAATTTGACCATATCGCTCAAAATTCCCCCCCCTCCACAAGAGTGGGGCCCCTCTCACAGTGCCTGTTCTGCGCCCTGTATTGGAGCACCAATCTTTGATGAAGATGGATCCCTCAAAGCAACATAGTGACAAAAAACTCACGATGGGACTTTTGTCGTGAGTCTTGGTCCCAACAAAATGAAATGTGTTGCATAATGAATGGTGCATTATGCATAATTAAATCACGTTAATGTTTGATGGCCGTCATTTGTTTCTTCTTTACTGTATCGCCAAATGTATAAATGTGTGCTTCCTTTATAGATAATACTAAAAAGACACAATTGCTTATATTTTCTTTACTTAGGTTTTATGTGAGGCCAATTACTTTAACGGGTATTTCAAACATTTTTATATGTTCTTTTGTGTCCTTAATGCTGAATGTCAACAGCTTATTAGTATTTTCAGCACTGGGTTGAAACATCACCTATTGCTGTGAACACAAGGACAATCTGAAACTTATTTGCATGCAAAATACCATTTGATGTAGTTTGGTGCTGAGCAAAACAGGTCAACGCCAAAAGAAACTTCATTTGTTAAAATCAAGGGTAACAGAAGTGTCACTGAAGGAGGGTGAATTTTATTTATATAGACATACATTTGATTTTTTATTTAGACCGAAAAACATTTCCCTGTCTGAAGATGGTGTGCAGATGTTAAGGGTTGTAAACCCAAGAGCAGAACTAAGTGTGTGGGAGGGAGGGGGAATGTGATGAATGTTAACTGATAGAGTTGCTAATACAGGAAAGGTTCATCTGGGTTAATTATTATTGAGTTTTCAAATATATTCTGTTAGCAGGAATTCTGGAAACATCTTAGTTTCAGGATGTGTGTTGAGGTTAACACAGTGGGACCTGTAGCTGACAGCTAGTCACCCTGCACACAACCTTGAACCATAAGTTCTAATTGTAAAGTTATATTTTCTGAATATCATGCAAATATCACTTGGTTTGACCCAGTTGCTTTAAGCATGCTGGATAAATGAGGATGAACTAGACTGCACATGAATTGAGTGGTTTTGTCCTGCGTGTCTACCTCCCTTTGGAGCCTTGTGGCTCCATCATTGAGATTTCTCTCCTCCCTTGACTCCCCTCTCAATTTCCCCTCTGCTCTGCCGTCATTTACTTCTTTATTTATTTACTTCTTCTTTCGCCCTCCCTGCTGGTAGCCGTCTCCACCTCGGCTCCCTCTGATGCAGTCACCTTGTTAACACTTTGAAGCTGTTAAGATCAGAAAGCTTGACAAGCTGCAGTGAAACGTTCCAGGCTGACTCCTGATTACACAGACTTAAATATAAGACAGCCAATTTGCTGCATGCTTAAAACCCTCAATAAGCCAAGGATCCACTGCAGCCCATATTCTCCTCCCCGCTAAGCCAAATAATGTACTTTTTTGCTCCCCTCCCGTTACACAATTACAGTTAAAATGGAAATGTGAGACTTTTGTCTGAGGCCCTGCAAGACATTCAATGCTGAATTATCATTTAGAGTTGATGCTTCCACCAAACAGCTGACTCCATGACTTTCTGTCCCTGAGTCACATGTTGTCACCTTCAGCACGTCGGCCCGCGGTGACAGTCGGACAGTGACCCTAAAGTGAACCCAGCAGGGCATCGGCAACCTCTTTCTCCCCTGACTCACTGCACACTCTCAGCTTTAAAGCCTGTGGGTTCCACTTATTGCTACTTTAATAAAGTTTCACTTAGACCCACATTGTGACTCACTTCTAAACAGTAACAATAGTTTCTTTTGAGTTTTACAACAAAACCCCACACACTCTAGACCAGACTGGCCAATAGTGGATTCACAGTAATAGCCCATGTACACATTCATTATTGATAGTTATTTCAGAGCCCCTACCTTCCTGAACAGGGTAACAATCATATCCATTATCTGACGTGCTGCAAGCGAGAAAGCGTATTAGCTTCATCTTTCTGGCTGAAATACAGCCTGACCCAGCTGTATTGTCAGTCCACGTCCCACTGAGTTGCAGTTATGACGGTGCACCGCTGGTGCAGCCATTTGGGCGAAGAGTATCCCATATTGACTGTTGCTCTGCACAAATCAATTGGCTATGACATCAGGACTTGTTTATTATTCCGTACAGTTTTCAGGTCAACTATAGAATGTGTGAGGAAAAGAAATACTTTATAAAGTTGCTACATTAAATCTGCTTTATTTTTGCAATTTCCATGTGATACGTAAAATGTACAAATAATTAGGCCTCCCTTGTTTTGCCCTTGTCTGCTTTATGATGTTAAAACAAGACGTTTTCACCCCTGGTTATGCTTTTTGTTATTTGATTGACATTTGAGGTTTGACCTTTAGAATGTAGAAAACAACTTAGCAAAGCATAGTGAGTGTGTGTGTGCGTGTGCATGTGTATGCGTGTGTGTGTGTGTGTGTGTGTGTGTGTATCAGGCTGCCAACCTGAATCACTCCAGTGTGGATAGAGTGACAGACGGATAGAAATATTGAGCCTGAGGGGGGGTAGTCATGCCAGCAGAATGATGCCCCCCCCCACCACGACGTATGTACGCTTTTACGTCGTGTGTTTGGGCGGGCACGTGCACTCTGGGTAGGACCTTGCAGTGTGCCAGCATTTGTGCCGTTGAATTAACACCTGATGACAACATTTCACACACAGCCTTTAGTCAGCGGAATGTCCTTTAGAACTGCTGAGAGAGGACAAGAGAGGAATTTGTGGTGGTAGTCATCCACCCGTGCACCTTAGTGGGTTTTTTATGATTATTATTGGATGGCGCACAGTTAGGACCATTGGGACTGCTTTTATTGTAACTAAAATATTGATACTTTCAATGTCCCGGGCAGTATATCTTCTCGGGGTGTTCGTGTATTTGTCTTCAGGATGGTGGGTTGAGGAAAAAAGCATAAAAAATGAAGGGGGAATGGATGTGGGCTGCAATATCATGGCACCGCCTTGCATTATTCCACAGTTTTACGACGAATACTTAATGAAAACCCCCGCAAGGTTGATGGAAGCCCATATTTAATTAAGCCTTTATAAAATATTAACCACGGAGGCCGGGGTGATTTCCCCTCTCCCCGGGTCTGCTTAGTACATTGAACCACAGTTACACGACGTACACAGTGGTGAATTATAACTCTGGATAGAAGGTAAGAGAGGGACAGAGAGCAGGACTAGTGCTCACTAAAGAGCCAAAGGGGATGTTGGGATGAGGGACCGATGCTGCTCATATTGCTGCCTCTGGAATGTCTTCTAATCACATTAGGGGGGAACTATAGCTCTGATTTATAAGAGCTCTTTTAAGTTCACTTCACAGCTCTGGCACCTCCGTGTCTCCAGCTATAACAATCTTTGAAATGACTTTGATCTTCTAGTTTGGGCTTCATCCTGTGAAGGGCAAAACACACAGGAAAGGTGTATATCATCTCAAGAACTTGCCCCCCCCCCCCCCAAGCGACGGTAACTGGGCTACAGGGAGCTGGAAAGCTGCAATTGCTCCTTGGATGTGAGGGAAGAGCAGGAGAAAGGTGCTAATCCCTTGTGGTTGTGGCCAAGTACAAGTGACTTGGAGCAGTCACCGTTGCAGAGCTAAAACAAGAAAATCTCACGCCCAATGAGTGACATGATTAAAAGGGAAATGTCCACGCTCTCGTTGTGCTGAACTTTCATCTGCATGCTGTGTGGCCCACGCTGTCTTGGTCACGCTACTCTGATTTCTGCCCTCACACGGGGGAAGATGGCACTGACACACTTGTGATCACCCCCCCTCTGCAACTGAGGGTCACAGGTTCGTGCTGAAATGGGGCCGTTTATGGGAAAAATGATATTACGTAGCATCACAACTATTGTGCTTCATTCTTGAACGCATGAGCATGTTTAGAATTTTTGCATAGCTCTCTATGGTTAAACTGTGAGTCCTGTTTAAATTAGGTCAATCTCATTAGTTTTTACTAAATAAGCAATAAAAGGTTGCAAGTTCAAAGTGGTTAATCTAACATTCTTTTGTAATGTACATGATGATAAATGAAGACCAAACATTGGGTGTTTGGACAAGAGTTGTCTTGGACTGGAGCTGTTTTTGACCAGGGTGCAGGGTACCTGTCGCCAAATGTTCTGTTCTTCTGCATTGTGACTGTTTTTGTCCAAATCCTACCGAAGCGCAGAGAAATGTTGCATCCAACCAGCAGGGGGCGCTAAACACTTCACTTTTAGGGAGCTTTAAGCTTCAATATTGCCCGAAACCACTCCCTAATCCCTTGAGTGAGAACTGCTGTGCTCTATTTAGATCACTCATAATATATTGTATCCCATAATATATTGTAGTCCCCAAGTAAAGCACTTCAGTTGATCCCTAACTAAGTATTCCATAATTCCATCGTCTCACTGGGCCAAAAGCAAGAAGCTAGATGTTTACTGTCCATTTTCATTCATCATTAAAAAAAAGTGTGTCCATAAATAATATGTGATTATTTTGTTTTGGTTTCAGATCCACACAGACTCTGACGAGGGTGAGGGCAACATCAAGTACACCATCTCTGGGGAAGGGGCGGGCTCCATCTTCATCATTGACGAGCTAACGGGAGACATCCACGCAACGGAGAGACTGGACAGGGAAGAGAAGGCCTTCTACACCCTCCGGGCTCAGGCTAGGAACCGTCTATCCGACGATCCCCTGGAACCAGAGTCAGAGTTTGTCATCAAGGTGCAGGACATTAACGACAGCGAGCCCAAGTTCCTGGAGGGTCCCTATATCGGCAGCGTGGCGGAGCTGTCGCCCATAGGTAAGGCAAGAGTCATGTAGGGCGCACGGACGTGGATCATCTGGATAGCTGTTTCAAGCTCAGATGTCCCAAAGGTAGAAATTCTGTCCAGAATTACCAGTTCTAATACAGCTATAGCCATGATTCATAGGCTCGGCTCTGTAGAGTCATACTTTTCCCTTGAGTCTAAAATGCCAAGAACGGCCATAGTGCTAAAATATTTAATGTGTCTGTAGAGACAGAAAAAAGGCAAAAAAAGAAGCAGACAGGAGATAGGATGGAAACAACTGTAGAGTCAGAGGATTTATCGTGGAGGAGGAGGACGTTGGATGGTGATGTGAAGATTCCTGTCTGGAATGGGGGGGGGGGGTTAGCGGCACCCTGTAGTTACAGGGAGGGGGAGGAAAATGAAAGGCGGCAGCGCAATCATATGACGGGTGGAGGGGGCAGCATGCGTGACTATCGGCTGAGTTTTGTGGCTGCGTCCTGACACACCGTTACGAGCAGAATGACGAGGGGGAGGATGCAGGTGTAAGCAGCACCGGCTCAAAGGCAGAGTGGAGCAGACAGGTGGATGTGGGTGGGGGGGGGCTTCATTAACATGAAATCAACGTCAGGCTGGTCTCTGATGTACAGCAAACAACATCCTTTTTCGATCCGCTCGGCAGTATCACAATAGCACACAACAATGCACGGTCACTAGGATGTGTGTGTCCGCGTCCATAATGAAAAGGATGAATAGGTGGTGGGGGTGGGGGGGCAGGGGGGGTCAAACCTGTTTGAGCCCCATTGAAAGTAATTCCTGCTGCCTCAGCGTGATCTCAACCGTGGCCTTTTCATCTAAAAAAATAATAACAATAATAGTGTGAGGGTGTTTTGGGGCTAATTTGAAAGGCGGCAACAAAAAGAAAGGAAAAGAGAAGGATGAAGATCGATATAAATAATGCAATTTTGGAGAGAAGCGCGACAGGGAGAGTGAAAATTGGAGTCAAAGCCACCCTTTGTTAATGCTGGTTAATGTTATCTTAATGATCAGGGCCCATCCACTTTGGCTGCTGACCCTGTTGCACCACAGTCAAATTATGCACTAAATGACTGCACAGTTCATGTTTTAAACATTGTAGAGCACTAGCCCTAATGAGCTAAAAGCAAGTGCTTAGTCAAGCGTTCTCCAGCTCCGTCCCATTCCTCTTTTTGTCTTTCTGTTGCTTTCCGTGTTGAACATCGGCTAACACCAGCAGTATTTCCCGACATGTCCGTGATAAGGTCAAAAGCGCAGCGACCATATTAATTAAAAAGCAGTGACAACAAGTTGCCTCGCTGGCGTGACGTTGACGAATCGCCGAAACGGCGTGTGAGCATTTTGCATGCAGCCGCTCGTGTCCAAAAGACTGAAGCAAAGATGGATGTTTATTCCATTAGATGATATGTGATCATTACAGTCTTGTCAGAATGTCCTGCCCGGTCTTTGGCTTCCACTAAACTATTTTCTTAGCTTTTGTGAATCCCCATGTGGGCTTGGCGGGGGGGATTCTTAATTATATCGAAGAAAAAGGAGCACTATTTTGCACATTATTAAATCATTAAAATGCACTTAAATGCTATCAGGTGATGGGGGTGTCACATTTCTGAGCTCCAGAGATTTTGATACAGTATATTTACATTTACTGTACTTGGGGTGGTTTTGTTCCAGATTGTGGGCGTTTTTGTGGTCACTGGTGGATTCCCTTGCACTGCTTTCATTCTCCAGCCATGAGGTCCTCTTGGTGTTTTCTGCTCCAGATATTTCCAGTCATCTGAAGCAGGCTTGGTTTTGTGTTTTGTGCGGTGATGGAAGCGGGTTGCTAGCATTAGATATACTGGTGTTATGCTTACTGTGCTGTTTTACAGCCCACTATAAAGCAAAAATACCTAGCATGACGTGAGGTCATAATAGCAGGAATGTAATAATTCAGCGGGGGAAGCATTTTCATTTTTACTTATCGCCCCTGTCATGTCGCTGTCGTGCTTCTGCAGCCTCCCGGTCGCTGCCTAATTCGTTTGTGTAGACTTGCTTTTTGTCGATGTGGCTATCTGTGGTTTTAGCATGTACTGCCAGAAATGTAAAAGAAAAAAAATCACGTACATAATCTTCTCCAGGGTGTTTAAATTAAAAGGAGAGGTTAAACAAAGTGGGGGTAGCAGAGATGGTGATAAAGTACGAGGGCTCCGGCTCCGTCTTGCTCTGGAAAAATGTTCAGCTAATGAAATTGAAGTCCTAAATCAAATTTGCAGTTCATGAGTGATCGAGTGTTGCGTCGAATGCTGCTTTGAGAACCGCGGTTTTAATGTCCGGAGATAAACTAACACGGATGGAGATGCTGCGGAACCTTAATGTGTCCTCTACGGCTGTGGAAATTAGCGGGTAGAGGGCGTCCGGAACAAGCGCACCGTTGCTCAGGGATCCTGGCATTAAAAGTCCGACGGGTAGGATTTCAATTATGCCGATTCCAGGATCTGAATACCTGGCCTCCATCCCTACCCCCCATCAAGAGTGACACAACTGTGGTGGCTGCTGGGAAACAAGACTGAATTTTCCACAAATAGCTACTCCAGAGATTTGGTGTTTTTTAGAGTACTACTACAAACATGCCAACATTCAGCCGTTACTGCTTGCTATAATTATACTGATCACTCAAATTACAGCCATATAGGTCATTCATTATTTTGTCATTTGCATGATTTTTGTTATTTGGATGACTTCTGTCATCATGGGATAAAAAGTATATTTATTTCTTGAACTACACTGAAGAGGGAGCATCAGTGCATGAATCATTAACTGTATCAACAACTCCTCTGTTTGTGTAGTGCCGTAAATCTGGTCATCGCACTCGTCCCATTTTGGGAAATAGAAAAGCATCTGCAGCCGCGATCGCTCGCCGTTAGGAAGACACCTAAAGCGCGCGAGTTTACGTGACTCCAAATGATAAATGTGTGACCGCTTTATCCTGTGATCATGTTTGATACATTGCTGAGGGTGGTATCGCTGTTAGAAATGTCCGTAAGTGAAGGAAAATCCAACTATAATGGAAAATTTGTATCGCCTGTTAAGTAAGACAAATGCATTTTTAATGGTCTTACATTACCTTTATGTTGCCTGGTTAAGGAGGACAAGATGCTTTAAAATGTTAGATTTATTTGAGATAAGTCTGTTTGATTAATGGTCAGATCGTCTTTCTGTCAATTAATATTGTCCCTTTATGTTTAAAATGATAAGAAATTTCACCCACCATCAATGGTTATGGTCATTAGAAAGTTTTCTCCCCTTTTCGTCTAAAATAACATCTTTATTTGGAGCGCTCCGGACAGGCGTCCTGAGAGACCGGGATTATTATTACAGAACTGCAGTGCAAAGCAAGAACGGTGTACTTCCTGGAGATGGAGGAATGTGCTTTCCTTCTTTTTTCCATTTAATAATACTATAAAAGCAAAAAGGTAACAGTGAACCAGAAAGTGAAAATACACCACTTTTACAAACCCTAATTACCAGGAAATTACACCGAACATTTCTCACAAAGAGCGACAGACCCCCACGGAGCTGCAATCATGTGCACGTCAGCCGCAGAGAAGTCTGAAGTGTGAAAGTCTACCATCGCCCAGCTTTTGGATAATCAAAACTGCCATCAAAGCTGGCTAATAGCACACTTCTCATTTGTTCTGCATAATCAAAAGTATTTGACATATAAGTGCACAGAGCATTTTGGCACATTGCGGGATGGAATCAGCCAGTCGGGCCACCAACCCAAATGACGAACAGTTCCAGCACATGCAGCCCTTCTCTGACATGGTTTGTACTTTATTTAAGTGATTTACCCTTGGAGCCCTCGAATGATCAGCTTTGTGCTGTATATACTTTCATCTATTTTGAACCATCGGTTTGGGCACATTATCAGCGTCTTTCAGCCAGAAGGTTGTGTGTTTGATCCCCAGGGAGAGTAATTGACAAAAGTATTTTATTAGTTTAGGATTTTATTGGTTTAATCTTGGCAGATCTATTGGCAGCTTGGGTTTCAGTAGATAAACATTACTGTTCTCTTTATAAACCGTTTTTCCTAATAATTTAATATGCTACTATTTTAATCTCTGTGCTACGCAGTTAACAAATTAAGTTTTAATATTTTCACGAACATGGCTTGTTTGCTTCTTTCTTTTTCATCTCTCCAGTTCCTCCTAATACGTCCAAGTTTTCCCTCTGTGTGTGTGTGTGTGTGTGTGTGTGTGTGTGTGTGTGTGTGTGTGTGTGTGGTGTGTGTGTGTGTGTGTGTGTTTTATGGATCGAAGAAAGTGATTTTCCTCCTGGTAGATGTTTTGTGTTTCTGCTGACTAATGGTTATTTTACTTCTAGACGTGCGCACAGATGATCCGACTGGGGAGATTTGTCTGGAAATTGTCCTGTTGTGACTGAAAACCAGCCTTGGTTCCTTTTTAACGTGTTCGCACATGTAAACAAAAATAATAAATAAAGAAATATTTATCGTGGCTGGCGAATGGAAATGGAAAAATCCCGCAGATTTCCTGTGATGCTAGATATAGAGTTTGGAATTTAGCACAGTTTTCCTGTCGTCCTAATCTTAATGTTTAGACGCTTATAGGAACCCCCCCCCCCCCATGTTTATGTTTTGCAAAGCCTGAACATTAATATTTGAACTGGATCCATCTTTTTTTTCTCTTCCCCTGCCAAAGTAACTGTTCAAATATTTATCTGGCTTTGAACTCGGTCTCAAAAGTTTTGCAAACTCAAAGCACTAAAGGGATATCGTTTGTGTTGCGTGGCTCCGTAATGAGAGTTACGCAGCGTTGCAGCCTTCAAAAGGTTAATCTAATAAACACAATATCAAGCAGACAAACTGCAAAGAAGTCATTGGCACCGGAGCCTTCGGCCTAATGCGTCGTTTTTATATCGTGATAATAAAACACACTTTCCACTATTAATTCACTATAACGGTGTGTTAAATCTTGCATACTAACTCCTCCACCAATCTGCCAATTTCCTTATTTTATTCCTGAATTTTAAATGCCAGGAAACCTCTGTCCATGCAGTCATTAAAACACAAGCTGGTTCCCTTCTGGCAAAGACGGGAAGGGGAGGAAGATTTTGGAAAAGGTGTGTGGGGGAGGACTGGAAGAGGGAAGAGTATATTAGCAACATGGGGGGTGAACAGAAGTTAATCCTGTGATTGATGTGGTTCTGCCATCGAGCACTGCAGGACCTCCGCTTGGCTGCGATGTGACAGGACGCGACACCCGCGCGCTGGCCTCTAACCTCAGGTAACACTGACTGACAAGTCGGGGTCCAAACAACAGCAGAGCAGGCAATAAGCAGTCAGACAGGTGACATCAAGCTGACAACAAATAGCTGTTATCTAGCAGCCGAGGCTCCGTATCGCCATGCAACGCAAACCGCCACAGTTACTGTCAGGTTGGTGTGATACGCATCATATTATCTGTTAAAAGTAGCAAAATATTAAGTCTAGTTTCAGGGAGATTAAACACCCTAGCGCCTGAGGTCACTTTGCTTTTCTGAAATGCACCGAGGCACCTGTGCTATCCCCATCTGTAGAAAGTCCAGCTATAGATTTTAAAAAAAATGTACATCTATTGCTTGTAGAGCAGGAGTGATTCTAGGATGCAAACAATCTGCTTGATGCCATTTTGAGGTGTCGCTTACATGCGCACCCTTCTGGTCCTTCGTGCCCACTGATGACGCAATGAGAAACATTTGATTTATTGCATATTTGATAACTTTTATTGGATTCGGACACTCCAGCGGTGCTGTTGTTAGCACACCTGCCTCAAAAGAAGATGGTTTCTGTGGATAATAGTTCATTTAGAGGTCTTCAAAGTAAAGATACATGTCCTGTTTCCAACTACACGCGTATATTTGTGTCTCTCTCCTTCTTGCCCCAGTACGGTTAATATGAGAAATGCTTTCAATTCTGCTTAAGTCAGATGTCTACCAGAGGCTTGAAGTAATAATCACCTAGTCTGTTGCCGGGGTCTAGAGAGGTTGCCCAAGAGGCTACAAATTGATGCAGTCATCATTAAGATTGTCAGGCCCTGTCATGGCAACAGAGGATGGGACATTGGGAGCAGCAAGTCTAAAGGAGGAAGCAATGCAACAAGGCAGGAGCGATTTCCAATCGATTCCCTCCGCCCATTTCAACTTAAATTCCCCCGCTGCATGATGGGATCGACATCAGTGCCACAGTACCTGCAGCAGTGAAACTGATGAAGGTCGTTCTTCAGCGCTTCTTCCATAAAACCTCACTGGACGATCATAGAAGTCTTGTTAAGTTAGCATGGAGAGCTCTGCCTGTTAACTCCGAACTCCATTCTTACTAATTTGAGCATGACATTTTTCATGAACACAGCACAGTACTCCCACCTGACCGGCTTGCCTTAATACTAGAAGAGACCATGAAAGATCCAGACCAGCAGGTTCTGATCCCAAGGGGGCGGGCCCAGACTCACAGAACCTGGGAAACAGTGTGTTCTATCACAGAAAGCCTCCAGCCTTGGCCAAACTCCATAGATAGTGTCTCGTGATTTTTCAGATCACGTAACGCTACACGGAGGAATTATAGCGTATTGATGGTGCTGATGCACACCACTGACCAGGGTCATTCCTGTAAGAACCAAAATGACGGGCTCCACACTCGTGATGAGACTGGAACCTTTCTAATGACAACTGAATGACATTTCAGGGAGAGAGACGTGAGCTCAACGCTCCTCTTGGCTGACAGCTTGGCTGAACCTCACAAAAATACTTCAAAAAGCCAACACCTAAATAAAACCACGTCTGAGCCTCTCCAAAATATAAATTAAACATAGGTAAGCACTCCTCCCCGGTGCCAGAACCCCATCTTCATTAATCTGTCAACCGACATCAGACACTTTCACTAACATCTCTTCATCCAGCTGCATCAGCCAGGACTGCTCAAAACTCCGCTCCCAACCAGGACATTTAGAGGAAGCTTTGTCCCGGGCGTCTTCGTGGACATCTCTCACTCAGTCCACATTCTGTTTGTCCTCCTTCCTGGCCAACATTAAGCAGTCAGACCCACCTGAGACCTTTTTTTCCCCGCTGACCGCCTCCTTACTGAACTCTACATCTCACAAACTGTAATCTATTACCTCCACAACACTGCCGAGGGTGACAATGTGTGTATCTATTTACATCCTTGTGTATCTCCCACACTCTGCCTTTCTATCTGTCTGTCCGTCTGTCTGTCTATATCTATCTCTATCGGAAAAGTAAAAAAAAAAAAAATCCATCTTTTTTGGGCATGAATCAGGCTGAAAAGATTTAACTTTTCCACCTACAAATCACTATATGATCTGATCTATTAGAAGTCACAGTTTCGAGGGATTACAAACGTTTGATTTTAAATTTAGATTCTCTGGCAAAAAAAAAAAAATGGGGGAAAAAAGTGTCGCTAAATCCCCGACGGGATCTCAGAGGGGATCAATGTAAGCAGGCCATTGGCTTATATGACAAGACGGCTTTTCTCTTCACTGTGCACTTCATTCCGTCCCACCCTCCATCCTCTCTGCACCTCTCTCTTCCCCTCCTGAGCCGTTTATGTGGATGAGAGGGGAATGAATCATAGGAGAAGCAGGGAAGAAATAACTTTTCATGTGAATACACCTCAGCTTTTATGGCTTTACTAAATGATCCATAATGTGGGTGGGGAGCACTCAGTCCTCTAGATTTAGGTAGGTCGGAGCAGGAAAGAGGCTCAACTTCAGAGCAGTTGAACCCCCCCACATGCATGTGCTCCATACCACTACAGCCCCAGCTGAGCTGGGTACAAATCTCCTTTACGAGGCTACCTCTTAAATAGCTGTCAGTCTGGTGTCCCACATGCGTCGCACTGCTGCGGCTCCCCTTGCGGTAATTGAACCATCGCTCCCAGAGTGCTGAAACGGTGTGGGAAGCCATTCTGACAGACTGTGTTGATACCATTAAACCAAACTCATGCATAAATCTAAGCATACAGCCGTTGTCACCCACCCCACAGTCAATCCCTCACTGCTCCGTCGCGACAATACTCTTTACTTCACTCCCCCACAGATGGTCCAGGTGTTGGGCTCACTCTGAATGGTATTTTAGTTTGGATCGAGCATTATTGAAGGGATAATGGACGCTGTTTGTCACTCACAGCACATGCTCTATGGTTGTGGGATTACTGCGGGATGAACGGCGCTTCCTTTGTGTCCTTCTCTCCAAGAAAATGCTACAATATTATCAGCAGAATCATGTGTTCCACTAAACAAAATTGACACATAGAAAAGGAATTAAGTCTATGCTAAAGGCAAATTGCTGCAACTGGCTCTTATTTGCTTTTCGTCATAAGCTGTTCAGCTGAAGTGCACGGTGAAGATGTTTATTGCTCTGAAAAACAGCTGTCATATTGCAATTATAGCGTTGCAGAGTTATAGCCTTGTTATCAAAGGAAGCCGTAAATAATGCTAAATAAATAGCTGTCGCTCAGCTCCGCTGTGTCATTTGCATTTAATCGTAGTGAATGATTATTGAACACCCAAACGATTTTCGCGTTTTCACATGGCGACAGAAATGTTGTAACCGTGTGTGAGATGAAGAGAATCAGGCTGTATGGCTGAGCAGCCAAGCAAAAGGTGAACCTGAGATCCGCTTTGAGGACTAGTGTTTAGATTTCTGTTGATCCACTAATGGTAAAATACAAATCGCACTGGTTTCCATTAAGGGGCGCATAACCAGAAGGTCCTGGGTTTGGATCCCGAGGGACTTGCTGTGGGATGGATGAATGGTTGGATGGTTTCTTTTTGACTCTGGAAATGTTCAGAGCCATGGTGGAACAAGCATCGTGTCACATGCTGAAGATCTGAATGGACCAAAATGCATTTGGTGAAAGAAATATCAACAAATTTAAAAAGAGACTGTAAAGACTTCAGGGCAGTTGTTGTCTCACCTACCAGGCTGTGGGCTTATGTCAGTGCTCATCAGTCGGTCTCAAGTTTGTAACTCAGGACGGAAACTAGATCTTGTTTGTTTCAGAAAATAGAAAAGAACACTGTGCCGTAAAGCCCTGCAGATCTTGGCTGCGTGTAAAAAAAAACAAAAAACCAAACAAACCCAAAACTCCAGAATTTGCAGAAAGAATTGTACCCATGAGGGAACATTAAAAAAATAAAATAAATAAAAATACCAACCGGTATTTTGGCAGTTAATAGTGTCATTGTTCTTTACTTATGGTCTTATGGTAATTTGTGACTGAAGTTTTGGTTGGTGAGACACAAGAAAACAAAGGAAAATAAAACTCTTAAGCTGATTAATATCTGGAGCTTTTACCCATTAGACATAGGTCTGTGACTGCAATATGCATTATATTAGAATCGGAGGAAATCGATAGGTTTTATTGAATCCCACAAGCCCATCAACAGCAAAATTGCTTAAGTGAGACACCGGCTGATACTGTAAGTAATGACTTCTCTCACCGAAAAACACTGATGCGAGCCGGGGCTTTATTAGGAGTCCAAGTGCCAAACTCACTCACTCACTCCTCGTTTTAATATAAACACAATAAAGAAGCATTTGCATTTATATGGTTCTTCCAGACCATCTAACATTGCTGCCAGCCAGCACCTGGAAACAGCTGGGCTCCAAACTGATTGTTACCTGGGGAAAATTAAGATAAGAGAGTAATCCTATGGATGAAAATGGTTTTGTTGGACTTGTAGCAGTAGGGGCAACGGGGTAGGCAGAACTAACACACCACTGCCTGATGATAATAATAAAAATGCACTGCTTCCATGTAGCTTTTCTAGTTGATGTTTTTTTTTTGTTCATCAAATAAGAATACTATTTTCCTTATCCCCTGACTGCGATGCTGCATATCTTGATCTTCTAAGGATCGGGCTGCTGTGTACTTTTGCATATTTGGTCGACATAATGAATTTGCGTAATAAAACTCATGAATTTGAATTAAATGAAAAGGCGGCCTTCCCATTCACATTCACGGCCTTGAGTCGACCCCAGACTTGACAGAAAAAGGTGGCGGGATTCGTGATTCTTTGGTATAGCTCGTACTCCTCGCGCAGCCGCCTATTTCCAGTGATATTTTTACACCGCACCATCATTCAAATTAGCCTCGCGTTTCAGCCTCATACCTCAACGTGTGCACGCGCCGCTTTGCTTCATACCCAGTAGAAGGCATGTGTGACAGGCAGCAGGTCAGTGGTTTGAATTGTCTGCTTTAATGACCAGGTGCTTTAATTATAATCCAGCAGTCTCAAGACTCCCCCCCTCCTTTCTCTTAAAAGCCCCATTGCATGACAGGAAGCAAACAGCGCCTTGACACTTCCTGCTAATTAGCGTCATTAGCATACGGTCATTATGTGGCTGGAAAGTGGCACGACAGGGCTCTGAGAAAGGCAACAGGGATGACCTTTTGGCAGACAACACCAGCTGTCAGTAATTACCCAGACTGAGAGGGACGGAGACGGCCGCTGAGTCCTCGTCCTTGAGGACTTGGGGGCACCCAGGATGGAACACCTTCATTTCCATTTCCCTGGGGGGAAAAAACATGTTTTAAAGTTTTTGTTTGTTTTGTTTTTTTTAAGTGTCTAAGATTCAAAAAGGGCAACATTTAGGTATTTAAAATGGGGAAAAAGGACCATTACCGCGAACAAAGTCGACAATTTTTCTGCATTGAGTGGAAAATAATAACTCGACTTTACTCCACAAATACAAATTTGACGTGTTGAAGCTGTAATCTTTGCTTAAGCGCATGCAATCATTTGCAATCATTTCTTGTATATTTCAGGCTCTTGTCACAGTTTAAGGCCACTTGGTTCATTCCATTTATTTTTCATCTTTTGGGACACTACATGAAAAACAACAAAAAAATGTCAAAATGTTTGTGTCTAAAAATATGTGCATCCGGAACTGCCATTTGAAGTGGTTTTGAAATGCATTAGCTTCCCATGTTTGTGTACAGACAAATTATGTTGACAAGGCTGTATCAGAGAATTCACCTCTTCATTTTGCTCTCAATAGCTTCATGTTTAGTCAGTAAATCACAAAGACCTTTTGAAGGTCTTTATACCTAAACAGGTTCTAATCAAACCCCAACACGCACCGAGATTTACGTTGGAATGTTTGGTTTTACTTGTTTGCTTCCGATGTCTCATTCCAGGAACATCCGTCATGAAGGTCACTGCGTCTGACGCTGACGACCCCACATACGGCAGCAGCGCTCGGGTAATTTACAGCGTTCTGGATGGAGAAAAGTTCTTTTCAGTTGACAGACACACCGGTAAGAATCACGAACACCAAGTCCAGTTTTTCCCTTTTAAGTTTTCAGAGTTTTGCTGTAATTTCCAGACGTACCTACTTTATTGTTAGCATCTCTTGCACCTGCTGAACAGTCCAGCATTTCAAGCTGTCTTCAGGCATTATAGTGCATTTTTTAATTCTAATTGTAGGTTCACCCCCTCTGAACCTCCCTGAGCTATACAATGAAAAGTATCCAATTTCCCCAGACGGGGAGTCTATAGTCTGAGGCCCATTCGTAGCCGCAGAGTAGCTTAGCATTGCCGTTTGAATCGGGCCTCCGGGGAAATGCAGCAAAGTTTTAATGATTCCTTTTTGGTCTGCGCCACTTTTGTGAAGTCAGCCTGAGCACGTGGATGATAAATGACCCTGATGGTGTAGACCTATCAGAGAGAGCTTCTCTTTCACGCGCTCTCGTTTTGCACTCTTGTAGGAAGGGCAGGCCCGAGAGTCCAGAAGGTCAAAATGAAAAGGCGATGAAACACCTGCGCAATCTGCCTTATTAATACAGCTCTTACTCACCCCTCAACCAAAGAGCGTCGGTCTGATTTTTACAGACTGGAATAGTCTGTCATAGTCAACAGTGGCTCAGTCATTCTTGTTTAAAAAAGAGCTCAAAGGGCTTCCTATTGAGCAAGGCCAGCATGCTCCACTACCAACCAACTACAGCCTCCCTGATGCACAATGCAGCTGCAGAAACATCTCCCTGGATGTTCTGAATGTTTTCTGCACTTGCATAAGTGTAATTGCATCCTAATTGAATGGCTCTGTGAGTGGACTCTTGTGGTGTCCAAAGGTCTTCCACAAGGATAATGACTGGTCTTGTGTTTTCAACTGACTTACTCAACTTCACTTCCTGACTGAAAGTATACAAAAATGTCCAAGGCGGCAACTTAACTTCGGTTGGTAAAACCATTAACGGTAATTGTACTGCCGAGGTACACGAGCGTCATCACTATTGCTGATATATAATATTGTTATATCTATTTTAGGTGTATGTATTGAGACAGAAAACTAATATTTCTTTTCTCTGAGTAGCAGGAATGCATGATGCATGCTGAAATATAGACTTGTGTTTATTGCTGTGATCCTGATGGGCATTGATAGACACAGCTTCGTATATTTGTTCAAACGACTTGATGTGAAGAATCTCAATTGATCTAAGGAAAAACACAACACTTGAATAGCATCATTTAGTTTAACTGATAAAACAGTGGGACACCATCTGACAGTTGGTGAATGTGACCCTATTACTCTGCTGCTAAATTGGTTTAGGTTAAAGTTACGTGATGTGCATCGCTGTAATGGGAATGTACAGGCTGAACGTGTGCACGGGCTCATCTGCCTCGTCTCTGCCGAGTGACGTCAGGCTGGCGACACACAGATTTGTTTCTGCTGTGGCTGCATTAAGACATTGAGTTGTGCGCAAAACACAACATAAACCCCAGACCTCCTATCAAACCCAGGGATCATTAGGTTCTAATGGGCACAATCCCACAGCCTGCAGCACAACCGTATTCACCCTGCACAGCCAAACCACCGGTCAGTTTGAGGTGTGCTGGCTGGCGAACCGGGTGCTTTAGTCATTTCTGTGCCCTTCACTAAAAGAATGTCCAGAAACTACGCCTAGCCTGACACTTTACCAACAGCAATCCAGCTTGTTGAGCTTCTTTTCTCAAATATAACAGTGATGCGAGGCTCGTGAATTAATGAGACAGGCTATCGGCTCGATCACCAGCATGGCTGAAGTGTCTCAATGCTGTGGGTTTTGACCACCAGTAGTGAAAATTTGCAGGATTAGCATGTAATTCCCACAGTGTGAATGGACTGACTTCTGACTCACCCTCTGATATGTTTTTTCTCTTTGGATGTCTCCTTAAGATCTGATTACAGCCCTGTAGAGAAGCAGTAATGCTCGTCTTTATTCTGCCCCCGTATTATGCTTTTAAATACAGCCGAGTCATAAAACTCACAGCAGGCACGAACCTGACACACTCTTCCCCTTCCATCTCTCCAGTCACCATAGATTTGGTATTTGTAAGCCAACTATGAGTCCCATCATGCAGAATCCATCATGAGATGACGTACGACGATTGGAAAACCATTTATTTCTTTTCCCGATATGAATAATTATGTGTTGCTGAAGTCACCCTTCCCCTGACCTCACTTCTCAGTCTCTCTACCCCCCCCCCGCCATCTTTTCTGCTCTTTGCTCCCTCATTTATTCCTTGATCATTAGGGATCATCATGACAGCGGTGGCAGATCTGGACCGTGAAACACAGGATCGTTATGAGTTGGTCGTCAAGGCAACGGACATGGCAGGACAAATGGGTGGTCTCTCTGGATCCACCACAGTCACCATTGTGATCACAGACGTTAATGACAATCCGCCTCGCTTCCCACAGAGTAAGCCACCACCCCCCCACACAGACACTCAGGTTATCGTAGCTCAGAAAATGGAATCATGGTGAGACACTGGAGGAGAAGAGAAAGTGGCAATAAGAAACTTGCAAAAGCGGAGCCTGAAATAGGAATAAAGGGAAGGAAAGAAAATGAAATGAGACACACAAGATAAAACTAAAAATGCGTGCAACTGTCCAGCCTGCCTGATGTTGGCGCCACCGGCAACCACATTAAATGGACCTCATGCAGTCTCTCAAAATCCCCTAATTTTTGTGGGTGATTAAACCTTCAGCCCCGAATAAAGTAGTCCATCAAACCGGAGAATTGATGCGTTCCACCGCACGTTTGAGCCTTCTTTAAAGCCAGGCTCTGTGGAGGACTGAATCAATGGGGCTGATTGTTCCCTCATTGTAATGTTATGGATTTATGATGTCAAAGTGGCTTTTTGGCTAAACGGTTTGCAGTAGAGACAAGTGTAACGTGAGTCAAATCATCCAAGCAAAAATGCAATCTTCCTCACTTCACTGCACAAACACAGCACCCAGAGCAGCATTGGCAGGTACATGTTGCTCTGCAACAGAACATAATAGTGTAAGATAAGATTGGATGAGATGATATTCTTTTTATATCGTATTGTTGTTCTATCGAAATGCATGGAAACACTTAGACATCAGTACAAAGTCTGCGGACTCGTGTCTACGATGTGGTCTTGAAAAGAAGGGACCATCGGGGACAGTCGAGTTCGAAACAGGCAAACAAGAAGGCCTCTAGCCGACTGTTTTTTAAAGGCGTACAGACCTTTGAGAAAAAAGTGAGAAAGAGAAATGACTTTCCATAACACCAGTCGTGTTAATGTGACTGTAATAATGACACTGACAAACCAGCCTTCAGTCTATTTGTGTGATTACATTTGTTCTCCCATTATTGGATTCTTTGCCTCTTCGTTATCTTTCCTGCACTCATCCCTTCCCCTGTTTGCTCACCATCCATCTCGCTGACTGATATTCCGAACCACTCCTCTACTGCTACTCTCTCTCTTTCATGTAGAAAATGTCTTTCATCCTTCCTCTTTTGTGGAATTTCCCACATGCATGACACACATTTTTGTTGTTCCTTGCTTTGATGAAACTGACCCACTTCCTTTGCTTCCACCTGATCTACGAACCAGAGATGTACCAGTTTTCGGTGTCTGAGGGAGCAGCTGTGGGGACACCGGTCGGCCGTGTCATTGCCACGGACGCCGACATGGGCGAGAACACGGACATGACCTATCTCATCAAAGACGGCGGAGAGCTTTTCAAGGTCACCACTGACGTTGAGACACAGGAAGCTGTTGTCTCCATCAAGAAGGTACAATCAAGCAACCATGCAGAAAAACCAGATGTGTCAAGCCGCCTTTGACTTGGTCGGCAGGAACAGCTTTTTATTTAAATTTCTCCAAGCTTAGTAAACATCCAAACAAATGCTCGGAGCAGCTAACGCGCGCTCGCTTCAGCAGAAGCTACAAGCAGCAGTGAAAAGCGAGGGCACTCCAGGTTGCGCAACGGAGTTTTTCCAAATCTGAGTTGACTCAAAGAGTCGTGCGCTGGAGAGATGATGGTTGGTCCTCGTGACAGGCGTCCATCCGCTCATGTGTGCTGTCCGTCTAGAGTCTCGTCAAAACTCCTTTCAACGTGGGGTCCCGTGCGCTGCGGTCTTTCAAAAAAGGAACGCGTTCGCAGAGATGTTGAGTTTTGGTAGTCACGATTTACTCAGGCTAGATGACCTGGTTGGCTGGTGCTGCTAGAAAACAGCAACTTGGAGAAAATATTAACTTTAACAAGATGGATTCCCCCACGCCACAGTAGCGCTAGATCAGCGTTGCCTTTAATGACTGTCAGAAATCGATACTACAGCAATCTGTTTCTTTTCAGCAGTATTGCTTCCAGAAAGCTCCAACGATCCATTTCAGACCAAAGAGTGATGTCACATCAAACCACTGGTGTTCTTGAGTCAAACAGTCATTTTTGTGTTTGATCTTCCAGCCGCTCGACTTCGAGACCAGGCGCACGCACAACGTTGTGGTGGAAGCGGTAAACAAGCACGTTGACCCTCGCTTTGTGGACTTGGGTTCGTTCCGCGATCAGACCATTGTTCGGGTCAGCGTTTCGGATGTAGACGAGCCACCCACCTTCAAACCGCCTGAGGGAACCATCATGGAGGTCCAGGAGGACGCAAAAGTCGGAGCATTGGTCGGCGTCGTCTCTGCCAGTGATCCAGATGTGAAGAACAAATCAGTCAGGTATGACATAGAATTGGCAGTGTGCAGGAAAGGGTGGTCCCGGCTGCACTTTTATGCATTTGATTCGTGTAGAAATTGTGTTTACGTTGAGCCACGATGGATTTCACTGTTGCCTTTATGGGGAAAAGCTTATTTATTACCGCTGTGCAGAAGGGGGACGAGGATATCTGGCTGTAGAAGTTGGAGTTAAAGTCCCGGCAAGTTGCAACGTTAAATGCAAAAAAGATATTCTCTTCTCTCAGATGTTTTCTGAGAACCTTCTGTATCATATTCTGCAGTTCATCCATCTTAAAGAGGAGCAATTGCAGTGCTAAAGGGGAGCGTGTGTAGATAAGGGCTATGACACATGCAGTGTCTGTGAAAACTGCCTCAATTAAAAATGCATGAGGCCCAGAGATCCAGGTGTAATAAAGTGCAACACACTAGCAGCACTATCGTTCTCCAGTGTTTGGGCAGCCCTGAGCTGGATGTTTGTGATCTATTTGCACGCATTTGGCTAAACAACTACAAGCCCAAATCAAGGGAGCGCTAACTGGGACCCCCCCTGCTGGGCAAAGTTGCCCCCTGGTGTCACAGCCTATTTAAAGCCAGTGTAATGGACGGAAGGTCAGTAAATACTGGGCATTCGCTGCTGGTGGAGAGAGTCTTTACTAAATTCTGCATTTACCTCAATATTCACACTTTTTTTTTCACTATTATGCTAAAATTAGCGAGGTGTGAAAGTTTAGATTTCCACTTGAACCTTCTCATAAGTGTGTGTGACTGCTCTGGTGTCATCACAGACTTGATGACTGGGGCCTGTTTTATTGGAAGGAATGCACTTTTGGAAGCAGTGGAGCGACACCGTGCATGTGGGAAATATTGTCAACAGGAAGTTGAGTGTTGGTTGATTTTGCAGTGACAATTGATTAGGACAAACGTCAATGATGCAACATCGCTGCTAAGAGCCGCCGACCAAGTAAACTTTGGTGTTTACAGGTAGATTATTTCCAGACTCTGAATGTGCTGTTCACAGCCAGTTTCTACATTAAACGACTCTGACAGCAGTTCTGCTTTCCTGGTCCCCAAAGTTAAGATTGGTTTGGACGTGAATGCAGCAGAGCCATTATTTAATACACATGAATGCACACAGACCACACACACACACACACACACACACACTCGCACACACACTCACTCTTTGTGAGAAACTTAAAACAAAGAAACCTTTCAGCAGATTTTGCTGATTCAACATTCTTTTCAGGGCTCCGGCGACCACCTGCACCATAAAAAATGCATTTGTGATTTACATGGAGTGCTCAATTAAAATTTAATGTTTGGGATATTTTTTTTTTCATTCTTTCACCAGAGAAAGAAAAGGTGAATAGGCTTTAGAGCCTTAACAAGCTCTGAATCGACACGTTTAAAAGGGCAATAACTAGTTTTCAGGAAAGGACGCTCTGTAAATTCAGATTTATTTAGTCTGTATTTCTACTGTTTTTGTTGCTACAGGTTTTCCATCGACCGTGCCACAGACCAAGAGATGATCTTTTATATCGATCCGGATTCTGGTGCGATCACACTGGGCAAGAATCTAGACCGGGAGACGGCAGGCTGGCACAACATCACGGTGAAGGCCGTCGAAGCAGGTATTATTATTGTTATCATCAGTATTATTATTATTGCCTTTCATTTCAATTCCAGTTGTATCGTAGGTCACTTCATCATTGTTTTATTTGCTTCTCTGTGACATCCAATAATAGTCACGCATCAAAACAAGGTGAACAACAGTAAAGAGCAAAACATGAGTGAGGTAGATGTATTCCCTGACTATTGCTATCATCAAATCTCTCAATGCTGCGGCGCTGAAGAGCATCAGAGCGAACTCGCACCCCGCTGAAAATGGAGGAAGAATTTACATTTTTCTTCATCATATCGAGCCCTTTTTGCCACTGCAAAGAAACCGACAAAACTGTAATAACTCTGAGGAGCTGGGAAATTATTACTGTATGATTAGAAGTTAACTTGAGAGGAGTGGAGGAACACATCGCCCACTTTTTCAATCTCGTACAGAAGCTATTTTTTTTTCTTTTTTGGATTGTGGGGAAAGCAGAGGAGATTGCACTCTGCATCAAACCCGTTTGCAAAAAGGACGGAGAAAACAATGCACATAAACAAAGCTAATTTCCCAGTCCAGCTTTCTTTCTGGGCCTCAGCCGCAGGCTATTACTCTAATAATCAATACTGTCTAAACTAAATAGTGAGGAGTCTCACCCAATACAAACATTAATACAAAATTAGACAAAAGTCACTTCTTTTAAAGAGCTGTAATTCCCAGAGTGATTTGGAGCCTTTTGTGTGCTCCCTCATTGAGCCTGCATTATCTTATGTGTCCATTTTAATGCTAATTGAACATTTAAAGGCGTCCTGCCACCCTTTAATATCAGACATAAACACATGCCTGCTCTTGATAGATAAAGCCTATCATATCGCCCAAAAAAAGAAAAAACAATCAGACCGGCCGTGCTGAGTGGTGTTGCTATTCACACCCCAATGTTTCTTTATTGCGTGAAATTACCAAAGGGGGGCGTGAAACTGATGTCTCCCTGTATTTCAAAGACAAACCCACCACCTCCCCCCTCAATGAGTCCCCATTGCGGTGAGGTCCGCCTGCTCATTAAAGCCGCGGAGCCACAAGGTCACGCTGTCCGAAGCCAAACCAAAGATATGTGACACGACCCACAATTATCCCCCGGTCCATTATCGACCTTTGAACTACTGTATTGCCGTGCTATCGTTATTGGACAACAGCTTTCAGACGTCTACAGGATTAACCCTGGCTAGAAAACTGCAACAAAGATGCTTCCGTCAGCTGCAGCCCGACGGTCTCAGGACATGTGGTACGCGGCGCATCTTCAGGCTGGTCCAATTAAACGTAGCGACCCCAGAAGGAAGAAGCCTGTCGGAGAAGGGGGAGGGATCAGTTCCTATCCAGAAAATGCAGAACCCCTGAATGCAGCATTTACCCAGGATAGGCTCCCCCTTCGACAGGCTTTTACCTTGCAGCAACATGTCGGGGTAAGTTTGATTGACGTATAATTTAAAAGAACTGATAGCAAGTATGATAGAATCTTGCACAACATTAAATAAAATATAAAAGGGATAAAAGGGAGCACCTTTACCCTGTGGCTAAAATGATACTGTAGCAGGATAGCTGGAAAGTCTTTATCTCTTTCACCGCTGCAGTCAAATAAATACTTTCTAAAGTATCACCCCCCCCCTCCAAAAAATGCTAGCTGACTTTTATAGCAACTGAACTACCATTATCCTGCAACCCCTGAGGAATTTCACTCTGGTTACGATGCTGCTGTTTCCCTTCAATCAAAGGGGACTGTGTTTCGGAGTATAGTAAATTGGATCAATTTCAACTGGGACAAATTTGGAAAGACAAAATGGAACCGAGGCATTGTTATGCGCCAGAGAGGGGCTAAAGCGCTTCGCCGAGGCAAATGTAGTTGATGGTGTTGTGAAACCATCATGTGCTGACAGGGACCAGAGGTTGAGAATGGACTGATGGTCTGATATAATGATGTACCAGTGTAGATGTGGAGGAAGAGGAGAAGCCAGTATAGACTGGTAATTAGCATCCACCTACACAGATCTGACGTGACTCTCTTCGCTGAGGTCATGCATTACGTCCATATAGTAAAAAATAGTAATAAAGTGATTATTCTCCTAAATCCCAGCACTGCTTTATTATCCCCCGGGAAAACATTGACTGTTATATTTGTAAATGAGATGTTTTAGGAATTTTGGCCCACATATCTCAGAATTAGTAAATCGGCCAACGTTGGCCGTCGCTCAACGACCCGGATTATTTCAAGCCTTTGGTGTCGCCAACACTTCTGTGGGTGAACTGAGCCTTTGTCTTGTTTGGCCAGCACCTGCTTCTCAGGGTCTCGGGTACTGGATGCTGAACTTTGACCCTAAATGTGTTTAGTGATGTCTGGAGGTCTTTTGATGCTCATCTGGGCTGTTGGCTGAATTCCAACAGTCTGTCCTGGGAAGGATTACTGTTTTATCCAGAGGAAAGAAATCTCCCACAGTTGGGTGGACTGTCTCTCTCCCTAAACCTCTCATCTTATTTCAAGGCCTTGACTTACCTAAATCAACGGTGTCACTCAGATATGATGCAGATGAGGAGATATCGGCCACCCTTTAGCATTAAATTATTACCAAGTGAGATTGACAACAACACATCCAGAAAATGACATCCATCCATAAATCTGATGTCCTAATGTTCTTTCAGGTTGTTGAAGGGTGGCTGAAAAACCGCCTGTTTAGTAACGCTGGGGTGTCTGTGCTGTTCAGACACTGGTTATTCTGCATTGTTTGTATTAATTAGACAATTATTAATTAATTATTTGATCTGGTGCATTTACAGGCACTTTAGAAATGGTCTCATCCTTTCCAGTCCTAAGGACGTCATATTTGGATGTTGGGGGGGTTAGTTTAACAAGAAATCCTTCTCCTTTCTGCTGTAGGGGGAGATCTTGGTCGGCTCTCCAGCGCTGAACGCCCTCCTTGTTTTTGTTCTTTCTCTTTCTCCTGCACAGATGTCAGAGAATGAAATCAATCAGATGAATAGCTATAGATGCACGAAGACATCAGAGTACTGGAGAGAAATATCTTTGTGTTAATCTGATTTCTCCTGCTCAGATAACCGCTGTGGTCCGATTAAGCACAGCACTTTGTGCTATTTGAGTAATATACAAACCCCCGAAATCGGATAATGATCTGACTTTTATGGTCACGTACACGAGTCCGGAGAGAGCGCCAGATAGACGCGGAGTGGCTCAGACCAGCACACAGGTGTAAATCCTCGTGTGTTGAGCCAGCATACACACATCGAGAGAGTGTGGTTTTGTCTCAGTGGTTACTTTAAAATCGCTTCATGTTTGAAGATTAACATCTACAAGTGCAGCTTCACGCTTCAAACAGCACGAGAATCAGACGACCTCCAGACAGGTTTCAATAAAAGCGGCCTGGCTTTATGAAATGATGTGGAAATTGTTGCAAAAACCTCCTGCAGATGTGTAAAAAAGCAGAGTTCTGCTCTGTGAGCTTGTGCTTCTTTCAATGTTCCGATGTTTCTCCATAGATTCCTGTGTCCATGGTTTTTTTTTTGAGCCTTGGATTTGTGTCAGTTTGCGGAATGTAATCAAAGTTTTTAGTATTCTGTTAACACAAAAGCATATTTCTTATGGGAGTTTGCTTTGTGTTGTGGCATTGGTGAGATTGCTGTTTGCATTCATTTCGGATCAGGTTATTTTGTGTAAACAAATCAGTTACAGCAGAGGAAGCGCACGGATCTGCAGTCTCATTCACAGTCTGCCTAAAGGAACAGTTGCATTGTGGATTATATGTGAGGAGCTTCCAAAACGAACAGTGGAAACACGCTCAGGTGCCCGGCTGCAGCTCCCCTGCAGCTTCAGAAAAAAACCCATCTGCAGTGATAATCCTGGTGTTTTCTTCCACACATGCCCGGGCCTCTGGTCCTGTAGAGACCAGACATTGTTGAGTTTGTGTCCTTATTTCCCACTTCTCACAAAAGGGACATTTTCACCCAAACACTCTCCCCAACCTCCCGGCAACAAACGCAAATCATCTGGTCGTGGGGAAAATGACACTGACAAAGCCCAGGGAGGCCCAGGCAGGCACGCACGTGTAAGCAAGAATGAGGCGCGCGCAGGCGTCCCCTCTGCCTCTCTTGAAGTCATGTCAGTATGATGGGGTGCCTTAGAGGTCTGCAGTACAGTTGTTCTGAAAGACTCACAACAGATGGCGAGCGCGGCGCAGAGGCAGAACATGCCAATAATCTGTTGAAATCCTTTTATTCTTCTCCTCCGTGTGCAGACAGATTGAGAACAGAGCTACTTGGTCCAGATGAATGAACCTGTCTCATCGAATATTATTTTTCTTTCCACGGGAGCCCCCCCCTTCTCTTCGATGGGTAGAAGCGGGAATTCGCTCATTGTTTTTCCTGGTTTTTTGGTGGGAGTGAAAATGTGACAGGATTTTGAAGCTGGCGCCGCGGCAGAGAGGAGAGGATGCACTTTGTCTGCCTCTGTTATGCATTTAGCTTGCTGCTGTTGCAAGTCACAGTCGATTAAAACGCTACGGTGATGTGAAGACTGTGAGCCGAGGCCGGCGTTCTCATTAGCAGCTGTGCCTCTGTTAGACGGAGGGCTCTAAACATTCTCCTGGGTATTCTTCTGATCCCATCTTTCTACTCTTTGAGTTGCGGAGATCTTAATGTTTGACGAGTTGCTCCGAGGTTCACGAGTCCGTATGTATCCAAGCAAAGCTGTGATACCACGCATGAGGGTCCTGACCTGGAGGATTTGTGCCCCTCAGGGTCAGACACAGTGTAATATCATATGTATTCTGTATGTTCACATAAATCCTTAAGCCCTGGGGTGTTTTGGTCCACAGTTGGATTTGGTGTTTTAAGGTATTGTTACATGCAAACATGCACGTTGCTGCTCAGCAATGATCACTGTCACCCTTCTGCTGCCGGGTTATTATGAGAAGGTCTTCGTTGCATGCATGGACTGGGTTGTGACAGCTGGGTAGGCTAAATAATTGATAAGTTATGTTCTCTAATTAACCTGGATGTTCAGCACTTGATGGTGCCTGATCGTGCTCCCTCTCACTAACACCTGGATACGTGCGCATGTTTGAAGTCCCCAGCCCCCCATAGTCGCGTCCTTGGCATGTTATGAGTAAAATAGGGGCTCTATCAGACATTATCACATAATTAAGATTGGGATTTACAATTCAATAGGAAGTGATGATCATTTTAAGCAGCTTTTCTTGTCCTGACTGCATCATCATCCTGCTCCTATGTTGATACGTTGCACCATTGGGTGAAATGTCTTGCGAAGGCCTTCTGTTATTATATTTTTGTGTTTAATCTCATTCAAAGGAGCCTGAAAAACCAATTACTGCCAGTCCCTTTGCAGTGGAGTCAACACCATTTATTTGTGTGCGAATCCTCACATTCTATTAAACTGCTAAATACTGAGGAGTCGTTATCGGATTGTGAGGATCTTGAGACAAAAGTAATATTTGGTGCCATTTTCATGTCACTCGCTGGTGCAAGGAAGTGTTTTTTTCTTATTCCAGGTGATTGGTGCAATTTACTGAGGCATTAGATTAAATCCCTCCAGCGCTTCCCCACAGCAGCCGAGCGACCGTCTGCTTCCGCATGGAAAATTGTGTGTCTCCAAGTTTCACTGGCACTGAACATGAACGCTCAGAGCATTAAAAATCATGTCCAACCTTGTCGACAACAACCTTGACTTCCATGCCAGCAAAATCCGAAGCCCATGTCAGTGTCAGCTGCACCGAGCGTGTCCTCCTGCACCTGATGCCTGACTGGGGGGAAAAATAGAAGATCAAATTCCCATTCTTCTAATCAGTCATTTTAGGAATTTTTGCTTTACTTTACTTTTTACAGTGAATTTCATTGTCATTTTTCATCTTCCTGCAGATAACCAGACTATGGCGTCCCACTCGCCGGTCAGTATCCGGATCCTTGATGTGAATGACAATCCTCCCGAGCTGGCCACGCCATACGAGGCCTCCATATGTGAAGATGCCAAACCAGGACAGGTATGTTTTTAAGTTTCATAACTTTTTTAAAGGATTTATTTTGTAAAACCAGAATTTCTATTCTGGACCAGCTTTGCTGCGTGATGGTTGCATCAGCAGCAGCATGAAGAAAAGACGTCTGTCCACCTGTTGTTGTAAAAGGCAAAAATCGGCTGGACCGCACAACCCTGACATCGTGGGTGTTACTTTTATTGATCTTCAGCTCAAGTGTACTCAGCTGTGGTTAGTAATTACAACAGGGCTGGTTTTTTTCTTGCGCAACAATCGCAAAGAGATTCTTGCCTTTTACCAAAAAATAAAAAGGCTTTTTTTTCCCCATTCACATCGTTTTCACAAGTCATAAGTGTCACTGAGTCACAATGGAGATAAACAAATAATAATGTGGGTTTAAAAGAAAGCAGAAAAGACTGAACTGTGCTGCTGAACCTTTAGGTGCAGGACTTACTGTGCACAGCTGCCACATACGTGTGGCTCTCACACTGCAACCTGACATGAATAGGTCATTACTGCCACACAATAAGGGTGAAAGGAAAGTTTCCTGCATGCCTTCCCAACAGCGCTAATGGCTAGTTTAGAGGACAGATGTTTGCCTATTTTCAGCGCTAACATCGATAGTGGTATTTTACGCTGCCTGCAGAACCAGAGCTGAAAACATTGCAGTTATTTCTTCACTCACAGCAGTGCCATATATACATGCCTGCAGTAATGAAATGTTCCTCTGTCTATAGAACCATATATGAAAACGGCTCCTTTTGCATGCAAATACGCTAAACTGAAGATGGTTGCTTTGACGACTGGTGCTGATATTTAAAACATAACTGCAGGTCACAAGAAGTTGCAAGTAGAAAAGTAACTTGGGTTAGATCCAGGAACCAGCCAATTCTGCCCTATTGGTTCTCCTCCTCCTCCTTCTCCTCCTCTACCCAGCAGGCCATCAACAGAAACACCCCCTATAAACTGGGTCCTGCTCAAGGATTCTCCCTGTTTGGAGCCACGGGAAGGTCATGATTGTCCAGCGCTACCTAGAACCATTTCAACCGAACCAAACTAAACGTTTAGGCACCAAAATGACCTCTAAAGTCAAGCGAGCAGTGTCACGCTTGACAAACTCCAAACCAGAATGTGAAAGCACAGGTGCATTTGCATATAAAAGATGAGGAACCGATGCTGGCAGAGATGGTGAGTAACTCTGAAAACAGTGACAGATGTGGGAAACAATCTGTTGCATCAGCTGCTTCTCATTTTAAAGTGACAGCATTGTTTGTACGGTTGGAGGTGCGGCCGTGATGGGACCCAAGATAAACGAGCTGTTCCGCTCATCACCGACTTAATCCAGCTTATAACTGGTCCATTCATTCACTACTGAGCAACATTTATTTCATTTTAATTACAGAAAGAAAATAAAAGATGCAACTTCACACTGACTGAAACAACAATGTGACTATAAAGTGATGCAGCCTCCTGCAGGTTCAGGTCCACATCTCTGGATCTAGGCCCAGGAGCTGGGATGCCTCCAGCGTGCCATGCTGCATAATAAAAACAGTTTATGTACAAAAGGAGCTGTTTTTATTGATGTGCCAGTCAGAATGCAGCCTGCAAGTCTTATTAGGGGAAAGGATTAAACAAAAAGGCAGCACAATGGATGTGAGAGCAACAGGAGGTGGTGTGTTTTTTGGGGGGTTGTTTTAGCACTGATCAAATTAGAAATGGACAAAGTTAGTGGGGAATACTTACACAGTCAAGAGTCCCTGGGCCACGACCCAATTATCATTTGCAGAGCAAAGAAACATATATTTCTGATACGCGAGGCTTTAATGTGCGCTCTCCATGCTGGGAGCTGCAGTTACATGTGTAATTAAGGTTCCTTTGCCTGCAGTCTTATAGCCCCCATGTGCCATTTGTAACAGCGGCTTCCAGCACAGAATATTGTCTGGTCTGCACACACCCGCGCTCACGTTCCCCATCTGCATGTGCCTACATTAACCTTCAGCTCTTAATCACATGGAAATGATTATTCCTCCTGCATAAAGATCATTCCTGCCTCCAAGCATTGTGTCAAGTCAGACAGATAGATAGATAGAGGGCTATCTATCTATCTATCTATCTGTCTGTCTGTCTGTCTGTCTGTCTGTCTGTCTGTCTGTCTGTCTGTCTGTCTGTCTGTCTGTCTGTCTGCCTGCCTGCCTGCCTGCCTGCCTGCCTGCCTGCCTGCCTGCCTGCCTGCCTGCTGCCTGCCTGCCTGTCTGCCTGTCTGTCCACAAAAACACACAAGTGAACACTGCATATATGTCAGTTACTAGAAGCGTGTTTACATTTTAAATAAGCTAACAATCAATTTTAAAAATTGGATGGGGCGGCTGTTCCAGGAAACAGGCACACAGTAGTTACCCCCCCCCCTTACTCCCCCCCCCTTACTTTGAGCAGTAAACCTTCAGCAAACTGTACCACCATCATTTTTCCTTCCTAGATACATGCTAACCACCGCTGACCCCTATAAAACGTCTAGATTAGCTAAATTAGCTGTATATCACACATTTGACACCCTGTTAGACGTGACTGGTGACAGTCATAGGCGCGCGTCAGTTAAATGAGCATTTACACGTACACACACCCACGCGCCCACACTCGTTGCGTACAGCCTGTCAGAGTGTGGCATCATCCTGCGGGTTTTGAAGCTAACGTGGAGCCAGCATTGTGTGCCGTGGTGCGATGTGTTATCTGTCTTGTTCGAAGGGTGTCAGCTCCATGGCTCAGGTCTGGCTTTGCAGTGGAACTGCAGGGAAAATCAGATTAACCTAAACCTTTTAACTGTGGCTGGGTTTGATCCCATTTGAAGGTTGGCAACACATGCTATTTTGTTTGTATTTTCGATGGAGAAGGCATGTGGAGGGAGAAGGAGACATGGGTTACATCCCATCCCTTCCAAAACGTAAATAAAAATGTTGCACAGGCTGAGCAGCTATTTTTCTTTGAGACAGCTCAAGAGGGGTCTGTGACACAATGCTTTTATACAGGTGCTCACCTTTTCTTCGCAGGGGCCCCTGAAGGGTCACAGAGCAAGGCGAGGGAAGGGACAGCAAATGATGATTGTACGCTACCGTGTTGCCTTCATGTGCGAAAAATGAAAGCGCTTTAATCTTGTTCAAGTCTGTCAGCACAGACAATAAAGCTCCAACCTTTTTTAGAAAAAAGCAAAATCACTTTTAATTCCATTTCTATTTTGGCTTCATTGACACACAGGACCCGACTGGGAGCGAGGTTTTTGTCTCATTAGCACTGGCTGCATACAGCCTCGCAGCGGCTCTGGCCTTGAGTCTGGAAGACCCTCCGCTGCCCCCTGCCTTTGCAGATCCCTGCTTACATAATCCACTTCCTGCTCCTCTTCCTCTATTCCTCATAACCCCGATTAACCCAAGATATATGAACATCCTCGTCCTCATATCAAACTCACTGTCCTCGGGAATCCCTGAGCTTTATGGCCATTTCATTTTTTCTATACTCAAATTATCCTGAAAAACATTCAAATAAATCGATTTCCATGAATAAAATGCCTTTTCTTGCTTTGCGTCCCACCGACAGCACATTCTCCGTCCCCCGGCTCCCTCCCTGCCCTCCTCGTGGTATTTGTCTGACTTGATGCGGAGGGACAGATATCATATAGTGCTCTATGTGCCGAAAAACAAATGTCTGGGTTGGAAGCCAAACACTAAGTATGTCCTGAGGTAGCGGAGGTCTGTCGGCGCCGCTGCGCCATCTTGCAGCTGGCTGGGCGGGTCAGCGCAACCAGATCAGCCTCGTTTTAGTTTGACAGCCTCCAAACCCGCGGAGGGTCCAGGCCGTCGGACGTGAGCGTCACGCCGCGCACGCATGGGCTCTAGCTCACCTAATGTGCACGCAGGAAGGCTACCGAGGCAAGACGGCGGTGTTGGGCATAGAAGGGAAACGAGCAAACCTGCTCTGGCAACGTGTCCGTGAGAGCGGAGACCCCTGTCGGCGCCATTCGCCAACCGTCTCCTCTGCTCGTCCGTTGCTGTGAGACTCCGAGGAGACGCCACACGAGTAACTGGGACCCCCTGAGGGTTCAGACCTATCCTGAGTGATGGTCACGTGGCGCTGACTGGAGGCGGATGTGGAGCTGGTCAGTACTGGGAGCGGCTCCAGTTCCACCACCACCCTCATTACATCACATGGTGGTCAATGGGAGGTGAAAGATCGCATACGTTGGGGCTGTTGTGACACGAGAGGGATCGGAGTGGGTAGTCGTGATCTATTTCCATTGGCGGAGGGATATGAATGAGCGAGAAAGGTTATTGCTGGAATTTTACTGATGAAAATCATTCTGTTTGCCTTCCTCACTGATTGCTTGATGTATTGCGAACTGCTCAAGCATTTGATCAGCAGTGGATCACATTATATAATATACGTTTGATTACCCGCAGTAGGAAAAAAGGCTTTTGCTCATATTTTAGTTGCTTTTTTTCCACACAGTGAGTGTCAAAAATAAAATGATTAATAAAGAAATAGTCAGTCGATTTTCCCATGAAAGGTGTGAAGTTTTTACTCTGACCTGACCATGCGCTCCAGGCTTGAGCGATAAGCCTCCCTCTCTCATTATCTTCCTCTGCTTCGTTTCTGTGTGTATTTATTTATTATATTCCTTTTCTTCCTGCCGCCACAGTGGTGGATTTCTCTCTGTCATCCAACCTTGACCTTTCGGACTCGTCTAAAGCTGATGGGGGCTGTACTTCCTGAGAAAGTCTCCTTGCAGAACTGCGAGAGATTTAAGGGGATCAGGAAAGGGGGCTGCAAGATAGACACCTAATTAGGTGATTGTGCTTCAGGGAGTTTCGCTCGCTGCTCAATAAACACCTACACACTTGTTTGCTTCCTCTCGCTTCCCTCATTTCACTGCACTTTCTTTCCCTCCATCTCTCCCCCGCCACCGCTCCAGATTTCCCCCTGCTGAGGGCACAGTCGCAAAATGCAGATCGTGTCTCCGCCGCTACATTTTCACCGCCGTTCTTATCGCCTCGCGGAGGCAAGAACAGCGAATACCGTCAACCTTCAGCTGATAATAGAGACCAGGCTGACGCCCTGCTCATTCATGCAGCTTCAGGCTGAAACAAACCTGAAAAGGAGTTGTTGAGGGAGGAGGAGCGGATAAGATTGTCGGGAGTTTAGAAGTGCTACTCTATAGTAGCTTGGACCGATCAGTCTAAAATGCAGCCCTGCCTTTGCTGGACATTATTGGAGGAGAGCTGTTGGACATTGAGAATTAAGACGTTATTTCGTCTGCATATTTCACCCCTGCTGACAAAGATACCAGTTGGTTTTTTCATATATATATATGTGTGTGTGTGTGTGTCTTGGGTCACTCTGCCAGGGGCATAAAACCCCAGACAACACAGCTTCTAGGACCATTGGACCCTCATCCATACTGAGGTGGCGGGTGGGGAACTATTGTCATTCGTGTCATTATTATTATGTTTGATAGCTAAACGTATCAGTGATGCACGCTTGGGGAGAAAAAAGATTCCACATTTAGCTTGTTATAAATGATCATGCCGATATTTAAAAGGAACGTGACGTACCCTGACCTTTCAAATTGCTGATTGGGTCGATGCATGTGCGAGTTTTGATGCATGTGTCACGTGCATTTATTTATGGCGGTTCTGCCCAGCTTTGCTGCACTGGAGTGAATAGTTAGATGCTAAAGAGAAACGTGCGTGGGGCCAACTCACGCGCTCCATGAGGTCGCATATTGCCACAAATGTTTACCAGAGTGGGACTTCAGCTGAAAATATAAGAACTAGAGACGTGTTTGCTGTTTCGGGCTTTATTCAGATTTTCTCGAGTGCACATTCCTGCGGAACGCTAAGAAAGAAGCCTCTGATTTACCCTTAGCATTCTGTAATTACTCTAAGCCACATTATCCAAAACAGCTTCCCTGAGCTGCGAGTATGACTAAGCTTGTTTCCGTGTGTGTGTGTGTGTGTGTGTGTGTGTGTGTGTGTGTGTGTGTGTGTGGTACTATGCCAGTGGTAAGAAGCTGTTTATTTTAACAGCACTGAGGTCTGAAAGTGTGCTTGGCAGTAGCTTAGTCACAGTAATGGATAGATTCCGCTCAGACGGTTACTTCAGATTTGCGCGCCGTGGTAAAGAAATAAGAAGGTCGCGCACAAATGGGCAACGTGAGCTTAAAAAAATGGTAAAACTGATGCCGCCTTTGTGTCCAAAGATTGCTGCTTGTTTCCTATTTAAGATGTTTAAATTTGAATAAAAGTGCTGAGGAACCAGAACATGCAGAAAAGGCTGGTTAGCTTCTGCCGTCCTGCACACAGGAGATATTTAGTATTTTATGGGCTTTATCAGAATCTGTAACAGCCTATGGCTTGATAAATTTCCCTGGAGCTTATCTAATACCTTCGGCGAGACCAAAGGACTTACAGTCATCGACCCCCCCCCCCCCCCGCTTTAATCACTGTAAGAAATACCTCACTTAATAGCAGGGCTGGGGGTTGTTTGTCATCGGCGTCCCCGCAGCTTTCTACCAGTTCACCTGTGTGTCAGACAGAGGTGAACACTCTGGAGGAGGACAATTAATAGCACTTCTCGGACCTCCGTTTGAAGGCTCTGCAAAGTTTAGCGTGAAAGTGGATGAAATTTACTCACGTTTTATCAGCTTTAATTTCACTCTGGAAAACAAATAGTGACCTTGAATTGGCTTCAATACCAACCAAATATTAATTCCTATAAAAGCCCCGGTGGATGGTTCTTGGATGGCTCATTATAGCTCTGTGTAATACATATATTGTACCTTTTTTACACACACAAATGAATGAATGAATACATTTAGTTTGTTTAAAGGATATTTCTAATTAAACCCTACATTTACTGCCATTCTGCAACCTTGTTGCTGCCATGGGGTCGCCGTGAAATAACAAGCGTGTTGTACCCCAACACAACGGCCTGAAATAAAAGTAAAAATAAAATATTATTCTGCGCCAGCCAACGAAGGCAAGTCCCGTGTATTTTCCGTGGTGCTTCGGATATATATGACGATGTGCTTCTGTATCCCATCATTCTGCATTGCGTGTTTTAAAAAGGATCAATTTTTTATCTGAGGCTGAACCCTAGAAACCAGGGTCTCTGTCTCTGGCCTTCACTCACAGCGGGACATATTCTTTGGTAGGACGACTGTGAGAACATGAAGAGGAGTCTGCTTGAGCCCTAAAACTCTTTCATCACACTTTTGCATTTTTTGCCCTTGGGTCAAAATTTTGTGCCATTTAGGTCTGAACTTCTTCTTTTCTGGTTGCTTCAGGTGATTCACACCATTAGTGTGGTGGACAGAGACGAGCCCCTGGCTGGACATCACTTCATCTTCACGCTGGACCCGGAAGCTTCCAGCAATCGCCGCTTCACCCTGGGGGATGTCACAGGTGAGCGTCCGCGCATTTATGCAGCCGCGCTGATGACAGCAAAATTTGAATTTTGATTTTTTTAGGAGTGGAAAGGTGAATGCAATTATATGTGAGTGGAAGCTACCCGTAGGGGGCGCTGGTGCAGCCAACTTACTTGGAAATGGAATTGTAATTCAGCGATTGGCAATCCTGTAAATGCAGACATGTCAGTGATAAAGTTAGCAGGTTTAGGCTCCAGATGGTGGAGTATTCTAAAATTTAAAATTCTGACAACTATGATGGACCTTTTTTTTTTTAAACGTGAATGGAAATTAAGTTTTCCCCCTCCCCTGCAGCTTGGATAAACACCACCTGTTCGTGTTCTCTGCACCGAAGCAGCGGCGTGTCTTACACCCATCTTAAAGTTTGAATGAAGAGGAAACTTTTGTCGCAACGCCGATCAGTGATTATTTCTCGTGTCAGCGTTCCATTCCTTCCCTCGCCATCTGGTGACACCTGTATCTCTCCGTTATGCGTTCCCATCCATCTGCCCATCCACGCCCACAATACCTGTCATAGAATTCAGTCAAATTTGCCCCAACTGGATTCAAGAATGTACAAATTCCAGGTCGAAACTTGACAACTCGTTTTATATGTAATTGGTTGAAGTGACAGTAGCATTTTATTTTCAGCACAATGTGAGAACATGTACAAAAAGGGATTAATCAAATAGCTAGCATACATGTCGGATGGAATCATCCAGCTGGCAGGCTGTCAAGAAGAAAAGATCCCAACAACCCTGTTCAGATGGGGAAGGCTCTGTTTATTTCAGGACCGCGTTTCAGCGAAAACTGCTGGGCAGATCGTTGTGATTAGACACGTGTAGCTAAGTGGATGTGACATCAGGCTAAATCAGGATTGATTTGACACCAGGAAAATGTCAGGAGAGCAGCCCGAGCGAGGGAAATGTCAACAAAGTCAGCAATGTCTGCCGCTCATGTTGCAGCGCTCGCGAACGTAACCTCGCCCGCCGTGCACACGTACTGTACACATGTGCACGGAGGAGAGGAACAGGAGGGACACCGCGCTCTCTCCACATGGAAACCCACACATTGTTTGATTTAGTTTTGCCTTTGTGTATTCGTGCACTGGTGTGCGTGTTCGTGCACTTGCGTGTGTGTCTGTGTGTGTCGTCTGTGTGTGTGGGTGACTGTAAAGTTTGATGAATTAAAACATCTGACCGCATTTTATCTGTTCACCAACAATGCTGCACATCCCAGGGAGCCATTTTAGAGGGAAAAATAGAAAACTACATGCACATGCAGACTTATTCATCCTCCTACCGCTCCTTATTTAACCGTGATGCGTCAACGTGTCACTTTCAATCACTCAAGCTTCTTCTTCCCCCATCATGGCCTCACGTTGTGTTATGTCTCTGAGCCTTGACACACAATGATGAAAGGAACCCCCCATCCCAGCCCCTCCCCCGCCCCTCCCAGCGCTGCTAAACTCTTTAAAGTCGTCGCCAGGAATCCTCCCGCGATAAAAAGTCATCGACGCTGGCAAGTTGCCGTCACGCGTGATTTCACCGGGAATCTGAGCATGGTTACAGAGGCAGGCAGGCAGGCAGCCATGATAACAGCCCCATCTTTGGGGGGGCATGGACAAGGTATTAACAGCCTGTATTATTCTCACTGATGGCCACGTCTGCTCCACCCATATGTTATATAGACAATGACGCTGTATATTTGTCTCATTTTCTTTTGAAAAAAAAACATGTTCTTCACACTTTGGTTTTTCTTGAAGGCGTCTGATTTCAGTTCTGAGTGTCAGACAAGGCCGATTGCTCCAGGAATGGTTCGCATTGTTAGCAACTGTTACCCGAAAACACAACAGGACAATGTGTCCACTAGTGTGACTGCTTGAATGGCACAAAACCATCTGGAATGTTTTTATGTTTCTGTGCCTCCTGTTCTTTTAAGCTGGCGTAAGGTCATAATGCCCTCACAAACAGTCAGCAACACGATGGCTCGCTCTTTTTTACACGCATTCCTGCTTCACTTGAATTAAAAGTGGTCATCAGGTTAATTATTGCTGTTCCCGTTTCACACAGAGTGTCAGAGAGAAGCTGCCGTTACCGTCAGACTCGACAAAACAAATGTTTGCTTCAGTAGAGCGGCAAACATTCAATTATCCTCCAGCAACCAATATTTACAGTAAATGGTTCACGCAAAGCAGATGTGAAGACGCAGCATCGCAAACCTCTGACGGGAGGCAGCCTGTTGTCTGCTGGTAATTTCCATCGTCTCCAGTAAACCCCGAGCAGGCTGAGCTTCACGCTGCGGCTGCTCTCAAAGCAAATAAAGACGTAAATGGAGCATAATTCTCATCAACTTTGGTGATGTAAACACCCAGGAGATTAGAGACCAAATTACGCGTGAATAAGGAACTTTGGATTCCCGCTGGTTCTAGTGAGGAAACAACACCTGCATTTTGTAGACAAGTAACAATGAGACGCGGTCTTGCGCCCCAATTAGCGTGAAGGAATCATCATAAAAATCCTGAGATTTCAGCACAATCTTAACGTCTGCGGACTCCGAGGACTCATTTGGTGCTGACGGAGACTGGACCTGACAGAAAGGCTGCATTAACACATGCCGTTTTATTTATTTTTATTGTCATAAGTTGAACTCTCCTACAACAGAAGACTTTTTTTATACACTTGCAACTTCTGAGTCAGTATTTTTGAAGGATAACTGGAGCGGCGAGCACGTCTGCTCCTATTTCCTTCAGTGGTGCCGTTTTTGGTGTCAGCCTCTATCTCCTGTGTGGAAGTCAAAAGGACAAAATCGGGGGCGTCACATTTCTGTACATAAACAGCAGCACGAGAAGTTCTACATGTGCCAGAGAAGTGCTAAGATGACACGGATAAGGGTGATATATGTTCTGGGAGATGGATTGGCCGTTCTCCTCCATGCTCGTCTGCCCACGAAGCTTCCTTGACACTATTTGTCAAAGCCTCCTTCTCTGTTCCAGCTAACATTTATCTACGTCTCCGCGAGAGACAGCAGTTCGACACGCTGCTGAATTTAACAGTCCTCATTTTCTCTCCACTATTTTTGTTTAAGAGGCTGGTAAGCATCACATTTCTGACCTTGCTAACGTAGCCGTGTGACGTAAGCTGGTTTAAAAAGAGGCAGTGGGGCAGAGAAGGTAAGCACCAGTGGCCCGAGAAAGGCGGAACTCTGATGAGAGCTGCTATTCATCCAACATTTTAGAATTGCCCAATTTTAAAGCATATGAGGGATTTTGAATTATTAGCCGATATGAGGACTCAATCTCACCTGGGGAGGGTTTTAAAACCATATCTAAAAATAGGACAAGCGCAAACTAGCTGAGTTCATGGAACCTGAAATAATAGGCCATTCCTCCATCCTAGTGCCCTTTAGCCAGGTGTCCAACCTCGGCAGAGGAAGTGTGCTGTTGTGCAGCATTTCCCGGTGAATTCATGCACCCGACATGTTCCGCCACAACTGTCTGTCTGGAGATTCGTTCCCTCAACCTCACTCCACTCATTCGTAAATCCTCTGCTTTTTCGCCCCCCGCTCAGACAACACAGCTGGTATCCGGATGGAGGGTGCGGGCTTCAACCGCCACGAGCAGAACGTGTACTTCCTGCCCATCCTGGTGGTTGACAGCGGACCCCCCTCGCTCAGCTCCACGGGCACCCTGACCATTCACGTCTGCGGCTGCGACACAGGTGAGAACCCCCGGTGATGCCGCGCCATTACATGACATCATCGTCACTGTCATCGCGCCTGCTCCCGAAAAGGTCGTTTTCGCCGTTGTTTGCTCTCGGCCGACGGTAATAGTGACAAGCCAAGTGAAAACGTACAAGATTTAAAAAACAACAAGCACTTGTTTTTGCCTTTGTCTCACGGGCTTGTTTGCCGTTGAAGATGTGTTGTAAATGCGATGTTTCTGTCTTTTGCCACACAGAGGGAGCCATCCAGTCCTGCAACGCCACCGCCTATGTAATGAGCGCTGCTCTGAGCCCCGGGGCGCTGATAGCACTTTTGGTCTGCATGCTCATCCTCATAGGTAAGCGGGCAGATGGACTCACATATGCCTATCTGAGGAGATAATGGATGGATGTATGATGGATGGCTGGAGGGACGGATGAGTACAATTCATTAGCATCGCCTGTCCGAGGTCATAGATGGGTTTAACTACCCCCCCAGGAGCCATAGCAGCCTTATATGTAACATCATGCTGGACTGGTGAAGAGGCAAGGCTGAGGTCTCCACGTCCAGGCATGTGACTTTTAACGGATTGACTACTTTTACCGGGGATTCATAATGAGGAGACACAAATGACAGGGGGGGGGAATCAATTTGTCCCTGCGTCATTCCGCAGATCTCCTGATGCCACCTCGTGGTGGCTTCAATGATGCCGGCGGTGATGCGTGTGGAAGGTAAACTACATGGAAATGAGTAGCTCAGAGGTGGAAGCACGGAAAAGAGCTGCGTCAGCGCTCGGCTGGCGTTCTCTAAACTGTGTTCCAGACAGTCTTTAATCCCTAATTGTGTTTACTTATTTACAAATCTGGCGATAGACACACGTATTAACGTGCACATGCACGAACGCGGTGGCCTTCTCGGAGAGCAGGGAGGTTTACTATTGCCATATTTGAAAATTTTATGAGTTAGCTTCACACTACGCCTCCGCTGTGCACCTCAGCATCCCGCCCCCTCAGTGGAAGAGGAATGAACAGAGCCGCTGCGCCGTTTTGTCTTTCACGCTCACACTGCGCTGGGATGGTCGCCGGCAGCTCCCGCCGTAACAATGTCATATATTTCTTTTAAGAGGTTTTCTAATGAGGGCTGTTAAAAACCAGCCTCCATTAACCAAAACCCTTCCACTGGGGTGAACTTCAAAAGCAGGGCATCATTTATTCATCACAGTTCTAAAAGCCTCAAAAAAAAAAGAAGAAGAAAAAGAAGGCCCTGCTATGAACAACTAAAGAGGCAAGCTCTGCTGGCTATGGCCAGATTTATAAACAGTGTTTGTGGTTTTTGGTGTTCTTGGCTCGATGACATCCCCCTCAAAGGTCTGAGCTTCACTCGGCTCTCCGGCCTTTCAACTCGCTTGCTGCTGTGCAGGAAAAGAAAAAGAGAAAAATCAGCCTTACGGTGGTGGGATGATTTCTATATTTTATTTTCACTGCTGTTTTGATGAAAAGTCTGAACTCTACTTCCACCAAACCTCCTCCATTCGCTGTAAATAAACACACCAGCCAATGAACAAATGAATAAAAGCCCGACCTTATCAATGATTTATTGTCCAGCCCATGTCCCTGACACTGATTTAACAATGTTTTGGATTTTTAACACAGTCTGCTAAAGAAATTATTAGTCCACATTCACCGGTTAGTCCCTATTTAGCTACTAATGGGGCCAAATGTGACGTGAGGATTACTGTACCTCATTCTGTGCAATCGTTCTTTGGTGAAAGGGAGGACCTGATGCTAATTATTAAACGATAGCTGGTTATTGCTAACACACTAAAGACACCTGAGTGTTTTGTATTTCTTAATAAGTGAAAAAAAACCCAACTTGACTGGTTCATTATGAACCTCTGTCACGCTGTTAAAAGGTCGCCGGTTTAGAGTCTGTAAGAGATTTCTGATTCTCGGAGAGAAAAACGAGTAGGTTTTCATAATAACCGAGCAACGTTGGAGGTTTCCATCAGCGGCAGATTTATGCTGCAGTGTATCTGAAAGCACCAAAGCTAAAAATCCCATTTCTCTGGATTCACCTCAGTATCTTGTGCACGGCTACAAGTGTTGAGAGCATCTCAGGAGAGGGTGGCCGGCCCACTCTGCACAAAAGAGGCTCTTTTTTCCAGGCTGCATTCTGGAGATTGTGTCTGAACAAACCAAGACACCTCCTTCAACTATGGGAAATCAGATCGTTGTAAATAAGACATCAAAAAACAAGGAAGTCACTTACAGGAAATTCACGTACACCTCCATTTTGGTGCCGGTAGTAGACTGATCAGATGGAGTTGTCTCACTTTGCACTGGTCTTTCTGTCTCAATATCAGCCTGTAAAGGAACGTAAGCATGAATAAGTGCCGCCGTGCTGTTTGCATCAGCTGCCACTTCACAGTTTTGGGGCAAATCTGTAAAAATGCCATTTTTCCAAAACGATTTTTTTTTTTTAAAAAAAGAAAAAGGCAAAAGCCTCAGTCCCAGATGAAACGGCGTCGCCACCCCAGCCGGGGTGCAGTGCCGAGATACTCGCTGCTCTTGAGCCTGCATGGCAAAAATGGCAGACGCCTTTCTGCTCCCAGACGCCACAACCACCTCACCGCCCAGGAAAAGAAAAAGGGAAAGATTAGAGAAATAGGTCCCAGCAGCGGCAGAATTTTTATCTCTCACCAGCCGACGTGCCTCCTCTGCGAGTCGGTCCATGTTTATCCACCGGTCCAGCCTCTGCTGGCGTCTTTACTCTCACTTCATTTACGATAATTGTCTCTGGCTTTGTCAGCCGTTTGAGCCTCGCCGTGATTTGTGGTGGACTTTGCGGTAGGTCGTTCGCCGAACACCAACACGCTGGAATAAAGCTGCATTTGATATGACAGCATTAACTTCATAATTGCTGCTTCTGGCTGTGGTCAATAACAAAAACGCATCCTTAGCGCTACCTGTCAATACTGTGGCGGAGGCGGAGTCTTGATCACCCCAGTTCCCCCCAACACATGTTTAAACAAAGAGATTAAAGCTCTTTTTCATTACATTCAAGCAGCGAGGCCAAACTGTCCAAACTAACCGAAACCCGCCTCAGCCGCAGGAGAAAACACTCACGGAGGCTTCAGTCCTTGACACGCAATTTACCTTCTTTAATTAAACTGATTCTCTTGCTTCAACACTTTTGGCTGCCTTAGATTTAAGCCTGAATCAGAGAGCAAACAGGAAAAAGAAAAAATCAGCCAAACAGGGATAAGCAAAGATGATAGTCATTTATTTTTACACAGTTTTCATTAATCGGTTCTCGACGTCAATGTGATGGCTCAGGAGAACAATGCTCTTAAAAAGGATTCCCGCACCTTAATTAATCCCCCGTGACTGCCATACCGCTCCCAATGGTGCACACGTCTGCTCACGCATTTAACACATTTAAGCCTGATTAGACAAATCATTCACGACTTTTAAACTGCGGTCCCTCTCTGTGTGCCACATAAACACCCTCCACAAACACGCCGTCTAGCAATCTCTTCAGAGGCTGGACCGCCTTTTTTCCATCAGTTATTGGATGATGAGAAAAATGAAACAAATTTCAGCCTAATTACTTTACAAACAAACAGTCTCTCAATCAGCTCATTTATTGGCCTGATGTGATGAATCCATCCCACTGCTTTGCAGCATCTGCAGGCATCTATTCCAATTACCTCCCATCTGCTTGGAATGAGATCCTGGGTGGGGGCACGCCGCCCAGCCCAAAAAGTAATTTAACCATGTTGTGTGGAGGTTTAATGCAGTATCTTTAAAGCTAGGGACTAACTTTGTATGTATATGAGGCCGATTTGCCCCGAGCTGTACACTAGCACTAGCAAGGGATATGCTAATATCAACGATTCAAGTTTTTAGGTCGAGCGGTTGTTGACCCTTTAAGCAGACGGACTCCGCCAGAGCCCTGAGGTGTGCTGTGGTGTCAGCATGGGCACGTTGGCTTGCCTGTAACTATGCAGCTCTCTATGCAACAAATTGTGATGCACATATTCTTTCTGTCAGAACTGTAGAGACAGTAGCTCACCCATGGACTGGACCACCCAGATTAGCCTTCACTCCCCGACGGCATCAGCGAGCCTTGGATGATGCTGCCGGTTGACCACTGTCCTTTTCTGTGACCACTTTCCCACAGGAGCCACAGCAGCATTTTCAAAGATGTTCTGATTCAGTCAAAAGTTACATTTTTAAACCCCACTCACCCCAGTTTTCCTGCTTCTAACACACCAATATTCAGGACCAAGTGTTGATAGGTAGTCGAGTATTGCCTCAGTTGCCATGACAACTCGATCATCACCTGCACATCGTACGTGCTTTCAAGTCCTTTTGATCAACACCGACGTGCTCTTACATTCTCCCCACACTGATTTGCCCACAAGGGGGAGTTTACGACATCAGCAATTGCACCTCTCATTTCTCTCCTCGCAAATTAACAGTAAATGTCTTAACTGGTGCTTAATATGCATGACAGTATGGGTTGCAATTTGCTATAAACCATGACCAGCCAAGCCCCGTGGCAATTAATTTGCCTCATTCACGGTGGGAAAGAGTAAACAGAAGAGTTGCAGACAATGCGTTCCCAGAGGAGCCCCACAAACAATGCAGGAGAGGGAGCGGCTCATATTCTCCGTCAGGAAGAATCTTCTGACAGTTTTAGCCAGGGAACAAATATGGCTTCCCCTCTCTGCTCTGTTCTTTTAGGCCACAAACAAAAGAGAGTTAAAAAAAAACTAGAGGGAGGAGAGAAATTAAAGGTCACTTTGAACAACTGCATTTGTCTACCCCCCAACGCCCACTTGTGATAATATCCTGCAGGTGTAAATATTAAACTATCCGCGTCCCCTCAGACAGCAGAGGCAGCAGGTTGTATCTTCCTGACGTCCTTTGACGTTCTAGTCATTGGTCACTGTCCGGTTGGTTAAAGGGGTTGGAAGTTTGTGTTTTGAGGGAGCAACACTGATGTTTGTTTTTACATTTACCAAAAGGGGGGGAAAACAGCATTTTTTCTAGCAGGCTTATTATAAGTCAAATAGAGAAGCAACATAAGAGAAATACTCCTGTCAAAGGTTTTGTTTTGACCAATCAAGAATTGCACCGCCACTATTAGCATCTCTGCAGGACCCCTTTAACAGTTTTATGCCCCCAGCTTCTTTACTCAGCTTCTTCTCTTATCGAATGAAGTCTGAGGTTTACGTCTGATGGCGTTAGACGAGTGATGGGCGCCCGGCTGAGGATGATGGAGGTGTGCAGGTCTCAGCTGATTAAAGTAATTAAGGTCAACTTAAGCCTCATTGATTTATCCGCGCATACAACCTTTTTCATTACTCCATACAATGATCCATCATTGTCATTTCATCGTGTTTAATCCCGGCTTAATTTTCTCGGGCATTTCCCTTTTTCTTCGTAGGTGGCGAGAATGGCTCACTTGACTTTGAGGGGTATTGATGTCCAGATCAGGCGCCATTAGCCATTTTATATCATTGCACATGGAGGCAATTTTGGATTGTTAAAAAGGGAAAATCAATGTTCATGCATTTAAAATGTGAAACGATAGATCCCCCCACAGCTGTGACTTTACTCCTAAGGGGGGCATTCAAAGCAAAAATAGGGTCCAAATTGAAGTCGCCTGTGAAAAACACCCTAAGATTCATTATTTAAAATACATTGAGCGCAATCATATTTTCTAATGCTGTGGTTTTAATGAATGACCTGAGTCGACAAGAGCTTTTTTCGGATGCATAAGCTCTTTAAATGCATCCTGACAACAATTAATCCGTGTGTGGGGCACAGCGAGAGGTTCCTGTAATGACCATTAAGCAGAAACCTGTCCTGGTCCTGGCTTTGACCTCACTCTCCTCATGTTGATCCAGCGATATTAAAAGCGAGGCTGAAACACTGCAGCGAACCTGTTGAGATGACTAGAACCACCATAGAATGTGCCCAACAGGGAATGACATCTTCTTCTCGTGCCTTGTGGTCTTTCCACCATCCTCTTTCTTATATTTTGGGTGGTTACCATTTATACCACATCCCTAGAAATAAAATGCTTCGATTTATGACACATTTGGAAGAGGAAACTTGTACATGCGGATCGATGTTGCCTTCATGAAAAATAGTCTTCTGTGAAACAATAAAGTGCTCCTGACATTCTAATCATGTGGGGACATTTCAGCGAACACAAAAAAATTGGATGGAGTTGGTGTGGATAAACTGCCCAGGGCTGTGTTGACACTCCCGGTTGCTGAGGGGTCCTGTGAACCTAATGACATCAGGTTCCACCTGGCACAAATAGCTCAAATTTTCCTTTATTTGAATCAATTTGCTCGTATGACACATCTGACCCGTGCGTGCTGGTTGTTCTTCTGTCTCTTTTAGTACTCGTCTTGTTGATCCTGACCCTGAAACGCCACAGGAAGGGCCAGCGGATAGCAGAGGATGAGGAGGACATGAGGGATAACGTCATTAAGTACAACGACGAGGGCGGAGGGGAGCAGGACACTCAGGCGTACGACATGAGCGCACTGAGGAACCTCTATGAATTCCCAGAAGCTAAGAGCTGCGACTCCGGCCCAGACATACGCTCCCTGCCGCAGTGGATCCAGGCCAACCGACTGAGCGTCGGCGGAGGCCGAGCTGGCGCAGAGGGAGCTGCGGCTACGGCGGCAGCCGTGGCGGCAGATTTCTCTCTGTTCAAAGGCTACATCCGGAAGAAGGTGGAGCAGGCCGATGCGGACCTGTCAGTGCCGCCGTATGACTCCTTCCAGACGTACGCCTTCGAGGGCACCAGTTCGCCGGCGCTCTCTCTCAGCTCCATCCACACGCTCTCCACCACATCAGAGCAGGATTTCTCCTACCTCAGCGACTGGGGGCCGCGCTTCAGGCAGCTGGCAGGCTACTATGCTCCAGGGAAACCAGAGGAAGAGGGGTCCTAGCACAGCCTCTCCTCCGCACAGACTTTTGAACCTCTCCCTCCTCCTCCTGCTCCTCCTCCTCGGCCTCCTCTTCTCGCCCCCTGGCGCGCTGCATCCTCAGCGCATATGAGCGACAGAGCACCTCTTTGCCCGCACATTGTCGACCAGTGAACTCCAGTTTTTGTAAGCTTTCGCATTTATTGGTACGTCGGACTTTCCGGACATCAGCATGGATGTTGACGATACAGACTAAAAAAAAATACGGTCATTTATACTAAAAAGGGAATTTTCACCTATGAAAAATGACCAGACTACTGTTTTCACCTCAGAGACTCACCATAGAAAAGGGATAAACCACGGCAAGCAGCGCATCAGAACATTTATTTATTTAATGAGGAAATATTTATGTATTTATTTGTTTGTATGTGCTTATTTATTTTCTCCGAGAAGTTTGCAGCGAACTTTGCTAATCAGACGCTAAAGGAAACAGGAGAAATGGGAGGCCGGGCTGAAGACATCGAGAGTCAAGACTAATATTTGTATTTATTTTCTAAGACCACTTTTGTAAAATATGAGAATCTGAGCAGGAAACAGGGGAAACTGCTGCGGTCAGGTGATTCAGAGTATATATGCTGTATTTTAGTGATTTGTCAACCTGAGAACAGTTTGTGTGTCACCGTTTCCTTTCTGTCCTTTCTATAGCGGATCAGCGACACACACAATGAGCCCCGGCAGACGGTCCAGCCTTATTTTCTGACGCGTACAGATGATTTGATGATTTGATGATGAAAGATGATTTCCATTTTTCTGATTTTATTTTTTCCCCGCGAAGGGGGAGGAGAAGGTTTGTGATCTGTGTGGAGGACTGAAGGGCAACGTGATGAATGGACTGGGCGAACCCACCCGATACCCACAACCTCGAGTTAGTTGTTGACCTTCAAAAGTGATGAGAGCAAATAAATATTTAATTTTTGGTTTAAAATAAACTCCTTTCACGTGTGCATTCAGTTACTCATTAGGTGAGATTAGTGATAATGCAGCGCTCCTGCTACTGATCACCATTTATTACTCTCCTGGCTGAAGACGTCTTCTTAATTATTGTTGCTCTAGCTGAGATTTAACCCAGGGAATATATGTATTTTAATGCTGGATGGATAAAAAAAAGGATAAAATCACAGCTGAACAAAGAGTCTAATCTCCCTCTTGGCTGCCTTTTGCCAAACTAATGTAACTGTTATGGTCACAGGAGCATAAGAAATCACTTTAATCTTGATGATCTGCTTTTAAAAAGGGGAGCCAGGCTTCATTTGCATAACTTTCAAAGACAATGTCACCTTTTCTCATCACCTAAATAAGTCCAACTGTCCAATTTTGTGTGTGTGGGGGGGGTGGGAGGGTGTTTAGAAGTGTATTAAGGTGGATTAAGGTTCCACTTATGTTGCTAATCACCATTTTACATCAGCTTCATCGCTCAGTGTTTTATAATCACGCATTATCCTGCAGGGCTGTCTTCACCTTCTCTTGACTCACGTCCCCACGTGTAAACAGAGTCGTCGTCAATGTATGTCTGTCAAATCTATTTACTTATTTTTTCTGTAGCCAAAACGTTTCAACACCGGTTGTTGTAGCAACTGCATGAAACGGCACACCCACGCTGGCTATATTTAAAGACTGTAGGTCTGTAATGGTATGTGACTGTCGCGGAGAAGAGACCTTTTGTTCTTTTTATGAAGAGCAGCGAGCTAACAGGCAACAGATCTTACTGTATGTGTGAGGAGGAGTGGAAAAAATACTTACCCTTAGTTTTCCATACTCCAAAATGGGATTTAATTCATCCTAAATGACCGGATGTGGCGTCCTTTGTCAAACTAGAAATACTGTTTGGTTGCCATAGAGCTCCAAGACGATGCCTTAACCATTGTTGCGTCACATGTGTCAGGTAAATTAGCCGTCCGTGTTTGTGCCTGCGTTGACCCCTCGGTGACAGTGAAAAAAGCTACTGAAAAACTGCACGTCTGTTTCAATACATTTTAAATTACTTCCTGTCCTCAACATGTAACTTATTCCATCATATGTTCCACATTATTTTGCCCTTTACTGGTGCAACTGATGTGTTTATGTAGTTATTTTTGCCAAGGTGTGATTTCCCCCCCATCCATTATTTATTATAGCCTTTAGCCATCCAGCATTTGCTAAGTGCCCAGCAAATATCACAGATTCGATGAGTATCTGCCAAATATAGGTTAGCAGGAGCTCCACGGTCACACTGGGGGGGAGAGACAGTGAGCACATGTGTTCCTTTATAGGAACCCTGAGGTGGACAATGTCTTCTTAAAGGTCAGGGGTCATGTGACTCATGTAGTCAAAGCCAAAATAACGTAATGAAGCATGAACCTGGGAGGCCCTCTGATGATTTCAGGTCATACCCCCCTCCACACACACGCACACATTACTCTCTTGTTTATCCTCTAAGAAATGAACGACTTGCATGTGGAAATATAAGAATGGCTTTCTGTAAATCAGCCAGAGGCGAGGCCCTTGGATGGCTCCGCTCACAGATCTCTGTGTTGACCGACTGCTCTCCATCAGAGCAGTTCAACACATCCTCTCCTTATCTTTGTACTCGGCTTGTTAATGGCCATTGATTAAACATTGAGGGGGGAATATGAAAGCACACTGCAGAAAATATCAATCACTCACAGGCTAATAGTGGACTAGCAATACTTATTTACTCTCAGACTCGTAACAGCTCTCACATCAAATCCAGGGAGTGAAAATGTGCCGCATAAGCAGACTTAACTTTACCACAACAAATGCAAATGCAGCACTCTGACGGGCCAAATTAATAACGTGAGATGGCTGTTAGGGCTCGCACGGATGGCTGGTGAGAGAAAAAATGCACCGTATTTAATGTGCAAGGACTTCTGAACAATAGCTGCCAGTGAGTTTCCTGTTGTTCATTTGGCATTGTGACCTTCACAAACCTTCATTTCAGTTTCTGTATATATATATTAATGACTTATTAAGTTATCATAAAACTCGCAAAAAAAAGAGATAGACTGCATGGGGCAGAGCACAGCTGACACGTGACAATCTGTCAGTGATTTCAGCAAAATGAAAGTCGATGTGCCTCAACTAATTCATGCTCCAGTGCAACAGCTAACAAGCACATATCCTTGCCTAGCAGCTACTCGAGACATTTGTCCTTAAAGAGCACACAGTCTCCTGCAATTGTCTGATAAGTAGTTACAAACAGAGCACAGTACAGGTGACTCACATGTGAGAAAGACATGCAGTGGAAGACAGACAGACCCCCCAGAAATGAACCCCTTGTGTCAGACCTTGATGAGGAATAAGCAAGTATTTCCAAAAGATGAAGGAACAAATTAAAACTTTAAAAAGCGTTTTGAGCGGTTCAGGGAGACAATTCACTAATAATAATTGCTTAAATTTGTTTGGGATGAACCCTCTTCTGCAACCATTGCAGAAGACAGTTGAACTCTCCATTAATGTCCATAAAGAATTAGTTTATGGTTACAGTGACAGTTATGGTTTTACAGTTGTTTTAAGTAGATTTTGAAGTGATTTCGCAATCATCTTGTTTAATCCAGCCATCTCTTGGTTTATCTCATAAACCTCTTTATCAGGCGAGAGGCAGGGGTACACCCTCGACAGGCCAGCAGCTCATCAAAGGCTAACATGGGACCAAACAAACAGTGACACTCACATTCACGCTGAAGGTCAATTTAGAGTTACCAATTCAGCAATCCCCCAAAAGAAAGGGCTTAGACTGTAGGAGGAAGTACATTGATGTATGATTCTACCTTTTTGCTAGTGAAACTAAAGTCACCTTAGATAATTTTTTTCTTTTTACATAGTATCCATGCATGTACTGCATATAGAGAGGGGCCACACGAGATGTTTGACAGCATAAGTGTGCCGAGCGTGACTCCCGAAAGGTCATAACCCGTCCTTGTTAGCTAAAGTAAAAATTCACATCCGTGACCAAACATAGGGGAGATCCAGTGAATTCATCAAGCAAAGCCGTCTCTCTTCTGATCTACTGTTGGAGCATAATGGGACAGGTTTCACTGTCAGTTGTTGCTCTTTTAGTCAGTGATTTGGAACTTGCTGAATTCCTCTGCTTTCAAACATGGTGTCTGTAAAGTTGCTGTTTCTTCCTCTCCAAAAAGAAAACACGCAAAGATCCTTTGGCTATTTTCTATTTTGCACTCACAAAGTGAACAAGTCAGAGATAGAGATAATAACAAAGCGACACATATCAGATACCGGACGGCTGGTCACAGATCTGTGAGCAGCGGGGCTTCAGATCCGTTCAGAATGTCAGGAAATAAAGCAAACGGCACGAACGCGTGACAACTAGGAAACACAGGCCCAAACCCGGGAATGTACCATCAACCGAACACCCGTGACTGTAAACTCCAGCAGCGTAGTTGGTTCCCTGTGTGTGGACTCATTTGCAAGTCGGCAGCTCCTCTATAATTCGTGACACACTGCCTGACGATTTATCTGATGCTGTCTGTGTTATAGTTTGATTCTGCCTCCACAGCATCTATGTCACTTTAAATAAAGGCACTCATCTGTCTTTGAGCCCCCAAAAAACAAAGTGAGGAGCACCATTACTGCTACTGTAGAATACAGGGGACATTTGGGTGGGTGGATGGATGGACAGATAAACAGATAGATGAATGGATGGATAGACAGATAGAAGGATGGATAGACGGATAAATGGATGGATAAATGGTAGCATGGTAGCAAGATCCTCTCCTAAAGCTTTCGCAGATGCCCCTGGGACTTCTTCTGTGGTCCCTCTCTCTCCGAAGCGCCACATATTGCTGAGCTGATGTCTCATTCCCACTGTGCATCCATCCACCTGAGCTAATACCGACTCTCATCGCATTAACTCTAAAATTGGGGGGGGCTCAAAAAACCCCTCGAGGCATCAGCCCCCTTGGAAAATAAAATCAAGTGAAAGGCTACATTTGGAGGACCATCCCTGAAGACCTCCCTTTTTGATGTCACGGGCCTCCTGCAACAAAAGGCTGCTTCTGTTTGCCCTTCAAGTCCGGATGCAGCATGAGTGAGTCTGCAGAGTCTGACCCCGAGCCTGCAACACCGCGTGCATACTAATGGTGCTTAATCCAACCACACACCCAGGCGCCATAAAAGGCTTTCCCGAAGGGGCCCACAAACCCTTCCTTATTGAACACGCTGCTCTTCAGTGATGCTCACGTTCAGGATTTATGAAGTAATGGCTGCCCAGGTGCTCCAGATGATCTCCCTGCGGGGAGGATTCTCAGCAATACGTCTCCTCTCCGAGGGGAGGGGCGCCACAGACGATGCTGTATTGGTCTATATGTAATAATAAGAACACAGTGGCAATATTTCAAGCTCCTGCATTGCTTTTCGTCGAGTAGGATCAGTCGTCCTCCAAATGCATTCAGTAAACCACTGAATGTAAAGAAATGCTGCCAAACAAGACATATGGAATGTACTGCAGGGTTTCTGTACCTGTTTCCGTCATTTACAGTTAAACAGTGAATGAGTAATTAGCTTTTAATCAACACCCCCAGCCCCACCCCCATGGCAAGAGAGAATCAATAGAGCATCATGTTTCAAAAAATATATCAAAATAAAGGGTGAGGGGGGCACCGTATGCTTCCTACACACTTCCTGCATCTACGAAAGTCATTAAACAGAACTCGGTCTCATCTACAGTCAGGAGGACTTCAAACCCTGCGCAGAGGTCCTGTTCCTGCTGTTCCTACATTAGCCTGGCTCATGAAGGGGCTTGTTTCCTCACTCATGAGCACAGCAGAAGCTGAGAGGCGTTTCTCCTATCTGAAGCTCATTAAAAACATCACAGCCATGTGTTTTCGGTCCTCTTTGCAGGGCTTAGTGCGTTTTTACTATGACATCTGGGACAGATGATAACAAGATTGTGATGTTGCTGAAAAGATTCCCTTTTTTCTTTCATGAATAGGAGCTGTGAGACTGCGGTGGTCAATATCGGCTGATACGTCAGGTATTCCAACTATAACATCAGTGTTCAGGCAACGTTAGCCACCACTGTGGTGTTTTTATCTTATTTGTCCCCTTTTCATATTTTAAGATAAGTCACATGAAAACTCGAGAGCGGTTATTGTCTTCCTCGTGCTTTGCTTGCCTGATGCTAGTCTGATGTTATTGTGCCACCTACAGCCTTGGAATGTGTAGATTCCTAAGATATATGGTGGCTTCAAAAATTAATTTAGTAGAGTTACAAACTACACAAGCTAAAATCAATAAGCCCCGGAATAAAAAGTGAATCGCTAATCTGTCATTCCACGGGGGAGCTTGGGTTTGCATGCCTCATGCTTTCTTAGATTTATATCATCTCCTTAGATACTCACTTTTTCGGTGAGGTGAGGTGAAAAACCGATAGTTTTGCAGATGAGTGTAAAGTGGTTGTATGTCAGCATTGCCGACCTCTCCACTGTCAAGGTCAAGTGGACCATAAGGTGTATGAGTACAGGAATCCATGACCAATCCATAAGGACTGAAGACACACAGGTACAGAGGGAAGTTTCTACATTACCTCAAAATGTTGTACATAACGGCTTTAAAGGAATATAAGGCTTATTAAATTTGTCGGATGTTAACTGTATATCTAGCTGCTGCATTCACAACAAGTCCAGCAAATATGTCGTCTGTCAGAGCAACAAGGGCAAGCACACGCCTCGCTGTTAGTGAGAACGGTCCCTGTGCCTGTGTGTTCCACTCTACAGCCAATATTTCAATGTTTCTCTTTGCTGGAGACAGAGAAGGGAGACAAAAAGGATTGAATCCTAACTTGTGTTCTGTTAATAGGTCCCAGGAAGCATGTCAGGAGCGGGTCGATATGTCTTTACTGCTCCTTTATTTCCCCTGGTTTGCAACCGCGACATCCGGATCCTAAAAACAGGTAAACAAACACAGTTGAGTCCTTCACGGGTGTAATTATTCATTGGAACCTGCACCCGACAGTGGCTATAAATATTAAAATCTGACCTGTGACCTGAAAAACACACACAGCGTACAGTTGCTCACGTTGAAGAGGAGATGGTAGATGAGGTAGTGTAGAAGGGATAAAGTATAGATAAAGTATAAAGGGTCTTATATTAACACTGATTAATGTGATTGGCTTTACTCCACCTCCATCTGGAAGCAGATTTAGGTTCCTCGGGGTTCAGGTCACTATGGGCCTGACCTGGACTCGTCACGCTGACATTGGAATGGAAGAGTGCTGCTGTCGTTAGTGTGCACGACAACAAAACTCAGAAATATTGAACGTTGGCGAGGGCGAGATGAAGCAACATTCGGGGGTGAGACTGGACGTAATTAATCACTAAACTGAATCACTAAACAAAGGAGGCGTTTATCCCGGGACACGTGTAGCCTGTAAAAACAGCGTAGCTCTCTAGAGCTCTACTGTTTCACCTCTGCTGCTTTAGTTTGTTTTACACCAGCACAGATGAGTCCGTTTTCTATCCTACTAATTCAGTGGTTCAGTATGTCCAACAAATGGATGTTGATATCACGAATGAGGCTCTAACCTAATGACGTAAGCTCTACATGTAGTGCTTTAGTAGGTCCACTTGGTTTTAAAAGACAAGTGCTTCCTGTGCAGTAATGGTCAGGACTTCCTTTGCCGTATTTATATTCCAGGACTCTCCCGAGTAATAGTTCACCAGCCTGAGTTCTACTAGGACTCAGAATGAGAAGGTAGTAACAGGTATTACATATCAATATGACAACAATATAAAAGCAATTTGACTGGACTTAAGCTCATAAAATCTTAACAAAGAGAGTGGGCCGTTGGGCTGTGTGCATAAATCCTGTTTGTTAAGTTAGAATATTTCCTCTTTTCTTTGCTCGGTTGCTCAACTGTTTATTTAAACTCTAGAAACCAAAATGACATTGGTGACATTGCAAATATTTATGTTTTACAAAGTCTCTCTGGGAGAAAACAATTAGCGCATCAGGACTTGCTGAACTCCACCGCTGCACCGGTATCCAGGCAACCGGCGAACATCGGTCCTAGGCTGGTTCTTGGACACACATTATTATCTAGCATTCTAAAGAATGTAAACAGCCACATGGAACAATTTTTTTTTTTTTTGCAACCTTTTTCACACAAGTGAAGGACCAGAGCCGTCATGAATGCGGATGAAGTCGGAAGCACTTTTGATCATTTCACATTTGAAGAAGCGTCAATCCGATCTGATTGTATCACACCTGAAGAATTCAGGTAAAACCCAGCAACGGGCCTTCTGTCTCATTCTGGATGTGGAGCCCCGACCCTCGTGCATTATTAAGACGGTGGCAGCTGTGACCCCAGCAGGAAGAACCTGCGGAGAAGCGTGCACGTCACGTCTCTGAGACTCGAAACGCTGGGCATCGGCCATCTTTACTTTGCAGGAATGAACTGAATGACCTGATGTTTTTCATTTTGAAGTACCATTCACTCATATCTGATATATTTAGACACTCAACAGCAGATCTCGGTCTTCATCGCCGTTCCTGCAACACAGACATTTGGAAAAGAATAATTGGATGTCGTACGTCAAACATTAGCATATTTGTAGCCATTTCATTCACAAAGACATGTTGAAAGTGGATACTGTTGCGTTGTGCTTTCTCTTTGAAACATGAGTGATTAGCAAATGTGCAGTGTTGCACGACTCAGCACGCCGTTGAATGAGTCTTAAAAGCTCTGTCAAGTGAAAGAATGCAGACTGCCTATCAGGGTACGGGTGGAAATTATGGGTTTATTGAAGCTGCATAATTACATTTTGTTTCTTTATTTCACCTTGGCCTCAGTCTTGCGGCTCATACCCGCTCGCACGATGATGGAAGTCGTGTTTTTTTTAGTCTTATTTCTGTACAGTGAATTGGACCTACTTTCATTATGCAAATCAATTTAATTTCAGCTAAAAACCTGGGGACAGAGAACCAGGGAGGGAGTGCTTTGAGACGGAAAGATGAATTGGGGGGAAGATGGAAAAAGAAATAGAACCAAATACATTTGGAATATGCCTCGGATTCACCTTGGATCAAATTTCAATAGATTAAACTTCCCACCACACTCTCCATTCTGAGCTTTTTGAAGCGCTCCCAGTTGATTTAGGTTGACACCTGCTTTGGCCTAAAACAATGACGCGCCTTTCCCAATGTCAGAGGGTGAAAGATAGATGGAGTTTAGGATAAACTGTCTCGGTGATTACCCACTGTCCCGCACATAAGTCAACATTATAAATCTCAGCGCAGACACTGGAACACTATCAGCCAACTCTAAAAGCCAATTACTTTCGCAATGACCTGACTCATGTAATATTTACAGCATTATAGTGGATTCTAGCTACTCCAAGTCTATGAAGTTGCATTGCGGAAATAATGAAATTATTCTCATGCATTTAAAATATCGCTCTGTGTCGAGGATCGACGCTGTGTGTAAATGAGCAGCGCAGAAGAAAAGATTCATTTAAATGCAATTTTTTTCTTTCTTCCCAACAATTTACTACGCTGAGGATTAGCTTTGTTTCCTGACCTCGCCTCCGCACACGTGCCGCAATTACCGATGGAATTTCTCCTGAATCGCTGCTGTTTTTCTTCTGTTGCGCAAATTTAATTACCATTACCACTTTACAGTCTGGCGGTTTGTTAAATGATGTGGAGGCAAACAGACCAGAACCCATGGTGAGAGGGTAGGAGTTCTTCTCCGCATGGAACCGACCGTCTGCTTTGATGTCTCTGGGTGTGTGTGTGTGTGTGTGTGTGTGTGTGGTGTGTGTGTGTGTGTGTGTGTGTGTGTGTGTGTGTGTGTGTGCGTGTGTGTGTGTGTGTGTGAACATGTGTCCGTATGGGGTGAGAGAGAAACTGGCTGCGCTGTGTACAAGCTGTTTCAGCTGGGGAATGACTACACACACACACACACACACACACACACACACACACACACACACACTCAAAGAGAGGACAATGAATGCAATTGGGAAGGTTAGAACTGAAGTCTCAAGTGCCTTTTTCATCCTTGTACCTGTTTTTTTTGTTTTAAGTTTTCTCCTTGTGTGCATTTTCTATAGATCTGTTTTCTTTGAGTCAGTACCGGGAATTATAGTCAAAAACCCACCGTGAACAACCGCTCTGCTGTGACCTTTGAATCCTGGAAACAAACCTCACCGGCCAGAATGTGTCACGTGATTCACTTTTGTGAAATTGTCAGTGCGGTGACTCTTTCTTCTGTATTTCTTTTCTTTTCTCTCTATGTGCAGGTATTTTAAAGTTTCACTTCCTATACGGTGAATGGTGTTCTTAAATATTTGGATTGAGTGCTAGATGAAAAACCTCAGGTTAAAGGCACTCGCTCCAGATGTACTCCAGATGCTGTGGAGAGAACCACCAAATTAGTGAGGCTGCCATAGAACATAGAAGCAGTCAGGATCTGGACCAATGACACCACATCACTGCAGGGGGAGAAGTGTCACGAGGGGAGATGACAGCGGTCGCATGTCTAAGATCCTTGGGCAAGGCCTCCCGACCCGTTTGGTGTTTTCTTGGACCTAAATTTGGAACAGATTGGCACTTGCTCCTCTCCTGACCTCCCCGGTTCAGCACCCCAACAGAGTACAGCTTCATGTCTAAATATGACTTCCCCACTAAACTGAACATCCACTCTCAGCCAACGCTGTAATTCATGCTATCAGACATGAGAGTCATATTTCCCAGCTTGCACCAGCTTGTTTTGCCACGTGCAGCCTTCTATACAACACCATTGTGCTTTGTTTCTTTTGTATTTCAACTCTTCTGTGCTGACTTCCATGCTCATTAGTCTTTTCGCCTCTTCACTTTAACCTGGTCCAAGAGGTCCGCCGCTCGCGCCATTGCCTTCCCCACATCACTCGCGTCGTGAGCGTCTTCGCCGGCTTCGGGTCAAACAGCTGCATCAACAGCAACATCCGCAGGATCCATCTTCATTTACCTCCCGGTACTGCTGCACATTAACACAGCCGCCTGCACTCGCAGGTCTTCCTCTTCCACTGACCTCGCTGCACCCCCCCGCCAGCCGCGGTGGCAGCCAGAGCTTTCAGCCGCTCTGCTCCTGTCTTGGAAAGATTGATTCCCTCCCTTTCCAAATCCTGTCGAAAAACACATTGTTTAAGTAAAACCCGGCACATTTCTGCCTCCTAATTGTGATTTATGGTGACTATATTTCTGCAACCTCTTGGTCATTTTATTTGTGATCCTAATGTGCTGGAATTTAGATCTTAATGGTCACAAACACTCTCTCCTGCTGAGATGCAAACTATCCAACAGGATTCGTGTCTGACAGTCAGATTTGAGTGACAGCTGTGAAAATGATAACTGGCTCATAGAAATTCACTAATTTCCTCTAAACATGCCCTCAATGGTATTTTAATTCTTATAATGAAACTGGGCCAAGGCTGAGCTGGCGAGGGGGGTGACAGCTGACACTGTCATTCAGTTCAACAGCAAACTTGCAAATGGCCGAAAATACAGCGTGATGTTGAGTGGACTTAAGTTCTCGGACATGATGTGATCCTGTTTTTCGGAAATGACGATCTTGTTTTGCGTTTGTAGTGTTTCCTCTGATTGTGGTGGGACTGCTGTGGATTTATGACAATCAGAAATCTTTTGCATTGCAATCAATAAGATGACACAATGCCTTAAGTCTCAGGTTTTCAATGTTCCAGCTTTTCCCTAAATCTAATACTGGCTGCTGTTTAAAGCTATCTTGAGCAATGGAGATGACAGCCCAGTGAAAGTGGTATTTAAGTGAAAGGGTAAATGCCCAACCGGATGTTATCTGTCTAAAAACAGCAGCAGCCTGGCCCCCGCGGCACTCAAACAAGATGCTGCCTCCCTCCCATCATTACATGCGTATTAATGCTTCCCATCTTCTCCTTTTATGTGAGTCCTTTGAGTGGGTCAGCGGCCACCTTTTGTTTTTCCATGGCTCCACTTCAACTCTGCTCCTCTCAGTGCTCAGCTGTCCATCAGCTTTAACGTTAATGTGACACATCACACTACACACGTTAAGTATATATGTGTATATGTGTGTGTGTGTATATATATGTACACACACACACGAGATACATTTATTCCAATAATTAGTCATCGCTATCTAAAGTGTTAATTTTGACTCCCTTATTCAATCGTAATTACTTGGAGCCATTAAATAATGTAACAGAACTGAGAAGAGGAAGGAAAAAGACTGAAAAACATGCTCAGTTCCCCTACATGTGCTATGTGAAGTGGGAGGAAAATGAATGAAAAAAGATTAAAGCTGAAGTTCATGTGGAATGTCATTCAGGCTGCAGGCTAATTTTGTAAAACCTTCAGAAACACAGCTCGCTGTGGCACATTTCATTCTGTAATTCCTCTTGTGCGGCAGGTAAGTGGTACAAACTGCACACTTACAGTCAGTCACTGTGGCCCCCAACAGAGAAAGGCCACAGAGGTCACCTGGGGCCAGTCAGTCATGGAGAGGAAGTTGTGCAGCAGACGGTCTAAGAAACTTTTATCATCATCAACCCAAAGGTTTGCTCGACAAGAATAATCACATTTATTTTTAAATTGTTCTTTGTGCCTGAGCTTCATCGGCACTTTTTAAATGCCTGCATCATCGAGCAAAAATTAGAACCTTACCTTGTGGGCTGTAGAGCAGCACACCTGACTCCTATCTTCTTTTTTCCACCCATTGTAAATTAAAAAGGCAATTTTCTGTGAGCATATTCACGCAGCAGAGACAGGCCGCCGTTGCCCTTTGCTGACTAAGGTGGCTGCGCGGGAAAGCAGATGTACCGCACAATTAATTATCAGTGTCTTTATGTCATTGATTTTTATGAAAGCCGGCTGCAAGCGTGAGCTCACACCAATAAACAGATGATTAACATTTCCCACATGCAGCCATAAGAAAACGCGCTGCGCTCATCTGCAGGATGTAAAGGCAGAACCATGAAATCCGTGGAGGTATAAAGATGTCTGATTAGCAATTCTGCCAGGGAACCGAAGCAATCAATCAATACTGTGTTTGTCAAAGCTGAAGACACAGTTCAATTATAGACCAGTACCAGTCATTCCCGTAAACTGTGAGCTTCATTAGCCGCTATCCTCCGTATCATTTCATTTCCTTAAAATGTCCATAGTAGTGCATGCATCTAGCAGGGTGAGGCGGAAGACGTCTGGATAGTCTGAAGTCGGGCCTGTGGGATTTTCACTACAACTGTGTTAAGCACTGCAAATGTTACCTCTGCTGCACGGAACAATGCATCACAAGTTTACCATCCTGCTGAAATGCAGTGTGACGGCTGCCGTCGTCATGTGCTGATAGATCATCAGGTATTACTTGCAGCGGGATAATGGAGGTAGAGTCATAATTCAGCATCGATCTGAATTACAAAGAAAAAACTTTAGGGCAATTTGGTCACAGAAGCAGCGCAGCAGCAGCACTAAAGACATGTTCTAGTATTGAGAGACACTGCTGCAATTAAAACAGCATGGTAATTGCTTCTTGTCTCTATCCATCTTTCCGTCCAACCCCTCTGTTTTCTTCTCTCTTTCGCTCTGTCTCCGCTCCCTAATGATTAGCTTGTTTTAGTTCGACAGATTAAGATCTGGGACCATGACAACAGCAGAGATAAATAATGGTCATTAGAGCGTGTTCAACCAGAGCAGCAACGGAAAGTAACTTTCTCATTTCCTGCGCATGTAAACGCATCCAAGTCTCCATTTCTTTCGCTCTCTCTCTGCCTTTTCTTCAGAAGATTTATAGATGAGTAAAAATAGGGTTGTGAATCAGATTTATCGCAGGAAAGCTCTTTGGCCGGATCTTTCCACCACCGTGCCCAACGATCCTCTCAAGAGAGCTTCACCTGGCATCCAGCCACTAGCCGCTACATCTCCCCCGTCCCTCCCCCCACATTCTGTATTTTTATGTTTGTTGCTGCGCTGCTAATTTCAGGCAATTTCTGAAAAAGCACTCTGTTATGCTGTGTGATGCATCTGCAAAGTGGTCACGTGGGGGGACGTTTCTGCAGAATCTATTCCAAATTAGACCCATAAGAAGTCTTCAAACATAGTTTTATGTCACTGTGCTTGTCGCCTTGTTGGGCAAAATAAGAAAGTGGGCACAGGAGTTGCAGTTGACTCGTTTGGTTTTTTTTAAAAGAATTATAGCTTTTGTGTATTTCTATTTATGAACAGCAGCGTCTGTTTTCCCACATTAAGCGTTGTTATGTTTTCCTCAAAACGCCAGACAGAAACCCATTAAACAAGCGCCTAATGCAGGTCAATAAATTGTAATGGGATCATAAACCTTCACACTGCAGTGTTGTTGGCATCACCTTGCAAATGTGTCTATAAGAAAAGTCCACAGAAGATGGTAAAAAGGGGGAAGTTAGCATCAGATCAGGATGGGGGATTCAAAGCCTTTATTTCAGGTGTTTATACTAATTAAAAATGTACCCTTGGCAACCGCCGTTTAGAACATTTGGTTCTCTGAATTAATGAGTGATTTAGTAACAACTTAATAATTCTGCAAGCTACACTCTTAGCTGTGCTTTCCAGTAGGTATGGAGGACTGTTAGGCAGTAAAAGAGGTCAGATGTGACACACATCTTCATCTGATGTTTTTGGATGTTGCTGGATGGATTTATTTGAATCTTAATGCAACGTTGGCCCCTGGAAGAGCGCTGCATTTGCTGACGTTTGGCTGGTGACCTTCAGGTCCCTCCTGTTGGAGCTTTCTGTCCGGTTGCATGTTGCGCTGGCAGATTTCATACAGTCATGTGGCTTCAGAGACGAGCGCTCTCACAGTCGCTGGCGTGAGATCCTGTGAGGCATCTTGCAGTTGCATAATTACACCATGTGTGCAAGCCCTCTGAGTGTCTGCGATTTGAAACATTGGTGTTTGTGCAGGCGCCAAGAGCACTGATTTCTGGTGATTAACAGCGTGAGCTACAGAGCCAGTGGCTTCACTACTCACATTCTGCAAGAAGAATACCCACAGGAGTGTATAAGATAGCTGATACATATGGGAACTATGGTGTCATCGTTCCAGTCAGGCCATAGTCAGATAGGGTAACTAGTAACTAGTGTATAAGATAATACTCTGGATTAGTGCTTTATCTTTGGAGCTTTAGGTTTGCATTGTCTGTTTCTTGCCTTAGAAATCAACATTTTAACAAAGCATCTGTCAATTTCCTAAAAAGAAAAAATACAACTTAAATATCAAAGCTTGTTGTGCTAGTTATATATTTATCAAGTTTACTTTCTTCCAACTTGGAATAGCTTCAAACTTCATGCTGGGCTCTTGGTTTTGGGGATTCCATGGGGTTTTTGATCTGCAATGCTGGATATTTGTCTTTATAAAAAGCTAAGATGACTAGATTTTATTTGATGATCATTTTGATTATGCCATTCGCTTCATTCTGAAAATGAATTTGAAAAGAAGCCAACGAATGTCCAACTACAGCTCACCTTCTGCGTTAGTTTTCAATGTCATTCTAATAATTAAGTAATCAACATCAGACTGCATGGCGCAGATTTTCTGACACTATATTTACATTAACAATGTATTAAGAATCGGCTTGTTTGCAACAGATGGCTCAGATGACTTTGTATCAATGCAGGCAAATGCCATCAAATCCTGGAGGAAGCTCCTATTTGTTGAGCAGCTGGGGCAATTATATTAGTATGATGACAAATTAAACTTCTACCAGGCCATAACACTCTTGTCTTATCCCTCCTATTTGTGTTCTGTTCAAGTCACAGTTGTCCTTCGTTGCACTACTAAAACCCAGAGAGGGAATCCCAGCGATGTCTGGAGATACTGTAGACTAGAAATAAAGAGAGAAACCCAAATTAATGCATGGAAAAGGTGGAGGAAGGACCAATGTCCTTAATTTATGCATTTTGACTCAGCCCGTCAAGCACAAGCTATCTGGGCACGTCCATGGACCGGGAGTGTCCCGTCTGCCTTTGGTAACTGGTAAACTGGTAAAGACACCAAGTTTATTGACATTCTATGGTGATGGGACAGAAACAAGGAATCCAGTTTAATTATCATCACAATGTTTTATTTCTGCTCTTGTTTTGTGTGTGTCTGTCGCCCGGCACACAGTCGCCCTTGTACCCTCCAGATTTCCTCCCCATCTGATGTGAATCTTGTAGCAAAGGCAGGACAAAGAGGCTGAAGTCAAAAGGGAATTCTCTCACCGCAATTTTCAAATCAATGCGCTCACTGATGTGATGTGTGAGAAGCAGCTTCTCCTACTCATTCTCCACTCAAGGTCTCTCTCACTCTTTGGGCACACGAAGAGGCTTTGTGGCCCCTCATTAAGCACATTCTGGATTACAGCTCCTGGTCAGGGCTATTTCCAACAACATGCAAGTGCATTGTAATGAGCCTCTCAGTGTGCTGGACAAACACACTCAATATCCCACTTTAATCACAGGGAAGGAGAACTGCTACTCCTGGAGCCCTCAACACGAGCACTGAGACGAGAGAGGGGGGATTTGCAAGTTCCATCATCTCTGATGACATGTAATCTCCTTGGGAGATGAGTGTTCTGTCTCGGAGCTCTGATTGACGTGTTCAACATTACGAAGGAGCAAGTTCGGATATAATACGAGACTTAAATTGATCTCTGGGTGAACAGTGACAGTTTCTGGTCATTCTGCGGGCCATAAAGAAAGCAGATAACAGGAAGATATCTATTTCAGGCTCTTTCAGAAATAGAAGGAGCTGAAAGGGGTACATTTTAGGAATATTAGACATGTGGGCCACCATCTCTCTTCTACCGGTTAGGAAAATAAACTCTTAAGTGTTTGTTGATAACTATAGGTATGGCAAAAGAGACAAACCCTCTCTAAACAGGAGCATGCAACAGGAACTGGTGTCCCATGGACTTGATTTAGGTGGACAGATTTGATGCAGACATTGTTGGAGAATAAGCTTTAATTTAGCTTCATTCTTTTTTTCAACATTATTTTATTATAAGAGATGCTGGAATTTAAGTTGTACAAGGGGTGCTTTTGGAATATACTGAAAAAAATGAACAGATCAACTAAATCACACATCCCCTATGACTGGCTTTGGATCATCCTCAAAATTTGTCAATTCTGGTGGAAAATGGACCAACTGGGGATGGAGCTGAGCTATGAACAGGCCCCATTTATGGTAATTCTTCTACTCTTCTTTGCAAAAAGGAGCAGAGCAGTCCAGCCAGGTTGTCGCCCCCCTGCACCTCTCCCGGAGACGCTGTACTGGGACGCTCAACAAAAGCAGGCGAACTGGACTCACAATCATTGTTGCTTCCCAACTAAGCAGGTTGATACCCTAAAACCATGAAGGATCGACTGGGGAAATACATTCAAATGATCAGGAGTTTCTTTTATTATTGTTTTGCACTATATTAATAATATAGAACAGAAATCATCGTGTTGAGGGCTCATTTTGTGTCGACCACTTAGCTCCATTCCTGTGGCATGAGGACGCTTCAGAACATTCAGTTCATTTTCAAATATGCACTCTTAAAATTTTTACTAATTACAGTGTAGTACAACGAGAAGTAAGAAACCCTTTTTATTCAAGCATCATAGGATCAGCAGTGCTGCTTAAATAAACTCCCTCCCTGTTTGGTGGGATGATTCATCTGTGGGAACAAGAATTATTGCAGTTGTACCATAACAGCAGATCCAACAATCTGTCGCTTTAATAAAGGAAGGAGAGACGGAAAATGGAATCATGCTCACGTCCGATGGCAGTTTGCGCCGCAGTTGACGGCAGGTTTTGAGTTCATTTACAGCTTGTTACGCTACAGCTAAGGGGTGTGGGTTTCCGCCGTGGAGAGGAGGAGAATATAATCAGTCTTTCAAACAGGGAGTGACACTGGTGGAGGCTGTGAGGAGAGGAAGCGGAAGCAGGTGAGCGGGCTGCCTCACTGGTGGCTGTATTACATTCCACGCGGGCAGCACCGGTGATGGATTGACGCCAGCTGGAGGGAGGCAGTCCTGAATCAATTAAAGTGAGTTCATGAAATTGTGTGTGTGTGTGTGTGTGTGTTTGGGGGAAGGGGGGGAGGGTTGTTCATCTTTTGTAAAATGGGTAATTTGATAAAATCTGTGTTCACCTTCAAACCCCCGCGACCTAATGGCCAATAATGGATTAAAATTGGAATGATTTGTGGTGACCAAAAAACCTGAGATTACTCTTTCAGCCTCGCCACACCCCCATCAGGCCTTTGTCGAATTTCTGTGGACCTTAAAGCTCCCTGATCCGTTCACTTTCCCGGTGATGACACGGTGACTCATTAAACACGGCTGTCGTGTGAAAGGACGAGGATTCTGCCGTGTCCCCTTCGTTCTCTTCCACTTCTCGGTGCCCTTTGATCAGACGATAACATTTTGATCGGCGCTTACGAAGGTCAGCGGTTAATTATCGGCAACTCTTCACCTTTAGCTTCGCATCCGCGGCATTATACATGCTTATTTGTTCATGACCTCCATTGGTTTGACAACATTTCTTATGCAAATCAGGCAACAATTATCTTTCCCATCTGTGATGAAGGAGACCAGACTGGTCCGTTCCAGACGGCATTGTTTCCTGTATTGAACGTGTCAGTGAGTCCTTCCCTGCAAGAATGCGATGTAAGCAACCTTGTACCCATAGTTCAGTCAACAAAGCCAAAGCTAGCTGAAAACTCAATTGCTACCATGTAAAAAAGTGCACTTTCGTTCTGTCTGTCATCTGTCTGTCCTGTTCCATGTGCACACATATTGTGTGTATTGTGAATAATGAGGCTATGCAACAAAGGATGAAAAGGAGTCGTAGGCATTCATTATCCAGCGAGAAGACCAAAAGTTTAAAAAAAAAGCACATGGGAACATTTGCAAACACCATATTTGGATTGTTACATCTTATAACATACCTCAGCATGTGAAAATCAATTGACTTTCATGAATAGAGAGTGTTTTGTGTCTAGAGCAATGAAAATGATAGAACTTGGCTGGTCCTAAATTACTGGAAGAACTGAACCCAAGGTGAGGAGCAAGACTAAACACAGTTTATCAATGAGCAACTTGTTGAAACAATAACAAAGAAATACATCAGTATACTCTAATAGTAATTATTTGTACCTAATGTTAAGTTCTACTGCGGAACTGGACAGAAATTGATGGAAGACGAACAAGGAGCACAAGATTTAATAACAGGACGAACTGGCGCATGACAATGGGGAGACAGGACCAGAGGTAAAGACATCTGAAAGAGATGTTCAGGTAAAAACATAACAGGAAGTACAAGACTGGCGAGCTTGACAAGACACAAACGTTACATTAACACTCGGGCACAAGTGTGCATACTTTGCTTTCAGTGTTGAGTTTATTTTCCAGAATAACATTTGAGTTAAACGTGACTTCAGCTGAAAGGAAACAGAAAAGAATAATAAATGCTCCTAGAAGCAAGGATGTCTTTTTCATCTTTATCTTGCAGGTAGTTTTCTTCCTGACTGTCACAGAGCTGCTGAGATGGATGCTACCAGTGGGCCGAAGCCGTTAACCACCCCCCTAAAATGCACGAACCATGGGTGGCTGTGTTGTCTTGGGCTTTGTACCACAGTAACTGCCCAAATAAAGGACACAGGCTGTTCACACCTTCACTCACAGAGTTGCCAATTAACCTTATGAATATTTTGGGGCCGTCGGAGGAACATCCAGGAAAAATAAAAGCAGGCATTTATGTAAACAGCCTATAGGAGGAACACCAGGTGATTCAGTTACTATAACATTACTGCATTTATTACACTTTTCCTCCTCTGCGTAAACAAGGTCAAGGGCTACTGTTTTCTTTGAAGCACTCAGAGAAGATTTCACAGGAGAAACATCGCTCTGTTCCTCTCTCTGCTTCATTATTGCTCTTGTCTGTCTTGTTTACCAGTCTGATTCCTGGGTGGGTTCTGTCTTTTTCTCTTGTGTGATATCACAATTATCATTCAAAGAAGCTCCGTTAGTCTGACAAAGGTGACATCTGGGTTTAAAAATGTGCTCATCTGAAGTGATATGAATTCAAAATCTGTGCTGTGGAAGTCACGGAACTGACGGAGCTCGTTCACCCAGTGAAAGGGGAGGATGCGGCCCGTCTGTCTGCCTCTATAAACACGCTTTCAGTCTCTTCAATGTCACTGTTCACGTCAAGATTAAAGTGGAAACATCATTATCTTTTTATAGACATGAAATTACTCTAAGAGATGATGATTTGAACAATGACAGTAATAATAATAATTATGATGATAATAATAAGAAGAATTAAAGTACAGCTGTTAATCCACAGGCTGCATGGGAACGTTTAATTATGAACGGCAGTGTAAAAAGAACACAACAGAGCTTGCCAAGTTTATGAGAGTTGGCCGAGCTCTGAGGACAGCCAAAGCAACTCATACTCTGCTCTAAATATAAAATGTTAATTCATGCTGCAGGCAAATTAGAATTGAGTGAGAGGGCAGCACTATTGCCATCGCCCCCCCACTCCCTCTCTTGTTAACGCTGTCCCTCCAATAGCTGACTGCATGCACTCCCATCATGGGAGCTTCTCCTTTCTGACACAACTCCAGTTTACTCTCGGGCTGCCACACGACCCTCAACCCCTCTCTGTCTCTTTGAACAGTGCCTGGAACGATGAACCATAACCCCTCCAGCCCTCGAAGTCTCCGTCCACGGAAAGCCTCGTCATTTACAGCCTCGTGTCGTGGCAGACGGAGGCCTTGTGTTCGAGGCTACGCTTGTCAAAAGTCATTAACAAGTACCGGAAATGTATCCTCATTAGGAAGAGCAAAGAAAAAGAAATTCAAATTTTGGAATTCTGGCTGTCGTGTGAGCATAACAGTGTTGCATTTATCTACTGCCAGGAGATTTGCTCCAAGCCAGTGAGACATTTTGCTTATTAGTGATGCAGTATGCTGCTTCATAGCCATATGCTGTTATTTGCTTTATTTAAACGTAAGCACTGTTGAGGGAATGTCCCCACTGTGGAGTGGTGTAATAAGGTAATAAGACAGTACATAACGCAGACAGACAGTAAGTGCTATTAACCTCCAGTGTGCAATATCAGATTTAATGTCACAGTGGAACAGCCTCAAAGATAGTTACTATAAAAAAGCAGATTTTTTAATGCGGTTTCAGAATGAAGTTTCATCAGGCTAAGATCCCGTATCTATGAAATAATATGCACACGTTCAAACTGGGGCTGTGAATGAAAACCTGACTCTCCCGTGTTAATGTGCGCTCTGTGTGTGGCTTAAGGGCCGAAGACTCAGGTCCAACCCTGGGAAAAACTGCAACAATTTCTATATAAGTGAAAGTAAATTTCATGCATACTATCTGCCAGCATCGTCCTCCTTCGTGTCGAGCGAATGATCAAATTCAACTCAAGCATCCTGCTTCCATATCTGATATTTCATGGCTTGCATCACTGTGCAAAGAAATAGTCCATGCAAGCTAGTTCAAAATCTCCCATTAAATCCCTTGCCTTTTTTAATTTACTGTGTCCATGGAAACGTGCACAGTCTTCAAACAGTAGTTAGTATTGGCTTTGTCCGGAAAACAGTAATGTGTTGTTGTTCAGTTCTCTCCATTCTTGTCTGCTTTCTTTCAAACCGCTATCGATTCTTGGTTTAATTCATAAAGGTACGTAGGAGGTAGGAGCCATTAGAGCGGCACTAACTGCAGAGGTGACAAAGTGTTGAGTCTGCAGTACTCTGATAATCAGCCCTCTGCTGCTGCAGAGCTGCTGAATTTTTAGAGTGGCTACAGCTTAGCATGTGGCCAGAGAGCACAGGCATGTGTGGAGGGGAGCATTTTTGTCTCAGTGTTATTTACAGAGGTGGGGGGATTAAAAATTCCTATTTTAGTGGCCACACATCATTTTCAGACACAAAAACACCCGGAGCCATAATTGGGATTGCCGTGTTGCGTTCAAGTGCCAGCCAACAACAACATCTCTCATTTATGTTTCTATTTTGCACTTTGTGTTCACGTTAGGTCACGTCTATCAAACGTGATTATCACTTCCACTCAGCTTGAACAACCTTTTTCAAAGAGGGGTTTTTAATGGCATTTAGACACGAGAGCATGGCAAACAGGCTCGTCTGAAGGTAGTTTGCATAATTTGTCTGCGTATTTGTGTGATATATAATCTACTGACCTCGCTTGTGTCAGAAATGCAGAAGGAAGGGTCAGTTTTGGAGGATGGGGGTGAGCGGAGGGAGGGGGAGGAGTCTGTTTGCCGGGAAGAGGAGGTCAGATGGATGATGGGTCGTCGATCCCATGGTTGCCACTCAAGACGGGGGCACGTCCTGGCGAGCAGCGAGCGCCATCATCCCCCCGGGATACTATAATTGAGGAGAATGCCTCAGATGCAAATATTAACCCCAATTATTTTGATGGATAGAGATTCAGAATTGGCTGCCAGCACAGAGATTAGCACAAATGCATACATTAGATGGGGCCCGCTCAATCGGGGAAAACACACGACGTGCAAGAGCCCCACTAGATTTAATTGATAGTAACAATGACAACCGAAACAAGAAATGTCACTGCAGAATCTCACTCCAGTGGATTGAATGGCTGACAGGAGCGGTCAGGTGTTATCTATCGATTCTCCACTACTGTGAACTGCAAGTTGGTTATTATACCTTCTTAACTTCGGAGTGTTGATGATTGATGACTTTTTTAAGGGCCACCTTTATCATCACAGACCAATACTTGATCTCATCTTTGTTGAGGTTTTTTATTTATCTCTGCTTGTCTCACTCTTCTTGCCAGCTGCACTTCCATGAATTTGACCAGGAGCCTCCTCCTTAGTAGCTTAATGTTTTTACTTAAATGACATCTGCCAGCCCATAACCCAACCGGCAATGATTTAAGTTATAATACACAGCTATAAGTTTATGATTTACACTTCAAGTCTGGTCTGTTTGCACAGAATGAGACCAGGAAGTGTTCCAGAGTGAGCGTGGGTGATGCTGGGCTACATCCAAAAGAAGAAGAGAGGGAGAAGATGGTCTGATGGAGGAAATGAACCCATCTGGCGGAGCACATTCTGAAGGCTGACCGAGGACACAAATTCATGTGAATGATGAGAAGTGGAGTGGAGCTTTGCAGCATGAGCTCAGCTGCAGTGCAAACAGTAGTCCCACGATAATATTCAGAAATATGCGACATTACCGATATCATTCCATTGAAAAGGTTATTTCCATTGCATTTAAATCCGCTGCATTAACAACTCATGAATAAATGTTCATTTGTCTTCATGTTAGTGGGGTACCAGAGTAACAAAATTCCTGTTTTGATTTAACTTAACCTAATCTCCTTCATTTTACGCAGCGCTGTGGCTGCTGCCTGTATCCCCATCTCTGAGGTTTTATTAGGCGATTGGTATTTTGCCCAACTCCCTCTGAATACAATCAGAGAACATCCCATCGGCATTCATTGCTACTTCACAAACTCTCTGTTTAGCTTATCCTCCCTTTCTTACAGGGTTGTGTCATATTCAGTAATTGTCTTTGCTGTTTAAATCCCTCTTTGCTATATTCCATCTGCTTTCTTGCTCTCCTTCCTCCCCCTCTCCGACTCTCTCCGTCTAACTCGCGGTGTCCTCTGTTGTCAACCTTCCCTTGAGACAGTGCTGTCACTTCTTTTTAGTCTGCTTACTCACCGAGTTTGCGCAGCTGTAATAGCTTTGGATTCCGGCTAAACCTTCGGCTAACTGCATTCAAAGGGTGGGTGACACTGCAAGGAACAAGAGCAGATAGACGAGGAGGTGTGCGTTTGAAGACTGAAGCAATCCACGCAGGCAATTAATGACTTTGAGGACAAACCTGTCTCCTGTCTGTGGCCTGGGATTATGCATTTTTCTTCCTCATCACACCTTTTCAGCTTATTTTCCTCCCTTTGTTTTGCTTTTGAAACAGCTCCATGGGGATGTGAATGCTTTTGTTCTGCCTCTTTTGCCCCTTTAATTTCTTTATGTCCTTTCTTTATCAAAGAAATGTATTAAGGACACAATGTTGTCCCTGCCCTCTTTTTCCCGTTACACACAATATTCCCTGTGACAGTGTGGGCCCTTTTTTCCTCTGTAGCTATTGGACACGATGACAGATGAAACAGCCAAGTCTAAATCGCTGGTAGTGGGCTGGAGGCTGTGGGTGGTGACTTGTACAAGGTCGCCATTTCAAAAAAGGAAAAGAAAACCCTTCATTCCCTCACGTGCAGCGACCATATTTAATGACATTTAAGAGTTCCAATAACTGGCTTTTTCCCTCAGATCACCATTTGCGGATTACAGGCAGAAACATGAATTTAGTCCCCAACAACTGTTGTTCTGAAACTGAAGCAGCGCTTCTCCACAGATACTTTTAGCATCCGAGCTGTAATTGCTTGAAAACGATCTCCTCATTCTGCCGATACCAGCTAATGGTCTTCAACGCTACATTTAACCTGCTCACTGATACTTTTATGATGTGAACGCCAGTGCTTTCAAGCTCAATAGCATCATTTCTGCATTTAAACTCAATAATTCTAATGAATTGTAAAAAAATAAAAAATAAAAAATATATATCCACAAATGATGGTAAAATATAGTTGGCTGTTTGACATTAAGAAGAATTGCAAATGAATGTAGAGAGGGACGCTTATGGCTGTCACAACAATGACATAATCAAACTCTATTTAAAATTAAAAGAATGGTGGAGAAATTGGAAGTTCCAAAGCCAGACAGTTAAATTAAATATACAGCTTAGTAAATGAAATTATTTAATACTTTTTTTTAGCAATTTGTGACATTATTGACAAACATGCCTTATTTTTTTATATAAATAACTAATTTACAACGTCAGCACCAAAGCTGAATGACCTCAACTCTTCAAAGCAAGTGCCCACTGTGGTGCTAATATAATTTATTTAACACTAATTATTAATACCTAAAAACCAATGACTGTGGAAAAACAGATGACTGAGATTTGAATTCTTATTCATTTCAGCGTCTTGACCAACCTGTAGCTTCCTTCTGTCTAAAGCTGTTTAATGAAACAGGACTTAAACAGGAGCACTGTACGTTGAAGAATTGGTAGTTATCCATCAGGTGTTTTGCCTCAGACACCTGATGGAGTCGAGGCTCCAGCCAACATTGTCTTGCAGATGTGAAGATGGTGAAGGGGAAAAAGGTTATATATGATGTTTACTTTTTCCAGAAAAGACCAAAACTGAACTCCTTCTTAATCCTGTGAACTCCCGGAACGGTTTGAGACCTTGTAAGCCTGTAATCTCTGCTTCCCACAACTTCACAGAGGTCTAAATTAGAGCACCAGGTTGAACTTACATTTGCTGTAGTGGAGAGACAAGACGAAAAAAATGAAGCGAGCATATTGAAAATGAAGAATGTTTCCAAAATTCTGAGCAGGATTTCCAATATTGATCTTTAAAATGATGAATATGAATGCATTTCACTCTAAAGGAACCTGAATCACCTCAGATGATCTTCCAGTTTGTTGTAATCAGCCTTGAGTTGGGCCTGTGGAGATCTCAGTCTGTGGCCTCAGAACTGGAACGACAGTCTGGCTTTCATTCCTTTCTCTTTATAATCAAATGCATCGGTCACTGCAAGTGTCTCTGCAGCTCTGTGGTTCCTCTCAGAGGCTACGCAGTGGTGGTGGTGGTGGGGGGGGTACCCCAGAGGTAAACTCAGATCTATAGCTTCAGGCAAGAGCTAACAAGGTCTTTCTGGTGTTTTGCTCCTCTATTAAGCAGTGTCAGAGGAGATGGTGCAGGTTAGCGTGCACACTGCAGCTCTCGCTGCCTCTCTCCCTATGCCCCAACTATCACTGTGTTATGCTCATCCTTGTATGTTTCCCATAGTTTTAAATGAAAATATTGATAATAACTGATTGTTGTGGATGAAGTACGGCAATGGAAAACTAAATTTGTGATTATTATCACAGGGTTTCTGGATTTCCATCTGCAGGTGTCACCAAATCTCATCCAAGTGCAACGATACTCTGATCGATGGGTGTTTTACAAGGAGAGTTTGTCAACCTCTCAAAATATGGAAATCAATCATAAATAAAATTCTCTGATTTCCCTAAATTTTGTAAAATAGCGCCACATTCTACATCCCTGCATTGCTACTAAACATTTTCCAAAAATCACAACAGATAATAATCAGCAAAGATGTGCTTATTATCTGCTTTCTCTTTCTTTGGAAGATTAAATCCCTGTCAAAATCCTCCTCTAAGCTGCACATTACAGTTATTATTAAGTATTTATGGTGATGAATGAAATGCACATTTAAAAACAAAGGTTCTGTAATATCCCCAGCAGGAAGTAGAGGAAACGGATGCACGCAGCTGTAATAGCTTTGGATTCCAGCTAAACCTTCGACATTGGGAGGAACAAGAGCAGATAGACGAGGAGGTGTGCGTTTGAAGACTGAAGCAATCCACGCAGGCAATTAATGACTTTGAGGACAAACCTGTCTCCTGTCTGTGGCCTGGGATTATGCATTTTTCTTCCTCATCACACCTTTTCAGCTTATTTTCCTCCCTTTGTTTTGCTTTTGAAACAGCTCCATGGGGATGTGAATGCTTTTGTTCTGCCTCTTTTGCCCCTTTAATTTCTTTATGTCCTTTCTTTATCAAAGAAATGTATTAAGGACACAATGTTGTCCCTGCCCTCTTTTTCCCGTTACACACAATATTCCCTGTGACAGTGTGGGCCCTTTTTTCCTCTGTAGCTATTGGACACGATGACAGATGAAACAGCCAGGTCTAAATCGCTGGTAGTGGGCTGGAGGCTGTGGGTGGTGACTTGTACAAGGTCGCCATTTCAAAAAAGGAAAAGAAAACCCTTCATTCCCTCACGTGCAGTGGCCATAGTTGAGTTCCAATAACTATCTGGCATGTTTCTTCAGATCATTATTTGGAGATTTCTGGGATGTGCTCTATTTGAACTCTGCAGATGGTAAAACTATTGTTCTGGAACAGAAGCAACACTTCTTCGCCTGACTTTTAGTGTCAGAGGTATAAACCAATGAATGAAAAGAGAGGGCTAGATTGGTTTCCAACTGGTCAAATTGCCATTCATTACTGGCTGATGGAAACACATGAACTGTGTTGATTCACTAACTGGATTCCATTTGTGTGTGAGCTGACTTACTAAAGAAGGGAGGAAAAAACTTTTTAGCTTGGTTAACTTGTTCTGGTTGCTCTCTTTTTCATTACCTGGCTTGTGTTCATGTCAGGGTTGATAAAGGAACAAAGGTGCCTGCTTGTCCATTCCAAGGAAGTATCAGTACACTCGCTACTGTATCTATTTCTCTTGTTGCTTCACTTTTACTCCTCACTATTGCAAGTGAGAGATATTGCATCATTCATTTCAAAATTACTTTAGTGCTGAAAAGCCTTTTGGGATCCTGTAAATGTCTAATCTTGTGATCGCATGTTCAGTCTAAGCTACAACTACATGGAACCCTTAGAAGCACAAACCAGACTTCCTAATTCGTATTAAGAATGAGCCCCGGCGTTGACTGGAGAAAGAAAAACAATCAGGTGTTTGCAACAGTGGCTATCCGTCACTATAATGTACGCTTCCATCGCTACGCTGACACTCAGGTCTACATCTCTAATGAACCTACCGCTATAGCTAGGTTCAGTAGGTGGGTTAAGGACCGTGTAGACCGCCTCCTCACATCAAAAGCATCACCGTGACAGCCCTCTTCCATCCCAGCAACATCCTGACTCCACCCGTCCCTATCTCAGCGACACTGATGCTCGTATTTGGGACATCCTGTCTTCTACAGACTCGATTCTTAGACTCTCGCATGCACCAATGGTCAGATCGTACCACTCTTTTCATCACTGAACTCCACTGCCTCCCAGTTTGATACAGCACTGACCACAAGCTGCCCCCCCTTGCTCCCACCTCTCTGACCTCCTGCTGGAGTGCACCTCCTCCCACTCCCTACGTTCGGCCGGCCTGCTGTCAGTCCCCATCTCACGCCTCAGCACAACGGGTGCGAGGGCGTTCAGCTGCACTGCTCCTTGACTTTGGAACCCCCCACCTGTCTTCAGCTTCCTACCTTTAGTCGTCAATTCTGTCCTTGTTGTGCCTTTGCTGTTCTTTTTCTTGTGTTGCGAAGTATTTTCTGTTTGCTCTGCGACCTTGAGTGTCCTGGAAGGCACCCTCAATATCAAACGCTTCATTGTTATCATCGCGTTCCGATCAAAAGCAGCCGGTGTGGTTTCAAGTTTAGATTTAACCTTTCGACAAATGTTCACACCCTCATAGTGTAATCTGTTTAATACTGTATATTCCTCACCCAAAGTGCACTGTGGTGGACCGTATCTGTTGGTTGGAGGACGAGATGTCCAAATCAGCAAAACGGTTGCGTTAGATCATCTATTTTAATTAGCCACTTTTGGGGTCACTCCTGTTTGCTGTTATTTAAACCGTGAACTGCGTTCTGCAGCCTCAACTTCACTGCGCTCCTTCTTAATTGCTTTGCTTAACAAAGTGGCAATCAATTATATATTTGCACTTTTGCTGTCATACTCTCCAGCCGTGAAAGAGATGAGGGACACCGTTCCATCATTTCTTTCAGCCAAAGCACTTTTTTTTCCTCCATGCTGCCAAAACCATTTTTTACACTCAGTGGAGAAGAGAAAATGTGAAGGTTTTTCATAAGGTGGCAATTTCGTGATTTGACAGCCAATCTTCGTTGGCCTATTTGCGATTAATTGAAAATGTAATGTTCTTTTGCGATAAACTGATTTTATGTACATTCATCTACATCTGGGGGGCAAATCTACACATTTATAGTTGCTTACAGTGCTGATGGTCAAGGTCACAGAGGGGGGAGGGACAATATCTCAGTGGACTCAATGTCTTTATGAGCACCTCTGTTACCAAGTCTCCACCCTAAAAAAACTGATTGTCATGTAGCATCATTCAGAATTCTGTAGGTAATTGAGGAACTGGAATGGAAAGGGTAGGAAAAGGATGTGTTTCCAGAGAGGTTTCCTTTTGGAGGGGGTTTTATCATCTGATTAATTGAGCATTGATATGCAGAGTTCCTGAAATGAAAGGGTGGGAAATTGCTTTCCTATCATGATAGGATGATAATATGAATGGGAGAGGGGACTCGCCTTGCTCAGTCAACAGCACCTGTCATTACACCTTTAGTCCCTATCAGCCCAGTGATCTGTCTGCTCCGGAGCTGCTTTAGAGGGATAATCTCACAAAGCAATTAGGACTTCCTCTCTCTCTCTCTCTCTCTCTCTCTCTCTCTCTCTCTCTCTCTCTCTCTCTCTCACACACACACACACACACACACACACACACACACACAACACACACACACACACACACACACACACACCCTCCCTCCGAGCAGCAAAGTGTAAAGGGCTTCTCCTCTCCATTTTGGGCCTGATATTTAAACCATTAGAACCAGTAGATGGGGATATGTCTTCGACATATAGCACATAGTTTCATGAAAGGTGTTTAAAGCTGTTATCAAAATAATAATAAGTTACTTTAATTAGCTCCTTTGTTCACTTGGGTGTTTATGCTTTCTTTTGCCTTTATCCAAACTTTTATTCTTCAGCTGCTTCAACAGAAGCAGAAGTGTGTGTTTTTCTTATCGCTGGTGAGTAGACAGGTAACTTTTGGCAGCCTCACTGATTCAAACATTAGCAGCTCTTTCTAAACAGTTCACGAGTGCATGAGTGAATATTTTTATGTTGCAGCATGGTGGCAGCAGGAAATACCCACAAGACCAGTGCACATATGGTCAAAGATCTGTGATGTGAAGCCTTTCATAAAGCTGAGGGCACATTCCATGCAGCAGGATAAATCTTTAAACATGACTCCTGTCAGGAATCGTCATCTTCAGGCAATAGAAAGAAAAATGTTTCTGCCTGGCTGATTAGGCCGCAGCCTCCCCGTCCCTCTGTCTTTTCAGTTTCTCAGTGCTGAACAGCTTGTTTTAGACATTAAAATGTTTATGCTTTATCATTTCATCTCAAGATGATGACATTTCTACTGACAACAAAGTCTTCCCTTTAGGCTAAATTCAGTGGAAAAACAACCCTTATTCATCATTTAAAATGCAGGCACACACATTGTTAAAAGGGAGAACAAAAATGTTTATCTGGCTACAAGCATTAATTTTGTTAAAAAAAAAAAAAAACTACTTTATTATAACAACCACTGTCAAATCTTTCCTTAATAATACAATTGCCATTTAAGGAAGGGGGGGTGTCAGGAGGTTGCGGCACAAAATAATCTGATAACGGCTCTGAAAGCTGGGGTGAGAACATTAGATGTAAATTTAATAAATTTGGATTTGTGCTCTGAAAATACAATTTTGATCGGCATAATTGATAATTACCATTCACCGACATGTAACACGGCCTATTGTTTACAGGATGATTCATTTGTTGCCAGGACAAACAAGGCTGTGACAGAAAACACTGGTGAACATCTGATTTGAAAAGAACAAAGAAAAATAAATTAATTTTGTGGCAGCTGCACCGTCAATGCAACAGAGATGAAAGTCGGTGTAAGTCTGGACATGCACACCTGCAGTTATCCAACAAGTGCTAACCTTGAGGGACAAGGGCTTTGTTTCTGATAAAAGGTCCTCAGAGGTTAGTCAAGGTCACTATAGATACAACAATAATTCTATGAAAGCCGATAAAGGTGATTTAAGTAATCAATTTGAATTATTGACCAATGTAACTCTTTTCATCTGCCTCCTCTCCTTTTGTTCCTCATGGGTGTCCCTTCTCTTCCATACAAAGGTGCAGCTATGTGAAAGCATCCTATTAAAACATACGGCAGCGCAAATAATTTTGTAGAAAAATTTATTTTAGATCTTTGCACAGAATTACTGTGCATACAGTGAATGTGAACAATGAATAGTGCACCAGGCTGCAGGTCACCCATTACATAACGTCCTGATGTCGTCTACATGGGCAGGCCACAGAAAAGATGTTATCAGAAGGGAACTGAAAGTCACTCTCACCTCATACTTGCCTTTTGAATAACGAGAGGTACCTCATCATTCATAATGACAATGATCATCTATAATGGTCTAAGATATGATAAAAACCAAGCTCAGGTATAAATGACCTCTTTTCCAATTCTGATTTCGAAAGATCTAAAAGCTGTAACCTTGAGAAGTGAAATATAATAGGCTTGTCATTGGAGACCTTCTGTATTCTCACATAAATAATCTTTAAAAGAGACGTATGGCTGGCATCCTGCTGTGATGCTGAATTTTAGTATCTTGATTCATGCTCATTAACGTTCTCAAGGGTCTCAACTTTGAATGACTCTGAAAAAAAGGTTATAAACTACATATTAAATAAGTTCTTGGTTAACTTTGTGAAGGAGATAATCTAGTGAGCTCATACAAAATTCCATTTCCCCAGTGTAGTGTGCATTTAAAGACAAATATGAGTAGAAAAGTGTCATTTTGTCCCAATTTTCAATCAGAGGTGTTTTTTTACATGTAGGGGGAGAAGACTTTAAGAATAAAATAAAATAACCTTTAGAAATTCTTGAGGAAACTTTTACTAGTAGTTCTGGCAGATTTCTATGAATATTATAAGATCCAATCATGGTTGCCATGGAGTCAGAGGAGTCAACCAGAGCTGTCCAATTCTTGACAAATATTTTACCTGGTCGTGATCCATGGTCTAGTAGATTTAGGGAAATAACTATCAATATGTCAACTATCAATATGTTTAGACTGGGACAGTAGGAGACGATGGTAGACAACAGTCCAGTTAAAATGCTTAGTCGAGCTACAGTAGTGTAGCTACAGCCGTAGATGGTGGAGGGTCAAGACTTGGTGGAAATGTTTAGGGCAGAATTGGGTTTAATTCAAGGTGGGTGTAAGTGGAAGGGTTAGTCTCAGCCTCCTTTTATTGTGGCATCTCATGTTTTTGAGATCGGAAGGATTTTTGTCAATGACCTCTGACCTTTGCAAAGCCACGACCATGTGATCTATGATTAATCTTTATATAAGTGTGGCTACAGAAGCAGAATAATAACAGAGAATGTAGAATATGTCTAACAGATGCTAGATTGTCCATTAATACCATGCTTTTAAATATAAAAGGAAAAGTTCTGAAGGAAAAGTAAAGTAAAGAGACTAAAATCGTCATACTGCGTTGACACAGATATAAGTGGCCTTAAAGTCCCAATGGAAGCATCCACAATCTCTGGCCTTTTTGGCCTAAAAGCTTTTTGCCCTAATTTGTTTTCTCATACAGTATGAAAAATAAGTTTTGAACACCGGAGAGAAACAGTTCTATTACAATAACTATACATCAGACTCCCAGTGAATTCACAATTAAGACGTCGGGCTTTGCAATGGATCTACTTTTAATTACTGGTTAGTGCTCGCCTGAAGACTTGAACTAATAACCTCGATGAGAGCTGACTGATCTTTGCAGCTTCGTATTTAAAGGGCAAGTTGGATCACAAGCTTTCAGATGCTGTAGAGGTTTTCATAGCCTCTTTGCAGCATCTTTGGTTTGTTTGACACGTTGTCAGTTCAAATACTGATCTTTTCTCTTGCTCTGTCCTAAAATACAGGTTGTTCATGTTTATTGTCTTAAACTTCTATACAGTGCTAACTTTATGAGAATGTCCAGCTCGATTCCTCAGGACACAGCAGGTGTCAAATTTAACAAGACAAACTCGTTTGATCTGACTGGATGCATAATTGGCAAATTTGTCTGATCTCTTCTTGTGCAATTGATTGCAGCCCTTGGACCATATGACACAGCACAGCTGGGGCTTCAACGGTGCTGATTGATCCCTCTCTTCTTTTGTGGCACATTTATATCAAGCTGTGTTTTTGTTAGGGGTAAAGCAAAGCGCTCCAGAGGTCAAAGCAGAAACTGCTTAAAATGGGCACGTCCACGTGCCCAAACGACACAAAAGTTTTCAACTGTCGTGAGCCTAACAGTTGATACTGGTGCTGGATAAAAAATGCTCCAATATGGCTTTGGTTGTGCACACAGATGCACACACACACACACACTCACGCAGGCACAGAGGAATTGTTGTCTCATTTTTTTCAGGACAGAGGGGACGCACGGACATCTCACAGTGAGTCACAACATCTTTCCACACTCGTGCCTGCACCCATGTTGTTGTTTATTCTAATGTAAATGACAGTGACAAAAAAAGGCCAGGACAAATGAAAACGAAGCGACCAAATCTGTGCAAATACACACAAACGTATGCAAATAACAATGCGTGTAAATCAATTACATATAAATAATGCCAGAAATATACCAGAGTGCACGTTACAACAGAAATCCATTAAGCTTATGTGATGCTTCCACACTATGTGACATCGATCTAACAATGACCAATGTTACCCTTTGTGGTGCAACGCGGCTTGCATGTTGATTTACAGCTGGAGGACGTTGTTCTTTGCACACCAGTGGCATATTTGATGTGCACAATCACGCAAACAGTAACTTGTGCATTTGAATTCACATTATAACCTGTGATAAATCATCGATACAGTGATTAATACAAGTTCTTCATTGTCATATTTAGTTAAGTTAATATGTTAATAACAGCATATTATTATTACTATATTTTTTAAAAATGTCACAAATCTACCGTGGCCCAGTTAAAAGTGGATGTAATATATATTATTGAACAATTCTATCAGACATGCACTACTCCCAAAAATGAAATTAAAGAAAAAAAGCTCACTCAAAATATTGATCACATAAGCCTTTTATAATGAATGAGACAGGAAACAAGTGCCAGACCCCAAAATAATAAACACATTAGTCAAACAGATCCAAAGGCATAAATGGAAATGACAGTTTTGTCCGAACAACAGATATACGAAGCCCAAAACAGACATCTTGACAACTCGAAATAAGAGGCTTTGATATTTGCAGTGATTATTGTGTCTGAATTTTGAATAGGCTCTTACTGAGCGTGATGAAAGCCTCATTCAACTAAACTCTGCATTCTGCATCAAAACAATTCACCCTGCAGGCGAAGCTCAATTAATAGGCCATTAGGCTTATTTATATTTTTTAAATTAAAATAATGAATACGTACCACAATGCCATGGTGTGATTGCTGTTCTGGCCTGATTAAATTAATAATGTTAAATATTTTCTTTTCCTGAGTGTTGAGGGAGCAAAGCAACAGATTCGTGATTCTCTCAGATGTCTCTCCAAGCTCTAGGCCGCTCTCCTAATTAGACAGGCGTTTGTGTTCTGCAGCTATTGCCAATTACCACAATGACAAAGCACAAACATTAACGGGAGATGGACTGTGACCGGCTAGCTGCGCCTGGCACCGCAAGCTCAAATAAAAACTCATGTTGGCAGGTCATAAAAACCAAAAGGTGAAATGCAATTAATTTACTCTGCGGCGGCGGAGAGAGCGACATCGAACAAAGCGACGCCGCATTTGCACGTCTTAATAAACGTGAGTGTAATTAATCTCCAATGCCAATCCATGTGTCTCCCCTGTAATTAAAGCAAATGATAAACTGTTCATCAAACAGGTCTCTTCAAATGCCTCCTGCTATATCTACCTGATAGCGGAGCCCAGCCTCGCACTTAATCCTCAGTAATTAAGATATCTTCTTGGAAGTGTATCATCGGATTCTGCTTAAAGGTCCCAGAATGTATGTCGGGGAAGTATAAATCAGTGGATGCAAAAATATCTAAATTTGTAAATTTCAGGAGGTTTTCCGTTCATGTAAGGCAATGCTGGGTTTGTTGCTCCAGGACGACAAAGTCCAAACGGATGCGTCGGATCAGCTACGTCAACTTCGATGTTTTCAAAGAGATCGATTGGCTCAGAAGTAGAAAGTATGCAGGATATTGCATTCAATTCAATTATATTGTTGCCTCAGTTGACACAAGATAAAGTATTTAATATACCATAATAAAAACAACAACTGTAAAACACAAAATATTTTGAATATGTCTCTATAACTATGGATTCATCAAGATGGTATGATCCTAAAGAGGCATAATGAGAAGAAGAAGTTAAAGTAGAGGGCGAAAAGGCAACATGACAAAGAGAGAAAGGGACTTAAAGTGTCTCATTTCCTCCAGTCTGTGCATGTGAGCGGATCCATGTGGGTCATTGGTCTTGTTTCCTCCTGGCCCGCCTGTCGAGTTAGATATATGTAAACTGGCCTTGCTTGAGGCAGCCTTTAAAAGATATCAGTTTGTCGGAGAGAGAGCGGGAGGGGGGGTTCAGGCCCAGCAAAGTGAGCACTCTGTGTGTGTGTGTGTGTGTGTGTGTGTAGGGGGTGAGGTAAGGGGTAGGGGAGGGAGCGTGGTAAGGCATTACATCCCCCAGATTGAGCACAGTCCCTCGGGTTCAAGTCCTAGTATAATGCATGCCTGCTGACTCATGGGGACCTTTCGCATTTTGCCATTCTTCTGTTGGGGGATGGGGGGGTTGCAGTTGGGGTAAACCCGATGCAACCTACAGCCACATCAGCAGCAGTGCTGGTAAATCAGCATAAGTGAGTGTGTACGCCAGTGTCAGTGCAGCCATGAAAACAGGCAGAACGAGGGACATTCAGATGACAGAAAGCTGGATGATACCATTACACACAGAAGTGCCAGTGAGGGCCTCACAGGTGTGAGAGGCACACACATTTAGCAGTGGCAGAATTCTCCCCCTGCTGACACCCTAGATGACATTATTTTTACAAACCAATGTGCTCAAAAGTCACCTATTCAGGTCTGAGATTTTATTGTTGATCAAAAGTACAAAGGTTAATTGTGTGTTGCCTGATCTCACTGGTTAGTTTGGTCAAGCTGTTACTAAGCTTAGCTGATTGGACCCAACGCAGTATGGGTCTAGCTGTGTCTGTAATCAGTGGTTAGCTGGCACAGCAGTCCAGACACGACACACAAGGCAAACAACAAAGACCTTTAAATGCACTGAAATCTCTTGAATAGAAGGCTTGGCTTGGTGTATTCGACACAAAAGGCTGTGAAGGGGGGTGATTTGGTTGAGCGCAGGTGTTCGATATGGAAGTTTCGACAAAAACAAAACCTCCAAAGTGAAACTTCAGAAAAAGAAGCAGCCCTGACCCTGTTACTGCTTGTAACGGCTGTGGTTATTTTCTAGTTTGCTGCTCGTCTGCCTTGAATCGTGGCTAAATCCGGCTAAATGTAAACTGTAGGTGATCTGAAGCCCCATTTATAGAGTCAAAAGCACACCTGGGCACCCAGTCCAGGTCCAACCATAGTCTCAAGTCAAATTCAGGAATGATGACCTAGGGAATCAGTTCTATTAACCGCGGGTAACTTTGAGACATAATATTCAACCAACCAATTAAAATGCCTGTTGCACAGACACAACAACATGTAGCTGAAAAAGACAGAAATGATTCTAGGAATCAAGAACTCTTCTGTATTAAAGAGACTCCTCCGTCAGTGCTGCTCTGCTTCTTTAGGCTTTACCAGCCATCACACGACTCTTGCCACAACACTGCTCACAAATGGCACTCGCTACTTTGTCACTGCTTTTTTCAGAGTGTGAAACCCTGGACAGGTGACGCCTCCTCTCCAGCTCCACTCATCTGCTGTCTTTCTCCGACGCTCTGAAGCTACAGTTGTGACAAGAATAAATATTAAGACAAATTTGATATTTGATTGTTCGACTTGTGGCACGACCTACAATTCCAATCCTAAGCCAGATGCTTGGTTTAATTAACTAGTACACAAAAGCCCTGGTTTGCTCTTATTGAGCCTTAAAATCAGTTTCGTATTTTCTCTCTACATTTGAAATATTAGCCAGCTGTGTGGAAAAAGTAATGCTGTCTAAAGAAATGTCTGTCTTTTATTGTCCATTGTAAGAAGTTGTCAGAGGAAACAAGTGTTTCTAATGAAAGTCGGGCCGCGCTGCTGCAGTGAACAACGAGGAATCATTTTATTTGTCTGATAGTGCTGCTTTCAAGCATTCAATCTAATGTGTCGTTGCAACTCCACAAACCTCACAAGGCAGTTTAAAACAAAAATCAGGAAGTGGGAAACACAGCTGAATACAGCCTAATGAATACTTGTATTCATGCCAATTTTATGTTTTTGTTCTATGCCCAACAACAAAACCTACAAAAAGCTCAGCAGGGGTTTGGTCAACAGCTGAGGTTTTCAAAGCCGGATGTGTTACGCAGCAACATGTCCCCAGTCTCAGGTTGTCCAAATGCCTTGACCCTGAAAATAAATATGTATTTTCATCTTAAGTTGCAAGAATGAGAGCGCATGTGTTCGAATTAATGGTGAAATGAGCGATAATGTTTGGTTTGAATGTGGAAGCGCTGGGAAAAGACAGGAAGCAGAGGTGGAGGTCAAATGTGGAGGTTCTCTTTGGCTGCAACGAAGATGGGCGGGGCACATGTTTGATGCCATGGCGGGAAAGCCGCGGGCCGCGATGGTTTGGACACGTCCAGAGAGGGACAGTAACTATATGAGTAGAAGAAAGAGGACATGAAGTCAGTTGGTCCAAGAGAAGCAGAGACAGAGGATAATGCTGGATGGACGGGCTTGAGTCTCTACAGTGACCCCTGAGAGGAACGGACAAAGGTAGAAAGGAATTTTTAACGTTAGATGCTAATATACAGCCCACATATTTAAACCCTCATCATTTTATTTATTTATTTATTTATTTCATTTGAGGTCAAAAGTCACGTCAATGTTTTCTTCACTCACTTTGATTCTGCCGAGCGGGTTGCACGGGGGTGAAAAGTCTCTGCGGCGTTCCTGTTCTCCTTCCAGCAAAAACCACCAGCACAACGGCTGCCCTTCCACATGCCAGCACAACAGCCCTGTACAGAAGAATAGAGATACCAGTTTGGTCAGGTTTTTCTGTGCAGTTGTATTTTGTCAGATGACTCTCCAGCAGCACAAGAAAAGAACAAAAACCCCAAAGGATATTTATGAGTGTGAGTGTGCAGCTTCTTCAGATAGCGAGGACCCAAGTATCTATGATACCATCTTAGCTATGATATCAGTTTTGGGCCTCCTACACTCGTGACATCTAATTGACCTCAGAAATGTCTCTGTTGAGCTAGCTGGCAATTAAAAGTGTGAGAAATGTTGTTGGGGGTCAACACGCAGCGATTCTGTGGAGGCCTTCAACACAAGGAGCTAAAACATAGCTGCATGGCTTTGATGAAGGACGGGGAACGTAGGACGTGGTTTGGTTAGAGGTTTCCTTAAACTGACAGTCCGCATTATATAGAAACTTTCTCCTCCTCTGTCTTTACATTTTCCCCTCCATCTCTACACTATAGAATGCTTTACTTAGAGATGTGCATGACCTTAACCACCTTTCATCCAGAAAGCTGCAGTTTAAAAGCCCCGTGCTGAAGTAAAAACGGAGGCTTTTGGTATTCACTGTGGGATGTTCTGTGTCTCGTGGAAGCGTATGCATGTGCCGAGGAGAACAATATCCTGTAGTTTCAAAGTGCTCAGACAACTCGCTTTGCTGTAACGAAACTCAAAATGTGTTATTCATGTGGGAAAACTGCCAATGCCTTTGGCTCAGCTGCTTTGTGTGTACCAGTGCACGACTGTAGCGCATGCACACACAACCAGTCTGTCGGGTCAGGTTATTTCATACTGCAGTTTAATAAAATATGCTTAAATTGTTCATGCCTAGAGATCACTCTTTAAAAAATGACACGGCAACTGTCAAATAAACCGGTTCAGCTGAAAAGCAGAGCGACTTGGTACCGTGTGAGTCCTGCAGACGTTCAGACGGTTAATGATATTAGGAGGTTTGCTGATACGTATGTGCACGAGCGCCTCTGCCAGCTCACTTCACAATAGGATTCAGCTGGAGAAGAGAAGCTGCAAAGAAAAATGGCTACTCTGAATTATCGCCCGCCAACAACTCAAGCTGAAGTGTTCTCCAAGCAGCGTGGAGGGTGCCAACACAGCCCACGGGGGGGCTGGCACCTCAATAGGAAACAGCAGTACTTTACTTTTAATAGCTGTCGTAGATGCAGCGCTGTCTCCGGCTGTTTTCACTCTTTTGCTCTAGTGAATAATGATGTTCTGGAAGTTTGCACGATTCTTCAAACACAAAGATTTTGGAACTTATTTATTGAGGTCTGTAAAGCGATGTGAAATAAAAATGCTGATAGTAACAATAATAATTTTAATAAATTATTTCATTTGTGAAAAATAAACTGGTGCATTAGTTGCTTTAGAAAACTCAAAGGTGGTCAGTTTAATGTGACACAGATGTTGTCGGTTGGGTTGACATGGCCTTTTATTTAAAAAACACTTGTTATAGAAGGTTATAAATGCCAGCAGGTTGGTTTCAATAATGCATTCTTGTGATCCACATTCCTGAAAGCAGCACTACTGACTTCAGCCCTTCATAAATTAGCTTGTTTATCGCTAAATCCAAATAATTAGTTCAAATAAGTTGGTCCAACAGAATAAGTTCAATCTGATTATCTTAGAAATATATACATTTTTAAAACTCTGCCTGTTTGTTCCTCTTATTTTCCATATTGCAGTTCTTGTTAGTCATTGGAAACTTCAATGCAACAATCTGCATATTTAACCAGACATTTTTTAACTAATCTAATGACTTTAAGGGTACTGATGCAGGGAAAATGATCAAAATCGATGTTATATTACAAAATTTGCTTATATTTGTTTTTGTTGGAAGATTGCTGAGACGGCGGGACGAGACTTTCAAAATAAAAGCAGCCTGATGTGGGAGAGTGTCAGCTACATGTTCCTTAGACGGAGCACGATAATTCCAGCCTGTCCTTGTGCATCAATGGTGAGCTTAAACATAATAATATGTTGTGACAAAAAAAGTAATGTGTTAAAATCACTTTTTCAATTGTATTCAGACATGACTTGTCAAATCAAACAACCTCTGAAATGAAACTGAAAATAAACCCGTTGGAGAGCAGACATCACAGAGTTGGAATATCTTGCCAGCTGTCACTTCAGCCAATTTCAGGCTGCTGTCAGTAACAGCAACAAGGGAGCTGCAATATCACCTGGAATACTTGGAAATATAGGCCTTATTAAAGAAGCTCAGTGTGACACGAGAACTAGCGAGGTAGTTAAGACTGGAATAGCCTGGTTGAGTCACCTTGCCGTGCTTGTTGGTCACTACTGTATGATTGACGCTGGTCCTTTAGTCGCATTGTGGTCAGTTTAATGCTGTAAATCATCCACAAACAGAAACCCCACAAAACAGGGGCACAATGAGCATCACCGCACCACAGCGGTCTAGAAACAACCCTTCCAGGTCACCGCTTATAAAAGTGCATAAACAGAGTCGCCTATAGACACCTGCGGTCCAGGTTACGGCAGAGAGACCCCCCACACACTGAACAAATTACACCATCACCTCAGAACACAACACATTTAGCTCTTTTATTAGAAATAAATAAGAAGAGGAGCTATGAGGTAGATACAGATGTAATCAGCACCACCATCGCTTAAAGACCATTACACTGGGAATCTGACTCAACTGTATACACTATTGTATGTGGAATTTTCTGGAGCCCCAAAACAAAGGAGGGTAGCTCCCAGGGGGTTCAGCTTCCCTCCCTAAACTTAATGAGAATACTCGATCAAATTAAAGCGATTTCACTGAGTGCCTTAAAAGCTTAACATCGTCTTAGCACCACAGATACAAAGATTACTTTTATGAAAATTAAAAGTTGAAGCTAATCCCACTCACAGCTTTGCGTCATGACAACGCTGCACAGAGAGAACAAACTTTATTCTTTTAAGTCTCATCTCAAAGGCTGCTAAAAAAAAAACGTGCTAAACTTCAGTGCTTTTCTCCATTTTATAGAGATGAAATTAATGTTATCCAGATCAGATTCACAGTTAAGCCCACAATGCATGGATGTTATTTTCAGATAAGTTGTTTTATTAACTGTTAAGTGTCCTGTGCTGGTCAGCAGGTTGTCCTTTACGTTTCCTTGTCGGCTTTGCTGTTTATTGTCATTCCTCTCATTATTATTGCTGCTGCACAGGAGCCAATGTTCTGGTCCAAGCAGCTATTAAAGATGGATTTCACAAAGAGCTCAATTGCAGAATGAGTGTCTTTATTTTCTATTTGAATCAAAATGGAAATGAGGAGTGATGACCTTTCGTCGTCTGACTGAATCAAGTGAAACAAGCTCAATTTGTGGTTTTGAAGCCTCTGAAGAAATCTCATCTCAGCGGCGGGCGCGGTGTGGTCCCGCTCATAATTCAAAGCGAGATGAAAGGGGGCTGTTTATGTTTTTCACTTGTAAATAATGCGCCCGTGCCTTTGTGCCGCAGTAGAGCCATCACTCACTGGGATTCGGAATATTTTCAAAAGATCATTCCAATTAACGCTGCTGATGTTTTCTCAGCAGGAAACGAAGCAAAGACGACATCCATTCAACAGCTCATTCATCCAGGAGCCCTTGACACGGCGCCACATGCTCAACAGGTTGGTCAAACTCATTTTACTTCACATGATTGGATTTCTTTGCATGATAAAAGGCAAAGTGTTTAATTGAAAATTTGAATTAACACATTCTGAAAACAACATTTAAATTCCATCACTTACTGAGGAGACGGCAAAACATTTGAAAACTTCCAGGGGACCAAGAGGAATACGTTTTTAAAATTTGGCAAAGGTTGTCTGCATTAACATAAGGGAGTGTTCTAATTAAACATCTGCACCTTTTTCATAGTTTCCTAAACTCATTCACTCCATGAATAAAAATGATAGCAGAAATTCCATCACTCAAACATGAGTCATTTAATTATATATATATATATCCCAGTCCCATCTTACCCCTCTTACTTTTTCTTTATATATTTCTCTTTTCCTCCTCATGCTTCCTGCATCTCAAATGTTTATGGTTTTATATATTATAACAGCACAAATTTCACAAATGTTTATTTTTCCTGTTAAAGCCACAACGGCTCTAAAGGGCAACTGTGTGGTCTGTTCTGAGTTGTGCAAGTTTGGATTATTTCATCCCTTCTCTCCTGTTCTTTATAACTTTTAGTTATGTCTGAGTTTTGTCCTTTAACTCGCCAGTGCAGCTGCAGATTGGGAGAAAGTTATTATCCTACTGATGATTTTTAATTTGTTAGCTGCTTTTTTAGAGGGTCCTTTTTCCCTCTATGACAGGGGTGGGGAACCCCCGGCCTCCGGGCCGTATACGGCCTACGAGACCATTTCTACCGGCCCGCAACGCAATAAGATTTTTATATTTTATATGTGCACTTATACAATGGGACCGTTCGCTAAACTCCGCGAGCTGCGAGTAGCAGCGGTAGCATATTTTTGCCTTTCGTATCCTGAAATTTCTTTCGAAACAAGAGGAAATATTTTCCCGTTTTCTGAGATAAAACAGACGGTTATGTTATGTCCGAGTCAAGGTCAGGGTCAGTGAACACAGTATGTGATGTACGTAGTGGGCTGGACTGATTGACACGGACGAAAAATGCATAGCGAAACACGCTAAACTCGACAAGTTGAAAGGACAGATGAGTTTGGATAAAATTAGCGCTCTTCGTCGGCGTTTGGAGGCTCAACAAGCAGCTTTCACACGACCATGTACCGACAGAGAGAATATTACGCGTGCAAGTTTTGTGGTGAGAGAATTAATAGCCACGAAGCTGAAACCTCACGCCGAAGGAGAGTTCGTGAACGTGCCTCGTAGCCGCCGCTGAGGTGCTCGTGCCGGACAAAGTAAAATTGTTTCAAAGCATGAATTTTTTTTCGTGAATAACTACTTAACTAAGACATATATAGTTATGATTCCAGTGGCTAACGGTATGTTTTTATTTTCAAGGAATCTAAATACGTAGTCAAAGTACGGTATATGTGGGACTAATATTTATGGTGGAAATGACAATATGCCAGGAATTGTTGCGCTTGGCGGAGGTCTGCGCTCTCCGAGTGCTTTCTAGTTGTTATTATTATTGTCTTTATCTTTCTTTCTTTTCATTTATTTTCTTGATTATCTTGTTGTATTGCAGTTTTTGTGAGTAGAGGCCTCGAACAGGCCCGTACGGGTCTCTTGCCTCAACTCTGCACCTCTTTTTTTTATTGTTTTGTATGATCATGAAAACATATTTTACTTGTTTGTCATTTTATTCTATTTCTTTTGGTGATTTTATATGCATGTGTGCTAAATAAATAATTCAAACTCAAATGCAGCAATCATGAGACTTAGTAACACAGTGGTTATAGACTTTTTTTGTCTTTTTTTTGCATCCCTAGGTATGTGTTCATAATAGCATGGCCCTCGGAGGACTTTATAAAAATTGAAATGGCCCTCGATATGAAAAAGGTTCCCCACCCCTGCTCTATGACATGGACAAAACGTATGACAGTCCACCCAGTCCAGGACTAAGACAGGACCGAGTGAGACAAGACTCGAGTCCGAAACGAGACCAAGACCCTCTCAAGTACTACAACTCTGAGGGGGTGCCCATAGAGTCAAATGGTTCAGGGCAGGCCAACAGGTCAAAAACAAAACTCCACACAATGAACCATGTGCTGACACAAGTTTACGGTTTCTTCTTTTTTTGGTGTTTACCTTTAACACCATTTCATGTGGTTTTGCTTGACCCGACGTACTAACATTACCACAAAAACACCCTGTCATTACTGGGTTGTAAGTAGATCACTGCGGATAATGAATCTCACTTAATAACATTTAATCATGCTTTTATAAACGAGACCAGCCGATTCTCTGTAGGTCTAACTCCCTGCCAGCGATGCCCTTTACACTGCATCAATTAGCAAGTACATTTTATGGACCATTTAAACTTGGCTCAGGCTGTTAAGCTCATCAGCGGTGGAGCTAAATGTATATGCCCGATGGAGAAGACCATCCCATCAGGATAAGCCTCTGTGTCCTTCACAGCAGTACCGGATTGCTGGACTTAGATTCAGTTGTGGAGTCCTGATTGCATTGTGACAGTGGTGGTTCAGAACCACGGGCTGAAATGCCACCCCTTCTTTCTTCCCGAATAAGGACATTTTGTTAATTGTGCAGCAGAATAAAATCGGCTGTCATTGTCTGGACAGGATAATCTGGTGGATCAGAGCCTGATAAATGGAGACAAGAGTCATTATGAGGAAACGATGACCGGATCTTGTGGTGTCGGAGTTACATCAGACACTTTTCTGCCTCAGGAGACAGTTTTCTTGGCTGTGGAGGACATGAAGGGAAGAAAAAAACATGTTAAACGTCCATTTGAAGCCGAGGGGATGGCTGATTTGACACCTACCCAGTACTTCACTCCACTCCCATTTTAATAGACAGTAATTAATCAAAGTTTTACTTTTCCCTAATTGAGCTCCACTTTTGATTCAGAGGAAATGAGAAGCCCTGACATTGGGTTTTTGTGGTTGTAGCACGCCAGAGATGTTCCCGATATCACTGTCCTCTTTCAAAGCCAGAGAGTCTGCAGAAATGCTCTCGTGGCAGAAGAAGTGTGGGTGGATGAAACGGCGCCGAGGTCACTGCATTGGAAGCCGTCTGCAGTCAAAATAAGTTTGATGGGCGATTTGTTCGCTCCCTTTTAAAAGGGATTAAAAATAAAATAAAAGTCACGTTGGAATTTGTAGCAATTTTCCTTGTAATAATGAATCTGCACCAGCATGTTACATGGAATATTTCCCTTTTTTTTTTTTTTTGCTGGCATTTATTTGTTTGTCATCAAACTCCAACATAAGCTCGTGGCATAAAACTAAACCCTCATATGCAGCTTGCACAGCGAAGCACAGTTGATGCGTAATCCCCGGAGCCTCCATTTACAAACTGGAAGCATCACAGGCAGATTTAATCATTTTGGACCACCCACTCAATCTTAAGAATAACATTGTTTCAGATTCTGGTTTAAATGTTCTTCAGAGAGGGGAAAAAAACATGCTCAACGGGGCTCCTTACATTTGGCGTCCTTTCGCTCAAATATGCTCAATATTAAGTTAAAAATGCAAACACACGATGTGCTGCCAACAACTATGAATCCAAACAAAATGAATCATTGATTCTTTTAAGTAGTAAAAGTGGACTCAGTTTATGAAAATGAGGGGGAAAAACGCTATCAGCAAAAAACAGCTGGAAGTCTAAAGTAGCCCTTTTCCTTGTATCACACATATTTGATGGTGTCTCTCGAGGGGAACATGAAAATCCGACATACAGAGCCTCCCATAAAAGCATGCTAGCATGATTGCATTAAATATCAATTTTTCATCTATTTAATAACAAAATCAACCCCAAAAAAGCTGAATGCTGAAGAAAGGCCAGGCTGCTGGGTCATGAAGGATTAAATTATCATTCAAACTGAGCTCCAACACCCCCAAAATATGGTCATAACCACAAATATAAAGGAGTTTCCTATGTGGGGTGGCTGCACTGAGCTCAGGAGCTCCAGAACATCCAGGAGGGGCTGAGAGAGGAGCTGTTGCTCCTCCACGTCAAGGAGGCAGTTCAGGCACCAGGCCAGGGTGCTCCTTCAGCCAGAAGAAAAACACCAGAGACCTCATTTATCAACACTGCACGTGTACTAAAATAAATACTCTGCCATTTCCTGAGCAAACCTTGGAATTAATATAAAAGAAAGTAGCTTGTGTTTTGGTCTGCTGCATCGCCCAGATAGGAGGGGGACTGTGGCTGACAGTCCTTGCTGTCCCTGATAGTACACATTAACAGAACAAGGGTGCTGACCTGTTCGGGAACAGCATCCCAGTCTTCAGACCCCCTTGTATGGAATATCTATGCTCTTGTATATGTTAACTTTCTGACCTTCCTCACACGTACAGACTTCAATGGCTGTTCATCATCTTTGATAAGCTCACCATCACCTGCTTGTGAAGGTGGTCACCAAGGCCTCTGTCTCACATTGTATTGGTGCAAGGTCAATTTTCTACAGTCGTCAGAGTCATGTGACTGTTCAGTTCATATGAGGTCTCTACTCCACAGCATTTCTTTTAAAACTTAAAAAATATGAAAAACATCTCTGAAATCTACATCTTTAAAAATAAGATGATCAGACCCATGAAAGGTCTTGGGATAACTTTGAGCTAAGTCATTAAAAAAGAAAATAATTAAAAAAAATCAACTCAAAATAAAGCATGAAAATTTAAATACCCCATGATTCACTCGGCTTGAGGAACCACCTTAAGCAATGAATATTTTGTGGATGACTCCATCTGTGATGTTGAGGGATTTAGGCTTGATTATTTATGTAGGTGGTGCAGTGGTTCACACACTCATCCCCTTAGCAAGAAAGTTCTGGGTCCGATTGCTGGCTTGAGGGGTTGGATGTTTGCATGTTCTTCCCAAAGGCCATCTGTTTTAATTATTACCCATACAAGTCTGAGAAATAAAGGGTTTCTGTCAGCCGGAGTATGTGTTGGTAATGTGTTTATGAGTTGGGAAGCACTTAAATGCTGTGAACTCTGAAAGACTGAATGAAGGAGAAGGGGGATTCTTTGGGCCTTACACATGGCACACATGTGTGCCTGTTCAGGAGCCAGGACAGGATGAGCTCCATCACGGTCAGGCTACAAGCGTCAGGACATCACACATACAGTGCCATCATTTCTGACAAACCACTCACCATGTCGGTGGTGGACCAGCAGAGGACCAGCAGTGGACCAGCAGTGGCCCAGCAGTGGCCCAGCAGTGGACCAGCAGAGTGAACCAGCAGTGGACCAGCATTGGACCAGCAGTGAACCAGCAGAGGACCAGCAGAGGACCAGCAGTGGACCAGCAGAGGACCAGCAGTGAACCAGCAGAGGACCAGCATTGGACCAGCAGAGGACCAGCATTGGACCAGCAGTGAACCAGCAGTGGACCAGCAGTGGACCAGCAGAGGACCAGCAGTGGACCAGCAGAGGACCAGCAGTGAACCAGCAGTGGACCAGCAGTGGACCAGCAGAGGACCAGCAGTGAACCAGCAGAGGACCAGCAGTGAACCAGCAGAGGACCAGCAGATGACCAGCAGAGGACCGGCAGTGGCCCAGCAGATGACCAGCAGTGGACCAGCAGAGGACCAGCAGTGGACCAGCAGTGAACCAGCAGAGGACCAGCAGAGGACCATCAGATGACCAGCAGAGGACCGGCAGTGGAACAGCATTGGAACAGCAGTGAACCAGCAGTGAACCAGCAGAGGACCAGCAGTGGAACAGCATTGGAACAGCAGTGAACCAGCAGAGGACCAGCAGAGGACCAGCAGTGGACCAGCAGTGGACCAGCAGTGAACCAGCATTGGACCAGCAGTGGACCAGCAGTGGACCAGCAGTGGACCAGCAGTGGACCAGCAGTGAACCAGCAGAGGACCAGCAGATGACCAGCAGAGGACCAGCAGATGAACAGCAGAGGACCAGCAGATGACCAGCAGAGGACCAGCAGATGAACAGCAGAGGACGGGCAGAGCCAGCTTGATGCCAGATCTGGCCCGGGCCCATATGCTGGGTAGGATTTAATGCATTTTATTGTAAAAGTGAATTAATTCAGGCACAGACAGGACCGCGTCAGCCTTTAAACCCCTTTGCTCCTCTCTCTATGTGGCACAATATTAGATTTTATATATATATATCTATATAGATATATTGTATATAGAAGTTGTTCTTTTTTTTAAAAAGTAGTTGATTTTTAAAAAGTAGTTTTAAAGTAGTTGATTTTTTAAGTCCCACAACATCTGCTAATATGCACTTAAAATTCCAAATAGCCCTCTGGGCTATGCTAAGCTATGCTAGGGGGAAAGGAACTTAAAAAAAATGATAAATAACAGTATTAAACGAATACTAGGGCAGCATAGAAAGTCAGTAAGTGTATGTGCGTGTGCGCACATGCGCGTGCACGTGCGTGCTCTGTCAAAATTAACAACACTTGACTGCAACCTCCCCTCTTAATTCCTGTGCAGGCGTTAAGGGTGTACTTGTGTTTTTTCACACATGGCTTCTCTATCCTCTTTGGACAGTTGTTACTGGAATGCGTAGCCCTCACTGTTCAGTCAAGATGCACTCACATGAGGAGCCTGGATGTCTCCAGCTCAGTATCCCGCAGGACAGACCAAAATGATCAATAAGGCGCTCTTTCGTTTCTTGGTTTCTCTGCTGTCTGTAGCAGCAGCTCGGGAGACGTTTTGGCATCCAGACACTGAGGTAAACAAAGTTAGGATGATGAGCTGGACCTCAGAGACTTCTGTTTTCTCTGATCCATTCCTAATTGACAAACAATAAGCGCTTCTTGGACTTACACCCCTTTTTATTAAATAACAGGTAAAAGATTGTTGCATTTCACCCTGTTCTTTTTTGGGAATTCCTCTGCGAGAAGATGTCAGGAATGATTAAACCCACCTCATTTGAGGAACGATTCAGTTTGGCTGGACGGCGTTGCAGGGCAACATGTTAGCCGTTAAGGCCTGGGGGGGGGAGTAAAAGTCTTTCAGAGGCTCACCTCAGCATTTTTAACCCTTCTTTAAAAATTTTGTTTTGTTTAGAGAGAAGGAGCAGCGACCATGAGGAGGAATCATTGGGACCAAATCTCTGCTAACATCAAGTTGTTGAAACTGAAATATTTCATTATGTATTTATTCTTTCATCTTCACTCGATTAATCAAATCCAAAATTTGAGAGTAGTCCGTCCTCTCTTGAAGTGGTCCTTGCATGACTGAAATGCATTTCCTTCTTCCTCCACTCAGAAAAACAAATACCGTACTTTAAAACAAAACTTGACGAGGTGGCTGGCATCTGTGGGATTAAACTGTGAAGTTTAGGAGAAAAACACCTTTGTTCATTTAAGAAACCAGTTAAAGAAGAAAGTTCTTCCATCAGGCCACACGAACAGGCAAAGGTGCTGCTTAGGACAGGGAAACAGCAGCCAGGCATCGTAGGACTGGAACATTAGGATGAGGGCTACGAGTTCTGCTGACGGAAGTGTGCAACACTCACCGTACAGCTCAGTCACATAGTGGGACGTAGCGTCTCAACGGATTCCTCGTGCGGCTTTCAAAAGGAAATGTAGTGTGAATACAAGTGGACCGGGATCACTATCACCAAAAGAGACATGTGGAGTGGACACAATGACGCCACAGGGGCAAGAAGTATGTTAGCGATAAGCTAAATAAGCATTTACAAACTTCTAAAGGTCTGGCTAGCTACACGTTAGTCTGTGCATGAGCTTAGACAGGATGAGACAGCGATGTAGCGTGTCCCATAAAGTTCTATCAAACAGTAATTCGTTCTATAGTGGTGAGTCCTTATCGATTTGAAGTCTGCCTCCACCCATTCACACCCACGGTCATGCCAGTGGCAGCGTCCCTTTGCTACGATGTAAAAACAGCCGCCTGGAGTCGGCATGTTCTATTCATGCTTGTGTGTTTTTTCCCTCTGCACTTCAGCCCCCCCACTCCAAAAACAGGCATATTGGATTGACTGGAGCCACTGAATAGCTCCTGTGTGTGTGTGTGTGTGTGTGTGTGTGTGTGTGTGTGTGTGTGTGTGTGTGTGTGTGTGTGTGTCCCAGGTGTATTCCTGCCTCTCACCCATCAGCTTGTGTGATTTGATTCACAGAATACGGAACAAATATAAGAATGAAATGCACCTAAAATATCAGGAGGTTCAATATTCCCCCTGGGCCTGGTTGTTCTCTTCTGTGAGCTAAATCGGGGCTCCACTTATTATTTTCCACCTAATCAAATGTGACCTTGTGTAACAAATACCCTCTATGGGTCTTTTTTTTTTTGTTTTTGTCATTGCGGGACAGTCTGAATGGGAAAAGCAAATATTAATTTTTAATAACGTGCTGTTTATTACTGGATGATGAAGGTTAATGCTGGTCTCTGTGGGCCAATTACCACTTTCCTTCTCCTTTAAGAGGGGTCCTCTGATGGGTGCTTTGGGCTCGTACTCTTGGTTTTACGACACACTGGAGTTTCATGGTGTTGACCATTGCAATTATTTTGCAGCCTCAGTTATCATTCCATTTTCCAAGCAGCCCTTCTTTGGTTGTGTTGGACGATTGTATTTTCCGAGGAAAGTGTAAAATAATGTATTCATTCTCAATGTTCACAGGCAAATATGCGTTTTATTCACATTGATTGATGTATGACCACATGTTTGATCTGGCTGGACTGCAGCCATTTACCATTAGCATAGATTTGCGCGACACGCGTTATAAATCATTTTTGTCCGTAGCTGGAAAATTCCTTCCATCAGAGTCAATTGTTTGGAGCCTTCTGTTTTCAGTTTCTGGTTTTCCAACATTCTGAGAGATTCTTATGTGCTTTATTAAATTTATACTACGTAAGCAATCAGGCAGCAACCTTTCCTGTCCCTCGTGGTGACCTTTAAGGGAACATCTCCAAAGTTCCTCTGTCATTCTTGCTTACTGTCAGGATGATAACCGTCCATTGTCAATAAAGATATTTTTCCCCCAGAATGCACCATGTTCTATCTGACTCTGACTTATTACAATAAAGTGGAATGTATTCTATGCCGTCTATTTCAATGCGCAGCCGCCTTCACACTCTTTTTCATGCGTGGATTCACGCAAAACAAATTTAAAATAATTTCCATACTGTTTGATTTCTATCACACAATTTGAAGAGTGAAATGAAGGCAGATTCAGGAGAGCTAGCTCCTCTGTTTGAACAATCTACCGGCCCCGTCTCCAGTAGCTCACGCAATGCATGTTAAAATAGGCTTCCAGATTATCGCTAATCCAATCTAGTAGATGTTTCTCATGTTGCATTGAGTTGTAGGGTCCCACATTTGCATCAGACTGCAGAGGCCTTCCCTCAGACATGCTTAAAATATAGAAAATTATTTATTACAGTAGACACAAATCTTGTGGCGAGCTCTCTGGTGTTCATGGACTTTGAAGGGAGGCTGTGAGATTAAGTGAGCCTTGAACAGATTCTGCTACTTAAAGACCTGATGCTGGTGGTAGAGGAGGTTGAACAAGGGTCTCTTCCAGTGCTATTCAGTGTTGACGTTGATGATATAGAAAGCTCTGCTCTGATTCATTTTTTATGTTTTTGTAGCTCCTTTTCCTGATTCGGACAATAGTAGATATTCCATAGATATTCCATAGAATTTTCCCGACTAGTTTAGCTTAAACACCAGTTGTGCATGGGCAGACATCATTTTAGGGTTATATAAATAACAACCCAATATGCTCCTAATGTCGCAACGCACATGGCTTCCATCAATTTACACCTCAGCAACTCCATCGATTCCTTCCTGCTGTTTCTGCCGTTCTGTTTCCGTTCATTAGCAGGAGCTTCAGGGACGAGCACCATTAAAGCGGAAAGTCCAGGTAGAAGCGAGGCTGTAATCTCTGGGAATAAAGTTATTAGCTGCCTGCAGGAGTGTTGCCAGTGTGTGTGTTGTACACTCCTGAGTCGGTTTTCACACATTTCAGATTTCCACAACTGCCAGACTCAGAATCTGTTGACTGACAGGATGCGACTGGCTGAGTGACTGCCACCGCTTAAAGTGTGAGCCCAGAATTATACAAGATACTAGAGATGTTCCCACACGATTTGCACTACGAGTGTCAGAGGGGCATTAATTATGAATATGTCCATTATTTAGTATCATGAAGGATTGCCTTTTTTTTTTAATTCAATGTTTAATTCAAGACACAACTTAGCGTGTGGCGCCGGTATCTGCCTGTATCTCCACTGCATTCATCACACAATTTGTATGTAAAGTTTCTGTCTCTCAGGGCAGATAAATACGTCTTCCATCAAAAACAGACTTCCTGCATCTTCTCCATTTCTGTCAGGAGAAAAGCAAACATCCATTAGAATGGCTGCAGATTGGCTCCGCCGGCTCCGGTCGCTGCTTTCATGCGTCTCTAATGCACACGCAGGAAACTGGATCATAACAAAAATAAATATTCTTCTGCTTTCATTCCAAAGTCTCTAAATGTACAGTGAGCTTGCAGACGGTTTCCGCGACACTGTGGTTATTTGTTACCGTTAATTGCCGTTTCAATCCAAAGAATAACATAAAATAATTCCTACATATGCGACAGCTGCGGTTCCTTTAGGAACTGCGAGTCAGTCTGGAGGTGGGAAGAGTCGGTCGGAAGTCTTTAACTTTATCTGGATACATAAGCAACAATCAATGGGAGGATGAGAACAGAATCAGAGCAGCTTTGAATGAGTTATCCAACCTGAAATGCGTCAATATTCCAAATCTGATTGTAGGAGGAAAGAGATTTTGTAAATCCAGTCTATCAACGCCTAAATAAAACAATACATTTTTAGTATTTAGGTTCTTTCAGCGTGACCTCCTAGTAAACACTCCTCATGGGATTACAGATGGTCTCCCAACACTCATCCTGTGCTTCCCATTTATCCTACATGCTGCAGTAGTTTTTGGACCTAATGTCCATTATGGTTTTCCCGATGGAGGGGCTTTGCTGCGCGAAGGAGGAGAGCGCGGCTGCTTTCCGGAAAGCTGAGCGTGCGTATTTGTCAGTGTGGAAAATTAAGAACCGGATGGAGGACGGACGCCGCGGACGCCGCGTGTCCGGTCATGCATTTCACAATCATTACGTGAGGCCACGACGGTGGAATCCACGGCCCCTCGCAGGAGAGTCGTTTATCTGCCCCCGCCACCGTGGACAGCTGTAAATAAATGAAGAAGGACTGACTCCCCGGGGGGGGGGACATGGGAACGCTCACGCTGGGATTTGCTGACGGCGAGCACAGTCCGACGCCGCATTTATTTCTCCTCACATAACTTTTGTCCTTTTTTAGGGTGGAGGTTTCATTTATCCAATTATTGTGCCACAACCCCCCCTCCCCCCTATTAATTCATGTGGTGGTAATAGAGTCTTTCCTGATTAATCTTTCACCCGTTTTCCTCTACACCTCGCATCGCAGGCCCATTCATTTCATTTGAGAAATGATCTGAAAGGAAAACTCTGGATAATGAATGTTTTCTCCTCTGGGAACCCGTTGGAGTGAGGGCGGCATCCATCTTTGCGGAAATGCATCCGCCTCCGCCCAACTGATCTGGATACACGTGTGCGTGCATATGCAGGCTGTCAAATGATGTCACTTTGTTTTTTGCATGCAAGCATGGATAAAAAGAGGCAGCCCCTTTGAATAATAGGCCTTCTTGGTGTGTCTCCGTGCTGCGGCTAATGCATACCAATTGGATGAGGAGTTGAAAAGGATAAAAAAACAAAACAATCCAAGCTGGGCAAATGAGGTCACGCGATCAAACTTGGACACTGTACAGCGTTTAATGGCGACACATTCCATGCTCTGCTCTATAGAGACATCTGAGCTACATCTGCATCTGCACCGAGACAATCTCCCACACAATTAACCGCAAAGAGGCGGAGCTGACGAGGGTGTCTCTGATACGGTGAGCAGAAAGGCCTATTCACTTGAAGCTCCCACATTACAGTTAAGCTTTGCATATTTCTAATCCGCATTGTCTACAATTAATGAGTTTCTCTCATATTGAGAAACATGCAAATGAAGATTTCTGGTTTAGAGACAGCAATTATTGAAGAAGCTACGGGATGTGAGAACCTAATTATGTGCTATCGTTATTGCCAGAGCTACTTCTATGGCTGACGTTAGCGTGCAGGGGTGTATAATGTTACGCAACCCAGCCCCTGTAGCACAACTGGCCATTATGAAAAGCATTAACAACAACCCATATCATACATGGGTCTGATGATGTTTCCATTGAAAACTATATCAAATCAATCTCAAATCAATCTTTATTTATATATCGTCTTTTACAATCAAAATTTGTTTCAAGGCACTTTCCAGAATCAATATATATATGCTGTATATTTAAACTCTGGACAAAAAAACAGAACCACAAAAAATTGTCTGTGCCCTAATGTCGCTAAAAACAAGTGTCACCAGCTATCACCATTCTAGATTAATAAAGGCCCACGAACATATAAATAAACCGCAGCGATGCCGCCAGTCAATACTGGATTCAAATTTTCTCTCCTCTTGCTACCGGGGGGGGGTAATTGCTGCCGCAGCTCAGCGGCGGCTGTATATCAGCGGCATTATGGGAAGACGCAGTCTGTAAAACTTCTATTTAGAGAAGCTGCTCAGATGTGATTTGCAGAAGTCGCTGTGCACTTTTTTAGTTCAATGTCATCCACCGGCAGATTTCCCTCAGGGCTTCAAAGATTTTTAAATGCTACAGTTCACCCCTTTTGTGTTGCTTACAAAGTGCCTTTGGAAAAAAAAATATTTAAAGAAAAAATAATAATAAGTTTGCTTCCCTTGTATCCTGCTTTGTGCTGCTCGGTGCACCTGGGGAAGTGTAGCACTCGCCTGATAAGTGCAGTAATGAAAGACAAGTTCAAATTTAGGGTTTCAGTATTTTCCTCTCTGCTGTGCACCGTCAGACACACTCCAGCTGCTGGCGTTATTAATTTATTCACCTAATGAACACTTTAGCTTGTGCCGTGATCGTGCCTTTTGCATGATCGCTTTGAGTGCCCCCCCATCCCGAAAAAAGACAACCCGCCTTTATATAATAGACGCACATTAACGCACACTGATTACTTATTCATGCATGTGATGATCCCATGAACTGAAGAAGTTGACATAAAAATAAAGAATAAGATTAAAAGGGGGAGAGAAAATGGTATAACCCACAGCCAGCACGTCGTCTTGCCGACTGAGCTCTGAAGGATTTGGAGGAATGTGAAAAGAAGGACAAAACGGAGCTAGTTCTTGCCTGCAGATTTATATCAGAAGGGTTCAGATGCTTGAAATGAAGTCATGTCTTTAATTATAGAATTTATAGAATAATTATCCTGTTGAGGATGGAATTCATTATTTCAAGTGGGATTTTTTATTCCTGGTCTCAAGAGTTCTTCCAGCTTTTCCTCTCATCCACTTCGTGTTGGGGGGGTCAGCTTCTGGGGCTTCTGTAAAGCACCCAGAGACAATTTTGATTGTCAGAGACGCTTATAAATAAAGATTAATTGAATTGAATTGCAGCCAAGGGCCAGTCTGTGACCGCGGTGATTGGCCGAAGTTGCAACGCCTCGTTGAATTTGCATTAATTGCTGTGACAGCAGAATTGCCGTTTTGTGGTTTTTCGAGTACTTGAAGGAAAATTCATTTTGGGAGAAAATGCAAACGCCCCACAAAAAGGCCCTGAGCCTGGAATCAAACCCCAAAAACCTGTTTTGCTTTGTGAGAACTGTGCTGACACGGCAACACTGTGGCGTTCTTCCTGCTGATAATCCACGTCTTTCTCTGATATGGCTGCTGAAGCAGGGGGCAACTATTTTTCCAGGGAATGGGGGTTAAACACATGCAGAATTACTGTCTACAGTATGTCCCTGGTTCTATCTAGCTCGCACACTCGTGTTTAATGGTGCCAGATGTGTGATCGCATGGGCAGCGCTCTCCCCTAAGAGGCCTGTGGTGAGGTAAGCCAAGTCACACAGCCAGAGCCAAAGGATTGTGGGTAGTTGAAAGCGGCTTCTCTGTCACAGCTACCTTCAAAGACCAGGATGACAGCCAGCAAACAGGGACACAGGATCAAAAGCCCAAAGTGCTCTGACTAATTAGTCAACGGAGACCCTGCAAATTCACCATGAACTGCCACTGCCACGTAAAGGTTGAGCAAAAGAGGAAATAAGAGGAAGTGGCAGGATGATGAGAAAAAAGGGAAGAGAGGAGAACGAAATAAGGAAAAGGACACGCGGTCCCACTGTGCAGAGCAATGCGTCTGCATATTGCTCCGTCCCTATGTGAATACTATGCAAAGGTGTAGCTAATGGAAGCTCCAAATGCAAAGTCACACCTTTTCTCCTCGGGAGCGCTCTCCCACAAGGCGGCTGCATCCCCCGTTCTTTCCCTCTGTCTTGTTACACATCTCATTTGATCCTGTGCCTGTAACAGTGTTCACTCTTCAAAAACAAAACAAAAAAAAACCCTCATGAGGTTTATGTAAATGTGTTTTGCTGTATTTACCGTTTCAACTCAAAGGTTTGACCGGTGCGTGACTTGTGCATGTTGTGAACAAAACCCTGTAAACCTGCAAATGTTGTTGAAAAAAACGTTGTCGGATTATATTGTGACTTTTGGCATCTGCATTTAATCCGTGGCCCCGGTGTGTTGGCTCGAGGTTTCTCTACTTTTTGTGTGGGATATCTACTCTATTAAGGCCATCACTGCATCCCATAAATATGGGATTGTCCCTTTGTTCTGTAATTATGAATACCTCTGTTTTTTATGACTGAGTGTGAAAGGTTACAGGTGTTGTTGGCCCCTGCACTGTCACCACGGCAGGATTGAATGAATGAACGAGTGGGGGTCTCCGATGTAAAGAGCTTTGAGATGTCCTGATGCTTTTGATTACTGAGGCATGGACAAAGACGTCCAGCACGCAGCTGCAGGACACGCATGTGCCCTATGTCCTCCAAGCGTTGCAGCTCTCCCCAGAACGGTGCTTTTGGAAAGTGGTGTTTTGATCGATTCGACGTGTGTCTCCACTCTGGGACAAAAGCCGATAGCTGTGTCCGCTTGGTAAACAGCACAGCGTTGATGTCAACAAAGCGGACACAGGGATCGGTTTTGCAAAGTCATTTGTGTTGCATCGTGGCAGAAATAGAAATAAACAATGTCGGACAGACTGGGCGAGGAAGCGTTGTCACGAATTATGTGTTGTTGCGAATCAGATCCCATAGCTTTAATCTTCTAGGTGCCGGAATAGCAAACTGTATGGTTTGGTTGTCTGGGCATACTCCCAGTTTTTTATGTTGTGGGCCACACATAACACAAATTTGCTTCAAATGCATTTTTTTTATGCCCCCTGACTTTTTTACTGTCATTTATTTTGGCAACATGTTCACAATAATAATCCCCTGTGAAAAACAAGAAAAGGAGAAAATTAAAAGTACTGATGTTGTTTATGTGGCGCTACGATAACATGGTCGAAAACCATTAACCAAATCCTATAAGCTGTGTAAATAACCAGTAAAACTGGGCCTCGAAAATGTTGATGGTGCCAACACTTTATGTCCCGACTGTCAAATCACGGACAGAGTTAATTTACTTGACCAAATGTCAGCAGGCTAAAGTTTCTGTCGGATTCTTAGAGCCAAACAGCGTTCCGATTGCTCGGACGGTACAAACAGAATGTATCATAAGGCCGACGGATCCGTGCTCGTCTGTGGCACAAGTGCTTTAACCTGCATGTTACAGGTGTGTCATTCAGCCTGAAGATCTCCTTGAAAGCATCATCCATGGACGGCTGTGTGATAAAGAAAGTGTACATTTGTGTTCAATTTTAAGGGTCATGAATGAACGTGACCCTTAAAATTGAACACAAATGTACACCTGCGCACTTGTCAGAAAATGTCAGAAAAAAGTGTCCAAAAAGAGTCCTAAAAATAGCCTCGGAGGTTTTGGGTTTCAGGTAAATTGGATCAAACAGCAGCCACTAACATAAAGCAAAGACCTTTTCCCAAACTCTGATGTTCCCATGTCTCCTTTAGACTGTGGTATGTGGCGAAAGCCTGGGATCATCGAGGAATCAGGGGCTCCAGCTCAGGTGAGCTAGTGCATTACGGCTCCGTGGCCCCAGAGGTTTCCACGTGCGCCCCTGACACGCTGCTGGCCCTCTGCAGTTGGCCGCCCTTGTTAATGTCTGACACTGACAAGAAGCGAACGGGTGAGAGGAACATCCCCGTCTCTGGCAAATATTTGATGATGGGATTTTCGCTAGATTGGAGAAGGAAGCCGATGTTGACATTTGTGTAACATCTGCGCACCCTGGTTGTCAGAGTCTTCTCTCATCCTCTCCTCCCAGGCCTCCATAATCTTCCACCTTCCATCCAGACCATCCCAGCAGAAATATTCCGACCCTGATTAGCAGCAATATTTCTTTCATTTCGAATACGCGACGTCTCAGTGTCGGGTAGGTGTAAAGCATGTAAAGCATCCAGAAGTTTGACTCCTCTCTGGACCTGCGGAGGAGCCATGTGAGCGTTCACCACGGAGATGAGATCCCTCTTATATCTGGCTGCCACATCAAGGTTTAGTTCCAGCCTGAATGGCATCTCTGCACGCTCCATTACGCGCTTTATCGACCGTGTTAATTTAAACAGCACGCCATCAGTCAGCTACTCTAAATTTAAGACTGTCAAATGATGCAGTTTTCTTTTTTTTTTGTTTTTTTTTCTTTAACAATGAGGCATCACATGCCCAGACATGTTGACATCAGTGCGTCCCCAACTTGTATGTGATATGGTGTGATGGCGGCGTAAACGCTGTCACGGCCGCGTGTTACGGCGCTCGTGTATCTAACAGCAGTCTGAGGATTCCCGCCCTTCTCCTGTACTGTTCAGGCTGGCAGAAAGTGCCGTTTAGTGCAATTACATGGGTTTCTACACATCAATTAGCAATCCAATTAAGTCTCCATGTGATGAATAGCGGTGGGGAGCAGTGGAGGAGCTACTGATCTTGCTACTAATGATCCCGCCGATTATGCTGATCAGTCAGTGGCTGAGAACACAGACGCGCCAAGGTCATCAGTAGGGGCGGTAGAAATGGTTAATATGGGAGAGAAAATGATGAAGGTGAAGTTTCAAAGAAAATGGTTAGTATCTCCGCCACATTAATGACAGTATTGTTTTCTAGGAAACGTTCTCTTTTTAGACCGGACAGAGATGGGTCGCATAAATATCGCCGTGTCATTTGAGTCTCTTTAAACTGATCTTGGTCCACTTTCTCTTTCAAAAGTCTGTTATTGTCCCCTGGAGGTTAGTCACACTCTCAAAAACACTGATCACATTAGGAAAAGAAACAGAGAAAAAAACAAAAACCGTTCACGTAAAAGTGTGCCTGCCTTCTGTGTTGAACAAGTTCCAATGTCAAGTTCAAGGAAACCAGCCATTAGTATTCAGATTCATTTTTCAAATACCGCGCAAGTTACCGAGCTGTTGTAACTTCTTCCTCTCCCGTCGCTCTCAGAATGCAAAGCACTTTGCTAATATTTGAAAAGTTCATGCAGCCGTGCCTACCTCGGCCCGCTGGTTAATACTTTTTGGGTCAGCGGCTTTAATGAATACGATTTCGTTATTATTTTTCTTTGTGCTGTCGCCTCCTAACACTGCGATTTGATCTTTGAGGCCTGAGCAAAGCGGCCCCTATAAGCCGGGGATGAATTTAATTACCCTAAAAGCTGGGAAACAACTAAAATGATAGTTATTAAAGTCAGTTACCCAGAAGTGACGTGGAGTTGTACTCTCCATTTGTCTGTGGTGGGAGCAGATAAAGCTCTCAGCAACAGTTTCAGTCGTTATCTACAAAACGGTCTTTCTCTCTGGCTCTGTCTCACTCTCGGCGCCTCATTGAGTTATCTATTGATCTTTGGAACTTATGACATTCGGCTTATCTTCCCTCCCCGCCTGCCTCCTCTGTTTGCATATTATAATGCCCCCCTCTCTCCTCGTGTTTTGTTTTCTCGGCTCTCATCACACCGTTTGTACATTTATACGCAGATAACCTTTGTTTCTCTTGGTTCTTATCTATCTATTCTTTTATTTCGCTGATTTATTTGTTTGCTTTTGAAGGCGAATGTGGGTGAAGATGCAGTGATTCAACACTGTCAAAAGACAGTGAAGGACAGGTTTATTCAGGAATAATAATTGAAATGATTGAAGGCTTTTGAGAATTCTATCAATAACCAATCTCTGTCTTCATCCTCTTTTATAATTCTAGCATTTGCCTTCATTTGGTTACTTCTTAATACCCTCATTTTTTTCCTCGTTAATGCGATGATTTGTCGATCATCAGAGGACAACAGATCTTTTGTGTTCATTCATTCCTTTCTGACTCATCGCGGGAATTCCACTGATGAAATTTTGTGGCTTTTTATCTCCATCATTGTCTTGTCTGCTTCAGACCCTCACCCCCCTCACAGCCAGAGCTTTAGCTAAGCTAATGTTAGCTACGTCTAGATCAATTACGTGGGGGTGGGGCCTTCAACAGGACGATCGCACCCTCATGCACTTTGAGATGGCACTCTCCAAGGGCAGCGTGGGGGCGCAGGGGATGGAGGACGGACACGGCTGGGCCGGGGAACTTTAATTTGAAAAGTTTCCCAGCCCAGACAGCTGTTTGTAGACGCATGTCACCCCCGGCAGACGACAGCTCTGAAGCAGGCTGAAGCTACAGCAGGGAGGATTAGATCTCTATCATACTTTACCCGCCTGATAAAAAAGACACTCCAGCTGTAGCTGTTCGCCACGTCTGTTTTGCGTCCTCTTGCTTTTGGATCCCAGCACACAAACACATTTAGGAGGGATGCACCATGTTTACCAGCACTTTCATTTTTAATTTCCTCTGTCAAGGAGGGTATGACAGCCAGCGCCTGCCTGTCTGTCTGTCCGTCCGTCTGTCGATAATGGGCCAAGGAAGAGCTCGATGTTGGCGATGTTCGGGTTTCCAGATGTTTAAACTTCCAAAGATCAAAGCTAATGGACTTTCATCATCAAGCAGCCTGTTATGCAACCTCGTATTACGACTGCCTTTATTTGGGATTTCAAGCCTAAAGCATTCTGAAGCTTCTGAGAGCGATGATGATGGGGGGAGACACCACCAACATCCCTAAGAGCTCTAGTTGCCAGGCATTTATTAGAAGTTCAGAACTTGATACTTTATACAGGAGGAGCAGCGGGACGTCTGTCCAATGTCCTACAAAGAGGTGGGGGGCCTCCTTTTAGATATTAATGCAGTTAAAATGTTGCTACGACAGGACTTGTCATGTTCCAAGCAGCCAGAGGACCTGTCCCAGCAGAGGCCGGTGGAGCTGACACATCTGCGGCTGCAGCTGACACAAACAGGTGCCGACGTTGACGGTAACGGTGAGGAACAGCAGCGCTCGCAGCTGTGCTTGTGGCCGTGCTCCGGAGGAACGGAGGAGCTGCCTGAAACCTGTCAGCAGCCATCCCGCTCTAACCCGTCTGGCCAGCATGGCGCCGCCATCCCTGCGGGATCTAACGGGCGATTTTGATGATTTCTGGGTCAGGAGTTTGGGAATCGAGCAGGGAAAAGGCGCCAGGATGTGAACTTTAGCCTCCCCTTTCACTTTCTGCTCAGAGTTTGCTTTCAGTTGTACAGATATTGATCACTTTGTTGATGAAAAAAGGATTTAACCTTAATTTCAACTGGTTTTAGAAAGGTTTGAATAGTTGGTGTTTGCTTCTAAAGAACAAAAGAGTTTTGTAGGGAACTAATTTTGCGGAATAATTAGATGGATGTTACATACTGAGAGAAATCCGGGGAAAATTTAAATTTAGATGGAAAAAAGAACTCGAGGCTGCAAAATCTCACTCATCTGTTTTCGGATTTCATCTCCCTCCTTTACATTTCTTCACCTCTCTCACTCTGTTTCCTCCCCCCCTGCAGTTCGGTCTTCTTTACATTTCTTCCATAACTCCCTTTTCTTTTTCTTTCAACTCTATTTTCTTTTCAACTCCTCCTGCATCTCTTGTTTTTTCTTTATTATAATCCCCATGACTGTTTCTCCTCTGCTCCTCTTGATTTAAACCACCACATCTCTCCCTTTCTTTATCTTTTCCTCCTGGTTCTTTTAACCCTCCTGCTCTCTTTTCACAAACAGATGCAAAAAAAAAAAGATGAGGGCGAAATCAACACTACATAGGGAATTGCACATTGCTCCGATGAGCCTTTAAAACACCTGAACGCTGGGTGTGAGGCTTCATGATGGATGCCTCCGTTCAGAGGGAACAAAAGGTGGAAGCAGCGGGTCACCTGCAGCCCTCCAAAGATGGCATTTCCAGGGAACCGGCAGAGTTCACAGCACAGAACCATGACGGACATGACAGAGAGGACGACGCCGGGAGACTGCTGTCTTAGTTTAAACATACTTTATTCAAACACAGGTGCAGTCATAAGCTCAACCAGAGTAACACTGGGTGGGAGGATAAAAATGCAGACAAATGAGTGCAGATACCAGGACGGCGGTGATAATACTGGCAAGAGCTGTTTCCCATGGAAACCATTATAGCGTGATGATGTGACTCGTGCTTAAAGCACTGCTGTAGAACCACTTCATCCTTTAGAATATCTCCTGCAGGCCCCTTGTGAAAAGTGCATTTTTAATGGTCGAACGAGCTATACGTTACGTTTCAGCCAGTGACAGCCGCCAAAAATGGCAGGTCCATTCAGCACACTTCTGATTGCCCCTCCATCTCTTTGGCCTTCTCAGGCTTATGTACTTTGCCTTTTTAAGTAATTTGCCATCAATTGACCAGCAGTTTGTGCTGGTTCGCCACTAGAGTGGAGCTAGCGCTCGCCTGAAAGCTCGATCCTGAACCCTTTCACGTTCGCGTTCCTTCACGGAAGATTTTTTTCGCCTCCAACCAGAAATATATGTTATTACACGGCTTTTTTCCCTGACACTCAGGATGGACGGTGACCCTGATGAGGAGGGGAAGGAAATGGACGGATGGATGTTAGCGAAATATGCGTTTGCATCTCCCCGTAGGCTGGTTGTCCAGCGTTGCAGCTGATTGTGCTGCTCATAGCGCCCAACAGACCCAGAATGTGCAAAGCAGGTGGACTTTATGTCTGTGCACACGGTACCATCCATCAGGAGGACTGCAGGCTCCCAGGGGCCACCTCATGGAGCGTGCTGCCCGGCCCCCACTGCTGCATACCCACCAGACATTTGTTCCTGTTATAAATACACACATTAGAAATGCATACAAATACTGCAGGGGTAAACAGAAAATGAGCCCAACTGCAGGGCGAAGGCAGCGCTTTCCGCTTTGTGCTGGAAAGAAAAGCAAAGTTTAAGAACAACTTACAAAAGTGCGTGAAAGAAAAGGGAGGGAAAGAGGAAAGGTCAAATATAATATCAGTGTGTGGGCTTCCTGCAGCTGATGGGTTGGCTCCTGTCCCACATGAGGGTCTTGACTTTTGTTACCTACACATCAGTGGCTATTTCCAGGCCACCCGGCCCCGGCTTGCCCAACGTTGTCCTCAGCTTTTATGTACTCATTTTATCTTCTTATGTTGTGTAGAACACAAGCGTCCCCCTGTCCTACAAGACAAGCAAACAGCTGCTTACATGTATCCCAAAACTGGTACCGGTAGTTGTGTTTTCCACCTCCTCCATCACTTTCCTCCTGAAGGCCTTCCATAAAGATGAATAGTCCAGCGTTGCACTCTATGTAGTTCAATATTTGCATACCATCTTTTCATGCACCATCTGAAGCTGCCATGAAAGTGGCTGCTGGCGCAGGGTCGCGGCGCGCACGTCGCTATGTGTTCTGCGCCTTTCTGCTCAAGAACACGCATGTACGGTCGTGCTCATGCATATAACATCACACCACCCATCTGAGGGTCCCTCTGGAGCCACTTAGACTGCAGACACAGCTGGAAGCCACTGAGATCGCGCCCTTGCACGTGTGCTGGGGCACCGACTCGCTGGGTTAAAGCGACCTGTTTTTACGTGAAAAGGGAGATATTTGATTTATGTTTTAACTTTTGTTGCATCGCCGAATCAAGCCTTCCGATTTTCCTCCACTTGCTCCTCCTCACGGCTGCCTTCATTTTATCTCCCTGCGACTTTTACTCCGTAGACGTATTTCAAAGTTCGAGAAAGAAAAAAACGCTATCACGCCTTAAAATGTCAGTGACCAGAAAGATGAAAAGCTGGGGGAACTTTTTAATGATTCACAGTTAAATCACTTGTATTTTGCGAGTTCAGTGAGCTTCTGCGTTTTATGGGCGCCTGGAATCTTTATTTTCTTTTTAATTAAAATAACTTTTCTTTTTTACTGCACATGCCCATCATCATTCTGCCCCATGTTCCATTAACGGCATTTAAATGCGCCTGATTTTCCGCTTCACGGTGAACTGAGCCGTCCGACCGTGAAGTATTTCGCTAATCTCGCGGACTGAGTCCTCCTACATGTAGCTCATTTCCATATCAGAGGAGGAAATCTATATTGACAAAGCAGATTTGGGGGGGGTAGAGCGAGTCGTGTCTGTGTGTTACTTTGGAAAGAGCGAATGGAGTCATTGAGACGTCGGACGTGCAGCGCATCTTTGACGTCTGAGGCGTGAGGAGCCATCTCGCCGTCATCTTACCTGCAGAAACGATGGACAACAACCAAAGAAAGACTCCTGAACATCTGCTTTATTGAGTGATTATGCATCTTCCATTATTCATCAAATGAATTATTAAAGAGAAGGCTTCTATAGGGCCAATACTGTCTCCGGTAACAGCCGCTGTCAATTTTAATTGGTGGTGGATGTAGACAGAGCGTTTACATCCTCCACATCAAAGAATTATGCTTAACATCAATATAAGGATTTAGGTTGATGTGAGACACCACAGTCCTCCGTTTTCATTGCATTCTCTCATTCTCTCCTGCTTTTGGAGGAAAATGCTTGCTGCTCCCTGCGGTGGTAGAAGCCCGTGCAAAATGAGAGATTTCTAACCTTAATCTCATCTGATTTCAGACTAATGAGACAATATCAGGCCGGTGTCCGTCATTGCTGACAGTCTAAGCTGCAGACTTGGATGTGGGAAATCGGAGCGATGCTCATCACCTGCTAACATCTCTACGAAGCGCCTTCACGACGCCCGGATCCCTTCTGCCTAACTGCTCAGCACTTCTCCATACTGCTGCAGAGCTAGCTGGAATGCTAACAAAGCTATTGCTGCTGGTTGGTCGAGGACGAACCCGTAGCGATGGTAACGTAGCCTCGCAGCTTCATGGCAGCGCGCCTCCATCGTTCATTCCCCAACAGCTGTAGTGAGCGTTTTGACCGGTGCCCATGCCAGCCGTTACCTCTACGTGCACGGGGCTCTCATTTAGCTGCAGATTATTCATTTCATGCACCTCACAGACGTCAGGATAATGGATCTGATATGATGAGACAAATGTGATATTCTTCTAATCTCCCCAACACGCTCGCCGTGTTATTATTTATGTTGCTATTACCGTAGTTTATCATTCTCGGGGCATGCGGGGAGTGTTTACAGGCAGGAAATGACGATTTGCACGAACTCAAACAGCACTCTAAAGAACGGGGCCCGATGTTTACAGCTTATTTTGTCCCGTAAAGCGATAATAAATTGTTAAAAAGTCTTTCTAATATATGCTATCTTGTGCGCCTGGAGGCTTTTACTGGCTGCCTGCTGCAGACATTAATGATTCTTATCATCAATACGTTGATTCTACATATTTATAGGTGTCAGTGAACTCAACACAGGCTCGTCAATACAGTCCGAGCTGAGGTAAACCCACTCTGAACCGTGCATGTTCAGAGAGAAATAATCACACATCTTATTAACTGTATGCATTCCTGAGGACCGCCTCCCTTTGTGTGTCCAGCAGCTTCTCTCTCGTCTCTTCATTCTGAATGTTTTAAAGAGTCTTTGGACAGAGAAATGAGTCCGAGTGGATATTGATGGCATGTAGGTTTAGTGCCACGAGCACCTTCACGCAAGACATAAACACGCTGTTGTGCATGTGCGTCGGCCACCTTCGCGATGCAACAGGGTCGTCTCTCTCTCCGCCGGATCTCTGCGCCGCTCCTCTTCCTCCCTGCCTTCACCTCTCAGGAGTGCCGAGAAGTAATTATGGCCGGACCACCAAGATGTCAGAGTACACCAAGAGCTTGAACAGCTCATTAAATGAAAAATGGAAACCTAATGAAAAATATTATTACTTTGATTTAAGCGCAGCAGAGTTTCCCGTCCCGTTCTGCGGCCTCCCCTGCTGCTTTTAGGCGAACGGGTGGAACAAGGAAAACGGAGTTCCTTCATTCCTCCCTCCCTTGTTTTTCACCTCCATTGCTGATCCCATCTGACTGTTTAAAGCTTCTTCTAAATAGTCTTTTTGACTTTGCTGACATGTCCCCATGACGACTGTGTGGCAGAAACATTACAGCTCTGTTGGTGTTGCCGCCCAACGATGAGTTCAGAAATCAATGCTGACACCTGGCAGGGGTGAGAATTAACATCGCACAAGTGTCGAGGCGGGCGGGAAAATTGATATTCCGACGCTGATCCTCCTCCTCCTGGGAGTCTTTGTCTGTGTTCACACCAGGCTGACGCTGCAGCACACACGGATACAGCTGGCAGGTAAGTTCCAGCTCCAGGTATGAGGCACTGGGACAAAACTCACAATGTGACAGAGATGAAAAAAACCGATCATTTTTTCCCTTTCCTCTGGGCCTGTAACACTGTTCTTCCCCCAAATCCAATGCTAATATTGTATAAATAGTCAGGATTTTTCCTGTATATTCATGGTTACAAACAGATGGTCCTCACAGTAGATTTAACTAAAGGAAATTAAATCCATGAATCTGCAAAGAAAGATTGTGGTTTACGGTTCATTTCGAACAAAATGAAGTGTCCATTCAGGGGGCGGCTGCATCCCAATTCTCAGCGAAACCTTATGAAGAATACGCCTTGGCCCAGTTCCAATTTTCTGCTCCATACACCAGTGAATTCAACATTCCAAACGCGTTAGCTTGGCCATGGAGGCGCTTCCGCCCCTGGGTTTTCGTTCTTTCCTTGATTTCAACGTTGCTTTTGTTCTCAGAGTTTTAAAAACCCGCTCGCCTCGACGTAGCAACCACTCTCGCGTCTCTTCTCGCTACTTCGCCGCAGTAACGCAGCATGAGGCACTTTGCGGCTTCTCTGCAAAGGGATGGGCTGGTGCAGAAGACCCCCCCCCCACTCCCCATGATTCCCTCTTTTAAGAAGCTCGCGGCATCACAAAGGGAGGGAACCAGAAGCCTCAATCCTCCATTTACAGGAGGTTTGAAGAAGCCGTCGCCACCAGGGCCCAACAATGTCGTTTAGCTTCCCTGTTCCCTTAACAATGGCGGAGAGGCCGAGTGTGTCAGGGGATGCAGAGCAAAAGCATCAGCCAGGAGGGAATTCCCTCCTGGCTGATGCTTTCCCTTTAATGTGATTCCCGGCTATCTCATCTGGGATCCAGCAAGAAGCCCAGCGGTGGGGTTTCAAGCTAACGGCCTGGGTTACTCAGTAAAGGGACTGTGGTGGTGAGAGAGGCCTTTTCAAAGCTTTACTACATCATACCTGACTCGAGGAATATCTGATCCTTTATTCCTGAACACTCCTCTCAGGTGTGAAAGCACATGAATAAGCTGTGGGCCACAAGAATTCTCAATCACTCGCAGAGGGCCTGGAAATGGATGCACGCACTTTTATCTTTTCCACTCAGAGAATTTGTTCTTGGGAGCGGGCTGGGGGTGTGCGGGAGGGAATATCGCCTACGGAGGGTGTGACAATTAGAAGCCGCTAGCCGTGCGTTAGAGATGGCCAAGAAAAAACACCACTTTCAAACGCTGCATCGGGTATAAATGTCAAGAAAAAAAAAACAAAAAATGAGCTTCTGTGCCTTATCGCAGACACAAATATAGATATATTTATATTCCCCAGACAGCCGGCAGGCTGGTAGGCTGGGAGCTATCAGGAGACTGGCTAAATTGAGTTCATTCCTCCCTGAGCTGGGATAAATAAATAAAGATTTAAAAAGAAAAAAAAAGAAATGCCACCCTGGATGGTGAATGACAGATGAGTCATTTCCATTTATGAGGTGGGGAATGCTCGCACTCATATGCTGCCATGTTTCGCCATGATTGAAAGGTGTTTTTGCGCGTGAGCCCGTGTGAGATAAACAGGAGGGGGGTGAAGTGAGGGGGTGAGAGGGCAACAAGAAGATTTTGGCAGCATTTTCTTTATTTCCAGCTATCAAATGATCCATTGAAGACTCCCAAAAGCTCTTTCATGCACGCATTACAACATGACAGGTGGTGTGTTTTCATCACTGAAAGTATAGAACGGTATTCCGCTCCTGCACCAACTGTTCATTCCTTTCATGACTGTAAAACAACAAAAACTGGAAATGCACTGCTGGAACATGGATTTTACACTTCCCAGGGCTGTAGTTTTTAGAATAAATAGTGGGAAACTTGATTTTAACATGCATCAACATGTGTTTTCAATCACTGCAGCAAATTTTGGGAAAACAAGTATGTTATCGGCATTGCCATCTTTAAGAATTGCTTTCATATATAACAATTTAGTGCAAAGCATAGTGACTGCCCCCTAGCGGTTAAAGGGGTGTATTGATGAATCACCTCTAACTTGGAGGGAAAGGGCTCTTTCTCTTCCTTTATTATTTAGATTTGCTACATCATTTCTACTGATCATCAATGTTTACCTGGCAACAAGCATGATTTATGCTTTCTATTTTACAGCTCACGTGTCCTGAGGAGATGCTGTGTTCTCCGTCAACGCCCCAGATGACATCATCAGAGCGCCGAAGAAGCATTAATTATTTACACCTTTATTGGAAGAAAGAAAAAGTGAGTGCACTTAGCACAGTTTCACTCATGGCTTCACGGGTAATTGGACACAGTCAAAGCTGCAATTGTTACCTAAATTACAGGTGCTGAATTCCTCTGTGATGTTGTTCTGCAGCTATAAATTCAGAGGCTTGGAAACTGTCAAGGGTGATGCGCTTTTCTTGAATTTGTACAAATTAAAGAGGATTTGCATTAATCCTCACCTGCAGATGCTTCGCCGATTGTCAGAGCGAAGACAGACACAAACCTTTCTACTTCTCCACTAAACTTTTATCCAAATTTAACATTTAGACCCCTTCATGAACATGGGAACCTCAGTAAATTGAGCTTCTTTAGGCTCTTGGATTCCTTTTCACACCATTCATTTACCACATCCAACCAACGAATGCACAGAAACTTGATTGTCGCATAACCAAAACACCTTCCGACCTTTGTGAACTCAACCACTTTCACCCCAAACTGTTCAGATTGTGCACACTTAATTACAATAAGAAGGCCAAAAATATGTCAACATCTAACATCACACAGCAGCCTCAGCTGTGATGTACAGACTGTGACATATGGTGCACACATCTGAAAGCTCTAAAAGTTCTATAAAGGCCTTCCCTCATGTGAAATTATATATAGGGTAGAAAATTAGTGTCCTCACCATCTGAGAAGCTCCTGAGCATCTGCACTGAAGTCCCTTTCTCCAAAAAAGAGGTTAGCAGTTATGTTTCCATTAGAATTGATACCACCCCCCCTTTCTTTTCACATTTAAAGCTGAAAGGATGAGGCTGCAGGCTACATTCTTTCATAGAGATTCAACATCGTGCCATCTGGAGGCAGGGAAGTGTTGTAACTGCTGATATTGATCTTCAGAAAACACCATCTGGACCAAGGTGCTTTGAAAATGTAAAAGCGACTGCAACATAAAAAAAAAGATGTCAAAATATCCGAGCTGATACTTCTCTTCTTTTGAAAACACCGTCTTAAGTCGGAGAGTTTCGCTCCGTCTCTAAGCAGCTGTCAGAGTTGGTTTCTGCACACGCAAAGCTTGCGCATTATATATATGAACTGTGCCTTAAATGCCAGTTATTGAATACCATTAGGCTTTTTCACCCTCATTTTTCAGGGCTGATGTTTTAATGAAAAATGTGACTCGTGGAGAAAGATACGCCATCATTGGATGACTTTTAAATCGGGATACCGCAGCAATGCTGCCATCAAGTGGAAGACTTTTGTTATTGCACGTTATCGATGATCAACGTTCCAGTTGTCACTGGTTTTCCTATTATAATCAGGAACTCCAAGGAGCAGCTATTCCTCTCATCAGTCTTCCCAATGAATCTGCGCACGCTTGTTCAGCTCCCGCAGCTTCATTCAGTCGACATCAATCAGTCTTGCCACCAGATGTCGCTGTTAACCATTGACACACACAGGAGACGCGCGTCACAACACACAAACAGGACGGAAGAGGAGAAAGTCAACTTTATTTCAGCAGAAAAAACACTTCAAAACATTATAAAAGGTTGCAGATAAGATTGTGGAGTTGATGCAGGATTAAATGAAATATAAAAATACACCATGTCTTTGATCTTGTGCTACTCGGGGTGGGGAGGCTTTATTTTTAACTTGATTTCTAATTGCGTGTGTTGACTACAGTCACAATCAGAGGTGCCTTCAAAACCTGCTGTGTATCATTTCCAGGTTCCGGTCTTTCTGCATTTTCCAAACTCGGTGTCATGCAGGTGATCACACACACCCTCGGTGTTTACAGTTTCTCAGAGATCGAATTACTGTCAGTGGAAGTTTGAAAGCGAAAATGTGAATATATGTATAATGGAAGCATGCACAGAAAGACATTTTCTGGTCTTCTACTTTTTATCACCTCTAATGCCTGAATGGACGGTCTGGAGTTCCATCCTCCCCCTGTGGCAGGACTCATTAATCCACTTGCATAAGTAATTAAAGAAGAAGGATGATGAAGCTCTTTGCTCATTAGGACGTGACCTCATGTCCCAGTTCTGTTTGTCCCTCTGCACCTCCACCCTTTACACCCACTCTTTTCAGCTCTTCAAGCTACGTCTGATCTATTTTAACACCCCCTTATGTGGTCAGAATTTAGCCTTTACACACATTTTACCTCCACATACTTCTACTTTTATTTATGAAGGAATCGTTGCAAATGCATCCCTTGAGTTGTTTGGGGCTCCTGTCTTTGATGCATGACACAGAGGAAGAATACATAAATAAAAGAGCAAATAAAAAGCAAAACACTTTAATCAGTGTGGTTCCCGATTCTTGGTTCAATCAAAAAAAAAAAAAAAGAAAGGATAATCTTCATTACTGGCACCATGTGGGCTCTGCTTTTCCAAAACGTTCCAGTGTGGCGTTCATGATGAACAGAAAGATAGTAGCCCCAGTCTAATTGCACGGAGGATGGTCGGACCACAAGTGTGCGTGATGTTCGATCGTTTGATTCCAGGCCTGTTTACATGGCATAATCACGTCTGCGCTGTCGGGCTGCTCAGAGCGTTTCACCGTCCTCCACATCCACGCAGAGAGGACATTCATCAGAGGCTGGCAGATAATTCTGTTTTGGTGGATGAAATAATAAGTTTCCGGATAGAATTTATCGCATGTGTGGAGTGTGAACGCCCTATTGGAGATTAGCAAGAGCTGTCAAAGCTAATCTGCTAGCTGGTTTGATTACTTTTGTTCAACACGTGTACTGAGAAGACTGAATAGACGAGAAGCTTCTAAATAAGTCAGATCCGCTGGTGGAACATTAACCAGAAGCTTGGGGAGACATCTGGCTGTGTCAGTAATCATCAGAGATCTGCTGTTGTCTGATCAATCATCTCACTTATAAAATGTGAAATCTCAGGATTTAACGGTGGTGTAAATGGGCCCATCGGTGGTACCTTTGCTTGTCAGGGGTCACAATTATCCTTCTGTTAGAAGACAAGTTTGGATCCTGTGACACCAAAAACGAGCGCCAGCAGATCTTCTTAGCGAGGGTATGATGGGCTGAGGGGGCCAGAAGTGTGATATCTCTCAGCATTTATAGCAGACGCGGGACACGCTACGGGCCCTCTGTGACTGGCGCTCAGTTCTGGTGAGTCTCATTCTGCTCATGCGCTGCCAGACTTTTCCCTAAATGGGCAAACAAATTACAAAAATGCAGCAGAAAAACAACATTGTTCTCCTCTAATGTGGAACATGTCTACAGACCTCCTGGGAGGCACAAACAAAGAGGTACGACTCCCGGTCCTCTCGGCGGGCCGCTATTCAGCTGTCAGCCCGTCTATTCTCCGTCCAGACTGGTGACGCGTCAGCGGTGGATCAGTCTCCAGCTTTGTGACGGTTCTGTGGTGGCTGGTTCCTCCGCTCCTCTGTGGCTCTGCAGCCTCTGAAAGGCCTCACCCGTTGAAGAGCGCGTGTGTGGTCACCTCGCCCTACAACAGAGATATTTCACTTCCTTCAGCGGAAAGATTTCCCAATAACCCCTACACGTTTGCTCACTATTGATCGGTCACAAACATCCTTCAGTTCTTGCTTTTAGTGCCTCAGAGAGGGCTGAATATTGATTAATCTCCGAGGAGGCATCGTCTAAGAGCTGAGGCTGACCAGTTCTAATGAAAACAGCCTCCAAGTTTAATGGGTTTTTTCCCAACTTTGGCTACGCGTACTAATAGGATACAAACTTGCCAAACTTTCTAAATTCGGTGTAATTCAGATTATGGTGTCAAGAATGATGTTTTAACAGGCAGGCAATAAGATTGATAAGCACAGCCAAAAATAATTCATTACATGATCATTCTACATTTCACAACAATGTTTAAACTTCTGTCTTTTCTTATTTCTCCATATCTTCCCTCCAACTTTTCAGAGCCCCCCAGCACAGGGGGGCGTAGACCCCCACTTGGAGACCCACTGCATTTATACACCTAACAGAGGGTCCTTGAGCAACCTTGAAGGACTTTTGAGCCAAGGTGGCCACTAAGAGTTCTTACAAGCTGTTACTCCTGTTTTTGGTGAACAATGCTAACCACCCTGCCTGCAGTAGTGTTGGCCATGCTAGCATGCTTCGTGTCAAGCACAGAATGGTTTGTCAAAAAATCTTGCAATGTGCGGCTAAGTAACTGTTTGTTGGAAGCTAACGAGGCAAAAACAGAAACGCGAGCAGCATTGCTTCAGCAGGATTTCCATTCTGACACTTCTGGAATACTGTTAATGCCTCTCACCCAGCAGAAACGGCACAGATGCAGCAGAAGCAAATACACGCGGATCCGGAGGCACTGGAGAGGGTATGAAGCCACCTTATTGTGGAGCGCTCTTCCTAATAGCTTCCATATGGCGGCTGCTCATCTGACAATTATTTTCGCATCAGTTTATGACATGTAAACAAAGATCAGGGCCAACAAAGTAGGAAAGCTTTGTCTTCAGCATGCAAGGAGCTAATGGAGCCGCAGAAACAGCAGGAGCCAGCTGTGAGTCAACATGTGGTCATAATGAGCGAACAGGAAACAGTTTCAGGCTATATCTGAGCTGCACGAGCAGGCAAAGACGACCCGCACGACAGCCAACCATCACTAACGTAGATTGATAGTTATATCACCATATATAGCGAAGCAGAACGCACAAAGATGTCAAATAGGGAATAGGCGCTGTGGCGTCCAGCAGGGGTCTGTTCTTGGCCCAATGTGTCACAGGGTCAGGGCCCGACTACAAACCCAGGAAACCCAATAAGTCACACTGAACCCACACAGTTGAACCAACACAAACAATGATTAGACTCTGAAAAACCCACAGAGAGAACGATGGGGTGGCAGGTTAGCGACACCCGCCAACGTTGCACAGGTGACCAGGCGGGAGCGATCAGGACAATCAGGAATATGAGGGGAAGGAAACTGGAACGCAGAGGAAGGACCACACCGGACGTGGACATAAAGTCTGTTAAAAATTAGATGTCAGAAAATTAAACTTCTAATCTGGCAGTTTCCAAACACATAATCTACAAATTATTAAAACGATCCCACGCCTGCGAACACTAACTGGATAAAATCCAAACGCTGAGTCAGCTCCTGCTGATAAGAGGAGCAGGAAATTAAAAACTTCAGAGGTGCACGTCTCCTTTCCGCTGCAGGGTTTAGCAAATCCCGCTGCAAACCTGACAAACAACGTACTTCCCCGCATCACTAACAATGAATGCACATGGTTGCTAATTGGTGCAGCTCTTCAACATCAAAATTCCTCCCTTTTCGATACACTAGTGCAGATCTGCCACACTTTCCTAATGCAGAGTAGTGCACATATGTGCACGTGCATGGTTTCTTTCCAGATCAGATATCAGACTGCAGGTAGAAGAGCCAAACCTGCAGCTCCTATAGCTCCACTCCCTCCCCACCCCTCATGCCTTGGGGACAAAAAGTGCGGTTGAGAGCCGACTCATGCCACGCCAGGGATTCACACCGGCAATTTGAGCTGTCAGCGCGCTCGTGAATCACCTGGCGAAGGCGTCACTGTTCTCGATTTATTAGAAACAGGTCAAATTTTCATACTACAACAGCAAATGGAAGAGCCCCTCGGGGCCTCTGAGGAGCAGGGGGAGGATACGTGGGGAGGGGAGAGGGTTGGAGTGCTGATAAGTCTAAAGTTCCAGTGCTGGATGGATGGATGGATGGATGGATGGATGGATGGATGGATGGATGGATGGATGGATGGATGGATGGATGGATGGATGGATGGATGGATGGATGGATGGATGGATGGATGGATGGATGGATGGATGGATGGCACTGTGATGATCGCAGAGCCTCAAGTCTCCCGGATGCAAATTTTACTCATAAATGCAAAGTAAAGTTTCCTGTAGGGAACCAAACGTTTTCCCTGCACAGCCTAAAACTGGGGGCATAAATAAACTAGGCTGGGTGATATTTTGTTGTGTTGTGACCAAGTGGTTCTGTTATTCGTCCAAATAAGAAAACTCCAATTTAAAATATTACACCAATCTATCGAATAATATACAAATATTTATTACTAGGAGTTATTATATTCCTTCAATTCAAATTATTCTAAATGTGTCAGTTATCCTGACTGTGTGTGTGTGTGTGTGTGTGTGTGTGTGTGTCCTTGGGGTTGGGGGTCAGGGTTAGATTAGGGTTTAGTTAGGGGTTAGTTTCATGGTTAGGGGTGGAGTTAGAGTTTAGGGTCACGGTTGGGTTACCATTTAGAGCTGGGTGAGACTTTAGGTGTAGTGTTTAGGACTCCTGTTAGGGTTGGGGTTCAGGGGTTACATGGGATTATTTGGGTTAAGGGAGCTTGGGAAACATAGAATTTCTCTGAAAATCCCGAAAAGGAGAAAAATACAAGAACGTCTGTGTTTGTACTTCTATGTATTTAGTGCCAAAATCTGCATTCCACTCGAAGGACTTTTTGGCTGGTCCTCATAATGTTAAATGTGTGCTTGAGGGTTAAGATGTGGCTTTAAGGTCAGGGGGTTGGGTCAATGGGCTGTGGAATGCTTTATGTCGATGAATGTCCTCACAATGATAGAACTACAAGTATGTGTGAGTCAGAGAGAGAGGTCAGAAGCCATTGTTCTCTACTGCTCGCTTTCTCTTCGCATTTCCTGAAGGTTATAAATTTGCTTCTACGTTAATTGTTTGTGTCGGACCTTCAGGCTACATCCAGTCACATTTCAGCGTCATCGCTACCTGGCTGTGGAGGAAGCTTCCAAATGGCAACGCAGAACGTGTGACGAACACCTCCTCGGGCGGGCGGAGTGGATAAAAATAGTTAATGAGCTGCGTTCAAGTCACGGGAACAACGAGAACCGCCCGGCAACACCGGCATGAAGGCAGCTTGTATTAAGGAAAACTGGGGAAACTTTTAACACTACAGCTTAATCGAACGAGACTATAAAGCTGGATATGCTGCAGTTTAATGTGTCAGGTGTGCGTTTGGGAAACGCCTCTGTCATGGCTGGAATGAAGCGTTGAGGGAGAGCTAGTCTGGTCAGACTGTTTCTCTGGTTGCATTCCTGCTGCCGCTATAGAACCTGTGAAGTGGTGCAGGCTGGTCTGACAGCACTGTCTCATGTTGTGATTGAAGCGCGGCCCCAAACACAGGGCGCTAACAGTAGTGGCGGCGCGCAGCCTCCGAGCCGGCGTCGAACTCACGAGCTCCTCGTTCCTGTGGGGAGAACGTTGAAGTAGATCTGATAAATCCTCTGTCCTCAGTGTGACACCTGCACCTTTAGGTAGAGGATAGAAACTTTATTTTCAGCCCTGCTGCAGCTCAAACCGTGGAGATGGTCTTTTATTGTAGGGGGGGGGGTTCGTGTCCCAGCGTGTCTAACGTCCGCTGCAAATGAAGGAAGACACAGAGGTCAGTCCCCGTGGCCTCCTTTTAAATAACCAGACACCAACGTTACCAGACAGAGCCTGTCTCTCTTCATCTTTAGTAAAGGCAGCAGTGCTCAACGGCTCCCGGGTAACAGCGTAGGGACACGCGTATGCGTAGAGATTATGTCCCGCACAACAAGGATGTGAGTTGTCCATTCATTGATTTGCATATAGGCCGCGTCAGATCTGGAGAGGAGGAAGAATACCGGAGACTTGAGTCAGAGTGACACGTCTATACGGGCCGGCAGTCATCTGCCAGGAGATTCATTAGTGTCAACACCACAAAGTGGCGCGCGTCTCCACAAACACACATCCTCCACATCACAACAGACACGACAGCGCGCTAACAACGTCCACTGCGTGCCTGTTTTGTCTGTTTCATCGTTGTTTGAGCCCTGTGCAAAGCCCAGCTTTAGCTCGTGCACGGGACGGCGGACAGGCTGCCGTACTTGTGGTGTCGCTACGGCGACGAACCTACTCGTCCGGCCACGGAAATGACTCTGAAGACAGGAGGTGGGACACCGGGGGTGCACGCGGTCCCTCACAAGTGCTCGCCGGCGTCTTATTGTTTCTGGCCCCGGTGTCTTATCTCTGCACGTCTGTCAGAGAGCAACACATCAGAGGGTCTAGATGTTGGCAGGAACCTTTGAGCCAAGTTTGAAGCTCGTTTGATGTGTCGGGAAGGCCGAGCACGACGCTCAGCATACCGCAGGTCGGGAATTCGTCTTCCTTTGTTGCTGGTGTGACTCACTGGAGGTTTGAAAACATTCCCGAGTCCGTTGTAATCGCAGCCGTTTAAATGCTGCTTTCTGCGGGACATTACATCCGACGTTCCGAACAGAACACCCTACACTGAAGAAAGGACCTTTGTTTCAGGACAGGACGCTTTCCTGGCTTCATAGAGGTCTACAGTGATACATCAACACCTTCTCTAAAAATAGGTGTTAGAAGTTATTAAGGTTCTAGACCAGGGAACATACTTGAGGCTCCACTACCGTCTAGCATTCTCCTTCAGTTTGAAGCTCATCCCATTGGCGTCTTCCGAGGTGTTTCCCTCTGTTTCTCCTGTTCCTGTTAATCCAAATTCCGCTTAATTGCCGGGATTGAATAAGTCATAAAAGGCGGCGGCAGCAGCAGCAGCAGGCCTTCGGGGCACAGATCGTTTTCATCTGTCTCTAGCCGCCCTGCTCGGGTTTTGGCTTCTCACCAGTGCAGCTTATTTTCAGGTTGTGGGGAGGGGGCGGGGGGGTTCCTTACCTTCCCACTATACTGCCTGTCAACAGCTGTTACACTAACCCGCCATCTTTGTAATTAAACAGATACAGTCACATAATGACGAGAACTCGACACTCGGGAAGTGATTCAGTCTGGTGTGAACAGACTGTACTCTGGTTGACCTCAAACAACCGATCAATCAATATCGAAGTACCCACAGCCTTCAGTACTTCAGACACTTCAGAGAAAGTAAGTGTCTTTAACTGCATACTACCCATGATTTGAGCTTTTGGTTGCTTCATTTTCTAGCGCTAAGAGCCGGGCCTGGCCTGACCCCGAACCCTGAGCACATTGCCAAACAGCGTTAATAAATGTCATTCAACAGACTTGAGTTACTGCTCACAGGTGCTCTGTCGTTACTTTCGTCACTGCCACAATAGTTTCTATATTTATCGTCCCAATGTTCGCAAGGGTCTTTGCAGAAAACAGGCCAGAGCCTTAACCGCTAAGCGTACCCGCGCGCTCACAAACGACACGAATCCCCGCCAACACGAGCGGTCACCTGTGCCTTTATGGTCAGTAAATCAAGGCTGGTTTTCTGTTTTTTGTTGTTTTTTTTTGGTTTGCCTCAGGGCTGAGCTGCCAATCACTCTGAGAGATAAGCAGTCTCAAGCTGATGGGGTTCTCACAGAGATCCAACTCTCAGTAAATATCGACACAGTCAACCTGTCAATCAATGCCGCTGCAGCGCCGGGACCAGTCACGCGATGGCCCACAGCTGAACCACCACAGGCCTCAATACGTATATATAGTTTACTATCAAATCAGCTTCAGTCAGTCAAATTTTCCTTTCATTTGTGCTTTTATTTGTTGCACATTTGTACTACCAGCATCATAGATAATGTTTATGTGTAAAGAGCACCTATCTGATAGTCATTCAGGTATAGTTAAGTAACACTTGGGGCGGTTTGGGCCTCGCTAACCCTACCCTCCTGCCTCAAGGGGGGGTTTTCTTCTTCTGTGATGCATATCATGTTGTTTATGGTCAACAAAAGCTAAAAGGGATAGTATCTAACCCGGCATGGTTCGTTCATTCATTTAACAATGCCGATTAGTTGTGGCATTAAAAAAAAGACAAAGGAACATGAGCGAAGAAGAAATCTATTTTTTTTAGAAGACAACCCCCCCACCCGCCCGCCCACCCACCCACCCGCAGTTTCAGACAGTTAACTGACACAACAGTAAACGTAAAACAGCGAGACTCCTGCGAGGCCATTGTCCTCAGATACAGTCTAATCTTTCATGAATTTCTTTTTTTATTTTTTTTTTTGTAGGGATTGTTTCCAAATTATGTATTTAAATTTCAAAGCCGCCTTCACCAGATCCGCTCCGGAGACGCCATGTGTGAAGACAAAGAAAGTCGCTGATTTCAGTTGTGGTCCGTCGTCTCCGGTTTATTTTACTTAGCTAGTGAGTGGAAGTTAGCATGACATAAAGGAAACATTATTCTATTTTTTTCCCTCCTTTCTTTTTTATTTAATGCGTGCATGTAACAAAAAGTAATTCCGCCGGCACGCGGAGGGAGTTCTGGATAAAATTATCGTCCTCTCCACTGGAGCCTCTGCCGATGATGGGACTGATTATCGGGCCTTGGGTTTTATTGCTTCTTTGCTGCGCCTGGATCGTCATCTTTCGACCTAATGACAGAGAAGGTTCCGCAGGTGAGGCCCCCGGGGCAGAGGGGAGGGGACAGAGCACCATGGAGGAGTGAGCGCAGCAATAAGGTGTCACATAAAATTCATTTCATTCTAAGCATAGGAAGATCCGGCTGAGTGGCGGTGGGGCAAGATCCAAATTAAAGCGGCTTCGTGAGATAAATCAAGGTGTAACGTCAGAGCTACTCAAGTGAAATCTGTCACCCGAAGCAGCACATTCATTGTAATTAGCTGTAATCTAGCCACTTTCCAATGTTTCTTTGGCCTCAGAGCATAAAAAGAAAGTCCGCTGATTCATTTCTACCTCATGATCTGGTGAAGACGGGGCCTGAACTTTTGACTTAGAGTCACGCAGGCTGACAAAAGAGGGGGAGATGGTTTACCTGTAGCTGGCTGTTATTAGAATGCAGAAATGAATGTGGGCTCCGCTCGGCCTTTTGTTTCTGGCCTGCGTCCCAACCCCCGTCGCACACAAACACGCAGGTCAAAATATCAGTGAATGGCCGGGACCCTGGTAATTAAAGGAGATGGTGATCTCTGTGACCCCACCACACCCGACACTTAGGCCTGCCATGACGTCTGCATACAACAGCCCTGCCCAAGAAATATACATGACAAAAGAGAGAGTTGCTGGCTGCGCGTGTGTGTGTGTGTGTGTGTGTGTGTGTGTGTGTGTGTGTGTGTGTGTGTGTGTGATCACTTTTTTTTTGCTCCCTCATTCTTCCCGGGTTTTAATGGATGTGTGTGTTCACCACTAAGCTGCAACCATCATATTGTCAACACTCACTCATAAATCCCTCTAAATGTAAACTTTTTACAATTTATTGCCATTTTAAAAAAAAAAAAAAAAAACGGTAATTGTGTTGTTGTGCATTGTAAAATTGCATAAAGGTGATGACGGATACCCTCAGAAGAGACTGTGTTTTGCGGTCTGGCGCGCTGAGGAGGCAGCTGCTACCACTAGAGGGCTCTCTTTCGTTTCAGTTGTCACTGCCAGCCTCAGGATACGTAATTAAATGTAAATTATTTCTGTTGCAAATATGAACGCATTTAATGTGCCTTTTAAATCCCTTTTTGGTTGACAAAATAAGGAATGAAGCCGTTCCATTGCGTGCATTTAGTATTTTAAGGGGATGTGGTGAAAAGGTGAGCCATCCTTTGACATCCTAAATAATTCCTCTGCAACAGCCATAATTAACAGGGACGACACGGATTGTTTAACTTCTTTGGTTGCTTTGGGCTGTTTAATGAATAAGCCTTTGGGATTTATTGAGGAACTTTCTAATGAATGAAGCAGAGCTTTGCATTGGGGGGGTGGGGGCGTGTCTTTTCATAACAGTTGCCACTGTTACTGAAACTTACAGTTATCAAGGGGAGGGGTGCAAATATTGAACCAGCCATTTAAGGGCTGCCTGTCAGTGTCACCATCCTCGTTTTCCTCTTTAAGTGTTCACTGGTTTGACAACAGTCGCTGATCAACAGGAACTTTTAAGTAACGGCTGAAAACATAAAGCTTTTGAAGAAGCAGGAATACGAGTCAAGGTTATCAAGATGCAAGTCTGCCCGAGGACACAACCGGGAAAGGGGGGGGACACTTATGCAAAATCTGTAGAAGGGGGTGTGCTGACTCTGGCCCGCTGGTTCAGGCGACAAACCTATTCAGCGAGTCGGATCTCATTTCCGTTTAATGTTTAAAATCCCGTGTGTTGGTTCTAACGAACAGCAGCCGCAGGGTGCGAGAGAGGAATAAACACGCTTTTCAGAGCATCAGCGGGAGAAAAGGCTTTCCTACATGTGCGCACGCAGCATTCCCACCCAGGAACAATAGCATCTTATAATTCTCGCTGGCATTGAAGGCTCATAATCCTAAAGCGAGTCTTCACCAACAGACAAAAACATCCCTGAACTCATTTGACAGGGGCCACTTGTGATATTCTTGGATATAGAAGCACCTTCAAAACCGCAGTATTTTACACTACAACAGGTGTTATGTAAGGATGTAATGAGTGTCAATGGAAAGGAATTCTCTCTCTCTCTCTCTCCCTCTCTCTCTCCAGGGTGTGTGTATTGCCTGGGAACAACTCGGGCTTTTTCCAGCCCGCTCAGAGCCGCCGCCAGCGTGACTCAAAGCCAGTCTGGCCCGACCTCTCCACCCTCCAACCTTCTCCTCCCTCTCTCCGCAGCCATCTAGACGGAGTTGCCCCGCGCTGTATCAGCCGGCCTCCTTGGTCAGGTTCACTTAGCAGGAACATGAGAAACTGTGTTCCTGAGTGTTCCACTGGGAACACGGGGACACCTGAGGCATCAGAGGAGCGACGCTAAATGTCAAGCGATGAATATGCAAATACCACCGAATGTCATAACACGCGCCTTAGTCATGTTCTGAGAGCAACCAGGATGCCAGCCAGCGATCGTTACCCCGGTGACGGCTGGGGAGGACGTTACCAACAGGACATCGGGCCTGTTTGAGCGTTGGGGAAGGATTTCACATTAAGGAAGTATGAAACCCACAGATTAGCGAGGAGCTCCTCCCAGATAAGGTCGCAATGTTGTACGGAACAAATTTACCACATTTGCATTCCGAAACACTAAAACCTGCTCAGGTTAAACTGTTGGAACCGGAAATGAGCTTCTTTAGAACAAACATCGCGCTCAGACAGGAGAACATAGAAGAACACCGGCAGCTATGAACACACTTACAAACTAACGTGGTAGCGGGAATATAACGAGTTTATTTCGTGGTTTTAATTATTTACAGCGCTGCATCCGCCTTCTAAACTCTTTACTGTGTAAATGTCATTTTAGTAGTAAATCAGAAAATCAAACTGGAACATGTTCAATGCTGGTACACTGAAATTATAGTCCGAATCAAAAATTCAGAACAAGGTCAAAGGTCAGCCTTACCGATGGCATCGTCACACAGGAGATTACGTTTTGGGCCCCAATGTGGGACCAATGTGGGAGCTGTCCTAACGCCACGGAGCTACAGTCGTTGTTTTTGCAGCAACATCCGTGTCTGAAGCCACGTGGGCGACCAGGAGGTCTGACTGTGGCCGTCAGGTGATTCCAGTCGCTTCAATGGGAAACTTGTGTGACCAGAATGGCAGAACATCGTTAGCTATCCCCCGAGCTCCACTCAAAAGTGCATCTAGTGGGACTGTTCACGGGTTAATGAAAGAAAGCGGAATGGTCCCTGCACGCACGCACGCACACACACACACACACACACGCACACACACACACACAAACACGTATGGAAGTAATTAGAGTAGAACAAAGCTGAAAAATTAAAGTGGGGAGGAAATGTTGAAAACACAAGTTTGGTAAATGACCTCATAAACACCCAGTCCCCCCTCCCTTCCTCTCTCTCTCTCTCTCTCTCTCTCTCTCTCTGTCTCTCTCTGTCTCTCTCCCTTTCTTTCTGCCACTGGTTTACAGCATTTCAGTTTGTTTTTCCTCTGTTTTTGTGAGATATAAATGAAGGACATCAAAAGAGACCCTCGTTCGTTTCATACCCCCCCCTCACTGTCACTCCTTGCTTGGCGCTGCTCGCTCTCTTCATCTGGTCCTCATATGGGCTTCATTCCCCCCCTACTGCAATCCAGCCCAAAACTATTTCCTCTTTCAATTTCCAGGGGAAGTTGTTAAATGGGTTCTGACCTAAACAAGTCTCTCTCTTTTTTTCATGCTCCCTCGCTCCGTCTCCGTCCTCTCTTTCTCAGCTACTTTTGGTACCGCGACTCTCGTGGGGCCCACAATCAGCCCGTGTTCTTTAGAGTGCAATAATGAACTCCCAAGCCATAAAGTCAGAAGAGCAAATCAGAGCTTAAATCACGGCAGACGCGGTGAAACCGCTCCACGGCAATTGGACCCGTCCGCACAAATGCTGTAATGTGACTGGTGGTCGGTGGTAGACGGGGTGGAAGTGTTAAGTGGCCGGTGCGTCCCACATTGCGCCCGTGCCTGTGCTCGTGCATTTACACACGGCCTCTTTGTGGTGAACGTGCAGTCAGGCGGGAAGGCGCGCTGCCAGTGTGTAGCCAAAGGGCCGGGGCGGCGAGCTCATCTGAAGGACAGACTCCACAAACGGGCAGATTTGCCTCATCCCCTCCTCCTCCACCACCCCTTCGCTGTATCCTGCCCTCTAACCCCACTGGCAGTACAGCAAGCAGAGGAAGAGGGGATCTATAAATCACCCCAAACCCCCGCCCCCGCCCCCATCTACCACAATCCTCTCCACCTCCCCGTTTGTCGGTGGCAGAGGCGAGGCGAGGCTGGAGGTGGTGTATAGCAGGTCTTCAGTGTAAGCTGTGATGACAGGTGTCACTGAGTCTCATGGGCGAACCTGTGATGAGTGTCCTGCTCACTTACAATCCACACTTTGGTGCTTTTCACAAGTCACGAACTGATGAGCGGCCCGGATTTGCGCCGCCGCCCCGGCGCATGGGGGACGCAGGCATCCACGACTGTGATTCCCAACCCCTTCCATCCAGCATGGAAAAACATGGATGTTTGTGTTTGTCATGGCAAGAAATGAACAGACATTCGCACACACACACACACACACACCGTGCATACATACACACACAAGCTCCCCGAAGCCTGGCACCACACACACGCCGGCTGCCAGGCCTGTTTAGTGTAGGAGAGTTGCTGTGTCTCAGGGCAGGGACACTGGAAACAAAGCCCGTAGCTCCTCCACACACCGGGTAAATTAGTTGTGCTGCAGGAGCAGAGGGAGAAGAAACTCACAGACATGTCCGTCTTGTTTAGCGTGACGCGCAAAAAGGGCTTTGCCCTAGCGGAGGGAGGTTGTTCACACTCCTTAAAGTCTTACTCTGATGATAAATGACGACCAAACAACTTCACTTAGGGGGAGTTTGTGTTTCTAAGCGCGCTCGGTCCATTGCTGGCTCCTCACAATCGGCTCTGTGGACCAAAATCATGATTAAGAGGTGGAATTGGCTGGTGGGTGCCTCTGCTAGATGTTAGATGTGGAGGAAAGTATCGTTAGCAAGGATAGCTATGAAGAAATGTCATTGGAGGGTGCAGGTATGAGGATTGAACCCTTGATGAGCTTCATTCTAATGCAAGATGAGCTGCTGAAGGCCCAGCCATGCAGGTTTTTTTTCCCAGAGACCCCTCCTGTGTCGTGAATGATGTGGTCACAGCAGGATTAGGCGGAGCCCGGGAGGACCAGATCATTCATCAGATCATGGCAATTACCGCTTTTCCATATCAGTGTCGCCCCCAGTGGGGATACACATACTCAGGGAGAGCCTCTTTTGTACCTGGGCCAGGGGCAGCCTTGCCTTCTTTTATTCTGCGGCCTCGGTTCCAGGACTCTAATAAGACCAGGTGGGGGGGATTCCGGGCTGACTCTACGGTTTGTCACTATACGCACGCCACGCCCCTGTACTCGCCTTGCCCCCCACCGCAGCACACAAACTGTCGAGGCCCCGGTTGCACCTTTTCACACTGTGCCAGGCTCAAAGGGAGCCTTGCAGGGGATGTGGAAAAAAGCTGTGTTTGTTTAAACATGTCTTTAAAATGTGAGTGGGGGGTGGGGGAGGCTTGTTAAATGGAGGCTACTCAGCAAAGAGCAGACAGGATGATACGGATATGTCCGGCCTTTTAGGTACCACCACAAATGGCATACTTTATTATTATTATTAATAGTATTACTATTACTATTATTATTATTATTATTATTATTATTATTATTATTATTATTATTATTACAATGAGGATAATGAAGTGGCTCCACCATGGACTTATTTGATGTGAAATGAACCTAATATCATGTGGCCTTTAAAATCCTTGTCTAAATTCAACTAATTCCAAGAATAAACCATGAACCAGTGACATTTTCTGTTCTTGAACGCCTTTTCCAAATGCCAAGCAACTAATTCCTGACTGTAGTCCAGATGCATAAAATTGTCCCACCTTCTATCACCAAATTGAGCATTACACTTTTTAATTCTCACAGATCCCCCCCCCCCCACACACACACACACACACACACTCTTTGGCCTGTGTGAGTGAACATGTGTTCGGTTTTGTCGGCCCGTCTAACAACGGAAGGTTTTCACGGTTGAAGACGCGGGCCTGCTCCGTGCGTCCCGCCTGGACTCTGTCACAGACTTGTCGTTACTTTGAACTGGAAAAGGCGCCCGGAATTAGGTTAATTTATCATTAACGAGGCTGCGTTTTTATGTCCTAATGAGGGTCGCCCGCTTTGGCTCCGAGTAATTGACCCACCTCGCTGCGGATATGCGTCATTTCAGAGTTTCCGTGTAAAATAAAGAGATAATTAATAAGTGGCGAAGTCCCATTACCTTCAGGCTATATGACTGTCTTAATAAGAAATAAATAAAAAGCGATCTTTTATTCTTGATTGAAAGAACGACTGAACCCTTTAATTGAGTTGAAAACGAAGCATTTAAAAGAAAAATCCACGCAGCTGTTCTTATGTTCTAAAAAGAAAGCAGTAAAATACGCATCTTTTCCCCTGGATCCCCCCCATCGCGTGTGCCCACCATCGGTGCACGCCCATGACGCACAGGGGGATATTTGCATTTATGCAGATTAAATTAATCTGTTGATCTCCGTGTCTGTCTAATGAAGAGGACTGCGTGGTGTGTGTGGATCTGAACGTCTGCATGCATGAGCGGGACGGGTTAATTAGGGAAACCGCGCCTGGGCTCGCCTAAAAAGGTCACACTTTGCCAAAGGCTTGAATACATTCTCTGGTCTTGACATACCACGAAGTGACAAGTGCAACATCAGTTTTTTTCTTGTTCCCCCCTCTCTTTTTTAATAATCAGGCAACTACAAATATCATGATCAAAGGTTTTCCCCGAACTACTTTCATAGAGCAAAAATGCTCCGTCTCACATGGAGAGTTCAACCAGTGCCATTATTTTAATTCCCTTAACACTGCAATGGCTGTTTAAAAGAGAAGGAAAGCTCATTTGGAAAACCAAATCCGGCACCGATTTCACACTCTTTGCGGTGTCTGAGAAAGTTGTGAACGCTGTCATGCAGGAGATGTGTTGAAAACAAGACATCCTGTTTTCAGAGTGCGCTGAACTCGTCACAGGACTCAAACGTGGGTGTGAAACACTCTCCGCTCTTATTTTCTTTGGCTGTCACTTTGCAGTCGAGCTGCTTTTTTAGCATCTGATGGTTATTACTTCCTTGACTCGTGAGACGATTAAAACCCGACTTACCTGACAATCGCGGCCCCGCGGCTGACGATGGAGGTCAAGGTTGGACGTGTTTCATCACATCGTCCCTCCGTCAACCCTCCTCTTCATGTAAGGCCTCAGCCTGAGGTCAGGAACGTAAAGCTTTTGTCTTCTTTAATTCCCAAGTTAGACTGTGAGATTATTTGATAATCCCTCTTCCCTGTAACTGTTTTAGAAAATGCAATGTTTCCCTTTTAGGTTTTGGACCTTTGAAGACTTTATTTTGCAAAATTATCCACCAGTCACTTCAGCAGGGCTTTAGCAGAGCTCCTCAACCACCTTTCTCCTCTGTTTAAATATAAAGAAACACATTATTCCATAAATGAATCCCATTTACTGAATAATTTAGTCCCCACTATGCACTCAAGGAGGCAAGACTGGAAATTTAAATGTGAATTAGCAGACTGAATTATGTTAATTTTGTAGATTATTACAAATGAAAGAATCTGGAGCCGTCCATGAGCGCTGCTTCTATCACTTGGTGAAAACCTGCCGGCTCCTCCTGAGGCTTTCCCACCTTATTAGTACCCACAGCCAGTGGTTCCAGGCGAGCCCAGGGAAGCGGAGCTGACGTCACTCATTCATGAGTCAAACCTGCCAGGTTTAAAACCTGGCAGCAGCACCGGCACGTTTGGATGATTTCTCTGAATGAGCAAAATGGCTGCCACGAAGACCCCACCCATGTTGAGGAGGCACTTAATTCTGATGAAAAAAGAGACAATTAGTTTGTGGATATATGCTATTTGTGTCAAATCTCCAAATCACACTTAGGGCCTCCACTATAAATAGGAATAAAATAACAAAAACGTGTTAAGTGTTGCCTGAAAACCCACATGATCACAGCGAAGGAGCCCCCGTTAGCAGCTAGCGGGGTGTCTCCTGAGCAGAAATCCCTCTCCACCCTTACCAAACCAAACCGAACCGCCACGCTTCAATTATAAAAATGTATAAAAAGAAAACAAGTGACACAAAAGAGCCAAAAGAAAAACATGTACAAGTGAATAAATGGATTACATGTTCCACTACACAGCGCGGCTTTCTGCACCTTTGGGATTCCAGAGTTTGCCTAGCGTTGACTGCCACGCCCGGACCAGTGAATAGATTTGGAGCAGCAGGGGTGTGTTGACTGATCCGCAGAGCTTTACGGGCAGAGTCACCGTTTCCAGCTTTACGATTCATTTTATTAAGCTTACTGAAAATCTGACACTAAGCTGGAATGCTTATTAAAACCGTTTTGACATGATGTTGTTGACCTTTTATTGTGTTCCCTCCAACAAAGTCACAGGTGAGTGGGAAAGTGTCGACGTGCCGTCGCTAAAGTTGCCGGAGTGAACCTGAACTGGGGACTTGCACTGGTAATAAACCGGGAATTAGTAGTTAGATGGAGTCAGTCAGTCAGTGCTGGCAGCCCCAGGAGAGCAGATAAGAGCGGGGCAGGCCGCGGCATGCCTCTGTCAGGGTTCTCCATACATCACGCCGAGGAGTGTGGGAATCTGACACCCGGTGGGACCCTGCAGTGTGTGTTCTTTGTTTGGGAATCTCTCTGCAGCATCTTTTAACATGGAAGCTGGAAATGACACGAAACGCTCAGAACCAGCACACACCGATACGCCGCCGCACTGACACACTCGTTCCCTTCTGTCTGCCTCTCTCTCTCTCACACACACACACACACACACACACACGCACGCACGCAGACACACACTGTCCCTTTGAAGTTTGGACCCGTGCTGTAAATTCTTGGACTCTTTTTATGCTCATTCTCATTTCGATTAGCGGGGTTAACAAGCCCGCTGCAGCCCAGGCTAATGAGACTGTACCACAGAGAGGGGTCATTGGAGGTGGGGCGGGGGCGTGTGGGACGGATGACTCAGTCCGCGTCCGACTGAGAGGAAGATGGGGGGAATCTTAAACGCATTGCCGGAATAAAAAAAGAAAAGGCCAAATTTGCCTTTTTCGTGAATCTGCGAACACGGTCGGAGCGACGTCATGGCTGTCTGTCAGACTGTCACTAATAGCGCGACCGGAATGTTTCGGTTTCAGCACGGCCGACAACACGGGGGCCCAGCGTTGTTGGCTAATCCTGCTGGGGACAGATGGGCAGACAGAGAAGGGGGGCTCATTAAGGCAGGATGTACCAGGATGCAATAAAACTCTGACTTTCTTTGCCTCTCCCACGTGCTCCCTCAGTGCACCGCGGAGGGAAATGAGACGCAGCGCAGCCGTTTCCCTGATGCGCCAAAAATATCCCTAGAAATGAATATACAACAACTTCCTGCCACCCAGAGGAGAACCAAGCACAAAAGCTGCCATTTCAAATCCCGCGAGTGGTTTATATTTCAAACAGGAATGTCAATAGTTGTCAAGTGGATGAAGAACAGACAGAAGTGGAGTTTTTAGCGTATTCTGGTCTCTTTTCCTCTCCGGATCAGGTCCAGTGATCACCTGGCTGCTGGACCGGCCTCAGGGCTCGGCGCTCTCCGTAACGGTTCCAGCGCAGAGGTTAAACTTGGTGACCGGGAGGTCGCCGCCGTCGTTTAACAAACACGTCTACAAAGCGCCCGATCCAGGTCAGGCGCTGGCACGGCGGCGCTGGCCCGGCCAAGTGAGCAGACAACCGCGAGAAGGATGAGAGAAGTGGGGAGGGGGGGTTGGAGGGGGGCTAACCGTCTTTGGTTGTCTCTAAGTGGCAGCATCAGTGCCCCCCCCCCACCCCACCCCCGCTGTGTCTGTGTTGCTGTCCTAATCAGGCAGTCAGCTGTGACACGCAGCAGACTGTCCGCCACAGCTCCGAGTCCACGAGTATCCAGCTTCCTGTCAGTCTCGTCCGCAGACGCCGCGTCACATGACCGCATCGGCACAGGTGTTACGCTCCTCTGTCAGGCCTCCGCTTCCTCTCCTTCGCTCTCCCCCCTTCGTGCTTCGGCCTGGCGCCCATCAGAGCTCAGCCCTGACTGACCCTGACGTTCCTTTGAGCTAAATTTGCAGACACAAAAGCTCTGAAGCCTGTTGCTCTGAGCGACGGCGGGAGCGGAGGGGAAGAAAGAGATGCTGTGAAGGAGGGTGAACATCCTTTCCTCTGGGAATTCTTCTGCGACGGCGAGGCGGGAGGAAGCGGGGGGGGGGGGGGGATTGTGCAGTGGACATCAGGATAAGAATTATAATTCAATTAAAAGGTTACTCACCTCCTCACTCACTCAAGGGGCGGAGATGAGCAGTTACAGGCCTATCACTGCATCGCTTAATTAAGGCCTTTGTGTGTGTGTGTGTGTGTGTGTGTGTGTGTGTGTGTGTGTGGTGTGTGTGTGTGTGTGTGTGTGTGTGTATGTGTGTGTGTGTGTGCGAGTGTGTCCATTATAACAAGAGGGGAACCCTCGAACGCTTCCCAGGGGCTTCTCTCCTAATTGGTTAATTAATCCTCCCATCTATGGTGCCAAGGGCGGCTCAGCATAGAAACGACGGAGGCAGAGAGGTAAAGACAAAATACTTGAGGGTTGTGTGTGTGGGTAGATGTGTGTGGGTGGATGGGTGTGTGTGTGTGTGTGTGTGTGTGTGTGTGTGTCTTCACATTTACTCTGTAATGGGTACCAAAATCTCCATTCTGCTAGCAAAGTGGGGCACGTTGCTGAGGCGGGGACAGTTTGCTGGGTTTAGGTTAGAGGTAGTTGGGAGGGTGTCATTTATTATGTCTGTGTGTGTGTGTGTGTGTGTGTGTGTGTGTGTGTGTGTGTGTGTGTGTGTGTAGAGGAGAGACAGTATCACGGTCATTATGTCTGAGACGCTGAGTCATTCCCTGATAGGATGATACAAGGAATATATTTAAAAGCGTTCCTTCTCTTTTTGTTTATTGATTAGTATTTTATCACCCTGGTTACTAGTTGTTTTGCAGGCTGCTGAAGCAGAACCACAGCTCAGTCGTTTGGTCCTAAGAGAAAATGAGAAAAGTTAACACAGATTGCGATAATCAGAAAATGATGGACGTTGAGTCACGCCATGTTTACGTGATTTCTGCTCACTTTTGTCTTTTTTTCTAATTTTATGGCCTTAAACGATCACAAATCCTATTGTGTTTTTAGGTTCTCTTAGCTGAAATATTATTCTATTTGGACCTAGTAATTACTAAAGAATTTTCAGATGGGCTTTGCTAGCTAAATCAAATCAAGCAGCATTCATATGGCTGGCTGGTGCTTTTACCAAATGCTCTGTAATCTGTTATCTTTATTTTCCACTCGAGCGTAAGTTTGGGCTCTTTACTGCACAGTTTCGCACTTCTTTGCCCTCTCTGTGTGTTGCATTGTTGCACAGCGGGGTTACACTGGGCTGCAGGGAAGGGCAGCCATGTATAGTGCTTGTCTGGATGATACTCATCGAAAGAGACAAGTATGTAATTTGCCCTTAGATGCAATCCAGCACAAAATCCGCTCTTGCATAATCCACTGGATACGAGAGGGTGAAATCTGGATTGTCGAGTGTTGTAGCTGCACTCATGCAGGAGTCCGACAATTCGGCCAGAATGTGTCACTTCATTGTCCTGAAGTTCTTTTTTTCCCCTTTCATTTGTGTGCAAGGTGAGTTTGTTTACATCTCGCGGGGTTTTGCTGAGCTCAGAAAACATCTGACTTCTGTATTAACGTCACGTTGTTTAGTTTGGTGGGGTATTTTTTTCTTGTTGTGAATCGTTTTTGTTTTGTTTTGTTTCAACAGAAACGATTAGCGCAGGTTTATTTTATATAGTTTTGGCAGAGCCATTAAGTGCGGAGCGTTTTGGAGATATCCAGCTGCAGAAGTCTGCCTTCCGTCGTTTATAATGGAGGCAGATGGCACGTCATTTTGTGGTGCTCTGGATGCCAAAGGAAGGTGGGGGGGGGGGGTCTTGGAAAAACTGAACAGCCAAGTCTGTTTCCAGAATTCATGACCCACTTGAGAAAATCCCAGATCTTATCATGAGCAGTTTCATTACAGAACTATTTACTTTGCACCAGAAACTGAGGACTGCTAACGTTGCTGTCGCCTTTATTCCGTGACGAGCTGATAATTTTGAACGTTAGTAGCTTGCAAAGGACAAAAAGAACGTTTTTACAAACTCTATAGAAACGTCATAAATTACCCACCATATGAGTAGAACTCCAAATAAATACTAAACGGATGGTTTATGCTAATTAAAAATAAAATAAGAGGAACGATGCTTCTGATTTGCTTAGTTATTTTGTCTACTGCTGATTCCCTTTCCCAGGTGGAATCATGACCTGTCAGAAGGTATAATTTAAAGTTCACCCAGCACGAGAACCCCCTTCATTCACCTTTTCACAACATATATCTATTTTACAAGTAACCACAGAAGTATGTGCGTAAAAGCCACCTGTGCTATCAGGCGCATTTGGAGGAAAAATAACGCAGAATATTTACAAGGGCTAGCAGAGGAAAGTATTCACCTTTTCAGAAATAAAACAAGAGGCGGTTTCTACATAAATACTGTTATTCCAAATATGGGGGGTGACATCACTTCTCTCCAGCCAAGCATCTCCCACAGGATTGCTGTGATAAATGACGCTAAACTGCTGGGTGCCAATTCTGCTAAAACAACATATGGTTGCTGTTTGTGTTTGCTTCTTACACCGGATGATTTCCCTTCACGTGCACCGAGAGGCAATGAAGTCAATAAATGCACACCTGTGCACACAAACACGTGTACTGGTATTTGTGCAGGCTAGGGCACACAGATAGACCCGCGTAGCACGGATTCGCCGGAAAATGCTACCGACCTTATGGCCTGCACACGCAGATGCACGGGTGCACGCCGGGGAATGTGGAGTGTACGTAAGCGGGTGTATGTGGCTGGGTTCAGTGAGCAAAGTTAAAAGGGTTTCATGACTGAGGAACACTGAGAACATGTGCCATAATTCTTGCACTAGCAGTAAAACAAACACATGCTAGCCACACACATTGGATGGATTTACACACTGCTGGAGAGTCAAGTGCTGACTCGAGGAGGGGGAAATTCAACGTGATGTCGATTTACTCTCCTCAACAAAGCGTATATTTTAGGCTGCGTTTTTGGGGGAACGCAAACAGGAATCTGTGCCTTCAGATTCTCCGTTGACGGCGGTTGGTGTGATGAGGCGGAGTTCCTTAGAAAACCACCCAGTTGGTCATTAAAAGGGCAACGTTGCCGTTTTATGTTGTCAGCCCGATCTCATACACCCATCCAGGTTGTTACTGTAGAGAGTGAGATGCCCTGCAGGCCTTGGCATGCTCAGCACTGCTTTGGCTCCATAAATCAACTCTCTCTGAACCACCTACTATGATACTGTTTTTAATCAGGCGGATATGCAGAGTTTGCACGAGGGTTCGGTTCCTTTTTTACGTTATTGTACACAAGAACAAATGCCTTTGATTTCTTCTTCTACTAAGATTTATGTTTATATCTAATTACTAACCTACATATTTCCTCAATTACAACTTTGAGGATGTATGGACCCATTGTTTGCATTTTGTTTGCATGCTAGGCTATCAAATATGGTCAGGGTAAAGGTTAGAATTAGCATTACCCATCTAAAATAATGGCATCAGAGATTCATCATCGTCATTAAAATACTGTTGGTTGAACTTTATGTAATTTTGAAACTCAGCCAGTGCTCATCATGTGCAGTTATACTGGCGGTGGAACCTCCACCAGCAGCTGTTTTTCAGCCAGATAGTCCCACAGTAAGTCGTTAGTCTGGTCTCACTAAGGTTCATAAATCTTCCTTTCGAAATTCACATGAAAAAAGAAAAGGTGCTGCAAACAAGACGTAAAATCTAAATGCAGTTTTCAAGTTTTAAACTTTAGACTTTAAACGCTCAGGTGGGAGTCTTCAGGGAACCAAATACAGTTGAAATAAGAGACTTTCTTGATTTAGATTATGTCCGATTTCAGACGATCTGAGCAAAAAGGAAAGGCTCGCACTTGTTTCTTTTCTGTTAAGTTTGTTAAGTTCCAAACACAGCATAAAGCATGCACGCGCTGCTGTTTAAGCTACTTAGATGCTGCATGCCGTTATTTCACTGATCTTATCCTTTCTAGATCATTTTGGTTTGGGGCTAAATTGATGCGCAAACCGTCACCGTCGTTTCTGCTTAGACTGGAAGGAGACGCAGCACCCGTCACAGCTGAGATCGGGAGATTATGGAGAGCAGATCTGCGGTGGTCTCCCAGAAAACACGGCCCGAGTCAAGTCAAGTGCTCATCTTGGACGGGCTCACCCTGCAGGGGGGGCGACGAGCAGACTGCATGTGACACCGCGGAGTTCCAGACGAGCCCGACTGGTCCGCGCAAACCGTTTGTGGGCACATGCATTAGTGGCGAAAGTCAACATGCGGTGGGACGCAGACGCTTGCACGCGCGCGTGTCAACAGGCGAGAGCTGCAGAAAGCTGCGAAGAAAGTCCCGCGAAGTCTGCTCCTTCCTTTCCTGACAGTCGCTCCCTCCCTGGGGCCTTTGCTTGTTCAGGTCAGGGATGTTAAAACGAAACACATGTGGAATAAACAGACACAAGCAAATGAAGGCAAACAGAACAACGGACTGTCATGTTCCTGCTCTGGGAAACGCGGGTGCATCAAACGTTCCCCAGAAGTTTCCATCAGATGTCCAGAGCCAAAAACCATATTGTCAAATGTTCCACTTCTCTTCTGCGCACATGTCTAAACCATATTTTCTATGTGTGTGTATGTGTGTTTTGAGGTTTAACGCTGGCGTTCCAGACAGGGCACTGTGTGTGTGTGTATGTGTGTGTGTGTCTGTGTGTGTGTCATCTTGTCTTCTTGTATGTCAAAGAACAAGGCGAGGAGTGTCAGAAGTCATTTGGCCTCGATGGAGCCACACGGCACGCTGCCATTCACTTCGAATCAGTTGCACACTGAGAGATCTGCAAAGGCCTGGGGGGCACAGTCCCCTCCTCACACACACACACACACACACACACACACACACAACCTCATTCTGCCTCATAGACACACCAAACCCAAGACCCCCCACCACGCTTCATCACCCAGCCCCTGGCCACCCCTCTCGACCTGCCTGGGCACACATGTACAAAGGAAGCGCGCTTAAACGCGGACACCTCATCTGTATCAGCCCACACTCTTGGACGCGCGCGGACGTCAAGAAACAAACACATTAATACAAATGCACGTGCACCAGACAAGCCCTGTCTCTCTCATTTATGCTCCCGCCATCCCCGCCTGTGATATTTTACCCAGTGTGCCATCCTCGCCCGTCTTCCGCCCTTCTCCTCGTCCTCCTCCCGCTTGGAGATTTCAGAGAAAATAGCTGAGGGCCAGATTAGAGGTTGGCTGCCTCTTTGTGTTACCAGCAAAGATAAATATTCCCAGGATGACTCCCAGTGCCTGGAGGATGTTTATGTGTGTACATGCTGCTCAAGACCCCTCCTCCCAACACATACTGACGCACATATGTAAGCACATGTGTGAGTTCACAGAGGCCCGCCATCGCCCGCTTTTCGTTGTTTTACCTGTTGCCTGGTTATGAAAGTCGGCCAGCTTCATCGGCGGGGGGGCGAGGGAGTCGGGGTCGGCAACGACGCCGGCCGCAGGTTTGCGTGTTTTCACCATGGCGGAGGGATTAGCTGAGTTTGAAAGCATCTGCTACAGCCAACCGTAAATATCCCAATCAGCATCGCTGGCTGTGAGAGAAAATCCAAGAGATTACGTCATGTATTTGACTGCCTGTTTAACTCCTGTCAGACTCAATTCAGATAGCGAAGAGCAGATAAGACGGAAGATAAACCATGAAACGTTCTGATTGTTCAAATTAAATTCTTTGTCTTTATTCAGTGCAAAGGGATGTATCCACGCTTCCAGGGCAGCCGTGCGATTCAGGCCGAAACAAGATTGTGAAACAACAAAAGAAACTTGACATATTAGTGGGGTCCAGGTCTGAACTGATGACCTTACCTTTGTATGATTGGAGGAACCATTTTATTGACAGCTAGCTTGGATTTGGGAACCGTGGTGACAGTTATGACAGTGAATATCCAAGTAACGTCAGCAACATCAAAGCAACAAAGAACTTTTTTTTATCAGACGTTCACGTCTCATCGTCCTTCTGAAATATTGCACTGGGCTTTGAACCCGGGAATCTTTCTTGTCTTTCTTTTTGCTCATTTCCTGCCACTCACCTATCAACTATCTAGTGAAAACACAGAAACCCCATGAGACTATGACAAAAGCAACGGGGGGATGCTACGTGAGGAGAGCTACAAGACAAGAACCAGGAGCTACAGGCAGGCTTAAGGTTTTGTGGTAACCCACTTTCTTTTTATTATTTACGGCTTAAGTAGATGCAGGAGGAATTTTTTGTCATTTCTTTTTTGGGGGGATTTTACATTTGTATGAGTTTAGTATGGACACAGGTTTTATTTCTTTTTATTAGCCTTTAGCGAGCACTTGTGTTACGCTAGTGTGTAAAAGCAACGCGCCTTATAAACACTCACCACGTAAAACAGAAGATGGCTTCTTTCTACTTTTCACTTGGGATGAAAACCTTCGAAGATGTCTCACTCCATAGCATTGCAGTGATTTGTTGCTATAGTAGCAGCCATATGACACGGTTCCGTTTCAGAAAGAATTGCTCTGTGAGCTGTTTTGTTATGGGATCCTTATTTGAGAGCCAAAACATGTTTTTAAGTCGGCTTCACAGATGAAAAACTGAAAACAGGAACTTTTATTCATAGTATGTGTACAGCAGGGTTTGCTGTGAGGCTGTGCAGCAACAGGATGGGTCAGCAAAATAAGCCCTCACAAACAAACTGCAGAATTTACAGAAATGAGCAAAACAACAGGTACAATTATTCTGTTGCTGCACTTGTTTTTTCTTATCATAAGGTCATGAAGTTGTTTCCCATTAAGATTTACAAAAAAACCTCATCTTAATCTTTATTTTCTTCTTGTGAATTCAGCTTTACCGTAGGGACAGTGAATGTAACATGTCTGATAACAGGATCTCGATGTGACTGCACTGGGAGAACTTGTGCGATTAATTCCCGAAATCTGAGTTAGTGAATCAGAAAAGCGGCAGTAGCGCGGCAGCGGTGAGACTCCTCTGCCCACACTTCCATTAGCTTCCCAGGGGAATCCCAAGGTTTTCCCAGACCAGCTGAGAGATATGATCTCTCGAACATGCCCTTGATCTGGCCCGGATGGACACCTCCCCCACAATTAACCAACTGCGTGTACAGCAGGCTGGAGTGACCCAGAACTACGGCGGGTTTTGGTAAACAGATCTATGACTGAACTACATTCTGGGACCTAAAGCAAGCGGCTTCAATCCTTTTCTCTTTCCAACTATTCCAAGTTCCCAGGCGCTGGCCTCCATCAACAGGCTGCTATCGGAGATCCCAATAAATCCAGTCGTATTCTGACTCAGGATCTTCACCACACAGTTCCAGAGAGCTGCTGTCACGGGTTGAACCATAAGGAACGCAATCGTGCTGCATTGGGTTGAGCGAGGTGGACTGGGCGGGGCTTGTTGGGACACAGTTGGAGATCAGATGTAGCCGTGGGGCTCGGGTTGTATGCCTTGCTTCCCGTTTACGTGCACCCGATATCAACCAGAGAACACTGACACTTTGTTTCACCTGTTTGTTCATCATCCTCTTGTTCAGAACGCCTTCTATCCCGGGCTGAGAGAAGCTCAGCGAGTGTCTGGGGAACATTCCACAGCTGCCATCACCCTCGCACACGCCGCAACCTTTGGTGTCATATTTTCCTATTTAGACTTCCTTCATTCTTCCCTTAAACGTTCCTGGCTCCCAGCTATAGCGTGCGCTTTTATACCCAGGGATCTCTCTGTTTCTGCCCTCCCAATCAGCTGGTGAATGTTTCACGGTGTTTACAGACTGTGTGCGAGAAGTCAGGCAGGTGGTGAAGGGCAGAAAATGATGAAGCATGTCAGGACAGGAGCGGAACTTCAACACCACGCATTTCTATCCCCCGCTTCAGAATTTGGACTGTTTGTTTTTGCAGAGCGCTGAAGACACACGAGCACAACTGCGCTCAGACGTTTACTGTTAATCACGCTGTGCAATCACGCAGGCGTGTCGGCCCGCAGAGACAAGCGGTATCTGGTGGCACAGCGATTTGCACCGTCACCTGGGTTCTGGGCCGGTGTGACTGTTCCAGTTTCTGTCCACAGTTACCACGGGACCGTTAGCATCGTAGCATCGCAGCAGGGTTTTTAGGGACCGTGGAATGATGGCTCAGGATTATTATCCATATTGTCAGTTTTTAACAAACGGGATGAAGCAAGGAGTCGGCATCAACTGTAACTGTTGCCCGGAATTTTGAAAAATAGACAACCTGTCTTTAATGCACACACACATGCATGCAAATACAAAACAGGTGATGTCACACCAGGATGTGCAGATGGCAGAGGGTCATAAAGCCTTATCAGATCCCTCAGCTCCATGGCGAGACTCAAGTTAAACGTGAAGGATGAAATGCTTCTCCTCCAGAAATTCCTGGTAATCCAACTTTCACGTTCCTTTTATCGTCCCATATCTAGCGGTATGTAAACGAGGTGGCACACACTGCTGTTGGAGGATGTTGTGGAAAACAGAGTCTCGATAAGGTGGCTGTTTCTGACCAAATCATCAGATAGTCAGCGGCGGCAGTTTTCTAAGCGTAAACATGCTGAGATATGAGCTTTATCACTGTCAGATCACTGACATCTGGGATCTCTCTCCTCCCCTGTGCACTTCATGTTCCGTTTGTTTTTTCTGGCTCGGTGACATGCCCGTTTATCCAGCAGCGGTTGCGTCAGCAGAACTGCTCTCTCCCTGGCAGTCACGCTACTTTAGCGCTTTTCTCTTTCATACCGTCCAATGGACAGGTGCACAGAGGCACAAATGTAGTCACTTCCCCCTCTCTCTTTCTCTCTCGCCAATATAAAATACCTGACTATGCAGATTCATGTATTTCCTTGTGATGTGATTTTTACCACTGTTCAAACGGGCGCGAGGCAGCTAGTTTAAACACTGAGATTTCATTCAAATTTGGGTTTGCCTGCTTGTTCATACACACAAACAGCCTGAGGACAACCATTTCATTCGAGGACACACCCTCATATTTACATATCAGTCTTTTAATCCAGCACTCTCGTGGTTCTAATCCAGCTCTAACTCTGGGAAGCACTGTAATGCTGCACATGTGGAATGATTGTGCTGCGAAATGATGCTATTTAAATGTGGGAATAGTGAACATTGAGGTCAACAACCAAATGAAAACAGATTATCCTGAATGTCTTTGACAAAACAAAATCATTCTGGAAAGTTTTCACCATTAGGAAATCATTAAAGACACAAAGACAACACTAGATATGGACGCCATCACTGATGTAGATGGAGAGGGTCCATCCAGAGTCGGGTCATAGGGGTCATAGCCTGAGCACAGAGGCACAGACTTCCCTCTCCCGGCCGCTTCCACCAGCACGTCCTGGGAATCCTGAGGTGCTCCAAGTCCAGCAGAGACGGACGGTCCTTCCAGCGTGTCCTGGGTCTCCTTCCTCTTCCCTGTGGCTCGTGCCCGGAAAACTTCAACAGGAAGGTTTGCAGAGGAATCCCCAACCTGTGTGGAGAACGTGCACGCTGCTTCATGTCGGTCGATTTGTCCCAGTTTAAGTGTCTTCATTCTTAAACTGCCCACAGAGGTCAACGTGTTGATTGGTCCACCTCGATCTGTAGATGCCTTCGGAGCACCGGTCCAGTAGAGTGGAATTGTACATGTGCACGTGTTAAGTGCATCAAAAATTTAACGGAGTTAACGATGCAAATGAATTCATCTGGATGAACGTGTGCTTTTTGCCACTATTTTCATGGAGCAGCGGCTGGTTCAGCATCTCAAATAGACTAGAAGATCCACAGCTCCGAGCTCAGCCCAGTCTGGAAGTGGACACTAACACCTTTCAGCGCCGCCTTCCCTCCTGATGTAAAAACAGCGCCGTAAACATCGCTCCCCTCCCTCCCTCCCTCCCTCCCTCCCTCCCTCCCTTCGCTCCAACTCAACAGCCTCCCATTAAAGGCGTGCACGTCTGTGGCTGCCATGTGCCAAACATACTCCCAACAAACAGTTGGAAGGGGAAGAGCGAGACGGAGAAGAGGAGAGGACAAAAATGTGGCTGATTCAACAACCGATGACACATTTAGATGAATTTCACATTAATTTCCTGACAATCCTTGCGAGGAATGAATGGAAATCAAAAGAAGAGAAAGCTTCGGAGCGAGTTTTCGCCGCTGTTACCTTCCCGTGCATTTACTGCTTATTTGGGTGCCACAAAGCTGTGAAAACATGAGTCGGACTAGCAGTGTTGCTACAGGTTACTTAAGTATGGCCTTTTCTTGTCTGAGATGAGCAAATCTCCCTCTCTCCCTCAAACAAGTCTGGACAGCTTTGCATCTCATCCCTCTCTGGATAAACACAGGCAGGAAATGAATGTGGTTTTACAATGATTCATTCCATACTGGAAGCATTTTCTTTCAAAGAGGTCCATTCAAAGCAGCTTTGCCTTCACATGTTTACTATTTTCTCTTGCTTTGGCACATAAGTATCTTCTCTTTTGACGGTTTCTCTGCAACCCACCTTTACCCGTTTACCCTGTTTTCAGTCCCCTAACTTGGACAGTCGTGTCTGTGATTCTGAAGAGCTTTCTGTGTTTTGCTGCTTTGTTTTTTTAATTGAAAATGAAAGAACCCAAGATTCTTGACACGTTCAGCTTTAACTTGTTCATCCCCTGTCACTTTTTTCCCCGCTGAATCTTGCTCAGCGGACCGCCTGAGGCCTGCTCTAAAACCATGCAGCTGGTTAGCCACTGTCACCTGGAGTAATGAGCTTTACCTCCAGCTGAACCACAAAGGCGGCGCTTCCTGCCCTAAAGTGGGGGCATCTTGACAGACGGCCAAATCGTCCACGTCGTTGCTGTCCTGCTACGTCTCCAAGGTAGCAGAATCCACCTGCCCCAGGTCTGTGGGGAGGGAGGTCAGAGTGAAAGGCTCAGGTTAGCACGTTTGTTGTCTTCCCTGCAATAATCTGTCCAGAATATGCTCGACATTTGACCAACACAATTTTTTTTTTTTTAAAGTAATTACGAGCTTACAGTACATGTTGAAGAGACTCTACTTCCAGTCAAGCCGAGGCTGCCTTGACTAACGTCACAAGAAGAAAAAAAAGAAAGCAATTAACCAAACATGAGACTCAGGAAATAAGGAGCAGAGCCGCTGAGCAGAATCCTCTGGAAACTCCTTGGGGCCATGTGTTGTGCTCATGTGTTGTGCGAACAGCACCATAATGACAGCAGGTGGGTTCTTAGAAGCGCGGCAAGTCTTCGCCAGCGTTACAGCGGCACGTCACCCCTAACGTATCCCTGCACCGCTCGGCCACCTTGGGAATCAAGCATATGTGGGTCACTGAGGTGACGAACCGATGAACACTGGCGCGGATCAATAATCCCCGCTAATCCATAATCCTATTAGCAGCAACAGTGCTTCCTGAGAATTATCCATTACTTTATCGATCCATGCTGCGGATTAAAAATCTCTGAAACGCCACACGGACAATTACTGCAACTGTACATAAGATATAAAATTCACCCTCAAATCCTCATGATTTCCGACCGCGATAAAGCAGGGAAACGTACTCGGTATAAGGCACAATGGGTTTTGTGTTTGCAGGCATGTTTGTTGACCAAACAGCTTGTTCCCATTACTGTCCTCAGGCCTAAGTGAACAAGACTCGCTTGTATGTCGGTTAGCAGAGAGAGACACCAGATGCTAGAGAGCGGCGACTCTCCTGAGTTATTCATCTGTTTTTGTGTCTGCATTAATAAGAGAGGAAAGTCCAAAGGCTGTGTTCTAATGTGCAGGATCCATTTGGATCTGCTTGAGACACACTCTGGCTAATCTCTTTCCTCTTGTGTCGCTAAGAGATGCGGGAGGCGGCAGGTTTTGGGGAGGAACGTGATACTTTTTAAAAGAAAATTTGTTTGTTTGAGAGGTGACACGAAACGGATGTTCCCTTAGAAACCGAGACATCTGCTGTCTGTGACACGCTAGTCAAGGGAGGACAGCTAGGATCCAACTGTACCGACAGGGGCTACCCTGACTGAGAGGCCTACCAGTGAATGAGGGACTGAGTGAGCATTTGGGTGGCAAGTCAAAGAGGGTAGGAAGAGCGCCCCCCCACCTCATCCCCCAGAGGATGAGAATAAAAGAAAAACAAAAACATGCTGAAAAAAACCCCAAGAGCCATAATGTCTGTTTCCCGTGCTTCCCTTCCCCGTGTAGCCCTTTCCAGACCCAGACTCCAGACTGGCTTCGTCCTTGTAATTTAGATTAATTTCTTCCACATTTTCCTTGAGGATTAGGCTGCAGACCCCCTCCTCTAACCCCCCCCCGTCCCCTCCCTCTGTTCCGTGCATACATACTCTCACGAGATCACAAGTTCACCCCCTACCATAGCTCCTTAATGCTCTCATTATTAAACTGCACTTCCCCTCACGGGGACACCCCTCCCACCCCCACAGACCTCCACAGACACTCACCGCTCTGATGCATTTCCATTGGCGGTACACTTCGTTTTTCATTTCCCAAACTGTCCCCTTTCGACAGCCAATCATCAACGTTTTTGCTAAGCTAAGAGGCTAGCTTCAATGTCGGCCATTTGAGCCCTCTAGCTTGTGTCATCCGTAATTGTTATCTTAAGTTGTTTAGACACTTTAAGGAGTTTTCTGTGCAGTTGTAGTTGTAAAAATTTCCCTTGACGACCACATGGCGACCCTCAAGGTCTGCTCTGCCAGCAGTGTGTGGATTACTGTGCTTTTTTTTTACACCCGGAAGTGTGAAACTACCAATTCTGTCCAGCGTTTGAAAATTTCTCTGCTTATTTTTAAGGAGTGTGTTGATCAGCCCCTCAGTTACCGAAGCGAGTTGTTAACCCTGTGTATTCCAGCCGGTAGCCGGAGATCCTCGGGTGGGGCCTTTCTGGTTGTTGATAAGTGGAGGTTAAGACTAAAGGTGAGCAGGCTTTTGTCAGGGCACCCGCGACTTTGGAATGACCTGCCTGAGGACAAAAGGCTGCCTGGGTCGGTGAATTCTCCTAATTCTCTTCTTAAATCACACTTTTATGTCACATGATATCATCATTTTATGTGATCTTTTGTGTGGGCATATGATATTATCATTATTTTTGTTCATTTTAATCAGGAAACACGCTGCCACTCCTTTTGACTACTCCTCTTCCTCTGATGAAGATGCAGTTCCTGACCGAAGCATTTATTTTTTTCCACTGTTTTCTCGCTGCTGCATGGACTGTACATCTCCATCACGCCATCTCTTTCATCCTCCACATAAAAAGGGACATTAAGGCCGACCTTAAACCCTGATTTACGCGTGACAATTTACTGGTTTTGGTGTGACATTGTCACTTTTGACATGGGAGATTAAGACCATCGCTGCTTGTAAAGTGGTTTTGGTGGTTGGGAAGTGAAACCAAGTGATTAGCCCGACTGCAAATGAGCCTTTAATGTGCACCAGATTTCTGAATTGTTGAAGGGAAGTGGTAGGATGAAATGAAAATGGTGCAAGAGCAAAGAGACACTGTATGTTTGTGTGTTCTTTTTTTTTTTTTTTAAAGGAACACAAGCAAAAAAATAAATAAATAGAAGATGGCTCATCATGTGATTTGTCATGACCTACATAGAAAGGTCATTCAGCTGAAGCTGGCCTGCTATATGACAACAGTTCAGTGAATCTGGAGTTGACAAGTAGCCCCGGGCATCCTAATTACATCAAAAGAATAGAATCGCACGTCAGATGCGATCTCTGAAATGAAGAGAGGTATAGCAGTGTGAGTCGTTCCTCATTAAAGAGGCCAACAGGTACGCTGAACAAGTCTGCGCTCGCCTCCTTTCCCACCTTTATTAGGCGTGTCGGGTTACTCACGCTGACTTACGGTTGATGCTTGAGACATTACCGTGTTGCTGGAAAAGAACGAGACATGATGCATGCTGAGAGTTCAAAATTGATCTCTCAGGTGCTCATCTTAGACATAGACTGCACTTATTTTGCAAATTTAGCAACACATCTATTAGCTTAATGTTTTCCTCCGAGGACGAGGGAGCGCCCGGGCTGTGCAGCGCCTACTTTGCATGTACGGGATGTGAAACCACGCACGTTAGGTGTGTTCTTATATAAATCACGTGGCCTCCTGGTGAGCAGCTGCAGAGTCCAAACTTATTTTATCTGCTGAGAGTTGGACAAAATCCTCCTCCTACCTGACCCCCCCCCCCCCCCCCCCCCATGGGCGTGGTCCTGCTGAAGGTTTCTTCCTGTTGCTCATTCAGGGGTCAATCATGCTGTGGGTTTCTGTCAAGCGCCCTGAGGCAACATTGATTGTAACAATTGCTATATGAATGAAGTTAAATACAAGTTGTGCTGTAGTTTGGAGGATTCAGACACAAAAAGCCTGTTTCTGCAGTCGTCCCCTGACTATTTACAAGATAATTAGAGAACCTGTGAACAATGTCACATTGTTTTTGTTTATTTAGTCACACTGACGGCAGAGTTCAGATCCTGCAGGTAGCGATGCACCGTGATAATGAGCATTGACTAAAAAAACGCGGTGGCCACTTGTTTTGAGGGTTCGCGGTCAAATTAGCGACGTTCTCTTGATGCGCTTTTGTTTTGTCTGTCTGCAGATGAGCCCACGCAGAGAAACGACAATGGTGGTGAAAAGTATGAGCAGGTGTGTGTGTGTGTGTGTGTGTGTTTGTGTTATTCGCTGCAGTCAGAAAGACAAGTCTTGTGACATGCAGCTCCGACGAGGCAACGGCATGAATGGAGGAGGGAAAATGTTCCAGGCTGCCCATCAAAACCTCAAGGACTGTCCCCTTCCTCTTCCTTCCACCGTCCCTCACCAATACCTCCCCTCTTCTTTTTCTAGCAGCCCCTCCCGTCATCTGTCCCGTCGGCACCGCTAACAGGAGTAACCGAAAGCAGTTAGAGTCAACCGCTGCTGCGAGGCCACCAGGTTTGACAGGTCTGGTCCAACAGGTTCTGAGGGGAGAGGCTGATACTCGTCTGACTGCTGCCTTTGCTAACACGGAAGGCCGTGTCACACAGGACGGGAAGAAAAACTGCCTTCACCCACTGACCCTCAAAGCACAACTGCGCCGATGCAGCACACGTGGGATTCAAAGAAAGCCACATAATGATAAGCTAGATGCTAATAGCTGCCTGCGATGCATTCACTGCCCCTGCTGTTCTGACTGTTTGCTACTCTTCTGCTTCCTCTTCTGCTGTGCACATATCGTGATAACAAGACGCCCAATTCAGCTCGGCTAACCCTGGCTAACGCCGCAGAGCGCCATTATTCCACCTTTGCACAAAAACGCGGAAGAAACGCGCATTCCGGCCCCAAAGAGGCTCAGCACAAACGTGCCAATTATCTATACTTATCCGCCGCGGCCGCGTCACATTTGCGCTGTCGCGTCGTGACATTTGCAGCCGTGTTTTGCGTCTCGGGGCCGCTGCGCCGACCACAAGAATCAGCTGGGACTGGCTGAGCGAGTTCTGATTCCGCACGCTTGCGCTGCATGGGAATCGCATTTGCAGGTCTTGTGTTGCCTTTTTTCGTGCTTTATTTCTCACCAACATCAAAGAGGTCTGCACACACGCGGCCGGATGAAACGCGCGTTTAAAATAAAAGCAGATGTGGGGGCAAACGCCAGCCAATCGCAGGAGGCGAGGGCGCGCAAGGGGGGTGAAATACCAGGATCGGGACACGAAGCTCGGGGAAGAGAGGACCTTCAGAGATGGACTCACGGAGGAATATTTGGTGTCAACAGATTCCCAAGTTTGAACATAAACAAGCCTTTTGCGGCGCTCTCAGCTGTGCATCTTTCATCGCCCATCACATGATGTGCTTTTGAGGTCGGCGCCTCCGCCGAGCCACACAGCCTATTTGTGAAGATAACGACAGCTACTGTTCCCATTAGTGAGGGGGGGGGAAGGTTCTTCTGTTTCTTCTTCTTCTTCTGTTTATTAGTCTGAAAATATTCCAACACATGACTAAACTATCGTTTGAAAAATAACCACTGTGCTGACAAAAATGAGGGTGTGTGAAGAAGGAAAAGGGTTAGGCAGCTATGACTTTTCAGTTTATTGGGATTTTTTTTTCTTCTTTAAATTTATATTATTTGATACTTTTTAAAAGGGGTGGGGGAGTGGGAGGGTCGTGGCCACGTCCTAGCTTCTACTTGATTAAAAAAAAATAGCTTGTTTATAAAAGTTTGACAAATCATCATAAAAAGTGAACCCACACACCAAAAAGTAAAACCATTATTTACAAAAGCCCGTTAAATTACAGCATAAATTAGAAATTATTTACATCCAGGACAAGCACACTGGATAAAAGTCTATGTTTGGAATTTAATGTCTAGTTAAAAACATTTGAAAGTGAAAATATGTACATTTACACGCATTCTTAAAACATACATTAGGTACACACACTCAGGCAGGAGCAAAGGGTTCGGTAGGTTAATAGTGGTTGATCGCAATTTTGTTTTGTTTTTTCCTTTTTAAATACTACAGTAAGAAATAACTGATGGTGGTTTTAAACAAGAAAAAAAGAACATTTCTGGCTGCCAGATTTTCCAAGATGAATGTAGTCCACACGAACACTGAAGAGGCGTTACGGTCTCCGGGTTGTGACAACGCGAAAAAAAACAACAGAAATAATTCGATGTTCGCGTTTTGGCCTCGTCTCACGTCAAGAACACAATAACAATGCAGCCATTTGAAGTGGTCGCACAAATGAAGCACAAAAAAAATCTGAAGTGAATTTTCTTGTCTTCTTTCTCATATATTAAAAAAAAAGTCTTTTGAGACACAGGAAATAACTGGATTTTCTTCCAGACGGAGCGGAGCGGAGCGGAGGGGTGCGGGGGTGGGGGGGGGGGGGGGGGGGGGGGACTGGGAGGAATTCACAGCCTCAGCGGCTCTCTCCTCTATTGAGGCAAGAACCAGTATTCATCTTATTTCCCCCCTCCGGTTGTCAACAGCGTGCAGGTCTTGTGGTTGCCGCCACCGGCGATTTTGGCAACTTCACGGGGCCGCGCAGCGTTTTCAGTGTGATGAGCGCGCGCCCGTCACGGGTGCTGACAAGAGAGGCGCCGCGACGAGTCAAAGGTCATCATCAACTCAAAAACAAAAATAGGAATTCGACCGTGTGAACACTTGCACACACACACACACATTTTTAAAAGGACAATACTTATCAATCAATGCAAAAATTATTCTTTTTTACTTTTTCTTTTTTTTTTAAAAGGTCCAGAAAGGGCAAACGGGGCAGCGAGGTTGAGGGAATTTGTTCGTAAAGGTTCTCATTTCCGGTGCTTGTCCATTTTGTCAGTAGATTTGCTTCCGCTTTCTGAGGATCCCTGAGTGTCGCTGCCGGAGCTCAGATACATCTTGTCCATTTGTTTGAGCGCCTCGTTCAGGTAGTTCTGAAGTGAGGTCATGGCGGCGCAGATGGCCGGAGAGCCGAAGCCGTGGGTGATGAGGCTGAAGTGAGTCAGGCAGCCTTGGATTCCGGGTTCCATGATGGGGGCCGGTCGAGAGTTTCCGAGCGGTGAGCGGTCCTGCGTGAGCAGGTCTGTGAACTCCTTGCAGATTTGCCTGCAGGGAGGGGGGGGGGGGGGGGACATCATTGTTGCTAACAGAGAACTCTAAAGGCTTCATATCTGCAGGGTTCAGCATCAAAATGCAACACTTACTTTGCAGCCAGGAGCATATTCTTGCGGGAGTTGACTTCGTTGCGCTCTATATGCGACCTGCCCAGGTATTCTGCAATGGCCTTCGCGGGGAACTCTGTCTCACACACGTAGCCAAAGTCTCTGGCTAAATGCACAGCTTCCCCTGAGAGGACAGAAACCAAAAGTAAGAAGACGCACGTGCACCTAATTAGTTTACTTAAGCATTTCACAAAACCATATTTAAATTTAGACGCGCGCTCTCGTGAGTTTTACTTCATGTTTGATCATATTGGCAGGTTATACAATAACACTGATAGTTCAGGAGTCCCGGTAGAAAATTGAAAATGGCAACAAATAAATGCTTCCTGATTATTTTTTTTCTATTTTTTCACCATAAAGATTTTTATTTTGCAATACACTTTTCATCCTTGCCTGAAATGTAACCTAATGCTACTCAGTAAATTAAACACTGGGGGAGAAGAAAAATAGACAAATGTGCTCCTTTTTGACACGGAAATGCCGTTTTTACTTTTTGCCTTTTCTCCAGATTTGCAGTCAAAGGTCAAACGAGCGGCGACAGCAGTGAATTATCAGACCGAAGCCTCATATTAGCCACCTCAGTCTGGACTACACACACGCCGGCAACAACAGTTCAGCAGCTCAGCTACAGGATAATCACTTGCAGCTTGAGGGTACAGAAGCAAGTGGGATGAGCAGATTTTTTTTCTTTAATCTTTAAGGGTGGTTTGGTTTGTACACTCATAATGGCTGTTGTGTGGATAAACGCGAGCAGATACCGCCCGTGGCACCAAAAGCACCGCTTATTGATAGATGTGCACATCAGCTTCAGAACCATGCAGCTATTCAGAAGCACAAGCAATAAGGTCACCGGGGCCTCCTGGCAAGTCAAATACAAGATAACAAGGCTTAATTCAGCTTTGAAGGTCTCGAAATAACACCAGCCTCCGGTCATTCTCATGTGCCGAGTCATCTGCCCGTGTCTGAAATTTTAAAAACGACTCGTGCAGGGGGGAAAAAAACAGGCAGGTAGATGTGATAAAAGGTGATGTGAGGCTTCGCTGCTACTGCTGCTGATGGCATCGTGTCATCAGTAGAACTAGACCCAAAATCTGAGTCACCGTGTTACAGCAGGCTGACATTTACAGACCTGCAGCTTAAAAAACAACACTGAGCGGATGAATAAATGAAGAAAAACTGTGGCAGAGAGAAAGCGCTTTAGCGAGTCATAAAACCTTTCAACAACCAATGAGGGGACAGAAGACAGCATGCGAATGTCGCTGTTCTCACGGCGCTACAATGACATTCCAGGCTCGGCACGCAGCAATTACACCTCCGAAGGTGCTACTCGCCGCTGACTGGCGTTTCATACCTTCTACTAATGAAGTAAGCAGAGTGACATTGGCTGCCTTCCGTCTTCCTGCGGGCAGGTTCAGCCCGATCTTGTCCAGCTTCTCCCTCAGAGAGCGGCCGCCGTTTTTAGATTTGGCCCTGCGAGACAGGAGAGCGAGTCAGGAGACGCGAACGGTGCAAGATGGCAGATATTTCATCGGATACCAAACTGGTAAACTCTCTTTTTCCTTCACCCACTGTAAACTGCGACCAACAGCACACATGTGCCTCCTTTTAGTATGATCGCAGCGTCTCAGGCCCGATGTTAAAAAAAAACACAACACACAATTTTTCTTCCTTCCCAGTGAGCACAGAAAAAATACTCATAACACACACACAATGCACAATTGCAGAAACACTTGAACTCTCCATTTTCCACACGACTGGACAGGCAACCTCTCTTTTTGCATGGCGGGTGCATCTTTAGGGAGCCGTGTGTAGTTGAACCCCCCCGCCATCCCCTCGTCCCCCTCCTATTGCTATCTGACCTAGTTAAAACTGTCCGAGATTGTGTATCCGCGTGTGTGTGCATGTCAGCATTGAGGCAGGCACATGGGAAGCAGCAAACGTGCACTCTAAGCACAAAACGCCCTGGTGCGGGGTGTTGTTAGGGGTGTCTGGTGCAGCCTTGCAGTCCCTCGACAGACTGCCACACGAACATATGTGCCAGAAGGTCAACTGCACTGTCAGAGATGAAGCTAACTGCCCCACAACCCCTGACAGAGCCCCCCCTCCGAGCCCACGCACGGGTGCTAACTGTGCTAATGCAACATGTCCTCGATGGACGCTGAGAGACACAACTGCAAACCACACAGATCAGACCCAGATGGAATAAATAAATAAAAGGACGAAGCAGGAGGGAGAGAGTTGCCTCGTAATCTTTTAAATCTCTTCCCTTCGGCCTCCTCAAAAGCCTGGAAGAGCAACCGCTTCTCTCCCGACATTTTGTGGGATGTTGCGTTCGAGATGCCAGATGTGTCTGAGCTCTGACCTGCGTAAAACCCCCCCCAGCAGCGACGCGTTGAGACACTCCGGGGGCGACAGGCGTCTCTGGACCTCGGCCACGGTGACTTTATATTTGGAGGTAGAACTCAGCAGGGAGAGGCGACCGGGGACGGAGCAGAACACCTCTGTTGGGTTTGACACCATGCCCAGCAGGGACTCCTTCTGGAAGGGGAGACCCAGTGTGTTGCCTTTGGGCAGTGTGACAGGCCCTGGAAGATAAGGAGGAAAAGACATGTTCACCAGCTGGAGTGAAGTGAGTGTGGAAAATGAGTTCAAACCAAATAAAATCAATTTGGCTTTGCAAAATAATTTTTGAGTAAATCTTTCCTGTGTATGTACGATGTCCTCCCTGAGCATTATAATCCCTTTGCTACGACTGGGGGATCTGCGCTGCCTCGTATGTAATCACAGGGAAGAGTGTGTCTGCAGCTCTTTACCACTGACAAAATTGCTCAAGAGGAGACTCTTGGGGGGGGTTAGAGGGAAAAAATAAAATAATTGCGGTTTTCTTAAAAATCCACTGCCTGACGCTGATAAGATGAACTGCGAGAACACCAGATACCATCTACAAACAGGTACACACACACACACACACACACATACACACACACACGCATACACACAAAGCTATGGCACAGCTATGGTACGATCAGCATGAGTGTTTGTTAGAACTCATTCTGGGTCTTCCAGCAGAGTTTTGGTGTGTTTTAATGCTGCTGCTAATATCACAACCCCCACAAACAGGATCACTGGACAAACAGAACAATACAGCACACTACAAACCATAGCTATCTCCATCCTCACCAGCGAGAATGCCCCCCTGATAATAAGTCCTCTGTAAGCGATCAAGGTTCCTGCCACCTCGTAGTCCTAATGCTGAGACAGAAATCACACAGTCACATGAGTGCTTTAAAGCTCCTCTGGGGCACATGGCTGGGGATGACATGCCACCCTGTGTCATCCATTTTATTCCCTGCTATCTGTCCGTACCGCTCCAGCCAAAACTCGGAGCCTTGGTGACAAAACAAAAGGATATGGCTCCACGCTCCCGACGGTTCATGCCCCAACAAATAACTAAACTGCCCTTCGCATGCAAAGCCTCGCTGCCACACCCCGACAAAAGTCAGCCGTGCAGAGTCAAACGCGTCCTCGAGACCGGCGCATTAATGTCCCATTGAGGAGGTGCAATTGTGGGCTTAGCGAGCCGAAAAGGTGATGATCCAAAACCGCCCCCTTTACCTCTCAGAAGTTGAGAGAATGCGCGCTTTCCGCGTCTTTTCAGCAGCCTGTCTTTTTTATTTTTTTTGGAAGGGATCAGTTTTTTCCCACTGGGCATTCAAGCACGTTTACTAAAAGAATAGACGGATAAATGGAGCTTAGATAAGTGCACCCTGCGCCTTGGAGGATTATCAGTGCAAGTACAAATACAAGACTCCTCCTTTGCTGTACTTTAGCCCTGACATGCCACCGTACAGGTTGACAATTAAAAGCATGAATGAAAATGCACAGGAGGTTTTCCATCCTCTGGCAGCATCTAACCGTTAGTGCTATAAAGGCACATGTACCCCAGGCAGCATTGTCCGAAAGTCTTTTGCACAGTGTCTCCGCGCTCCGTGGCCAAATAACCCCCCCAAAATATTTGTTAAACACTCACCTTTTTTAATCACTGTCTGATCTGCCATAATAATACTGTGGTCATCTACCTGCTGGGGGAGAAAACAGAGAAGCTGCAATAAGACAATTTGTCAAAATGCAATTTTAGCTTTCTTCTTAAATATATCTCCATTTTTCTATTATTATTTTTTGAATGCCACACAATATAAAACTCAAGGATGCATTTGAAAACACCCTCGGTTTTATGTTGAGCAGTAGGTGTATTTCCATGCACTTATTTCAGTGGAAGCACTCACCTGAACGTCCTCCAGACCGTGGCCCATGTCCTGCAGCCCCATGTTGTCGCCGATCACCGACTGCTCGATGCTGTGTGCGTGCGGAGGCAGCAGCTCCGGTCGGCGGAAGCCGTCCCTCCTCATCCCCGACGATCCTCCCTCCAGACCCAGGATCTGACTGGCCAGGCCGCCCCTGGCGTGCGCACCGAGCCCGTCCTGGCCCTGCCGGCCCGGCCATGGCTGCTGCTGGTTCGACGACGGCGACTGGTGTATGGAGTTAATGTTGAAGGGGTCGCCGAGGTGGGAGTAGGGGTCGCCGGACTGCGGGTAGGAGATGGGCTGGTACGGAGGCGGGAAGTAAGGCGGCTGGAAGTCCGAGGTGGCCGAGTGCGAGAGCGAGGGAGACGGGCTGTACAAGTGCTGACTGACCGCCGGCAGGTGAGGCAGCCGGGGGTTCCCATTGCTGTTGCCGTCGTGCCTTTCCTGGAAGAGACAGAAGCCGTGAGACATGACAGCGAGGTGGTGGACACAGTTGTCCCCCAAGGGAGGGGAAAAAAGGGTCCTAACCGACAGGATGTCCGTAGGAGATATTAATAACGTCTGATTAATAAAAGAGACCCTAGCGTGAGAGAGAAGCCGGATTGTATGTATAAAATATTAATCTTGTAAATTCAATAACAAGCGATTATTAGAATAATTTCAATTATATTCTTTTTTTGCCATCTAGGCTGAGCTTTGATGCACTTTCTGTTTGACTACCCGCATTTGTTCCTAAGTTTCATAAATGCGCAAAAGAAACCCAACTTTATCGCTGCCCAACGTCCAACTTCTGCTCCGTGTTGTAATTAAACGACAAACTTTTTTTCTTTTTTTTTTAAAGTCCCTTCCTTCCCGGCCTTCCTCACACCTACCTCACAGTCATCTTCATATTTGACGTTGTCGGCTAATTTCCACAACATTTTGACAGAGCCGGGGGGGGGACCTCCGTTACAAAAATAGAAAAATATATGTGCGGTTTAATCCAGGTAGGAGGAAGAAAAAGGGGGAGAGTTTCCTGATACCGGACGAGCTCCGAGCGAGCGAGCGAGCGAGCGCAGACAGGATGACGGAGTTTCAGCCGCTGTGACAGAAGCGCGCGTTGCCCCTGAAGGAGTGCCTCCCTCCTCTCTGACCGGAATGTTTCTGCGCTGCAAGTGGGCGAAAATGCTCTATTTAGTAGGCTAAACTCGACTCCCTCTCATGGACGAAACGGCGATGTTCAATCTTGACATTGTAGTTGCCGCTCCGGCGCAGCGGGCGCGTGCGGGCGGGCGTCACCCTGCGTGGTGACGTCACGCCGAGGGGGCCCCCAAATGACAGTTTTGCTGATTGGTGAAACCGTCGTCCAATCAAAACGCTGTCCGCGCCCAGGGTCCGACGTTTAAACGATTAACGAGGTTGGTTTTAATTGTTTGGAATCGATTTATTCTTTTTTTTTTTTTAAATCAATATTGTTTTATAACGCAATTGGACTTTATGAGGGTTTTGACATAAATAGTCTTAAATTTGGGCGCAGGCTCCGGGGGAATGTTTGTTTTACAACCTGAACCGCGAAGTTTAATGCGTGATGTTTAATGATTATTTTGGTTTAGTCTACACTTGTTTCCATCACAGGCCGAGGAGTGCTTTGCTGCGGGATCATTTCATTTTTCGTGGTACAACCATCATCACTATTTTGCGGTTTAATAGCAGTTTAATAAAAGCTCCTTTTAGCCTACATTGTTTACTATTTGACCTATAGTTTTCAAACCTATTTATTTCAGCCAGAAAAATATTTTATTTATAACGTTTCTCAGATTTAGATTCAGAAAGTGACATACGTGAATTTAAAAGGTGCAAAAGGCGCATGTAAAAGTTGGGGGGAGGGGGGGGGGGGGGGGGGTTTAGATATATAGATATATTTTTTTCCTGAAACCGCAACGGCCCCGAGGCCTCTGCAGCTTCTCTATCCCAACAACTGTCCTAAAGTTCAAAGGATTTCAGCAGCATTTTCGGAATTTACATTTGTGGTGGCTCAAAAAAACTGATTGGAAGCTTTGATATTCAGAAAATCACGAGTGGGGAGGTAATACGATGTTTCAAATGCAAATATTTAGTCTTAAAATCTGAAATAGATTATAATATAGATTAAAATAATCTTTTAATTAGCGGCGTCTCATTAATCGGGCTTCTATGATTAACTGAACATGAGCGTACTTGGGTAAATATCAGATTATCATTTGAGATTATTGGACCAGCCCGCGGCGTCCCTCCTTCCACCCACGCTGTGATCTTCTGTTGTCCGTGGGAACTTCCAGGACGTGGGCGAACGGGGATTATCTTTTCTGTGTTGTTCTGTGGTGATGCGTGTAGTGATGCGGAGCAGAGACGAATTGCGCGCTGATTAAGCGACATTTTACATTGGCAGAGTTTGTTAGTTCCGCTCGGCCAAACGCGGACGGATTTGGAAACAAGCCCGAAGCTCATCTCGTTATGATAGTTGACCAGTGACAGCTGCTGCTGTCAGGTGTCTATTATCGGACAAATCCGCAATTGACCTTTAAATTCACTATTAATTGTTAATTATAAATAAAATCCATGTCGAATTATTATATTTATTTTCTTGTGTTTGTAATTAAGCAACGGCCTGCAAATTGAAATTAATCTACTGAGGGGGAAAAACAACACCAAAAGAACCTCCCGGCCCAGCATTTTAGACGAAGCAAGGCCTAAAATACTCACCTCTGATTACTATAAATTTAACGAATTTTAAATTTCCTGATATCCTGGTGAAATTGCCAGCTGCGTTATATGGTCTTTTCATGTAAAGGATTACAAAGCAACAGTGCGCCTCTCTTTCGTAAGCGCACCGATCTCATTCCAGCCATAAACGACAGCAGTAGTTTAATAACCAACCCAAAGGAAGCTTATAAGTGAAGAATAAAGCTCCGATCTTCATCGTATTAATCCCCAGTTATTCCAGAGCGCGCAGCGTTGCGCAAAAGTGATTCTCGCGGAGAGTAATAAAACAAAGACAGCCTCTGCTGCCAAAGTCATAAATGCCGTAGATCTCGGGTTAAACTGAGCTGAAAAGTGACAATAAAAGCCAAGAATGAACTCACCCTCCAGTCTAATCGCTCCAGTATAGACATCTGTAAAGCTCCAGTCACCGCAGTGCCACTGAGGCGCATCGAGCGAGTGAATTCACGAGAGGGTTACACGGCAACTCTCACCTGCAGGTCGGCTGGTGCGCATGCGCCGCGCAGTGTAACACACCTGAGGGGGGATAAATCCAAACAATCCTCCGGGAAAGTAGTAAATTCTCGTCTGAGGTCTGTTTTTAAAGACAGATGCTCGAATTAAATCCGATTAGGTGAAAAAAAAAGGCTTCCAAATGAAGGATTTGGACAGTTCGAATATGAATGGCTCGTGTATTTAAATTAATGAAAGGTTTTAAACCAATTGGAGGATTAAATGTAGAAATAGAGGTATTTTAACTTATAGGCCGATTATGTGCATCGTTGAAGCAAAAGGTAACAGTCGAAGAGGCTAAAGTTTAAGAAAAGGTGAAATTTCAAGATGATGTAATTCCACCCCCAAAGCCACATCGCCCCAGGCTCACCCGAAAGAATCTGCTTTCAAAAGCCACTGGAGCTTTTTAAAGTCTAAAATGACTCTTGTTATCTGATCTTCCAAATACTTTAGCTTAACTTAAAACTAATGAACACATCAAAGCCTCTCGGCTGGGCGCCGAAGAATGCAACAGAAAATCCCGTTTAGAGAAAATAAGACTTCCAACACGCAGTCAAGGCACCTGCCGTGAAATATAATCCAAGAAAATGTCACTTTTTTCTAAATCACAGAAAAAATATGGGGAAAATTATATCTATCTATCTGTCTATATAGATTTATTATATTTAGAGCATTATCCAAGGTTTACCCCCCCCCCCCCGACTTCAAAAAAGGACAAAGGTGAAGAATGAAGAATGCGTCAATTCTCAGGTATAAAATACTTCTCGAAAATCGACGAAATACATGATCATTATTTGTATAGTTTTTTAGTAACTGGATAAATAATGAATGAGTTTCTTCGGATTCCAAATACTGAGTCAAGTCCAATCCTCTTAGAATCATGCTGAACTAATTCGGCCAATGTAACCTGCTGGAATTACTCACTGAAAGGTTTTTAGGGTGAAATAATCGATTTGTTTTGTTTGCAAGTGGAGCAATCGACATTAGGATGGCTGTAGCGCCACCTTGTGGCCATAAACATAGACTACATACCATCAGATAAATTGGTATCGTTTATTTCAGAGATCAAGAGACCTCAGACAGAAAAGGGTTCAGGTGTCACGGTTTATTTTTCTCATCCATCCAGTTGTTTAGTCAAAAAGTACTGTATTTGGTCACCATATTACCTTAGTACAGCCACTGAGTGAATTCTTTCCACAATAGTAAAAGGGCAATTTTTTAAAGGAATAAAGATAAATTAATTCGTCTCATTGAAAACAGTTCTACAGTGTTTTTTTTGTTTTTTTTATTCACGCCATTTGCTGAAAACCCTAAGTGACTAGCTGAGATAGGAGCATCTAAAACTGAGGTTTCTAAATTTCTAAGTGAAAATATATTCTTTAAATTGCATATGATTCAAAGTAAAAGGTTTGGATTTATTAATTTCTTGAAAATACATACCCATAAAGAAGAGAAATAACATGTCTGACCCATAAGCTTAAATTCTCCCGATTATGACGTCAGTGAAGGTGACTGTCTGTCCACTAGGGGCAGCAGATCGCACAAACGTCACCCTGGTATCAATTCTCAAAGCACTCTGAATACGTGAGGGAGGAATCAAGTTACAAAACAGAATCAGAGCAGCACAGGGAGCTATTAACAAAATGTTCACAACAAAAAAAAAAACCAACAGAGCTTCCAGTAAGTGACTAAAGGGAACTGAAAGCAATCCTTGGATGCTAAAGGTTGTTGGATTACGTAATAATATGTGATAATATTCACTTACTGTCCCAAATTCTATAGTGGAGTGACAGAAGTGATGTTTGCTCAAAGTAGCAGTACGTTAGAAGTGATAGGGGGTGTGTGTGACCCAGTTGGAAGTCTGCTCCTTGGTGCGTTTAGCAGAACTGTGGGTCGTGAACAGGGATTTGAAAGCTTCAGACTTTCCCTCCATCTTCAGGCTGGACCTCTTGGTGGCGGGCTTTGTTGATGACTCAGCACCTTTAGAGGATCCCGAAGGTCCTGCCACATCTGGACAGAAAAAAAAAGGGTATATTAAGAACATGAGGCCACCCAGAGACCCGAGCCGTTCTGTATTCAAATTTGAGTTCAAAACAAGGCTTTGGTTTGCATTCACTTTACATATGATGTCACAAGAGTGTTTTTATAAAAGGGCACTGGGTTCATCACAGCATGGAGATTCAATGCATTGAGGAATACAAATGAATTTAAAGTGTGAACTGGTACCTGGATGGCTGCTTTCACCATTCTCTTGTGATGTCTTCACTGCTGCATCTGTATGTAGGAAACAAGTAAGAGAAGAGAACATGGAATATGTTCCAGATGTATGACTAAACCAACAAAATAATAGTATAAAAACCAAGCAGAACCTATTGTGTTATTGCTATTGTGTGTTTATATGAGCACTATCTCCCATCTTCTGAAGGTAATCTCAGGATTAGCCCCCGAGGCTTGAATGCAGCTGCAGCTAACTTCTGTGTATTCAAATGCATCCAAAAGGAGAAGTAAATGTGTTGGTGGCCGTACGCTGTTTATGGAAATCCAGATTCAGCAGATCAACAGATTTGAGTAATAAGAAAGCGTGACAGTCGTCAGCGAGGCTTCACACACACCTTTTGCTTCCGACGCAGCTGACGCCGCTTTGGCTGCTTTGCTCTTCTTGCATTTCTGAAACAGAACATCTATATTGTTGAGTGGGCTCTGAATAAATCAGAAACACTCAGCTCTGATGTCAAACACACCTTTGATTTTGCTTTTTCGCGCCTCTCCAGCATCTTTTGTTTCAGTATCTCCACTTCCTCTTTTGTGCCGTTAACCACAATCATTTCCTCTTCTTTAAACGGCTCCCCACACTGAATTCACAAGAAAAGAGTCAAGCAGGATCTCCTGATAAAATCATGTCTAACAGGAAACATTTAAAACGTCTCAATCGTAGCAGAACATCTGAACCATGATTGGCCATGGCCAGCAATCACCAGAAAACCAGATATTCAAGAGTGGAATGAACGGCAACGGTCACATATTAAAGCTTAGGCTCAACTTTGACATGCAAAGTTCAGTTTTATACGTGCGCCTTCAGTAAAGAGGAAAAATGAGTGTGTCTGTGTGTCTGTGAAAGGGAGGACGCTATATTAGATAGACTACTTTACATCAACAGGTTTGTGATAAACAGTGAATGTAATTATAAAAGAGCATCCAGCCCCTCCTTCACATCACCCTCAATTTGCATACAGGCCACAATTGGGCCACCCAAAGGAAACAACAACCAAACACAGCATAGCAAATGGAGACAGGCAAATTCAGCCGTTCAGGCCACTCATTTATCCAGTCAGACAGTCAGTCAGGCTGGAGAGGCATCCACACTGAAGAGGCGTCAGAATCATTTCTCCCCCTGCGCACGGCTCCATTGTTCACATCTGAGACAGTTTAACAGCTCAATTCATACACAGCAAAAATGAATAACAGAATCATAACAGAACTCTGCATTTAGTGTGGTTACCTAAAAAGATCTCCAAAAAAAACCACGTACGCTTACCGACCAACAAGTGCTGTTGCTATTATTTTTAAAATAAAGAGCACATACTGTAAAAGCACAAGCCGAGTGACCAGCAGGGGATCTATTGTGTTGTCATAAGCTCAGTGGGTGTGAACACTGGCCACGTGCACTGTTCAACACAAGAGGGAGATAATCTCAGGAGCTGACCAGGCAGCCGACAAAACTGCTCTGATGGCTGTCGCCGAACCCAGACAACGACTCCTCTCCCCGGGGAAACAAGTAGACGGACGGATGGACAGAACATGAAAAACAGAAAGATGCTACGCTCCAGTGGGAACCCTTAGGGAGTGTGTGTGTGCGTGTGTGTGTGCGTGTGTGTTTCAGGTGTGCACTACGGCTGGTAACCAGGGATGACGCTGTCTCATGGGGGACAACAGCAAGGGCTACAAACGCTGAAGGCTGAGAGTGTTTCCTGATCAGGAACCACGGTCAGAGCGAACAAAAGTGACAAGGCGTCTCTGCCACAACTGGTTACTAGTGGGGAGGAGTCGGGTCAGTTCTACTGATAAGGAAAGCAGCTGGCCTCTTATTCTACACATCGTCATAAGACTAAGGCGACTCAAAGGTAACGTACGTGCATTTTTCTCACCCTGCATCTGTACGCTGGCTTGTTTTACCATCACCCGTATGAATCTTATCCAGAAAGAAAGAGATGTACATAATTTAAAGATTCATTAAAGATGGCTTTTAAATGATGGAATTATAACCTGAGAAACAGTAGAGGTGGGTTGGACAGGGTTTTTTTTTTTTTTTGGAAAGCACAAAAGAGGGAATTTCTGCATCAGGTAATTTAGACTCATCACTTTATCAAAGACCATAATTGGAGGAAATCAACTCACTTTAGAACGGCACGTTTCTTGAGCTGAACACTTCCTCCTCTGGTGCTAACCCACATTTCCCACCCTATTTACTAGCCCCCGGGGGGTGGAGCACACTTAGAATAAACTGATCTGCATGTCTGTCTTGCAGATTAATCTGACTGGATACGGTGAAGCCAGACTATTATGTGCCAGCTTGAAAGGGCCAAACGCAGCTTCCTGCTTTGCCTTGGGATGAGTACAATTGTCTCAGTTATATATTTTTTGACCCGAATGCCCCCGGAGCTGAAGCATCTTGAGCCTAAAGAGTGCAGACCCTTCTCCAGTGAATGTCAAGCGTTTCTGCCGAGCACAGAGGCGCTGGCCTTGCATCGCCGTGACTGCCAGGTATGTGGGATGTGCCTTCTTACAGGGGTGCAAAGCATTGGGTGGCGAAGGAAAAGCATCACGTAACAGGGGAGGGTTACACAGTCAAAGGGATTTCTGGACTATTAAGTATACTATACAGGTTGTGTCTCGCTTTACAATGAAACACATAAAAATTCATCCATAAACTCTTGCTAAACGAGTATAATTTTGACAACAGGTGCAAAGCTACGTTAGCAGCAAGGTGCAGTGTCCCACCTTGATAAGAGATCTGCACTTTATCACCCGACCTTTGAGTCCTGAGGAGCAGAGATATCCTTTAGCCTTTATACTGACGGTTCACAAGGAGCTGGAGATTTTTGTGCGCCTGCTGCGAGCCGTTTACATGCCTCAAAACGTCTACTGCATTCACGTAGATGCTAAAGCTTCGCCGGAGTACCAGGAAGCTGTACGGACGCTGATTAACTGCTTAGAAAACGCCTTCCTCTCCAGCCGCAGCGAGACGGTGACATATGGCGGGTTCACGCGTCTGCAAGCGGATCTGAACTGCATGAAGGATCTAGCAGGGTCTGACACCAGGTGGAGGAAGGTAATCAATCTGTGCGGACAGGATTTCCCTGTCATGAGCAACCTGGAACTGGTGCGGTACTTGCAGAGCAAATACTGGAAGGATCGAAATATGACACCTGGAATTAAACAGCCGGCTGCCATGAAGCACAGGACAGAGCTGCAGCATGTGGAAATCACAGGGTCCCACGTGGCTCTAAAAGGTGTGGGGCAAAGGAAAGAGCCTCCGCCACACAACCTGGAGGTGTATTTCGGAACAGCTTATTACGCTCTCACCAGGGATTTTGTAGACTTTGTTCTGAACAACCAGGCAGCCCTCGACCTGTTGGAGTGGTCTAAAGACACATTCAGCCCAGATGAGCACTACTGGGTGACTCTCAACCACATCGCAGGTGAATCAGAACAACACAGATGTGTCAGTTTGTTTAAATGATCTGATCGTGCTGCTTCATTTCTGTGGTTAAAGATGCGCCCGGCAACCACATCAATGGTGGATGGGAAGGAGCCATTCGCTCAATCAAGTGGAAGGACCAAGAGGGGGACGTGCACGACGGCTGTAAAGGTACATTACCCAGCAGGTCAATTAAGAGAAGATCAATGTTTAATAGTTAGTTCTTATTGAAGAATCTAATCCGTGCTAGTTCGCGTTCACCTGGCCTGTCAACAGCCAGACGTTCTCCTCTTGTGTTATCTTGGGATTTCTTCAGCTCTAATAACAGCACTATAAATGGACTAAACAATGCTAAATTACTTTTATTCAGCATAAGGGAACTAAAATGGATTTAGAATTGAAATTATTACTAAACTGTCTGCTTTGACCTCCCTCAGTGATGTTTGGGCAGTTTCCTATTTTGTAAAACGTTGCTCTTCTTTTTGAGGACGTTATGTACGAAATATCTGTGTCTATGGGATGGAAGACCTCCCGTGGATCATCGACAGAAACAACATGTTTGCCAATAAATTTGAGGGCGCCACCAGTCCGGAGGCGCTGGACTGCCTGGAGCAGTGGCACAGGAACAAGGTGTTAAATCAAGCCAGTGTTCCCGTAGAGCCATCGTGGCTGCTGGCCACCCAGGGGAACTGGAACGACAGCCGAGCCCTGAAATGGGGCCTGAAATCGCCATGACAACACTCGACAGTCGTAATGCCCTGTTATAATCTCCTGTATTTGAGAAAGTGCGTTTAAGCGGAAAATGTGCCGCAGCTCCAGATGTGACAGGTTATCAGTAAATTCATGTCTTTGTCCAACAAATATTGGAAAGATTTGTGTCGGTCAGATGATGCACTCCTACATTCATACTATCAGCTTCAACCCAAATAATGAATGGAAGTATGAAATCAATAAGCAGTGAGCTTTAAGGACCGCTGTTGACCATTTTATCTGAGCGCTCTTCGTGTGACCTTTATTTTGGCTCTTGTGTAACTGTCAACAATCCACTCAGGACTTTAAAAAAAACAAAAAAACCATTCCAGTCAATAAATGTGTTTTCATCATGTCTTTGTCCAGTTTGTGTTATGTGCAGCTGTAGAAAAAACATTTCAACATTTTAATGGCACATTTTCAGTTTATTCTGTTTATTCTGCATGCGGTCGAATTTTTGTTAATAGTTAATAGTTTGATGCATTTAAACGTTTTTCAGGTCGACATCTGAACATGGACACATGCAAATATGATAGAACAGTGTCTATTTATAGAAAAGAAGCTATAAAAATCCTCACCTTGTGGCAGATTTCTGTCTTGACCTCCTTTAGAGCCCTTTCAGAAAACACACAGCCGCACGTCCAAAGGTAACGGAACCTAAAATTGTAAATATTGGAAGAAAGTTCCAGAGTTGAGAGTCAAATATCAGAGCAACATGTAACAATCAATGGGCTCGTTTCCATGACAATAAAATTCCAATATCTTGGAGTAATCAGAGAGTTTTAATAAACTGACCTGAAGTGTGAGGCACCACAGAACAAAGGTGGTTTACATATTTTTAGTTCATTTAGTGGACTTTAGATTTTATAGTGATGTAATACCCAAATAGAGAAGAGCCAGGTAAAGCTCTTTGTTTTTTTTCCAAAAAGAGCAACAATACTACATCATTAAAAGAGGGCCAGTAATAAATGCAGGCACTTTTCCTTTGAGCTTGGCCACTTAATGTTTGTCAAAGGTACAGAAACATACAGAGGCAGGTATGTTAAGCACTACAAAGCATTGATCTGTTGCTGATCTCCTTCCCTATCCTGCAGACTCCAGCCTCACTGATTTCTAACTGTAATCTGACTTGTTACGACTGTAATAAACTAAGTAGATTTGGAAATAACATTTCTGATTAAACATCACATGAAAGCTTTCACCAACTTTATTTCAATGAAACCTATGTTAATGGTTAATAGTGGGTTTTTATTACCTGTGCCTGCCATTCATCTCTAGCCCAGCAACAGGGCAAATGAACATGCCACAGTTGTCCTCATATCTGTCTCCTTTAGCATTTCTTCTCTCTCCTTCCCACTCAGGGTTGTCAGTCAGGTTCAGTTCCTTAATATCCTGCAGAGAGAACAAGTCCAGAAAAACAACGTTAAACGAGGCAAATGCAAACAAATCAATGGTCCTCGGGATGGACAGACCTTGGTTCCGCGAATGTGCAGAACAGCCTCAACATTGGGTCTCTCAGCTGTCTTATCCAACAGGTATTCAATGATTGCATCCTTGTTATAGAGCCTGGAACACAACATGAAACAGACCCAAACGAGGTCAAATGAGCTGGTAACAAATGCGTTGCTTTGAAAGTTACAGCTTATTGCATAGTTACAATACAAGGTACCTCTGAAGCTCGAAAATAATTAATGAGCTGTTTAATGAATTCACCTTTCCTTCCAAAAGAGGAAAAACAACTCTCACCTTCCCAATTCACATGATACGATGGGACGTTTGAGTTTCTCTTGGCTTAAGGCGCAATATTTCCATTTGGCAATCATCTCTGCATTTTTATCAACCTGGAAAGAGGGAGATATACAAAGTAATACCAATGTGTAATAACACAACACAGCCGTCTACCTTCTTAGCAACAACTCGTGAAACTGCATTAAACAAGCTAACATTTGCCCGCCTTTGTTAACCATGCTGACAAAGTATTGATTCATGAGACAAAATTACGACTGTATCCGATACTGCTTTATCAATAACACAGGATTTAAAATACAATATTGTTTTAGTCGCTTTACAGCAAGTAGTAACTGTACAGAGCGTCGCTTTCTAATATGATAGCTAGCTAACAGCTAGCAAGCTACCTATGGCATTGCTAAAAAGTCAATTCGCGAATGGAGGAGAGAAAAGTAAAATATACCTTCTCGACTTTTTTCGGTCCCTTAACCAACTCATGTCTCTTAGGAATCGTTCCACCGTCACAACCCATCCTGAAACGTTATTGTAGATTAAGCTTGTTACGACCAGACTATTAAACAGGAAGTGCTCAGCTTGTAAATAAATACTAGCAAAAGCCTGCTCTATATGTCGGTGCTGCCCCCTGGTGGCTCCAAGCTGTCACAATACGGTATTTTTTCGTTTCATCCACTGAGTGGAGACACTAGTCCAAGAATAACCTATACCCATCGCCAAGAAATGGGATGACATCGCAACTATACAATTGACCTTATATAAAAATGATAATTGGAACCGGTAGACGCTATAATAGTTTTGTAAAAGACTGTTAAGACCTCACCTAGGAAAGCCAGGCTGCACCTATATTGTTCGGTTTGGTTTCATTTCGAGAGTGGGACTCGAGGGTCGCTGGTGAGGAGGTTGGTTTTGGACTATGATTCCGGTCAGAGAATCAAGAGCGCGTCTGGAGGAAGGTGCGGTAACGCCCAACTCGGTTTTAGATATTTTATTCTCAGCTGAGATCAGTTAGGAAGCTTCACCGTTATATTTATGAAGTTTATAAGGGGAAAACCGTCAGGAACAGTGGTTAATGTTCAGCGATCAAAGGCCTGGTCTTTGATCTTCATCTCCCAACCCCCCCACCTCCATGAACATGGAGAGGGAACCCCAGCAACACTGGGTTCCAGCCGATGAGGCTTTCGTACATTGCACGGATAAAAAAAAAAGTAAAGACGTCACTATTTTACTGCCCATCCATTTATTAGCCATTTTAAAGTTAGCCATTAACGCCAAAACTAGTAAGTGACATTAGCCTTGCTTTCAAGCCTGTCAGAGTGTTCTAAAGACATAAGTTTCCTTGGAAGATAGTTTAGTGAGTGCTAATGAGATCTGTTTCCTGTGCCTTGCAGGCTGCAGATTAGTTTACTATCGATGATGCTGTCCAAGAGCGACCATTAGTTTGGGGAATACCTCGGCAGAGACGTCTCTGGCTGCATGACTGATAATCATTTTAGAATAAAGACTGGATCTCATTTTAAACAGAGAAAACAGCCTGGCTGAAATCTCACATAATCAGCTGCCCGTGCAATTCTGAAAATAGAGCACATTTTTTATATAAAAACACATAATTAAAGAAACAAAAACATTGCTTTTTTCCTGCGGTTCGATTAGATCTTCCTGTAATTTACAAATTGTGTTAAGTGTCTTATTGAATTTGCCTCCTTTCTCACACAGCGCTAAATGTTTAGTATGGATTTTCATTAGAGGCAATGGAGTGAAAGCTCTGTTAGCAAACTATCTTTGAGAGAGCAGAGAGCCCCGGGCTGATGGTGCAAACCAACACCTGAGAAATGCAGAGCACAACAGCCACCAGACCCCCCCAGCAGAACAATAGGCATCCATTTTGAAGGTGATTCACGACTGCAAAATCTCCCACAATACAGTGCCTGATAGATCCGTGAAGCAGAACAATGGGATATGTGACGTGGTTCTGATTAAACCCTGCTGGAGCTGGAGCGTCCCGCTCTTTACTTAAACTTAAGTTTTGACACAGAGGAAATTACTGCCAAAGTAAAAGCATCATGTCAGAGACTATAGATGTGTACTGGTTTGATCCCCGCTGCTTTTAAGTGTGACAGCTGAGTCTGGGGAGCTCATGTGGCCGAGAAGGAGCCTCCTCTTCATCAAGTCTTCCTCTGTGATTGCCCATCGCTCGTATTCTCCCTCTGTGCTCACCACGGGTGACCCAAAGAAAACCCCACAACCAACCTCATGTTTATACTTGCATGATGAGTCCAACCTGCCCAATCAGGATCCTACTGCCCGGCCTTGAACTGAAACCGTATCCATGTTAGCCATCCCAGCCATCCAGGGCAGCCAGTAAAGACCAAGGCTGCATTAATTGCGCAGAGCGGCGGACCTGGTGGTGCACCGAGTCCAATGCATTTAGCGTTTCTAATTGGAATGGAATTGCTGTGTTTACATTGGCTCTAGTTGATAGAGCTGGACCCTTAGCGTCCAGCCAGCCACGCTAAAACCCTCTAAATGAAGAAAAAAGAATCCTAAAAATCTCTCTGGACAGCGCTGAAAGGAAATTATTTGAAACCGAGAGAGATATTTGCACTTTACTCTGAGGCATTTTTTTTTTCCCCATGGCAAATTTTACCTCAAATCTACCCCAAATCCGTCACTAATTTCATTAGCGTTGTGGTAGCAATGCTCCAAAGAATGTGATGACTTATTCCCCTAAACATCCACCTCTGAAACGCCCAGTGCAGCAACACTAAAGCCAAAACCAACCGTTCAACCGTGTCTTCTGATCAAAACAATCACTCTGGCCAATCAGGGAGCTCGGTGTAGTTGACAAGACTGCCAGCCGGTCAGAGGCGCACTATGGCTGATGATCTAATACCCTATATAGTTGTAAATACTAATATCAGCCACAATTTTAATAAATACTCTCAATAACAAGTCAGAGCAACAGTGCCCCCTAGTGGAAATGTGGCCTCAGAATTTCACTCAGTTTGACAATAGGCTGTTTTATCAATTTATTCCTTTTCGTTGTTTCAAGGTGGGGGGTTGCTGTTAGTAACGGGCCGGGACCTGTACTTACATTATTACAAACATTAATTAGCTGGTGCATTTCCTTTTCAGTGAAATTAAAAAGTATCTAATAGCTGGAAGGCCAGACTGGAGCACGTTCCAGTTCCTCCCACAGGCGGGGGACCAGTTACCGATTCATGTCTCAGACCAATTAAAACCAGCCAATGGGCCTAGTGAAGGTCTTTGGACTGTGGGAAGAACCTTCTTGATCTCATCAAGTATTACACACGACAATCAGACCCTCAGTAAAACTGAGGATAAGACAAATATATTTTCAGCAGCTATATGAGGCGTAAATTCCTGCAATTTTGGATGAAATTGCAACCCAAATGTTGCTCCACTTTCTGAATTCTGCGAGAAATGTCACCGCCATACCCAATAAAGCATCTGCTTTGTGCATATTAATGTATTTTATTTGGGATGTTACGGTTCAGAGCCGTTCTCAGCACCAGCGCCATAAGTTAGCTTTATGTTTCTAACATGAAACGAGAAATCCAAAACGCTGGAAAAAGAGCGCACGAGGACTGCGACGGGTTACCGCACACCCCAGCCGACCACAATCATTTTCTCATTCCTTTTTCTGTTTATGTTGAATCTCACGTCGCAAAAATTATGTCAGTTGGAAACATTTCCCCTGGCTAATTTTTTTAGCCACTCGGTCTGAGAAGCGGGTGTGATTAACCCCGCTAGCGCTTGTGCCACATGCCGGGGCAGATTCGGGATAGTTTGCACTGTAAAATATCCCCTTTATTGTCGTTTTTTTTTACTATTCAGGGTATGTCTCCAAATCTCTGGGATGGAGGATTTATTATTTTAGGTGATTTCAATTAGATTTGGACGTGCTAAAGAGGAGTCAACAGCCTGGAAATCGGGTTTGGTCTGTATCGCTCAGATTGCAGGGTATTACCGCGGAATAAAAACGTGCCCAACGTTGATTTGATTTCTCCAGCAGATCTGTGTTTTATCTACCACATACTCCATTAAGCACTGGGTCATTTCATATGGATTCAGCCAAGCTGAGACACCCACACACGTGCACGTTCCACCTGGGCGCACGTTTAGCATCAGACAGTTTGCGATTATCTTTTCCACTGTGGCGAAGCGGTTCGGAACACCCACAGGCTCAAACCGCTGCACAGATTGTATACAGCTCTCATTCAGCAGTCTGCATGTGGACGATATGCAGGGTGATGTATATCACTCACACACACACACACGTGCACATACACAAGCTGACGGCTGCAACTGGGAAACTCTCCACACACCAGTGGTGGCAGCATGAATGGAACAAAAGCTTGCGCGCTGGCAGCACTGCCTCAGTCACATCTCGTTAGCCTGACGGGATGCCCGAAAGGTTCTGACAGACTCCTGGCTGTGATCGGTGTGGCCGAGGGTGACGGGGACATACCTGTGGCTGCCTCGTGTACTCTGTGGGTGCACGGCGAAGGCTGAGGAGTACTTAGCAGCCGAAGACTGGCAACAACGGTAGCCTGAGTGCTCGGCGTCCATGCCAGCCGCTGGTCTTCTGGAGCAATAAGGAGCTCTGCCGCATTTAGGATAATTGGTTTCATATTCTAGCTTTAATAATTCAATTGACTGCCAACAGTCACATACAGTCTACATATAGACACACACATAAGCATTAACTTAGACTAGCAAACCAGCTAGCCCCATGCTACTCTCAGACACACTGCAAATTTTGCCACAAATAGCTAATTTATTGCTAAAAATGATTAATTAAGTAGAAAAAAGCCCATGCCACAGTTACAGTAACCAAGAAACATACATTTCAGGACATCAAAGAACAGGCCACAACTTTATTTTGAAGGAGAAGGTATGTCAAGAGTCACGTTTCAGATATCAGGATGACTTTAGGCAACACGGTTTCTGCTGTGTTTATTCCCCTTTAAGCTGGCTGGACAAAACTTCAAAGTGCTGATCATATTCAAAGACTGCAAATATCCGTAATTGTAATGATAAAATAATCCAAGATTCTATGTCCTGTAAGACTCATTTGCAGTTTTTGTCAGATTGCTACTATGCTTAATAACGCATGCTGTGCAGAGCTTGTCCAGGAGACTGCTTCAAGGATGCATTTCTACAACATTTGTTCCTTCAGTCAGCATTTTTATTCAGTGCCATTCTCTGAAAGGTTCTTGGAGGAACATGTGCTTTTAATAACGGTTCTTAACGTTTGGCCTTGCATAAATGTTTAGCAGCATTCCTTCTGTGAACTCGGGCTTGTCTTAACAGTGAAGGCCAGTAAATTCTGTTTGTGAAGGAGAAGGAAGGAGGCATGGAGGGACGTCATCTCTAAGCACAATTTTGCTCTATTTGTGCCCCCTTTTATTCACCCCAGCTCTGCCTCCCATCCTCTCTTGACTGAAAGAGGGTTGAGGGAGGTGCTCAACCCTGAAATCAGTGTTTAAGTTCAAACATGCTATAACATAATGTTCAAATAGGTCTGAGATTTAAGTTTTGGATGCTGGAATTATTCTGAGCAAATGTAGATTCTGATGTCTGTCTTGTTTCTATGCTCTCCAGGTCCCTGTGAGTTCGCTCCAGCTACTCCATTTTCCTCCCACGGTCTCTCACACGTGCACGTCAGGTTAATGGAGACTCTAAACTGCCACTCAGTGTGAATGTGCATGTGCATATGCAGTACTTTGTTGTTGAGATGAGTGGCAACGTCTCATCGAGGCCTGAATGCAAAGCTTTAGTTTAGCCACACCTCATAAGACCAGGTGCTAAATTCACGCTGCTAATTATTCCTTCCTACAGTTACAGGAATTTCATTTAAGGCTTTAAGAGTTAATCTGCTGTGAAGCTCAAGCTAATAGAGTTCAGGTTGTTAAAATAATCTGTTCATAAGGGGGGTGCCAAATCCTCCTGATATAAAATACAATACAACGCCCACATTTTCTCAATTAATGTTCAACCATCTATAAACATTAAAAATAATAATAATAATAATAATAATCAGAAAACACTTAATAAAAATAGTAAATGCAGTGTGAGTAAAAGTTCTGGGGCCAAAACCAGTCAGACCTCATAAATCCACAAATCCCTGTGTTGGACCTCACATGTGCAGGAGCGCACACACACACACACACACACACACACACACACACACCTCCTCCCAAAAAGTGAAAGGAGGGGACAGTGATAAAAGAGAAGGTGGAGGCTTTGACAAATGATCTAATAAAGGAATAGGGAGATTACAGGCTCGGTGCCCACTTAGACAGGAAGTGCAGCAGTAAATATTTTTAAAAGCTGTCAATAAATCCAAAGTGTTGAGTTGAGAGAGGTATTAACAGCCCGAGTCCAGCAGACTATTATCCCAGTTGATTGCGTGTGAAAGCTAAAGGTTAGCCTATACAGGTTTTCAGTTTCCGATCTATAAAACAGAAATATACATCATTTAAAACCAGCTAACCTGTAATTAAATCACTGCAAATAGAAGATGACAGGGAGGCAGATGTGGATAGCCTGAGAAAGTTGTAATAATGTAATTGTTTCACTGACTAAGAGTTCCAAATATTTTATTCAAAATCTACACATTCTATAGGTGGAAATTTGCACAAGTTGTCGTCACGTCCATCCTTCTCTGAATTTAAGCCAAGATAGCAATGAGGTAAATAATGCTTTATTGTCAAAATAGTGTCATTCTTTCATGTATCTAGGCATTCTACCACACATGCTAGCTAGGCGTGGATGTTCGCTATGTTCGGACTTGCATAACACGGGAAAGAAACAGTGTGGTTCGCCAGGAGCTTTTGACCCGAAAATTAATGGAATGACCGACTCTTTTTTTCACTTGGCTCAGAAAGTTGCTCCCAGGCAGGCTCAGAAAGCAAATTATAGCCCGGAGGTAATGTTACTCACTAGGAGGTAGCAAAAGAGCCACCGCTGCTGCAGTTAGCTGTCCTGCTAGTGCAGCAGCGAGACTGTGGATGCTGTTTAAGAGTGTGGATGTGGACCTTTTCCATGGACGGGCCTTTACATCAGGGCAGGTTCTGAAGGTATAATTAGTGATGGAAAACACAGCAGGGGGCAACAATCGAGTCTTTGGCTCAGCATTAACAATGGTGTAATAGGTAAATCAACCGAACACATTCATCCAATAGTATTTATACTTAATATGAAACAACTTGCCTGTGTGACAGAGTCAAGGTTGTACACGTACTTTTTATCACGATGTGAGCCGATGCTTCTTCGAACGAGTCATTAGAAACCAAAATAATCACATTTAGAGACCCATTAAAGGGGGGGTGGACCATCACAGCCCTGCTAGAGCCGCTGACGTCCACGCACGTCTCTGTCAGCCGTCTCACTTTCCCACACCTCCCAGGCTCGCTTTGTTGCTCAGCAGCCTCATTAAAGCTGATTTAAGGGTTCACCTGTGTGCCCATTGGCGAAGGGTTCCCTCGGGGTGGTGCCTCCTTCAGGTTGACGGGTTGATGAGATAATGACAGGCAGCCACAGGTCTCACCTGCTGTCACCTGTTTAGGTGCAGCAACACCGATTGACTAATTACCTGAATGAGGCAGACCCTTCATAAACCCGCAAAAGGAAAAGAAAATGTCAGGCAGACAGTAAAGGAAGAGCAAAGCAAGGGCACATTTACCTTAGGTTGCATTCCTGCAGCATGTAGAAGTTAGCTCTTTACCCATGCACGCCACTGTGCACATGTCATTACTGGAGGGGTGGAATTGGCCTCTTTGAGGACAGGTTATATTAATTCTTGATTGATCTGGACACCCATGGAAGTTTGTCAGGATTGTGTTAGAACCAGATGGGGTTCTTGTAGCTGTTTAGGTTTTGTTAACCTCTCGAGCTAATCTGACTTAGAAAGCGGATCCAGACATCGGTGGGAGCTCTTGTGTGTTTTCAGCTTAAATAAATAAAAGACCTCTGTGAAAATTAGCCAAATTTTAAAAGACAGCCTTGTAGGATTAAGTTTGGGGATCAAGACAAAGAGAATTCTCTCTATTTTTTTATTAATAAATTACTTTTTTGAAGAATGGGGAAATGTCCGAACACACAACCGAACATTTAATTTGGATTACGGGCAATAGTGAGTGAGGCAGGCCTGCAGTGTTCTTAATAATATACTTTATTTTCTCACGACCAAGAAATCTTACCCCTGATTAAGAACACACACTCTCTCACTCCCACACACACACACACACACACACACACACACACACACACCCTCCAACCCTGCTGCAGGCTCTCGGTGTGCCGGAGAGGTTGCAGGATATTGACACTTTCTTGTTTTCAAGAAACCATCTTGAGTTTCTGTTTGGTGAGCGAGGAAGCCGTCCATGGGTCGCTCCCGTTTCCCAGTCCCCAGCTGGTTTCCAGTCTAAAGGATAATGTTTCGGCGATCCTCAGAAGCAGCAAGCGGCTGCAGCGCAGGTTCTAATCCCATTAAAACGCAGCATTGATAACAAGTGTCACACATTTCAACCCTGGAGTGGCGGTAAGATATCGGTGCAGAGCAGCGATGAAAGACTCTTTTAAAAGAAGCATCTTAAAAATAAAATAATCAACAACCCAAACTCTAAAGTCTATTTGGGACAGCCTTGTATAGCTAATGTAAAGTTAGACTGTGAATTAAATCACTGAAAACTAAAATAAACAATAGTCCAGTCCTTAAACATTTTTGTCAAAAATACTACACTTATACGACACTTGATTTAAGTACATAGCGGAACGAGCTCTGGCCTGCCGTAGCACAGAAAGGCCTCCTTTGTTTTTCAAGGCTGAATTCAGCTGGAACGCCCTCTCAAAGCCTTTTCTTCTTCTCTCCATCCTGACAAGTCTGCGGTGCATTTTGGCCTGCCTGGTGAAAAGGAAAAAACTGTTATCCTCAAATGTCTCGGTGCATTAAAGACGCCTCCTTACGATAAAGAATTATTGTAGGCCCTCTGACTGAGCGTTGAATCGGCGTGCCTTACCTGGTTGCAGCGTAGGATAATAAATGCCAGCCTCCTGCATTCTTCAGCGCTTCACACGCCTTCAGTTTGAAATTTGCCCAATTTAAGGTTCAAAACAATCTGTAATTTAGTCAGCTGCCCTCAATCCAGAAGCAGCAACTACCAAACAGCCATCAGGTCCAATCATCATCACGGCCGCAGAGCCCTCGGAGAACAAGCCGCCTCGCTGCGAGACTCCAGTTTCACCTCTGAAGCTTTTAATAAATCCCATCGGCCCCACCAGCATGTCCTCGCATTCCTCTGCCCAGACGGCCCCCAGAATTACCCCAAGTGGATCTCTTCTCACAACAGTCAGCAGAAGAGCATTTTAGGCCATTATCTGCTTTTGATGGGCAATTGACTTTGGGAACATGGGTCTGGGGCGAGAGAGCGACGATGGCTGGAGCCGGGGCGGTAGCAGCAGCGGCAGCAGCAGCAGCAGCAGCAGCGGCAGCGGCAGCAGCAGCGGCAGCAGCAGCGGCGGCAGCAGCGGCGGCGCAGCGGCGGCAGCGGCGGCAGCAGCGGCGGCGCAGCGGCGGCAGCAGCGGCAGCAGCGGCAGCAGCGGCAGCAGCGGCGGCAGCAGCAGCGGCAGCAGTGGCAGCAGCGGCGGCAGCAGCGGCGGCGGCAGCAGCAACGGCAGCAGCAGAAGCGGCAGCAGCAGCGGCGGCAGCGGCAGCAGCAGCAGCGGCGCAGCAGCAACGGCAGCAGCAGAAGCGGCAGCAGCAGCGGCGGCAGCGGCAGCAGCAGCAGCGCGGCAGCAGCAACGGCAGCAGCAGCGGCAGAAGCGGCAGCAGCAGCGGCAGCAGCGGCGGCAGAAGCGGCAGCAGCAGCGCAGCAGCAGCGGCAGCAGCAGCGGCAGCAGCAGCGGCAGCGGCAGCAGCAGCACGGCAGCAGCAGCGGCGGCAGCAGCAGTGGCGGCAGCAGCAGCGGCAGAAGCGGCAGCAGCAGCAGCGGCAGAAGCGGCAGCAGCGGCAGCAGCGCGGCAGCGGCGGCGGCAGCGGCGGCGGCGGCGGCGGCAGCGGCGGCAGCGGCAGCGGCAGCAGAGCAGAGCAGGGCACCAGCACTGTAGAGGAGCGCTGCAGTTTATGCTGAGTTTGCCTTGGCTCACATCTCTGCACTTGATGGTTTATTCATTTCATAGCGGTGCAGGATGCTGCGCCATGAGGATCCTCTCACACTCCATATATCTGCCCAGAACCATTTTTGCCGCACGGCCACTTGAACTGGTTTGCTCTCATTTGGAGTTTGGAGCAACAGCCATTTTCAAAGTTGAGCGAAAACCGCAAATATTCTCCGTTGCTCTCCATGACGACAGATGTTCTGTTCTTCTACGGCGTGATTCCTCTCAGCCCGCAGTTTCTGGTCTTCATTAGCATCAACATCCCACCGTTGGGGCTTTTTTTTGTTTTTGTTTTTCGGGGGAGAATTTGAGTCTTTTAAAAGACTGGGAAAACATTTTTCAAACACATGTCTTTACATCAAAGAGCACCGAAGACTCTGTGTCATTGGGGCTGCCCCCGCCATCTTGGCCACAATGCACCTGAGGAAAAACTCCACTGCGGAGTAACTGTGTCAGTGTCTGGCTCCTGCTAATTAATAAGCCGCGCGCTATCAAAACAAAACAACAGAACGACAAATCTGCTCCCCCCATCAGCCCAGTCAAAACAAACGTCAAAGACTGGCCTTTCCACACCGCCCTGCTTAACCAAAGCCAGATGTCTCCTGGAAAAAAAAAACTCCCCTTTTTTCCTCACTACGCACCAACTCCCCCCCCCACATTCCCTTTCCTGTCTGAGATTGTGTAGCAGTCATGATTTGGCTGCCTTCTCCCAACTCTCTCTCTCTCTGTCTTCAGATTTCTCTCCCTTTCTGTCTCTGTAGAGACGCCGTCTTGTCAGGCGGGTGTGGGCCCTCAAGTCGCCCTGTGTACACTCGCAGCCCCTCAAGGTAAAAAATGAGACCCACATGTTGGCTGCAGCCAAAAAAGTGCCGCTCGCAGAATCGCGACGGGCCTGCCAGATTGATCCGATGGCAGTTCTGAAAGCCACGCCGCGGCCTGTCTGTCTGAGTAAGAGTTTTAAACGACTCTCTGTTTACTTTAGCACGAGCCGTGTCCCTTTGGTTACAGCCCTTTGAAGCCAACACTCCCATAGCTGTTGACACACCGTTCTCAGCGTCGGAGCCGGTGCCAAGCGGTGCTGAATGCTAATTTACTTTTCCACCTCATCACCGAGAGAAAACACCCCCGTCCCGAAGATGCTGTGCAGGCAGCCCTTTTTTCCTCTGTTAACTGCTCTTTGGGGGTAAATCTCCAGGGCCCCTCTTCCAAGTGCCACCACATTCAACCGGCTATCTCTCTCAACCTCTTTAATCTGAGAAGCAAATAGCCCTGATGTTGTTCTAAGGGCTCAGGCACAACTCTGGGCTGCTCAGTGGGTCCTTGGAGACTAGCAACAGCAGCACAGGTTGGTGTGTTTGAAGCGTGCCTTTTGATTGGCAGCAGTTCTCCGGCTCTTTACCCCCTTTATGCTTCTGCCCCACATTATGTTGTAAAGCGTTGTGGAATTGCCTCTGATTTCTTCTCTGGATCTGGTTGGATCAAGTTAGGGTTTATTTACAGGGCAATATTAAAATCAGGCGCAACGGGGGAAACCTAAATGTGCAACAGAGCAACCGGCTATATGAAGGCAAATTCCCCCTGAGAATTTGGATTTGGAGGGTTCTAAGCAGAGGTCCTCAGTCCTCAGTAGGTTGAAGCTAATTTAAAGGTCCAGTCTGTAAAATATGACCAATCTATGGCCAGAAATCTAACACACATGAAGATGTTTTTAATGGTGTGTGACAATTTTAGCGCAACTGCTTTAAGAGTTTAGATTATGATCTTGACTTGATTTATCCTCCAGTTATTTATGCTAACCATTAAACTGAATGTTGAGGACATTAAACCACCAGTACTGGGTTTGAAAAAGGAAGCAGTGCTGATGGGGGCTGCTAGAGATAAAAGCAGTTTGACTTGAGTCTGTATGTTGTCACATTTTGAAGAAACCTCCCATTTTTTAAAGAGAGATTATTGATGAGTGCTGGAATTCTGCTATTGACGATTACATTACTGCAATATTGTCAATAATCCCTGCTGGTGTGAGGCTGAGTGGGATTCAGGCGATGCGGGGAGGGGCCGCAGATTCTTGGAGGGGACACTTGTGGGAAGGAAAAGGGTCTCATTGCGAGAGATCAGCTTGTGTAAACATTCAGGTTAATGAAGCTCACCGGGCCTAATCCCCCAGCCCCCTTTCTCACTCTCTGTTGCTCCAGCCTCAAAACCCTTCACCCATCTGCGGGACCTCAACCCCCCCGCCCTCCCCTTTTCCTTCATAATCCCTTGCTGGAGCGGGCACTGTCAATCAAAAAGGCCCCAGGGGTATGAAGGCAGGATGAGACGTGTACGTGCACGTAACACGAGTGTCGCTCTTTGTAGGTGCTTGTGTCTGCATACATGCAGCATTCACATGGGTTAAAATGGGGCACGGATGCGTTCGCAGACCACGCACGAGAGGGTCCAGGGTGCTTCAAGGTGGGAGTCGGCAGGGGGATTTCCAGCGAAGGGGGACGACTGCTTCAAACCATATGAGCAGAGAAGGTGGAAGCTCTGGGTCTAGACCTGGACTTGGAGGTAATCAGCAACACATGAACCATATACTGGTGGGGGGGTGAAGGAGCAAAGAGGGGGAGGATGGAAAGGTTTCCTGTCTGAGCTCTGCAAATGTTGACATCACACATTCTGGTCAGGCTATCATAAAAAACATACAATGTTGGACATTTTGGTTTTACACGAAGATCCTATTGAACTGCACATCTATTCTAGCTGAGCAAAACAAGATTAAGGGTGGAAAACATCTTCCCGCCAAAATCTTTCCCTGTTTATTGCTTATCTTCCTTCATCACCTGCTGACTGGCACTGTGGCACTGGGATTTTTCTTTGGGAGAGCTCACATCTATTTGAATATTGTTCAAAAACAACAATACCGAGCTAAAGCTGAGGTTTTCCCTCACCAATAACTTGCCATACGTACAGAACATGAAGGAGAACCTGAAAGCTGCACCAGACGGGAGTTGTGAAGGCACAACGCCTGTCAGATGGAAGTTGTACTTCAGCCCTGGAAGAACAACACCAAAGCCATCGGAACTCATATCAGCCACAGCAAACGTGATCAGAGTGGATTTAAATTTCACCTGATGGCAAAATTCATCAATTATAGTTCCGTTTAACGTTTTGCAGACCGCCACATTCGGGAACACGCAGCAGTGATCTGACGCAGTTCAATAACAGAGGCGATGTTGTGTTGAAAATATAGCCTGAAAAAGCGAGTCTTTCCCCTCACAATAGCCTTTGCCCCGCGGACCCGTCAACGGCGTTAACACAGCGACACCTTCTCCCCCACACTCCCTTCTGAGTGGTTACAAACCAGCTGGAAAGTGGACACTGCATCATTTAACAGACACCTGAGAACATGCCTGTGTTGCCGTGTGGGTTGCTACAGCCTGTGTTTGGGTAAATTCTGTTTTTACTCCACTTTCAGCCAACTCCCTGTACTGTCTCCACAACAATGCAGCACAGCCTGAAGACAGAGGACCTGGACGGACTGGTGGCCTATTTAGGGTGTTTTCCTGCTTTTTACAAGGATAGAACATTCTCATTCAAAAATATTGGTCGTTCGCTGAAAATGAGTATTGGATGGATGTGTCGAGCCTAAAATCACCAAAAAACAAGCCCTTTGCTAGAATCTAATTTAATTATAGTGTTTTAAACTGGGATCTGGGTTTATATAGTTCAATAAATGGAACATTTTAACATTTTATTGAGGTGGATTTATAAACGCATGTCTCAAGTAGGCGGCGGCGTGGAACGCAGGCGGAGAGCTTTCAACAGAGCATTGCTGCTGTTTTTCGGTGCTGTCTCATGATTGCAGCGGCGATATTCTCTCTGATTTACTCCCGTTCCAGAGGTTCCATAAATCAGTGAAGAGGTGCATCCGAGCTTGACCACATGCGGCTCGTGCTACGCTGAACGGCATGAAAAACACACAAACAGGCCTAAATGTCAAATCAAACACAGCTGAATGTCAACATATTTCATCTGCACTGAAACGAGTGATACTGTAATTGCAAGTGTGTGGGGGGAATAGGATGATTCCCTGTAAAGCTATAAAATCCATTAAGGCCGAGGTGTCCAAGATGTTCTGTCAAATGGCTCATCCCTAAAACCAGATGGCTGCCTGGGGGAGGGAGCGACTGAGGATGGAGAACGTCACAGAAAGGAAGCAGGGGATGAAGAACCGGGTGGTTTTGGGATTCCCCTGCTGTTCCGCGTCGAGCCGAGGACGCCTCGTGCGCAAAAACCACGGACATGCAAATAAACCCACGCGTAAACGCTGAAGCACTGAGTCGAGCCTACGGGTCCGACTGCTGGCTCGGGAGCAACGTGAACATGGCGAGGGCCACGCCCGCCTACGCCACCACGGAGGGAGGCCGCTGCTTCCTGCCACAGAACTTTACGTGTAGCACCAGAGGCTTTTCCAACACTTCCCCTTTCTATTCTTCGGTGGTTTCGGAGCTGATGCGGAGGAGACAGGGGCCACTCGCTTGACTAAATTATCTCATCAGGGTCCTTTTATTAGAAACTCGGCGGGCTTATTGTTTTTATTATTAACGGCCAGTGTTTTCTTCCTCTGGATACCAGGCTTCAGCGCACACAGCTGTTTCTCTTCAGCTCCACTGTTTTCTTTACTTAAGAGGTGCTTTTGCAAAATGCCGATCAGATATTACACACACACACACACACACACACACACACGCCAATGTTTCTATTTTCTCCCTTTTCCTCTTCCCGTGATAGGATTAGGTCAAATGCAGCAGAACATCCGTGTCTTCAGGCTGGAGTGACAGACTAGTCAAATTATGCTGAATACAATGAGCCGGATCATCAATCAAAAAAAAGAGATGATAAATCCTGGTTTGCCTGGTTTGTTTGTTCGACTGAGGCTAATAAAGTATATTTGCAAAAGTGTTGTTTTTAGCGATAAATCAGTGGCCACAAGTGAAACCAGTGAATTAGAGGTCCTGAAACAAAGCCAGTGGGGCTACGTCACACCCCCGCATCTTTTAGGGGAGGAGAGGTCATGAAATGAACAATGAGCCATCAGGCTGCTTGCTAATAGACGCACGATCAATAGCGCGGCTCACATTTCAATGCTACATCACAAAGTGTAGCAGCAGCTGTTTGGAGCTGGCGACGCTCACAAAGAGCATCGAGACAATCTTCCTTGAACTTTCACATATGGACACTTTGTTGTTCCATCTGACGGCTCCACGCATCCATGGTTAATTTTTGGGTGACAGTGCGGACACGGAATGCTGCATCATCATTTATGTGCTGCCCCCAAAAAACTACTTGAATGTCCAGTTTGTTTGTTGTGCCCTTTTGACAAACCTGGAATAAACAAATACACTCTGAAATAACGAATCCTATAAATTTAAGTGAAGCTCTTCCATCTGTGGAATCAATATCATTCAGACAGAGCGAGGAGCGAGGGTACATCTGGTAATCAGATGGTAGAATTCCAATTCAAACACCCCTGGTCAGGCAACGATAAAAGCTCAAACGTTCTGTTTTTTTCGCCGATCAACATCGGCTTCAATCCCTCTCCAGAAACAGTTTGATGGGTAAAGCGACTTTGATACATAATAGAAAGCTTTCCATTCTCCACCTCTTCGCTGCTGTCGTAATTCAGTTTCTGTCATTCCCCCTCACCGCATCATTTGCCTTCTCCATCAGTGGGGTTTATTTTCTTTTCGAGGATAGAGTTACCACAGTTATTCCATTTGTTCCTCTGCTACCTAACGGGAAGAACAAATGCCTCTTATGCTTTAGTTCCTCCAAGGAATGCTTCAGTTCATTCTTACGGAGAATCCAACCAGATTTTATCCGATCTTAACCGGGACGGAGTTCTTTCGGATTTTTTTTTTCCACGAGAGCTGAAATTCCGAACACCTTCAGAGGAATACGATAAAGACATCCAGGGACGTCTCTCGCAAACTGAAACCGGACCGCGGAGCTGCTCCAGAAGCAGAAAACACGATTTGAACGGACAAGCAGCCGTCGGGTTTTATAGATCCCAAAAGTCAAATTAACTCAACCGCCGGCCAGAAACGGGCTCGTACACTCAGATGCTTCGTCATCTTGTCGTCCCTGAGTTAAAACGGTTTCAACCTGCAGCTGAAGAAATTAGCTCGTTTTGTCGTGGCGGCAAAAGCAACAATGGCCAGCATATTTCACCGTTCAGTAGAACCCCTCCTCCTGCAGCACACCTCACATATTTGTCATGGAGGTATCGTTATGGCAACACACGCTCCCCTCTGTGCACAAAGTTCGTGCTACCTCATACCGCAAATCGTTACCCATTTTCATGTGTTTCTGACAAAATGTTTTGGACTTCAGGCCCGCAGCAACAACCCCATTTCAACTTTTTAAAGTTGACCAATCACACAGTCGTTCTCGGATAAGAATAAGAAGTAGTCGAGGAAAAACTTCAAGGATCCCAATATGATGTCAGATCCACTCCCCCAGACATGATCAAAGTTGGTGAAAAGGCAAAGGCTTCAGCTGGCCTATAGAGAACATGAAGCATCCCCAGCGTCCTCCACCAACAGGTCTAACGGCTGATGCGCGTATTGAATTGATGCTAGATTTGTTAAAACCATTGGGGGGGTCTTAATGGACAGACGCATCCATCAGCTGACGTCCCAGGACGCTTGCTTTACCCTCCAGCCGATGAAGCCAATTACCTTGATATAAAGATGGGCGCGTTTTAAGTGTGGCTTTACTTGTCAGATAATGAAAACAGGAGCCGCTTTGCTCCCGATCATTAAAAGTTAATTATCGATGGAATCTTCGGGTTATTAATAATGGATACCTTCCATCTGTGTGTAAGTTTGAATATGTCCGTTCTTCATCTGTGCGTCCATGAGCCACCAGGCTGGTCTGAATCTGACTGCAGTTGAGTTATTAAAGCCAACCTTGTGTCCTGCAGCAGGCAGGCAGAGTAATAACAGGGTTACGCAGTAAGTCAAACAGTCTTGTTCTAATTAGTGTGGTTGCGAGCAGCCTTCCAGCTCCTGTCGACTGCTTACAGACACGGCTATAAACACTCGGGTGCTCTGTGTACTCGCAGCGGACGGACATGGAAACAATACAGAGAAGAGAAGGACGATCGAGGGGAGCGAGGTTGCTGAAATAGATGGGGAAATCAGGCCAAAAACTAGAAGTGTTGGAAAATGAACTAACTGGCATTGTGGTTAGTCACTCGTGCTTTTTTTGTGGGATATTTTATTGTAGTTATTTTAGTTTCAAATTTTTAGGAATTAATTGACCAGAAAAATGTGCACATATTTAAACTTACAGTGGGTCTCAGTGATGACCTTGGGCTGATGTGTCTCAGCTTAACCTGTTGTTTCTCACTGACTAGTGAAAATTAGACAAAGTTAAGTGGTGAATTAAATGAAGCTTCAACAGATCAACAGAATATCAAACTTCCCTCGGACCAGATTTGGTTTCTGTCCTTGTGGGGCAAATTGATTTTGGTGCATTACAAAATCTGGAGCATCTCATGAAATAATGATGTCACCAGGTGAATATAAGATAATAAACATAATAAATATGTTGTTTTTTTATGAGAGCTTTTTATTGGCAGTTCTTTAAGGTAGAATTCAAAGTGCTCCTGTGTACTTTACTCAGTCACAGGTAACACAGGTAACCTTATAGCTCAGCTTTAACTCCGTTTTCTTCGCTCTCACATCCACCCGTGGGAGGAGTTTTCACACACTTTTCAGTGTCAGAGCAGTGTGCGAGAAGGTGAGGTCTTTCAAAATCCAGCGCCTGCAGCCACCAAGCAGAGCAAAAAGGAAATGAACACATCACTCTTTTTTTCCACACCTTTACCTTTTACCCTAACACATCCAGCCCTCCCTCTTTCTGTCCCGCTCATTCTCCCCAGGCATCAAACTGATAATCTATAACATCACCTGTGACCTCCCCTCCCTTCTGTTTTCTCTACAGAGCGGTGAAAGGAGGGTGGGGGACAAAGGTGGCCAGAGGGGGTTTCAATCCTGATCACCTGAATCTGGCAACTCTGGGAGTCAAACATGTAGGGCGTCTTCTCATCATGTTTTTGCCCTGCAACACTTCCGTGTGGTTTTTTTTCTTCTTCTTCTGAGCATGAGAAGGTGTCCCAGGTCCGAAGACTGTTGGACTCTTCAGTGGACTCTTTGAGAGGCTGCCTGTAAACGCTCACCATAGCTCGTGCGCTGAATTAATCTGCAAGCCACTACAAGCCACAAAATACCACAGCTTTTTTGGGTTTTTTATGTTTAACCCCCCCACCCTATGATGCATCATTAATAGTCCGCTCTGTGATCGGATTGCAGTGACACAACCATCGGCTTGAATCTGGGGAAATCGATCCACTATCACGTTGTGATACTTAGTGGAGGACTTTCCTTTGTCGACATCTTTGGGCAAAACGGTTTTTTTTTTTTGTGCAGGGAATAAAATCTTGACTAATGCAGCAATCAAGGGTTTCCCCCCATCCTTTATCTTCCTGATCTGATATCATCTTCCACAGTATTGATTCGTCATGGATAATTGCTGGGCCTTTGTGTTGGCTACGGATGGGTGAGAGGAAAGGTCAAGGGGTCAAGGCAGGTCAGCATTTTGGAGTTTCATTTGGATTCATATGCACATTCAAAGCAGATGGGGGGGCACACCAATTTGTCCTGCGTGGTCACGATAATCAATCTAAAACCATTGATCCTGATAGGATTTGAAGTCATCAGTGGGGGGAAACAACTATCCATTCGACCCTGACTGTGAGAAAGGGAACTTTCTCTTGACTTATGGTCCGTTTTAATAATCACTCAGAGGCACGTCAGATAACATCAGTCAGCTAATGATGTTGTTAATTCCCCTCATTCTTGTTTTCATTAATGTGTTCCTCCTTGGTCATGTGACACACATTCTCCTTCAGCGCAAACATTACGAGGTGCACAGGAGTCCAGAAAGGAGTCCAGAAATGAGGCATATGGTTCTATTTGATCTCACACTGACTCGTCACAAGCAAATATTTACCGAAACCTCACAATGAATTTTAATTTACAGAGATAGTCTTGAGAAAAGGGAGTCACACTGGTGAGACGTGTCCATCGTACTCCTGTAATCCCACATGTCAAACACATGTGTGGAGATATCCCGCTGAAAGGAAAATATTATTTATGAAGGGGGTGGCCGCTGAACTAAAGATCTCAGTAAAAGAAGCGTAATAAATACCTGAGCAAATGCAGCACATGCATGTGGATTGTGGTCAAATGTGTTCAATGTAGCTAAAAGAATTTATTTATAATCCAAAATAATTCATATCTCCAGAAGTACTTTCGACATAGCGTGGATTAGAACTTTGATCTACTGCATTACCACACTGTCCATCAATCTAAAAATGACCTACAAATTACTGAATCCTTGGTAAATACTAAATATATATACATTTAAGAATATATTTAGTTAAATCCTTAATGACTGATGTATCTATCAATGGAAATGGCTGTTTTCTACAGCATTGTTGACATAGTTTAGTTATGTCACCCAGAGCTCCACTGGGTGACAGAAGAAAGTGCAGGATTTTGATGTTTCATGCATGATTCTTGCTTGTTTCATTTCCGGTGTGGTAATGGGTTCTAGAGTATATGTTGAGATGAAATAATTAGTGCATTTGCTTGTATTCTATGAAAATACACTTTATTTATTCACCCATGTGATCATTCCAGCCAGTGTGGTGTGGTTGTGAAATTACTAGATCAACTAATTTGTGTACACTTTGAAAAGAAACAACTTAATATGTTTGTCACAGTAGCAGCTCGTAAATTAGCATGGAACACGGGCCTGGAAGCGGTCACATTCATCAGTTGGATCCAATAATTTGATCATGCGGGGAAAAGAGATGAAAGATTTCCTGTCAAATGGGAAATTTGTGTAAATGGAGAAATTCCTTCCACATGGAGAAACACAACCTCGACCCTCCTGAAACTACAGTTGCAACAGCTTAGCAGGTTGTGGCGAGCGAAAGTGCACCCGGCAACAAACGATCCAGGTCTACAGACAGAGGCGGACGTTCAGTATGTGCAGCTACTGACAAACACAAAAGAGGTGATAAAGTGACGTCACACTGGGCCCAACCAGAACGAGAGTGGAGGCAGTTGACCTTTTTCCAGCGCTGACACAGCTCTGTGGTCTGGCTTTGTGAATCCACAGCTGAGTAGATTCGTTGGAAAAATGGAAAAGAAACTATGATAACATAACACTCAATTTGTCTCAATTAGGAAATTTTGATCATATTTCCCTCTCCCCAGCTGCAGGCGGGAGCTGCTGAATGAGTCGACGCTGGTGGGGGAACTGACAGGGCAAATGTCCCACCATTTGGAAATCATCCCGTTACTGGAAAAGCCGCATGACAATAACTCTTAACTTAGTTCTTAAGTTCTTAACTTAGAATTATTTCATCTAGAAGGTAATGAGATCACAGGATATCGGCATTAATGTCGCAGAAACTGTGACATCCCCCCCGCATTGTCACCAAAACAATAGACCGCGTTGTGAAAGAGTTTCATACCATTCCTGGAGGTAAACAGGCAGCTCAGAAACACTACACTCCCAACACGCCCTGTTTTTGTCTGAGAGACGAGCGCGATGGCGGCCGCCGCGTCGTGGGAATTTGCGAAGCTACGCGTGAATGTGTCCCTCCCGACACCGGGGCTGCGCTGAGGAAGCAGAAGTGTTGAAAGTGTGTTTTTGTGTGTCAGCTCAGGGTGCGGGGTGGATGGAGGGCTTTTGAAAAGCTTTAGGTAATCTCTCAGGAGATCATCCATCATACTAACGCAGGAGACAGACCGAGGGTTTCGCAGTACGTACATACAAGGGTGGTATTATTAATCATCAGGCATGAGAACGAGCCGACAGATTGGAGACAGTTGCTCTTGAGTCTTCCAAGCCAGAAGACTTGATTGCACGAAGAGGATTTTTTTTGGTGACTGGCGGAAGTGGCATCTCAATGACCCGGTGATGATTCACATCAGGAGGAGAAATGTAAGCACTCTCCTGACGCAGTGACAGTTGTCTCAATACGCATGGGAATTTGTACAGAAGGCTCAGATGAATTGCTGCCCCGAGGACGTTCAATTTCCTATATCCGCTCAGACATTCCTTTGAAAGTTTAATGCCGCACTTTTGCCGAGAAAGGTGTCAACACTTTCTCACGGTTCAGCGGTTCTTTCGAGAGCGGCAGGAAGGATGAGGGTGTCTGGCAGTACTGAATAAACAGAGGACGTGAATGGGACTGAAAGACAGCGTAAATACACACTGCAGAGGTGTAGCTGCGAAGCAATCGGAGGCAAACTGAAATAACCCGGAATCTTTGGGGGAGACGCGTCTGCACGCAAATCACCTGCTGCATTTGCTTCTGTCGGTCTTAATGGAGCAAAATGCGATTAGAAAAACACCCACTGGTGATATGTGATACGGGGCATTAAATATGCCAGTCTCATGGACTCTCTGCAGGCATCTGAGGTGTAGCCTCACTGAGATACCCAAACATTCCAGAGCCATCTGCAGCATCAGAGAGAGATTATTAAATACGGGCAGCAGCCTACAGCAGGGCAACGGTCTCGCTTCTCTTAGGGCCTTTTAAGCAATAGAAATGATTCCTTCTGAAAGTCATTTGTGACCGAAAGCGTGCGACCACGATCATGTGAACAGCTGCACCAGACCCCCTGGTAGATGTGCACGAGTCACTCAAGGATGCTGCAGTAAGCTGCCAACTGTTTGACTCAGCTGCACTTCCGGACACCACAAAAACATCGTCATCATCGGGAGAAATTATGATCACTTATTTTGTTGAAAAGTAGAGGATGCCTTATTTATACATGGTTTTCTTTGAAAATGCAACCTTTTTTTCCTAGTGTGCTTCAGGGCCTTTCTCTTTGCCATTGTTTAATTTCATCAAAGGATCGAGTGTTTTTGCATAATTACATGTTATCTGCACACCTGACTTCATGTGTTTGCTGTAATTTTAGTGCTTCTTTTGAGGTTGCGGTTTCTTAAAATAACAGCAAGTTGTACATTTGGTTGTTAAATGCTTCTTCCCGAGTCAATAACGATCTTACCCAGAACACACCACATGATAATTGAATTTCACAATTCTGAGAGCCGCCCACCTGCCCAGTGTTGGGTTCTAACCTGATTCCTCGAGCTATCCAAACATTTGTCTTTTCATAAAGTACATCAGAAAAGCTCCTGGCGGTTGGAGGTTCCTCCCGCTGTGAAACCAGCTCAGTCTGAGTCTTATAGCCCGAAACATCTGTTGTAATTTCTGTCAAATTGAACTTTTATTACCCGGTCATTAAAGCTGTGGCAATGGCAAAACCAGATGGGTTCTTGCTGACCTTACAACTGCTTCTATTTTATGGTGTTGGTGAAAATTGAACCAAAGGAAGCCTTGTGCTTTATAAAATTAAGGCAATCAATCCCACATTCCTGAGACATGGTGGGCAATGAGGTGGGCAGCGAAGGGGGGGCACTTGCTTGTGTGATTCTTTACAACATACATGCGTTTCTTTACAGGAGTAGAGTAAGAATCATATGAACAACTTAAATAAATATGTAAACATGATGTCAATATGTAAATATGATGGCAATAGGTAAGGCTGTACTTTCATTTTGTTTTTATCAAAGTAGCTTTTTGGTGCTAAAAGACGCTGATTTAAGTGGATGATAAATGTAACAAATGCTGCTGTTGCTGGGTATAAAGTCGGCCTTGTTGGTGAAATCAGTAGGCAGTTTTTAACTTCTGCCGTGCATGTGTGTTCACAAAAGGCCTTCTTGCTTCAGTTAGAGGCCACGCTCACTTTTAAGTGCACGCTACCTCCCAGTCTCACTGGTGGGGAGGCCTGCTCTATCACTGGTCCCAGTGGGGGAAGAACAGAAGGATGCAAGAAGTGTTTATTACAGAAAGAAGGAGAGTGTGGAGCCGTTTAAGAAGCGCCGAGGGATAGATTTACCCAAGATCCTTAAACGGTGATTAAATAGGTACATTTTAATATAGATCATTTTCCTGGAGCACAATCAAGGCTGCAGTGTGTCAAAGGTGGAAAGTGGGTGTCAACATTAAAGCACGTCTTTTAATATTTCCAAGAGTATTCACTGAATAAATCCCCGAAGAAGCCCCAAAATCGTTTTCCAACTCCAATCAAAGTGCATTTATATTTTAAAAGGAGGCAGTTTCGCTGCACAGACCCTCTGGACTCCTCGACTTTGTACACCCAGCCACATTGAACGCTACAGCACATGAATCAAGTGTTTCATTCAGCAAAATAAACAGTTTTTGAACATATTCCAAATGGCAGTTACATTTCCCCACAGACCGCAGGGCTTAATTCAACATGATCTTTAGGACACCTTGGGCTTTACATCACAACTGACTCTGAAATCGCTCAGCCAAGCTTTGGCTGACACCGTAGGCTTGGATCACTGTTAGTGAAGCACCTCCGTGCTTGACTGGTCATAACTCTGGCCCTCAGCACACAGAAATCCTGCTGGTCTATTTGTCCACAGTGTTCTGGTTTTGTTTTATCCGTCCATAGAGCTGTCTCCTAAAACTCTGCCATCTCATCCAAACTCCCCCTCCACATTCTAGTCAGCTGTGATCTTCCTGGTGGTCATGGGTGGAGTGCATCTTGGAGTCCAGCCATTAAAGTCCATTTATTCACTGCACATCTTATAGTTGGCATGGAAGCACTTTTGCAACATCTCTTGGAATGTTCCATTACTTCGGGAAGCTTCTTTGTTGTGATAAAGTGCTCTTTTGTCTTCCCCCATGAGTCCGACCCACCTTGAAACGCTTCAAGGGTGGGTTTAGACAGAGGATTCGATTAGGCCATAAACCCATCAGAAATCTTTGAAAACAACCATCATATGTTTCTGTCATGGATACAAAATGCAATTTTCTGTGCTCATTTTATGTATCATTCAGCTTACAAAGACGTCACCCAAGGCAGACTGCTGCTATTTGAAAACATTTGCAACTTTAATGTGGCATTTGTGGAGGTTTTCTCTGTTGAATGTGACTGTGAAGGTACTGGTGGACAGATGTTTGCAGACAGATGTGGGTAGGGCTGGCCTGATGTATGAATGGATGCAGTTTGGAGGGTCTCTGAAGGCAGTGGTGGTTACAACAGGGCGGCTTCATACTTCCTGTCACATGGCGACAAACTCTGCAAAGTATCCTGTTGCCTTTATTCTCTCTGTATGTTTAGATTCTCTCTGCCCCCATGTTCCGACATCTCTGAGCGTCCTTCATCGTGGAAATAATAAAGCTCACAAAACAATTGTCAGTCAGAGGTCTTACCTCCAGACGTGCGACTGCATCCTCAGAATCAGAAGGGTTGAGGACAGATGAACGTGGCTCCATAAGACCCGCTGAGAGTCCCTGCAAGATGAGCTGGCAAGAAAACAGGCAGTCAAGTGAGGCCACCTGAGGAAGACAATGGAGGCTTTTCTTCCTCCACCCTGCATTCCAGTGAGAGACAGCCTGACTACATCAGAGCGCTCCCAAAGCCGTTGTGTGGTAGCATGTCACTTTTGGGGGGGTGATGTAGCTGCACAGATAAAATCAGTGAGAAAAGAGTGGCACGCGGTCAGAGCAAGACTTGGTTTTACCTAAACACAAACCAACAAGTTCTTGTTTGTCCTGCAAATATGAGGAACTACATTACATATTTATCTTTAGCTTTATTGAAGTTACACACTTTACATTGATTCTTGTTGAGCTAAAATGAAGGGATATACAGTGATATTTTTAAATATTAAAAAAAATTCAATGTGGCAACAAAGGAGAGCAGTGCATTGTGGGAAAATGTCAGTTACAAGCTGATCAGGAAAGGTAGGTTTCAGATGCTATAAATAAAATATCCTCGCAGTAAAAACAAATGCTGATGTCCTCAAAATGGGTGAGTTAACCGCACTTAGCATCGCGTTCAGGAAGTTTGAAGGTGGAATCGTCACACCTCATTAGGCCTATCGGTTTCTCCACTGATAGCATCTTCAGTCGACCAGGATGCACTGCTGTTTTTTGACTGACGGCTCTAAATCATTTTCTTAGCTGGAAAATATTCTCTCTTCCGTATTGCTGTTGGACGGCTGCCACGTGGCGCAGGGCAGCAGGTTGAGGCACATTCATCAGAAAATGAAGAAAAGCCATTCAGGCAACGTCGAAAATTACAACTGCGGCAGCTGAGGCTACGCAGAAGCAACTGGATCTCATTCATAGGCATTCATTTTAAAACATGAAGGTGGGAAACTTTGTTATTACAGCTCAATATACCTGCTTAAGCAGGCAGACAGACAGGCAGGCAGGCAGGCAGGCAGGCAGCAGGCAGGCAGGCAGGCAGGCAGGCAGACAGACAGACAGACAGACAGACAGACAGACAGACAGACAGACAGACAGACAGACAGACAGACAGACAGACAGACAGATAGATAGATAGATAGATGAGGAGCCCTGCAGATCGAGCACATAAAGTAATGCGACTCTCTTCCAGGTGCCCTCAAACGTCCCTCTGAGCGGTAAAGTCGAGCGAGGGCATCCTGTCACCGTCGCTCTGGAGAACCTGTTTCCTCCCCAGTCAAACTGGAGGGTCAGACAGACTCTTCCTCGTGTTACAGAATACACACGGAGACAATGGAGCACATGTTTGGGGCAGAAAAAAAACACAGAAATACACACATCTTCGCTTCGTATTGAACAAACAGGCAGAGGATGAGGCACCTGCGCCATGACTCATCCATTTCAGGGGAACTGACGGCGGCTGTTGCGCAGCAGTGTCAGTTAAACTTTCGTTGCCCTTTGACTTGTTTTGTCTTTGACATGTCTGTCTGTCACAAACGAGGTTGAGAACAGGTGAGGACTCAGGGAGGATTTTCTTTTAAGAAATGCTTTGATGCTTGCAGTTTCTCCAGGAAACAGAGCCCAGAACTTTAGACTTTTAGCCTCTAGACCGACTTTATGAGGGTGGGTTTCATTAGGTGTGATTGCATACAGGGATTACCATCAGAAACTGGGATTGATTTTAGTGAAACAGTTACCAGCTCACTTCCCTTTTGAGTGCTCTATTTTGGTGTGGTGATCAATAACCAACAGTGGGAAGCACATTTGTTCTTTCATTGGGAGAAAATGTCATTACATCTACTTGAAGAATGGATTTCTATTTAAGATGTCACACACACACACACACACACACACACACACACACACACACACTCACATGTACAATATAGTCTATGGTCCTCCAGCAGCAGCAGTGACACAACCTGATTGGATGAGAGACACCTTCTCTGTAAATCAGCCGATAAATTTTCCTAAGTAGTAAGAAAAAATAGCAAAATATTAGGAAAACACCCTACAATTCTAATCACTGTGTTACTTTGGTGTGTTGTACAGTTGTACACTATTTTCACTATTTTAAGATCCATCATTTTTCAGCAGACAACTTTTAATTGCTACCAGAATGATCCAGAAAAGGAAAAAGAAGAAAACACTCTATAAATATAGCACATTTTGTCTCTTTGAAGCGAGACCTCAGAGCTCTTGGCTGACAACGTCGATGCTGAATCACATTTTTGGGAGAATCTCTCGGGTGTTCAAACCCGCTGCTATGACTCTTCCTGCTCTTCCACCTCTGGGAGAGAGTTGTGACTCTTGTAAGAGGATTTTATAGCTGAGTGAACCAGAGCAAATTCAGCTGCTCAGTTCTTCAGCAGTTGTCACATAAACCCTGAAGGGACCATGAGCCAGATTTTAAAATCATCCTCAGCCACCTTAGGAGCACTTTTGTCCCTTAGCAAGATTGATCTGAGTTGAACTTGGACAAAGTCTGAATTCAATGTTAAGAATTCACTGTTTTCCCCTCTGAGGAGAAATGCAAAAAACTGGTACCGAATCGAATGTTATCTAAGCAGCTGACGCCTCTCCTGATCTTTTCTTATATAAGTACCACACTACATTTCCAACGCTCTGACCCAGATTCCATAAATTTCATTTAGTGCGTGGTCATGAAAGGACAGCCGTTTGCATATTTGCCCAGTGAGAAAGAGTCCAGAAGGTGTTTGGAAAAACTTAAAAGTCACAGCAAAGTGTTCTGTCATCCACAAACCGACAAACTCAGTTCTGAAATGTCATTTCTTTCCACAGGATTCAGCACTTTTTTTCCCCCACAGAAAATGAGTAAACCAGATCACCACAATGCCTTTTGTGTGTCATAGCTGCAGGTTAGCTGCCCCGAGGAAGTGACCTGAGACCCAAAAGCAGCACATAATGCGTTGGACCAAAGGGACGTGACATCCAAGAGGCTCTGGGAAAGACGCTCTGTCAATCCTTCAGCGCAGAGAGAATATTATAATCTCATAATGGAAAGCGACTTAGATCATAACCGGATTTATGGTTGCTCGGAAAGTGGATTTGGGTCAGATGTTTGCAGTGAGGCAGCCAAAAGATGACCCACGATGATGGCTAGGGAAGCCAAATATCCACTCACAGCACATGTGCTCTCCGGCCTGTTGACAGTTTTCAGTACTTTGCAAATCATATAAAAGACCCAAAAAGTATCCCCAGCCATTATTATGCAATTCAACAGCGAGTATTTCACAGCTTTTTGTCAGAATAACATAAAACCTGTCTATTATTTGCTCTCAAATAGGGTTCGTACAAAAACTGGTTTGTCGGAAACCTGACAAATATAATTTTTTTTTAATTATTAGGTAAATATTTTTTTATGACAAAAGATTTTTTCTTTGTTAAATTTGCATATCACCGTTTATTTAGGCCTATTGCCTGAATCTCTCACTGAAAATATTTAGCACATGCTGAGTTGGGATACAAAACATCCTATATGAAGTCCATCCAAACGGTCTCCCTGGATACAACAAACGCGGCCCTGGACGCATCCAGGCTCGGCCACAGCGAAAGATAAACCCTTGATAAAACTGTCAATAGCCTGGAGTTGTTTACCCCAGCCTGGAAACCCTGCTATCTGGAGCGCATACAGAGAGCGCGCCGCTTCATTGAGCCGGGCTGAATGGTTCGGGAGTCTCTGCGTAAACACGCACGAAGAGCAGCTCTTGACCAAATAAAGATTCAAAGGAGGAGATAAGTAGCTGAGGAGTGAAGCAGCAGCTCTGCTGAGAATGGCTGAGATAAGGTGCGCGCAGGCACGCACGCACGCACGCACCCAACCAAGGCTGCGAGCAGTGTGTGGAGAGGAAGAGGAGGGGGGGAGGAGGAGGAACCAGAACTCTTCGTCCATTTACTTAACATCACTTCCCCACCGCCGTCAAAGCAAACAGGCTCCTGAAGCTGCGGGGGGAACAGACGCGAGATCGATGAGAGTGACCGAGCCTTTGCAGAACTCTGTCAGCTGTGCGCGTCCGGCCACTTTGCGCTTGTCTCTTGCGCTCGTCCTCCTCCTGCGAGTCACCGGGAGCGCTGACTCTGTGGCGGATTTCCAGGGACATTTTAGGAAAAGTCCGCGGTGTCTTGATGGGGAGACAGCGGCTCTGAGCGCTGCTCGGATTCTTTCTCTTCGCTCCGAATGATGGTAAGTGGAAAATAGCAGTTTCCAAGTTTGACCTCGTTTCATTAACATCGGTCACGTGTCTGCGACACTTGCGGTTAAAAGTAGCCGACGATGCTTTCAAATGCGCGTTAAAGTAAATCCTTTAAAAGTGTGGTTATCTTATAAAGGTTTTAAATTCTAAACGTGCACGAACAATCAATACCGTTGTGAAACTGCCTGTCAAATAATTACAGAATTTTTCCCGAATGTAAATTATTTAAAAAGCTTTAGTTGTGCAGGCCGACGCGGAATAATTGGGATGATAGTATTTCAGTCATGCCGAAAAATGAAACGGAGAAAAAAAGACTTTACCATTATTATTTTAAATTTATTTAAATGAACACGGATTGGAGGCTATTGTTGCAAAAAAAAAAAAAAAAAACATTATTTTTTTTAACAAAACGCTAAAATCCGGTCAGTTCCGACCACCATGTGTATCCAGAGCACATTCGAGATTATTAAAAGTAACAAAACCTACTTCATCGACAATAAAACAATTATTTATTTTCCTGCTGAGAAATTTAAAGTGAGTGGGGGAAGCGGAGGCCTGTTATTGAGCACCTCTTGCTGCTTGTTGAAATAATACAAGACTTAAAAATCCCTCAGAAGATTAAACCCATCACTGACACCCGCCATCAGCACCACCTCCATTTACTAAATCAGGGAAGCTTTGGAAGCATTTCTCAATGGCCAGTATTCATATTTTTTGACGATCCTTTCTTGATTCCAGAATAAAATTGTTTTGCCAAATTTGGAAGTCACAGGTGAAGACATTAATGATTTCCTTTGTTTTTGGTTTGTTGATGCTTGTTTTTTTGTGAAATGGATGTCTGGAAAGCAAAATATGTTAAAATTTGAAAGTTTGGTCGATGGAAGTTTTTGATTTGAAATGTGTAGATAAGCACAGAAACACTGGAGAAATCTACAATTTCATTGTAAAATTGAAATACAGCATAACTGTTGGAGGTCATTGAACGCATCGGTATACCTACATGTCATGTTCATGACGGCGTAAAAGCAGATATATGAAGATCTGGGCAAGACCAAAACTAAGAATTGCCAAGATCGACAAAGATTCCATCAAGTCTAAGCGGAATATAAATCTTCTGCCACCTCTCAAAAGCTTTTTGTTTTAGTTTTTTTTAATATAATAAACGGATGTCTTCTTGTCTCTATAAAATAAATGGACGAAATTCAAAGATGCCGGATCAGATTTCATATTTCCACATCCAGGATCTGCTCTCTGAGACAGTGGGCACTGGCTCGTGTGCATTTGATTTACAGCACTTCTTTTCTTCTCGTAATAATATTTGTGGACTCTCTCCTCTCCGTGGCACTCTCTCCCTGCCCCTCAGCCGTTTTTCTGTTGCTGGCTCCAATAAATCGTGAATAAGCACAGCAGCTCAGAAAGTCCTGAGCTGTGGAGTATCCCCCATCCTGCAGGGCCCGGAGCCCCCCTTAAGAAAACACAAATTAATTCCAAAAGCCTCTGTAGCCAAACGTTCGCGGAATGATAAATATTTTCATAGGAAGCTCCGCTCTTCCTGACTTTATCTGCAGCCATTCCATTATATTTCTTTTTGGTGAAGTCTTTTAGCTTCTGTGGGCCCTTGTCCTCCCTCTCTCTCTTTGGGAGACATTCAGCCTTGCTGACCCTCGCTGAGGTTGAATCAGACCTCTGTGAGCCTTCGCTGCTATTCTCTCTCCATGACAGCGCCGCGTCGCCCTCGTTGCCCTTGTTGCACCGCGTTATTTTGCATAGAAGTTTGCACAAAGTGCATCTGTCTGCAGCCGTAATCTCCCCGTCTGACATGCATTGACTGTATTCCAACATTGTCGTGCTTGTTGGATTAGTCGGACCCACAGAGAAGCTCCATGTCAACTCACCAACAAAACAAAGATCTCCCTGATTTAAATGGCTTCCACTTACCAGCCGTCACTGCTTTCCCCCTGCAAATCAAACAGTGTTGATAAGGGTTTGTGTGATATAAATACAGTGAGTGAAAACAATGCTGATAAGTCAAATGTGCAGTATGAGATGTGGGGCCATTTATCAGTTCGGTTTCAGAAAGTGCTGCCTGTAAATAAGAACAAAACGGTCATCTGGAAGACCTCCTGTATATGCAAAACACTGAACCAACAGCAGAAGGTGGCAGCTGCTGTAGGGAGACAGTTCCATGAAAATAAAGTATTTGTCATTGTTGACAGTAGAAAGAAAGTCTTTTCTAATCCTCGGCATATTCAGTTGGTGTCAGTAACTCATGTGTGTGTGTGTGCGTGTGAGTGTGTGTGTGTGTGTGTGTGAGAGAGAGAGAGAGAGAGAGAAAGAGTGTTTGTGTCTGTCAGTAGACAACAGCTGTCTCTCTCTGGCTCATCTCTGGAATCGTGAAGCCACACACATTGCAGTCCTGCAGCACTGACTATATTTCTTTTCTTTTAATGCTCAATAATGACACTCCGGGTGTTTTCCATTGAAAAGGACACCTGATAATGTTCCGTCCTTCCCTGTGGGAGTATTTTCCTCTCCGATTTTGTTTCGCCTGATATTATTTTGTAGCTGTTTTCCATCGAGTGCCTTAATTTCTTTTACACATTTTTATTTTAATCCACGTTTTCAACTGTCCGTGAAGGAATCAAATCTTTTATTAACACGCTCAGGCACTTGTGCGTTAAATCTATCAGTAAAAGATGTAATTTGAACTCATCATGTCTGCACTGACTGTGATTCAGCCACTAGAAGGTACATTCTGGCCAGCTGTTGGTAACTATTAATGCTGTTGGGTGAGGGGTACACATTTTTGTTATAATGAGTAATAAAGCAGTCTGTGTGTGTGTGTGTGTGTGTGTGTGTGTGGTGTGTGTGTGTGTGTGTGTGTGTGTGTGTGTGTGTGTGTGTGTGTGTGTGCGTGCGTGTGTGCGTGCGTGTGTGTGTGTGTACTTGTACTTGTACTTGCTACATAATGAGTTCCAAAATATCCATTCTTCTAGCAAAGTGGGGACATTTTTGGGAAGTAGGGCAATTTTGGTGGGGGGAGGGGGAGTGGGGGGGTGAGGTTAGACATGGCTTTAAGGTTGAGGTTAGAATTGGGTTTAGGTTGGGGTTCGGGTTAGGTGGGATGGTTAGGGAGGGTATTATGTCTATGGAAGTCCCCACAATAATAGAAATACAAATGTGAGTGTGTGTGTGTGTGTGCGCGCGTGTGTGTGTAGTGTGTAGTGTATGGCCATCCTCCCCTCACTGGACCAGATGTTTTTTTACCTGGGAGCCAGACCACCATCTGACTGGGGTCAGCCCAGTCTTTCAACCCCACACCCACTCCTGATCTGCTGGGAGGTCCACCAGCTGTCCCTCGCTCTGACCCCCGTCCTGGGGCACCGGTTCGGTGAGAGCCAGAGCCTGGGCCTTTTCTGGTAGGTGGTCCGTCTCGGATTCTGGACAGAATTGTCAGGGATATCGTCGGATTGCGTCCGCAGGGATACGCGCATGATTGAGCAGGAACTAAGGGCAGGATTAGCAAGCGTAAGTGACTGAAAATTGAATTTCGGATTAAAAGAATGTGGCGATGAAGGGAAAAAAAATAGTTCTGACATTGTTGATTTGATCACTGAGAGTCCTTCAGTTTCAGAGTCCCATCAGACTTGGCGATAGGTTCAATGCTGCCAAAGAGTAATTCCAAAGTCACGGCCAGTAACATCATTATGCAAACGAAGTGGATTTTGCTAATTGTGCCACTAAAACTGTGTAGTTATTAACTAGTTTCTCAAGCTGCCGTCTTTTCGGCTGGTGAAGTAAATAAACCGAGCCCGTGGGAAACCTGACTGTCAGCTCGCGAAGGCAAAGGTGACAGAAAGTCAGAAGCATCTTACTCGTCTGCTTTGTGTTTTATAGCTTCTCCTCAGATGTCAGAATGGTATGTGGCGTCAACGGAAACGTGACAGGTTACCGTCAGGAGTAGGACATCAAAGCGAGGGAGGGTTCTTCAGGCTCTGTGGACATGTAAACACAAATGTGGTTCTGGGGAGGCAACAGCACAAAGAAGTCATTAGAAAATCATCATAATACGGACAGATTTGGATTTAAAGTTGCGAGGATGGAGGAAAAAAGCTACAAATATTGTTTTTTATAGCAGTTTCAATGTCACCTTCCTATTACGTGTTGAGGGTTATTTTAAGGGATGTAAAGGATTCATATTCTGATTTTGAACTTCAGTCTGCGTCCAGTGTGTTTGAGGAGGGCAGCTGTTGGCAGATGGCACAGATTTTCACTTAAGAGGCAGACATTACCCCCCCTCCCCCCCCCCGGACCCACCTCCCACCCCGCCTTCACCCCCTCAACGCAAATAGTGCGTCCTTGTTTGGGGGCCTTTCAGCGGCGGCGCAGAGAGCAGCAGCGCCTCAACCTCCCCCAACTCTTCCCCCCCTCGGGCACGTTGCCTCACTGAGCATCTCAATTGTGGGCTCCAGGTGGGCTCCCATATGTCGGGGTTAGAGAGCTGCGCGTCACCTTGTGGAGCCGCGGAGGTCAAAACGCGCCATGCGTGTCGTATGGCATCGTAGACAGAGGTGCATATAATAGGAACAGGAAACACTCCCCAGATTGTCTGCATCCATCTTTAGTTACACTTTTTATTCTCTTTTTTGACTAAATAATGCTTAAATCTAATTCCTTTCATCCTTGGAGGTCTTGTGAATCTTACTTAAGCTATGGTTTTTAGTTTCCGATGCTGTTTGCCTGTGTTTGAGTGTCGGGGGGTCATTGGCAGATTTACAGAATGTCTAATAGAGAAAAGATCAGAGGTGCTAGCTAGGCCGGCTTAAGAGAAATACAAGATCGGAGCCGCTTTGACAGAAAAGTCAGAATTTGATACCCGTGAAAGGAGCGGCTTTCTGGCAAAGCCCAGAGACCCAGGTGAAGCTGGTGGGACCGGCCCCGTGGCCCCCGTGGCCCCCCCCCCATGGCCCTCATGGGTTTGTTTTAGCTTCAGTTTCAACCCTCGGCTCTCCACATCACTGCCGATCCGCGCTCATCTTCCCTCCGGTGTCCCGCTGTTCTCATGGCCTCGTGTGCCCTCCTCCCAGGCCTCACCCTGAACCAGGAAGTGCCTTTTCGCTATCGCACGCAGCCCATGCGTGCCCGCGTATCAGGAGGACTCCGAACAGGCGTCGCCTTCGCGTTTGATCCCCGGCAACTGCGAGGAAATGCGAAGGAAAAACAGCATTTTCCCTATTTTCCCTTTGCGCTCTGGGGTCGGAGTCGCGCTCTCAACTTTCACAGACTGTCTGAGGCAAAGGTCAGATTCGGGTCTCTGATGGCTCCCCGACTACGATGATTGCAGAAGTCGGTTTTTCTTTCTAACTTTGGCCCTTTATAGTTCTGAGAAGCTGGTGAGAGAGAATCCATTGATCACTAAATTATTACTCCTTCTTTCACTTTAGGCTGTTTTTTTTTTCCCAAGGGCAACTTTTCCTTTTTCCCCCCTCCTATCCTCATCATGCCCCTATAACTCATGAATGTCATCTGTCTATGTCACTGCACTGTCAGCGGGGTCAAAGGTCAGCCATTAAGTTGCTACTCAGCCAGATTGGAATGGGCCAGAGGCAGAGAGAGAGAAGAGTGCGAGAGAGGGCTGGATCACAATAGATCAGTTTTGACAAGTCACTTTGTAACGTTGCTGAGCCAAGATCACATAATTGCATGTTGCGTGGACACGGAAACATTCTGATTTGAGTATGTTTATGAAAAAATCTTGAAAACCTTCTGCGTTTTCGGGGCTTTCCTGCCACTGGAAATATCACTGATATCAACGCTGACGTTTGTTTCAAAGCGCTGATTGAAGCGGACGCGGCCTTCTCCCATAATGCCATTTGAAAACATGCATTTCCTCCTCGGCACATGGCTGCTTCTGCCAGATTCTTTGCTATCCAACGGACCGAGCCGGGCTGCCAGGTCTTGTATGATCGTTTGAGTTTTTTAAATATAGATGGACAGTGGAGACAGAATTCCACGGAACGCATACCTTCTCCACCCACCTGGATTTTCCTTCCAGGAGAAAACTTTCTTTTCCTGGGCCTAAAAATGTGCACAAGAAACAAACCTCTTCAATATGAGTTCAGGGCATGCGTCTGCTTTACTGGTGCAACTAGAGACTCGTGCACGTGTATGTAATCGCAGGCATGTACAGAAATTCCTCAAATCCGGGCGGAACGGGGCCACGAGCGATCGAGACGCTCAGTGCGTGCAGCTCTGTTGTCACCCTCTGTGCAGGACACGTTCTGGTGTGAGATCTTATCGCCATGACATCGGACCACTTTAGTTCCTCCCTCCCAGGTTCCAGACGCTGTGATCGCCGTTTGTCGAGCAGCAGAGCGAGTCAGCAGCCTGCAAAACAATGTCAACTCACAGGCTCCTGTCACTCATCATCTAACTGTCGCTAATGGCAACGCTCCGCGTGTCAACACTACACACAGCAGTCCTGCCCCCCCCCCTCTTTCTTTGCATTTTCGCAGCTATTTCACTGTCTAAACTGGAGGAAATCCATTATGTTCACCTCCGCTGGCTTCACCTGCATACCTGTACCATGTTTTCAGACGGCAGCTGACGGCTCGGGAGGAACCTGACTGATCAAGCGGCGCGACAGGACGAGGGGGATCAAAGCCCTTTCTGAAGAGCCAGGTGAGCCTGTACTAGGAGGAAATTGAGATGTTCAACTGACACGTTAACCAGTATCTGAATTCAATGAATACAAAGGTGGTGTATACGGAAGGTGGGAAGATGTCAATGTTTAATGGTGTCTTTCCTGACGGATCAATTTTCTCTCCCAGGAATTTCCAAGACTTCTATAGTCTTCATATTTGTTGCTGGTAAGTTTGTTGATGAATAGAAATTCCTTGTACTTTTATAATAAACTATTCTTAGCTTCAAATGATTCTGATAATAACAGATAAAGAGAGAGAAGAACTCATCACCAGGAGCTCCTCTGATCCTCCGCCATCACCTGACGGGGAGAAGCAACATGGCCGCTTACGGACAAACTCAGTACAGCCCCGCCTTGCAGCCTCCGGGGCCGTACGCGCCATACGCTCACCACACGCAGGGCTACAGCGTGCCATCGTACAGTGAGTGCGAGCAAATATTCATCATTTAAAACAGCGAGGACCCAGATTTGGAGAAGTGTTGTGTCCGTGTGTCAGTGTTCAGATCAGTTAGCGTGGTGGAATTTTAGGGTTCTTTATGTCTCTGACTCCAATCTGATTGTAAATCTGCCAACGACTGGCCTTAATTTGGCAGAGCAACATATTTGAGGGTTTTTTTGTTGTGTTTTCTCACTTTGTTAATGGCTTTTGGTGTTCCGCTGGCAAAAGTTACCGAAAATGTAATGACGCCTGCGGTTTTTCAAAGAAGCAGACAACGCTGAGTGAAGGCTAAAGGCCGGGGTTGTTTTTGGCTCTGACGTGTTCTCAATGTCACGTCTCCGTACGCAGACATTAAGACAGAAGACGGCCTGAGTCACTCGCCAGGACAGACCGGACTGCTCGGCTACTCAAACTTCAGCGGCACTCCTCCCAGCCAGAGCCTCTACAGCTACTCACACACACACGGTCAGTCTCACACGCCGCACGTCCGGGCGCACACGCACTCACGCACACCTTGCGCACGCCGGCTTTGATTTCAGCCTTGCTGGAAGGAGCATCCATCTTTTGCTTCCCTCCTTTCGTTCCTCCCTCCTCATCTCGCTCTCTTTCTCTCCGCCACACCTGTTCTCCATTAGTTGCGGTCTGGACTTCTGGCGTCAAACGTCCCCCCCCCCTCCTCTCCGCTTCCCTCCGCTCCTCTCGGGGTCAGACCCACTTTCTCCGCTCAGACCAGCGCCGCAACACCCGGACGCTCAAGTCTGTCGGAGGAAACGAGAGCACGGAGGAAGAGTGGAAGGCCGCTGCAGATGGAAGGACGGAAAATGAAAAACAATATTGGAGGAAGAATAGACAATTGAGATGTAGCTGTGTGTGTGTGTGTGTGTGTGTGTGTCTGTGTTTGAGACTGTGTACATTCCTCCTTCGTCTTTACGGCCCCGAAGCAGCGTGAAATTGACCTTGAGTGTGAGAGGGGAGAGGTTAAGGTGCTTTATAATGAGGAGAGGGTGGATTTAAAGTTGCAGACTTGGTGACTTCTCTTTTATTTCCTTTCTATACGGGACCTTCCCCCCATCCATGCATATACAGGTATCATCTTATTAGACGGAATGTCAGATTGGTGTAACTTTACGTGGAGGAAGCTTGTTACTATCAGTGGTTTTCATGTGGTCCGTGCAGCTGTTGACATTTAGCACATTCCATGTTATTGGGACTTTCTTAAATTATTTTCAGTAGTTTTTAGAGTCATGTGATTAATAAGGGAATGCTTTATTTCCATCATTTGTTTAAGTGAATACCTATAACCAGGGTATAATCAAATAAAAGCTGTTTTCAAGTAAATCTGCTACAATTAATGATTGTAGATGAAACATAAAGCCTGAAATGAGACTTTTTTGTCTGTGTTAGAGCACACAGAGCAAAATTTAGGCCATGATGTATTAAGATTGTAAAAGAAAGTGTTGTGCCATTATCATATTCAAATATGATGATAATGTGGTCATCTGAGGGGTTTTAATTTTTAAAATAAACATTAAATCAATCAATTTTTTCCAGAGCTCTTAGATATCATGATTATAATACACTTCCTGCAAGTCACAGCTACTTTTTTTAAATAGAGATAGAGGAAAAAAGCAGAGATAAATAAATTTTCAGTATTCCTGTTGCAGTCCCAACCCAAACTTTATCCTCAGAGGTCCATTTATCAATAATGGTTCAATCCAACGATGCAATCAGTCCAGTTTTCCATATCAGTCCTCAGGGGTATAACTCGGACATTATAGGATGTAAATATCCAGCCATTTTTATTTTCTTTTGGGGGGGGGATGAAATCTGCCTTCAGTGGCTGCTCTCTTGGTAAACCAACAAAGAGATTTCCTTTTTTTTTTTTGAAAAAAAATGCTGCACAGTTTGGATTTTGAGTGACACTCTTTCCAAACAAAATGCATTTGTTTGAATAGTTCTATGCATAAATCATTAACTGCAAACTTCAAACGGTAATAAACTGCCACAGCGACCAAATGTTTGTAGGCTTTCAGAATGTTTCCACGTCATCGTGCACAACAGACACACACATGGACAGACAGGAGAAAAAAACACACCCGTCCAACGGAAACCAAATGGAGACTATGGGAGCCTTCCTATGTTTACTCCATCGGCCTCTTGTATTTTTCCTTTCGTCGCTTTGAAGACTGCTTTAATGTCCATGGAGGTTTTAATGTGGTTGTTCCATCGGGCCATTATTTCCCTGTCTGTCATGCAGAGGAGAGAGGAGAATAAAGAACCGAGAGCCGCAGAGAGCAACAGTGGGCTGATGAAGCACGCATGCATATGCAAAAGCTGCTGGTATTTCATGTCCAGTGTAGTATAGATGGTATAAAAACAGATGGTTATACTCAGGTCAGAGATGGTTCATCAGTTTTGCCTCAACTGCGGTTACCTGTTAGCAACATTAGCATCAGAATCCCAGAAGTTAATCAATGAGGCTCATTGAGGAATTGATCCTCACGTAGAAGCGCCGCAAAGTTGATTTTGAGTCTTTTTCTCCCTCTTGTAGATGTGTTTTTAGACAGCCGATGCAGTTTCCCATAAAATTTGAGCAATTTAGCCTTGTGAACCAAGAAATGTAAAGGAAGCACCTGTGTGCAGGAAACTGCTGAGAGAGAAACTCTTGTCCTGGAGGGAGGCTGCAGACTTTCCCACCTGTACTGTATAGTCAGTCATAAATCTCACCGGCCGCCCCCGCAGCCCCAGGCTGCCACCGGCGGAAGGAGTCAAATTTGACAGCAGATCACGTCTTCCGCGCAGACGTCTGTCGTCGATTCGTCAGTGTTGGATGTGACCTAATAAAACCTCCCACAGGTTTACTGGCATAACTGTCTGTCCCTTGTATCTTTTCTCAGGTGGCGGAATTTCATCAGGAATTTTTCAGGGCACCCACGGCATCTCCAGTTCAACCCCATTTAACCCCGCCCAACAAGTGAGTAACAAGTCATTTCTTCTTTATTTTTAACTAACAAGGCAATCCAGCCTGTGTAAAACAGGTTTCTCGTGCTAACGGAAAAAGTTGTTTTGTATTTTACCTGTTAATTAATTTGATCGTGCTAATACTTTGGCAGGAGTTCTCGGCGTACTCAAGCTACAGTCAGAGTCAGTATTCGCCGTATTACAACTCACATCACTACAACAGCCCCTATTTAACCAGCAGCAACATCAGCCCGGCTGCCATCGCGGCCCCGTTAGCCTATCAGCACCCGGATCCCCACGTCATGTTGCCCAATCACAGCCCAGAGTCACACGCAGGTGAGTGGTCCATTAAAGGGGATTCTCTGTGGCACCGAGGGGCTTTGATTCAACCTGGAAATTAAATGCTAAAATGCAAAAAAGTAGCAGAATACAGGCTGATTAGGAACTCTGTGGTTGCGCGTTAGGAGAGTACCACCCACCACCCAGCCCCCCCACACCAGGTAAAGAGGAGGGTGTCCCAGCACGAAGGGGGTCAGATGGGAAGCTCAGGGGGAGAAAACGAGTGAGCGACCCCGCTCCACCCCTGGACTCCGATATAGAGGTAAACACACGCTCGCAGTTGTGAAAATGATCAGCGTTTCTGGGTAATATTTTTCTTTCTCCGCCTCGCACGCACGCACAGAAAACCTTCACGGGGTTAGCATCACATGTCTGTTTTTTTCGCCGCAGCGCGTGTTTATATGGGACCTGGATGAAACCATCATCATTTTCCACTCGCTCCTCACGGGAACTTTCTCCTCACGATTTGGCAAGGTAGGACGCCACCGCTCCCTCTTTTGTTACTCGCTCCGAGGAGCGAACGCATGGTAGCGCATCACGCCGGTTATCAGTAGGGAACGCTTAGCAGGCTGGCATGGAACTCGCGACAAAAACCGCGTGATTGCCCCAAGCAAGCTTTGTCTCAGGTGTTTATTTGTCTAGCCGCTCGGAACCGTAGCTGTGCAGGATCTCAGGGTCTGATCCCTGAGCCGGTTCACACGCTGGCCCTTTTGCCTTTCTGCCCTCTTGTTTCTTTTCATAATGCACAGGGGTTGTTTAGCTACTCCGGCACGCCGTGGCGTGATTGACAGCCATCGGGGACCTTTACATAACAGACGCACAGCTGACAAAGGGAGGTGGGGAGGGGGACAGTGGTGCATTTCTTGGTTTTGGCTGGGGATCCGTGTTTTGAATTCTCACGGTTCCCCCCGCGGGACGACGCAAGGCTGGTGGGAGATTGAGAGCGGCATTTCTGGATACGCGTGTTTCTTTATTTTTCTCCTCCATCTCGGAGAGCAAGCCGAGGGGGGAAAAAAAGAAGACACCGGGAAAAGGGATGTCTCCAAAAGTGAGTCATGTGCCAAAAATTCCAGGCGAGCCCCCCTCCTGGCTGCTGAAACCAGCAAGGCTCTGTGGGACCGAGGCTGACATCAAAAGTCAAACACACAGAAATGAAGTGGGTGAAGAGAAAAGAGATTATTGGTCCAAAGTGTGAAGACAGCGTAGAAGCTCATCACACTCTGACGTCCCAGAATGCATTTCTTACCCTTTTACATTACAAAGTTGCCATAAATGTTTGGACCTGCACACACACGCACACACACACACACGCACACACACACACTCACACATAGTCAAGTCATTTAAAGCTGCACATCCTAAATAAACATGTGTTTTATTGTCAAGGTTGTTTTTATTTTCATTACATAAAAGCTTCTCAAGCGTCTCAGAGGTGGGAACTCAAAGCCTTTCTTTGTTTTTGACTTCCTCCTTTTTTTGTCTCCCTCATCCTGCGTGAGTGCAGCAATCCTCGCTGCTATAGGACGGTAATTACAGATAATTATTTTAGCGATCGGACAAGCACAATCCTCTCTTAAGCCTTTAGCCGCACCCTCTTCATGCTTTCCATTCATCTCCTCTCCTCACCCGTGTTTCTCAGTCCTCGCCTTCCTTATTTTCTCCTCGCCGTCTCCACCCGTGAACTCCCGCTGCCCTCTCCCTCGTCACTCCACGTTGACAGAATGTTTTTTTCCTTCGTTGATTTGTCTCAACACTTATTTTGAAGAACATTTCCTCCTCGTCTGAGATGCACTCGTCTTACTTTCACCTTTTGCTGACACCCTCGGCTGTAACCAAGATGCTGCCATGACAACTAATCAGTTGGCTACTTTCTTTTTCAACATGAAGGAGATAGATTTGGCAAAAAAGTACATTAAACAAAGCAGCAGATAAAAAGATAAATAGTTCAGTCACAATTATGATAGAGCATTAGTTATTATGTCAAAGTATACTTATTTATGACTATTGTATTGCACGTAAGAGGAAACTTTCACCCACTTTGATAGTGATAACATTTGTGATATCAATCTCTGAATAGAATTTGAAGTGAAAAAGGTTTATGTCTTTCCAGAAGTAGGAGTTTATGACCATTTTTGGACTCAACTTAGTGGCTGGGGTTGACTTCCCCCCCCCAAAACTATCAGAAAAGTGGCCTGAGGTTTGTCTTGTAATGGTAAAATGTCATTTGGCTGTTGGGATATTTTCCTATCCACAAACATCTGCAAAAAGCAAACTATTAGATGGACGGACACGTTAGCACTTTGGCATTGAGGTCGGCTCTGTGCTGGATTTTTCTAATCAGAACTACTTAAATAGTGAAATCAGACAGTAGCGTATTAAAAACATTTGATGTAGGGCCTTCTTGAAGAGACAGTAGCGAGATAGTTCAGTTGGAAGCTGACGGGACACAAATCCAGACTCATGAAGTGAAGTGTTCCAAATCCAAGATGACTGTTGTCTCAATCACAGAGGCGCTCACTGTCCGCCTGGACAGACTGTTTCCTTATTGGTGAAGTCAGTGTTGGATCCTCCAGCAACAGCAGGCACCATTTAATCTGAACTGGGTCAAAGTGTGAGTGACAGATAGGAGTGTGTGCGTCCTTCTGAGAGAGAGAGATAAGCGTCTCCTAGACAAGCATTTGGCATGTTTATTTATTATGTTTATTTACCGGGAGGTTAATGAATAAGTGACTCCGTGTGTCCATCAGGACTCCTCAAAGGCCGTGTCCCTTGGGCTGTGGATGGAGGAGATGATCTTCAACTTGGCCGACTCCAGACTCTTCTTCAATGACTTGGAGGTGAGGAGATTCACCACTTGGCCGCAACCTGAGCAACATCGGTCGGTTTTGCTTTGAAAACCCGTCTCAAACAGATGCAAAGTGTCGTCTCCACTCTAACTGGAATGTTTCCCTTCTATCTATTTCTCTCCCAAAGCTTTTTATTGCATTGAATTACAAAATTTACCTCTTGATTCTACGTTTTCACCGATTGCTCCCTAAATTCAGGGGACGTTAAAGGTTAACGTTTACCGTCTACCTTTTCAGAGCCGGGTTTGATCCTTAGATCAACGGAAAGATATAGTCCACATTGTTTATATCGAAGTCAGGACTCTTCAGGTTGGGATTTTGGGCCACTTTATGCGAATTACCGCCCTGTTCCAGTCATTTTGAGTTTCAAACTTTCAAAACATGAGCAGCAAACCTGTGAACTAGTAATCAAGTATGAATATTTTCTCTGCTGAGCAGCTCCTTATTTTTCTTTTTTTTAACTCAGTGTAAAACTTTGGTTTTGTAGAAATCATCGATCCAAGTGTTCTGCATTAAGTATTAACCTTCCTCAGTTGAGAAACAATATTATTTATTATTTTCTGGAAAAATCACAGCTAAAAAGGACGTCGCTCAATGTCCTGGAAAAAAAGACAACGAAAAAACATCAAAATGGTGGTATTTCAGGTGCAAGCGACTGAAAAACCTTTTTTCTCTCTCTTGTCAAGAATTCCTCTGCTCTGGTATGACAAAGAAAGAGATTAGAGAGAGCTAGAGAGAGGGAGAGAACAAGTGCACTTTGTTTTAGGATTATAGGTGTGTGTCTAACCAGCCCAGAAGAAAATTAGTCACAAAGGACAAGGAAGAGTAGGGAAAGGGGGAAAGGAGCCAACTAAGCCATTTGCAAACTCAGGGCTTACCTCTTGGTTGGTCGTTGAGGTTCTACAAATCCCTGAAGGAGGCGGCCGCGGCAGGATGACAGACGCTGCTAAGCCCTGACGTACAATTATCTTGTCCCTTCCATGTCAGCAACCCTGCGTCAGTGGCTAACGGTGTAATTGCTGCTGTTTGCAGTCGAAATTAGTACGTGACTTTTTGGGTTCAGAATTCTGAAATGAGTTGAAAAGAAGAATGTTCTGCAGGCCCTGATATGGGCGGAGATGGGTTACAGCCCCTGGGAATTAAGCTATGTGGAGATGTAGAGACTATGGGATTGGGTCTCCATCTGCCTCAGAATGGCTGAAAGACAATACGCGACCCTGCCTGTCTTGGGTCACTGCATGAAAAATGCAGATTAGGCCAGTAAATTAGGAGAATACTTACTGGTGTTCCACTCTGTTAGTGCACAGACACAACATTCTTTGTTGAGGTAGAAAGCTGCCCCTTCGTATTTGGGGTTTCAGTACCCTGCTCAAGGGCACCTTGGCGGTGCCACAACTGGGTCAGACTGAGCTAAAAGCAAGTCCTACGAGTCAGCGGGGAGTTGAACCGACAATCTCCTGAGCCAAACACTTTAGCTGTGGAGTATAGAATCTCACCCACTCATTACTTAATTAAACTGGAACAAATTCGTGTTGTTGCACAATAACAGCTGGCTGCATCACACGCTGACACTTTCACCTCGTCTTTAATACCGAGTGATATCTCGAATGTAATAACTAAAATAATCTACACTGATTTATGGGTTTTGATTTTGGAGCCATCATCCCCACAGGCTCGTCTCAGTAAGCCAGGCCTGTCTGTGCACGGGCCGCGCTCTGAAACAGATCCCCTCACACATCCGCTCTCTTTTCCATTTCCCAGGAATGCGACCAGGTTCACATCGATGACGTGGCGTCAGACGACAACGGACAGGATCTGAGGTAACGCGGCACTCGCTCCCCGAGTCACTGACAAACCCACAGCCCGTTCTGCTGAACCAGACTTGCCCTCGGTAGGGGGCGGCGACGTGAACGGCGAGGGGGGTGGAGAGGGTGTTCGCGTCTGTGTGAATACATGCAAGCAAGTGCTTGTCTCCTGAACTTCCTCGCTCATATAATATGTCACCGGATTAACCAACGCTTTCAGTTCTCATCAAAAATATCTCTTTATCGGTCCCCCTGTCTCCCTCCGTCCAGACGTTTTATTGCATAAACTTGTTGAAGCACTTTAGGATATTTTCGGGAGTAATTTGAGAAAGAGACAGACAGCAGCAGAATACTGTTTTATTGCACTTGGCGTTGCTGTTGTCTAATATGCTTTTTATATTCATTCCTACTAGAAGATTTATGCATGGTTAGAAAAGTATACCCTTTTTTTTTTTTTTCTATTCTGAAGCACAATCACATCGACATGAGGAAGACCTCACTGTGTAGACGCTGTGGTCCTCTTCCCTTAGCTTGAGATCCATGCGGAATATTCCTCATTTTCTTTGGGCCTCTTTGGAATTCTCGCCAGAAAAGAAAACCTTATTGGAGATGTGCTGGTCAGCATATGAGCAGGAATGTTCCACGAGCGGCAAAGGCAACTGGAATAAACAACGTTGCTGAAAGAATTTCCTCAGTCTTTAACTTTGATTTCTAACGAGTGTTTTCCGGTTATTGTCATCCCACAGCACTTACAATTTCGGGTCGGATGGTTTTCAGGGTCCGGCGGGAGCCGGCTCCCTGTGCCTGAGCTCTGGGGTCCACGGAGGGGTTGACTGGATGAGAAAACTGGCTTTCAGATATCGAAGAGTTAAGGAGATCTACAACACATATAAGAATAATGTTGGGGGTAAGGTCATGTTTCCCTACATGTTTTTGAGTAACATAAACATTTAATAATGGTTGAATGTGGTTTGAATATAATGAGAAAGCCAAAAGTGGGCGGGGCCTGTTCCATCTCGTGATTGTCCGGTTATGTCAGAATCTTCGAGTTTTAGGCTGTTTTTATATAAGTTTAGACACATTCTTGGGTGATATTTGCGGTCCGGCAGGGTCACATATGCCATTCAAAGTTGGGGGGGTTGTGGTTGGAAAATTATTTAGGTATGCTGCCTCTCAAAGTGCATGCATGTTCCCTAAGGTTTCCACAAAATATTAATCACAGCAATTACATTCCAGTAGTATTAATGAAGTGTTGGCCAATGTGTTTGCTTGCTGCTCGACCGCCAGCTTTACTGAGGCGCGTCTTCACCACAATGGACAAATTATTATGAGTAAACAGCCAGAACTATGCACACTGCAGGGATAGTTCAAGCCCTGCAGCAACAGTGACTCAGAGCAATTATGATCTATTATGAAGGCTGGTGAAAACAGTGATGCTACCGCTTCTATGGCTTCGCTACTAATTATAGTTTCTGTCAAATGGGACAATTATCAGTCGTCGCAGTATTTCATGACTTTGTACAGACACGGGGGGAATTTGCAGCGCAGCCGGTGCACAGCGGCGGACAGCTGTCATTGTTGGATTAAGCTGACGCTTCGCTCTGCCGAGCAGGTTTGCTGGGCAGCCCGAAGCGAGAGGAGTGGCTTCAGCTGAGGAGGGAGATGGAGGTTCTCACCGACCTGTGGCTGACGCAGGCGCTCAAAGCCCTGGCGCTCATCAACTCCAGGTTGGTCACCAGTGCAGGGACGGGCTATTTGCTGGTAGCTCCCAGATTTGGGAGCAGTAATAACACATCCGTGCTGTCCCGTTCCAGACCGAACTGCGTGAATGTGCTGGTCACCACCACCCAGCTCATCCCAGCCCTCTCCAAAGTCTTACTGTATGGGCTTGGTTCAGCTTTCCCCATAGAGAACATATACAGTGCAACCAAGACAGGTGGGGACATCGGAGGAAATTCTGTTTAGGACTTAAAACTGCTGCTTTCCTTTTTAGTCGTTTTAAGAGTGCTTTTTTTCCTTCATGTGTTTTTAATCCCTGACCTGCTCCTCTTAAAAGGCAAAGAGAGCTGTTTTGAACGCATCTCGCAGCGGTTTGGTAGGAGAGCGGTGTACGTGGTGATCGGGGACGGAGCTGAGGAAGAGGCCGTTGCCAAGAAGGTACAGCTCTATCTGTCCTTTGGCATGACGGCTGAAAAATGTACCCCAACTAATCATTTAACCCCTCCTCCCCCCCAACGCTCTGTGCTCCTGCAGCTCCTTTTGTCTCGCTCCATGTGGGTGGAGAGGAATCCACAGCAGTTTATGATCACACATTTGGTGTTTTTTTTCGTTGCAGAAACTGTGTAAAAACAGTCCAGGCTGGCATGTTTTTCCATGTCTATTTTGTCACATACATCTCTGCGACACCGCAGTCAGTTGTAAACGGAAATCATTGATGAAGTCTCCTATTCTCGTCTCTCTGCTCTCAGAAGAACATGCCATTCTGGAGGGTGTCCTGTCGTGCCGATCTGGAAGCCCTGAGTCATGCACTGGAGCTGGATTACCTCTAGAGGGCAACAGCAGACAACTCCAAAATAAAAAAAAGAAAGAAAAGCCTTCCTGAACTCCTGAGTGCAGCTACACAGCCTGATTCAGAGTCAGTATTGTTCTTCAAAGGTTTTGGCAGAAGGCATTTGTACTTTACAAGCACCTGAGTGGAGAGCGTCGCAGGGATGCTGGAAGAACTGCAAGGATGTGATGTGTGGAAGGAGGAACACGATGACACATAAACAAGAAGCCACATGTGCTGGACTGAAATGGAAGACCAAAGAAAATCATGGGGCAAAAACTTTATAAATAACCCCGAAGAATGATGGGGGAAAAAAAAAGTTTCCTTTTTTTCTTCATGCCTTTTATTTCATCTCTTTACATACAAAAGTCATGCACTGAATGCAGTTTTGCATCCTGTCTTTTGAGCATATTGAGTGTGAACGAACAAATGGAGAGCTCAGATTTTTTTAAAGCTTTGCTTTCGTGTTTTTTTTGGGGGGGGGTTGTAGTTTGCATCAAAAATATCCTCTGCTCTTATTTTCCACTTGTTTTGCTTCTATAATGACTATAAACATCTGGTAATATTCTAATAGGTCAGAGTATTATAATAATAAAAAAAAGTCTTATTCTCTTTTACCATTAAAATGTGAGCTATTTATTATTGTGTAATTCACAACAATATGGTGTTAACAGTTTGGGGATTTGGGGTTTTAAAAAAATGTATTCTTCCATTCATTGAATGAAAAAAAACTGAAGAAAAGATGCTGTATGATTGGCCTGTTCTCAAATCCCTTTTGATTCCCGCTTGTATATGTTGTCACTTTTCAATCCCTCCTTTTCTGACCTTGGTAACTCCCCGGTAACCTGTTTGTAATATAAATGAAGTGGTATGGTTGTGCATGTGCCCATTACACTGCCTGTCAGCTTTGCTATGATTTGTATATAATGCTATATTGTTTTGACAGACAGTTAAAATAGATTAATAAAAAAAATATATAAGTTAATGACAATGTTGCAAAGGTGCTTCGTGTTTCATTTCAGAAAACGCGTCTGGGATTTAAAGGAAAAGAAACCAGTTGGCAGAATAGAGAAATGTGATGAAAGTGCGCCCTCTTCTGGGAGGACCGAGAAAAGAAATAGGTGAAATCTAAGAACATGCTTTATTTTGAAACATTTTATTCAATTTAACCCCTATTTCATCATTTACTATTATACAGATAATGCATTTGCATGTTATTGTTCCAAGCATCAATTAATCAAATTATATTTAAATGATTACTTATTTGAGTAGTAGAGTGTGATGCAAATAAGCAGCTTTAGGTATAACAGGGCCATATTAGTAGTTAAATAAATTTTGCAGTGCCAGGTGCAATTTTACTGATCTTGATCCAGTTAATAGTCTGACCACTGGGTGACAAAAGGTGCTGCTAACAAGACGCTTGATATGGGACACATGACTCTGGACAACATCACCAGGCATCAGTTTCCCCTCAACGACATTCAGACCAGTTTGAGGCAAATTCACAATTTACAATGGTTTTAATCAAGCAAAATGCCAAAAAATAGCTTCAAGTTTCAAGGATTTTCAAGTAAAATACAGATATCCGCATAAATAGGAACATAAATAATTTGATAAATACAGATTTATTCATCTTTAAATCAAAAATGGAAAAAAAAATAACGCAGGATGTCTGCAGCAGTGCGAAGGTTGAAGAGCTACTTTAACACAAATGCGCCCCCCCCACACACACACATATACACACACAAAGATAAAGGCCATGGAAACAGGCCTTAACCCTTGTTGACAAAGACCATCTTAAAACCACTGATGGTGGAATTAATGTTTGCCAGCGATAGGCTGGCCTGCAGCATCTTTGTTCCTGTCATTCTGGGGAGGAAAGTGATCCTCTGTTGTGCTCTCCCACCTGGCAGCACCATCATCCTGCAGGAAGAGGGGAGACGAGTTAAATGCAGCAGTCTTGCTGCAGTCAAACACTTTCACTTATTCCAGGTGAGCTTCCTATTGTTTTTATGAAATGTTGACAACCAATGTGCACCATTCAAGGAATTTTATGAGTCACAAGGGCGTGTACAAACAACGCAAACCAAAGACGTCCAACAATTATATAACGCACCGGACAACGGCACACCCAGCCTTCATTAATCCTGCTGATATTTGTGATGTTCTCAAGCGGAACATTCGTTGTATTCTTAAACAAAGAGTTAGATTCATACCTGTAATGAACCCTGCCTTGGATCAGCCCGGCCCCAGCTACTGTCAGGATTCCACTCACAGGGTGAGAAAAATGGTTTGAGAAGGTCACCGTGGCCGTCTGCTCTCTGTTGAGGATGACTGAGTCTTCAACCTAAAAAGGGGAATGTGTCAAGTTTTTTTTCCATATATCATCCCTTAAAAACAAGTAATTGGTGCTTCGGAAATGGTTGCTATAGTCGGTAACTGTGGCCATGGCATTAGATCGGTGACCTGCAGTTAATGGATGCTGCAGCAACAATGTATGAATGTAAGGAAACGCTGATAAACGCCACCTGGTGGCCAACGTTGGACCTCAAAAAGAAATCTAATAAACACAAATAATTAGTTAAGGAGTAGCTCAGCGTATTTACCTGTATGGTGAGCTGAGAGGTGGTGATATTGAACTCTTCTGAGGCCAGGACCCGCTCCTGGGTGGCCATGTCCTCCAGGACCACAGCGAGGTTGATCAGGTCGTCTCCCACCACGTCCTCATATTGAGCTGGAAAGATTTGCTGCTTAATAACTTTGGCTGCAGAGAGAGAGAGAGGGGGGGGGGGGGGGCACACATTAAACACCTTTGTTGCATTTTCAGAAGCAGATATGTGAAGTCTGGGCGTAAACTTACATTCCATCGGTGACATTTCTATGATGCCGTGGGTTTCCCAGAAGGTTTCACTGGGGCTGTGGTTGTACTCCTTCGCCTGGGCATTGAGGTGCACCTTCATCATTTTAGCAACTTTCTGCTTGTTGACCGCGTTCACGGTGAAACGGATGGGCTCCCCGGCAACCGGAGCTTTATCCAAGGTCAGGAAGACTGCGATCCCACTGGACGAGCCTGCGAAGTGAAAATAAAGGTAATTGGCACCTCGGATGATGTGATGTGGCTTTCAACATGAGGTGTGACTTATGCTGGAATTTCAGATTACCTCTCCGTAACGTAGAGTCGTCCGACACCACGGAGCTTCTTGTAAGGGATGAGGTTGGACCTGAGTGAAAACACAAGATCAGAAAAGCCTTAATGACTGTATTTTAGCACATGACTGAAGGGGTTTACTGTTTTTCGGCTCATACTTGTGATGTATTTGTAGTCTCTGGTGATGTTCTGGTGTCTGGGATAACCAACAGCTTTGGTGCAGATGAAGGCTCCGACCCGCTCCGTGTCTTTACTGTGGCTCACCACCCGGCCCTTGCTCACCATGATGGAGTGAACGTCAGCGTTCACCGCCGCGTATACAAAGGGGATGTCAAAAAACAGGTCCGTGCGGCGGTCCTTGATGGCTCGGACCGGAGCCGGGCCGCAGCAGAAGACCCCTGCAATGAAACGGGGATGAAAGAAAAAAAGGGAGGGAGGGGTTGCAGTTAAGTTTAACATTCAGAGACAAGATATTTTAGAACCAGATGGGCAGGATGAGTCGCGCACCTCCGCTCCTCTCCTGGGGGGTCGGGTCCAGGACCTGCCAGCCATTCATTTCGGGTCCCAGGTCGTTACGTTCCATCCAGCACTCTACCCACACATGGAAGTTCCTGTGATAGATAGTGGGGGTTAGAAAGGGGCCCAAGATGTGAAATTCCTACCAGGCAACCCAGTTTAAGTAGAGCTGCTATACCAAATGCTGTCCTTGCTGTGGTTCAGCTTCTTGCCGGTCTCAGAGTAGTACTCCTCAATCACCAGGTTGCCGTTGGTGTCGTGAGCTGAGTTGAAGTTGGTGACGACGCGGCAAGGAATTCCAAGAACTCTCATGACTGCAGGACACAATCGCAGCGTAAGGACATTGGGTTGTGGAAAACGCCAGACGTCAAGCTCCAAGTCAGCACATATCTTATGATGTCGCCCAGTATAGCCCGACTTTTAAAATCACCTGTGCACATGACAGCTGCATACACCCAACACTGTCCATATTTGACAGGGCTGTAGTTGGACTGGGCCCACTTTTTCAAGATGTCCGCGCTCCCGGACCATGTGGAAGGATGGACTCCTTCTTTGAAGTCATTTGACCAGTTCCCCTTCAGGACGCCATGGTCGTCTTCGCAGTTGATCTTTAAACAATAGAAAAAGTCAGTTCCCGAAGCATGCTGGGACATCACAAGCGTTCCAACAGTGACACCTTAAAAGCTATTCATTAAATGTTCTTATGATGACAGTGTGTCTCTGCAGTAGGTGTGTGTTATATTCTGGATCATGCCATAACATGTTATTATAATAGGAACTGTTTATGTGGTCTGACTGGTTTTTTCAGCAGCGATTTATTCCAAAAGTTGATCTGCACTCACCATGGCCGACACCACCCGGCTCAGGTAGACAGGGTTGTTCCGGTTGGCGTAGTCCCTCCTTGGGTTCTTCTTGTGTTGAGGGCTGACATGGAGCAGATTCAAGCAGGCCTCCAGAACACCAGGCTCAAACTTTACAGAGCAGGAAAACCACAGAAAATGATTCAGTTGTGAGGCTGAACTGCTTTAGAACGCTTCCATCGCGACAATCAAGGCAAAAAAACCAGTTGTGACATTCTTACCTGATCAAACGACCATGGCCGGGACACAAGGTTGAGCGCTGTCCCCATAAACAGCAGCCCAGAGTCGTTCTGGATGTACTCTTCCCTCTGGTCCTCGAACGGAATATACACTGTATCCTCTGCAAGAAATAACAAGAAACTCAGAACAGACGTGTTCTATATGCATACATTACCAAGGGGATGGGTCGGAGGCTCACCGGGACACCAGGGATTGCAGAGAAGGATGAATTTCCCGCTCAGGCATCTCCTCCACTTGCCCTGTTTGGACGCAAACAGCTCGAACCTGTAGCCCCCCACCGAGGCCGAGGCTGGAGGGGAGATGAACACAGAGGGTCTGCGTAGATCCAGGCCCTGCAGTTCGAGGTAGGCCTGCCAGCGGCGGGAGGACACCCTCTTGGAGAAGGCGACTGGCATTACCATGTAGTGCCGTCCTGGAATGAGGAACAACAATGAGGCAAAGGAAAATCCAGGCGCCACCAGCTTGCAAGCATGAGAATCTGCGGGTACCTTGCGAGAGTTTGATTCTCAGAGTGTCGGTCTTGGGGTTGAAGGGGCGACCTTCCACCTGCAGAGTGACCCTGAACGGGGCTCCTCTTCGCACCACCAAAGCCGCGGTGCTGCCGAAGCCCTCGGTCCTGTGCCTCTGGAGGTTTTCTGATTTTTCCAGGCTACCATGTCGTATGTTTAGCTCTGCAAATACAAAAAAAGAGAATGAATGTAAAAAAAAACCGAATATCCAGCAGACGAGACATCGAGTTTCAATCTAAAGTTCGGATCTCACCTTCCATTCGTGACTCTCGTATCTCGTTTTGTGCTACTGAATGATAACTATCAACCTCCACTGCGATATAAAGCTTTGCCCCACCCTCGCAGAGGGAAAGTGAACAGGTTCTTCTTAGTAGTTGCTACAGCAATAAGCAGCAACAGTGAGAAATTACGTCTCTCCAGTGTTGCAATGATACAGTTTCATACGTCAAATCGCCTCCAGCGAGTGAGTAACTCGACTCACCCCGCACACACCAGGTGTCTCCGCAAGTGTGGGAGTGGAAAACAATGATTTACAGTACTTAAATTTACACCTCAGACAAGAAAGTGCGCAGTTTCGGGAGACTAAACTATGACATGAATGTGGCCCTGGTTGCTTCCAAGGAATCAGGACGAGGCTGGAGTTCAGCTGTATTTGATGAGAATTGTTTTTTTTAATGATTCCTTCCAATAACTTTGATTCTGAATGTATTTAATATTAAATGTATCTATAAAATGATGGTGGTCATAGTAACGTTTGGTAATGTGCACTTCAGTTTGACAGCTTTCTTATTTGTGAGGACATAGTATTATGGTATGTGCCCCATCAGGGACAAATGGAAGAAGGTACTAACTGTTGTACAGTGGGGCAAAAAAGTATTTAGTCAGTCACCAATTGTGCAAGTTCTCCCACTTAAAAAGATGAGAGAGGCCTGTAATTTTCATCATAGGTACACTTCAACTATGAGAGACAAAATGGGGGGAAAGAATCCAGGAAATCACATTGTCTGATTTTTAAAGAATTTATTTGCAAATTATGGTGGAAAATAAGTATTTGGTCAATAACAAAAGTTCATCTCAATACTTTGTTATAGACCCTTTGTTGGCAATGACAGAGGTCAAACGTTTTCTGTAAGTCTTCACAAGGCTTTCACACACTGTTGCTGGTATTTTGGCCCATTCCTCCATGCAGATCTCCTCTAGAGCAGTGATGTTTTGGAATGCCCTTGCTGATGGAAGGAGATTTTCACTCAAAATCTCACGATACATGGCCCCATTCATTCTTTCCTTTACACGGATCAGTTGTCCTGGTCCCTTTGCCGAAAAACAGCCCCAAAGCATGATGTTTCCACCCCCATGCTTCACAGTAGGTATGGTGTTCTTTGGATGAAACTCAGCATTCTTTCTCCTCCAAACACGACAAGTTGAGTTTTTTCCAAAAAGTTCTATTTTGGTTTCATCTGACCATATGACATTCTCCCAATCCTCTTCTGGATCATCCAAATGCTCTCTAGCAAACTTCAGACGGGCCTGGACATGTACTGGCTTAAGCAGGGGGACACGTCTGGCACTGCAGGATTTGAGTCCCTGGCGGCGTAGTGTGTTACTGATGGTAGCCTTTGTTACTTTGGTCCCAGCTCTCTGCAGGTCATTCACTAGGTCCCCCCATGTGGTTCTGGGATTTTTGCTCACCGTTCTTGTGATCATTTTGACCCCACGGGGTGAGATCTTGCGTGGAGCCCCAGATCGAGGGAGATTATCAGTGGTCTTGTATGTCTTCCATTTTCTAATAATTGCTCCCACAGTTGATTTCTTCACACCAAGCTGCTTACCTATTGCAGATTCAGTCTTCCCAGCCTGGTGCAGGTCTACAATTTTGTTTCTGGTGTCCTTTGACAGCTCTTTGGTCTTGGCCATAGTGTTAAACAAACAGGTTCAAACAGGTGCCATTAATACAGGTAACAAGTGGAGGACAGAGGAGCCTCTTAAAGAAGAAGTTACAGGTCTGTGAGAGCCAGAAATCTTACTTGTTTGTAGGTGACCAAATACTTATTTTACTGAGGAATTTACCAATTAATTCATTAAAAATCCTACAATGTGATTTCCTGGATTCTTTCCCATTTTGTCTCTCATAGTTGACAGACACACCAATGCAGAAGCTGAACAAAAGAGGTTTCAATGCAAAAATTATGAATCTTCTGAAAGTAACTGGTTATTATTATACTACTATTTTTGTGAGGGCTTTTATTGACATAATAATTTACCCAGCTCCATACCCTAACCATCCCTCCTGACCCCCTGACCCCAACCCAGACCTTAACCCCACTGTCCTCTTTCCAAAAAATGTCTTCACTTTGCTTGTAAATAAATATTTTTGTGGTCAATAAGTATAAGTACAAGAGTAAATACACGAATCCCAAAACTATTTTGACACTTGTACACAGTGTCTTGGGTCTTGCTGCCCACACACACACACGCACGCACGCACACACACACACACGCACACACACATGCACACCCACACACACCAAATATGCCCTAAACTATTCTCACACCTGTACAGAGTGCCTTCTGTCTCACTGCCTACATTTCATGATTCACCAAACCAGCCACCCATCCCAGCTTCAGTGGAGTTCAGATTCTCCAGAAGTGCACACGTGTGTTTCAGTCATGGTTACATAACAGGCTGTGGTTGGTAGCCACTCAGTATGGTAGTTTATTCTAACAGTTATTCTGCTGGTGTGGACGTCTGCAGATGGAAGTTGGAGAGGTTTTGTGTGTGTGTGTGTGTGTGTGTGTGTGTGTGAGACGAGGGGGTGTACTGGGTCCTTTCTAAGGTTTTTACAGTCTGTCTTTGCTAAACTGAAACAACATGGTAAAAAGAAAATCTCATTGATTTCTTCAAACTCAAATCAAATTAAACATTACCGGTTGGATTAAAGAAATCCTTTAATCTATGGATTTAATCTATGAGGTACTAAAAATGCAGTGAGGTAGAACCATGCTTAACGCTCAATGACTTTCCCCTCTTTTGTGTTGGATGATGAATTTTCCTGTTTAATATGATGAAACAAATGTGTGTGTGTGTGTGTGTGCGTGTGTGTGCGTGTGAGTGAGTGAGTGTTTGTGTGATGAATAATGTCATTGAGTTTCGTTTCTTGTTTGATTAAACTTATCTGCAAAAAAGCAGTTCGAAAAGTCTAACTACGACTCAATGCTGCCATCTCGTGGTCATAATTGCTTATAAAGTCACATGTAAGATTTGAATTTTTTTTTTAATGCTACTGTCACGGAGTGAGCCGTGCCACTTACGCATACACTTCATACGCACGCACTTCATACGCACACACAAACATTTCATTTCCATTCTGTTCTGTCTAGGGTTACTCGGTTTAAGCATTTCAGACACACCACTTTTTACCCTAGCTTACCAGCAGGACATACTTCCTCATTTGGGGAAACCGAAGGACTGGTCCATGATTGTATATATGGAGGGGTTTCGCGGGGTGCTACGGCACAATCTATTTTAGCGGGGGTGTTTTATTGGGGTAAATTGAACATGTATTTTACTGTGCACTGGGTGGTTGTTGGTGGTGGAAATTTGTTTTGGAAGTTTTACGCATCTTTTTGTATTTTCTTTTCGGTTGTAATTTTGTGTTTAAAATGTATTAGTGAGCGTAATAATTTTGATAATTGGTTTCACCTGTGGGAGGGGCTACAGGTATAAAAGCCCTGTAGTAGGCCCAAGACGGGGCTTCTTGTTGGTTGTTGAGTTGGTTGGTCATTGTTTTGGAAGAAAAAGAAAATTGTTGGAAAAGAGTTAAAGTGGTGGGGTGTAAGAGTGTGCAGGGTCTGTACGTATTGTATGGATTTAGCCTGGCATCTTCTGACGCCACTTTATTTTTGGTAAATTAAAATACATTTTTGGAGGAAAGAATCTCCCATCTCCCTCTGTCTCCTCCACCGCCGTTCATCCTTGCGACAGCTACTTCAACTCCAAAATTAATTGTTTATATTGTGCTCTGCGATCGATTGGCTTTTTTTTTTTTTTAAAAAGGAAAAAGTTATCTTTTTCTAGGACAGTAATTACGTTTGCTGCCGGTAAACCGCCCACACAGTAGCAGAGAAAACGATGGTCTATGAAGCGTTCAAAGTTCCATTCCAAACTCGTAATTTTAACAGTCAACGTTAAACGTTACTTTAGTAACTTAACTATTAAACATTTGATCCACCAGGAATTCACTATTGCGAATCTCCGATTGATGATTACCTTTTGGGGTTTTAGGGGGAGTAGTTTACTGAAGAAATCGGAGTTATGTCGCCAACATCAACAGAACCGAATGGAAAACAAAACACATTACCTAAATTGGGAAATGTATCAACCACTTCGTTGAAATATATTATTAAATATGATAATGTGATTAAATACTAATACGCTTTTAGGAGAACTTTTTGGGGATGACATTCTAATTTGCACGCGTTTCTGTTATAAATGACCTGCTGGAAACGCGGTTACCATGGTGAATACATAATACGTTTGTATATTCGACCGCACTTAAACGCAGCACAGCATTGCTTTACTGGAATCAAATTCCCTCACCAACACAAGTTGCTGTTATAGAGAAAAGCATTCTCTTTGTAACCTGTCCACTTGTTGACACAACGGATGCGTAACTTGAGAATCTGAAAGTGTTTTCTTTGAGTAAACAAGGGAGGAAGAGCTCTCAGTTTACATCTCGGACCCAGCGGAGATCAGATTGTATGGATACAGATGAGGCACGATGCTAGCAAGCTAACAAGCTACCAAGGTAAGACCGAAAAGTTATGCAATTGATGTTTTGGCCTTAAAATGCATATGCATGTGTGCATTGTTTTACTGATTAATGTAATGTTCCAGGATTCGATGTTCCATTTGAAGTTAGAATTCTGTAAGGGATACTAACCCGCCCCCAACTTACTGGAGTTCCCAAACTTTTACCCTCATGAAATCCGAGGCCCACAGTTCTGTGAAGCTCAGTTCGGAATAAAATGAACGAATGTCTACTGCATTTTTTAAAAATCGTTCTGTAGTCCGTGTCGTTTTATTTCAACGGGATTCTACTCTAAAGTTGACATCAACATCTGCCTGAAGCGTTAATCTATTTTGACTGGTCTTAATGGGCGAAAACGTTTTTATGTGTAAATTATAGGAATCTGTATTATCCTGTTATTATGGCAACATCCGTTATTTCCCACAATGAAACGGATCATTCTTGTGATTGTTCTTTGTTTTTAGAAGTGTTCTGCCCTGATTCAATGCACGGGTCAGGTGTGGATCATTTACTGTACACAGTGATTAGAGAGAAGCTATTGGTTATTGTTATTCTAACATCCACATCCTCTTTTATCATAAATACTAATGCGCTTAAAAGGCTTTGGAACGGAACTGTGCTGTTTTTGCAAATTGCATTGATGCTTTGACCACCACCCTTTTTTTAATTCATTCTGCTTTCCAGCACCCCTCAAAGAAACGTGTATCAATTAATAACATGTTGTAGTTACACATTTCCCTGTTTTCCTAGTTTGAGATGGCTGCTAATTGAAATTTTTATCCACATTCCTGAGCATGCCCCCCCTGAGGGCAAGAGGACATAAGTCTTAACCCCTGGAAGCGCACTGACCTGTTAATGGTGCAGTTTAACACACGCTGTGCTGCCAAAGTTAGCTCAAACTAATAGACTTGTCATATGACTACAACTATAGATACCTCACATATGTTGGGAATGTGTACATGCCCAAAGGGTTCCATGCTTTGCAGTGAAGGGTTGAGTGTTTTGCTGATCTTGTTGGGTTGTTGTCGCATTCTTTGACTGGTGTAATATCCACGCAGCCGGGATCTGGTAATTTTGCCAAACCGTGCCGGAAAATGAGTTTCCCATGCCAGGTCTGTTTTAAGAACACTTAGGTGTGAACGTGTCATTAGAAGCGATGGTGTTGATATGCTTAAGCTTCACTTTCAACCACAGTCTAGGCTGTGGTCACACTTTAGAACAGACCCTGATTTACATGGCGGTCACAAGCATCTAATTCAGTAATCCACATCAAACGCTCCACATACCCATGCTAGGTCATTGGAGCTACATGTAGTAATTTAACTCTCCTATATTAAAGTCAATTGGAGCCTTTAGGTGACAATTTAAAATGGTGCTGCAGGCAGGCAGGCAGGCAGGCAGGGGGTGGGAGAGAACTGGGAGGCTCAGAGGATTTGTAGCCTGTTACACGACACCACCTTGATTTAAGATTCCTCAGCCCGACGATCGATTAGCAGCTGCTGACAGACCTGAGCTGCAAACGATCGAGGAGCAACGTGTGATTTCCTTGGCGGCTCGCGCCTCCGCGCACTGGCGACGTCGCCCCACACTCGCTTTTAAAAAGACTCGGGAATATGTGGAGAGAATTTGTTTTGCCAGCTGCTGCGTTGGCTACACAAAGGCCTCTGTCTGTCTCTCGGGGAGCTCTGGTTTATATAAACCACCCGTGACATCCGCCAACTGGCTACTTCAATCCAAAGGTTGGAAGTTGTTTAGGCCGTCAGAATAAAACTAACTTCACACTCGGAAACTTCATGGGAGAACTCCATCAGCCCAGTGTGTCACGCCAAAATGCGCCTGAGCTTTTTCTTGTTCCACGTCCGTAAAAGCGGTTATATGGTGACATATTCTGTCTTTGTAGGATTTCCATATACAGCACATACAGTTCCCGGTGGATGTATGCCATGCTTAAACAAAGAGGTGGTGTTCCCACTGTTTAGCTTATCCCTGCTCTTGAGAGCCTTCACGGGGGTATGGCATGAATCAGGAGATCGGTGTTTAATGTTCTTAACTCTTTTTGCTGCTCTGTTGCCAGTTCTGCAAATAGAAACTCACCACTGACTGTGGAGCTGTTATTTAGTCACTATTTTTGAATGTGGGATGGCTGTTCGCTATCTGAAATTATACCGTGCGACAGTGTCATGACGGCTGTTATTTTGTGCAAAGGGATCTTTTGACCTTGTTGCCATCAGTGCACGTAAACACATCTGGCATTATTATTATTATCATGCATTCATCTCCAATTTCACACTTTTATATTAACACTACTACGAAATAGCCTTGATATGAGGTCACATGGTCACTGGCTACTTACAGATTTCTGAATTCTATTGATATACAGTATCAGTCTGGTCCCTTCTGCCATTTCCCAGAAGTGAGTTATCAGTGTTATCGGAACAATGCGAGGCTGCTCAGCCTTTGGCGTAATTGCACCCGGCCATGGATGGTTCCTGCTGCCTCCCTACTGTCCCCGAGGTCTCGAGCTGCCGCACATACAAACTGCAGAATGTGTCAGCAGCTGGTACCACATGTCTTTTAACCACATGTCAGGGTGTAAACTAGTCTTGTTGTAACATATTTTATTGTGATTTCTTTAGCATCGTTTCATGTTAAATCAGGGTTACCTGATTTAACCAGGTTTCAGTTGATTACTGTCACATTCAATATGTGTGTATACACTTGGAATATTATTTAAAATAGTCCTGGCGAAGGTTGTGAGGCGTAGTAGCGAGATGAAATCCCGAGTAGGCATTTCAATGTTGAATCAAGGACTGTCACACAATGAATCGGCATCAAGTGACGATTCAAACACTAAAGACATTACCAGGCTGTCACATTATTCGCAGTTTTAATAAGTAATAGCATGTGAGAGGTGCAGTCTGTGACTGGAGCGTGAAGGCGTGTGTGAAATTTGCCCAGTTGGCTGAACATCTGCACCCGTGGCCCGAGTGTCTGTGCACCAGCATTCCTGAAGAGCCGAACGAATATTGAGATTGACAACGAATGTGACCCGTGCAGATCCTGACAGGTGCTGCGTGGGGGTCTCAGTAAACCATCCCACCCTGCGCACCCCCCTTATGAGTGGGGGCAATAAAAGTGCATAATAGACCCTCTGCTCTTGTTCATAAAAATGTGCTTGATGGCTTTTTGGGATTCACAATTAGAAAGGTCAGTTTTTTATTTGCCTCTAAACGACCAGCAGGTGGCAGTGTTTGCAGCCCTGCCGGCACTCGATACAGGCGGCATTAAAACCGTCAATAACATAAATCTTTTATATGTATATATAGATATAATAGTTAAATACAGGAGTGCTGTTAAATCGTGAATGAATTGCTTCAATCCCAGACTTAATTGGATTTCTTTGGAGTTGCATGTCTGCTGCGTTTGAGTCAGATTTCTGCCAGGATGCTTCCACCCATCCATCAGAGGGCTGATAAGATGGTAAGATGAAGCGCTATTTGTCAGTGCGCCCCTTTTGTTGTTGACACAGTTTCAGACTCACACGGGAACGGCGGGTTACATGATCCCGACCCGTGTGTTCTCCGTATGAGCCACTCCTTTTCAGCAGGCAGCGCTCTCCCAGCGGGCGAGTCTCTCATTCCTGTCCAGATTCTACGCGGCAGCTTCACTCTCTGCATTTCTCCTCAACTTCTCTGACAGGACGCCTTCCCCAATTTGGATTTTTACCGTATTGTTTTTGTTCCCCCACAAAGTAAGCCGTTTGTATTTAATTATCGTAAGATTTGGCACATGTTTAACTTCTTATGTTAGATGACTGTTGAATAGTTCATTTCAGGGAGTTTTCTATTATGACAGCTTTGTTGGTAACATAGATGATGTATTGATCTGTTGATCTTATTGGTAGAAGGAACATGAATAATCATCTAAACTACCTGACTGAACAGATCAATAATATTGATTACTGAATAAACGTCTATGTAAACTGACATGTAGTGACCCCATCTTCAGTCTAACCTTTTAGTTTATCGGTTGATATTTTAAATTGTCTCCTTGGAATTAAGATATCTGTGATTTGTTTTTATGACTGAGATGGAGATACACAGCTGGAAGTCCTTTATTTGAGTTGGATAGTTTGGTCCATCTGAGCCAGATCTAATTCATTATTTCAGTAGATACAGAGTTGTTTACTGTCGTGCCGGTGCAAGTGAATTTCTGCAAAACCCTTGTTTATTTCCTCTAAACTTGTGGAACATCAGGAGGTCTGCCTTAATTGTGCAAACACTGCTTCTCGTTAGCGTGGGCTGCATGTGTGAAGGCTACACTCACAGTCAGATGAGCTGTTTGGACTCTGCGTCATCGTTCTTCAGCGTTCAGACTGAGAATATCGAACCTTTCGGACCGATGATCAGCAGTCGGCGGCACCTCTGCGTGGTGCACCTCCCATTTCTTGACGAATGTCCAGCAGCTCCTGGACGCACCCGCAACAGGTGTCAGGCCGTGGGAGATATTTATTGCCACATTCCTGCATTGTTGAGGTTAATAATCAACCCAGCAGCTTTCACAGTTCTTATGTACATCAGCTGAACGTATGCTTCATCTGTCCCGAGACTCTTATCAGAGAGAATGAGATAATGTTGATCATATGACATCAGAGCAATAAACAAGCCCTCGCAGGAAGCTAGCGAGACTTGGACAGACCGATGTGCACTCATGCAGAGGGAGGCTATGACTACACCTGAATCACCGCATTTATAGTTCGCAGCATTGAGTAATGAGTGGTTTTCTGGACACTTACGCTAATCAGGGTGGATGTTTAAAAGTAACGTCTCCCCTCCTGGTTTCATTTGAAGCCAACGGAAGAGTTTTTGCCACTTGTGTTGAGTTATAAAGCCTAGAAAACCTGTGGGCGTTTAAAAGGGATCCGAGACAGCCTGAAAGTTGGATCCTAAAACGTCATGATTTACAGGAAATGGTGAATATCAACGGCACCAACTAAAGAACCGCAACCCGAAGTAGATCCATTCACATGGAGGGCAACGGAGAGATCAGTGATACCGACAGCGGAATCATCCTGAATTCAGGTAAAAGTACCAGTTCGTCACAAGATTTCTTCTCAGAGTTTCTAATTTTGACATTCACGGGACGCCTAATTCTTCACCTCACACTTGCACAGGAATCTTTGAAACACTTCTTCCTCGAGGTCAAAGCAAGTTCATTTTTAGCACTTCACCACGCCAAGAATGCAAAAGTTGTGGGTTTTGAGGTCAGTCGTACACTAATGAGGAACCTGGAACCTCGCTGCTGCGAGCCTTTTAAATCCGCTCAGCAGCAAAAACAAGCTCATTGTTTCATTTATTACACCCCAGTTTGGCCACAGTTTTCTAATAAATATTCACAGAAAAACCAGCACGTGTGAGGACCATGACCTAAAACGACTCAGTCACGGGACTAATAAGATATGAATAGCATGTTTTATTGTCTGTTTAAGGATACTTTGGCTTGGTAAACAGTTAAAACGAGTGCAAATGATTTAATATATCGAATACATAATCCAGCTTTTATTTACTGCAGTCCTTCCATGTTGAGCTGTGAAACACTTTCTAAAACACAGATCTAATCTCCAAATTTGTAAGCAGGAATCAAATTTGTTCCCTTGAAGGTTCCAGAAAATGTTTAATTCTCAATGCAGAAAAGGGAGTTTTCCCTTAGTTTCTATTTGGAATGCAGATCCAAAAATATGGATTTGTATATGGATTTTTATTATTTTTTTTGGATTTGCAGATCAAACAGGACACTGAACACTGCCTGTTTCCAAATCTGTGTTTTGGATTAGCTGCAGAGTTTGCTACATTGGGCATTGTCTGCTGTTTAGTTATGGCCTCATTCTTTGTGCCTAAACGCAGACACGTGATGTCTCCTCTATACAATGAAAATGCGTCGTTCAACAAAGAAAAGGGAGGGTTGTCGCTCGGAAGTGGAATTCTTTAGGCCTTTGTTGTGCTGTCACACTTCTTCCTGTCGCGCCTCTGACATTTGTAAATACCTGCAGAGACTCTGTTAATAATCTCTGAAGGTATGTGGCGCTTAACATATTGTTCCTGGAGCCACTCCTACAGGCCCGAGACTAATCTTAATGTCATTAGTCACCCTGGATACAGACGGCAGCAGTCAACACTTGTGCAGTGTGTGTATGGTTACGACACTCCTGGCACTCTTTTTGCATGCCAGCACAAACAAAAGCAATGTTGTGCTGAATATAGTTATTGTGGGGGTGAAGTTGAAAGGTAATCTGGTGCTGGGTAATGAAGCTGGCCCCTTTTATTAAAAAATAACCTTTCATCACATTAGCAGTAGGCTGGAATCTTAACATGATAAGAGCACTGCAGTTAGCAGATGCCTAGATTGGGCCCAATACAGCTACCTACAGCAGTATTGATTTCAGAAGAAATCATTTTTTATTTTATTTTTTCCCCCAAAACTTTTGCTCGTGATTGTATAAGTACATTTAACCCATCTTCTGCCAGCCTGTGCACTGTGTACTCTAATGACAGGTCTGTCTCCTGTTGTTTAACGCAGGCTCCGACAGCCCCACGACAGTGACAAAGGATGTGACCACGCACACGCGAGCCATGAAGCTCAAACACCAGGATCTCAAAGACAAGCTGGAGATCTGCCTACTGGAGCTGAAGAAGCTCTGCATCCGAGAAGCCGTGAGTTTTCATGGGCACGCAGTTTAAAAAACACAACGCGGACAAAGCTGCGGTTAAAATCAAACGCACACAAAACGTGCCAACAAGTGAGTCACAGGGTAATTCTAACAATGTGGCAAGCGGACTAACTCAAAGTCAAACAGTGCAGATGCTCTTGACGCAATTTAACAAGCTGTGACGGCTCGACGTATCTCATGATTCAGCACCTGTCGTCAGAAGATAAATAGGCGCAGCTATTTCGTTCTTCCTGTATGTTAATGATGACGAAACAGTTTAAAGGAAGTCCACCAATAAGAAATCCTGAGGCCCTTCATATTATTTGCATATAAGGCGGCACCTGGCTTTCCCCCTTTAAACCCGGTAGGAAAGCTCCACCTGGCAGTTTAGTGGCAGTTTAGTAGTCGAGAGCGATCAGATCTCCTTTAACACACCCTGAATATGTGCACCTGCTGGTAACTTTTGTTATTCTTAATCCTGACAGTTTCATTTTGTGTAGGAGTTGTGATTTCCCAAATATAAATTGCGCAACGGTGTAATTATGAAACTGGACAGAGATATCTGCATCTGTCATCACACGGTGCTCCTGGGTAAAATCCCAAGACTGCTCATTCTTTCCGCTTCACACCAGGGCTAGGCACACCTGTTGGGACACGTTTCGGTGAGCTAATACCTGCTATCGTGCCTCTCCCTTCTGTGGTTGACAAGAAAACGCACTGCAGTAAAAAACAGCATCATTATGCTTGTTCCTAACGGAGTCAGTAATGGTGCTTTATGATGTGCAGTGTTGGGTTTTGGTGAATCGTAGATATTTGATACGCTGAGAGTGTGCGATCCAGGGAATGCGCCATGAAAGAAAATGCTTTGCAGTTGTGCAACGGCCTCCGTGGCCCGATGTGCCTCAACATGTGAGGAAAGTGCCATCGGATACTTCTCCATCACCTCCAAACTGCGACAATAAGGGTGGGGGAAAAAAACAATGGTCGAAGTTGGCACCATGTATTGGAAAGACCACAGCAAAGAACCTGTTAAAGTTCAACTGCAGCTTGATTTTGAGAATGTTTGGTAAAATTCTGCAAAATTAACCTCCGTTCATGTTTAGGAGCTGACTGGCCGACTGTCGGATGATTACCCCCTGCTGCCGGGTGAGAAGCCTCCGCAGATCCGCAGACGTATCGGAGCCGCATTTAAATTAGATGACCAGAGTATTCCTCAAGGAACAAAGGTAGACACCGTGTTTTGGAGGAATTCCCTGCAGCATGTGGTGGCTTTTTTACCTTAAAATCATGATTAAAGTTTCCCTGCTCCCGACTTCTACAGGACTCAGAACTGAGCTTGGTGGATGCTGAGTTAGCGCTACAGATGAAGATCTTTGAGGCAGCTCGTAAGCTCTGTGATGAAGAACGCCTCGGCAAGGCTGTGAAGAAGAGTCGGTTGCTGCAGTACAAACGAGAGGAGAAAAAAGTCAAACGGCTACAGGAGGTAGCTTTCCAGCTGCGACTGGAGCGTGGCCGATCGTCACCACACCCCGCCTTTAACGCTTCGCAGGGTGAGAGCTGGAACTCAAGCCGCTGTGATATTCCACATCATTTTTAGTTTCTTTTTCGTTATTTATCTAGGCTTTCCACTTCCACTTTATAAAAGACGCTGCTCTGACTTTCAGATCTGGGTACATCAGATGACAGCTCTCTGTCAGATTCTGTGGTGCAGGATGAGGGTAAGAACCAATGACTGAAGCAGATGTTTATGCAAATTGTAGCCATCAGATCAAGAACCAGCTAGTTGGAAAGTATTTAGGAATTGATAAAGAAGTACAACTTGAAATCTGCATGTATCACGTATGACATTCCAATTTTTTCCTGTTTTATTCCTCTAGAGGTGATAAGTCAGCTGTCACAGCTGTCCTGCACGGGAGAGGCCGAAGCGTCATCACAGTCCTTCACGAACGGCTCCTACATATCCCCATCCGTGACTCCGCAGCCTCTGCCCCTGACCCCGAGAAGGTCTCCTAATCCAAGCATCAACTCTATGATGAGCTTGACCTCCAGTCCTGCAGATGACCTTCCTCCCATCCAGCACTCACCCTGGACAGAGTCCAGTCTGGACCAGCCCTACAAAAAAAGCAAGAAGTCCAGATCCTCCAGCAAGACGAGGTAAACCAGACCATCCATCATTACTTCGTTTAACAAGTTTTCAGGGTTAGAAGAGCCGTCATGCTGTTTGTGGTACTTCAAGAATGAAGACTGGTAACTGTGCTGTTTGAACAATAGGAGGTTTAAACAAAACATCCTGACGGTTCTTAATAATTGTAGTTACACACTTTAGTATAGAGGGGATAGTGACTGATGAGTACGCCAGCTTTGCAGTCACTTTGTTGCTTCCCATTAATGATACTGAAAATGGAGCAAAGGCCATTCTCAGTGCACACAATCTTCTCATTTACATGCGCTTGGCTCACAGTCGCAACACTGCCACCTGCTTTTGCACTCTTGCACAACAGTCAGCAGGAGACCCTGACAGGAGACACGGGCAGCACACTGAGATTAAAATTCAACCAATTCATCCTAAAATCTCGTGGGACCCATTAATTGTGCATGATATAATGAGAGTTGAGTGTTCAGAAACCTTTAACTGAGGAAATAAATGTTAATTTATGCTCCTGCTTTTTATGTCCAGCAGTCCGACTAAGCAAGAATTATTGCCACCGTTGGAAGATTGCTTAGCCCAGGCTGGTGTGCCCGTACAACTTTCACATCTGAGACTGAGCCGCAGCCAATCAAACAGCACGCCGTCCACACCAGAGATGCGTGTGCACAGGCAGCTTTCTCTCAGGTATCACACCTCTGTCATTTCTGTGTGAGCCTTGTGAATTTCAACACCAGATTTGGGCTAAAGTGTACCGGTATATTAAAGGTTGACTCCTTGGTGTGGTTTTGCGCAGGTTATCCAGCCCTGACTCTCCTTTTGAAAGGGATCGCGGCCGCACCAGAAGTTCAAGAAGGCGAATGACAGATTATAAAATCAATTTACCAGAGACTTCTCCTCTTTCAAACTATGGAAACCACGCTGGATCTGAGGACAGCAACTCTGAACACTCGTATACATCTTACAACAGCTCACCGTGTCCGGAGTTGCCCTACCAGTCTGCATTCCCACACTCCAGCCCTGTTGGCTGCTATGGACCTCCAGCCTTCCCGCGTAATGGCTTTTACCATAATTCCCGCTACCAGTCCAGCCCCAATTTCCATAGAGGCTATCACAATGAAGACATGGTCTATCCCCCACATCTGGACCTGGCACGGAGTTATTATGCCCAGCAAGTTCCGTGTCCTCAGAATAGATATGAGTATTCTGCTGTGCCCAATCACAGAGGACCGAGACCTTTACCTCCAAATCCCAGGCTGTCCCCCTCCCCAGCCAATTATGACTCTCCACACTATCGGCCCAGCAGTATCTCGCCGCAAGTTGTGAATGAACAGCTCAAGTCGTGGCATCGGCGCAGTCAGCTCAAACCTCCCAGGTCCCGTTCTCTTGACAGACAGGGAGCCATCCGACTTAAAAACGCACCAGGCCAGGAGGCCACCCACTATCAGAGTCAGAAGTACAATGAACAGGTAATAGCATAGATCAATTTTGCTGATGATGTGTAGAGGTTTCTTTCTTTGGTTTGTGTGTAAAGTAGCTTTCTAATAAGTGACCCCAAGCCCTGCAAACCACTCATCTCCCTCCAATGACCTTTATCCCCCACAACCTGTTTAGCTGTCTCGCACCAGTTTGAGCACTTGACACTCCCTGTTTCAAGGATAATGTCTCTCAGAACAAGCCTGCACTCTGTCTCTTGCGTAAAACTTGCCTTTCTAAAAGGGGTCGCATGATCCGAATGATCACATAATCATCAACAGAGTTGCATCAGGTGGAACAAGAAAAAAAAAGTGGTTTCTGCTGTTCTTCCTGTTTTAGACCCACTTCTTCTTTGGCTCTAATAGTCTGGAGATCTTATCCGTGCAGTGCTTTCAGTTCTGTCCTGGTGTGGCTGAAATTCAGTTTCTTTTCTCGTTGATTTTTAATCAATTAATGCATCTTTCCAAGGTCAAGCCTGTGTTACCTTTCAGAGATTTTAAATCATGAAACATTCTAAAGTCTAGAAAGGAGCATATTCTGCTGCGTTCCTTCGTTAGTTCCTGTTTTTAGATTTTACCGTTTGTCCATATCAGCTACTTCTTCTTTTTTTTCCCTGAAACAAGTCTTAAAACCAATTTAAATGTACGTTTCTGCTGTCTAATAACTCCAGGCCCACTCACTGTCCTTGGACCTGTCGGAGGCTCCAAATCTGCCATATTCTTTTGTAGTGTACCGTATGTCGGCCTTGAGTGTCCATTCACATTATTGGGAACCTCTAATTTGCAAACAAATGTTACAGCAAAGCAATGTCCTAATGGACCTCGAATAGTAAGAAAACAGCTGGAACCATTTGTAACTGGAATTACACAAAGGCGCTTCATTATGTAGCCCATATTAATAGCTCATTTCTCAGCAATGCTGAGAAATGATTGATTCCAGGCCCTGCATGGGCTGCAGATTTTTATAGTCAGTCGTATTTTGACCTGATATGCTAGAGAGTCTACGGCCTTACGTCTTCACGTGTAACAGATAAAAGTTTATTACACGTGAGAGGATAACATTTTAACAGTGTTTTCTTTTACCAAAGTCCTGTTAATGGACCGGATCCTGAAGCATTTTTTTTCTGATTAAAAACACTTGCTCCAGTGTCTCAGCAGAAAACAAATAATATTTAAATAATTGAATCTATGCCAGTGTTTGGCTTCCTACTGTAATCAAAGCCCTGAAGTCTTTTTTTATTGCTCCATTTTCAGGTTATCCAAAGAAGAGCTCCTCCAGCAGCTGCAGATGAGACTCCAGGACACTGGCTCGTTGATGACTCCCATTTTGCAAGTCAAGTGTAAACCAAGCTTTTGGTTTTGAACTGCCTTTTTTTTTTTTTTTTATAAAGATCTCTTTACTGTCCTGCCTCTAATTTGAACAGAGGATGAAGGACTGAAAAGCTCTTGCAGTGTAACGGGATCCAGTACAAGTATAATATTTTGGGTTGCACACTTGAAATTTTGTCCACTCTGGTTGGTGTTACAGCTACAAATCACACCTTTAATGGATTGTTTGAATTTCTACAAACTTTAGTATTTCACGTTTGTAAAGAATCTGTCTGATGCTGAAGCTTCACCTCTCTGTTACTGTCTCTAAAAAAAATTGCAGCATTTTAAAATAGCAGCTAGACAAATTGAGAATGTATGGCAATAGAAGCTGAGATAGATTTTAAAAATGCAGATATTTCTAATGGATTGTTTATGTACACATACTAGCACAGTGTTTTGTTTAATTGTGTAATATTTCTTTTATTTTTATTGCTTTGTAAAACTATGAAAATAGCTTTTGACAGCTAATCTTACAGTATAACATGAAAGAATAGTAATATTTTTAGAATGTGACAGAACTATGTGTTAAATCAGTCGGGGTATAAAGTGATAGAGTGTTAAAATAATCTAAATGTGCAGCATTCATTTGAGCTATATTTTGTGTGTAATCCTGCCTTATCAGTTCATCATGCTGACGAACCTGAGCTGCTTTTATCCACTTGTGGCTGTGCCAGTTCACTTGAATTACTTATGCATTTATTAAACAGATAGTAACTAGAAATAAACTTGACATATAAAGTAGCAAATTGAGACAAAAAAATAGAGTCTTGATGCTTGGCAGCTAATTTGTGTTGAATTAAAATGCAAATGTCCTGAGCTTTAACAAAATCTTTATCCGTGTCTGTGAGATTGCTGGACTAAGCCTTTAAAATAAAATAAAAAAGTATTTGGCTTTCGATGATAGATCATTTAAAGAGTAAATGCAAATGAGTGCATATTCCACTATGGCTACACACTGACTGTGTTATTTTACTGTGATTTGCACCATAGGGTTTGTGGAAAGTCAGGCTTGAAATAAAAGATAACAGACCACTGATTCCAAACCAGCAGTAGGAAGGACTGTGCAGTTCTGAACCTACATACTGTATAAATTACACAATCACGATTCCTTGTGTGCCTCTTTTATACTGTTTTTTTTATTATTTATCATTGTATTTAGTTTCATTTGAGCTAACAATATGCTAAAATCTGTGAAATGTTTTAACTATGGAAGAAAATAAAGACTAAAGTTTGTGTAGTGTTGAGTTGTGTGCTTTGGTCCTACCCACAAAACCATGGCTACATGCATCATTTAGAAAATAAAATGCACTATTATTGGTATATCTAATCAATTTTAAATGTTTGTATTCTATGAAGAGTGCACTCCCCTGTGGAAAAACCACATATTTAAGATGTATGCCATTTTTATCTCTTATAGAGCACGAACAGGAATAAATAGACATGGAAAACAAAAATGTTCATAGATACCTACAGACATGAAGAGGTACATATGTGGAATTATATCCTAGATGTTGCTGCTGATTGAGAAACATTAATATCAATCATGTACGACACATTTGTAGTACTTTGGCGGGGAAAAATAGCTCAATCAACCTAAATAAATAGTATTTGTGTAATAATCCATATAATATTGTACTATGCGTAATATTAAAATGATCATAGACCCGTAATAATTGTAAACAACAATGTAAACGTATTGTGAGACTTCTGTGTGCTTTTATTTTGAAAAACGCTTGTGGGAGGGTAACATGTCATAGAAGACGTTTCTACTTCCGGAAAGGATTGGGTGTCGCGTAGCGATAAACAATTCACCTACCCGGTCATTAAAGGACATTATCAGGTAACCATACAGCTTTATGCGGATCATGCAGTACACATTCTTAGCGACAATGTGGATCACCTTATACAGCAGTGTTATCACAAAGTCTTGTTTTTCTGCTCAGAAGTTATTTCGGGAAGGTTTGTCGCCTCCTGCTTGACTGCTTAGCTATAGCACAGTGCTAGCAAAACGTAACGTTAGCATTACTAAAGCGATCTGTTGTCGGTTCTGGTACCTGATCGGTTCGGAGTCCTGCGCTTCCAGATTTTCCCACTTTTATTTTTTACTTCAAACTTTATTTACATTGTCAAACTACGTACTTACACACAAGAAATGACTTGACAATCCACGATCGGATAACGTTTAGAAATCGAGTGTTTTGATCATTTTTAATGTTTATTTTACTATCGCGCTAATAATGAAGTACCAGATGCTTATATTTGTATTTTATTTGGTTTTCTGCTACATATTGAGGGTTGGAGGATATTGCACCATTTATTTGTGTGTCTATGTGACACTTCACACAGCTTTTGAAGAGCCAACACACATTCTACAGTTAACATTGTAAAAAACAAAGTTGTGTTATATTGTATGTAGATATGAGCTGTCTCATGGATGAATCAACGTCTCTAAATATAAAGATGGACACTGTGTTAATGTTAAGAAACAGGGTTGCATGATTACAGCCCCTTGAATCTGGAACATCACCTAAATTGAATGAACTCTTACTTGGCCCATTATCAACATTCTCTGAAAACTTCAAATCCCTTCATAATTTTTGAGCTATTTTGCTGCGAACCGAACAAAAGGCAGCTGTCACCACCTCTTTGGCGGAGCTAAGCACAAAATGGTCTTCTCTATTTAACACTCCTCTTGCGAGTGCTTTTTCCTATCCCTCAAAGTTTCCAAGGGGCCAGGACCCTGAGCCGACCCAGCGGCCCGAGCACATCTAGTACTGACACCTGTCAGGTTTTTTTTTCTTTAAATATACCCAAATACTGCTCTTTGTTGTGATGCACACTAACCTATAAGAACCGGAGGGATTTCTGGTCATCCGTCTGTAGGATATGATTATACGCATTCTGTACTCATTACCTGTTTCTGTGGTAATCAACATCTTGCAAGGTAGCCTAATTAAAACTTGCATTTTGCATTGCCACCCTCACATCTGTGCCAGATGTGTGTTCAACCCGGAGTGTTTTATGACTCAGCTGTTGACGTGAACCCTCATAAGTTCCATTTCTACTTCTGTAACCGTCATTAACAAGCACTTATTGGCATTTGGAGAGAATAAAGTAGGGACTAATTTCATTGCGGTTGCTCTGACAGACTGGGAAAGGAGGAATTATTTATCCACAGTCAGAGTAATTATTTGAGGTCAGTATGATGTACAACCAGTGTGGCTACTTATCAAAATGGAAAACTCCTTCTTGATATTACCAAGTGGATTTAACAGACTTGTTGTGCATTTGTGATTCTCTTTGGTCAGTGGGAGATTGAGGCACCTGTACATTTTGAAGCCGAATACAGAGACTGTGAGCGGATCATCAGGCAGTCTCCATATGTCAGCCCGAAACGGGTCTGCAAGTGATGCAGACTGCCAGATCTCTGAGGACATCCCTGTCCCAGATGTGGAACTGATGGAGCTGGGTCCATTGCTAGAGGAGGGAGGGGGCCGACCAGAGGTAGGGTTGTCATTTTGGTGGGTTTAGTAATAAGGGTGATTTGCCACTGTAGCTCCAGTTTGCTTTTTCATTTCTTTGAAAAGGGAGCATTGATGCTTTCTGATGAGGAAGAGGAAGATGATGAGGTGGGAGAGGTGCTGACCTTGCCACTTCAGGCCCACCGTGCCATGGAGAAGATGGAGGAGTTTGTGCACAAGGTAAACCGTTTTTTTCCCCCCTTTTGATAAACATATTGGATCAAACAAAAGGCTGTCATTTAAAACCAGCATGAATATTTCATTACACAATGAGCGGTTGACTCCCTGTTGGGATCCACTGACACACAGTTACAGGTTTGTGTGGATAAAAGCAAGATTAAACCACAATTGCTGCACAGTTTGACTGATTATGGAGGTGCAATTTTCATTGGGACACGCCCAGGTGCTGATGGGAAAATGCCAAAGACACTGTTTCAGTATAAACGCTAGCTAAAAAGAGGTATTTAGGTCACAGGAAAGCCTCCCAATGGATAAGGCTTCTTAGACTCCCCACAGCTGTTTGATCTAAAAATAAATAGATATACATACAGTTTGTTCAGTACTTAAGTGGTAAGAATCAAGTCAAAAAGGCCAGCTTAGTCCAGCTTTATGTGGTTTGTTTAATGACAGTTGTTTTTGAAGATATTGTGAATTGTGACTGATAAACGCGTCCTTCAGGTCTGGGAGGGTCACTGGAGGGTCATCCCTTTCCATGTCCTGCCAGAGTGGCTCAAAGACAACGATTACCTCTTGCATGGACATCGGCCACCTATGCCTTCTTTTCGAGCGTGCTTTGGAAGCATTTTCAGAATTCACACTGAGACTGGAAACATCTGGACTCACCTGTTAGGTGGGTAGTAAATTCTTTACGAGGGAAAACGTGTTGCAATCCCGGCTGTGCCACTTACATTTCTGCTTCCCCCCCCTCAGGGCTGATCTTATTCCTTTGTTTGGGCACATTGACCATGCTGAGGCCCAACATGTATTTCATGGCCCCATTGCAAGAGAAGGTGGTGTTTGGGATGTTCTTCCTGGGGGCTGTTCTCTGCCTCAGCTTCTCTTGGCTCTTTCATACCGTCTACTGCCATTCTGAGAAGGTGTCTCGAACTTTCTCCAAGTAAGTTCAGCAATCGGAGCACAATAAAATCTATGCAGCGCATAAAATACAATTCAACGTCAAGAGACACAAATTCCAAGGTTTTGAACAGTTGACACTGGTGTGTGGCCACAGCGTGCGCATCTGGTGTTCCTCATAGTGGTCCTCAGTGCGCACAGAGTTACCCAGATACATGAAATGTTATGGGGAACATTGCTTTATACGCATTCTGCTCCTGTTATGGGATTTTTAGACTTCCTGCTCTGCTCGTCGAGTGATTCGGAAGCTTGGATGTGTATTTGCTGCAGCAGTAAATGACTTAATCTTATCCATTAACTTAAGATCTGGATGTCTGGCCTCTTCATATTTGAATGAAGTTTATTTTAGCCAAGGAAGTTAACCCTTTTATTTCTGCCATGTCCTTCATTTCAGACTGGACTACTCAGGCATTGCTCTCCTGATCATGGGCTCCTTTGTGCCGTGGTTGTACTACTCCTTCTACTGCTCCCCTCAGCCTCGACTTATCTACCTCTCCATTGTGTGTGTCCTGGGCATTGCTGCCATCGTCGTTGCTCAGTGGGATAGATTCTCTACACCCCGTCACAGACCTACAAGAGCAGGTGTTAACCACCAACACACACATGTCGCAACATTTGAGCATGTCCTCCTCAAACAACTACGTGGCGTTACTGGCGTCTATCATGCAGAGACCTTTTTCTAAATGAAACAAGAATGATGAAGTGTCGTTCTTGTCTTAGGTGTGTTCATGGGTCTTGGATTAAGTGGAATTGTCCCGACCATGCACTTCACTATCGAGGAGGGCTTCGTGAAGGCCACTACTGTTGGACAGATGGGTTGGTTCTACCTGATGGGTGCCATGTACATCACTGGTGCTGGTCTGTATGCAGCCAGGATCCCTGAGCGTTTCTTTCCTGGCAAATGTGACATCTGGGTAAACATTCCATGATCTTACCAATATGAATGAGAAGATACTTGAAATCCTTGTTTTCATGAATATAAAACACGTAACACATAGTTAAAAAAAAGTGTTTTATTGGTTCTTAAAACTTTATAAATCCATCATTGTGAAGCATATGGCACACACTACATTAATATTTGTGTATGGCACTTAATTCACAAGAGAAAGGTTGACATAAAATCCTCTTTTGAGGACCTTCATGCAACCTCATGGCATTTCAGCGAGCACAGAAACGTTGCAGTTGCTGTTACAGATGTGAAATTTCTAATAAAGTTTCAGTCTTTGCATGTTTATTTGCATAGAATCATGCACAGAGGGTCATATATTAATCTGTGTTGTAGATTTACACTGTAAAAAGTTAAGAATTTAAAACAAGCTAGTTTCATGGCTGGCAGGCAGTTTTAAAGTGGCTTCTACAAAGAATACATTCATAACCAGTTAAAATGATACATGTTGTAACTTCTTTTTCGCTCCTTTTAGTTCCATTCTCATCAGATATTTCACGTCCTGGTGGTGGCAGCAGCTTTCATCCATTTCTATGGGGTTTCCAACCTTCAGGAGTTTCGATACGGACTGGAAGGAGGATGCACAGATGACTCACTACTCTGAGGGGCTTATGACACAACACACACTTGAAAAGCTGCTGGAATTCAATATATAGTCACTGCTCCTACTGTGCTTCTGATTTGTGAACATCTCTGGGTTTGGGTTTTGGTGGGCTTTCTGTTTGGCTCATTTTTGCTCCAGTATAGTAGCATAAACTAGCCACTTAGGCAAGGAGGGAACCTCTGACAGGCACTACGTCAGTCATAATTAGAACTGTGGAAAGCGTGCCTTTTCAAGTGAGAGCAAAATGGAATTTTTAACCAAACCCTTAAGAATAACTGGTGTTTACTTCTTAAAAGCTTAAAAGATACCCAACACTTTCTGTAGTTACTGTTGCACAAAGGAGCGTATTGATGGCGCTGTAGCAGAGGGCACTTAACTGTCACTCATTCCTTTCCTCCCCACCAGTCTCGCTGCAGGGTGGAGGACGAACGTACTGTCCACCAGGTGTTGAGGTATAGAACAGGACCGGGAACATTTGTATTTGTACACATTTAGTGTGTAATTATTACCTGATATTAATTATGTTAAAACCAATTTTAAAGCTCTCTATTAAACCCATCATGAACCCACTGACGTCCACTGAACTGTACTCCCTGGCCCAGTGAACACTGTAAAACTATAAAAATGAAATGAAAACAATACACCATGCAAGAAACACTTGTAGCCTCCGAATATGACTGACGCATCGTTCCCAATGATGCCGTCTCTTATTTCTCAAATTAAGGTTGATATTTTTGCAAAAAGGTTTTTTACAGGACAGGGACAGAGAATTTTACTATGGCACCGAAATTGTCATTTTCCAAAAATAAACTCACCAGACTAATGTCCTGTATTGGTAACATAGTCATTTTGCAGCCTGATAACATTTTATTGATGATTTTTGAGAGTTCCTGGGCTACGCACAATGTACAGATCTGATTTTGTTTCGCGTTTGAGTGGTTTGTGTTAGATTCCCCACGCAATTATGTGTAACAAATACACCTTAGTCTACACTCTCGAGTTCAAAACTATAACTTTTCCCTATAAGTTATAAAACTTATAACTTCTAGATATCCTGTGCCTTAGGCCAACAGTAATGTTTTTGAATAAACTGGCCTATCTTACCAGTGGGAGCTTCAGTGATTTTTAGATCTTTTTTTCCTTGCTATACATGCAATCAAATCACTATGTTGAATTGACAACTTCATTGATAGGTTGTATAAACTGCTGTTTAAGACTCCTTTTTTAGACAAAACTTGTTTAAGCTTTATTACGACTAAAACATTCTGTGTTCTTGATTTCGTCTGTCTTGTGTAGAAAGTGATAATACATTTCACTGAAATGTAATTTGAGTTATTTATTAATGGTAATCTTGGAAATTGTTGGAATAAAGGTTTTTTTTCCATACATACATGATGTCTACTGTCAAATAGTTTCTTTGTTTTGCAGTAAACAATGACCAAGTCATCAAATTTATTTTGTGTAGATTATCCCAATGCCAGCTACTGTATATCAGATCTGACCAGCAATAATCAAAAATAACTTACTTTTTAGGGATTTGTAGGACTTTTTGAGGATATATTTTTTTAATTATTAAAGACAAAACATCACACTAGGGATGCCAAGTAGTTGCATAAACTTCATTTTGGGGTGTTATTTCTGTATAACATATGCCAGATAAATTATTTCTGCACAATAAAAGTATCGTTGGTATTTCCGTGGCTTTTTTTTACTAACTTGGAATCCAATCGTCATTATATGCCGGAATCATCTTTAAGTCGGAATCAATGTAAAGCTTCGTGTTTCTGAACGGACCCATTTGTGGTAGTAACACCAAATAAGCTATGTTAGCCTAGTTTTAGCGATCCCCTTTCATGCGGTTATTATTTTACGCTGGATTTAGTACAACATCTAAGTACGTCTTACTTGCCTTACTTACTAAATCTTGATTTCCACACGTTTTGTTATGGATGTGTAATGTAAAGTGTAGTTTTGTCATTTGGTAAATTATATGAATGCATGAAATGGTTGTTTTTCAATTAACGTTTCTCCTACTTTGCTGTTGAGCACCATTTAAGACATCCGTTGTAAAAAATAAACATAAATGCATTGATAGTAAAATGTATAATTTCATGACACTGAGGTCTGTACAAGCTCTACGATGAGTCGTTTTTTCCCCACTGTGAGCCGATGGATGCTAAACCGTGTTCTTTACAGTAGTTGCTTTGTTTTTGGTGCATGTAGGAGGTGACTGCATTGGTTTTCCGTCAGAATTTGAGATGGAGGATAATCAACAGTCCAAACAGGCCACGGATCGTTCCGATCTGATTTCTGACGATGGGAAGAACTGCAAGTCCATAGTATGTCAACGCTGCGGGTCCAAAGTGCTGTGTGCGGGGATGGCGTCATTGGCAGAGAAAGAGGTATAATAAATGGCATTAAAGCGCATTCCATTACATTTCAGCATTTCACTAATGCTTTTTGTGTTTGAAAAACAACTAATTGAATTCTAATATGTTTATCATCAGGGATTTATTGTCACAGCATGGATCTGTGCTGTTAACAAAGCTTTAAAATGGGCACCCAAGATGCCACTCACTGATTTTCACGTCAAATCAAATACTCAAGATTACATATCTTACATATACTTTTACCCCACCATTTTATTCACCTTATAGTTTAAGTACTAATGGTGCTCAAAATGCAAAATTTATATCAGTGTTCCAGGTTCATTAACACAAGTGTTCTCGTAGTGCATACTTAAGTAATGCCCTTAATGAAGATGAAAAATCATAAAAACAATAACCAGCTCCCATTTTAATCTTTATTAGACATATTGAAGATATTGTATCTGAGGGCCAGGATGGTTCAACTTTACTTTTTTAATTCCAGCATAAAGTGAATGTCTGTGTCCTCTTCCTTCAGCTGTTTCTACCATCCATGCGAAAAAAGAGTAACCTCAGCTCCGGGGATACCTCGGTGGACGGGGATACTCTGACCGCCCATTGGTTCGTGGATGACATGTTCACATTTGAGAATGTGGGCTTCACTAAAGATGTGGGGAGGATCAAGTATCTCATTTGTGCTGACTGTGAGATAGGACCAATTGGCTGGCACTGTTTAGATGACAAGAAGTGTTTCTACATCGCCGTGGACAGGGTAGACCATGTATAGTGTAAAGTCGTCTGTGCTTAAAGGACTTTGTGGACGATGTGTCGACTAGCTATGCACATTTCCTTAAAATGCATATGGGTGGTGGCTCTACTCTCACCTTTCAAAGTGTTTATTATAATAGATATCACTTCTATTTTGATGAGTTTGTGGAAATTGATGTGGAATACCAGCCGTTTTCTGGATTATCTAATACATGTTCTTTCATTTTGCAGATTTTTTTTGTTTGTCTTTGGTATTTATGGTAAATGAAAAAAATTGTCAATGAACATACTGTGTTTTTGTTACATTCGCATTACATTCACATCCCAATGGAAAATTATCAATATAAACCACCCATCTACTAAAATCCATTTTATACAACTATCCACTAACTCTACAATTAGTGCATCTTTTTAAAACTTTTTTAAACTTCCTTTGGTGCCTTAGTATTTTTTGTGTGTTTTTTTTTATTTTTAGAAATAAATGTATTGTGTGGGGGAAAAATGTTGCATCCCTTTTAACCATTTAGACTCAATGTCTGCCATGTTATTTTTAGTTCTCAAAATGCATTCTCATACATTTGTAGAGAGCTAGGGTGTTTCAAATTAAGATTATTTTTCAAGTTGTATGTTTAATATATGAGTAAGTAGAATATCTGTGCTGTTAACAGCTTCAAGATTAGCATTCAGATTTATTCCACCAACCATTTCTACATATAGATGGCATGTTATCCTGATGCTTAGGTCCTAAAAACACATGTACCGGTATATAAATACCCCAGCAGGCCTTCTCATTTACCCGTGCAGTTTCGTTGTCTGCAGTTAGGTGTCGTGATATTCAACAGTAGTAGTTTGCTAGTAAATCATTGCAAGGTAAAAATATAAATTTAGACATGCACATTCGTGATGGCAAATCTTATTTATTTTTTGTTTGTTTGTTTTGATTTGTTACAGTGCAGTGTCCAGAGGCTGTATGAAACAACAGGAAGTTCGGATACAAAACAGGAAGGATATTCAAATCAGCCATTTGCTTAGAACGTTTATATATAGCAGTCATAAGGCTACACAGACAAGAGTGCCAATTTACAATGTTAGATCCTTGATATTTGCCTCAACTTTATTTCAAAACACGGTTTTTGACTATTTGTGAGTTTAAAATTATGTAACAAAATCAGATTGAACTCGATTATCACTAACCACAAACAAATGGACAAGATTGTTCAGATGGTTTTATGTTCAGTCCCCGAAATGTCAACATATGATTATAGTCTCTACCAATCAATGAGCTCTTCTCGACCATTTAAAAACAAAGCGCCGGTCAGCGCGCAACGATCTGTTGGGTTTGTTAGATTAGAGATCTAGCGTATCCCCGTGTAGGCTTTTTCTCTTCGGCGGAGCTAGGCAGGTTGTAACGGTCCCAACACGGTATGAAACGGTGTGCGAATCAAGCAAAAAACAAAAGAGGAACGGTCGTTTGAGGAAACGACTCAACCAATAAATTACATAGCCCTTAACAAAAGAGTATTTAAATCGAATATGTTAATCGAATAATTGTAAATGCTTTTGTCGTCCAATTAAAATGTTGTTAAAATCCATCACAAAGACTTTTCCCGTCGTTTAATAACGATCCGCAGAGGTTCAACTTGAAAACACACACGAACGCAAACTATTCCGTCTGTATTGTAAACGTTAAAGTGCTCAATATAAACCCACGTAATGATCCCCAAACGATTTTTATATTTTCAAATAAGAAAAACGCCGTTTATAAATGACTAACCTAAATATTCACCGTGTCTACTTTTTTAGGCGGAAGTACACAGTCCCCGGCTGTCACCCTCTCGTCCCCAACTAGATAATTCGTCTTTGAGTTCAATGAGTGGACATGAACTGATGGGCAGAAATTCATAACGAGCACATCTGACGCGAGGACGCCCTGCAAAGAAAACATTTCAGCTACAGCCATAACGAAGATGCAACGATGACTCAACCTCAGCTAAATGAGTTCATTCCCCCTCCGGAGTGCCCTGTTTTTGAGCCCAGCTGGGAGGAATTTGCCGACCCGTTTGCATACATCAAGAAAATACGACCCATTGCAGAGAAAACTGGCATCTGCAAGATCCGACCACCTCCTGTAAGTATTGAGAATTTCCCCCCCGACACAAATGAGCGTCCCTCGCCTGGCGTGTTGGCCCCGACTGTTGTTTATAACGTCGCAGGCAAAGTTGTGTTTCAGACAGGATTCAACATGGCGGAGTGCGGCTCCTGAGTTGAATTGTCAGTTAGCCCGAGTGTGGACGGTTCGATATCTGCCTCGGCCCCGTGCGAAATGTGCGCCCCGCTCAAGTTTTTACCATCCCCCCCGCAAAAAAAGCCCCATCGCTTCTGCGAACGTCGCTATCCTCGACCCCCAAAGGCTCCCGAAGTAACCCCGACGCTAAAGTTTGCAGGCGTACGAAAATAAGAGATGGTGTTTACATATGCGCAGAATGAAGCGCTTCCTGGATCGCGTGCACGGAATCGGCTCCCCGAAAGAGTCACTCGCGATATGTGTTAAAGCTGCGACATCAACGCAAAAGGAGGACGGGGGCATTTCTCAAGAGGATTTGGTGGATTTGCCCGGTGTGGTTCAACTTGGCTGGCGTTAATCAGGCCCGTTTAAAGGGGCAGTTGCCTGACATTCGGTCCGGGAAGCGATACGTACGTGCTGGGTGACCAGCGGTGTATGGAGAGGCTTCGCTGATCGGCCCCACACTTTTATCACCATCCCACTGAAACCTACTAATAAAGGGCTTTTCACCTCGCATATGTCTGATAACTAGTGGCCGCGGATCCTTGATTTAGAGATGTGTGCGAGCTTACAGAATTTTTGTATAATGGATTAAATAAACTGTTTATTTCGAAACGCACGTTTTTTCCCCCTTCTCTTTCTGCACGGTTTCAGTGTAGAACCCTAAAGCCCTGCGTGGACTTCGTTTTTGCCCTCACCAGGCTGTGTTTTTGGTTTGTATTTGACTTCGGGAAGCTGTAAAAGCCCGTTTTCCATGGCTGAACGGGGTGGTGGGCCGACTGGGCACCATGATCACAGGGCTGGGTGGGGGACTGCTCACTGTTTGCCTGTCTTTGTATACAGTCTGTGGGCTGTCCAGAAGAAAATACATTTAAAAAGGATGGCTGGAAATGTGCATTTTACGCAGTAGATGGCAGGGCTGCTTGATGATCAAAGGTACCAGTGGTGGTCAGATTTAATTAAAAGGGTTCTTATAAGAATCGCAGCCAGTAATGTAGGCTATGTGTGCATATGATCAAAAACTAGCAGATGGTCTTATTACTATTATACACGATGATCTATGGTGATATTTGTGACCAATTGCTGTTCTAAAAGGAGAATTCTGACTCGGCTCCCTCCCTCCTGTGCAACTCTCTGATTTCTTTATATACATATTGAAATTTGGCTACATATTATAGTGTGGCTATTGAACCATATGGTTATAAGGAAATGTAAATAAGAGCGGTTGAGAATGTATCTCTTGCACTGTGTGTATTGTTGACATCTTGGGCCTTTTTCAGATATGATCTAGAATAAGAGCTCCCTTTCTTTGTTTCCCTTTTTCTTCTGTAGTTTCCATATAAGATTTCGATATATGTCTGTATATTTTGCTGAACATATGCAAAATGAAAGGCTTGTGATTACCTAGCTTCACCTCTATTAATCTTGTTGTTCTCTAAAATTGCACATTTGACTGTAAACGATATAAAATATGTGAGAGATGATCTAAAAGAGGGAAAAGATTTTAAAATATTTAAAAATGACTGATTTCTTTTGTGGTTCTGGTTCACTTGTGTGTACAATGGTTCTGTTATCTCTGGGAACTACTATTTATATATAGCTAAGGTAATAAAGTTAATGTTCTTCCATCAGAAAACTGTATAAATTCTACAAATACATTATATTTTTCCAGTGAAAGTGTTGAAGGAGGTGTTGCAAGTTTTAAACTAACTTTCAGGCCTTTTTGAGTCGCGCCACATGATTAGTTACCGTATCTTGTTTGCTAATACAGCACATTCCTGGTTTCAGTGTAGTGTTACCGTGGGTGGATGGCTCTGTAGTGACGGGTTTATTTTAATCTTTAAAGTTGAATTTCTGCAAAATGGCCATCTTTCTTTAAAGAGAAACGAGTTCATTGGTTTTGGAATCAGATTTGGTCCGCAAACTGTAACAAATGTTCTTCTTGGACAAAGAACAGTCGTGCTACTCTGTGAATGGCTCTGTTATTATTATATTCACGTTGGCCACACAATCAAGAGCGCTGATGCAGAAGTTACCCTCTTTTGTAAACATTATGTCTGGAGACAAATCGGCCACAAAGTGCGTACTGATATGAAAGTGATCTCGATTCCTGCACCACCAGAAAGTGGTGTCTCTAGTCTTGCAGGAAGTCGTGTGGGCAGGTTTGCTCTAGCCTGTAAGTCAACACGTATAACAAGTCCATTATTTTCCTGCCGCAACAGTTGGAGCAGTATACTGGAATTAAAGAGAGACAAACATCTGCGTGAAATCGCATGCGGGGTTATAATTGACATTGATAATTAGGGCAAAGTAAAAGGCCTACATTATGTAACGGTATTAAGAAATATTTATATCCAGATACAGTTGGACTCCCTGTTGGTCCCCATTAACATTTAAACAGCCTGTGGCTGGATTAGGAAAACAAGGTGAGTTTTCTGAGTAAAATGTCACGTTTAAAGTGAAGCTATTGTTCCGTGAAAACGTGTCTGTCACCGTTGTGTTCTGAGTGATTTTGAATGTGTTTCTGAAAAGTATGGCATACTCTCTTTGAGTTGTGTTACAAACATCACACCTATAAGGATGCACGGGGTTTCTCACGTTTGGTTTTTCCCCTCTCAGGACTGGCAGCCACCATTTGCCTGTGACGTGGACAGGCTGAAATTCACACCCCGGATACAAAGACTGAATGAGTTGGAGGTACATTTTGGTTTTGTATTAATGCACGTGGGTGGCCAAATGCAGTCATGGTGGGGGGGGGGGGGGGTACATCGGTCTGTAAAGTGGTTATATTATTTGCGTGCATTTTGAAGAGCTGCCATTATTTCTGATTCCACACTTGTATTAAGTATTCTTTCCTCAACTTTAACTCAGGAGTGTTATTATGCTTGCAGGCACAGACCAGAGTTAAGCTCAACTTTCTGGATCAAATCGCAAAATTCTGGGAACTTCAAGGATGCACTTTGAAAATCCCTCATGTCGAAAGAAAGATTTTGGACCTTTACCAGCTGAATAGGGTACATAAAGTCTCAATTTAGTTCTGTTTGACAATATCCTCGTTTATGAAAATAGAAACAGTAAACACGTTTCTCATTCAAAATTAACACGTCCTTTTTTTCCACCATCTAAGCTGGTGAATGAAGAAGGAGGCTTTGATGCAGTCTGCAGGGAGCGGCGATGGACAAAGATATCTGTGAAGTTGGGCTTTGCTCCAGGCAAAGCTGTAGGCTCTCATCTGCGGGCACACTATGAGAGGATCCTCTACCCATATAACCTGTTTCAAACTGGAGACAATCTGCCCGTACGTTCTTTTCTGTCCTAACTGAGCTGCAATGTAGTTGGATGTTTTGTAATTCACCTTTTATTAGAACACCATTTTTGACATTCGGCCTTTTCAGGGTTATTAATTCAGCAAATACCATAATAATCTGTCCATGTTGCATAATTTCCACTTTGTTTGGTTTGAGTATTAAATAATGTTGCACTGATACTAAAGAAGGAAAAGATACTATGTTACTCATTCAGGGTTGATACGCTCTGTGCTGAAATTATCACATTTATCTGTTTGCAGAAAGCTACCTTGACCAATGACACTAAAGATAAGGAATATACCCCACATGACTTGCCACAGAGGCAGTCTGTCCAACCCCAGGAGACCTGCAGTATCGCTCGTCGTGCAAAAAGAATGAGATCTGAAGTGAGTCCAATCTGCCATTTTTTATTTAATGTTTTATCGTTGTTGTTTTTTTTAAAACCACAGATGAGTAAACACAGAAATTACCTAAGAGAAGACATACAAATCCTAATCTACCCTGGAAGTTTTGTCAGTTTTTCCCCACCTACTGAATTCACTGGAAATGTACACAACAGTCTGATTCACTTCTGTGGCTTCTACAGAGGAGCTTTATCAAATCTGAACCTGGGGAAATCTGCACAACTCGAAACAGCGTAAGGAGAAGGATGGGATATTCTGTCAAACCAGAATATGGTAAGAGCAAAGCAAGGAAAATGTTAACCTTCCTAAAACAACAAGCGTATTTCAGATATTCAGTGGTGCTTTGTGAATGTGTTTCAGTGAGGATGGCTGTCACTGAGGTGAAGCAGGAGCCTGTTGAGAATGAAGAACCTGCATTAAATCTGATAAACAGTGCTCCCTCAAGCAAAGTATGTACTGTGTGGTTTTGAATGAAGATGTCGCACCACAGTTTGAGTACTATGTAGATATTGTAGCTATATAAGGACTCTTCTTCTGCATACCCAGGTGGATCAATACATGTGCCTGGTGTGTGGCTGTGGGACTGCTGAGGACCGTCTGCTTTTGTGTGATGGCTGTGATGACAGCTATCACACCTTCTGTCTGATACCTCCCCTCCACGATGTTCCCAAAGGCGACTGGAGATGTCCCAAGTGTCTGGCGCAGGTGATCTGCAGACACTTCACCTCCTGGGAGCTAATCATTTTCAGGACCCAAATAGCAATAATATGTTTGATGTGACATACGGCATCATTTCGAACTGTCTTTTACATTTTTCTTAATTTATTTTTAATAGGAATGTGGTAAACCCGCTGTTGCTTTTGGATTTGAGCAAGCCGGCAGGAGCTACACCCTCCAAACATTTGGAGACATGGCCGATTCCTTCAAGTCGGATTACTTCAACATGCCGGTTCATGTGAGTTTGTGTGCTGTTACTATTAAGTTGTTGGCTTATAAAATATAAGACACGATCATCTAAACATTAAGCAGTTTAAAAATTCATCTCAAACTACAGACACAAGCAAAAATCTCCTTGTAGTTGCCGATAGATTTTTGTAAGCCTGTTCAGCTACAGCACACGCTCGTCTCTCTTTAGATGGTCCCTACTGAGTTGGTGGAGAAGGAGTTCTGGCGTCTTGTTAGCACCATCGACGAGGATGTCACAGTGGAGTACGGAGCAGACATCGCCTCTAAGGAGTTTGGGAGTGGTTTCCCGGTGAAGAACAGCCATTTTCAAGTGGCCCCTGAGGATGAGGTACACTGAGTGTTTAGGGAGTGTTGTCTTTTATTTGTCTTTGCTATTGTTTGTTGGTTTTATCTGTTTACTGACAATAGTATAAAAATTAAGAGTACGTGCTCTCATGCCAACTTGTCAAACAAAGCAACATAAACATCATGAAGGGTGATGATCTTGTTCACAGAGATCCTGAATTTTAGGGAGCAATACAGCTTCTATTTTTTTTGTTTGTTTTTCCTGAAAATAATGTAATGAACAATACTCATGTAATAATTTAAAGGATTGCTACTGTAATTGCCAGTAGAGTGTTAAGACCCATCTCTGATCCACAGCATTACCTGACAAGCGGCTGGAACCTGAACAACATGCCAGTCCTGGACGGCTCAGTGTTGACTTACATTACAGCCGACATTTGCGGGATGAAGTTACCTTGGCTCTACGTGGGCATGTGTTTCTCTGCCTTCTGCTGGCATATTGAAGACCACTGGAGTTACTCTATTAACTATCTTCACTGGTACAGTGCAGTTTTTACACTCCTGTATTTCATTGTCCTTGTCTTTGTGTTTGATTTGAGCAGTCTGACATATCTCCAGTTGTATGCCACTAATGGTGTTTCCTTTATGTAGGGGGGAGCCAAAGACTTGGTACGGAGCCCCTGCTTATGCTGCAGAGCAGCTCGAGTCAGTGATGAGGAATCTTGCCCCTGAGCTGTTTGAATCCCAGCCAGACCTCCTTCACCAGCTAGTCACCATTATGAATCCCAACACCCTGATGAACAACGGCGTGCCGGTAAACATTTTCACCATCGTCACATCACATATAATTGCAACATCCCATTTCCTCCAAGTCTGAGGACAGACCTGGTTGATTTTTCAACCTTCCTATTGCTGTTACAGTGGAAGTAGATCAATAAACAAAGCAATCCTTCTGTTCTTCTGATGACTAGATCTATCGAACCAACCAGTGTGCAGGCGAGTTTGTCATCACGTTCCCCAGAGCTTATCACAGTGGATTCAACCAAGGTTTCAACTTTGCTGAAGCTGTCAACTTTTGCACAATGGACTGGGTAAGAATAGCATTCCTAGCAACTAGATGTTTTTTATTAACGAGGACACAAACAAAGCTTATTCCAACAGCAGTTTTCATCCACTCTGGGCGCTTCTCTAAAGACTGCGATCATCTACTATTGCACAGAGAAAATGAGATAAGATAAAAATATTAAAGTAAAATGAAATATTGAATTTAAAATAAGGTCAAAATTGGCACCATGTGCACCACTCATACACTTAAGAGTAGTCTCTAAAATGGCTGGCTTTTGTTCTAAAATCTAAAAGTACTATCATAAATCAGAACATAATTCATTTAGCTCTCTTCAAGGCCATGCTGCAGCCAACACTCTTTTAAAACTTGCTGTGTGGTATAAAATATTCCTAATCTGTGTTGTGGTTGTCATCAGGCACATTTTGCTATATTAGGTACTGGCCTGACCCTTCTAAACTCCTTTTGTCCTTCAGATTCCTGTCGGCCGCAGCTGCGTGTCGCACTATCGTGAGCTGAGCAGGTACTGCGTCTTCTCTCATGACGAGATGGTTTGTAACATGGCCTCTAAAGCCAACACCATGGATGTTGACCTGGCAGCAGTAGTGCAGAAGGAGATGACTGTCATTGTGGAACAAGAAGACAAATTAAGAGAAATGATAAAGAAAATGGTGAGTATTTGGTCATCTGTATGCTTTTGAACTGAATTAATATGTGTGGAAAGTCCAAAATGTCAGTAATTTTCTGGAGAGAAAGTGTAAGGAATGATCTTGTTTTTAAAAGAATCACATTTCAAAAGCCATCAGGTGAAGCTGTGACGATATCCCTGATCCATCTCTTACATTTTAAAGCCCCTTATCAGAATTTACTGGAGCTCTTTTTCCACATAGCTGCCTCATTTAGTACCTGTGTGATTTGTCTCCCCAGGGTGTGGTACAATCTCGACAAGTTGATTCCGAGGCGCTCCCAGATGAGGAGCAGCAGTGCTGCAAGTGTCGGACCACCTGCTTCCTGTCTGGCATCTCTTGTGCTTGCACACCAAGAAAGATGGCGTGCCTGTACCACTCCCAGCACCTTTGTTCCTGCCCTCACGGAAACCTCACACTCAAGTGAGTCTTCAGTAACCACCACGCAAACACAATTATCCTCAAAAATTTCACTTGTTATGAAATATTTGTTTTAAGCTGCCATCCATCAAGTTAGATGCATCACTGCCCAAATATTGTCCTAAAGAAATGCTGTCTTAAATGGTGTGAATACAAGATTATTAATGTCGCAATGCTCTTAGCCTCACTGGCAAATTTATTGTAAAAAGTGTTCATTAAGATATTTTTAGTGGTCAGAAATATTTGTTTTATACCTAAACAACTGCTGCTTCTCAGTATAAATGTATTTTTCTTTTTGTCTTGTGTTCTCAGTTACAAGTTTACGCTAGATGAGTTATATTCCATGAAGGCATCGGTCACCCAACGTGCTGAGTCGTATAAAAAATGGCTCATCAATGTGCAGGAGATCCTGGAGAACAAAGGAAGCAAGAAAAAAGGTTAGCCGTCAAAGCATATCCGTATCAATCTGTTGCTACCCTGAATATTTCCTTCACCGTTGTCTTATTTTAGAATGATTGACATAGTTTGTGTCACCTGGTTAGAGTGTAATTTACAGGTTTTGAGAACCCATATTGCTTTTTTGTCAGGTTTGGAGGAGCTTCACAGTCTGGTGGAACAGGCAGAAACGTCAGCCTTTCCAAAATCAGCCTGGTGGATCAGCTTCGCACAGCCACCGCTGAGGCTGATAAAGTTGCTGTGATGGCACAACAGCTTCTTAACGGAAAGAGACAGACAAGGTATGAAAATAAATTTGTTATTGTCAGAAGAGTTTTGAATTAACCTTAGATTATGACTGAAAGGGAAAAATCTAACATCATTTAATGCTTTTAAATTCGACTGCACTGTTTGTTTGTTTTTTACTTTACTAATTTCTAACACTTTGTAATGTTTATATCGACCCATTGAGCTCTTTTTGTATGTTTTTAGGTATCGTTCTGGAGGAGGAAAGTCTCAGAACCAGAATGATTTGACAGCAGAAGAACTGAGGTCCTTTGTCCAACAGTTGGATAATCTGCCGTGCAACATCAGACAGGGTCCTCTGCTGAAGGTTGGCAGGACAGTTTAGATGTCAAATATTCATCTTTTGTACCATCGTTCTCAATATCTAAATCTAAAGTTTGAGTTTTTAAGCTGATGTCGTGAGAGTTTTCATGGTTGATGTGCTTGTTTTTCTGAAAAGTTCTTACATAAGCTGTCAAACTTCAGTCCCTGAATGCTTCTTGTACATACTCCGCCAGGATCTGTTGACCCGAGTAGATGACTTCCAGCAACGCAGCGAGCGTCTGCTCTCTGATGAGTCACCCAGCCCCGTGGAGCTGCAAGACCTGCTGGACATGAGTCTGGGCCTGGATGTGGAGCTTCCGCAGCTTCCCCTGCTGAGAGAGAGACTGGAGCAGGCCCGTTGGCTCGATGCTGTGCAGCAGGCCAGCAGTCGGCCAGAAAGTCTGTGTTTGGACACCATGAGAAGACTGATTGATCAGGGTGTGGGCTTGGCACCACACAGCTCTGTAGAGAGAGCCATGGCCCGGCTGCAGGAGCTGCTGACAGTGTCTGAGCAGTGGGAGGAGCGAGCTCTCAGTCTGCTGGAATCCAGGTTAGAACACCAAGCTGTGCGCAACCTGCGCTTCCCAGAGCTTTCCATGTTTTATACTTTCTCTTTTTATGTGGAGCTTTAATGGGTGTTTGAAGTGAACTTAAAAGCATCCAGCTCCAATAAGATTTCACAGTTGTTGTTTTTTAATATGATTTCTTATCAATAATGTGGGCTGAAGGGGGAAAAAAAAAAAGGAAAAGTTCTGATTCTTCAGATAAAGGGGAACACATTTTTGGTTCCACTGGAGACCCACACTATCGAATTTGTCTGATTGCATAGCACCATGTCTTAGCACATCCCTGGTGAAATCTTATACAGTTTGGTCAATAAATGTTCCTTTTTTAAGTGAACTGATATAGACAATTGGAAAAAGGTTTACTGGCACTCGTGTCACTATGTAGAGACACGTACTTATCCTCGTGTCTCTGTACGTCAGGCCTCATAACAGCATGGAAACACTCGAGGCTGCTTTGCAGGAAGTGGAGAACATCCCTGCTTATCTGCCCAACTGTCTGCAGCTGCAGGATGTCATTGACAAGGCCAAGAATTGGCTTCAGGAAGCTGAAGCTCTCCAGGTGATGCATATTCCAACTTGAACCACACTTGATTTGGTTGTGTTTCTTTTGTTAATCTTGAATGTCGGTGCTTCCAGCTCGGGGGCCGTATTCCTGTGCTGGACAGCCTCTCTGAGCTGGTTCTCAGAGCAGAGGGCATCCCAGTGAGACTGGACCCCCTGAGTCGACTGGAAGCTCTCGTTTGTGACATTCAGTCCTGGAAAGAGAGCGCAGGGAAGACATTCCTATTGAAAAACTCCCCTTTGTCTCTCCTTGAGGTAAGTTTCTAATGATCTAATCAGTCAATTATTGAAGCATGCCTGGAAATGAGTCGTACTTATGTGTTTTATGCTTCCAGGTGCTCTGCCCAAGATGCGACATCGGGGCTGCGCCTCAGAAGTCGAGATGTAAGAAAACAAAAGATGCAGCACAGTCCGGCAAAAAATCCCCAACACTTCTGGACTCTCTGTGTGATGTGGAAAGAGCTCTCTCTGAGAGCAAGGACTCGGCCTCTGCTGTGAGTGCATACATCAGAGTTTTCTCAACAGGAACTCTTACGACTGTGTTGTAGTGTAGTTATAGTTGCAAGTATTAACATTTTCATGATGTAAATAACTGTTCAGTTCGTCTATGATCATCGGAGCGTTCTTTACAGAACCAAAGATTATAGCTTTAGTTCACAAATTACACCCAAGTTATAAGAACCTGTTGTCCCGTCAGAAGGTCATATGTTTGCTTGTTTTTGGCAGATGGCTACGCTCACCGAGGTCCACCAGAGGGAGCTGGAGCTCTTGTTGGCCTTGCGTGCTTCAAACGAATCCAAACTTCTTTCTTCTGAAAACTATTGCACACTTAGTGTTTGTGTCTGCCAAAAGGCCCCTTCGGGTGCAATGGTGCAGTGCGAGCTCTGTCGGGACGTTTTCCACTCCGGTTGCGTCACAATGACGAGCGAGGCCGCGTATGGCCAAGCCTGGCTTTGCCCGTACTGCCAGCGGTCCAAGAAACCCCCGCTTGACAAGGTCCTGCCCCTATTAGCTTCACTGCAGAGGATTCGGGTCCGGCTGCCGGAGGGGGATGCCCTGCGATTCCTCATCGAGAGGACGGTGCGATGGCAGCACAGGGTTCAGCAGGCCTGCACAGACGGAGTGCTGCAGAAAGTGTCAAAGACGGTCCGTCGAAGAACAATCGCCTGTTTGATTTTACAGACTTTGTGATTGACGGAGCGTTTATTCTTACAGGGGCGGGTACCGTCGCATCTGACTCAGGAAATCAACAGTTTACTTTTTCATAAAAAACATTGTTCGATTCCAATTCAGGGTCAGTCTTGGAACATCTCTACATCTTTTCCCTTTTTTATTTCTCTTTCTGAACTGTCTTTATTTCATCTCAGGTCTTGGTTCTGAGCTGGAGGAGCTGATGGTGGAGGGATTCCTCCTGCAGGTCACCCTGCCTGAAACCGAACAGCTCTATAAATACCTGCTGTACAAATTAGCCCCTCTGCCTCCAAGTAGCGCCCCCTCTGGGAAGAACAAAGAACAGGACCAACCGTCTTCAAGAGGGAGCCCTCACAAAAAGGTAACAAAAGGTTCATGTTTCGCTACTCGTCCTATTACAATAGATTATTCATAATTACCCCTTTGCGTATTTATCTTGACGTAGACTAAAGATTCCAGTTTGAAAAAGGAGGTTTCGAATGGTCAGAACAAAAGGACAAAGAAACGCAAGGACAGCTCAGAGTCTCGGCACAACGAAAAGGCCAAGAAGTGCTGTAAAAAGTCAAAGAAAAGCAAGGAAAAGAGTGAGGACAACAGGAGAACTGGTTCTGCCCAGCAGATGGTACCGGAGCCGCCTCCTTCAGACTCAGAGGAGGATTACTCGCTGTGTGCTGCACCCTGGTGCAGAGAGCCAGAGGGCGACGAGGTTTGTTTTCCTCTTGATTTTCTAGCACGCAAAATCTGCATGTAGGGTTTTATCGCACTTTGAAACTACAGAATACATTGGTGTGAAGCACTAAGGTTAGCAGCATTTAGCTTTTTAAAGAAACTCTGGTGTGTGGAACACTTCAGAGTCTAAGTAGTAATGCAGAAATACTCAACTGTCTTCTCCACTGGCTTTAGGTGAACTGGGTCCAATGTGATGGCAGCTGTAACCAGTGGTTTCACCAAGTCTGCGTCGGACTGTCCGCTGAGCGAGCAGAGAAGGAGGACTATATTTGCATAAGCTGCACACAGCCAGACTACGACAGAGGAGAATAAAGAAAACTTAGAAGGATCAGCAGTTTTATTTTCCAGCCACGCACTTCTCCGCACACCTGAACTCTGTGCCGCCCCCCCCCCCCCCCCTCCCCCCCCGTGGCTTCTCCCGGTTACCCTCAGCTTGTCCTTAGTGAACATGGTGCTATCACTGTTCTTTCCAGACTTAAAAAACAAAAAACTGTTTCTTTTCCTTTTTTGAGTGGCTGGTTTTTCAGCCAGCCAACTAATCCTTTCTGAAACTTTCCACTTTCCATGTCTTGATGCAGGTCTACAAAATGGTAACGTGTTTCAAGAACCAATAGCACAGGGATTTTTCAACCAAAAAGTAAATTTTACATTTTAAAACCTTTTTACATTAATCTGAACAATGTGAGACGTGTGTTTCCTCTTGTAGAGTAAAATATTATTTATCTAAGCAATAACTGAACTGATCAATTGAGGTTCAGTTTGCACCTGAACTGTGCTTTCTTTGATAGGATGCCTTGTTGAAGCAAAAACCTTGATGAATTCACTTTATGAATCCTGTGATGTTACATAGTTTCAGAGGGGAGGAATCGGAGAGCATTAACAATCCCTCAGAGCTCTAACGTGCAGTTTTGCCCATTTTTCCTTAATAAATCACTGACTTTGATACCAGGTCTGTTTCCCTTTAGCGCTGTGAGTTCTGGATCTATTGTTACTGGTAGTTGGTGAGACTTAATCATGACCACAGGAATAAGGAATGTACATTTTTGTTTTGAGGGTAGAGTTTGCCTTTATGGTTTAGGATGGAAAATATTGTGTTGGACTTTAACACAGACTGTGTGATTTCTTTGCCACGGGTATATGACGTTTTCTGCTCCTTTGGGTAAATAATATAATTCATATGTTGCGGTTTGCATTATAAAATAAAAATGTTTGTTCCCGTATGCATCTGTCTGTGCATGTCCTAAAGAGAACGCAAAGCATCGAGACCTGGAGTGAAAACGGTCACGGGGTGCAACAGATGCCAAGTCCTGAGGGTCATTAACGCCAGCGTTGTGCACGAGCAGCGTTGTGCACGAGCAGCGTTGTGCACGAGCAGCGTTGTGCACGAGCCGCGTTGTGCACGAGCAGCGTTGTGCACGAGCAGCGTTCCTGCTCCACTGTAAAGTCGTCAGAGCAAGATGACAACAAATCACCAAACGACACGCCAGCAGACAAGACAAGGGATTTATTCACCATACTGCAAATGTCAGATAATACTTTGATAACAGGTGTATTTCACATTTAACGTTGGACATTTTTTCTGCCTTATCGCTGCCAGTTTGATGCTTAAAGACTGTATTTAAGAGTTCTCCTGACAGACCGAGCTGAGGGAAAATACGCTGTCACTCATTCCGGGGGCGTGGCCTGCGCACGCCATTTTCCGTTGCTTGTTGTCATTTTGTAGCTAGCTTCCTCAAGAATTTATATATATATATATATATATATATTTTTTTTTACAAACAGCAATAGCCTCACTTAATTGCACAACCCACCCTGCGTTTATTGACGCCAAGTCGGAGCGTTACTTCGACCTAACGCGACTCCCGTGTCGTCGCCATGGACGAAGAATACTACAGCGGTGCCGGAGAATTAGCCCGCCAGGTAGCATTAGCTTAGCAGCGGGGTACCGCTATAGTCCAGCGTTAATTGCCTTTTTTTTTTCGCAGTTAGTCACCGCATTCACAGAGCTAATTGACAGAGACATGTTTTTAAAGGGCCGTACGTTACTAAAATGCCGCAGCTAACGTACACTTTAGAGTCAACTTTACAGTTGGTGGCAGAAAAGCTCATCAAACCTACAGGGCTCATTATAATATGGCACTAAACCAGTGCACAACCTGGGACTTAGTGCTCATATATTAACGCGCAGTCCAGTAATTAAAGGAAATGGCTCTGTTGTGTTAAATTGTCCTGCGTATCTCATGTAAAACGCGCATGCATGCATTGCTCTCAGGAGGAGAGCGTAGAAGCAGATGATGGAACGACCCAGGAGGATTGTCTGACCAGGTTCTCCAGCAGAGATTACATTATGGAGCCGACCATCTTCAACACCCTTAAAACGTAAGCACCGTTGATCAAACCAGGAGAAATGGCAGTGATGCTAATGTCACAATGTTCTCCAGGGTTTGCTGTTCTGCCTGAAAGGTTCGTAATATAATATTTGTCGTCTTGCAGCTATTTTAAAGCAGGTGGTTCTCCAGAACTCGTCATCCAGCTGCTTTCTGACAACTACTCCGCTGTGGCTCAGACCGTTAATCTGCTGGCAGAGTGGCTCATTCAGATGGGTAAATGGCAGATCACATACGGTTCTGCTTGTGCTTGCATCAGAAATGACCTTTCTATGACTCCTCTGACCCACACCAGATCACTGCAGTCACATATCATTTTGTTGTCCCTGGCTGCAGGTGTTGAGCCGGCTCAGGTCCAAGAACGAGTGGAAAATCACCTCAAGAGTCTCCTGATAAAACACTTTGACCCCCAGAAAGCTGATTCCATCTTCACTGTTGAAGGAGAGGTGAGATTTTGGGAAAGCGCCTGCAGTTGTCCAAATACGGGGTCGTGCAAGAGAACGGCGTCCTCTTCGTTTTGAAACATCCTCACTTTGCGCTTTCAGACACCTGCTTGGTTGGAGCAGATGATCGCACACACCACGTGGAGAGATCTTTTCTATAAACTAGCAGAGGCTCATCCGGACTGTTTGATGCTCAATTTCACTGTGAAGGTAAAACAAGTGTCAGTAGTTAAATGACACGTTTCACTCCAGGAAGGGGGGTTCTGTTCATTTTGTTGATCAATATATATTTACAGTCACAATAGTATATTTTTGTAAGGTTAAATGTGGAAAAATATCTGTCGTGACGCGCGGGGGATTTTAGTACTTTAACTGTATTTGTGTAATTCTTCTCATTGCCAGTAGATGGAGACATATGCTCATCTAAACTCCATTTATTTTCAGATGGATTGAAAATGTCTTCTTAATGTTCTGTATTTATCATATTACATCTTATGCAATTGGTTTTCTATTATTAATCATTGATGTTTCATATTTGACATTTGTGTGTGTTTAGCTCATTTCTGATGCAGGTTATCAGGGTGAGATCACCAGCGTGTCCACAGCGTGTCAGCAGCTTGAGGTTTTCTCACGGGTGTTGAGGACATCTTTGGCCACACTGCTGGATGGAGGAGAAGAGAACCTGGAGAAGAATCTGCCAGAGTTTGCAGTACGCTTGTGTTAAATTACTGTGCTTTTTAAAAAAAATAATCTTTTATCAGTTCTATTCTCGCATTGATTTTATTTAGTCAGTTAACCCTACTGTCGCAGTGCATGCTCGGCCGGAGGAAAGATTAGAATAAAATACAGCTTCCTGAACATTTAACATAAATAAGAACTCAGAGCTCTGTTCTGCTTCTACAAGTGTTGGTTGTAAAAGTCAAAATGCTAATAAATTAGTTTAGGATGATGATGCCGTCATGCAGCAGCCTGCATCTGAGGCTTCCCCCTCTGCTTTGCTGAGTGTTTGTGTTATCTGCCCTGTAGAAGATGGTGTGTCACGGTGAGCACACCTACCTGTTTGCCCAGTCGATGATGTCCATTCTCGCTCAGGAGGAACAGGGAGGTTCAGCTGTTCGAAGGATCGGCCAGGAGGTTCAGAAGTCCGCGCACGAGAGGTACCGTTGACTGCTAAACCTCACGGACTGTAGCTTTCCATCAACTTTAACTGTTTGAATCTAATGATTAGTCCTAATTTGGTCCTTTGCTTGGGATTCAGAGGTCACGATGCCAGTCAGATAACCCTCGCGCTCGGCACCGCCGCAGCTTACCCTCGGGCCTGCCAGGCGCTGGGGGCCATGTTATCCAAAGGAGCCCTGAATCCTGCCGACATCACAGTCTTATTCAAGATGTTCAGCAGCATGGATCCACCTCCTGTGGAGCTGGTGAGGCCTGAGCTGCAGTGAAACGCGCGCACTTGTGCTCGTGGATGACTCCATTAAGTGGAACGTTGTCACCTTCAGATCAGGGTTCCTGCCTTCCTGGATCTGTTCATGCAGTCGCTGTTTAAACCGGGGTCAAAGATCAACCAAGACCACAAACACAAATACATCCACATCCTGGCGTACGCAGCCAGTGTGGTTGAAACGTGGAAGAAGGTAGATGAATCTGATGCCAAATAGTGCGCCGTTACTGGAAAAACTGATTCAGGCCTGTGATTTAATCTAGCCTAATGACCTTCAGAACAAACTCCTGTTTCTGTTCAACCCCCAGAACAAACGCGTCAACATCAATAAAGATGAGCTGAAGTCCACCTCAAAGGCCATAGAGACCGTGCACAACCTGTGCTGCAACGAGAACAAAGGAGCCACAGAACTGGTGGCTGAACTCGGAACTTTGTATCAGTGCATCCGGTGAGCAAACGGGACAACATTTAATTCTTAAAATAACTCAGATTGGGCAGAAAATAAATACTCCAACAGTCGAAATGCATCAGATGCTGCACAGATGCTCAGAGCAGAGACTAAAGGTCTGAGTGTGTGTCTCGTCAGGTTTCCAGTGGTTGCTATGGGGGTTTTAAAATGGGTGGACTGGACGGTGTCCGAGCCGCGGTACTTCCAGCTACAGACCGACCACACTCCCATCCATCTAGCCTTACTGGATGAGGTATGACCTCGCCGCATCGCTGACCTTCCTAATGGAGGGTGTTTATCCTTAAACATCAACCCTGTGCCACACAGATCTGCACGTGCCACCAGCTGCTGCACCCGCAGGTTCTCCATCTCCTCATCAAGCTCTTCGAGACAGAGCACAGCCAGCTGGACGTCATGGAGCAGGTTGGCTTTCTGTCCTCCTCTTCCTCTCCGTCAGCGACCCCCTCGCCTCACGCTGGGTTGCATCTCTTGTCTCCCATCAGATGGAGCTGAAGAAGACTCTGCTGGACCGCATGGTTCACCTTCTGAGCCGTGGATACGTGTTGCCTGTTGTCGGCTACATCCGCAAATGTCTGGAGAAGCTCAACACGGATATCTCCCTCATCCGATACTTTGTCACAGAGGTAATTGATGCGAGACGCCAAGAAACAGGAGTTGGGAGATTCTGGATGCTGCTGGATGCTGCTGGATGTGTAAATGGTGCAGCAAACCCATCAGGCTCTGTGTTCCCAGGTGCTGGATGTGATCGCTCCTCCCTACACCTCAGACTTTGTTCAGCTCTTCTTGCCCATCCTGGAGAACGACAGCATCGCAGGAACGATCCGCACAGAGGGCGAACACGACCCGGTGGCAGAGTTCATCGGTACGTGAGCTAAAGTTCATAGGGAAGCAGATAAATGCGTCACTCATCCTGGTTTTAGATGCGTCGGCGTCTGTTTCTGATGCACACTGAATATTTTTTTTCCGTTTTGCAGCTCATTGCAAATCCAACTTCATCATGATGAACTGATGCTGAGAAGAGACCCAAAGTTTTTTTTATTTAGATGTTGCACACTGAGTGTCGGACTGAAAAGCCGTTATCGCCACGGTAACGAATGGCTCCGTTTGTCAGCGAAGCGCAGCTGGACGACGCACCGTTCCCAGTCGACCAGATGAATGAGTCCTGGTTTCTGTTGAGGTGAGGGACGACTGTTCGGAAAATACCAGGACACAAATGCTCCAAAGACGTAGCCAATTTTGTTTAGTTTTTTTAAAAATCCGTATATTTGAATTATTTTTTTTTTCTATTTGTGTTTCTAGTAGTTTTAAAATAAAATTGCACGCGCCTCGTTGCATTGAGCCGTTATGGATATCTGTGTGTAACTCATTGAACATATGAGATTATTGATGGACAACAGACTGGAAGCAGCAGTGTGTGCTGTTATTTACGGTTAGGGTTATTTACTGCTGTTGTTTACCTCAATGTTCAGGGGGATTGAGAGAATGAACATCTGGTGCAGCAACATGAGCTAAAATGGAAAAGTTCAGCACAAAGTCCAAAAAAGCTAAACCAGATTTTTTTTTTATTGTCGAACAAAAAAAAGGCGTAAATCACGTAAGGCACGTTTGAATTAGTGCTTTTGTGAGCACAAACTCCACACAAGTGTGACGTCTTTGCATTAAAACGCTGGACCGATTTAAAAACAGGCGTCACTGGAACGCATTAAGAATCAAAAGCATCAACACTGGTAAGAATCACATTTTACGTACAGTGTTAAATGGACCGATGTGGTTCTGTTTCCGGACTGTTCAACAGTCTCCAGAAAATCCCAGAAGGCCTAAAACACCCCCCAATGTGATCCCCGACGATGCTGGAGCATAATCTCTAAAACGCAAACAATTAAAACGTTTTCCCTTTTCAGCGTTGCACTGGAAGAGCTCCCTTCCCCCTGAGATGGGAGGACATCACATCTGTGTCCTACAGGTAGTTCTTAGGGACGATGGGGTCTCCGTACATGCAGTCCTCCTCCAGCGCCAGGTTGTAGGAGCTGCCGCTTCCGCCCTTGTAGGCGCTGGTCACGATTCGGAGCCAGCCCCTCTCCCCCTGCACAAAGTTTGTGACGGTTTCAGGGTTCCCCAAAAAAACCAGTACCAGTACTTTTGTTTTAGCCTGTGTGCTTTCACTCAAGACTCACCCATGGTTCCCCCCAGGAGTTGCGGACGATCCAGAATTCAACTCCGTCCTCCATTCCCCATCCCGCCACAGACACGATGTGGTTGATAAAAGGGCTTTCCTGGTATTCTGAATACAGTCCTCCGCTGTAGGCGTCCAGCTTTTCTGTGGCCATAATCCCACAGCTGGAGAACAGAACACACCAGATTACCATCCCTTCATTCACCAAAATAGTTTTTCTTTGTTTCTTTTTTTCACAATGATGCGTTTCTCTCTTTCATGTGTCACGTTTGGATATCATCGGCCATCGCTGCTCAGTTCCCTTTCAGTTCCCTGGTTTCACGCTGAAAAAGTTCCCCTTCTGGGTTTCAGATCAGATACGGGTCACAGTAAACTGTAAACGGACCTCTCCTACCCACGAGTGAATGAATGTTGATAAGGTCATTAAACGCTTTGTGAGGAAATGTGTCTCAAAGGCAACGCGTGACACCCTTGTGAAAGCGTTCCTACCCACAATTCTCGGGCTCTGCTGCAACTGCGTCTCTAAAAGGTGTAAATGCCTTTGACGTCGTCGTTGTTCTGCGTTCAGGAGCTGCAACATTCACTCGGTAAAAGGTAAAACCGTCACCTGATGGGTCCTCTGGCGTAGATCTCTGCCATCATCTTCTCCCTCCCGCTAACCCGTCCATAGTCTCCGACTTTCCACAGGGTGTAGTTTTTTACGATGTTGCAGACTCCAAACGTGGTGCAGGTGCCACATTCATTGAAGGGCTTGCAAGCTTTAGAGGATAGAGGACGTCGACGGGTGAGACTGGAACCATGGCAACGGAAGCTGCTGCTACTCTGTGCACGAGAAGACACTCACCCTGGTCTTTAGCCTGGTAGTTATTGCAGGTCTCATCAGGGATCCCGTGTTGATTCGCATACGCCCAGACTCCACTGTGATCTCCTCCGTGGCAGGAGCCGGCGTCAGCACAGTCGATCACGTGCTGCACCGAGAGATAGGCTGATGGCCACGCCCCTTTACGCTTAATGTTGATGCGATCTGGAGAGAAGAGATTAAAAAAGGGGTTTCTTTATACCTGTACAGATGTGTGAAACCAGGAAGTGAAAGCAGATACCTGCCATGGCGCTGGTGCTGCCATGAGCCCAACAGGAGCCACAGTACTGGGGGATGTGCTGGTTGCGAGTTGTGCTGACGTAGTTGATACCATTGATGTTCCTCCAGTCCCAAGATTTTGGCAGATCAGAAACATTTAAATACTCATGAGGCCGAGGGGAGGACCTGCAAACAGACAATTGTTACATGAATCAAGTCTCCGCAGGCAAATCTTCAAACTGGTTTGTGCTTTTTGGACTTCTGGTTAGTGAAAGACTTATAATCACTTTTTAGAGCAGGCCAGGAAATAAAAGAAAAGTAAACCTTTCTTTCCAACAAATAAGGAAATAACCGCAGGGTTCCTCCCCCAACTCTTGTTAAAAAATAACTTTTATAATTTGATTTACAATGACATTGTTAAAATACATGATGATACCCCCGTCCCTACACACACACACACAATAATTGCTTCTTCATCATCTAGAATACAAACATGCGTTAAAAATGTCGATGATTGATCGTTAGTCTCTGGCTCACATGACAGGAAGTAGTTCTAACTTTCAAAAGAAAAAATAGCAACAATGTAAAATTGGTTTGCTTGATTCCCTCCGAAAATGCGTGCATCGGGACAATCCACAATCCTTTGTTTTGGGGTTTATTTTATTTTTTTCATTAATAAGTCGGATTTTTCACGTAGCAATTTCTTAATGCGCCCTTAACGTCACCCAAAACAGAATGACCCTGAACGTCTCTCCAGCTCAAAACTAATGTCGCCTCGTTGAATATCATCATTATTGTTATTATTTAACCTCAGGATATATAACAGTAGCAGTTTGACTCAACACAATTGTAAAATCGTTCAAATCTTACTTCAGTCCAAAGCCGATGCTCCGGGGTTTGGGAACATAGCACGCGTGGTTTTGCTTAAAAAACGTTCCGGCGAACACACCCGAGGCCAAGACTGAAAACAGGACAAGCAGAAGTGTCCGAGCCATCGTTCAGATTCCCCCGCAGAGGCTTTGAAAGCGACGTAGAAGACAGGAGCCTAAACTAAATCACACTGGCGTGCCTGCAGCGGGACCTGGCGTAAAAACCAAGCTGCAATCACGTGACCCGGCCGATCATTCCCGATGCCTGGGATTTATTTTTTTAGGCGCAATATTAGAGAAGTGCACTGCAGGGTAAATGCCGGGAAACGGTATTATAGGCCAGTCTTGGTCAGTAGCGACAGACAGAAGCTCATCAGCTTTTTAGATTGAGAAATACAGAAATACATTAGTCACTGTCATCAGACCCGTCACGTGACCAGATCGGCAACTCCTGTTTGTACGTACAGTGGCCCGAGAACCAGCAGTTTGGGCTTAAAAAGTTAATCTGAAGAACAAAACATTTTTTAAAAATCTTGCAGGATTCTTGGTCACAGCCTGGCTTCTGTTGTGGGTGTGTGAATGTGGCCGTAGGCTGCTGCACGTTGTTTTATTACCAGATACATTTATTTCAGGACAGGATTGTCATGATATATTCATTTCAATTCAGCACATGGTTGCTGCCATAGCTTATGTGATTACCACAAATCAAGAGTGAACATTACATTATGAACACTTAAATGTAACCGATGATATAATGGGACAAATGCAGTGCTTAATTAAAGAGCGCATTTAACCTGAAATGTTGACTTGTGTATTAACGACAAAGGTTGTACGGTTACTAAACAGTCAAAAATGGACTTAATGTAGCGATGAAAGCCAGTCCAGCAAGACTATAATATTAACCGTGTAAAACACTTGTGGCCTACTAACTTTAAAGACTCGTATGCATTTAAAGCACATTAATCACAGGAAAACCATTTCAACACAAACAGGCTGAACTTTTAATTTGGGTAGTTTGAGTGGGCTTCATGGCAGTGGAGTGGTCGAGGGCGGCGTGTAGACCGCCTCTGTGGTTCTAGACCAGCCTTCGCCTCTTGCAGTCGCGCTCCATTTGGTCTTCATTCATACTGGCAGCAGCACCCAGGGGAGACACGTTGTTCAGCGTGCAGTCGTCTGAAGCCTGACCAAACAGGGCCATTAGCATCGCCACACCGAAGCCTGTGGCCCGTTCTCCCTGCACAAACAAAATGAACAGGGTCACATTCCATCGCCTCTGCTGGAAACCTACCCAGAATTTCCTTCTGACATCAATGTGAGTGAAACTTCAGCCCGTTTAGTTTCATTTCTTTCTGTTACTGCGGTGTAGTCGTCCGTTTGTGAGACGATACAGTAACAGTGGAGGGGAAGAACGGGATAAAGAGACAGTTCTTATTCTGGAAGTAGGACAGCAAGACGACAAAATCAGCTGCTTTTTGTTGAGCTTTTGTTTTTAGGGGAATAAAGGTCATTAAAAGAGGAAGTCTATAAAATAACCAACCGTCACATATTAGATTGTCAACGGCCATCATTTCTTCAGTGTCAAAAAGTACAGACATAACTTTCTGTTTAAGCTCTGGTATAAAAGGAAAACGCCAGAGGAACTGGTGTTCTAAGGAGTGCCGGTGAAAAAACCCTCACATGACACGATCACTGATCCATGTCAACCGTTTGCTTCCTGAAATCTCTTATGAGATTTCCTCTCACTTATAGGATAGAAATTCTAAGTTTTAGAAAACAAGCGCAGCACCAATTATGACCAAAATTAAACAGTGATCATTGCAAATGAACATGATGAAATATGTACATTATGTCAACTTTATCTCTGCCAGTAATTATGTCACTTAGCAACTTCCAAATGTCTTTCCTTTATTTACAGGTGTAGCTTGGTACACTTACTGGAAACATTCTGATTCTGCTCCTTGTGAGGTTTTTTATAGTTAATGCTTCATTATTCATATTTAAGACCACTGAACAACAATTTTAGCTGCTGATATTTTTGAAGCAACTACTAAGAAATGTCATTTTTTTCCCACCATAAAATAATATTGTGAATTTGTGGTTAAACTTTAGTCGCTGAGCTCATGTGATGTTATGAAGATCAGCGTGAACTTTGCCAGACACTCCTACATTCCCTCCCCTGCTTGTTTGAACCTGAAAATGACTCATACTGATACTGCAGGCAGGTTATAACCACTTGATTCAACTGGCAGCACAAACAAGCAACAGCACAACACTGAACTCACAGCGTGGACTGGAGAGGCAATATCCACATGAACCCAGACGCCTGGCCAGTCAAAGCCCAAATGGGAGCCAATAAATAGGCCAGCGCAGGAGCTCTGAGCGTTCTCTCGATCCTGTCGGAGGAGGGAAAAGCAAACATGTCAAAATAAGCCAAACAAAAGGATTCGGCTGATGTTACGAAGCAGCAACTTCCATCCCTGCTCCCTCACTTACAGCCACAGAGTTCTTCATGTCGGCAACGGCGGAGGTGAACTCGCTGAAGTGCAGCTCGGGGCAGTAGACCAGCGGGTGAGCGAGGTCGCCGCTGCTACGGCCAGCGCGCACGCATGCAATCTCCCACTGCTCATTGTTAGTCATCACGGCGGCGTGGTGCTTCCCAGTGGAGATGCCCTGGACAACAGAGGAAGGAAGGAATTCTGTTATCGTCGGTCTGGCCCTTGTTTATCCTTCATATCCAGCAGATAAGAGGCGATCACATACCTGAGCACCTGTCAGCGTGGCCATGTCCAGAATGATATCGGCTGACAAATCTTTGCTGGCGTACACCACTCCGTCAGCCAGAACCAGCCTGCCTTCAGCATCAGTGTTGTTTATCTCCACAGTCCTTCATACAAACATTGGTTTTAGTTATGCAACACAAACAGGATAGAGGAAAATGGCTACGAAGGCTCACAGTCCTTCAGGAATCGGATCACATGTTCAGAACAGGCTGTGGTCAAAAGTGTCGTACTTTCCAGAGTAGAGAGTGTGAATATCATCAGGCCGTGTGGCGATGGGCCCAACTGCATTTTCTGCCAAGCAAAACACTGCGTGGAGGTTGTCATTAAATCCCTGGCACAAAAGAATGAAATCAAACATCCCCCAAAAAAACCTCATCAGGGATAAAAAGGACATTTGTTATTATAAAACCTGTTTGACGGTTGCTCTGAAAGCTCCCAAAATGGCAGCGGCTCCACCACAGTCCCTTTTCATCCCTGGCATTGTGGTCTGAAGATTTAAAAAAACAAAGACTTTAAGGGATCAATCTCTGCTTCTCCAGTGGCAGATGTGCAAGACAGACCCCTCACTCTGTTAAAACTGAATGTCCAGTCGATGAAATACTTTCATAAGATTCAGAAAATGTTGCGTTTTCTATGCTGTGCGTGGGATATACCTTTCCCTTGATGCTGAGTCCTCCAGTATCATACACAATGCCCTTGCCCACCCATGCAATGGTTTGTGTGGCACCATCAGGTTTGTGGCTCAGGACTGCTAATGCAGGAGGATGTTCTGCTGCCTTCCCAACTCCATAAATACCTGAAAGGATAAAAAATAACTCTGTAGGTGATCGGTGTTTATTTGGCTAAGGCTAAAATAATGGCATACTGACAAAGATAAACACAAAGCTAGCATTAAATAAAGGTGATTTAGCCTTCTGTAAATATCTCCTGCAAAAGTACCTCCAAACCCTTTTTGTTTCAGTTCTTCACCACGAATGATCACTGGAGTAATTCCGAGTTCAGTCCCCACAGCCCTGATTTCCTGAAACGGGAAACAGGAGGGTTTGTGACGGTGCCAGCATAAAAGAATCTAGCCGTTAAAGGCGTTCTTTAATAATGCCAACAATATTGCCAGAATCAGAACCAATCTGACTCACGTCTAAGAAGTGATCCGTATTCATCTCGTTACACGGCGTGTCCACGATGCGCGCCGCCAGGCGGACTCCATCAGCAGCGTTGGAGAGACACTAAAGAGAAGAGAAGCCTTCAGCCGCGACGCATTTAACGGATTCTCCAAATGGATTTGAAAACGCGTAATAAAAAATTCAAAAGACGAAATAAGTGCTGGACCTCTAGCTCTGCAGCATCCAGAGTGCTGCTGTCCTGTTCAACAATCAGAAACTCCACGGTGACGTTCTTCTTCTCTGCCCTGCGTGAGGAGGAGGAACGGCGGGTAAAAAGAGGGAAGGCCCTGGCGATGGCACAGGAGGAGGCGAACACATCCGAGTGTTCACAAACCATCTGGAGAAGAAAGAAACGCTCGTGTCTGGCAAACTGTCAACCGCATTATGGCCTTTTAATGACACCGCTATCAAGACACTACCATAATACAAAAGGTGGGGGTGTTTGGTGATGGTGAAGGCTTCCTGGAATACATTAAAGACAACAAAATTCTGCCGCTTTGAAGAGGAAATGAAATGGATGAGGCAACGATACACACCACAATGCAGCGATTGCTCCCTCCTGGCAGGCAGGAACGAACCAGACGAGTTACAAAGTGTGCAGAGGAAGGGCTGTTGTGCCTGCTGACCCGGGAGGGCAGCGCAGCCACGGCGGCATGGTTCAGGTACAGGGGGCAGCTGTCTGTGGGGTTCGGATTCAAAGCACCGAGAGCTGCCTGCCAAGTCTGAGGAAAAGTCAGATCAACACAGGACGAGAAGTTCGTTTTTGGCTCATATTTAGCATTAGTCCAGTCTTCTCCTTTACACCTACTTAATGTAAGAATGAGAAGAAAATTGATAACTGGTAAAATGTAAGACTGAGCTGCAACACGGCGACTAGAACACATGAGTGTCGAGGACGTTATATTTCTTTTCTCGAGTAGCCAAATATAACCCGGTAAGCTGTGTAAGGCAAAATTCTGACTAAATTTCCAATGGTTTCTTTTAATGATCCTTAACTGCTACGTGTTAAAAGACAAATAATACATTTTTAATATAAAAAGTTGTCACCTTAAATGCTTAAACTTGTTTTTGCGTTGGCTAGTTGCGCTAACCGACGTCTACTTCCGCTGGCCTACTGTTAGCTAACAGCGATCGTGTTGCATTTTCAGTACCTCTTTGCTGACTCCGGGCTGCAGCTTTCCTTTGATTTGATTCCAACCTACTTTCTGCAGGTTCACCAGCTGTCCAATAATCAGGACAGGGCGGTTCTGTGGCTCAGAGTCGCCGGCAGACGGCTTAAACTCCAGCACCACGCTAGCCATTTCTGTGTTCGCGACGGAAGGCTCGCTGTCCACCGACGGTGACCCGGCGACGGCAGCCGGGAGAGGACAAACATCCGTCGGCGCGATTGTGTTAACAGGAATATAAGAACTTGACACACAAAAAAGAATACATGCACATGTGCGTTTCTCATGAACATGTCCGATAAATGAAAGAATTAAAGCAAAACCAACTGGGCTGTTGTGATTTCTTTCTTTATTTTTATTTTTCTGGCGTGAATGTTATATTAAACAGGACATTTACTCAAAGTTTAATCCTGAAAGCTCAACACGGCGTGACAAAGAAGCCACTGAGGTCGTTCATGTGTAACAGAGTCAAAACAAACACATAAAAAGATTTAATCACTGCACTTGCATGTTAAAATAAGGGGTTAAATGGGTTAAATTAACCCTTTTTTGTAGTAATTTTGTCTGACAGAATTTAGGACGTGCTCGAACAGAATGGACTACTTGAAAAGCACATTTATAAAATTCTTTTTTTTTCTCTTTGTAATATCTGCATAATCCTCAGAAGGAAACTCTGTAAAATGTAAACTTCTAGATCAGAGTGCAAAATATTTAAAGCCATTTGGATAAAACCCTGCAGTTACAGACAAAGGAAAAGAGACAATATTACATATGTGCTTGCACATAGCTTATACATTGAGTTGAAAGAGCACCATTTATAAAAATGGATACCTAAATATAGCTAGCTTAATATGTGCATTATAAAAATAATATAATTGCAACAATTCCTTATTTTATGCATTAAATATTGGAAAAATATACCCGCAACACAGAGGCAGGACCAGACATTTAGTGAAGTTAAATACAAATGAGGAATATTTATTACTCTTTGTATTTGTACTTCCGTCCGTATTTAGTCCAATTGTAGCTGTTGTCAGCTCATGATGTATTTATATTTCTAATAAACTAGACCTTCATTTTAGTGGCAAGCACAACAAGCTAAAATAGCATGAAATGTTGCTGAAACCACCTTAAACCTGCAGCAACCCCCTGACACAGGACCCAGCCTCTGTGCAAAGTCTGCTTCTGTCTGTTAAAGTTTCATAAGGGAAGATTTTTGCACTCAAGAGGTAAAATTTCCCATTTCAAATAACAATGACATCACTCTTCTGGCACTAAATGTAAACATGAAAATCTAATCATAAAGTGTGCTAAAACTCTACAATAAAAACAAATGCAACTGTGCTTAACAGACAAAAATGAACATACTTGTGAAGATGAACTGACCTTATAAAGGGGATCATTTTTTATAGTTTTTTCGGTGCGATTTTATGTCATGTCGGCACACTGGCCCCAGGTTATTGCTCCAGCACAATATAAATAAAGCTCGTCTTAGATTTAGTCACTGAGAGGTCATGAAAAAACACATCATACATGAGAAAGAAATACAGAAGTATGGAGGGTCCACAAAACTCCACATTGAAATTCATCTACATTTCAAGGAAAGAATAAAACGGTGTGGGAAGGACAGGATATTGGATTCATTTCATTGGCAGCTATAGCTCAATTTGCGCTCCAGGAACACTCAAAACTACTGGCCAAAAATTTGCTTCATCATCTCCTGGCTGGCTTCAGCAGCCGAGCACAGAAGACTCATCAAAAACCATAGCTCAAAACAACAGCAGAGAACCGAAGCACCGGGCACGGATCAGTAGATCGATTCCCCAAGTTAGAGGGTCTGAATCCGCTTGGCTATTGACGGAGGACACGGAGCTGGGAAACAAGCGTTTAAGACAATTCCTTTCCATGAGCTGTAGTGAGGAAACATGTGATGTTCTAGAAATAGTAGAGGAGATATACGTGCAGGACAACTAGGCCACAACTAGGACACCATATGTCAAGAGAGAACACTCCTTAGGGTGACTTCCATACGATTTTCAGCATCTGAGATAAGGGACATGCAGCTGTCGTCTATCTGCACAAGTCACATGGAGGCTGGCCTAAAGGGGGGCAGTGAGACCAGGTAACAGAACTTTTGCTCTATAAAATATATAACTAGGATGATATAATATGCTATATGCTTGTTAAGTATGACATATGTAAAAAAAAAAAGACCTTCTATAAATCATGATCGTGTTAGAATAATAAGGTTAACTGTATAAATACACCCTGGGAGTGCAGGATAAGAAAATAGACTTCTAATAATTGCATTAAAGGTTTACAGCACCTGTGAGAGATACTGAAAGGAAGAAGCAATGCAAGCTACTTCAATAACCCAGACAGACAAACACAGAGACCATCTAAATATCTTCTTAAATATTCTCTCACCCTATTAGCCGAGGTCAAACCCAGCTACTATCAGTGGTGGTTCTTTAAATAGGGAATGAAGTCAACAGCTACAGTGGTCAGAGTTCAAGTGGAGACCCTGCATTACGAGTTAGAAACTTCATTTCCAAACTTACTTTACTTAATTGTTATTTTAGAATGGATAATACATCACTTAAATAATATACGTGCGACAAAATAAAGCTCAGGCTCACTCTTGTGGTAGAGAATGAGACGGTGTGTGCACTGGCCGATAAGGCCCCCCACTCAGGCCTGACACAGACTGTCACTGGATCCACAGCTGGCTGGGATGGCGCACGTCTTTAAGATGGGACTGAAAAGGGATGTGGTGCCATTACTGGCCTCTTTGGGAGGAAAAGGCTTCATGGTGGAGAGGATGAGAGCGAGACACTCTGCTACGTTCTTGTTTGGTGCACAGGCCAAAGCTGGGGTGTGGCCTGTGGGGTGTCAACAAGTGAAAAACATAATTTAAGGAAACTTTTGTGTTACGTAGAGATAAGATTCTTTTTCCTCGTTGCTTACCTTCTTCATCTACTGCCATGACAGCTGCTCCTCTGCTCAATAAGACCTGCACTACAGTAGCCAGGCCGTTCCTCGCTGCGATATGAAGGGGCCTGCATGTGGAAGAAGAACAAGGATTCACAGGTATACAGTTACATATCACACAAGATAATGCAGAATGGGACGCTCTGGTAAATAAACAAGGAACTTGCTTTATTTTTTTTCCTATTACTCTAAGAAGACTCACATCTGGAGAGCGCCATTGGTTGCATTTATAAGGGAGCAGTCGCTGATCTCCCCCAGGATTAAGAGCGCGCACATCTCATGACCCTGAAGAATAAAACAAACTGTAATGAGTGATCATGTGACCATTGTAACACATGAAATAGGCTCGAACAATCCACGACAATGTTCCATGAAGAGCAGTGTTAAGGCATCGTCACTGCTCCAAACAACAGCAGATTTAATTCTGGTAGTTGAAACTGATGCGTCTTGTTTCTCAGTGTCAATGTGCAGGTGTGTGTGCAGAACTGTATAGCATGCCATATAGGCGTCATATAACTCTCCACTTCCTGTTTGGGACAACAACCTTTGCTGTAAGGCATTGCTAATGTCCACTCTGTCTGAACTCTCTGTAATACTTTCTATTAATGACCCGTATGCATGCATATACCACGTGTATGTCTACGTGTACAGTATGACCTTGCTGCAGGCTAGGTGAAGGGCAGTGTTGTTACTGATATCCACCAATGACAGGTCTGGCTTCGCTTTGTGCAGCAAAAACTCTGAAATGCAGAGGCGAAGGCATGATCAACAGGAAACAACTCACTGATAAAGGATATGAAAATATGGGATCGTATTGACACATTAACATGAGCGTTTCTCACACACCTACAGCGCTTGTCTGTCCGCGCTCAGCAGCAACCATCAGAGGCGAACAACCACGCTGGTCCACAGAATTGATCTCTGCCTCCTGGTCTATGACCAGCTGAAGCCCGGCAACATTACCTGAATAAGCTGCTGCATGCAGGGGAGTCCTGAGAATACACAAATATCACATATGAAAAGGAGGGAATCCATCAGTTTCAGGGAAAAGAAAATCTAAACCATCAACAGGTTGCTAAATGTCTTTTTCTTTTCTTTAACAAAACCAACATCCTCAACTGTAGGAACCCACCTTCCTTTGGAATCACAGACATTGACAATATCAGGACCAAAAGCCTTCAGCAGAAGTCCAGCAGGCCCATCATGCCCATTCACTCTGCATATAAAGAAGATTGTCACTCTTTCAAGAACCACACTGAACTTTAGATCTAATATTACTGAAGACAGGACTCACAGAGCACAATGTAGAGGGGTGAAAAGGTTTCCTTCCTGGTAGTTAAAATGCTTGTTTTCAAGTAAAATGTGTAAACACTCTTCATGCCCTTCACACAGGAAAAAAATAATAAATTGGGAACTTTATACAACTAACAAGACAGCCAAGTATTGTTCCATGTCTATATTTATATAAGAATTCAGGCAACAACATCTCACCATGGTACGCAGCCCAGTGGACAGGCATGTAGCCTCTGTAGTCCAATATGGAGTCTAGTGGGTCAGATTTCAGAGCAGCTTTAAGCAAAGTTCGGAGTAATGCTGTGTGACCGAGGGACGCTGCGAGATGCAACGGAGTCCTTCCCTGAGAGTCTCTGTACAGAGCAGAGGCACCATGTTCCAACAGAGCAAATACACAGCCCTCACAGCCCAGCATGGCCTTCAGGAGAAGAGCAGGGTTCATATTAGGACAGAATATCACAGCAGACCCACAATTCTCTGTACCAGAAAGGACACCTACAGCTCTGTGCAATGCAGTGAAACCCTTTGTGTCTGCAGCATCAGACTTGGCTCCTTTTTCCAACAGGATGTGGACACAGTCGGTGTGGCTACCCAGAGCAGCCAGCATGAGAGCCGTCCTGCAACAGCGGGATTTTACTTTTCACTGGAGTTGTGAAGTGATTAGATCAATAGTCCAGATCCAACCAATAACAGATATGAATTTACTCACTGTCCCTTTGTATCTGGACTGTCAATAATGTCAGCACTGTGCTCCTGGTTGACCAGTAAAAGCAGGGAGTCCATTTGGCCCTCAGCAGCTGCACAGGGGGTAAAAGGAAAACATGTACACTTATTTCCTGAAAAATGTTTCTGTGAAATTAAAATGGTATGCAAACAAATACTCCAATTCTTGTACAACCTAATCCAAATTCTAAATCAGATGTAAAGGAATATTTTCCAGCACGCACCTGCGGCATGGAGAGCGGTCCACTTGTGTTTGTGTTCCTTTAGAGTGTAGGAGGCCTGATGTTTCAGGAGCACCTCCACACACGGAGCAAAACCCCTCTGAGCAGCCAGGTGGAGGGCAGTTCTACCTTCAATATCCTTCACATCCAGACTCACTAACGTCTCACACAGCAAACGCAAAGCTTCACAGTGACCATAATATGCCTATAATGACACGCAATTACAGTAGCCATGTTTAATTGGACACAAATAATATGAATAAATGACAATTTGAATAAAACTGCATTATGTCAACACATAGATAGGCCAACATTACAATTTATAAACTCTTTACAGCCATCTGGGGGAGAAAGGATAGGGGTGAGTGACCCAACGATCATTCCTATGAGCTTTGGGATTGTGACCTGTCTCAAAACCATCAGTTTTGTACATGTATCATTTGTTGGATTGGCCCAAATTTTTTTGTGCTGATTGTGACGATTCTAAATGTATTTGCCATAGCTTTATATTCTGCAGATCTTATTAATTTCAGAATATGATGGCTACTAATATTGCTCGTGGAACTGGAGCTCTCACAGTCACATCCTCTGGGGCCACACACTTCCCCATCAAAGCACTTAACTTTCTGACTGACACCACCATGTCATATGGAAATTTTGGTTTTACTCTCAACTCAAGGAAAACCACTATCTCATGTGTCTCTTATTTGTGCCCCTTCCATCACAGAAAAACAGGAGCCAGTGGATGAAGGTCAAAAGCAGAGACTGGTCACAGATGTAAATGTGGCGATTGAAGTTGGAATTTCCCAAAGAAAGAAGAATAGAATAACAACCAAATATTCATTTTTTTCTGGTGCTGTAACAATAGCAAGCAGTACTCACAGCCAAGTGTAAAGGACTGACTGGAATATTACTTTCAACCTCTTCTAGGCAGTTAAAGGAAATCTCCAGGAGCTGCAACAAAGAGAAAAAGCTTTAAACTACTTTAATGTAACAAAATAGCAGAAAAAACCCTATTTAAATCTAAAGCTACCACAGACCAGTTCCAGGTGCTGTTTGTTTCCGTATGCCGCTGCATAATGGACGGCACTGTAGCCCTTACTGTTCCTCAGAGTTGGGTTGGCCCCACTGTCAAGCAGGTAATCCAAACATCTGCACCCAGAACAGAGGACCACAATCAGTTACTAAAATGTTTTACTCTTAATGCAGATGACTAATAACTTGTGACTTACAGAGAAGCTTCTTGTTCCTTTTCTTCATTATAGTCATTTGTTTCCATTCTGCATAAATTTTAAAAAGGTATTTTAACAGGACACTTAAAGCTGTTTTAGCTATAAGCTCAAATTTGATGGAAAAACTCCACGGGATGAGGCATCAAGAGGCAATTTATTTCATAGGAGGACATTCTCACCCAAAAAAGTCGAATGAAGCAGCAGCACAGTGCAGAGGGCTGCAGCCTGTGAGGTCCAGATCATTGACCTCAGAACCAGCTCTCACCAGTGAGATCACACACTGGCTGTTCTTGTTAGCAGCAGCGTAATGCAAAGGAGATCTGCAAGAGATGGGACATGTGCAATTTCAATGAGCACTCGTGTTGAGGGAAAAATCTCAGCGCTACTCACCTCCCCAAATGATCTTTAATATCCAGGTCAGCACCAAAGTTCAACAACAGGTTCAGACAGTCAATATTTCTGTCAGAAAAAACAAAAGCAGAACAGTTTCATTTGTTGAAGTGCTTAATTAGAGAATATACACTTCGCTATTCCTTACACAAAAATGTAACAAATGAGTAAATGTACCCATATAAACACATTGACAGTAATTCATCCAGAAAGACAAACCTCCTACACTGTTTACACATGGGGTAGGGGGTAAAAATGCCTAATTTCAAAAGTAAAAGTATCTGAACGTGTGTTAGATTACCCTCCAGAGGCAGCTGCATGCAGGCAGGTTCTCCCATACTCATCCAACACATTTATGTCACTCTCAACTGAAAGTTTTACACAGGCAGTCATGTAAAACTGGCCTAAATGATGCAAAACAAACAAAAACAAAAGTGGGAACATTGTGCCAGTAAATAAAATGTAAATGAGAATGTGTATACATCTGCAGCAAGGATGCTTGTTTTTGGACTTAAAGCTACACAAAGCTATAAAAACATTAATATTTGTGTCATTGCCTGATTGAAAAACTGGGATTCTCAGGTCCTATTAAAGCTACAAACTGAACAAGGTCTGTGGCATTTTTTTAGTCATATTTAATGAGTGATGAAGCCAGGAAACTCTTACCGTTGGACAGTAACTTTCGGCAACAGTCTGGAAACCCGTACAAGGCTGCTAAATGCAGCGGAAGCATCCCATCGATCCTCTGCCTTTGGACACCAAGATAAAGAGCATTTTCTTTAATATGTGCATGCTGTGTTCAATGTTCTGCTTTTCTCATTAGAGAGTAACTTGATTTTATGTGTGTCACTATTATTAACTTGTACTTTGTTGAAGGAAAAGTGTTGCTATCCGAGTGTAGTTTAAATGAGACAATCAAACAGTCCATCTATGGTCTGGATTGTGTTACCTGCTCTTGTTGGCACCATTTGAGAGCAGAGTGCTGATCAGCAACTCCTGACCATATCTGGCAGCCATGTGAAGAGGCGTGTTTCCATAGATATCAACACAGTCGATCTCGCCACCTGCGTACAGAGATGGAGACATGACAGGTACATGATGAAGAGAACACTGTGGATATTGGGAGTGCCTCGAGCATTTATGGTACCATTTTGGATCAAAATCTGGGATCCGGTAAATCGTCCATGCATGGCAGCTATATGTAAAGGACTCTTCCCTTCATTATTCTGTTCAAAAAAAAAGAAAACAACAATTTTATTTTCAACAGCAATATAACACATTGTAATCTGCACAATTTCAAAGAACAATTGATTTATTTCATCTCAAAGTTAGTATCCAATCATGTAATGCACCTGCATGGTGACATCGGCACCATTGTTGACTAGAAGCTCGAGGCACAGCACCCCGCTGGACGATGCAGCAGCCATGTGCAGCGGCGTGCTGCCATTTCGGTTGGGCTGATTAATATTGGCACCACAGTTGACCAGCTCATTGGCCACAGTGTCCTGCCCAGTGTAACACGCTATGTGCAGCGCCGTATTCCCAGAAGCGTTACTGTCATCAATCTGGGAAAGGAGGGATCAGAAATATGAATGATATGTGCAAAATGTTGAGTATCAAGGGAGTAAGAACATGACCACATTTCCTGTGTGTCAGAGAATTAAAATATCCATCAACAGAGGATATATAACCTGAACTAATGCTAAAGGTTCTATTAGTCCATTGGTCTTATCACTTCTTTCAACACAATTTCATCTCTAGATCTAAATATATGTGCTAAAAAAATAGATATGACTAAGTGCTGCTACAGGCAACATGTCCATTTATAGTGTCTGCACCACTGAAATGCCAAGACCTTCTTGTGAAAAAGTCCTTTATAAAGATCTTTGGGGATAAAATTAATCGGCTATTGTGGCAAGAATATCATTGAAGTAAAATGTTGTGAACTGCTCCTAATTGTTATTTCAAAACAGTACTATTTGTAACTATAAAGTTTGAATTAACGCTAAAATTGAAGACGTTTTTCTCTGTGAGGCCCCTTAGTTTATGAATAATCAAATATTCTAAACTTTAATGTAAATATCAAGAAACTGAACACAACAATCAAAAGTGGAGAGGATCTCTGGTTGAGGGTGAAACTCTAGCTACCCACAACAGAGTACAAGTGATGATGGAACAGTAGTTATAATGCAGTATTAGAATAATATTTGTTAGTATCCTCAGCAAGGGCTCAATAACGGTAATCAGAGGGCCGGGACTGATCAATATATTCGATATGATAAGATCTTTTTACCTCCAAACCCACTCTCAAGAGATATTTGATGACATCAAACTGTCCGCTGACGGCTGCAGCATGGAGGGGAGTGTAACCCTGTTTATCTTTGCATGTCACATCTGTGCTGTAAGACACCAGCAGCTTCACAACCTCCAAGTGTCCTGAAAAATGGGATTAAAATTCACAAGGAGTATCTGAATAGAATTTATAATAGCAGAATACACCATTTGTTAGGTTGTTATTATACATACAGGTTCTTTTTTTACATTTGTATTCATTTTGTTCAGAAATTTGCATATTAGAACAGCACTGACCATGGTATGCTGCCCAGTGGACTGCCTCCCTCTCCTTCTTATCTTTGGCATGCACATTGGCACCTTTGCTTAAGAGCAAGCGTACCATCTGTAAGATTTATTGCAATAGAGGTTTGGGATTTGTTAGATTACGATAAAAAGAAACACACCACTTTCCAAAAAGCTCCACAATTACTTTCAAGCAAAATAATTTAGTCCGTTAAAAAAATGACTTGTTAAAATAATAGGAGGGTCATTCTCACCTCTCCATGGCCACTATAAGCTGCATGATGCAGTGGTGTCCTCCCTGACCTGTCAGCAACATCAAGACTGCATACATGCGGGGTCAGCACCAAAGCACATCTGGTAGCCCACTTTGCAGCTGCCATGTGTAAGGGCGTTTGCCAAAACTTATCTTTTGCATTGACTTCCGCTTTGCGCTTTAAAAGTAGCTCCACAGCTTTCTGGAGAAGGAGAAATTCAAGCATTAAAATCAGATGGTCGTTCCTTTAAACTAAAATTAACCCGCTTGTGTTGGAAACATACTTCATTTTGTGATGCAGCTGCTCTATGTAAAGGAGTCAACAAACTCTTGTCCTTGGCATTGACATCAGCACCTGTAAAAATTAATACAAGTAGAATGCAGCTATAAGCTAAAATATATCTTTTTTTAAATAAAAATGGTATGACTGTCATGTATAATTTTGTAAATAACTATTTCCCTTTGGTATGTGGTTGTTATTTTGGTCCAAGGCTACATAATGGAAAAGTATAATGAAGTACCATAATATGAATTAAGTATCAGGTCTTATATGCAGTCTACATGTGTCACTGATTTAAGCTTTGTACTGCTATTAACATTGCAAAATCAGAATCAGATTCTTCACCTCTTTCTAACAGTTTAATAAGCTTACAATAAATTAGCAAAGGAATATCAAAATTGGTTTAGATAAGGTTTAGATAAACATCTATAGCAACATCCCGTGATACTCCTTGTGACCAACCTTGGCATCTGATTAGTTTTTAATGAGTTTCTTATTTCTGTGGTCGGTTTGTGATGTTATGACATTGTTTCTTTACCTGAAGCTAAGAGTAGCTCCATAATGTGGACATCACCCACGTAAGAGGCAGCATGAAGTGGTGTGCTTTGTTCTTGGTCCTGAGGGGGAAAGAAAACTTCAATATGTTTCACAAGAAAATAGCAACACAAGTGTGGTCGATATACAAGCTATTATCTGACCTCAGTTTACTATTTTGGTTAGTAGTCGTGCGATAGTGTGAAAGTATTACCAATGAAGTGGCATCTTCATTGTGGTTTAATAAAAATGCCACCTCTTCTGCATCTCGGCTGAATATTGCTTGGACCAGTGGGGACTGAAAGAACAGCATGTTTTAATAAAAGTCCAATTTATGACAATTCAAATCATTTAAAGTCTTTAAAAAATAGCAGCTTCTATTATAAGTATTTAACTCAAACTGTATTTGTAATATCATTGTTAAATCTATAAATATTAATATATAATAACACAAAAACAAGGCATTGCAATTCAATTGGTGAACACTTATAGTAAATGTTTGTGATCAGTATAGGTAGCCTTATAGTAATTATATGATGTAGTTTAACTTAACTAGGTGCTCAAACCTTTGCAGTGGAAAATAAAATTGAACAATTGATAAATATAGAAGTTGACAAACGTTACTGGCATCTGAGACTGTACCTCGGAATCTCCTGACCAAACTATGGTTTTGTATTCTACAAATCACAAGTAGAAGATCAAAAATTAAATCCAAAGTTACTTTAGTTCTGTTGAACAGTTAAGTCGTCATGTTTTAAATAAAAAATAGCTCGGTAATAAACTTTGATGGACATGAGGCTAACATGATTAGCCGCTTGCTACTTGCAGTGTTGGTGAGAGACACTAAGTTAACTAAACCTAAACTAAACATCAATACACGCTTTATTCACTACCTGGTCCTTGATATTTCTTAACTCCATATCCCAGTTACTCCGGAGGCTCTCTCAACGAGATGCAAGAGTAAGACACAATATGCAACGTTACATGTCTCTTTCTTGCAGTTCGTTAGCTTAGCTTTAGCTCGGTTGGCTTTAAATGTGCAGTGACGCCGGTAAATTAGAATATCGCGAGGAAAGCGTGATGTGGCTTTCTCAACCTGTTCAATTTTCATGATTTGTTTCTTTTAAAGGGACTATTTAATGTATTGTTAAAGGGCCTGCTAATTTACACATCAAGTGTTAATTTAGAGGCATATTTTGTGAAAAGAGTCATTCTATTTTTACCTAGGTTACGCTTGACTGAACACATTTTTGTATGACTGTAACCACCTGACAGACTAAAAAAAGGGATTATTACGATATTGGACTCGCTGACCAATGAGAGCGACGTTAGTGCGCATGCGTACTATTCTGTTTAACGCCTGCCATGAAACGATTTGACTTTGCCGGAATATAGCTTGATAACGTGGAATTTAGCTACTTTTCTAGTTACTCAGATGGTGGCGCTTAAGAGGCACTAATAATCTCCACGAAACAATCGGCTTTTATAGACTTTTTTTTATCAGGTAAGAGTGTTTTTATTCTTTTAGGACAGCGTTACCGCGTTCTTAATGTGGCTACCAGCACGGAAAGTGGTTAGCCTGATCGCTCACAGATGACTGCTTTCAGGCTGCTCAGGTCACATTATCCGAGTTCACAGAGTTTCAGAAGCGGTGAAAGTATTTCCACCGTGGTGGCCTTATATTCGAGGGGGTGCTTGGTTTATGTCACAGCAATTAGTTCAACTACAGCTTGCTTCAAAGTAAGGCTCAGCACTACCGAAGTGTTAGCACAGAGACCCTCTGTTAGATGGTGAAGAGGGCGAATTCTTCCAAAATGCTTTTCATAGCGTCCTCTGACATTCCACTATCTTCATTAGGAATGGGGATTAATTGGCAAGTGGGGAAAGTTGTGATTCAGAACGTCACCCTGATTTTAGTTAACTTAATCAGATTTTATTTGATTATTGGCAGCAGTGCCTGCCCCACCATGTCTGGTGAATTCACTTCTATTTTATTGTTTTAATGCTGTTAATATCTCACTTTTGCATTGTTTTACTTTAACACGTCACCAGAGTTGCTGCTGGGAATGCTTTGACAGTAGCTTCACAGGTTTTGGTTTTGTTTTTTTGACAAAGTGAATGTAAAGATTGATTGGACCCCTAATGTTTCTTTTTTTGTGTTGTGATCAAATTACTGTAGTTGATTTCTGTTACATCCTACTATCAACTATAATTTGGCTTCTAAACTAAGTTCGTATTTCTTAAGCTTTAACCTCTGCATACAACACAATTGCAAGAACCATCATTTCAGGGACTGCTTTCAGTTTGGGAGTTGACCTGGAACATAAAACCTGTTCCGTGCTGATTAGACGTCTTCGTTCATCCTGCAGCCTTTGTGAGACGCATTGATAACAGCATTCAGTTAAAGTCCCGGTGACCGTTCTAAGTGATGCTTTTATTCTACAGAATTTGCTAACGTGTCAGTAAATTACTGTGAAATCTAGTCGTCGCTGTTGTTCTACAGAGTTAAGTACTAAGGACCTTATCAGTTGATAATGGTGATTATGCTGAGCATATCTGGACGGTGGAAGCAGCTGCTGGCTGGGAACTTTGACTCTTGAGAAACATGTTCCGTTGGCATGTTCCGTCCTCTTCTCTTTTGTGTCATGATGCCACAGTCATGTGCTTTCACGTTCGCTGGGCTCTCTCAGAACGTGGTGTAATAAAACAATTTTTAGCAGGTCAAAGGTTTTCTCTTGGATGTTTCAAGTCAAAGGTCAGCTAAAAGGACACGCATGGGTTTCCTCTTTCTTTTTTTTTTTTAAGATTCACAAAAATGCTGTGTCCTTCCACAAGACATGAATGATGCTTAGTCATTAGTGTGACTTGAGACTTTTTCCTGAACAAAACTTTGCAGTCGGGTCGTTCACACTAAATTAATTTCTTTCAACCCCGAAGGAGACACAGCCACTCATAAATTAACTTCATTGCTTTTTCCCCCTTAAATCCTCTCTCAGATGATATCATGTGGTGTTGTTTCATTCCAGGCAGGCTGATATTTATCCTGCAGGTTCAGAGATCTCTCAGCTTGATCTGATGAAACCTGAGCAGGATGGAGACCTCCTCGACGGTGAGTACTTAACATAACAGGAAGCCGTTCTGATCCTGACACCTCTGCCATGTTGTGCAGGTCTGCAAATTCCTGGAAATTTAATTAAGTACACATTGTGCGTGCCAACAGGGCTGTTTAGTCCAATATTCTTGTCCTTCACAGAGAAAATGGAAGCATTTAAGTTTTATTGTTCCGCAAGCATCTGCTGTACTACTTTTATCTTCCACATTCCTGAACTGTTCTGAGTTTAATCACTCTAGGTGCACTTTAAGGAGTCCCCTTTTTGTGTACTCTATAAGTGTGGTCAAAGAGGCTTTTTTGTATGTTTGTGTTGAGGGCTGGGCTTCTTTGACAACCTCGAGCACAATTTAATCACGTGAGAGTCGTCTTAGAAGGTTTTTTCGAGCGCGTTTGTGACATCGAGAGGAAAAGTAGTGATAAAAGTCTCAATGACGAGAAGTGCGCGTGATAAGGAACAGAGAATTTTAGATCCACGAGCGAGCGGACAATGAAGGAAGGACCGAGAGAAAGCTCCGAACTCAGTGAGTGAAGCAGGGTTTTAGCTGCTGCGTTTAGAATCGTCAGGACTGTCGATCAGAAACAAGTGTGATGGAACTAATTATTTATGACAGTTGTACTTTTGTGTCTTTTAATCTTTTTTTCACCAAAAAAAAGTATATTAATGTTTCTTAACCACACCAGTTATTTTTGGGTAAACAGCTTTTAATTTTCAGGCTTTATATTCAGCAGCTTTCAGTTATTTAATGGCTGCTACTCTTTCATTAACCTCTGTCTTTCTTTTCTTTGTTGCTCTTGAAATGCTTAGATATAAGTGGGAGTTGCTCCTTTAGACAGATAATTCACTTTATCTCATTTTTCCAAAGAAATGTTCTCATGTTCAGCATTTGTAGTGTTGCATTTACCTTGGAAGAGCTTTGTTTTTGTTCTCAGTGTTGATTATGTTTCAGGAGGCTCCCATCAGGAAAATGGAGTCCAGACAAACCAGTACAGCTCCATCTCTCCTCCTGGATCACCTGTGGGTCAGGAGGAACCTTTTTCCACATATTTTGAAGAGAAGGTGCCCATTCCTGAAAATACCAGCGAGGTACAAATCAGCTCGCACATTTTCATGGAAATTATTCATTTTTCGATACTGGTGACGTTGGGAAGTAGAGGATTGTATTGATGATGGTAAAAACGCAGCCGTTTGTCCTCTCAGGTGTTCAGTTTCCGTAAGCTCTGGGCCTTCACAGGACCAGGGTTTCTGATGAGCATCGCTTACCTGGACCCAGGGAACATCGAATCGGACCTCCAGTCTGGAGCTAAAGCTGGTTTCAAGGTGATCTGTTAGTACCATCATATGATCTGTGGTGGCATTACAACGCAGCTTATTCAGTGTGAAGTTCACAATACTCTATCTTCAACCTTTTGCCTCGCCTACATTTAAGGAAGTGATTCAACAACTTGCTTAACTCACAATCAAACGTTACGTTCTCTCGGTTGGTTTTGTGCCTAGTTTATTTTGACCATTAGACTGAGTGTAATTAAAAACAAATTAAAATTAGTTTTTGAACATAATAGCTGGAGACACATTGTTAATTTAAAAACCTTCACAAAGAGCTGGAGGGGGAACGTTGTGTTGATTTTGTCCTTCCTCAGCTGCTGTGGGTGCTCCTGGGGGCCACCATCATCGGGCTGCTGTTGCAGAGGTTAGCTGCTCGTCTGGGGGTTGTGACCGGGATGCACCTGGCTGAAGTCTGCCACCGCCAGTATCCCACAGTGAGCACTCCCGGATGATTACACATCCAGGTGTTTGTTTGATGGAATTATAGCTTGTTTGTTTGTTGCTCTCAGGTTCCCCGGATCATCCTCTGGCTGATGGTGGAACTGGCAATTATCGGCTCAGACATGCAGGAGGTCATTGGCTGTGCAATAGCTTTCAATCTGCTCTCTGCGGGGAGGTATTGACTGCAGATTTACTAAGTGCAACATTTGCAGTAATTACATAGAATTAGTGTGAAAAATGTGTTTGTTTTCCTCTGCCAGCATTCCTCTGTACGCAGGAGTCCTCATCACCATCACCGACACATTTGTGTTCCTCTTTCTAGATAAATACGGTATGATTACATCACCTGCACTTCACCCTTAGCCTCCATATATTAATGCAGGTTTTCTTTACAGGGTTGAGAAAACTGGAAGCTTTCTTTGGCTTTCTCATCACGGTGATGGCGATAAGTTTCGGTTATGAGGTAAAAGTTAGTGGGAGATGTTCTGTCTGAATATTAGTGGCGCGGTTACACGTTTATCCCTGTGGCCTGTCTCAGTATGTGGTGGTGAAGCCAAACCAAGGGGAGCTGCTGAAGGGGATGTTCCTGCCGTACTGTGAGGGCTGTGGGCCCAATGAGCTGGAGCAGGCAGTGGGGATCGTGGGCGCCGTCATCATGCCACACAACATCTATTTGCACTCGGCACTGGTCAAGGTTAGAAGCCTCTTTTTTTCCTGCCGATACAGCGCTAAAACGATGTCTGTCATTGTTGTATCAGCACTTCGGTACTTTGGGGAATTAGAGATGCTCTAGTCTGGCGTGTTTTTAAAATTTTGATGAATTCTGTTTTTTCCTTCTTCGCTCAGTCTCGCGACATCAATCGCAATAACAAGAAGGAAGTGAAAGAGGCCAACAAGTACTACTTCATCGAGTCGTCCGTCGCGCTCTTCGTCTCGTTTCTCGTCAACGTTTTTGTTGTAGCCGTCTTCGCCCAGGCTTTCTACCAGAAAACCAATGACAAAGTGGTGGGTATGACATATTCCAGAAATGCTTCCTCATCGGGTTTGCTGATGCTTGCTAATTATGTCAAAAGGCGGATGAATTAAGCATCAATGAGAATTAAGATCCTCATGACCTTTCATGTGTTTGTGTCCCACTTTACAGCATGAATTCTGCAATATTACTAGCGGCCCTTATGCACATCTCTTCCCTAACAACAACGACACGCTCCAGGTGGACATCTATAAGGGGGTATGTGCAATATGTACTTCTGACCTTGTTTCAGCTGTGAGTCTACAAAAATAAAAGCAACACATGGATTCACAAATGAATCTTGAACTTTATTTTGCTGTTAATTCAAACGAAATTATTAATGTTTTAAATTTACAGTGATATTGAGAGAGGGGATGTAACCGGAGTAATGTGCCATAAATAATTTTCATTGGAAGGTAGTGAGACATATTCCTGAGGTGTTTGAACGGCTGTCTCTTTGGGTTTGTTTCTCTCCAGGGTGTGGTGCTGGGCTGTTTCTTTGGCCCTGCTGCGCTCTACATCTGGGCCATTGGCGTCCTGGCAGCAGGACAGAGCTCCACTATGACAGGAACGTACTCCGGCCAGTTTGTTATGGAGGTATGAACACCTGATTATTTCCAGGAAGTCAAAGGAGTCTGGCCTTGTTACAGCCTCCATGTCCCTGTAGGGTTTCTTGGACCTGCACTGGTCCCGTTTTTCTCGAGTTCTGCTGACCCGCTCTATCGCCATCACTCCCACACTGCTGGTGGCCATTTTTCAGGATGTTCAGCATCTCACAGGGATGAACGACTTCCTCAATGTACTTCAGAGCATGCAGGTGAACCATTTATCAGAAGTCTTGAGTCCAAATAATATTGGTGCGTAGACAGTAACCATCCACATATTTACTGTCTTTTTTCTTTCAGCTTCCATTTGCTCTGATACCAATTCTCACCTTCACCAGTCTGAAATCCATTATGAACGGCTTTGAGAACAGTTTGTGAGTGACCCTAACCACTCTGCCTTTTTGTTGCACTGTTCCATTGAATCCTTTTTTTAAAAAAACAACACACATACTGAAAGGAATGAGCACATTCAGTTTAACAGCCAGATAATGACTTCATTCTGTGACTCGTTTGGACAAGATTAGCATATTTTAAACAAAGATTGTTTGTGCCAGGTTTTTTTCACACCATGCAAATACAAACTGTATGGAAATACATACATACACACACACACACACACACATACATACAGTACATACAGTACATACAGTACATACATACTGTAAGAAAATGACGCGCATTTATTTTCTACACATTATGTCACATAAACTACAACTGACTTGACCGTTTTGTTTCAGAGTACCCTCAGTCAACAATAACTATAATAAGTCTAACGAAGCGCTCATTATTTAGGGTGTGGAAAATTAGCGGGGGCATCGTCATCCTGGTGGTTTGTGCCATCAACATGTACTTCGTGGTGGTTTACGTGATGGCGCTGAAAAACGTGCTGCTCTACGTCCTGGCTGCTCTGTTCTCCGTAGCCTACCTGGGCTTTGTGGGCTACCTGGTGAGTCTGAGCACTGTCACCTTAACAGGCCTCAATGCTAATTATGACTCCCTCTGTTTTGGATGAATTTAACACTGAAAATTTAGATGTAGGAATGTTTTCCTTGTCTACAGATAGTGGAGCTCATTAGGCTGGCATCAGTCTATAATATCGGGGTCGTTCGCTTCTATTCATCAGATGTTTTTCCTCTGTCTTGTCGCGGTTTGATACAAATTAATCTCTGATCCCCATTAGATGACGGCTTCATTGTAAACATGAACATGTAAACATTTCTTATATTAATTCTATCCCCTCTCTCATGTCTGCAGGCATGGCATTGTTTGGTTGCTTTGGGAGTCTCCTGTCTGGACTGTGGCGGCAGGGTAAGAAATCAAGCTGCTGTGCTCACAGAGGAGCCGTCTGAGTACGACTCCTAGTGCTGAACGGGACGGTAACCACCAGCATTCCTCTGTCCTCCTCGAGACAAAGCCCAGGACTTTTTCCCGTTCTTGTGGGATCTTGAAAGCACACATTCTGTTGCTGTCATGTGTCTCGTTTGTTTAGGGCTGGCTCTCATTCATTAGTCAACAGTTAAACCAGTTGTGTAACTCTTGTATTTATATTTACAGCTAGTAGCATGTTGCCCCCGACAAGTGTTAAAATAGTTTTTAACAACAGGCCTTTTATCTGGCCTGTTGTTAACATGGTTGACATCCAAGCACAAGGATATTTTCCCTGATGTGCAGTTTATTACACACAGATTGTGCAGCACAGCTAAACGTGTAATTTTTTTTATTACCACCCAGCATCACAAAGTGAGCGCGTGACTACATTGACTGACCTCAAAATTTCCACTTCTAATGGAGATTGAACTCAGGAGTCTGAGCTCATTTGAAGGATAATCTTACTGCTTTTTGGGACTCAAGATTTTCAATGACGTAACGCTGTTGTGCTTGTTTGTGTTTTTTAGTTTACAACTCGCGTTGCTGCACTTTAACAGTGCTTTATTTCAAAAACTTCCCTAAACAGCAACTATATAGTTTTTGTGTAGATGGTTTTGTTTCCTGTGAGCATTTAAAGGTATATACGAGTTTAATCAGCTCAATTTTGGATTTTTTTTCCTATACAGTTGGAGCTGTTTGGATTATTAGGCTAAATTAGCCATGATTCTGTCCCTCTTCCATTTAAGACTCACAATCAATGGTGGAAAAAGGCGCTCCTGACAAGGTCACCTCCACTGACTCTACCTCGCTCTCATCTGTCTGACCCGATCTGTAGCCATCAAAGCAGTTTGATTCTCTCCATTTCACACATTTAGTTTGCATTAAGCGCACAGAATCATTTATAAAACAAAAACCAATGAATGAGATTTAGCCCTAATTCTCTGAACATCTGACGTTTTTATGGATTAATTTCTTCAAGCAGGCAAAAACCAGATTTTCGTGTCATTTAGTGTCTTTTTCTTTTGCACATATATCCAAATTCTACTCCGTAGAACTTATTCTGTGACTGGTTGCAAAAGTGCTTTTACATTTACAAACAAGGCAATCAATGTGAACAAAACTCAACTGGAAAGTAATTCATAAATCAGCTTGGGAAACCTGTGTCCACGCTGTAGAGGAGGAGAAGCGTTGGAAAAGCCTCGTTTCTGTTGTTATGACAGCGTATCGAACAGGAGGCTGCTAAATGTGTCTGTGTAAGGAGTCTGGTGTGTCTGAGAGGAAGCTACCATTGATAGTGTATAATTACACCCACAAAAGCAGTCTTTTTATATAAGGAACACCACAAGTACCACAAAATAAATGTGGCACACTGTGACTGTTTTGGGTTGTTTTTTTGTTGTTTTTTTAGCTACAGACTCTCTGTGGCTTATTTAAAAACATCTCTTGCAAAAGAGGTTTTATTTGCCTTTGGAGCTCTTTGATAACCCTTCTCCACACTGTTGGTTAATATTTTAACACGTCTCTGTCTTTCACTACAAGAAACAACCAGTAATGCAGTCTGTTTTATTAAAGCAACAGATTTATTTCATATAAAAATGTGAGGAAATGTTAAAATGTGAGTCTTTATAATGTCTAAAAAAAAACTGGCCATTTACTGTACTTGTTTATTGCTTTGTTTTTTAATCTTGCAAACTGAATATCACCTGTAAGCTGCAATTTAGACTGAAATCAATTAGTAACAACCTAACATTACCGTAATCAGACGGTCGGGTCATCAGTAAAGAGTTCAGCTGCTTCTAGGCTTTACTGTGGGATTCAGTGTTCATGTAGTTGTTATTTAGTTACAGTTACACTCCTCTGAGTGATGGTTCTCAGAACGATGCTGCTAGACATCTGTGAGCATCGCATCAATTCGCTCTGCTACAGTCACGTGTACGCCAAAGTACTCGCTCATTTCCGTCCTGCGGGCTCACCTGTGCTCGCTGGTGACGCACGCCGCAGATTCCAAATAAATGGAAACAATTGGCAATATGGATGTTTGTTGGTGTCTTCTGTCGAGTTATTTGAGGAGGGCTCTGTTCATTTTACCACGCATATGACAGATTCAGGCTTAGATGTATAAAGAGGGTTGTCAGGACATGTAGAAATGTTCTTTTGCAGGATTTTCCAGGATTAAATGGGGAAAGTTGATTTTGGAATTTGTCATTTTGACCAGGTGAGCACTCCTAAATAAGCTGCAATCATAAAATGATCAAATTGAGATCCGATCGAGTCTTATCAAAACCAATCAGAGCTTTCGTGATTGAGCGTTCTCTTATTTTTCAACCCATGTTTTGCTTTGCTAACTTCAGTCGGCCCGCATTTTGAAAAATAAGTGTTCTAAAACACTGCAGGACCAGAGGTCAGAGGTCATGCTGATCACAACGCGCGTGCTTGTGTTTACGTCTTGCAAACAGCAACGTGTGATTGTTATGCACCTTTTTATGCCTTGAATTTACAAGTGCATGTCATCTCTACATCATAGGATTTTAATCCTCTGTCTTTTCTGTCCTTTCAGGCACACATGGGGTTGTCAGGACACACTGACATTTATCTACTCAATGACATGGACTCTGATATCCTTGTGGACAGATAGGACGTCACTGTCCCAAATGCTGTCAATGCTGCTCCAGCCGAAGACTGGGACCACACCAGTTTGGCCAGTCTGTCTTTATCCGACTCCATGTGCCTTGTTAAGTGTCTCTGCATCTCACTGTGGACTAGAGCGCCGGTTAAAATGGATGACAGATGCTAACTGTTGCGATAGCTAATCATCTTTAGGTACAAATGAGAATAAACCAATCTAAACTAGAGCTTCTGAGGACAAAATGACTAAGGAAAAACAGGCCTATTAGAAAGGTTCCAGTGAGATGATCCTCGTGTGTGTTTGGAATATCGCACAGGAGCTTTTGGAAACACTCAACTTTTTTAGAGTCTCTTGGTTGTTATTGTGTTATTCATACACATGACACGTTCACTGTGATGCTCTAATCCTCTACCTGTTGTTTAAAGTGATACATTGATTTCGTTCACTGAATGTGAAAGAATCACTTTAAATAAAATATATAGGATATTTATACACAGCCATTCACTTTTTCATGTGCTTTACTTTAGAAAAAAAGATCATTTTTATTTTTATGTACAATTCCTTTATATTTTAATATCCATTTTCTTTAAAAAAAAAAAGGATATTCCTCTTGAGATGTAAAGTTTTGAAAAATGCCAAATAAAATATATTATTTTACTGTCCTTTGGTGGTAAACCACAGGCAGTAGACATAATTTAAGCTATTTGATTAATTGTGATTTGCTGCATTTATACATAGCGCTAAATAACCTAGAAAATTCTTGTTTTTATTATTTCATTTGGATTAACGTGTTCTAATGAAGTGACTATTTTTCCTGTTACAACCTGTCACAAGAGATGTTAATTAATCAGTCAGTCCACATTTAAGAATATAAGTAGCACTGTTATTTTAATTTATTTTTCCTTCAGTTGCTTCACATTTGTTTTAAAAAATACTTTGTGGGTTTACGTTTGGTAAACATGTTCTTTGAAAGAACAAAATATACATATACTATTGTAAATATCATGTAAAAAGTGAAAATGTTGCGCACAAATTAGACTTCAGAGGAGACTCTGTGTTAATCGCATCAAGGAGGTAAGATTTTGCATTCCTGCTGTGATAAATAAAACCATTTCTTTGACCAAAATGGATTTATAATAGTTTTATAAATGTTCACGGTGCCTCTTTTGTCCACCTTGGTGCCTCCTGACTGTCAACTGAAACTGTTTTTCCCATGATGCAAAAAATAAATAAAATGATGGAATAATTATTAAAAGTAACTTATGTTCAGCAACCTTGATGTTAATGCTGCACAAAAAATGTTTCACCAACACATTTTAAATAAATAATGAACCGGCACTTAAATTTTTTTTTTTAAAAAAGTATTGTTGAAAGATGCGATTTCTTGTTTTAATTTATTTGAATTTAACTTTTAAATTATGTCTGAAAGGATCATCTGCTGAATGACAGTTTTTAAATTACTGGACCCAAATGGTACTGTGGTATCATTTCTGTATTGATGAGTTTCTACAGGTAAATAGTCACGCTCATGGTTTTTAATATTTTTTTGGGAGGAGGTTGTCTAGATGATCATTGCTTTTTAAATTCTATTTAATTTTGTTTTTAAAAAAAAAAATCTACATCAGTATTTATCCTGCCTTGATAAATGTGTACAATTAAAGTTTATAGAACCCGCTAAGCTGGTTTTGGTGTGTTTCTTCATGAATTCAAGGTCATTAGTTCAGTTTTGATTGACAGTCTTCATCCCACACCTTTATCTCCCTACCTCGCATCACCTGTGCATCTGTGAGCCTAAAATAGACATAATTGACCCTACACTGTACTCCATCTGTAACTCTTGGTTTAAATTCTTATTGGAATGCTTATTGGATATTCAAGATTCATCAGAGCACGGTTATACTGATTATAAAGAGTAAAATTTGAATTGTACATTGATATATATATATATATTTTTTATATAATGTATGCATATGTAGAGAGATATAGAAAATCCATTCATAAAACCTTATTATGACCATAACAAGGTCGCTTGTGAATATTCTTCCCGGCCACATGGGGCGCTGTTCGCGCCACCTCTCCATCCTGTCCGCCAGCGCCGCTGCTACGTCACCACATTTCACCGAATGTGATGGAACAGCGTGGAAAAGCGTAGAAGGCGGCTTCGAGAATCCCTGCCAGGAACGCGTAAGTTGAGTGAAAAGTTAACAAACTGGGCTCTTTGTGTCTGGACGTCGTTTTCCAGACGCAAGTCGAGCTGTTGCTCTGATATTAGCAAGAAAGTTTGATGCGTCAGCCTGATGATGTGGTCAAATGTGTCCTGTGACCTGTAGGTGCAAGATGAGGGAAGGCGCTCTGCTGTCGTCTTTGGTTCTGTTTCACCTCCTGAGCTTCAGCCAGGCGGCCAGACAAGGACAGGACATGAAGTGTGGCGGTATGCGTGCGCCCGCTTTGCTCTTTGATTTGCACAAATGCACGCGGCAGACTTGATGTGCGTTCCATCTCTGCTCCACACAGCCTGCAGGGCTCTGGTAGACGAGATGGAGTGGGCCATTTCCCAGGTTGATCCAAAGAAAATGATCCAAACGGGATCCTTCAGGATCAACCCGGACGGCAGCCAGTCCATCCGTGAGGTGAGAAAGTTGTCATTATAGGTATAGAATAAGCTACTGTGCTCCTAATTCTGTTTTAAATGCAGGGTTTGGATTTCGTGTCCTTGACTGAAATAACCAATTTGACCTTTGGTTACATAAATCTGCCTTTTAAGAGTAAATTGGTTGGGTTTTACTGCCATTTTCATGAATGGATGCTCTGTTAGGTTCCGCTGGCTCGCTCTGAGGGAAACCTCCTGGAGCTGATGGAGGGGGTGTGTGAGAGGATGGAGGACTACGGCGAGGTCACAGACCCTTCCACAGACAGGAAGTCCTACGTTAGGATAAAACCTCGAAGCGGTGAGGCCATGGACCTCTCTGAGGCCACGCTGGATTCAAGAGTCACAGCCAGTTTAAAGTTTGCAGTGAGTGGACGTTTCCGGCAAGACTCCAGAAAACTGAGCGCTGATAAACGTCGCCAACTAAACGCTGTTTCTTTCCCTCTCCTACAGTGTGAAACCATTGTTGAGCACCACGAAGACGAAATCATTGAATTCTTTGCTCACGAGACGGATAATGTCAAAGATAAATTGTGCAGCAAAAGGACGGGTATGGTCTGAACGCAGATTTCTTACTTGCTGCTGCTTGTTGCAGATGTTTTCCACTGTTTATCCTGTCTGGTCTGATTCAGTGTCTTGCTTCTCTGTCTCTTCTGTCTGCAGATCTCTGTGACCACGCTCTGAAAATACCCCATGATGAACTTTGATGAAATTAGCAAGTGTCTTCCCCTGCTGTCAGCCGGCGTTTTCAGAGATGGCAAATTACGGATTCATGTGTAAATTATGAGGGGCTCTAAATTAAGTTAGAGTTTTTCCTTTGGTCTGTGGCAGTTTAAAGACCGTCCTAGATCGCAGGAATCACTGAAAAGCATTACATTAAATTAACAGTCAAAGATGTTAAACATAAATTGTGTGGCATCGGAAATGAAGATATTTTTATACTTAGCGGATTTTCTTTAGAATGGGAAGAGTGATTGAAGAAACAGTTTTTCACTTGTACATCCTAATTTCCTGTTATGTGACTTAATGCTAAATGTATTACTGATCCACTTTTTCCACTAGAATCTTTCATGGGTGTTTATTAGAAAATCCTCAGTGAAAATAAATTTGTTGTCCTTCATGTACCATTAAAAGTCTTTATATAGGGCAGTAGACACTTATTTAAGAAAATCACAAACTCATGTTTTTGTAGTTCTTCCAACCTGAATTACACAATTTCCCCGCTGGGGGCGCTAATAGTCCGCAACCTTCCGTTCAGAAACAGTATTTTTGCTGATTTTTCAATGTGTGAAAGAAATTCCATCATTGTCTCATGTGAATATTCTGATAATTGTCTTTTATATAAAATTTGTACATTTCCTCTGCATCTTTTTTGTCTCGAATAATTGAGAATATATTGGCACACAGCCTCATTAATGGATAAAATAAATTACATTTTTCACTCCTTTTATTAATGTGTAGTACATTAAAATGTCTATTTTAATCAGAAATCACTTCAAATCAGTTAATTCAAAATCATTTCAGCACATCTGCATTATCTTTAATAAATACAATTAAACATTAACTCAAAAATAAAAGCTCTAAAATCACCTAAGCTGAAAACCCATCATTTGTTTTTACAATCATCATCTGGTCATTGTCTCCCTCACCTCACATTCCTCGCTCACTGGTGATCCTGCTCTTCTTGATCTTCCTCTCTGTCTTCGACGATGCAGCTTTGTTCTCCCACTTCTGTCTCTAGCTCCTCATCCTCCAATGTCCAGAGCTCTGTCCCAGTTTTAGACGACGTGTCTCCATTGTCCACCTCTTTGTCAGTAGCCATTTCCCTGGAGCTGTGGCTGCTGGTGCTGGTGCTGGTGATGCTGCAGGACAGCTGGCCCTCATCGACATCACCTGGATCCTGCTGGGCTTGTTTCGCTTTGGCGTCTTCAACACTTTGATCAGCTGGAATTTCCTTCATCTCGGCCATCATGTCCTGCGCTCCATGGAGCCCACCAGAGTCCTCTCCTGCATTCTCTGGATCCCACATCTCACTCACCTCCTCCTCCTCATTCTCAGAGTCGGGTGCTGTGTGTTTTCGGATGCGATTTACGGCATCCCACAGGGACTTCGGATAATGAGGCTCCTCGCTGAGGGGCAAGACCGAGGGAACACTTTCGTTCCCCTCTTGCAGTGGCGAAGGTAAAAAGCAGGTAGGCGGGACTGGAAGCAAGTCGGATGAAGATGATAACTTTTGGGATTTTTCACCAGATGCCCGACAAAGAGGGGAGATGTCTGTTTCTATGGTAACAGCATCTGCCGCATCAGAAGATGGGTCCATTGTTACTGAAGGGGCAACATCTTTGTCCGAGCCATGTGATGGAGCAGGAAGCTCGGGGAGGGGGAGCATGACTACATCCGGAGGTGAGTTGGAAGGGTCAAGTTCCTGCTGCTCTTCAGTGTCCGTGAGAGCTTCTGAGGTATTTCTGTAGCCCATATCTTGTTCTGGTAGACTTGCAGGATCTCCAGTGGCTCCTTCTGATGGCTCTTCAGTTATTTCTTTTAAGATGGAGGCATCTTCAGTATCACACGGCTGTAAAATGAGTATCTCTTGACTCTGAATAGGCTGATGCTTGTTTTCAGGGGATGTTGTCTCTTCTAAAAGACCTGATTCAACTTCTTTGAGTGGCTCCATGTCATCGGTACACAGTCCAGCTGGTTGTAAAGAGGCCGCATGTATGATGTCCTTTTCGGATTCATCAAGTGGCTGTATTTGTTCTGCGTGTTCCTCCTCGGTATCTTCAGATAGTTGCTCTTCGGTTCTAGGACTCTCTGCTGTGCAGACACTCTCCTCATCTTGGGAAAGGTTTTGAGTGACCACTGCGGAGGATTCTGTCTCCTCCACTCCAGCACCCACTAGCACCTCTCCTTCCTCTGTCTCTTGCTCATCCTCTAGATTAGTTTCTCTAACTCCGTTCACCTCGGCCGGTTCGCTGATCTCATCTTGTTGCTGGAACACCAGCTCCTCAGGTTCATCTACAGGAGCCTCCTCGAATTCTTCACTGATCTCCCCGTTTGTCAGCTGCGGCGTTTTACCATCTTCACCCAGGTCCAAAACGCTGATCACTGGTTGAGTTTGATTTTCTAATTCATCAGTTGCTGCACCTTGGGGATCTTGGGAAGGCAGAGCTGCTGACTGCTGTGATGGAGATTGAGCAGAAAATACATTTGCAGGAGCTGCGGTCGGATCATTACATTGTGATTCCGGATGCTCTAAAATGGGCGCAGGGTCGGAGGATGATGAAACAGGAGGTGGAGGAAGGACGGGTCCTTGGCTGTCCGGAGAAGGTGAAGGCCAGGAATCTGTGGATGGACTGAGATGTGGAGGGGAAGCGTTATCCTCCAAGGGTGCTTCCGTTTTCCCTCTGCTCGTTTGCATGTTCATCACTGCCTGCTTCATTCTTGGGATCATCATCTTCATCTGAAGCTCCGATGGGTGTTTCGGGAGGCACCGATGAATCTGGACCACCTTTAACATCAGCCGCATTTTGGGCTTCAACATTCTCTGGCAAAAACCTGGTTTGGTCAAACTCCAGCTGGTTCTGCGAATTCTCTTCCTCTACCGAAGACCCGCTGCCATTGACCTCAAAAAAAGACTGGTTCTTCAGCGACGCAGTGTCTTCAGGCTGCTGCTCACTCACGCTCTCATTCAGAGGGATTCCAAGGATTCTTTCAGCACGCTGCGCCAAGGTCTCCCTGTCAGGCACTGAAGGGGATGCGCAGGGATCGGAGATTGTTCTTTGTTCTGGCTCCACTTTATCAAGATTATCTGAATCAGGCTCAGCGTCAGGCTTTTCTGTATCGAGCGGCAGGTCCAGTTCTGCGTTCTGCTCAGTTCTTCCACCTCGGTCCGGCTGAATGTTTGACTGAACGCACTCGTGAGAGAAAGCCGACTGAACGTCTTCGCTGTGTTCCGGGTGTGGAACGGTGTCAAAGTAGTGAACGTGCTCTTTCTTGGGTGATGGAATTTGCTCCATTTTAACCACAACACAGGTTGTGTCAACGGTCAGCGAACGTTTAGCACCTTCACATGCTTCCTCCACATCCTCTGTCCTTATTTCAGCCTGTGGATGCACTTCAGCAGGGATGTCTTTGCTCCCCAGAACCTTGGATCCGTCTTCCTCGCTCTCTTCTTTCGGACACTTTGATGAACTCGCAGGTTCAGACCCGACTGGGAAACTGGGCTCTCTCCATAAAGGATATTTGACTGATGTGTATTTCCCGGACTCGGAAGATTGCGTTCCGGCTGTACAATCAGCATCCTTTGCCACTTCTACATCTGTCTCTGGCTTCTCAGTTTTTGCTAAGCTTGCTGGCTCTTCCTGTTTATTGATATCAGTGTTGGAGGGTTCTGACTCTTCCACAAATGTGGGCACTCTGTAGTCGACCTCATCTGCAAGCTTCTGTGCCTGAATGGTTTCACTCTCACTCTGACCTGTAGCTTCACCTCCTGGCATGTTCCCAAGGGTTGTCTGCAGACCACAAACTGGGGAAGGTGGGATTTCTGTGCTGTCTGCTATCCGAGACACCAAGCAGAATATGGTCACCCTGCCTGCCTTCTTGTTCAACTTGAACTTCCTTCCCTCGATGATTTTTGAGGATGGTTCCTCGGCCTTGTTGCGAACCGTGTGGAGAACTGGCGCCTGTTGCAGAGACATCATCCCTTCAAATTGAACATGTGGCCTCTGCACATAACCTGCGCTGTCTTCTTGCAGGGAGTGTGTTTGAGGTCTGCTGTACTGGGGACAGAAGGTGAGTTGATTAACATCTGGATTGGTGAATCTCTCAGTCTTTCTTGTTTGGTGATCTACAGCCATATCCTGGTCTTTCAGTATCGGGTGCGACCAGTAGGTCTGTTTTTTACCTTCCTGCTCCCAGCTTGTGTCACCCTGATGTGACACAGAAGAGCTTTTTTGTGGGGTGTCATAAGGAGGAGGAGCAATATAACCTGGGGGTTTGCTGAACAGCCTCCTCTGGAAGCAGGTCTTCTCCTTCGGGGGGTGGCCTGTGTCAGCGAGAGCCCCCTGTAATGGATGTGCTTGCTGCCTGCCTGCTCTGTCACACCGTCCTGGATGGACGACTTGTTGTGGCGCTGTTGTCCCACCTCTGATGTCCCTCTCTGGAGCCCTGCTGCTCTCCGTGAGCCCGTGAGAGGCACCCCTCAACTCAGCCTCTATGCGTTTCCTCCTTTGAAGCGAGTGGCTGTATCGTGCCGCCCAGGCTTCTAGCTCTCGATAGCTGCTGTCGTTCCTTTTTACAGAAACCTCCCTGCTGTAGCGGGCTGGACTGCAGGTTTCCCACCTTCCCGCCCACCCCTCCCTTGGAAATCCCCTCTCATATTCCCTAGATGCTCTTTGGGCCCACTCTCTGTCTCTTGTTTCGTGCGGCTGATAAGCTCCCAGCTCCTGGTGATGCTGAGGGTGACGGTCTAGAATAAACGGGAAGTGTGAAGAGGAGAGGCCGACTTGCTCATGCTCCATCCAGGGAGCGTAATCGTGTAAGGCTGCTCTTGATCCCGGTAGAGTCCAGTAAGCGGGCTCCCTGCGTTGGTCCTGCCGCTCACCGTAGTACGGAGGATTCCGGTGTCTGTCATGGTAGCTGGAGACAACAAGGCCAGAAGAGGCACGAGTAAACAGTCATTTCAATACATCTGGTTTGACAAACTATGAGTCAGGGGGATCTTCACATAACAAGTCGCTATTTGATGAATATCACCAATATGTATGCAAACTTTAGCATTTTAGTGTTAACTAGTGGTCTGCAATGAAATAGTTTGTAGAACTGAGTGTAGTAATTACTAAATCTACAGTTATTTACACTAATGTCACACAAATAAAGTCTCATTTGTATGAATGATAAAACACTTATCAGCAACTTAAATATCTATGCTTACTCACGTCTGTGGGCAGTTTCTGCCAGGAACAGTAAATGTTGAGTACAGAGGTGACTGTCCCTGATTCCCAGGCCAGAACTCCATCTCCTGTCCGAAAAAATGATAATGATAATACATCTTTAATGCATTAGAGATGAGCAAACAATTCCCCAAATAATTCAGACATCTACTGTGGTTTACCTGTACAGGATTTATCCAGATTCTTTTGCCTTCTGCTCAGAAGGGAGGACGAGCTCTAATGAAGTCCAAACAGGACAGCTTGTTTTAAAAGGACGATGATGGTTTTCGATCCCCCTCCCTCCCAATGCACACACACACACACACACACACACACACACACACAAAATTGGCAACAGCCTTTTAGTACACGTACAGGCTTCAGTGGGTCACAATAACAATATGATCAAAACAGAGAGCATATTTGGGTTTAATTTTAATTAATTTCACATGCTCCATGTCCTTTTTAAAAAAAATATATATATATAAAGAGGTAAATAATTGTACAATTTCAGTATACATGAACCTGCTCAAATGCTTGTTGTACATTTATCATGTTCACAACCTCAAAAACTTTTCTGTGCTCACTTTCATGTCTTTCCAGATCAATGTTTGTGTTAGCCTCCACAATCACCACAACAAAGCTGATCTGCAATTTCCATGGCAGGAGCCGGCCGGCACCATGGAGGGCAGACGCTGCGTGGAGATAGCGATCTGATGTTTTGTCGGGCTGAATTGTAAAAGAGGGAGAGACGGGTCGTGTCCTTTTCTTTGAAACTCTCCGGCGTAACAAACAGGCTTTCCTTCTCTGAACAGAAAGTCTGTACATCAGCAAAGAGCAGGAGAGAGAGAGGAGGGGTGTGTGTGGGGGGGTGAGGTATGTACTGACAGCAGGCAACGGGGCGGGCAATCTGGCCATGTTGATGAAGATCAGATGAACTTTTCCAGGTTAATAATGCTGAAATGAAACTATGCACAACATGTCTGATGATGAAGGGAACCTGCTGCTGGTTTCTCTGGTTCCTTTGAAGAAAATGGCAGTTAGAGATGAGGAAGAGAAATGTGACAAGTCACTCATCACTCTGTGATGATGAATAATGGTTTTACCATCATACACTCCCTCTCTCAGTTAAGATATCAGATCAAAGTCCTCATGGTTTTGCAAAATACCAATCTTATTAGATAAATATCTAAATAAATACCACTTTCTATAAAATTCATAGCATCTGTTGCACATGTCACAACACCAGCAAATTCTAACCTGACTTTTTCTGTGACTATTTGTAGCTTCATGCATCATGGAGTATTTTTCTTGCAGGGGTTCATATTTGCATGCATGATACACACTGTTTACCACATAAATACTGTAAATAAAAAGATGCCAGTTCTAACTCCCCCTGCTGTTGATGGACTTTCTTTAGAGATGCTATGTAAAGATTGATGCTTTGTGGGTCCTTCCACGTTAAATTTGCAGAAACCAGGAGTCCCGTGCTCTTTTCACATTTTGGATGAGATAAAGCTTCACTCTTACACACATGAGACAGTGTCTCCACATGCAGTGGGTAAATCTCTAAATGATATCTGCACAAAGCAACAGATCACACTTGGAAGAAAAGTTCCTGTGGCCCTCACCAAGACAGTGGGAGCATGGTAAGAAGAAGTGGGCCAGAGGAAGGTCTGTCAGGGTTACAGCTGCCCCTGAACACATCCAAAATTAGATGGAAATGCCAGTGATTGCAAAAACATCTCTTTTTTTTCCAAATATGGTGTGATGAAAATAAAACGACACAATTACAGTACACAGTTAATGTCCATGAACGAACGGGAAGCTTACAATGATTTTCATCAGAGCAATCATACCAAAGCGGACCCCACTCCCCTATGAAGCGCTTCCCTTTCAGCTGCAGTGACAGCTGAATGACGGACACAATAGAGAGGCACACCCACGGACTTTTATTATTAGCGGAAGTGCGGATTAACTTCCAAAATGACGCCGAATACCGACCTCATCCTCAACTCTTGACCGATTAAAGTATAGACAGTTTCCTGACAAAATGTGTATGTAGACAAAGAACAATCGACTGAGAACCTTCGCCCACCCCACACACTTGAATTAATTGACGTACGCCACAATAGATGAGAAACTTCCGGGACAAGAATCTTGTTTAGCAAGTTAGCAGCTATACCATAAGATATTGATGTACATGATGTCACGTATAGTAACAAACAACAAACATTAAAAAAAACGCTCGTAATTTTAAAAAGGTAAAATTTATGCCAAAGTCTAAAAATCCGCATCCTAAATTACACATTACTTTTAACTTGAAATTAAAACCTTTCTGGGTTTCCGGTTTGACGTTCGTTACCTTTAATCAACTGCATTGTTGACGGGACTGTTGAGATATGTTGACGATTTTTAAAATGTGGAAACACTTCAAAACACAAAATCTTTGTTTTCGGGTTTATTCCAAAAACATGAAATCAAAGAAAACTGGAAAAATGTTTGTCTGTTTACTTGTTTTGATTTTGTAATGTAATGATGTAGCGTACCACAAGGACATAACTATAGTTCCCCTCACACAATTTCACATTAATAACATGGTCATTACAGGAGTATAAAGTGTGGATTTCAGTACATAACTGTCAAATAAAGCTCTTTCAGCTTATCAGTCTTTACAGAGCACAGGCACACATAAAGAACGCATCCACATGACATCACGTGTCCGATCTGAAAATAACTAAAATAAAAATCGGAATGCCGTCCTCTGCTTGTCTACATCACAGTTTTCAGTGGGAAGGATAAGTTCAACAACACAGATTGAATGCGGTAATTCTGACAGACAGAACCTCTTGATTATTTGAGGTCATTAAAAAATAAATAGTTCTTTTCATCATAAAGATGACAGTAGTATTACATCCATAGCACAACTGCCCTCTGTCTCAGGCCATAACATGTGCAAACTGCAAACGTTTATTAAAGGTAGCACTTTATGAAAGGACCAAGTGCAGCATGACTGACGTGTGACATTTGAAAATACTACAAAATAAATCAGAGGATGTCCACGGCTGTGCACACCCTCGTCAGGCAAATAGCGGAGTTACACAATTCATTCTCCAGAAGAAAAAGAGGGATGTTCCGTAAAACAAAAGGAATATATTTGGTATTGAATAACTATTCTCACCCTTAGCTGAGATTATTTTCATATGAAATATTTTCCTTCTGTTTTTCCAAGATATAACACTGACCCTGGAGATAAAACATTTGGTGGAAATTTCCATCAGAAACCGTTGTTACGTCACATTTCCACCACTGATAGAAACAGTGCAGCCACATCACTTTACAGCTCAGCTTTATCTGACAAGTGTTTTCTTTCATTAGACGCGTCAGCACAGCCGGGTTCAGCTAAACTCTTACATAGCATCTGTGATTTGGGTGCGAGTCGGTCCAATAAGCAGCTTTAAGAGCACAACCATACAGCTGATTTTTGCTCCGCTCACCCTCCTCTAAGTGCACGCGTAAGGAGACCTGGAATTCTTTCTGTTGTGTTTCCTATGAGTGTGAAAGGCTGTCCTCTATTTGGTGTAGAACCACGACAGGGTCCAAGTCCACACAAACACACGATAAACACCCAGACAGAAACCAAAAGCTAGAGGAATGCAGAATTAAAACTTTGTTCCAAACAGAATCATAATAAGAACAATGACTATGACAAAGAGGATCAAAATAACCAGCATCTTTCTGTTTTTCTTCTGATACTGCTCCGCCTGAAAAGAAAATGGGAAAAAAAAAAATCAATCTGGACCTTCATAATTGTAACAACAGCCACATATTAACCCTGGGACACGCCCAGTGTAAATGGGTTCATTAGGAGTAAAGCTCAGCTGTCCAGCTCCTAAGATTCAAGATAAAATCTAACCAAAACGGGTTTTTGAAGAGATGTTTTCATTCCATGATAATAAGTAAAGTAATCTCACATGGGATCTTATTCTTTTTACTGCAAAACTTGCATCACATTTGGTCTTATGAACTCATCTACTCAAACAACACATTCTGGAAAGGGATTAAATGTTACATTTCTTTTAAATCTCAATTGTAGACTCACATGCAGCACACGAGCCATTTTCTACTCACCTTCTGTAACTGCTTCAACCCGTCTTCTGTTTTAACACAGGCCTGTTCCACATTGAAGTCAATTCTGTCGAGAACGGTGCCCTGAAGAAAGGAATGCCACGTTAGCACAAAAAAAATGTCTTCCTCATGGACTTTTAACGCAAATGAAGGCCTTATACATATTTTTAAAAGACAAGTTTGTACAGGCATATTTGTATTGTGAAAAATACCTGTTCCACCACCATTCCAGCCAAGTCCCTGAAAATTTCATTCAGATCTGAAATGGATTGCACTATCTGTCGGATCTCCCGTTCTCGCTCTTCAACCACGACCGTGTTCTGTTCCACCAGCATCAGCTGGTCATCTGTGAAGCCCTGAAATTGGACCAATACGTTAAAAACTAAAGCAGGACTTCACAATTTTCAACAACTGCAGCAAGTGACAAATCATTATAGGCCAGTATAAAAGAGTATGGAGATAAAACCTTTTCATATACTGCTAAATCGTCATCCTCTTCCATTAATGGACCAGAATCAAAAAAATGTTTCGATCTCTCCTCGCGGTTTTTCATACCTGGAATACCGAAATATGACTTGAGAATATATAAATGCCTGAGACACAAGTGTGTGGAAGAATCATTGGGAACAGCCAGCATCTTACGTTTCAGGTAGCTGGACTGAGTGTGTCTGAAACTGAGGGACAGATCCTGCAAACTCTGCGCCAGGGACGAGACCACGTTTCTCAACAGTCTCTCCTCCTGCTCGGTGCAGTGGCCACAGCGAGACTGCAGTCCTGTCACGGCTCGCTGGCACCGATGAAACATCTGGAAGGGACAGAAATTTAACTGCTAACCTGGAAAATCATGCCATTCCTTTACTGTATTGGTATCCTGCACAATTTTTAAAATATATCTTTAGTTCATGCTTTCGATTTAAATAGAAAAACTGGCCTTTTTCGTACACGCAAATATATACTGAATACAATTACCTGTGTAATTTCTTGTGTAGTGATTTCTATTGCATGCTCTTCCTCGCTGCTGTCATCCAGTGTCGGGCGATTCATATGCTTGTCATGAAGTAAGGCCAGTTCCTTCATCTTCTGCCGAACACGAGTGATTTCATACTGGATCTGAAAGCGAAGATTAAAAGTATGAACAAGTGGATGCTTTTGGATTAGAGGACTCCAAAGTGTTTATAAGGACTGGATCAATCAGTTTTATTTGACCTCATCCACCCCCTCTATCCATTTGGGGGGAAGTTTCTTGGTGACCCCAATGGCAGCTTCAGGATCCAAACTGATTCCTGACACCAGGGCCATTCGGTCATCAGCCAACTTGAAAACACAAAAAGCTCAATTATCAATTATTCAAATAAAATGTACATGATGTATAAGTATACTCAGCTAAATTAATTTGGCTGTCAGTACCTCATCAAGCTCCTATTGTGATTGGTAGAGAGCAGAGGGGCCCCATCCAACAAAAAGAAATCAGAGGGAGAAGAAGCAGCAGTGTGAAGGCCAGAAAAACAGCAGTTCATACCATCTTTCATTTAAGTCCCAACAATGTTTGTTTCAGACACAACTGCACAAAAAAGCCCCACGTACATTTGTAACAAGGACAGAAAATAAGTATCAGACACATCACAAACAGGACATATCAACTAATAGGCTGAAGCTATTTTAAATCAAAGGGTTTGTGAAAGGGAAGCTGAAGCACAGGATGCAAAAGGAGACAGCAGAGAATATTTTCAGTAGCTCAATGCTTAATTCCCACCACTGCGTATAAATCACATTTTACAAAATGTTGCTCTGGTGCACCAACTCACATGAATATCAGTTTGACCCTGAGCTCTGTTGATGTTGTGGAGCTCACATTAACCAAAGCACAGCCGCATAGGTGGCTGGAGAGCTCTCTCACATGATACACTGCAAAATATATTTACCCCCTGGGGCAATATAAAACTAGTTAAAAGGTTAACATCTAGTCCACAGCTATTCTCTGGCAGATAACGGTTTACACCGATTCTATTTTAGACCCTCCACACCCATTTGGTCCTCCTCCATCATCTATTTGTGCTGCATCAATGGGCAATATAAGTGACACAAAACTACTCTAATTGAAAATATCAGCTACTAGCACACAGGGGTAACTAGCAAATGAACATCAATTACTGACTATATGCAAACACACACGATAAAATGTCAAAACGATGCAGACCACTCACCGCAGCATTGCTACGTGTACTCAGACGAGGGTCGTATGTACTCACTTGCTCAGCCAATATCTGCCGGTTTTGGATTGCATTGTTCCGCATTAACAAGAAGGCATCGGTCAGACGCCTAGTGGCCATGACTGCCTTGTTTGATAGTTAAATTATCACGGGAAAACTACAGATCAGACGACGATTTAACAAATAACGTCGACTGCCGCTGACTCGCTGCTAACACACCGCTAGCATTAGCTTTGCAGCGATTAATAATTAGGTAATGCGCTATACTTCGCCCACAGTACACAAAAACCGAAGTTAATGATAATTATGTATAAGACATAATTTATTTCAGATGACAAAAAATAAAAAACATGACCAGCACTGTCTTCATAAATCTTGCCGGACTAGTAACGTTATTCCTTCTGCGGAAGCTACGGAAGTAGGAAAAAACGTAAACACTTGCGTGGACAACTCGGTCTTCTTCGGCGAAACAAGCTTCGTTTCGGTTAACTCGACTTTTGTGTGCAGCGCCCTCTTGTGTCGATATAGAAATGCGACAGAATTTCCAGGCGGTGTTCTCATGATCCCCGCCCCATAATTTCTATACAAATTCACATCTGAAACTAAATTATTTCTTCATTGATGTCAATGTACTACTACAGTTATAGATAATGTAAAATGACGCCGCGTAATGTGCAGAATTTCCTCATGATATGCAATGGAAGTATGGAAAAAAGATCCTTAATTGATAGATATCAGAGCGGGGGAATTATAGTTGCACTATAAATCAGATGGTAAAATCTTTATATGTCTTTTCAGAGTCTCAATGGTCCCAATTTATGTGCCCACCTGTATAATTTGCAATCTGTAACAACTGAGCCTTGTCCTCAAAGTTCACCAAACAGCTCGAATGAAAGCGCAGACTAAGAGATTTCCAAATGCACACCTGGGACGGGTTTTGTGCGCTAATAATCCTTTCGCCATTATTCGTCTTCATTCCCAGAGCTAATTCCTGGATTTATTCCCTCGCAGCTGTTTATTCCCTGAACGTTGACTTTTTAAGGGGCTTAAAGTCGAGAGGACAATAACGTCAAACGGTCGCGCGTGCACGTTGCGTGTTGGGCATAAACGCGCGAGGCGGTGCCTCCGTCTCTCATACAGGCCCGGCAGCTCCTCCTCCAGCCGGTCTTAATCCCGTAGATCCCCGGAGATCCACGTAGATCCACTAATACCCCGGCGGACATTTACCCACCAGCACCAGCTGCTGCCGAACGGGACCGGAAAACTGTCGGTCCCCACTTTCCCCAGTTTCCCCAGTTTCAGCACCAGATTTGTGTTTCATCCCTGGGCACTGCAGGCAGGTGGGCAAGGTAAGGTTCCTCCAGGCTTCAAATGAATCAAAAGGGTTCTCTGGGTTTGACATTTAATCATTTGGACTGACTCCACAGGCTGTTGTTTTGAATGAGACATCAGTGATTGCTTTTGTTTAAGCTTAACAACATTAATATTCCCTCAACAGGCGGATGAAATAGTTTTATTTCACAAGAGTGGACCAATGTCTGCCTTTTAAGCCCATTATTATATAGTTTCGTGTCATTTTCAGCAATCCCTGCTTGGATCCAGTCTGAATCTCAGTGTCTGAAACCAGACCTTTGTGTCTGAATGTGGACTTATTACCACACGACCGTACAAGCCTTCAGTGGTGTAAGCCAAGGAATGGAGGCAAACCAGTTCATGAGAGTTCCCACCAACTGACTCAGTCACCTCAGCCCTGTGTGACTCTTGTTCCTTCTTTCAAAGTTCACCCTTTGCTGATGGATTGTTTTCTTTTTGCTAACTCAGCATGGCCTCGTCTGACGACACCGAAGAAACTCTGACTCCTGTGGATTTTATCCAGCTGCAACACTACATGGAATGTAAGTATTTAGATATGTTTACTCGTCTCCCTCTGCTACAGTGTAATGATTATAAAACAGAAACTGATCATAAACGTCTCAGAAAGATCATAAAAGGTATTATTTATTGCATCAACAGCAGTTAAATTTGCAGTGAATGTTGTTCTTAAACTGTCAATTGAAAGTAACTTATGAGAATATTTTGCTGAATTATCATGTTACAACAACGTAAATTAACAGGGTTTGATAAACCTATTTAAAGGAAATGAGAAGGTACAGGCCTAAAAATGTTCTGCTGAGCACTCGGAGGCTCTGAACCAAATGAAATGGTTGCAGGCTTTTAGTGAGGGGACGGCTGGGTCATGGATAATTACAAATGTTCCTCTCTCCATCTGAGTAATGCCCCTGACAGCAGGCTTTAGAATAACTTGAAGTATTTAATCAGCTCACACTCGTTTAAGTCACATGTTGCACACACCAAAAGCATCTAAAAATGATGGTTAAGCTAGCTCTTGTTTTCAATTGAGTTCTACTTTCAGAAAATCCAGGCTGATGTTTTTATGTCTCTTGCCTCTGTACAGACAGCAGTTTAACTGTCAAAGATGTGGTTAAAGAGTTTCAGCCCGGCGGGCGACACGCTCAGCACAAACACGGAGAGGTGGGAGAGAATTTCAAACACTGTTGGGTCTGAGAGCATGAAGATAAAATGACAGCATCTCGGTTGGACTTTCACTTGAACCCACAGTGCGTCGACAGAGCTGGTTTCTGCCTTTTTCTCAAAAGCTACCTTGAAGTGGAGGACTTCCCCTCAGATTTCTGCCAACGGCTTTATCGTTATTTCCAGCACGTAGAGCAGGGCGACCCCATAACGAGAGGTAAATGGGTTTACCCTGCAGTCATGCTGCAAACTACAGAAACTCACACTGTCTCCACGTCTTTGTCCTTCAGGCGGCGTCTTTCTTCGTGATGTGTCCTGTTACTTCTCAGTGCTGGAGGATGGACGGCCAAGAGACAAGCTAGAATGTGTTTTTTTTCCCCACTTTCTTCATTGTTTTGTCATGTCTTTGATGCATTTGATAGACATTTCTCTGCTCAGACCTGATCTGAAGAAGGTCCGAGTGAAAAAGATAAATCACTGCCTGTCTTTGATTTGTTTTTAGTTACTTTTAACCTTTATGACAAAGATGGCAATGGACTCCTGGACAGCACTGTAAGTTTCTTCTAACTGCTCTGTCTTTCTTTTATTGTTGCGTTATTACACGTCAGTATTTTGTGCTTTGATTCTCATATGAGTCCATTGGTCCCCATCAGGAAGTGGATCGCATAATTGCTCAGATGATGCGAGCTGCAGATTACCTCGGCTGGGATGTAACAGAACTCAGACCAGTTGAGCCTCCTCTCTACTTACTTAAACTTCATCATCGCATCATGTCCTTCACTGTAAATGTAGCCTGTCAGCATAAAGGCTTTAACCTTTTTCTTTTATTTTGCAGGTGCTTAAAGACATGATGACAGCCATCGATGTGGATGACAGTGGGACGGTCACGTTGGAGGAGTGGTTGAAAGGGGGGATGAACAACGTGCCTTTGCTGGTTCTTCTCGGGCTTAAGGTGACAGATTGTGGTCGTAGCTGCTGATTTACTGCCTTGAATGGTCACCTTTTCCTTACAGTCTCCTTTGTCTTCTCCTCACCCACAGATGACTGAGAGAGACGGCCAGCATATCTGGAGGCTGAAGCACTTTAACAAGCCGACCTACTGCAGCGTGTGTCAGAGCATGCTGCTTGGCCTCGGAAAGCAGGGTCTCTGCTGCACCTGTAAGCGCTCCCGGCTGCCATCAGGGGGCAGTCGTGCACCTCACACGTAACACATGCCTCAGCATGAACCCAGCTCTCCTGTTGTTCTTCAGGCTGCAAGTACACAGTTCACAATCAGTGTGCCAACAAGAATCCTGAACCCTGCGCACGCACCTTTGTCAAATCTAAAAAGGAGATTGGTGTAAGCACAACCAACACGACAACATTTGCATTTCTTTACACTGGTTTCGCTGCATTTTGTAGAGCCTTATCGGCACTCTAATACTGTCTTATTGACCACATCGGGAGTGGGTTTCTTTGTGTGGATCTGCATTTGATAAAACCAAAATGTACTTATACAACCCTTCCTTTTCTGACCAAAGTCCAAATGCACAAGCAGATGAATATAAAAGGCCGTAAAGGGCATTAGTCGGTAATAGGTGCCACCCAAATTTGGGTTTAAAGAGGAGCTTATAGCCTGCGCTCTCTGCTTGGTGCATCTGCTAAACATCCCAGTTTTGAGCAGTTGTGGGCAGTAGTGAATCATTTTCTCATTACTGAACAGATCACGGGTCTCATTTTCTCAGCTTCTTTAGCGTAGTAAATGTGTCATTGTGATGATGTGTGAGCGATGAGCGGGCAACTTGAGGCCATCACATAATGCCTTCTTTGACCTTGTTTAGTTCAAAAGAAAACAGCGCTGTCAAAAAAAAATTTCAGTCAGCCGGCAGCTGGGTAGGTCACTGATGTGGACACCGGGGGGTCACAGCCCGCTGAGCTGGAAGAAAAAGGTCCATTCCCTTCCTCCACTTTCCGCTCTTTTGTTTCTCAGATAGCGGCTCATGACTGGATCCGAACCGACAGCAGCTCCGGCAAGTGTCAGGTTTGCCACAAGAAGATCAAGACTTTGGCAGGGAGACGATGCGTGTGGTGTCACGAGATGGTGAGGACGGCGTTTGACGCCGGGGAGCGTGTCTCCAGTCCCGCGCTCTGAATCTTGTCTCTTTTAAAGCGCCATGACGACTGTCTCTTCTCTGGTTTGTCGTCGTGTGACTGTGGGCCTCTGAGAGATCACATCCTGCCTCCGTGGGCAATATATGCTGTCTCAAAGGTCAGAAAAACAGCTGAAACGCCAATACAAATGTATGTTAATATCGCTGTGATGTAATTGTCGCTCTCTTCCCCGCAGGAGGAGGACGCCAGCTTGTTGAACGTCACTCCTGACGGCCACGTCCTGCAGGTCTGATGTCAGCATGTCATTCAGACAACGATACCTTTCTTCTTGCAGTTGCAGTGTGTCGTCAGTATCGCTGCTTTTGGCAGCATGTTTGCACCCACCGTTCCGTGTAGCTCACACATTTTACTGTCAGATTGTTCCAGTTGCGGACACCCACCCTCTGCTTGTGTTTGTCAACCCAAAAAGTGGAGGAAAGCAGGGCGAAAGGTACCGGGTTTTGATCAGTTGGGCTTAGATGGTTTCTGGACACGACTCCAGGCCCTCTCATGGGGTGGCTTGTTTCTTTGCAGAGTGCTGAGGAAATTCCAGTACCTGCTGAACCCTCGCCAAGTGTACAACCTGTCAAATGGAGGTCCCGCACCAGGGTACGAACACCTGCTAGGATGACATCGCCTGACCGTCCTTAGTGTTAAATATTGCCTTTTTCCCCAGACTGCATTTCTTCCGTAATCTGCGTGAATACAGGATTTTGGTCTGTGGAGGGGATGGCACCGTGGGCTGGCTTCTGGATGCTATAGGTACTTTATTTGTCTTTGGAGTTCAGTATTATAACTCATCAGTTCACCCTCACTGACGCACATGAATGCAGACAGGGAAAACCTCCAGGTACGGCCCCCCGTCGCTGTCCTGCCGCTGGGCACTGGGAACGACCTGGCTCGCTGTCTGCGTTGGGGAGGAGGTGAAACCGTCAACATCGTAATGACAAGGCTACTGAAAGGGAAGTATTGGTGAAACTGGAACTCTTTGCTGCCCACCAGGCTATGAGGGCTCAGACCTGAGGGAGATCCTGAAGGAGATTGAAGCAAGTAAGTTGGTGCTCATGGACCGCTGGAGCATCCAGGTGATCCCAAATGACCCTCAGGAGGAGGGAGACCCGGTGCCCTATGAGATCATCAACAACTACTTTTCAATTGGAGTGGTGAGCCGCAGCCTGAACGCTTCCGATCCGGAACTGAAGGTGGTCTTACTCTAATTAAACTTGTGTCCACGTGAGCAGGACGCCTCAATCGCTCATCGTTTCCATTCCATGAGGGAGAAACACCCCCAGAGATTCAACAGCAGGTGAGGGGTCTGACTACCAGGGCGACCAGGTTGTCACCTGTAAATGTGTTTTAAACCAATCTGTTTACGACTTGACATTTTAGAAAGAAGAACAAACTCTGGTATTTTGAGTTCGCCACCTCTGAGACCATCTCTGCCTCCTGCAAGAAGCTGAAAGATTGTCTGGCGGTCGAGGTCAGAAGATAAAGGGGCCATTTTTTTTGTTGGCTCCGCGCCCATGTTACATTTTTAGGATTTCTCTCCAGTAACCCCCCCTGTTGTTTCGCTCCGGTCAGTGCTGCGGGAGACCCCTGGACCTCGGCAACATGTGTCTGGAGGGCATAGCCGTCCTCAACATACCCAGCATGCACGGCGGCTCCAACCTCTGGGGTGAATCCAAGAAAGCGGACAGTTTGCCAGAGGCGGAGGAGGGTAGGGTCATCACTGACCCCGACCTTCTCAAAACAATCTCACAAGGTGAGATCACGTGATGTTTTAACCCTCCTCTTCATGCACGTGGCTGTGATTGACGCGTTCGGACCTGAATGGTGCGTGCGTGTGCTCGCTCCACAGATATTAGCGACAAGCGCTTGGAGGTAGTGGGATTGGAAGGGGTCATTGAGATGGGACAAATCTACACGGGGCTGAAGAGCGCCGGGCACAGACTGGCCCAGACTTCCCAAATCACCATCAGGTTGAAACGCATAACACCTACACAACACAATCCACCTTTAGAGAGGAATAACATCCAGGAATAACACACAGGCTTCAGTTTTAGATCGCATTGTGTCATCATGAGTGCCAAGCATAGATGTAGCTAAGGTTATTCTGGTGTAACCACACTCAAATGCACAAAATCCTCATGCACTGTGTAACTTGGGGAGTGTGATTACATCTGACTTTCTACTGCAGGACAATGAAAGCCCTGCCAATGCAAATTGATGGGGAGCCCTGGATGCAACCTCCGTGTACTGTAAGTATCATTTAACCTCACAGTTAGTGCCAAGAGACAAAATATTACCCATTCTACTATTGTACTAAGTACAGGTAGTTTCATTTATGCATTATTTGTGCGTTGCATGCTAAATATTTGCTAATTTTCTCAACACACAAATAAAAAAAAGGTATTGGCCAAGGTAAAGGATAACTAAACAACCCAGGAATTATACAGATCATTCAACATCCCTGCTGGAATTACTATTATTACTGTTGTTAATTATATAAATGTGGAAGCTAGCATCTCACCATTTGTTTGGCACTATGATATTTATGTAATTGCTAATATCTATCTGACACAACTTTAGGTCATAGCGTTGATGTTTAGGAGAAATGCTTTTAAACAGGAAAATGCTCAGTAATAGCAAGTCTAGAGTAATAACACAAGTGTCATCAGTAAACTGTTATTAAGTCAAACCAAAAGCTATTTTTCTATATCTATTATAGATCCACATATCTCATAAAAACCAAGCAAAGATGCTGATGGCTCCACCAACGAAACCATCTGGCTTCTTCCATCTCAAATAGAGTCAAAAACAAGGTGTACTGCATTCTTATTTTTATTCTTGTTCCTTGAAAATACAGTATGCAGTGAAAATACACTGGCATATTGAAACAAGATGCATGTTTTTGTGTGCCAATTTCAGTATAATGGATCACTTTTGTTTCCCTAAAAGTTCTAAAAGAAACAATGATTCTGTTGTTTATAGTTAGGAGTATATTTACTATGTAATTTTATTCCAGTTTACACCGGTGCTGTGACTCTCCAAAGTGATAATCTGGTTAATCTTTTCCACCAGTTTCCCAAAAAGGACGCAGAAATAACATGAGAAATTTGACAAGATGTGACTGAATGTGGTTTTCTAATGATTTTTGTTGTGCATTATGGTTTGAGCTTCCACTATATACATAACTCCACAATTACATATATGCAACAGGCTTTTTCTTAACTTCTTTGTCTGTCTAAATGTTTTATTTAATTCCTGTCAGGATGTCTCTGCTGACACAATGTTTCCAGTTGTCCTGTAAATCAGCTGCACCAGTGTTTAAAGTCATTTTAACAATTACGACACCGTTTTGAATTTTGCTCATTGACTGTATAAACTTTTCTGGTCATTTCAGGTCAAATCACCACAGAACACCCGTGTTGTGTTATTCATTTCATTTGTATGTGTTTCATGTAGAGCAACATACTTCACTTGTTTATACCGTGGTTAGAGCTGCAGTTAGGATGTAAACAATGCATCTTAAACCAATGTGAAAAAGACTGTGATCCTGAATCTATCCTGAATTATATATGTCACAATAATTGTCCCTACTAGCAATGTGTGTGTGTGTGTGTGTGTGCGTGTGTGTGTGTGTGTGTGTGTGTGTGTGTGTGTGTGTGTGTGTGTGTGTGTGTGAGAACTTTGTATGGAAAAAGTGGAGGAGTCTTCATGTGTGAGCTGTAAGACGCAAGCGTCTGACCACTAACCTTCGGTCTTTTTTTAACTGAATTTTCTCAGCACTGATTAAAGTATTTAAGAATGGCTTTACAGAATTTTAAAAAAAAACATACATTTATTTATTCCTCAAGAAGTCATGCAAATATAGGCCAACATTTGTGTCAGTTTGTGACATAAATGTTTGCAATGTAGCCCACATTGCAAATGTCTGAGTTTCAGCGATCAATGAGTAATAAAGAATTTTAGAATTATTAGTGTCGCTCCAATTGAGCGCCCCAACTAAAATAACTCGCTTAAAAGGATATTAATCTCTTATAAGAATATTATGCACATTTGCACTTTTTAAATGTGAAGTATGTCCGAAACAAACAACACGTTTAAATGGATATAGTCGCCATATGGATCTGTTTTCTTCGAGATAAAGAAAACCAAAAACTATATCGAAAAACCAACAGGTGTTTCCCAATGTGTCAAGTGTTAGTGCACCTCCCTGCTGTAAAACGGTCTTAAGCCTGTCTGCATCTCCAAACTGCTGCTATTTTTACCAGTTTTCATCTTGTAATAGCCCCACGTGTGCGCCAGTGGAGCAGACCAGTTAAATTTAGACGGCGCGCCCCCACACGCCTCTTGCGTCAATGGAATCCCGAGCGTGCGTCAGACGGAAGTACGTCTTTGTCGGTCAGGACGCTTATTGGCTACGGACCCGGAACGTGCGGCCGCCTATTCTCCATATATGGGCATGGGCATGCCTCATTGGCGATGCCGTCAAAATAAAAGTGTGTGAAGCGTCCTGCGTCGGTGTGTGCATGTCCACATGAATGTGTCTAAATGAGTGTGTGTGTGTCCACAGCAGCCGGCAGAAGTGACATTCATCAGTTTAACTCGTTTGGAATTAATGAAACAACTTTAAAACGTGGATTTACACATTCACAAGGTGAGTGTTCCATGCATTCCTGTTTTTTCTAGTTGGGGCTTCCCTTCATAAGATAATATAATGAAAATGTCAGTACCTACGTTATTTATTTGATTGACTTGTGTTGTAATTGAATATACACTCTTATGCAAATGCATACACGCCTATATATCAGCAAGAAAATGTTATCAAAAATTACAGTTGAACTTTTTGACTGTTTCTGAGAGGCAGCTGAATAAGTCACTGTGCAGACAGAGTGACTCTCATTTTCCTTCTTGTTACTACTTTCAGAACTTTACTAAAGAATGTTAGACTTTAGTTTTTCAAAATAATATGAGAATCAATAAACAAATCACTATGATCTTGAGTTTTGCAGGTAAAGTGTGAGGGAGTTCATTCTTGTGGATTCCTGCCCATTTACACACACACACACACACACACACGCTCAACGCATACACACTTTATCGCCTTACCAATTTCATCTGGCATTCCGCCCACCCTGAAATACAATCCGTAAAGCTCCCTGGTACTGTAAAGGAGGGTTGCCCTTCACTGGGCAGTTTTAAGCATTAACGCCTTGTAACACGATACTTGGTAATATCTTATAGCTCTGCTCAACCATCGTCCGCTTTCATGATCAAAAGCCACAGAAATAATGTGTTGCTGTGGGAGAGGAGGCTTAAATATTTGGGATCTGAAGTGATCCGAGTCACCCGATGATTGAACCTTGTCGTTTGGTTGTCCCGTGCGTGTGTCCAAACAGTTCTTGCCTGTCTCAGTGTCCAATACATCAACACGTATTTTTTAAAGATGTAGTATGTGGACCCGTGTTTGGGGATAAGCAGCAGTTAACAGCATGGGTGGGCAGATATTTCATATAAATAAACATCATGTTTTGAGGTGTCTGTGTGAGTAATTAAAAATATATATACAACACACAATAAGAGCAGTTGCTGTTCTCTGCCCTAGAGATGCCCTGTGTACAAGCCCAGCATGCATCCCTGCCCCCGGACACCAACTACATCTCTGAGTTCCTGAATCCTGATCTCAGTGCCAAGGTGATGATGGACATCAACAGCCAGAGGGACCAGCTGTCAGTGGCCTCGCTGCCCAGCATCCACACCTTGGTGGGAAATAGCTGCATGGGGGAGTTTGATGCGTACTCCTGCAAGATCACTGCGTCCCCTTCTGCATCTTCGGTTTCATTCAGTCACGTCTCAGGATCTGAAAACTCTTGTCCCCAGACGCAGAGCCAAGCCCTAAAAATGGATGATCTACAGATGTATGGCTGTTACCCAGGATCCTTTGTTTTGAGCTACCTTGATGAAACACTGTCCTCATGTGACTCTGACTACTATGGCAGCCCGGGTTATGGGGCCTCCTCCCCTCCAACACCTGGATTTCAGAACTTCTCTACATCACTGTGGGATTCCCCATTCAGTCCCTACCCATCAGCTCCTCCGGCCTCTGTGGCTGACAAGTCCAGCTCAGCCCAGCAGCTCCCTTTTTTTACCTTCAGCCCCCTGACAGAACAGCACTCACCGCTGGGGCAACAGGATGCTGCACCAGGCCAAGACGGCTCTTTCCTCCTCTCTCAGCAGCACGTCTCTCCACTTCACTGCCCCTCGATGCCATTGGAGCGAAGACCCCTGGAAAGCCCGTTGATGGTAGACCGGGCCATGACTTGTTCTAAGACACAGAACCCGGGCGCCACTGAGAGCCGCTGTGCCGTTTGCGGCGACAATGCATCCTGTCAGCACTACGGAGTCCGAACCTGTGAGGGCTGTAAAGGTTTCTTCAAGGTAAATGTCCCAACTAAACAGAAGGTCACTGATAAATTAACCAGAGTGACTTTGGTCTTGACTATACATTTTACATGTGTCAGGAAAAAAAAACAATGCCAAATTGTCCCCTGAGAAGTTGGTCTTGATTACCAAAAACCTGCATAAATTTGTCAGTCAGGAATTTTTTTTCTGACTTCCTAATGTTGACAAATGCTTGTTAATTAAATTATAATACAGACTGAGCCAATTTAAAAATTGTAATTTTTAAAATGATAGCACCCTAAGGGTTATTGGGTAAATGCCCAGTGGGAATTTTATACAATTGCAGATAAACGCATCTTGCGAAAATTAAATGCAATTCGGGCTGGTAAAAAAAATGTTTTAAACTTATGCTAATGTTTTCCTGCCTGATCTTTTGACAGCGAACTGTCCAGAAAAATGCAAAGTATGTGTGCCTCGCCAACAAAAACTGTCCAGTGGACAAGAGGAGGAGGAACCGCTGCCAGTTCTGCCGCTTTCAGAAGTGTCTGGCGGTGGGGATGGTCAAAGAAGGTAAGGCGACGTCATGCGCTCAACAAAGTTTGATGAGAAACTCAAGGGCTGTGATCACGCTTTAGGAAAGGAAGACGAACGTATGCTATATGTAAGTGGAGCCTTATAGTGTCAGCTTCTTTCCTCCTTCTTAGTTGTTCGTACCGACAGCCTTAAAGGTCGCCGGGGTCGCCTGCCCTCTAAACCCAAAGTTCTCACGGAGCCCTCCTCCACCGTGCCCAGCGTCAACATCGTGGCCTCTCTTGTCAGGGCTCATCTAGACTCCAACCCAACCATTGAAAAGCTCGATTACTCTAAGGTGAAGAATGAGAGGCGGCCTAAAAATGCATAATAAGGAACAAACCTGTCAAAGCCAGTTTGGTATTAATCTAAAATCCTGTTTTGCAGTACCAGGAGAGCACCGGTGACCTAAAAGAGAAGGAGGACGCCAGTGACATCCAGCAGTTTTATGACCTGCTGACTGGTTCTTTGGACGTAATAAGAAACTGGGCTGAAACGGTCCCAGGATTCACCGATTTCTGCAAAGAAGACCAGGAGCTGCTTCTGGAATCTGCCTTTGTTGAGCTCTTCATCCTGCGGCTCGCGTACAGGTAGGCTCTCTTACAAATGCTGTTTTAAAAAGAAAGGTTCACATTGCTGACAGCACCATAATTGCAGGTCAAATCCCGAGAAGAACAAGCTGATCTTCTGCAACGGTGTGGTTCTCCACCGGCTGCAGTGCATTCACAGCTTTGGTGACTGGATCGACTCCATCATGGATTTCTCCCAAAGCCTACACCGGATGAATTTAGACATCTCCCTCTTTGCATGCCTGGCAGCGTTAGTAATTATCACTGGTGAGTACTTGTGTTTACCTTCCACTTTGGTGAAACTGATGACATTTTAATCTTGTGTGCATTCATAACAATGTTTGCAATTGGAACGCCTTTGTCTTCCAGATCGTCATGGCCTCAAGGAGCCCAAACGGGTCGAAGAATTCCAAAATCATCTCATCGCTTGCTTAAGGGAACACATGAGTGGAAGCGGTTCAGAAGTGTGCCGGACGCAGTCCAACTACCTTTCTCGTCTTCTGAGCAAACTCCCCGAACTGAGGACTCTATGCACACAGGGCCTACAGCGCATCTTTTATCTAAAACTGGAGGACCTGGTCCCCCCTCCGCCCATAGTGGAAAAGATCTTTTTGGATACTCTGCCGTTCTGATAAGGCAAACACAAATGCATTATTTGTATGGCGGCGAACGCAGCTTTTCTCACAAGGAGCTGTCTTCTTATATCAGACTCTGCCGTCCAATGGGAATTCTTCAAGAGACCACTATTTTTCTAACTGTATGGGTTTAAAATTGAACGTGGAACCTGTATGAGATTTATTACATTTATTGAAAATGTCATAGTTTGATTCAAATTATTATTATACGCAGCCCAAACACAGTGAATAAAGACTTCATTATTTGTCACTGTGAAATATTTCCAGTTGAATTGAATCCTCGAGTATTTATCAGCAATTTCATCTAATTAATTTCAGGATAACACACATGCACATAGTAGGTAATTACCTCATTAAACATGGACTGTGCAACCCTGCTAGTCTTGGCAAATTAAGTGGAAAGGTTTTATTTACCAGCATTTATTATTTGGAGCCAGCTGGATGAGATGTGAAATGCCTGGGATTAAACTGAAAAGGTTAGCAGTGATTACGGCATCATGAAGGTTTAACGGAGCACTCGGTGTTCCTGTTAAATGTGCGCGAGATGAGCTGCTAACATCAGCATAGTTACAGAAACATGATCCTGAATATTAAGTTCGAGGTTGTCCTGAGAAAACAACCAAAAGTTCTCTAGCAGAACCACACAAGACAGATTTTTTTTTTCGAGACGCAAACTTAAATAAATGAAGACTGAATAAATTAAATAACTTGTAAAAAGCAAGGTAGGGGAAGGATTTTTTTTTAACAGTTCAGGATATAATTCAATTATATTTGTGTGTGGGTAAAATGATTTGTTGCTGTGTTCAATGTGTGAAGGACATGAGCCCTGCTTTTTTTTTTTTTTTTTAAAGTCCCACAGGGTAAAAAAATAGTTAGAAAGACACAACCAAGGGAATTAAAATAGGAAAATATTAAATATTTGCTTTGCCAAGAAAAGTTCTACTCCTGCTCCTGGGAGGACCAACAAATATGTGCCTGATAATAATAACTACATGTAAAACAAAAAACCACAAACGGAATGGCTGAATGCCTTCAGCACTCCTCACCATCATGAGCGATATGATAGTCCAAACATCACACACAGCAACACACTTATACTTAAATGATCCACATTAATGTCACAACTAGAATTAACTTATATACATATGACTTTAGTTCTGCCACTCGGCCTCAAGCAGTTATACTGGAAGCACACAAAGTGGTGACAGCTGATTTAGGATCAGCCAGCACTAAATCCTGTTCTCTGGTTCCTCTGCTCAGCTCCTAACAACCATGGAGATGTTTAGATATAAATTGAATTAAGACTCCAGAGTCTCGTTTATCTCAACACATTAAATCCCATTCAATTAGACTTCAAACATGATGACGTGACATCACCTATAAGCACTCCAAACAGTGTCCTATTTAAACTACAGGCTTGAATTCTTTAGTTCTATATCAATCTATGAAATAATAAGGAGGCCTGTGTGGGGACTCTCTTTTTTTTCTGAATTTCCCAACTTAACGTTATTAGAAATGCCAAAATCTCTGCCCATATTCAAATGTCAGCAAATCAATTCTGTATCATTGATTCAGTGACAGTTTTAAGTTCAGGTCGGGAAGTCTGTGTAGGCATGTGTAAATATACCAGGTTGAATGGAAAAAAGATCGCCCAAATGTATTTCTTCATTTCCTGCACCCCCGTTTGCTTCACATGTTGCCAACCGGATGACAGGACGTATGAATCTGAGTTTGAACATACCTTAAATGATGCAGACTGCAGATTCTCCTGCATTCACTCCCCCCGACACCTGATCCTACTGTAGCCCACATTCCAGTCATGTGGGTCTTGGTGCTGGCAGACCGAGTGGAAAATAGGTGGGCAGGAGAAGAAAAGAGGTGGGGGAGGGGATATGTTCATTATGTCGCAAAATGGCAGGAACGTGATTCAAGTCAGATGTAATGACAGAAGCAGGGGTCAGAAGCAGTTTCAGAAGAAGCATTTTGATTAAGAGGGCAGCTCAAGGTGCTTCCAAATAATTCAGTGTTGCTAATCCCTTTTCACTTTCGCTGTGGCTACCCTGATGGTTTCCTGGCAAAGCCGTGACTCCGCATACTCCCCCCTGTCGCTGTGTCTTGGATTTGAAGTGTTTCTTGACACTATCTTTTCTAAAAATGGAAAGGGACCATCTGGAGCGGCCGTTGGCCCCCTAACATCTGACCTGTGGCCTGACATGTAACACCCAGCTGCAGCCACAAACACGCCCTGCATGCAGCAGACATCAGGACATGTGGACGTGCCGCGGTGACTTTTGTGCACAGGCTCACTCTCTTATCTCAAGTGTTACTGAAAACACAATCATCAGCAAAATCTTGTCGATAGGATTCTCTTGTATTTAAGCTGCAAAAACCTCAAGATTTTCTGTGATAATTTAACAAGACTTCAACCATGAGAGAGACGGTTCAGCTGGTGATGAAGAGGTGCCAAGGTGGAGCAAGGTGGTGATACATTGATGCGGAGAGATGATGGAGTGAAAATTAAAGGTTTACCGCTGTGCATCCAATGGATGAGACCAGCTGATATCAGGTCAGCAACATGGAGTTATAAAAGGATGAAATGATAAATGAACTTCTGGCATTGAGGGGAAACTAGAAAAAGCACCTGTTGCTGCTCCTTTGGATGTGGCGGTGATGATGTGGTTAAATTTTACTTTTACTTTACTCTTCTATTCCTGTTGCCACAGTTAAACTGGCATGGGTGTGTGTGTGTCCTCATATTTACTTCATATTGAGTACAAAATACTCCTAATAATGACATAGTAGTGCCATTTTGCTGGGGCCCACAATTTCAAAGGACTATTTGAGGGTTAAGAGATGGTTTTAAACTTGAGATTATAATTGGGATTAGGTTAGGGTTAGGGTTAAAGAGTTAGGAGGGACGGTTAGTGATGTATTATGATGTCTATGGAAGTCCCCACAATCATATATAAATTTGAGCATGTGTGTGGCAGAGGCCCCACAGGGAGGATATTTTTAGAAAAGTGAGGACATTTTGTCTGGTCCCCACAAATTCAAACTTTTATGACTTTAAAGTTAAGAACAGAATCTTACTTAAGTCAAGGTTGAGTAATTAATTTGGGGTGTGTGTATGTGTGTGTGTGTGTGTGTGTGTGTGAGAGAGAGAGAGAGAGGAGGATATTGTTCCAGCAGGAGGGAAGCTAATAAGGTTGTTTGGGAGGATGCTGCAGCTGTTGTTGTAATTGACTGATTGCACTGTATGTAAAAAGATAAATGTGTTTAATCTGTCACAGGCACATCTGATTTTATTTCATCCCTTGAAAATAATGTGCCTGACTTATACAACAACGGCATATGAGCCTTGCTTATTTTGAATCAGAGACTTTCCATGGCCAGGCCTCCCTTAAGCCGCCCAAACACGTTCGTTTGTACACAGACACGCATGTATGTGGAAGCTCTGCTATTATGTGAGTGGGCGTGCCGGCGAGTGTGGAAAACCCTGTGAGTTTATTTATGGTCGGCCATTGTTGAGCCCATAGAAACCGCTGTAATGGGATCCGGTCCCTCCGAGAGGGTCCAGCGATAAATGAGTTGGCAGACGTCATCGCTCATGCCATCCCTGCGATAAGTGGACGCCACACATCAACATCACAAGACCCGAGTCCCAGCAGGCTTACATTCATGGCCTGATGATAATCTGGATGAATGAACCCTCCCGGGTGGATGAAATGGAGAGATGCGGGCATGTGGTTGGACAGTTGACGGCTTTTCTGAATGTCTCCTTGAAAGATTGATGCTCCTTTTTGAGTTTGGTGGAGTGCAAGCAAAGTACGCTTTATGTTATTTATCATGAGAATTCAAATTGTACAAGGATTCCCATAATATAAAGTCATCATTTATTAAAGTACTGTTAAACGAATCGTTCCATTTGCTTTGAAATCTGACAGAGGATTGAACATTTTTAAATTTGAAGCTCAGAAGAAATACATTTACTTGTTGATTGAATAATGAATTCATTTTGCTAACCTTATAAGGACATCTATAGATTATAAAATAAATGCTCCTTACTTGATTAACACATGCAGAAATACTGTTGGAGACAAAATGACAGTGTGTGTGTGTGTGTCTGTGTAAAAGAGAGAGAGAGAGAGAGAGAGAGAGAGAGAGAGAGAGAGAGAGAGAGAGAGAGAGAGAGAGAGATAGAGATAGAGATAGACTATGTTGGAAACTTCTGTCTGCCTGCCAAGAGAACATGAGCAGGTTACAATTATAACATAAGATTGACAAGAAGGATACTGTTGCACTGGCAGATGGCCACATGCTTGGACACACACACACACACACACACACACACACACACACACACACACACACACACACACACACACACACACACACACACACACACAGACTTCAGAAAGCCCAAGGAATCAAGTGTAAAGGTCTGGTATTAGCAGAGTGGGGCTCACTTAGGGTGTGACTGTGTTGGCGTGTGTGTGTGTGTGTGTGTGTGTGTGTGTGTGTGTGTGTGTGCGTGTAGTGGGAGTGAAGGTCAAAGCAAAAACACAGCGCAAATCAGCAAACATAATAGAGGAGACGGGTGTTGCTGTCTACGTTTCAGCCTCACCGACTACTGAAGCTCCACTGTGACATGTTTGGTAAAATCCAGAACATGATTTATAGCTGCGAGGAGCCGCTCCGTGCACTTTATCGCATTAGGAGGTGCGTTCTGTGAAACACGAGGAGCCGTTGAAAAAAGGACAGACATCTTCGCGAGGTCCAGATACATTTGTCAAAGCCTCTATTTGATTTTAACTTAATTTTACCAGGAGGTTACGGACAGGTCAGTCCCAGCATGCTACTCACATGCAAACTGGGCCTAGTTGCACTGTATGCTGCCAAAACACCACCTAGAGCTCCTTTCTACCCCAGTGCCCTGCTGGACCACACTTTCATGACTCCATTTGGACCAGGGCAGTCACCTCATGTGCCATATTAGTGTGCACCCATCATGGAAGACCGTGTCAAACCCCCCCACCAGGACACGTATTGGTTGATAATATTCCAACTGCATGTTCCAACTGCATGCTAATTTCCCTGATGGACACCCCCTAAAGGGATCAATAAAGTACTCTGATTCTGATTCTACAGGACAGGAGCACGACCAGACCTGAGCCCTGAGAGGTCAGAGGTTCTGCAGGACCAATGCTTGACCAAACATCCAAAGCTTTTCAAGGGGAAAATTTATTTTGAACAGTGTTGCAAGTATGTTGAGGTCATACTCATATTATTATTTTTTCTGCTAGACCGCTTAAAAATATTAAATTATACATTTAATCCAACATTTCTACAGCATGCCAAACCTGTAGGAAGGTCCGGACATGCACCAGGCCAGATGTAGGTGCAGTTGTTTCAATGAAAGATGACCCAGCAACACGTATGAATCATCCGTGAGGGAAACACACAAGTAAAACACATCAGAGATTATCAGAGATGACATAACCAGGCGGAAGTAACAAGAGCAGGCACCCCCACCTGAGAACATGAGATCCCTGCTGGTGGTGAATGCATTAAAGTCAGCTGTTGGGGGCCGACACACAGGGCAAACTCTGCTGCCCATCTTGAGGAGATGGATGGCACGAAAGACTGTCTGCCATCCTAAGGACCCTGCTGGGGGGGCTTAATGCTGGGCTATTTTTAGTGTAGCATAATCCAAGCTCGACACATGACTGGACATCTGAAAATCTCTCTGTCACACACACCATACAACCTATAACCACACACACACACACATAATATGCACGCAAATGTTTGTACTATTAGTTTTATGGTTTAGGTTCGAGGTGTATAATTATGACCTTGAAGGCTGTGCGCCAACGTGTCCTCACGATACAGCACGTAGGACACACACACATCCACACCCATAAATGTTCGCATACACAAACTTGCTGTCGTAGCTTTTATGAGAGAAAACAGGTCTGAACCTGACTACATTTTTACTGGAACCCTCTACGGACATTTAATCGCGTGCTGATTTAGGATTTCTGAGAACAACCCACTGATGATTTCAGACACTTTCAGATTTAGAAACTTTTGGACCGCTGTGGAACATACAGGACCAATTTGTCAACAGCCCAAAACCCCAGAATTAGATCTCTCTTTGGATACCCTTTAGTGTTTCAAGTGTTGTCCTATTGTCATTGAACAAAAAATTAAAGAAAATTTATGAAAACAATCTGGCAATTTTTTACTGGCAAAAATCTGAGCAAATGTGTCTCTCGACAGTGCGGACACCTCACAAAGCTCTTCCGCTTTTACTTTGAAAGCACCACAGCCCGGGAACAGGAAGTTACATGCCGCCAGGAGGCTTGTGGTGAGGCAGGTGAGGTTATAGTGGAGCTTGATGAAGTTTAATCAACAAAGCATTGTCTGATTGAACACTACACTTCCTGCTGGGAATGAGACAAATCTTATTTTCTTCTCATTTGCAGGACAAGAAGTCTTTAACAAAGAGAGAATCAAGCTGCTGTTGGGTTGTTTTTTGGTATTTCCCACCGAACATAAATATCAGGTAAATCCAGTTATTCCTCATTTGTACAACAATGTCTATGTTGAGGTTGAGAAGGAACAACTGAGATGATATGTGTTGCAAACCCTTAAATCTCCTGTGCATGTGTATTAACGACTCTGTGATTCCAAATGCAATTATACTGCTTAACTGCCATATTAATATTCCAATTTTTTGATCCGGAATAAGCTGCAGTTAATACAATGTTTGGATTTGTTCCTGATCCATGCCGTTTGGATGATATAAATTTAATACATTTATAATGACAGATGAAAAGGACACAAAAGCACCTCATATTTTCTATGTTATCTAAGGACTGAGGCCTTAGGCTGTTGGGACGACATCCCTGTGGTGGGAAGAAGGTTCTGTGGGCTCTGGGATCTATTCGATCGTGTACTTTCAGAGGAGATTCGGCTATTTTCTTTGCCAGAGCTGCACCCGATGAGATCTAAACAACAATGGCTGTCAGACACATACATCAGAGGCTGCCGTGGTCATGACTGTTGTTTGTGTTTTGTTTTCTTTAAAGCTCTGTGGACTTATTTTATCCATCCAGATATGTTCCTTTTTTTTTTTTAGTTTCACTTCCTTATTTTTTAAAGCTGCTTCCTCTGGCTTAATCATTTCCAAAGCTGAGCAGAAGCTCCATGAGCTCACGGCAGAATTTGTTCATGCGGTCTCAATTTTTAGCAGGGTCACTTCAAAACAATAACACTGCTACAACGTAATAGTTTCTCTGATACCTTGACAGTAACGGAGAGCAAGCTTTGTACTTGCAGACTCTGGGAGGAAAACCTGAACCCAAAAAACGAAGTATCAAGTGATCTACAAAGGTACGTAAACCACACCGACACACAGACACACTCAAGACACCGTTGGCTCCAGACGGGCTGAAATAAGTTCTTTATCTTAAGTTCATACAGTAAGGAAATTCATATTTTGGGAATGTTTGATTGTGTTGCTGTATTTACCAAATTACACCTTAAATGTGTTCATGTCTGACTAGTTACACATTTACTGTATGTTGACCGGTTTATTATTTATTTATTACCATTTAGAATTCATTGACATTCAAAACACACTTATAGAATTGCCAGCTCTCTTTCGTTGTGTCTTTCCGTCCCCTGATTGGTTAGTTTAGTCACATGACAGTAAGAATCAGGAAGTGAATGCGGTGGGAAGAATCACTTCTGGAGAAGTTGTTACTCTTGTCACTTTCAAGGTGACATGTTTGCAAATGCCTGTACATTTCACACCATGAGCATTGCCTGTAAATGCATTTTACACTAGAAAATATTTAGCTTTTATTTTTTTTGCAGCCTTATTAAGCTCATTCAGCGTGACAATAGAGTCTAGTAATACATTAAAAGCAGTAGAGGAAATGTGCAGCTCTCTGAAGGAAATTTGCTGTTAATCCTACGTCATATAGGATAGCTGGTAGATACATGTGTTGCAGTCCTTTAAATAATTTCCTCTTATTTGCAGCTGCAGGACTTTTCGAGATGGAGGAAGCCTACAGCAAATTATACCAGCAGTTCCTCCATCTGAGGACACTCTGTCTGAGGCAGGCAGCGCTCTTACACCAACTTACCAAAACTCTGCAGGACCAGAAACATCCTGACAGTAAGATTCCCATGCTTAAAAATGTGAGGTTTGTGATGTTCTTCACAACTGAAACCCTCTGCCTTCAGATCCCTCTATGGAAACACCTGAGCATCTACAGGAAAAGCCTGGCTCATCCTCACATAACCTTACAGCTGCTGACGGCTTCTCTCAGAACATGAAAATGTTCTCTGACCTCCTCACCACTGATATGTCCAAGCTGGCTGTGGACAGGGCTCTGCAGACAAGTGAAAACCAAGAGCTGGCACAAAATGTGCCACCCCTGCGAAGCCTGGAACCATTCCGGTGCCCAGGAGGCAATGGGGTAAGCAAAACAACCCTTCCAGCCAGGGTAGGAACCTTTCTGGGGCCAAAGTTCCACCTGTTCTGTAAAAATGTTCACGGCCCTGACGGCCTCCTCCTCTCCCTCCGTCCACAGGGGCTGTCGACAAACATGGTCGACATCTTCTCCAGTCAGCCCGACGGGATGCTAATGTCAGACGTGGCTCTGCAGTCTCACATTTGCGATTTCTGCCAGGCGGTTTTTCCCGGAGACACCAGCACCAGAGGAGACTTTCTACGACACCTTTACACCCACATCACTTAAAATAAACCCAACCGTGTTGTGCTGTGAGGAAAGACTTCACGAAATGCTGAGTCCATAAATGTACATGTACAAAATGTACTTCAGTGGTCCCAGCAGACAGTCTTGACCAGGATGTGTCCCTCATACAGTTAGCTCTTAGCCTGTAGATGTTTAACAGCAACACTTTCTGTCCTTGGTATTTCTGTGCACAGATAATTGGAGTTTTTGTGTTCGTGGTCCTTACAGCATTGTTTAAACAAGGTTCTGTTAACCTGATCTATGATGCAGAACACACACATCGCACCAGTTGTTGTCCACTTGTTCACTGCGTCATTTTTTTGTCACACATTCGTACAATTAAAAATTCAGTGAGGGTTCCTTTTCTTGTGCGGTTCCTGTTATTAGGGAAGAATATTTCAGCCCTTCCCGATATCATGCTGACTTAGATTTAAACGCAGCAAGCAAATTGTTCATTTGACTCAAGATTACAAACAGGAACTGAAGCAGCGTGTATTCCAGGATTGCATTCGTCAGTTCGTTATCTGATCAATGTCAAACCTCCTCATCAGGAACAACAATTGGCTTCTGTTTTTTAAGGTTGCTTGAAAAACAATCAGGGGAATCTCTCTCCTGGACGGTCTGCAGCTTTCCTGACACAACCCATTTGACCTATCAACTATCTGAAAGACCCTGAGCTAAAAATAGACCCAGACAATGATCCCACTAATTAGAGGTGTTGACAGATGATTATTAGCAACTTCCACCTGTCAGTTTAACGATGGCAGGAACAGCTGTTATGTAATAAAGTAAGAAGATAACTTTGCTTCCCTCAAGCAGAGACGATCAGCCACAGTCCTTGTTAAACAGATGAGCTTTACCAGATAGTGGAGCTCAATTAACAGTAATTAGGTTCAACAAATATGATCCGAAAGAGCCTCCGGGGCCCATGAATATGCATCATGCATGATGATACGTACCATTAAAATACCGATATTGGACTAAAGACAGTATGATCTGGTATATAATTTTACACCTCTTTTTGAGAAGTCAGTGCTCCAAATAGTCCTAACGTTCCTGAATTTCAATGAAGATTTATAAAGATATCTTTTCTTGGAACAGGTTTTGATCAGAGCCCTGCAAAACTCCACTTGAGCTGTAATTATTTATTTTTTAACTGCACTGGGGTTGCAGTGACCTTTGGGAACCAGTTCCAGAAAAAAATGAGGTCTGAGCTGTAAATGAGATTTGAAATACGGTTGTGCATCTTGTGCTACTTTTGTGGCTGCTGCAAAAAAAAATCAATGGAGGATGAGAGTGCAGGTGAGTCACGGGGCTGTAACATGGTTAACAAGCCAGACAACAGCAGAGGTGTTGCTTCAACTCCTGCAGCCTCGTCCACACATCAGAGGTAATGAAAAGCTACAACACATTGCCAGAAGCAAAGAGCCTTTATCAAATAAAATAACATTTATTTAGATGTAACAAAATAAATAATCTGTCCTGCAACACAATGAACCGATGTTTGAGAAACGGGTAACTGGAGCACGTAAGCTAGCCTGCTGATACTCATGATGCGAAGATCCTGAAGGTTTTTTTTCCCGCTATCAAACGTACAAAAAAAAGGGTAAAATAAGCTGATGCAGTAAAGCATTACCCCAAATATGTTAAACATGTTTTTGGAAACAGAATCTTCCTCTAGACTTCAGAAATCCCTCCTACTGATCTGATAAATTTAGGGATACTTGTCATGTTCAGATTTTATACAGTTTCACTAGAGACTGCACACAAACACAGAATGCAGAGAAGCATGAGAACAAACATGCGGGTTGAATAATGCATCTGTCTCCTAAACCTTATGTAGCCGGTGCTGGAAAAGGTGCTTCATCATCCCTCAGAGTACAGAATGTGAGGGATGACCATGTGTTTGGGGTCAGATATGCTGGATACCTTCCCCTGAGTTCCCTGTTCATATCTTGTAAGCAAATAAATGAGGCCACTTCTAAACTTAAAAAAAACAACATCTTTGTTTTATCTGGCCACATTATTGATCTGAATACTGAGAACAATATTATAGAATTAGTTTCCTGAGGATAAAGAGATGCTTTTCGTACAAGTTGTTTTGGATTAAGAGAACTGGAGTACAAAATACGTGTGTGTGCGTGTTCGTCTATGATTTCAGAAGTTGCAGTGCCCCCTGTTGGCTGAATCCCACCTCAGCTCAAAGGGTGAAATAAATTAAAGATATCAATTTACACTGAATAAATTGAATTTATGTTGTTCAGGGCATAAAGTCTCTGTGTAAAAAAAGGATAGAAAAACAAAAACACATCTGGGTAGCAGAATTTCAGAGGAGCAGAGCGGAGAGCGAGCGGCCGGGTGTGTTCACTTGCGGCGTTGGTTGGCGTCGTCTCTGGCGATGGAGGGGCTGCTGCTCCTGCAGGCTGTTAACAAGCTTCGCCTTTCCACTTTACTGTCAGCATCTGAGGAGGAGCGCAAACACTGAGACACAGCTTCAGATGTTTTTATCTGTTTTAACCTCTGGCTTGTTCATTGAAATGAAGCATATTGGCATAAACTACTTTGAGGTCTCATTTCGTGTTCCGTCAAACACGCTGGAACATTAACCAAAGATCCGATAGGAGATGAATACTGCAAATTCCAGAAAAGGAGTTCATGTCAACAATGTGTACTTGATCACTGACGTTTCACAGCATCTCTGATATCAACGTTGACTTGATGGCACGCATTTATAGCTGCCAGCAGCTGAATCTACAGGTGCTTCCGACGCGCAGATGTTGGATTGTGAAAGTCGAGGTGACCCAGCGGCGACAGCGAGGGGAAGATCAGAAGCGTGAGGCGCAGAGAATGGCGAAGATGCGTGAGCGATAAGCGCTTGGAGCTGACGTCAGGCAGGAAACATGTGTCTATTTTGTTTCCGCAGTCCTTTTGGAACAGTGCAAAGATGTATTTAAAGAAGAAGAGAAAAAAGAAACTCGGTGCCATTTCCCTGCCCACCTGTTTTATTTTTGTACACTGTCGCTTGGTGAGTCAGTGCAACGCCCCTCCAATTACATCCCACTCCCTCGCCCCCACGCCCCATCCATCCCGCCCTTCAGCCCACTCAACTATCTCACTCTGACGTCAGTTTCTTCTGCAAGGGTTGCGGCTGGGAGTGTGTGTGTGTGTGTGTGTGTGGGGGGGGGGGGCTGCCACCTACGGAGGACTTCCTTCCACCACCCCCACCCCTCGAGCCTTGGCTGGCTTGCTTTCTCCTCGCCTCATCTCTGCCCAGATCATTGCTTTTCTCTTCCTCTCCTTCCTTTTTGTGAGGAAGCCGTGATGCATTAGATAAATCCTACACTCACAGGGTATTAAGAAAGTGCCATGGCAGTGTAACACCCCCCTACCCCCCAGCCCATCCCACCCCCAGTCTCAATCTTTCTCTCCACATAGCGCTCCCCTCCTCACTTCTGTGGTCTCCCATTTTGCAGACTGGTGTAGTTCAGCCGTGCGTGGTGGGAGGCGCCGCCTGCTGTGACTCACTGCCAGTTCGAGCTCTAAAGCTATCAAATATTCATTGTCAGGAGAGGCTTGTGGGCCTTTGTCTGTCGGTTCAATAAGCGCCCTTTTCATTCCTGCCCAAAATTAATTGAACGCTTCACATGCGTCGATACTTTGGCGGGGATGACGAGACGCTCGTTGCCACTCACAGGCCAGTTTGCTTTAAGTTTAACACAACTAATCACAGCTGGCGGTACAGCAGGGCGAGTGTAAATCAGAGTTAAAGGGTCCAGGGTGCAGCTGTTGCCCTCTCAGAAGTGCTGTTTACACCTTGTTGATGTCAGACAAAAGCAGTGCTCAGCCGTCGATCATATCCCATCAAATGACCAACTTAGAGAAGTCTATGTAAAATTTGTAATGGAAGAAAATAGCTTTCAATTCAAATGCCATCGATAGCGGGGGGAGGTGAGGGGCATTCCCAGTCTATCAAACGATCTATGCAAACGATGATTCTTTAGACAACTCTCGTCCTTATTTACAATTTACCTTTATCTCAAGAGACCTGGGGGAGGCCTCGTTTTTTTAAAGTCTATTCATATTTTCACCTGATGCTAGGCCCAAAAAATAATAAATATGGATTCGCTAATTATTATCTAACTACTGAAATATCTTTACTTGTGCATTATTTAAGGCATACCGTATTTCCCTGATGGGGTAACTCACCTGTAGAGTGGATTCCTTCTGACGCTAGGCTCATCATGCACGATCCGGCGCGGTCATGTGACACCATGCGCGCCAACCGCAGCCCTTCGTCCATTAGCGTTTGCTGTATGAGATGGCGACTCCAGCTGGCAGGGCTGGAGGTGTCCGTGTGGGAGCGGGGGGGTGGAGACTGGTTGCACTGTGAGCTGACGTCTAACAGAGACAGGTTGAGTGGCTGAAGAGGCGCAGGGACAAAATAAAGCATTCATTTTGTTTGGACGTGGCTCTCTTACCATGTGATGCCCCGTCGGGGCTCTCTGCAGATGAACTGTCATCTTCTGCCCTCTGGGCCAACAGATCTGAGCCATCCGCCCCCGCAAGGGAAGAAACACCCTCAGTTCCCTGAAACACATGCCAGTTAATGCAGGTGAAAGGAACCATATGAATTTGTGATGCTCATTAGAATGACAGAGCGATGAGTTAATCTGGAGACTGACCTCGTGTTTCGCTCTCTTCTGGGGCAAAAGGCTGGTCTCATCTGCATTAGTCCTGCAGAAGAAGTGAAGTTTAGCTAGCTAACATTGTTTAACATTCGAAATATTCCTTGAAAATGTGTCATGCGTTGAATGTTCAACACAATGACCCAAAGTAGATGATAAAAGTCACTTTTAGTGATAAAAAAAACACACCCAAAAAAAACCAATAAAGAAATCTAGAGCAAAGATGTCTGAAATGCATTTGAGATGAACTCTGTTTGGATGGTTTCATGGCTGATGTCGGGACGAGCGTGTTTTTCAAACCTGGGCTGTCATTTACTTTCATAAAGGTTAATGACAAGGTTCAGTTAAACACACGGGGGATCTGTGTATTCCTGAGTGGCTCCACGCTCCAGTTGATTACGCTCACTCCCAAAGAGGTTGGAGTTGATTTCCCACTTTAATCGGAACCAGATCATAAATTGTGTAGCATAGAGAAGGTGAAGTGAACTATGCTGAAACCATCTACATTTAGTTTTTATAGAAACACAATACAGTCACTAAACTCTAAACCAACACAAACGGCAGCCTTGTTGGACGCTGCTTTGATCATTTATTCTTCTTCCTTCAGCGACTGTACCTTGCGTGCTTTAGCGTGGAGGTGTAGGCGCATTTTCTTGCCACCTGTCTGGCCAAAGAAAAGAGCTCCACCCGTCTGAGAAGAAGCGCATTGTCGCGCATGCAGAACTGGGCTGCGGCTTCATTGATGATGAGCTGGGAGGGAATAGAGCAGGAAGGAATATCAACATTTGTGGCGCCGTGCACGGCCCAACGCTTACTTGTTTATTTCGATTACCTCGTGATGCGAGAGCTGCTTTCCTTCTCTCCTCTTCGAGTCAAAGCGTCCGTAGATCAGACTGTACTTCCGGATCTCCTCCTCCTTGTTCACATCCTGGGACTCCATCCTAAAGATGTGGCCCACTGTCTTTGCCATCTTCTTATTCATCCTCAGGAGAGATTTCACCTCAGCGGGGTCAGACCTGGGCAGAGTCCTGAAGACCCTCTCCACGCTCTCCACCACCGCCCTCGCTGTCTCCCCGTCTAACTGTCCGGTTGGCCACGCTGACAGGGCTGCAGGCACGTGAGAAGCGGAGGGACTCGGAGATGTGGAGGGACCCGGGGGACACGTTGTCAGCAGAGGGGGACTAGAAGGCTCCTCTTCTATTCCAGAGGTAGAGGTGCAGTTCCCATCAGACTCTGGGTTGAGCCAGTGTGCATCCATAGGGGACAGTTTTTCCCTGTAGTGGGTGTCTGGTGGCTGTGGAGAGGCCTGAGAGCCTGGACTCCTCGGACTCCCACTGTGCATTGGGGTGAGGCAGGCCCTATCCTCTCTTTCACAGGGAGACCCCGGCTGCCCATTGCTCACAGACTTCCGTGGGCCACCGGCAGGTCTGCTTACACCTGTCCCGTCCACTTTGAACAGTGGAAGTCCCCCAATAGGGACATTGGGGACGGGCTGGCTGAAAAGGGTGGGGTTCGCCGCCCAGTCTCGAAGGGCTTTCTGCAGCCTGCGCACGTGCAGCGGCTTGGTGGCCATGCCGACCAGCGCCATGATCTCCAGGAACTCCTCCTCGGCAGCCTCGCAGAGCTGCTGCACATCGTCGCCGCCCTGCTGGATGAAGGTTTCGTAGTAGGCCAGCAGGTTGGCTCTCTGCAGGACCCGATAGAGTTGCAGCTCCCCAAGCGTGCGTGGCAGGGACATGGCACACGGCACTGGAAAGTTTGGACACGAACTTGTTAACATGCAGGCAGATAGAGTCTGTGCAACTATCAGCCTTGAGTATATCTTAATTTGCTTTTTAATGTTGAGGGACAGAGACAGAAGTCGGTTTTGTTTCCCCCCCTCCATCATATTGCTGAATTAAATATCTGATTGAATCAACAGAATCCACTTTTACATGCTTCATCTAGAGTACGCGCAAACTACTCTTACCTTTTCAACTGCAGTCACACAGATGCGCGCAGAATACTTGGCGTAATTAAAGGCGCCTCTTCAACCACCAAACGCCACCGCTCGCTTTTACCCGCGGACTGAAATGGATAAGGATATAGTTTAAATTGGTCAATGAGACATTTCACCTTAAAGCTAAACTAACGTGGAGACACCTGGATTGTTATTTTTTTGCCTCCAGTTCTCCTGCAGACACCGATGGGAGCCTGTGCCAGTCCAGATGTTGGCAGAAAACACCTGGCTCAAAGACGCGTCGCGCTTGTCATTGTTCGATTCTTACCCTGCTGCTTATCGCCGAAAGCTTCCCCGGCTCAGATTGGCGTAGTAAATCCCCTTTGCGTATCGTACCTCGTCTGAAATCACTGGCAGAAACCCTCCTCCGGCGCACCGTATTGGTTGCTGACTGCCCTGTCTGTGTGGGCTGGAGAATGACGGGGGCGGACTGCAGCACGCCATCTGACCGAAAAAGAGCCTTCCTCTCCCGGTAGAGAGGCGGTTTTCAAATTGGAAATGTAGGTGGTGTTGGTGGGGGCTTGAAATTAACCCTCTGCGTCTTCAAGCTCGGTCTTCTCCGCAGAGGCGTTGAGGGGATCTCATAGTTTGCAATATTAGAGATAAACATGCAGCAGTGTAAGGCACAGTGCACCAGTGTTTCAGACGTCTGACGAGTCGTCAGAACGGTAGAGCTTATTGGTCTGAAAACTTGAAAGGAGATTAAAGAAAACATCACAAAACAATTGCGGAAGTGAGAAAACGTTCAAATTTGATATATTCGTTTATTTATTTTTATATAAAACACATTTCGCTGTAAATAGGGTTCCTATCTTTGAAGAGTTTTTCCTGCATGTTTCATATCATTGTTCTTTTTAATATTTAATATTAACAACGTATTAACATATTCAAAGTCATTATATAATACGGGGATTTTTAAAAATCTATTCTTACATTTCTGCTATTATTATTATTGACTTATATTTCAGACCTACGGCAGGTAGAACTAAAAATGATCAAATTATCATGTTTAAACGGGCCTTTGTTGTGCCTTTTCAAAACAATAGGTGGCGGTAGAGCCCATTTCAAAACAGATACCAACAAAGAAGTAAAAGGGGGCGGAGGCGGAGGACGATGTAGTCGTAAAATAAGTGGAAAATGTGTAGAAGAAGAAGTGGCTAAAAAAATAACAACACGGGCAGTTGGCAGTCTAAAAACAGGTTGCAAATTTGTCTGCAAGGTATATAAAACATGTAGTTTGTTTGAAGATGAAATAGGCACGATTTTCCCCTCTTGTCTGTACCCGTCATCTGTCTGGAATATGCCTTACTTTACTCGTGAAGCCCTGTGGAAGGGAGGAACAAGCGTTAATATGAGCTAGTTTAGCTAGCTAACGAGTATTTGCTCATCTAATCATTTGTGAGATAATCGATAACAGGTATCTGTCGCTCTGTTTTTTTTAATGTTCGTGTTCGACCTTTTAAGAATAGGAATATTCGTGTTAGCTATTCAGCGGTAGGCTAATTTCTATTTCCGATTGCTTGTCATTCTCTTGGCTGCTTGCTTCCTCATGCTAACATCCTGGTTATCTGTTTTTGAGAACTGTGTTTTATACGTCGTCTTTTGTTGATTTAGCTAAATTATTGATAAGTTAGTCCCTCATTCGTGCCATCATGGAAAGTGGAAGGAGTGCTGTTGTAAATCAGGCCTTGCTCCTTTTTAAAGGTCAAACCTGTGGTCCCCCGTTCTTGCACACTGCTTTTAGCTAAATGAATTCGCAAACATAAGCAATACATATGAACATGTGCTCTACTCTCACATATTTAAGAAGTCGGTAGATAAATGTATTTGTGTATATGTTTAATGGCCGTTTAAAGAAAGAATGAAATATTTTATTGCCATTATGCAACAGTTAAACGAAATTGGTCGGCCAGATAGAGGTAGATAGAGGTAGAGATAGAGGGTCGGGTCTAAAAGAAAAAGTTTACGTTCATGTTCATTTGGATTAAATCCTCAATTTTCCAGACCACATCAAGGTTTCATGTAGGATGCCACACAGTACCTTTCTGACCAAATGAATTGGGGAAATGACAAAGAGCACCTTGTTTATTTGTTGCATTAATGGGCTGCATATGTGTATTTAAGAACTGCTGGAGTTTAAATCATATTACCCAAGTTCTGATAATTGATTATTGTATGCAAATTAAGCCATTGTATTTTAAGCCAATTTCTATGATATATTAATTGTGCTTGGAATATGCAAAATCAGTATTTTGTAGTTCTTGTTTCAAAAACTGTTCTTTTTTTACTTTTCAGCCAAATGACCTGATATGTGATGTCAGCTGGAAGCAGTTGCTGACATGGTAGACCTGAGATGCACCTATAGCAGCCCCCACTCTCAGCTTGTATTGAGAGCCTGGGAGAGTTATCACAACCTAATGCATCTAGGATGCCATTGTCCCCGGTATTCCAAATTTGCTGCAGATCAATAGGAACATGGAGAGAGAAACAGCTGAGATGGAGATGGATTGTCTAACAGACTCGGATGAGGAGGTCCCTTGCTGTGATTCCACCTCAGTTACGTCTTCTAGCCAGTGGAAAACCAGGCCGAATAATGACGACTGCCAACAGGAGGAAGAAGCAGCCTATCTGAAATCTCAGGACACCCCAAGCTCAGCCATTCCACAAGACTATGGAATTAGTGAAGTAGAATATTGTGGATCTATAGAGGCCAAAGATGACACAGTGGATGGGTTTGAACATGACGGCATCGCAGATCAAGAGAACTGCCATGTCATAAATCAAGACGAGGATGATGCGGCAAAGGAGCAGCACATGAACGGAGAATCTGACTGGAGGAACGAGGGATCTGGTAGGAGATTTAAGCGGATGAGCGGTGGATTCGTTTCCGAGCAGGGAAATCAAAACACCCTGTTCTCAATGCCAAAAGGCAACTTTATGTCGAGCGGCAGCCGACACAGGCAGACCCGGAGACGCAACCTCCACCATCACCATCAGCAGAGCAGAGGCCGCAGGAGGACAGGAAACCAACTGGTCTCGGCTTTTAAAGAGATCCTGTCCGAGTCTCTGAGCTTCTGGTGCATCTCCTGCATCCACATGATGATTGAAATTATTGTCACATTAACTCACAATTGCGGTGTGGGTGTGGAGACCGGAGGTGTGAAACTTTACAAGTTTGGGCAGCAGCTCCTTGCAAAGATCACAGATATAGCAGGGTTAAAGGCAGACGCCAGCCGGATTCTAAATTGGACAAAATGTGTAGGAGGTGCTCTTGTAGACAAATTGGTTCGGGCATTCAAATGGGCAAAGAAGATCGCCTTATCGTGTTTGAAAATCTTCTGTGGTTTAATTCTTCTGGGCTCTCAGTGGACAAAGGGTTTGTTGGCGCGGATTGGTGGAGAGAGGGGAAAGTGCTTTTGGACAGTGTTTCAGGAGACAAGAGTTTGGAAGATGGCGGTGTCTCTATTGGAGAAAGTCCAATGCAGGTTCCGAAGGGACGGCCACGCAACAGCGTCCAGCCCTAACTCGCCCAGCAGGGCAGGAAGAGGCCAGCCTGGCCAGGAGCTGGAGAGGCTGCTGGCCTTGGCGGAGGTACCAGAGGATGAACTCGACCCCTTCACGGTTCTGGGCGTGGAGCTGCACGCCACCGAAGCTGAGCTGAAGAAAGCCTACAGACAGCTGGCTGTCCAGGTTTGTGTGAAGCTCCAGCTTTGGGATGTCTGATTTACTGACTAATAAGTTGCCTCTGATATGGAAATGTACGCCTTTACTCATGCGACCTGGTTCTCTTTTAGGTCCACCCAGACAAGAATAAACACCCACGAGCTGGAGAGGCATTCAAAGTTCTAAGGGCTGCCTGGGATATAGTCAGCAACCCAGAGACACGGAGAGAGTACGAGATGTGAGTACACACAACAGGTTAATCAGCTTTAGCCTTTTAGTCCAGAAAGGTGTCTCCAGCTGCTCTTGTCGTGGTCCTTCTCAGGAAGCGCATGGCTGCAACTGAACTCTCAAAGTCCATGAATGAGTTTCTGACCAAGCTGCAGGATGACCTGAAAGAAGCCATGAACACTATGATGTGCACCAAGTGTGAGGGCAAACACAAGTATGTGACTACACTAAAGATTTACAGATATTTGTGATCCGTCTGTCAACATGAGACACTTAAGATAATATATAATTAGCTGACAAACATGTTGTGGGTACAGCTCAGTTAGCTTGGCTAGTACAATTGCTGTTCTCCTTTTTATTGTGTGCACATTTGCAGGCGGTTCGAGATGGATCGTGACCCCGCTGAAGCCCGGTTCTGTGCCGAATGCAAGCGTTGCCATAGTGCAGAGGAAGGGGACTTGTGGGCGGAGTCTAGCATGTTAGGCCTGCGCATCACATACTTTGCCTGTATGGACGGAAAGGTCTATGACATCACAGGTGATCGTCACATTTTGGTCCCGCTCGCTCGGACGGTTTTCCATCCACTCCCAAAGTGGTTTCAGGGTTTTTCCCAGTGCAGTTCCATTTCTGGCACGTGACTTGTGATTCTGTTACATTTCAGAGTGGGCGGGTTGCCAGAGGATAGGCATTTCTCCTGACACGCACCGTGTGCCCTACCACATTTCATTTGGTTCAAAGAACAGCAATCCCCCACGACACAGGTACTGCCATCGTCAGGTCTATATCGATGGTGTTGTTTTGTGTGTTGTGTGTGAGAAATATAACGGCAGGTATTTCCCAACCTGTGCTCCCAGGCCCCCCTCAGAGCACACCACAGGTCCAACCAACCCCGCAGATCTGCAGGACTTCTTCAACCGCATCTTCAAAGGAGCACCTCCCAACAACATGGCTGCCAACGGGGGCTTCTTCCCCTCAGGTCCCCCCCACCACCCGCAGCCTGGCGCAGGAGTGCCCCCCTTCTCCCCTCCCACTGGCCCGACTGGCTTCTACATGCCAGGAAGCCACCGGACTGAAGCCAGCGAGCCGTGGGCCGAAGGCGGGAAGCCTCCCAGAAGGAGGAAGAAAGTGCGTAAACCCTTCCAGAGGTGAAGCCTGCAGACACAGCAGTTGATGGCCACGTTTGTCTGTCACTTACCTGTCGGCATGCCACGATCGGGAGCATGAGGGGTGTTGACGTGGGGTAAATCTGCGCTCAGAGCAGCTGAAGGACAGAAGAGGAGCCTCTTAACGGGGGAGTGAAGGAGGGTTGAAGGCCCAGCCAAGATGGTGCTTTACCTCTCATTTCACCTTGTGTTTCTCATGGTCTTTCTCCAAATGTAGCTTTGGCAATGAAATCCTTACTAGGATGCTGTAAGTTAACATTTCCTTACATCATTTCCTGTCTACTTTTTTTTGCATTGCACGGTTTGAACGCCTGTGTTTTACCACCTCTCTCACTTTCGCCAGTAAGGGTTTGTATGAAGGAGACCCTCTCCTCCTCTCCTCTTGAAGAGATGTTTACAGTCATTCACGATAAGAGAAGTGTGGCGACAATTCGCAAGAATGAAGGCAGAACCAGCCGGATCTGGCCCTGATGTGGCAGAGGCAAAACTCACTTTTTTGTCGGCTCGGACGGCAGCTTTTTTCTTGACAGAAGGCAGGTTGTGAAGTTCTGGTGGTAGCTACAGTCAGAAATTCGGATGTAACTCCTCATTCAACCCGGCGGTCCTTCATGGTTGTCTAAATAAAACGGTTCTCCAGGAGTGCACTTTCAAAAAAATTTAGATTTTTCTAAAACTGACATTTTGTGCCACTTACCAGAGATTCACATAAGACCCTGCTGTGAAATTACGTTAAAATCCGCAGTGAAACGGGCGAGATTATGTGCTTTTTTTTTGCAATAGAGATTCCAGGATGCTATATTTTGGTTGTTTATTTGCTGTTTATTGTTGCAGCTCCAGATTGGCATTAGAATTTCAGCCCACGTTCAGATGTGGCAGGAAGGTCAGCGGTTCAGTGTTGTTCCTCTAAAACCAGCTGAGCTGCTCTGAAAAAAAGGCCCCAGAGGCCCCCGAAGCTTGGCATCTGCAGAGATCCGTAGATTGATATAATCTGATGTTTGTAATGCTGTGAAATTGGTGTATTTTTGGGCAGTTTGGCTTCTCAGTAATTCTTAAATAAGACATCAATGGGATATATTGGCGGTATTTGATCATGCTAATGCTAGCTAAAATGTAGGCATTTTGATCAGGGTTTGATGTCCTTCAAAAATTGGGTTATTTTTTTTTGTGGTGCCATTCTTTGAGTTTCAAACAGAATTAAAATGCAGATTAAAATCCTTCAGGTTGTAGAAAATTAAAAAAAAAATCGGTGTGGTTTTCTGATCGTCGTGCTGATATAATTTCAGAGAATTGAATCGATTGTTTACGGCTACCAGGCGAAGAAAAATAGAGAACCGTGGTATGAAAAGATTTTTCTTATTAAATCAACAGTTGAATTTTTCCCCTGTTGATCTGCACCACCATAGTGATTACAGCAGGGATTTTGTACCGCCGTCAGTTCTTTTGCCTCAGACTCCTCCAGCTGCAGCCGACTGAGGTGTAAAACACTAATTTACACAGCGGGTTAGAAACAACAAACAGCCATCAGAATGCCGAGGTGCTGCTATTGGAATTCATTTTATAATTTGCTTTTAAATGGGTCTTGAAAAGATGAAACTTCCGTGTTTAAGCCGACTGATACAGCCTGTGATTTCTTTTTTGTCATTCTCCACTTTTTTTGTTGCAGAAGTTGCTGGTGTTCAGAGATGGATTGAGCGTTTGTCAGCTGAAGTTGTTCTCATTTAAACAAGTAAATAAAAATATATGAGAAGTTCAGGATTTATCATGTAAATGTAAAAAAAAAAAATAAAAAAAAATAAATGCTGCTGTAGCAGCAAGAATGTAGCGAAAGCAAAAAAGAATAAATCTGTCTGGCCTGAGAGACTTAAGCTCCACTACATGTTAAATCCACATTTGATTAATGGATATAGGTAATTGAACTGATTTTCTGTCCACAGTTAAGTAAAAAAACACAAATTAATTCAGTCCATGTCCAGGAAGCTGCATCCTGGGTTGTGTATGAAGCCAGGAGTGTGTTGTTTTCCACATTTGTACTTGAACGCGCGGTCCCGTGTGCTCGCAGCAGCAGCCCGAAGTCTGACACTTCAATGAAGGCACCAACCCACTTTGTTTTATTTTCAAATTTCTAACAGAATATGCAGAATATTGCAAAATAAAAAAAAACCAAGTCTGACAATCATCAGGGTTTTTACTGGGAATTGAGGTTCCCCGGCTGTAGAACACTTCTGAAAGATCGTCGGGTATCGTTCCCCACCTTTTCTGGTTTTCAAAATAAAGATGATTTCCTATATGCACACTGTTGTTTTTCATTCCCAGCAACCACACTGGGTCACAGACAGAACCACCATCGGTTCTGCCCTTCAAACCTCCCCAGAATGGCTGCGTTTGTTTTACCTCATAAGGCTTCCCTCTGATCTCACCTCGACGTGTGGCAGCTTAGCTGGGCTGCACCTCTGCTCCTTAGAAGGAGTTTGTTTGGAGGGTTTCAGATCCCCGAGCATGCTGGGATTCGACATTTGGCCCATGGATCGCCTCTGGACTTGACCGGCTTTTCCTCAGCACCTCTCCACGGATGCCATCGACATCCCACCTCCAGACTGAGGAATCTCCCCACTGACCATTAATTGCCAAACAAAAGTCAGAAATGATGCAGTGATGAAGCTATAAAAGCTTATAAAACACAAATCTTCCCAGCTCCGACGGCCTCCAATAAAATGAATATCCGACCCAGACTGGATGTTCATATTTTAATAAACATGTTTATAACTTTTAACATAAAATCTGAATATATATGCTCCAATGCTGGTGTACAAAATCTGGAGACCAGCTTAAAATATTTCATTTTTCCATACTCTCTAAATAAACCCCGCCCCCCTCCCCAGGTTAACGTGAATATCGTATTTGCGCTGCTGCAGATTAAAGTTTGCCTTTCAGAGTTCTGATGACGCTGTGGAGCTGCGCTTGGTCTCGGTAGGCCACCAGCCCGCCGTGGTTGGCCCACCGGTCTGCCCCCTTACATTCCTCGCGGGGCTGGTGGTAGGTCAGTTCTGTCTGGCCGTCCTGCAGGGACTCAGCCAGGTCGGCCACGCCCCCCCCGAGGGCACGCAGCAGGGCGTGGGGCGCGCAGGAGTCCCACTTGAAGGTGCTCCCCTCTGAAAGCACGTAGATGTCGGCCAGGCCCTGGATGACGCACAGGATCTTGTAGCCGGCGCCGGACGCGTACATCAGCTTGTCGGGGCCGTAGAAGGAGATCAGGGCCTCTTTCACCACCTGCTTCTCGCTGGAGCTCAGCACCACAGACGGCCCCCTGTCCGGGACGTCTTTAGGCCGGGACTCTGAGCTGGTGTTGACGCCGCCGCAGGACACACCCCAGAAGTGGCGGCCGCTCCAGCTGCAAACGCAGATAATTAGCGGTGTTTGAGGGTGTTTACCTTTGGGGCGAAGGAGCCGGTGATTTCGAAGATAAATGATGGGTTTATTTCCTCCCTGCAGCAGCTGGCCCGTCTCAGATGTTCCATTTACACAGACGCTAACTCATTTTTTATTGCCAGCAGAAACGATGACACGGTGCTGTAAAGTTTATGGGGCGAGCCACTCGGCTTATTTACTCAATAGCAGTTAGAAGTCAACATTCATCTGAAACTTTTCCCAGCCTCCTCTTTCATTCGCTTCATTTGGCTGTTTTAGGCGCCAATGTGAGACTCCGGGCTTTAAACTGCAGCTTGATTTACACGCTTGAGACTAAAAACCAGCCCGTGTGATCATTGTCCACCGGAGGAAAACAGCCATGCGAGGCTGGAGGTGAGAGGGATCCAACCAGGTAAAAGGCGCTTTGGGTATAATCCTGTAAACGCAGCCCTGCGGCCCTTCATGTAAATGAGATGGAAATGTGAACGAGGGCTCACTTGAGAGCAGCTGTGATCGTTCCCTAACTCACCTTCCGCTGGCTGGGTCCTTGTAGTTGAACGGCTGGTTGATGACGCCCATCACTGGCTCGCCGCTGCTCCGCAGATAAACCCCGATCAGGACCAGAGCGCAGTGGAGGCCTGAAGGGAAGAGGCGGCCCTCCTCCAGCACCTCCTCCCGACCCTCGATGTACTGGCTGGTGGCATCTTGGCGAGAAACGAGAGGCGAGAGTTGCTCATCTCGGCTGTGGACGAGGTCGCTGCGGGTGGGTTAAACGGCCGTTCACCTATCGGGTCGATCCAGATGCCAAGATCGGAGGGGTTGAGGGGCACCATCAGGGCATCTGCCTGGGCGTCGGTGGTCACTGGGTCCCGGTGGATGGCTCGGGCCAGCAGGGACGCTGCGGTGTGATTATTATCCAGCACGGATGCCAGCAGCGTTGCAGTCTCCCCCTCCGTGCTGCACACGGTGACCGTCACGCTCTCTCCTGGTGAGACATTCAATGACTTCTCAACTTCTTGGTAGTTAATTCCAGTGTTTGTCCTGCACATCTGAGGACCAGGATGTGGGCAAGACCAGTAAAAACAGGCTGTATAGTGTCGAGGCCTTCAGAGATGCTTGTGATTTAAACAGGGGCTGCAACAGGCGGCAAAGAAATGTGGCCATTCAACACACAGAAGTAAAGGACATGATTGAAACTGAGACACTGAGAAGGAAATGATCTAAAATGCACAGAAGGACCCGGCGTATCTGCTCACTTCGGTTCTCTGGACGCTGTTTTGTGAGTTTCCCTCCCTCTCTCCAGGGGAATTCATGTTATGAAGAAAGAAAACGCAATGTTCTAGTCTTCGGAGTAAACAGTCTCTGCTGTGAGACAACGCTGACGCGTCGCAGCGGAGATGCTGCCGATGCTGCCTCAGGAGAGTTGTAGCCATAAATGTGTGTTTCCACGGAAACACAAAACGCATTAACATGCCTCTGTGAATGACACCAAGTCAAACTTAATCCGCGTTACTGACTTCACTCGGTGCTGATTTTCTTTCAATGCAACTGCCAATATTGCATTACAGGGTTCGGCTAGCCCTAAATGAAACTTAAGTACAGGTTGCTACGGTTACCAAACAGTCAAAGGTGAACCATGATGTGAGATTAGAGGTTCAACACTGTATGTAGCATCCAAAGTCCGAGTATGCAGGGCATCAACGTAACCTTGACGCTATGACGACACACAGTTGCCTCATAAACTGGTCATTGACTGAGTCTTGGCCAGACTTTGCTGAACTTGTAGTTTCCACCACTGCAGCTGCAGAGAATTCCGCTGGACTTCAAGGAAGTTCGAGGGTGGGTTGGTTAACAAACCAGTCTTGTCGCATCCCTCGTTATAAATAGTTTGCCTCCTGTTTTGCAACTCTGACCATTTTCAAACAGAACTGAAACAGAGAGTAAAAAGACTGATCAATTACCAAGCCCATTTTCAAACTTGTTGGACTCCTCTCCGTGGATGAAGCCGACCATCTCCGGGAACTGAACACAAGAAGAGCAAAGATTACGCTCCGCCACCAATCTGGTGTCACCTCACCACCATCTCGCTCCCTCACCTGAGCACCGACGTCGTGCCGGATCATCTCCTGGATCACCACATCGGCGAGCGTCTTAAAGTCCTGGACGAACTTCTTGTTCTTGTCGTCGCCCGTCTTCTCCTGGACGAGGAGCTGGAAGAGGGGGGCCTCCTGCCTGCACACCCGGGCCACGTTGGCCGCTTTCTCAGCCACCTGCAGCAGCAGCCTCAGCAGATCAGCCATGCCTAAAGAGAAGAACAGAGCGAGTTTAGTCAACATAGCAATGGAAACTGTGAGTGTGAGAGGAAAAGGAGCGGTGAGGTCGTCACACTTTCACATGCTCAGCTAAATATAGCCTCAAAATGAAAACAGGGCATTTCTGAAAAAAAGAAAGAAAAAAAAAGCTTTGAGTCAGAGATGTGTTTTCAGGTTTGCATTTAAAACCAGCTCCGATCTCCCCAACAGCACCCTTTAGTTTAATGAGCAATCATGTAAAACACAGGTACAATTACATAACTGTCATTAAAATTAGGAAGCAAAAAAAAAATAATAAAAAAATCAGCAATATTCACCAAGAAAGGAACCTATTGTTGCTGTTTTCACATTTAAATCCTAGAGTAAATTATCAGGCAGTTCCAAGAAGATGCCAAAGATTAAAATCAACATCACCGTAGTTCTTTTGATCTGCAAGTGCAGACAACTTAATTGCAGAGCTGATGCGGACCGGATGGCTAAGGCTTTAGCTTAGCATTGATGGCATTCCAGCTCAGATAATGAAGCAAAGGAATTTAAAGGTCAGGAGGCATAAAGCAAAGACTGACTGAAGCCACACCAACACCCAGCTTACACACCGTGTGATGTCCTCCTGACCGCCGCCTTCGGTGACTGCGGGCGTCCGAGCACCGTAGTGACAGAGACCGCCGAGGGTTCGGGAAGAACGGGCGGACGCGGAGCTCTCGGTGGCAGCGGAGGACCTAATTAACGCTGGAAACCGTCCGCGCTCGCTTCTTTACGTCACGCAGACTTTCCCAGGGCAGGAAGGGCGGGTCACGCTGCTCCGCGCGCGACACCGCCTGTTCAGAGGGTTGGACGAAACACGTAAGAGCGCGCGGCGAGAACCTTCACGGTGACGACGACCGGAAGTGCTGCGGTGCGTTTAGGTACAAATGGGAACTGCGATTACTACGATCGAGAGCGGATCTTTGTTTTTATTTTAGCAAGTGAAACCACTTTCAGGCATCGCGAAACCTCTTTTTCAGTCTTTTACTTAGGCCAATTTGAGCATATGCAAAATTTGGAAACAGATGTTCATCTATAACATTCTTTTAAAATTAAAACACATCTTACTCTATTTGCACGAGTAATTTATCATAGCTCCCTGTCCCCAAATTACAGTATTTGGTTTGGTCTGTCAGGTTATTTCAAATGATCTATTTTGATACTGCTATAGGTAATTTGTTGTTATTTTTAAAATATGCTGTTTATGTGACTGAAAATCAAGTGCAGTATCCATAATGATGCAGTGTTTTTAACGGCAGATTTTGCTTCTGTTTACCCGTGTCTTTTGTATGTTCACGCCTTAAAACCAAAATATAACCGATCGATAATGTAAACATTTATGTAAACCTTTATGTTTTTGTTGTTTGTTTTTTTTTTAAATCCAAGCCCAAGATATTCTAACATCGTAGCCTAAGTGGAAGCTGTTCTGCAAATCCCAACCACGTTTTACTGTGGAGCTTTATGGAAAATTCTAAACCTCAAATTCATCTTTACTGTCACTGATACACTAACACAGAGTGAAGCACACCATTCCTTTCTACTGTCCTTTGATATCTGACCAAGTTTTTGGGATACCTCTGATATAAATTCGATATGACTGAAATGATTTGGAATTTATGATTTCACTGAAGACTACAGCACTTGAGTGTGTAATGGAGAAACATGACCACAGTGAGTTAGCAAATGGCTTTTGGTCAAGCTTCTGACCACTGGTTTCCATTAGTCCATTATGCAGCACATGAGACACGAGCCTCCATGTGTCTCATCAATACTGATTAGTGTCGACTGTAGACTGGGTGAGGCAGTCAGTCAGCGCGCTGCTGGAGGATCTGCACTCTGAATAAGACTCCCTTACAAGACCAGAAATGGAGGTAAGAAAGATGAAACATCACAGCCATAGAGTTTATTTTTTTAGCAACAAGAAAGCATGAAGACAAAACTATAATATAAATCACAAAACTCCCAGAGATGATTGAAACTGTTGAAACGTCTGCAGACTTTAGATGACATATCAGAGCTGGAGAAAGGCATGGTTTCCATCATCCAGATTTTCCACAAATACTCTGGATTCAAGTGCAAGCTGAAGAAGGCTGAGCTGAAAGATCTCATCAACAATGAGATGAGTACTTTCATCAAGGTAAGCCAAACAAATGGCTGAGGCTTGGGTATTTATGGCAGCAGATTACAGGAGAACAATATTTAGTGATGATTCACATAAGAAGCTGCAGCCACTTTCATGTTTCAGCAGCAGTAGGTGTCAGCTAAAAGGGTGGATGTGTTCATAAGAGATTTGGGGCAATTCAAGGTCAGAGATGCTGATTTGTGACTAATTTCTGAAACTGAATGAAAAAATGGAAATCTCACATTCGCTAAACAAACTATCAAACCCGTTCACCCACTGTGGATGAGGCTGATCACTGCTAAGCACATTTTGTGAGGACATGATTCCTCATTTCCTCCAGCAAACATACAATACTATGTTTGCCAGAAGAGGGATCAGAGCAGATCCCTTCTGCAGATCGACTGTAATCTTGATGTATTTGAAAGGTTGCTCTGCTATGAAAAGGAATATGTCTTCTTATATGAGTTTATGTTTCCATGCTGAACAGAAAATCCAAGAAAATGAGACGCTGGACAGGCTTTTTGCAGACCTTGACCAGAACGGAGACCTGGAAATTGACTTCAAAGAGTTCATCGCTCTCATTGCCATGGTTACTTCAGCATGTCAAGAACTCTTTGTACCCAACAATAGTTAGTATGCATGCATTAGAGCTACTCCACACATTAGAATGTTATAGAAAGTTCCAAAAAATAAGTTGCCAAATTATATTTTGAAGACTTTGAATTTAAAGACCTGTTAAAATTCAGCATGTTGCATGTTGAGAACTAATAAATGACATTAAAAGAGGATAACGTGGTTTGAAGCTCCCTTAATTGAAGTAAGGGAAAACATCTTAAGCAAAGCAAAGAACACGCACTTTGCTAATAATGTGCCTACACTGAAATCTAAAACTGCATTAAATATTATATAGAGACATATATGTGGATATGCTATATTAAGTGCAGAAGATGGCCTTGTTAATCAGTATTGCCACAGGAAATTTGGTATTATTCATACGGTTTAAAATGATTAAAGTATAAAGCATTTGATTGTAGTTGCACAATCCCACCGACAGAGGCCCTGTTTTATTTTAAAAGTGGTTCTACAACGGATCAATACCAAGGCAGACAACACTAATACCCAATCCAGAAACCACAAGTCTGCAAAATAGGGCAGTAGCTTCAATTCTAAACCACGGAAGTTCAATTATCTGTAGTTAGAAACCTTAAAGCATTAGTTAATCACCAACATTTATCATATCATGACCTCTGTAATGCAGAGGAGTGGAGTTTGGGATGTCCACACCCTGATGTTAAAGGGGAACACAAGCACTCTCACAGCATGTCCTGCAGACAGATATGTGCAACCTTTATCAAAACCATCGTAATCCCACTCAGAAGCACTGATCATTACAGCACCAGAACAGGAGGAGAGGACACAAAAGCCCAAACAGGACACAAAATGGGCCGAGGCCCTCTGGGACTTCCAGGGAGGACGGTGGAGTCATATTCTGTTATTCAGTGAGAATCCACACCAACTAATGTTCCTTTTGAAGAGATGTGTATGCTTCTGGTCTTTAGTTGTGAAATAAAAGTCACATGAGGAAATCAAGAAGAATAATCCTGGTCTGTGTGTAACACTGATAGGACAATTATGTCTCAGGGGCTCTTTTCAACATGGAGATAATTGCCCTCGATGCGAAAAACTGTGTCAGCGTGTTAACACCTGCACTGCAGGAGCTTTAATGTGCTCAATGGAGCAGGATGGAGTCCTGCGTGACGCTTTAGTCATATTACAGATGCGACTGAGGTGGGTTTGTGTCCTGATTCAGTGTCTGAGAGGATCCTTCGTGGCAGAAGTGCACCCGCAGTCTCGACCCTCCGTACCTGTCTGACCCCCTGCCCTCCTCCCGCCATGTGGACTCAAGGTAACGCGACATATCGGAAACATTGATTCTCTCCCTCTGATGAAATGGAAAGAAAGGGTTAGGCTTCCATTTGCACTCAATTTCAAATAAACTTCAAAAACGATTTGGTCATTTTGCGAGGGTGAAAGATTCCCGCTGGAGGAATTCAGAAGTGTGGGTGTCAAGTGCAGAAACCGCTGCTCGATAAAAAGTGAGGTAATCTGAGGTTGTCGTGGGTTTAAGGAGTTGCTGGAGGTGCTCTGGCCTGGAGATTTTAATAAAACCTCTCCTTCCCTGGCTGTGATGACGCCGGTTTCCACAGCAACTCCATCTTCTACTTATCTTTGCACACGTGAGTAGATCTTCTCCTAAACACCTCGTGAGGCTGCTTCACTCATGATTTTTCTTTCCCCTTAAAAAGCATTTAGATCGAGACAGACTCTGTTACGTCTCTAGATGGATCCTGTTGTGCTTCTCGCAGCCTGCCCGAGAAAGGTCACCAGTGACGTTTCTTCTTCTCCGGAACACTCTGTGATGCCTCCACCCTCGCTGAGAGCAGCGGAGCACAGACTGTACGGCGATTGTCTCATCGGTCAGAAAATTGTGATTCCGGCTCCTCCGTGATGAATGAGTGCATCAACAAATAATGGGAGACGAGCAGTCGCATGAAGCGGCGGCAAATGAGAAATGCGTCCAAACGACAGTTTAATTGTCCTCCCCCAGCGGGTGCGCACTTGTAGTTAAGAATCACATCAAAGTGCAGCTATTCCGATTAATTTAGATTGGGTTAGAAGCAAAATGTGCCTTTCATTGCTTTTTAAAATAATTCACATCCAAATGTTTACCTTCCTGCAGTGATTTTGTAGACAAGTGATGTTCATGATAAAATAATGTCCTGTTAATGTTATTAATGTTTAATTAACCCACACTCCAATTTAGGTGGTCATTCTCTGTAGTTCTTATTTATTAACACTAGAGGGCAGGCTTACACTGCACAATTATGGCAGCTGTCGCACGTTTGATTCACTCAGCTGGAGTCTGTGTGATAAATCTTTAGTTTTTACAAAAGTGAAATGAAAGGGGACAGTTGAAAATGCAACACTTCTACTTTCAACGCGCCTGATGCGGACGTCAGCATGTGGACAACATCATTGACTATCGTTAGCAATAAATCCTCTCTGTTCCACAGAGATCACACAGCGATAAAAGCTGATGTGTAATTTACATAATTCCTCTGTTAATTTTGCAGATGGTGCTCCACTGTATCCTCTTAGACCACAGATGCCTCCTCTTGCCAAATAAGCACTGAAAACATTTTAGACGCACCGCTGATCTGATACCACGACACTAAAGGGAACACAATGGCATCAAATAAGTATGAGTGAATGCAGAATGATCGACAATCCACGGAACTATTTCTACAAGGCAAGCATATCCGGACTAGCGCTGTTCCCCGCAAACGTTCCTCCACATAAACGCAGATTGGTTTTGTGCGCATGCGCACTCATTATTAACATCTTGCTGTGTGCGGAAGTGGGGTGATTTGCACCCGTGGCTTCTTGCTGATACTGTTTCCTCCTTGCTGCGATGGAGGGGGGGGGGAGACAGGCTGCAGGTCCATAAACTTCTCATTCCAAGTGTGATCGACACCAATTCACCTCACACCTTTGGTTAAAAGGTCTTTCCCGTGCAGTCATATTTTGCTGATTGATCCAGACAACCCGCTGCAGGTTCAAGCTGAGTGCAGCTCATCTCTTCATCCAACAGCTGAGAATTCTTTAATATGGTTGAAGGTTGGGATCGGCAGCTGCATGCAGAGCAAGTGTTTATGAATGTAGCAACAGGTCGAACCGGCAGCGGTTGTCATTCTGTGATTGTAGGAAAATCTGCTTGCTTGTGCAGAGCAGATTCTGAGGCTGCCCAGATGATGAGCTGTCTTCCCGGAGGGGCGTCAGAGGGCAAAAGAAAAGGCATTTTGTGCAAACACAATGAAAGACAGAGGAGCTAAAAATAACTTCAGCAGCGGGCTGGACAGTATTGAGAAAACAGGCATTAACGGAAGTTCATTGGTGGGGTAATTGCTAATTAGTTTTAATTTCCAGCCAATTTGCTGCCTGTGTTAACAGTTTGAGGAGGCTGCCTTCACTTTGTGGCTGTCTCCTTCAATCAGACCGTGTTTGACAAGCTGAGTCTTGTTGACGTTCTGTCGGCGAGGTCATGTTCGTTGACTAATTGCGATCTGAGTCAAGCTTTCAAAGACACAATGTTGAGAGAAGGAACCGCCCGGTGTTTGCTTTTAAATCCCCCGTGTTATCGCTCCAGAGCCTTCGAGTGGAGAACTTTGTGTGCTTTGAGTGTTTGACTTTATTGAACTAGTCGCTGCTGGGAGCTGCCGTTTAGAGCCGTAAAAGGAAAAAAAATGCTCATTATCTGCTGTCAGAGGAGGCCTGACAGTCCACCGATGTTGAGTGTCAGTGATCTGCTGGCTTAAAGCCGCGCTGATATCAATTACCCACAGCAGCTTAAGCCATGTGATTATCAATCGAAGTAAAGATGCGCACAAATACTGATTGATCAGCGAAGGCTCTTCACCTGTGAAAGCGCATTATCCTCCGTACTGTTGCTTCACATGCTAACATGCTAGCGTGATGGTTGTGAGCGTGCTCCTGTTTGCATGCATGCGTGCATGTGGATCTGAGATGATTCAAGGTGTCGTCAGGGATATGAACCTTGGGCGTTCTTCCCTCAGACTTTCCTAGCAGCCCCTCAACAGCGCTTCCTGTTGAAGGTGGACTTCAGCTCCTGCTCTCCTCATCCATAAAGACCGGATGCTTCCAGCGGGAGATTAATGTCCGTGTGAAAGAGTCCGCAGCGTTCCGGAGTGCTGGGCTCTTGGCCGACAGCCTGGTAAGTAAGGTGCCACTAAGTCATAGAAGCTGCGGCTGCGGCTGCGAGGCGCTGCAGCGTCGGGTTTGAAGCCCGCCGTCGGCCATTTTTCAAATTGCACTCTTGGTATCAGCCAGCGTCGCTCAGGTCGCCCTCACCTCATTCCCATGAATGCCTTATTTTTCTCATTATGAGCAGCTCTGAATGGAGCTCGTACAAATGCGTTTCCTTCTGTAAGTCAAACTGAATCACAAGTTGCTGCCAGGGCAGAATTTGAATAGCGGGGAGATAAAGCCGAGGAGAAAAATGCACCGCAATCGGCCTCTTAGTCTACCAAATGCATCCTTTTGAAAATTTTTTTTTTTTTTACATTTTTTTGTCATACTGTGGAAGGACAGCACTCTGGTGAAGAATATCTCCCGCCGGAGGAATGAAACCCGTTTTGTCCGACTCGGGGCCGTACAAGATTGACAGCGGAGTGATTGGCCTCATCTTCTAATCTCTCTTAATGAGGCCTCGGTCTGATCTTTGCCCCGACCCCTGCACTAAATAATTCACCAAACTGCACTTTTGCTCTATTCTTCTTCTCAACTGTCAGAAGTTCACATCATTGCTTGAAAGAGCCTCATTTGACTTTTTTTCCCGTACAGAGTAACGCTCATTAGAAACAGCCTGTTGGGAATACACGAAAACAACAAAGAGGCGCCGTCAAAAAAAGGAACATCTATGAGCCATTCCAGCCGTTCACATGGAGACACCAAAGTGATGTGTTTTACTCCGGAGCGTGTGTGCATCTCGCTTCCATCAGTGATTCTCTTACAGCCAATTAAAGCTGTTGTCTGTTTCTCTGGAATGCTTCATTGTTCTCAGAGAATTCCAGCATATCCCCCCCCCCAAAAAGACCCCTTTGAAAAATAACTTCTGCTTATCTCGCCACACTTTATGTCTCTTAGGGTTTGTTTTTGCAACGCTATAGTAAATGAAATATTCCTTTCACCGTGTCTTTGGCGGTCTGCTGGACAGGAAGCAGACGATCCTGTACGCGGAGCCGTGCACGGCCTCCGCCATCAAAGGTTTGCCCGGGAAACGGGCCGCTGCGAGCTCATCTGCATCTGTTTGGTATGCCGACCGGGCCAACATCCACACCATCCACCCACAGTTATTTCTGATTAGCATACGTATAATGCATCAATTACTTCACTTTCGCCGCACGGGAAAGCTACAGCGAGTTCCGTTTCCAAGGCAACGCGGGATTTTATTTTTTTTTTTTTGAGGCGGGCTAGAGGCTGGAGTAAATTAGTTTGGTGGTGTAACTTGTAGCACGATAGTGTGACACTGAGCTCAAGTGAAACTGACCCCAACATATGGAGAGAGGAAGGTAGGAAAAGGAAGGGAGGGAGAGAGGGAGGGATGGTGGGAGGGAGCGATAAGAGGGAGGGAGGAGAGAGAGGAGAGGGAGGGAGGGAGAGAGAGAGGAGAGGGAGGGAGAGAGGAAAGGGAGGGAGAGAGAGAGAGGGAGGGAGAGAAGATGGAGAGAGGAGAGGGGATAAAGAGAGGGAGGGAAAGAGAGGGAAGAATAGAGGGAGGGAGCAATAAGAGGGACGGAGAGAGGAGAGGGAGGGAGGGAGAGAGGAGAGGGAGAGAGGGAGGGAGAGAGGAGAGGGAGAGAGAAGAGGGAGGAAGAGAGGGAGGGAGAGAGGAGAGGGAGGGAGGGAGAGAGGGAGGGATGGAGGGAGGGAGGGAGGGAGTGATATGAGGGAGGGAGAGAGGAGAGGGACGGAGAGAGGAGAGGGAGGGAGAGAGGGAGGGAGAGAGGAGAGGTGATAAAGAGAGGGGAGGGACAGAAGATGGAGAGAGGACAGGGGATAAAAAGAGGGAGGGGAAGAGAGGGAGGGAGGGAGGGAGGGAGGGAGCAATAAGAGGGAGGGAGGGAGGGAGAGAGGAGAGGGAGGGAGGGAGAGAGAGAGGGAGGGAGGGAGGGAGGAAGAGAGGAGAGGGAGGGAGGAAGAGAGGGAGGGAGGGAGGAAGAGAGGAGAGGGAGGGATGAAGGGAGGGAGAGAGGAGAGGAGAGAGAGAGGAGGGAGGGAGAGGAGAGGGAGGGAGGAGAGAGGGAGGGAGGGAGGGAGAGAGGAGGGAGGGAGGGAGGAGAGAGGAGAGGGGATAAAGAGAGGGAGGGAGAGAGGAGAGGGACGGAGAGAGGAGAGGGAGGGAGAGAGGAAAGGGAGGGAGAGAGAGGGAGGAGAGGAGAGGGGATAAAAAGAGGGAGGGGAAGAGAGGGAGGGATGGAGGGAGGGAGGAGAGGGAGGGAGGGAGCAATAAGAGGGAGGAAGAGAGGAGAGGGAGGGATGGTGGGAGGGAGCGATAAGAGGGAGGGAGGGAGGAAGAGAGGAGAGGGAGGAGGGAGAGAGGGAGGGAGGGAGGGAGGGAGAGGAGAGAGGGAGGGAGGAGGGAGGGAGGAGAGGAGAGGGAGGGATGGAGGGAGGAGAGGGAGAGAGAGGAGAGGGAGGGAGAGAGAGAGGGAGAGAGAGAGGGAGGAGGGAGAGAGGAGAGGGGATAAAGAGAGGGAGGGGAAGAGAGGGAGGGATTGAGGGAGGGAGCAATAAGAGGGAGGAAGAGAGGAGAGGGAGGGAGGGAGGGAGGAGAGGGAGGAGAGGGAGGGAGGAGAGGGAGGGAGGGAGAGAGGGAGGGAGGGAGGGAGAGAGAGGAGAGGGAGGGAGGGAGAGAGCGAGTACACTTGTAGTGAGTGTTGCACCATGCTGAAGAGGCTCACCAGCACACACACACACCACACACACACAAGTGAGCTGAAACAACATTAGATTTAAATTAAAATCAGATTAAGAGCCGACTCAGAAGTGAATTACACAATGGGCCTGTTTACATCAGCATGGGAGCAATCAGATAATTGTAATAATCAGATCTGATGCGTTTACATGCGCTTCAGAAATGCGATTACAGAAAGACCCTGACTGCCATCTTCAGTCCATTAATCGGACTGCAGTACGCATCATGACTTAAGACTGAAGAGGGGAGGAGCCTGAAGTGACTTCGCACACTTCCCGCTACTGCGCGCCATGTTTGTTTTCTTTTGTCTTGTGCTGATGTAAAAGAACCAAATAGATCAGATTAACAGGTGCACATAGGCGACCCCCTCAGAGTATTGAGGATAATGCTAATCCGACTTCTCCTAATCAGATTCCCGATACCAGTATGCTGTTGACACGAACGCTTGAATGATCTAAAAACTCCAGAAATTGGACAATGAACATTCGGATAATGCTTTCATAACCACATAAACGGCCTTGGTGATCGTCGGAAACTCAGGAAACGATCAGCAGTGGTTTTAGAGAATGCGATCGGACGGACGGAGAAATCGGAGAAAGGGCGGGAGCAGCGTTGCAGCTGAAGTATGATGGGAATCGGAGGTGTTGTGATGTGGTCTCCTCCTGGTGTGTTTTCCTTCCTTGGCTCCCCCAGCAGGCTGTCTCCAGGACGCCTGGGTTCACTCTGCTTCCTCCAAACACCTGCGGATCACAAACAAACAGATTGCGATTGAATCCGGGAGCAGCAGCGCTCTCCGGGGAGGGAAGTCGGCTCATTCCGCTGACTTTGTGTTAGCATGATTATTAAGTTAAGCTCTGTGGCCAAAAACAGATAAACTATCAACACTTTTACCATCGCAATCATTATGCAAACGCAGGGTTAAACGTTAAAACTATTGTTTCTGATGCAACAGTACGATCTGGAGGCTAGGCTGGTAGTTCTGCAAATCTATTGATTAGGAAATCTAAATTTCCTAAATAATAATGTTCCTTGCCGCACAGCAGTCAGGGCCGTTGGTCGATTCGCAGAAGCAGAAAGCAGAAATCCTCCCAAACGCGCCTCAGTCTCTTTATTAATAAACCACAAAGCAAAACTCCAAGAAGAGTCCGTCTAGTTCCACTTTACAGCCCCGGTCGAGTGCGCCGTGGTTCCGGCGGCGCGTCCTTGGACCTGATGCAGAGCTGTGCGTGGGAACATCAGCTGAACCGTGACAAATAGCTCTTTTATTTCTTTATTTCTTCTTCTTTAACCCCCGGTGAGTTCATCCAAATGGGTTTGTTCTCTACCGCAGGTGTCCTTCACACGGCTAATTCTCAAATATTCATTTCAACAGCTGCACAGAAAAAAAGATTCCAGCCGTTCGGAACGACAAACGGCCCAGAAGCGCGACTTGATTCATGAATGCAACAACGGAACCAGACGGAGCAGTCGATGGATACAGCGTGACATATGAACTGCAGAGCTACCGCTGGTTTTGTTGCATGATGGCGCAGCTGCGTGACTCACTCCATCCGCGCACGCCTCCCTCGTGGCATCAGTCTTCGATCTGATGCGCGTTCGTGAGACGTCCCGCGAATCCACGAGAGGTCTGAATTAAAGATGGGCCCCAGACACCATCGCTCCCCGTCCCCCGACTGCGGGGCCACCCACCGAGATCCTCCGCAGCTCCAAAAAATGGGATTTCAAACACGAAGGGGCTCGCCATTCATCAAGAGGATGGCTATTGTGTGTTTTTGTCAGGGTGCGACGAGGTGTAGGTGTGTTTTTTCTCTTTTTTTTTGCATAACAGGAGCAGAAGTGAGCGCATGTTTTGCTAGAGAGGGTCAGAGGTAGGACGCCATTAGCTGCGTATGTACGTCTAAACATATCAGAGACGAGTGGAGGACTTAAATGGAAACGACAATATGCCTCTGCCATTATCCTTTCATTCCACAGATAATTGCTGTTCAAAACAGAAGCAGAGCAGGTGGAAGTCATTAAGTGATAAACCATTTTACACTTTCAAACAACAAAGAAGAGCGAAAAGACACCAGCAGATGCCGTTCTGCTGTGTGTGCCTGTAAAAACAAGCCACCGCTGAATTATTCACAGGTTTGCAGCACATCCATCCGTCCATCCACCCATCCATCCATCCATCCATCCATCCATCCATCCATCCATCCATCCATCCATCCATCCATCCATCCATCCATCCATCCATCCATCCATCCATCCATCCATATCAGGGTCACGAGCACGAGAACATGTGCTGACAGACATGAACACACCCAGGGCAGTTCACCTGTCCATCACAGCACACACACACACACACACACACACACACACACACACACACACTAGCTAGAGTCTCCAGCCAAGCTAATGAGCATGTTTTTTAGGTTTTTTTTGGACTGTGTGAGGAGTGCTGTGAGGTCACCGCGCTAACCGTGGCAACAGCGTTCCACCCACACAACAAACAAGTGAGTTACTTCCCCCTCTGGTGTTTTCTTGAAATCCATTTGTCTGTTTGCAAATATTAAAAGAAAAGTATTGAAAGTGAACAAAGCTCCCAGGATTGGACTCATAGGGAAGGTGATCATGTGACATCAGCAATAAGGAGAATTAAAGCGGCTGCACGACGATAAAGTGTTGCTTTAATTTTTCGTCCGATTATCATTTTAAAGGTACAGTAACACATTATTTGTCCAGCAGCGATACTCTTGCTAAGCCCCTTTCTTTTCTAATTTGCTTCAAGCTCGAACACATCCCACAAAGCCGCATGAAATATTTCGTATATGTCACCACATGTATTACATTCATATTGGGGTGCAGAAATTTGTGCTACCACCATGTTTAGCGCTGAATCAAGCGGGTTTGTCTGGTCTAATTTAAGCAAAATAAATGCAGAGCGCCAAAAATCCATCCCCGGTGTGAAGTGTAGGATATTCCGTCACATGTAGCAGCAACTAAATAATGCAAACTCAGCAGATCCTCGGCGCGTCACACGGTAATCCGGCGGGATATTCAAGAAATCCATCACATCTGTTGTCACATAAAGCCTTTATGACGTTCATGTAACTTTAACAGGAGCTCGTTTTTTTTGTTTGAGAACTTGCGAACTTTTTACAACTGCATAATTCTCTCACCTTGAATAAGGAAAAAGAAAAAGTCCATGTTGGACGTGTGTGGGGTGATGGCTGGGTGGGTGGGGGGGGGGGGGGGGGGGGGCGCTTTTATCAGCCCAGAGAGTTGATTAAACACTTCGCGAGCCATCACTGTGCAGCAGATAATGTCGCCGTTCTACTTCACAAAATACAGCCCACATATTCGTTACTGCGTTGGCTGTTTGCGGAATATCGCTAAGCTCGTTCTTTTTTCAGGAATTACACATTTGCCTGTCCTGTTTATGCACTGACGGCTCTGTTGACTCCGCTCTGTTGACCGAACCCTGCTCACAGGACGCGCAGAGGGAGAAACGGCCGGCGCTTAATGTTCAGAAACTGTCGCAGATGCTTTTTTCTCCAACAGGTCATTGAGGTCAGGAATAGTAAAAAATTCTGTTTTGAGATCGGACCTTGGACAAGACCTACGGAAGCTCGGTTTATTCACATTTAATCTATAATATATGACTTTGGGTTCAATTTAAGCACAAATTCATGAGTTTACATATTTTATCAGGAAAACACGGCCATATCTTTTTGAAGTGCTGTTTGCACCAAGGATCATGAGCTGGTAAGTTTGTCTGTTTTTTTAGTAGCACAGTTTAAAATCTTAGCTGAAACAAAACAGGGAAACTTATTAAGCTCAAGCTCTACCCTCAATATTGAGCCTATCACGGTGAATACAGGGGGGAAGGTCCTGGCAGACAAACAGAGGCATACAAGATAATAAATTAACTTGTTTATCTTTTACGTGCAACATCTGCTGATCTTATGCAGAAGTAGAACAGAATTTAGCATTATTTACAACAAATATGATATTAATTACTAACTCGCCTTTTTTGATATCATGTCAATGCAACAGGCGTCACTTCTAAATGCTCACTCAGCTTTTCAAATATTCAGCCACAACGTTAATAGCAACTTAAGTTTCCAGTACATAGCTGATGCTAAGCTAACATGTCTGATAACGTCCATATGCGCTAATGTGACTGAGCTCTCCTGGTGAGTTTTCAGGTGCCTGATAGAATTTGATGTTTTTGATCCAGCATCCTTAACGTCTTCTGTCTCTTTGTTTGACGTTCTTTCAATGAAACAAAACGACATTTACAGCAGCAGCAGCAGCAGGTGGACAGGTCACCATAATGTCAACATCATCTGAGGTACTAATGTATGAAGTGCGATCCTGCATTATATGGTTGCCATGACAAAAAGGAAGGAAGATATTTCCTCAATGATAATGTGCCAAAAACAGAAAGGATAATGACTGTTCATGAGTCCCAAAATGAGTCTGAAGTCTCCTGAGCATGAGTCCAAATGTTACTTTAGTGCACTTTGAATTCGAGTGAACTCGTGTCCCCATCTCTGTTAAGAGCTGCAATACAGAAGCAAGATGTAGAATTAATACACCTTCAGTGTATCTGAGACAGGATCCAGCAAAGCCCAGCAGAATCAGGCCTGAAGTACATTTTGTTATTCTGAAAGAGTGAAGGACAGAATAGTCAGTACCCGAAAAGCCTGGTGGATTCAGACCATCCAGCCGTCTCCCCGAGTTGCTATGGAAATTTGATTGCATCAAATTCTGTTTTGACTTTATAACAATAAACAGAGAGTGCTGGCTCCCAGACACGAGGCTTCCAAAACAGTTAAACATGAAAAAGAAATGATGGATTTTCATAGAAGGCACAGTGTGAGCCTTAAATTAACCATGAGCCTTAAAGCATCGTGATTAACTGTCTGAAGGCACCTTAATAAAACAAGGATACGAGTGCATCTGCTCAAGTGGTACAATATGTATCTGGAGTGATTAAAGTGTCCTTCCCACTCTAAATCTATCACTAAAACATCAAACGAGAGCTTTTCAGCACCGGAACCGATGACTGAAGAAAGCATTTTTGCTGGACAAAGTGATGTAACCTCCTGGAAAATACACACTGCCATGTTGTTGAGCTAACCGGCTCACACACAGGGGCTGCACTACTTAGATCCTGGGTCACAATAAATAGTTCTGCTGCGTGGAGCTAATAAGCTGTTACACCTTGACCGGTTTTGCTCTGTCAGACTGTTCCAGGAAAGGTCAACACCAGGAAAAAGCTGTCGTGGCATTTACAGTACACATGAATTACGTCGGCTCAAACGCTCCTTTTTGGCGATCCGGTCAAAGGGCAGCTGTAAGGCCGCCTCTTCCCTACCAGAACTTCATGGCTGCAGCGAGCAGGATCGGACGCGAGCAGCTGCACTTTGCAAGCGCTCGGCGTCCAGCCCATTAACAGCGGAGAGAGAAAGTGCGAATCAACTGAAGTGCTCGCTATGAAATCATAACTCAGCTCTGCCAAAGACGGTGCTGATGTCAGCTCTGTCCTTTACACTACGGAAAGCGCTCCCGACGGCCAGCTTTAAATTAGCAGCTACAGTCCTGCTCTGCTCCCGCTGCAAATAAATTCCTCCACAGTCGCACCGCTCCCTGCAAAAAAGGCAAAATTGAGCACAGGCTGAAACTGCTGTTCTGGAGAATTGAGGGGAAAAGGATGAGCGGGTCGACCAAACCGACTCCAGCCGTTCTGGAAGAGGTCCCAGTTTTCCTGTAGATTCGCATTACCGTGGGAACCTTTCACCCCCCGGGAGAAACATTGGTGGCAAATGTGTTGTTGATGTAGGACCCATGTCGGCCCGCCAGTGTAAAATTGGACCCAGAGTCGGTGTCCCACTGCTTCAGTTGCATACGACGCATTAAGCAGCAACGGCGGCGCCACGTGGCCCGCGCAGAGCGCTCCGCCACCAGGTTGTTCCCCACATGACTGGCAGACGTGGGGAGGACGCAGCAGTCCCCCACCGGCACCGCTCCGCATGATGAATGGCGCCATGCTGAACTACTTTAAGGGGGGAATTACACAAGCACTCGTTTCAAAAAGTCGGCGTTTCACACGGAGGGCTGGCAAACAGCACGGAAAAATAATATCCATCAACAGCCATCCGAGCAGTCGAGCTATCAGCAAACACAATTTACAGCCCCGCCACATTATTGTTTTTCCACCTCCTCCGTTCAGCTGAGTGATGCTCATTTGATGAATATGATGCTGCTGTCGTGAACTTTGTCATTATCATGAGAATTGACTTTTTGGCGTGGAGATGTTGCGCACAAGCGGGGAAATTCCATTCTTCATGTGCCTCGTGGCGTGGTGTGAGGATGGGAGTCGCCGACACGCGTCCGCACTTCAGGAAACAAGATCGATGCCGGGAGTAAATGGAACTGTAAAATAAATCTTGCCCAGTACATATGAAGGCGTGGGCAGCAAGAGAGACGGCGTTCTTTTTAACGGCATTATTATGGATCTTATATATGGAGCTTATTATTTATAAGTGGAGGCTTATTTGAAGCCACATACGTCTTCTTACAACCTCAACTCGGTGCTTTGTGCTCTTCACAGATAATAATGTGGCACCTACACTTGTTGATGAATGGAAATAACACTAGGTGCACATGGAAGCCGAAACGAGGGGTTCCTGGTGGTCAGGAGGTGTTTCCAGATGGCTGCAGGGAGTACAGCGAGGTGCAGGAAAGGAAAGGTGGCAAGGGTCTAACAAAAGGTGTGACAGTAAGGGAGGAGAAGGAGAGAAGGGTTGGCCATGCAGAGAGATAGAGACGGATCGGGCATGCAGCAGGTCAGGATGATCAAAGATGAAGATGGAAATGTCCTGACATGAGTGATGGGGGTTACTGGTCAGTCAAAGTTACGCTGGATTGGTGTTAATTCCAAGGAGATTGTATTCAAATGGTCGAGGGCGTCCAGCAGACATGGCCGCTTGTCCGTGCTGCCCCTTTGACCTGCAGGTACACACACACGTTCATCCCGCGGCGGTCTCCTAATTGCAGCGGCTATTGTTGCCCCGCCCCCTTGCAGGTAATTGAAGGCCAGTACACAAAAATAGCAAAAGGTCTGCACCAAAAAAATAAAATTGAAAGCGAAACTTCCGAAATAAATAATGCAAAACAAAATTGTGGGCACGTGCACTACAGCTGCAGGCATCTGAGCTCGCGTGAGTAATCATAGACCATAAGAAGGCATAGAAGAAGAAAAACCATAGCAACAATAACTTCCAATCCATATTCTCCACAAATTTTGTAGTTTTGTAGTTCAGGGTTGCTCGTAGAGGCAACTCCACCTCGTCATCGGTCCACCTTAAAGCTCTGAGGATGAATGTACCAATACGTATTACACATATGTGGTTCATTACCGCCGCCTACTGGCCTGGCATGGCACTGCGGTGCCTGTGCGCACACATCCTTTTCACTATGTTGCTGTCTGCACAGGGAACTACGGGGGTGGAAATTGTTGGGCTTTAGATCAGCATCTTCATGAAATGTGAAACATGTTTGGCTGGGCTTCACATCTCTTACTGTGAAGGACAGAAAGAAAGTGAAGATTAACACACACTCACACACACAAGCACACTTTCTCTCGATGCAGTCACACAACGGGGGTTTCACACATTTACCTGAGCTTCAGCTGTGGATGCAGGTGCTGGTTTCTGCGTTGCGTTCGCTGTCTTGTTACGTTTACTCCCTGTTCTAAACAGGAACACCGTGGAGAGGCGTGACTTTGGAATTGCAAGTCACACTTCACATGTGAGAAATGGCAACTCTGGATTTTATTGAGCTTTAAAAGTGAGGAGAAAGAGAGAGAGAGGGAGAGAGAGAGAGAGTACAGTTCTAAATTCTTCACGGCAGATTGAAGTTGTTATGAGGTGGGACAACGGATTAGCCTGTTTCTGCATCTGCAATCATTAACCCTACCAGTAACCCGCGCCTTCCTCTTATTTCAGGCCTCTCATTGACATGCTTGATTTATCTCCTCCTTCCTGCAGTTCTGGGCTGTTGCCGACTCCCAGTCTGGATATTTTCCGGCTGACGTGGCACAAAGACCGTCGCGAGTGATTTGATTTTATGGTCACATCCCAAAACCTGTAAGTTCGACGAACCGCATTTGTGTGCACTTTAAAACGACACCGGCATTTTAACAAATACAGTTACACACTCTGAGATTGAGGTCAGACTTTGGTGATTTGTGTTCAGAATCCTGTTAAAAATCTGGACACGCTTGACAACACGTACTTCACCAAAAGAGTCTTATAGGAAATGAGATAATAATATAGAGAACCGTGACCTATTGTCACTCGAAGCCCCAAAGATATGGAAATAGCCTATTAAAACCCTTTGTCCATGCAGCTAATATTATATTTTATTACCCCTCATTCATTCATGAAAGATATTAGTGCAGCCATCTAAGACAATAGTGCAGAAAATGTTGAATCATAAAAAATGCTCAGTTCTTTATATATCAGGACTTGACAGCTGTTTTAAGCTTAGAACCTGCTCCGATGGGCTCTTCTCCATCCCCTGAATGTAGCTCGGACACCAGCGCCGCTCTCTCGCTGTTTCTCCTTCAATTTATCAGTTTCCCCGACGTGACGGACAGCTGAGGGACAGGAGACGTTGTCATGACGTTAAAAGGTCTGTCACACATCCGGACGGTCTTGTTTACTGATCAGTTCCAGGATCTTGCTCGGGGAGAGGGCATCTTTCAGAATGATCGGACGGAACATGATGCTGGCTGAAGGATTCTGACAAAACGTCTTTTTATTGGCTTATTTTGGCGTTTTGATCAGTGCATCACACCCTACACATGGTAGGGTTGTACGATAAAGCCAAACCAAGAGTAGCTTCAACGGCCATGAACATTTTGATACATTGTTTAATTCATTTTCGTTGATTGTCTTTGGGATAGTGTACCAGCATTTTGGAGGTTGGACATAGCCAATCACGATTTCACCATTTTGCAGCAATTTCAGGTCTTTGCAACTTAAATATTGACATCATTAAAAATGCATTTGTGCAATATCGAATGTTTAAATGAAAGAGGGATTGACACTGCTTTAGACAGGTTTATAGCATCTCAACAGTTAATTTCTCTGCCACGGCTCTCTGCTGTCGGGACAGGAGCCCCTGTAGCTGCTCTGCTGCTGATACAAATGAGATTCAGCTGGAATTATTATGAAATGTAGCTTACATCAATCCAGATTGTGGAACATTAAAGGGTGGTTTATTTAAAAGCACAAGAAAGATATGGAAGCAAATATATGCACTATTACTATTAATAACAACATAAGCTCAGTAGCTGGTAAAATATCATCAGCAAAAGGACAGAAATCAAATTGTGTTACATTAGCTTAAAAAAAACCATTATTATGAATAATATGTGAATCTGACAAGCAACTATTAATTACAAACAGCATATATTTCATTACATTTACCATAAAGGACCTTTATAACAGTTTCCCTCCTATTCAGGGAGCAGTTGATATTTACAGTTTGTATTCATGGTTCACAGAGAAAAAGGTCCAACTACTGAGCAGCATTTCCTCTGCATCATGTGTAACAGTCGAACCAGGGTGAGTAACAACAGCCAAAACCGCCTCTCATGCGAGCTCCTACCCACGCTGGCTGGCTGATGGCGTGCTGCTGCGGCAGCCTCTAGCCCTGATGAGGGCCCGCTCTTGAAGCTTCACCTCTTTCTAATTCTGTCGTCAGCTCGCAGCGAGTGCATTGATGGTGTTGCCAGTAATAATGTGCTTTGCATCCAGGCGAACGTAATAACTTCAGATGTAGGTGGACAAACAATAAGGAGCAACAGTTTTAGTCAAATATTTGACTTTCCCTCCCTCTGACTGTGGTGCCATGGTATATACCACCTAATTCAACCATATATCATAAATATGTGTTATGGTGTCGTCTCTCAGACGGTTTACACAGCTGTGAAATAGTTGGCAACAACTTGGCAACTTCAGAATTGTCATAATAATTTCTGTAAATATGAGCCACTAAAATGTCACCGCATTATTGCCTACCTGCAGGGGTAATTAAAGGGCTGCTTTAAAAAACCTTCCATAAATTCCCAGAAATATTAAACTGCCTTATTTATAGTTGCAATGTTTTTCTGCAGAAAATCCCACCAGAAAATGTCAGATCTGAGTGTTCTGATATGACTTTGCCTCTCCTTCTTATTAGAAACGTGGCAACGGCACTAAATGTACCAACATATTAGATGTCGCATTAGCATATACGTGCAACCCAAATCCTTAAATCCTTGATACCCTGAATTCAAGGCAGCGGCTCGCAGGTGCACATCCACGCTGATGAGAGTCTTCAACAGCTTTCACATCTGTCTCATTAAGCCAAGAGCATCATGTCATAGCTCAGGTCCCGTTCCCTCGTTTGTTCCTCGCTCTCCCTTATGCCATTTTTACCAAAGTGACACCAAATCGCGTCGTTCTACCAAATAAGAGATTGTAAATGAGGAAGGGAAAATTTGCGGTGGGAACGCACCTCAAAGTTCTGGAAAATATATTTGAATCAGACTGATGCTGTATGGGGGTGGGCAGATCCATTTTTTCCTGCAACAGAATCGGCCCCGTCGAGGTGTCGACCACATCCCGCTGAATGTCCTCCTCCGCCCTCAAACGAGCCTTAAATCAATGAGTTCTGCACCAGCGGGATTATTTCACTGAAGCCTCTTCAGAATCGAAGCAGAGGCAGCTCCTGGACAAATGCTTCCTGTTCACGGTGTTCTTTTCTGCCCAATTAGACCCATTGTCCTACAGCCTTTCAAGAGTCCTTATAATTACACATATCTGATGGGCCAAAAGATTAACAATTTCTTCAAGTAAAAATCATCAGTACATTCAGTTCTACCTCACTCAACAGCAGAATGTCTATTATTTCTCCTACGATTAAAACTTCTCAAGTTGAGTTTTGAAATTTCAGCTTTCTTCTTTTATTTTTCTTCCAGCATGCCCCCCCCCCCCCCATCCCCCCCCCCAAAATTAAACAGACCGTCAAATTGAAGCTTGCAGGAAGGAAATAAATGCAGTAAGTGTGATCCACCAATCAGCTGAATTTAATAATTCCGGGGAATTTTGTTGGTCCTACACCCGAGCTAGATACTCTTTTCAGGGGCTACAGGGAACTGATTTTCTCTGTGTAATTTTGGTTTCAAAAGAGGTTTTTAAAAAGTTGTGATAAAAGTTCCAGTGTTGAAAAAGGGCCTCATGCATATTTGAGACGCAGACACAGCTTCTCTGTTATAAAAACTGCAGTAATTTGGCCAAATTCAGAAGGAATAATAAAGAATAAAGAGGTTGAAGGATGGCAGATGGACTGAGGAGAGAAGTGGAATGGCTCTGTTGTAATCTCTTTCAGGACATTCAGTGTTTGAAGAGAGGGGTTCGGGCCTCCAGGTTGGATCTGTGAGATTAAAGGGGCCCCATCGCTCCTCTCGCATCGCATCCTCTGCCATCGAGGGGGAATTCATTTACTCAGAGGCAGAACGTTGGGCCGACTGGGAAAGAACAGACAGAATGGAAAGCAAATGCCCGTCTGCAGGAGAGCGGTGGAACTCTCAGAGGGCCTGTGGCTCGACTCCTGCAGATGAGAGACAACAGAGCGAAAACGTTTTCCTCTGCTCTGTATTGATCCTTTTAGATCCTTTCTTCCTCTTTAGGCTAAAAGACTATGGGATCAAGGGAAATGGCCGATCGAGTATTCCAAGGGTTCATCATCCTCAAAAGCACGCGGGTTTGATTCTCTGCACACACTGAACTGATATGAGTGTGAAGGAAAGGTGTGTGTGATGGTCTGGGGACCCGTCCTGGGGGCCCTCGTGCCTGTCTTGGTTGGCTCCGGAATCAAAGCTGCTGAATCGATCTGCCTGCAGTTGTTTCTGCTATTGCCATCAGCTGAGTTGGAGTCACAACAGGAGGAGGAGGAAAACACAGCAGCAACACATTCGTCTGACTTCATCTTGTGTGAATGACGAAACATGAGGTTTGAGAATCAGACCAATGCTGTTTCGGCTTCTTTTGGAGGAAAATGTTCCAACACTGAAAAACCAGCCACTGAAAGCACTGTTACATACGTTTTGTTTGGGGAAATCACTTTTCTCTGTGCTGCACTAACGGCATATAAATGTGCCCATTTCACATCCTTAAATTTGGCCCCTAAAAATCCAAACCATGCGGCTTAATTCCTTTAACTCTAAAGATGCAATAACTTGACCATCTGTGATCACTATTAACCAATTCAGCCAGTTCACCAGTGCTGAAAACAACAAAAATCAGACTATTGCAAAGCAAAAGCAAAAGAATTCCAAAAAGTGGCCACACTGTCCTACTTCACCCCCTGAGAATGGAGGAAAGCAAGACAAAAGCTGGTGTTATGACACAACACAGACCTGGAGACCTTCTGCAGGACCTTAGAGCAACACAGAGAAAAGCCTGAAAACCTGTAAAGGATTCTGAGCATCACAAAGCTCTGGAGCTTCATGGTGCATGATCTTACATCTTAAAGTGCCTGGCGCACGCAGAGAGTGGAGACGGCACAGTCGGGGTCTGGAGGGCTGATTCTACAGCTGCTGCAAACATAGATCGTTTTTTTGTTACTTCCTTCAGCAGAACAACGGAGACATGAGACGACCGTGTTGCTTCGCTGCCAGAAATCTATAACTTACCAACTTTGGCCTAATTTCCTTTTATCCTTGCATCGCCTCAGATGAGGCCGAAGGAGCACTTGTGCAATAGTTCATGAGCAATAATAATGAAATAAGGAGAAATTTCAGGAGGATTTCAGAGAATAAACTATTTGTTTTAGATTTCCTCCAAAAAATATTGCATCTGCTGGAATATCAGGACAACAGTGTGGATTATAGTTGTGTGAGTGGCAGGAGCGCTGAAACACCCACTTCTTTGAGCTTTATCACTTCAACATTTCCCCCTCAACTAACTGATTGGGCCAATTGTCCTGAGACGGGCAGTTCTGAGAGGCAGAGGTGTGAGCGGCTGTATGCCGCCGCTCACTCTTCCCCGTGAATCACAATCTATTGATCACGCGGCTTCACTGGGAGCCTGAATCTGGGCCAGTTGCCTCGTCAGCACTCTCTCTGTTGACTCATAAAGGGAAAAGACGGCCGGCCAGCGGAACAACAAGAGCAACACGGCGAGGAATTTTGCTTTAAATGGTTACTTCAGCTTATTTTGTACCATTTGGACTGCGGACAACGTGATCACCAGGGACATTTTGATCATTAAATTGCCAACGAGCGAGAGAGAGTAGCTGAAGCTGATAATGAGACCCTTCAGTCATATGTTGCTCATCAGCAGCTTGAGTGAAAACATCAGGACATGGAGGTGTTAATAATGGCTTGATACCATATGGTGGCTGCACAGAGCTACAAGATCACCGACTGTGGGCGCGTTAAAGAGCAACAAGGAAGATGCATTTTTAGCAAATTCTAGGGGCATTAACTCCAACAAGTCCTCACTGGTGTTTCCAAGCGATGGTCCCAGTTCATACTGTTGAGAACGCTGACTGTAGCGTTTCAGAGGTTTCCCATCTGAACGTCAAGTTATTCATTATCTGATTCATCACAAAGCTCAAAAAACAACAAAAAAAGAAGAGTGTACAAAGAGGCAAGACTCGAATCAAATCTAAGATATTTAATCACAAGAGGTCCTTTAATGTTTGATGATGCTGCAGAGCTTCAAATATGAATAAAAAACTGGTCAATATACATAAAAACGTTTGTAATTTGAAAGCTGTTTGAAGAAAATGACCAATTAAGTGAGCGTTTGTGTGTGCGCGCGTGTGTTTGCTTTGCTTTCTCCATCATAAATACTTAAAGACACTCATCCTGAAATTAAGATTAATGACGATGATTTATGAAGGTAACAACAGAAACTTGTGTTGGGAGATTCCTCATTTCAAATTAAATATTTCATGGGCATTAAAATGTGATGACAGGCCCCACGAAACCGAAGGCGCTTGCAAAAGATGCCTGATTAAAACTTAATCGACATGCTGTAGATGTTAGCGTGAACATGTGGCTGAGTCGAGTAAATACATATAAATACGCTAGATTTTAATTCTAGGGCGAATCTTCCAGCCTCGCTGACAAGGGATTGATCAAAATTCAGTTCATACAGACAAACTTATCCAGCTTCAAAGTCAATCTTGCCAGTTCTGCAGAGCAGCAAACTCGTCGTATTCACCATTTGTTCAGTTCAGCATTCAGATGAAAATCCAATGATTTGCTTTTAAAAACTGTGTAATGAAACTCAACGTCTTGATTAAAATTCACCCGGTGTAACATCGCTTTCATAGATGTATGCAAGAACATACCAGACCGTAAATGTAAAAAGGAAACACCCCCGCACGCTCACAATCACGCCGGAAAACTGCGAGTGACCAGATAATGAGTGCTGGTTTGATACGAGCGGAGGAGTCAGGACCTGCAGCCCCGCGCTGGCCGACAGCTAGCAGAGCTGCAATATCTGATCTGACACAGGACGAATTTCCAAAAGCTATTTTTAATGTCAGCGTCCTACAAAATGTTTAACCTTTGAGAGTCAGGCGGAGGCAGCTTTATGTTGCTAAAAGGAGCAGCATGGAAGTAATTTATGTAAAGTAATCACAAAATGGCCCAGGCCTTGAAGAACTGAGCTAATGTCAAACGCTTATATCACTGACAGCAGTAGTCCGGCCAGAATAGTCTCACAACAAAAGCATTTCATTTTGTGTTTTGGTCTGTTGTTAGCTGCTGATGCTACGAATGCTGCGAACCGTACGTATTCTCTACAGTCCAATGTTACGCTTGTTGGTCGTACACTATCACGTTTGCAGGGGGGTCATCGAATCGGCTGGGTAATAAAAAAATAGTTGTAACATTAGCACGGCCATTATGGCCATATGACACCTACCTGAGAGAGTAAATCGGTCAAATGTCGACGTTGTTCCTGGATCTGGCAACCTAAATGGCGCCCTCTACTCTGGGGGGGCTCCACAGTATTTTGATTGGGATTGCTCCCTTAGAGAGTGAGGGCATCAGAAGCCCCCCACTGTGAGGCTCAGCTGCAGCCACCTGATTCTTGTTTCCTAGTATTTTCCTATACATTCAGCTCATGCTTTTCTGCGCACTCCCTACTAGGAACCTCAGAGGGCCCATCAAATTACCCATCCCACCCATATATGGGCCTCTCTCAGCGACTGTTCCTCTATCTGTTATCCTCAATAGCCTGTCCCTCAGAACCAGCCCCCCCCCCCCCCCCCCCCCCCCCCCCCCCACCTCCCCCTTTGACCTCCCCAGGCAAATCAGAGGCAAAAAGAATCACATCAGCAAATGTTTGTCTTTCCAGAGCCCTGTATCGGGAGAATGGCAAGCACAGACGCCCCCCCTGCTGGAGGACGCCGCACCCCACGCAGGTTTCCGAACGAGCATTTCTTGGAATATCCGCTATGTGTTTTGTTGAATTTATCCGAGAGCGGGACGGCAAACGGTGAAGGCCAGATGATAAAGAGAAAACAGAGGAGAGAAACCCTGAGGTGATTCTCTGAGAGCGCCTGTTCTGTCCCTCCGTAATGGTGAATTGTGGCTGGTACAGCCTGTTCAGTCCTGGCTGCAGAGACGTTTGCGGCACAGTTAAAGCATCAGACGGAAAACAAGACACATCCTGCTCCATTAGGCCTGTCCAGTTAGAACAACACAGCAGTTCTGAGATGTGGCCCCCGTAGCCTCAAAGGGAATTATAAATGTAATCAGTGTTTACAGTTTCTTGATAAAAAAAAAACCTCCTGCTGGTTCCATTTGCCCCGTCGGTGCTAGAAGACAATAATTCATGTTTACAAGGGCGATGGGAATAAGAGTCATTCGTCATTTATTTATCGGATGACACACATGTAAAAGGATTACTTAGCCAGACTTAGCAGTGGGCCGTCCTCCCTCTCCTCCAGTGCTCCCACTGTCTTCCCTCCTGTCAGCGCGGCCCGGCTCATATCCATTACCCGGCTCCACCGCCGAGATAAATCTGTCTGTCAGCGAGACATCATAATCAAATTGTTTCAGAGGTCGTTTAACATTGCAGAGGCGGGACCTCGCTCCAGCCATTGGAAGATCCGGCTCAAATACGATTTGTGTGTCAGAGATGAATTGCGGAATAAAACATTTAGTGGGGAAATGAACTGTCCTGCCACCTGAAATAGCCTCGCTGTGGCCAACTGGGTTACTTCATCTGCTTGGATCCTTCCCCGGTATTTGGCCTGCCTGAAATTTCAATGCCAATAAATAGTTGATGAGTGCTAACTGAGCTGCATGTGAAAAAGCCCAGACTTTCCCCGCACATGAATACATTGTAAGCAGCAGAGTGTATTAATAATCAATTAAGGATAAGAAAAACAGGACATTCATTAGAGATGGTTTAATGTCCTATTGAAGCAGATGTCCTCAAACTTTAGGGGTTTCTGCTGTACCTTATCTCCGGCTCTTGTGCAGAAGATATTCTTCTGCTTTGTGTTAAACCATTCCTCCACCGATTCAGACGAATCTGAACGTCTTGGCTGCAGCACGATGGTGGATGTTGTGACAAATGAGCCCATTAGCATCCTCGCAGGACTGAGTAGATGCCCGCACCAGTCCAAGATCTATAAAATCCTTTTCAGACAAGGACTTTATAGAATGTTCTTTGCTTTTGAAACCTGTTTGTGGAAGTTGGCAGCCATGAAAATCTCAAGGATGTATAAAACCTCCATTACCGTGGGGGGATAGTGTGCTCCTCCGGAACAATAATCCACATGTTTGAATTTATGTAAGGGTCTCCGAGATGAGCTTGGGCCCACTCAAGGTTTCTTCCTGTTATATTGCAGCTTTTCCATATTGCTGTTGCCTGCTCAGGGTCAGACTCTGGGTCTCTCTCGAGACGTAATCTAAATGCTAGCAGATTTGCTGGTCACGACACAACGTACACTGACAGTTCTGCACAAAAAACAATAGGACGCCTAGAAGAGACCCAAGGAGATAATGGGTGAACGACTGCAACTTTGCAGCACTTTCCCTCCGTCAGAAGCTGACGACTTCGTCTAATTTTAACCGAGCCACACTGACACGTGACACGTGACACGCTGAGGTGTTGGGGTGGTGCGAGAGGCGCGGTGGCTGTCGTCGCCGCTTTATTGTTCTCACCCCTCCGGCTGCTGACAACCCTGAAAGGTGGATGGGGAGCGGGATGCAATAACATCTACCCTCAGCTGTTTGAGCTCTTATCTCCCCCCTGCTCTCCCTTGTGGCTGTTACAGTGAAGCAGATTGCACCTTAAGCTGTAAAATATTTAGCCTGCTGCACAAAAGAATCCACTGAAAACAAACATCACAATCACGACCACTCCTTAAGAAAACAAAAAAAGGGGCCTCCATCATTAACGCGGAGCGTTGGGATCGGCTCCTGTCACCATAATGAAAACATACACATGTGAAGATCGTTATGATGTGCCACCTTGGGTGTTTTCACCGTTGCTCACTTCAGTCAGATGAAGTTTCTCACTCCTCAAATCAACTCCGCGGCGTCACTGGAGTAGACAAGCGTCAAACAAATGAAATCCTCGCTGCCGCTGCTTTGACAACCCCAACACATCACGAGGGGCTTCTGCTTTCCTGGTAATTGTCTCCGGAGGAGGCGGTCGGCGACGAGCTCCATCTGGGCCCCCTCCTCGCCGTACGTGTCCTCACCTTCTCCATCTGTTTTCCCGCTCACTCCCCACCGCTCCTCGCCCTCCTGCTGCAGCTTAAATCCTGGGTTGCCCTGCAACCCTTTTGTCTGCCGGACACGCCTGATATCACCGATCTTTTAAAAAGAACTTACTTTCTTTTGGTAACTCCGCCCCAAATAAGACGCTGCTTGTTCGCCGTGCTGTCTGTACTCAGGGTTAATTACTGTTTATTTAATTCACCCTGGAGGACAGTTCTGGATAACTTCAAAACAGAAGTTCGAGCTTCCACTGAAGGCATTGTGAGCGCGGGTTACCGCGGGAACAGTCTCCCCACATCAAGGGCCGTGTCATCCTTGTTTTTGAAGCGAAATAAACATTTACAAATGAATAATTGATTCTATCTACAATATTTTGAGGGAAGGAATGGGGGAAATATGCATGTTTGGGGCTCTTCAAAGACACACCTAATGCATAAGTAATTCTTTCCACTTTCATGTATAAAGTCCCTCTCTGCCGCAGGTGCTTTACTTCTCTGTGTATGGATCTCTTTCTCCAAATACAAATCAGAATAAAATGAGGAGAGGGAACGCATGCAAATGCACATCAAACACTTAATCATGTGACACACGAGGAGAATGGCGCCGAGGCAGATTTTGCTCATTAAAATGCTGCGTTGCTTCAGATTACAGCTGCACAGATACGCCGATAATGGCTGCAATAGTTGTCAGAAAGACCGAGTCTCCTGGTCTGAGAACAGCAGGGGAATGCGTCCTGCAGGGAACATTAGTTCAGGGAACTGACCCCGCAGCAGTGGGTGACCCCTGGCATTGCACATCTGTTGTGGAAAATGATAGATCCGGTGTATTCCTGTGGCCACAACTCAGAGGAACCAGCAGCAATTAAGAATACAGGTAGAGACAAGAGAGTTACAGATGGAAAAGAGGTGGTGAGAGAGACGGGAGCACGAACTATAACAGCAAAGGGAAAGGTGTTCATGTCAAGAAAGTTGAGAAATTACTATTTAAAACTGAACAAACACGGAATAATTATTGACTGTAATGTGTAATGTTGTAATATCAGCTCACATTCTCATTTATACAGCGGTAAAAGTTTAACACCCGAAACCGCGATGATGTGAAATAGGCTGACGTAATGACAAAATGGAGAAAGTTCCCAAAGTAGGAGGATGGCCCCAAACACTCAAGATTATATTTATTATACTTATTACTGGTAAAGCGCACATGTGTGTCTGTGCTGATCTATTTAAAGCTCCACTCAACTGTGGAGTTTCGCTTTCTGCAGTCTTGCTGATTCAGTGTTGACAGACTGAATAATACAGCCCAGGCAACATATTAATGACTGGAAAACCAAACTTTTTGTGTTGATGAACTTTGAAAAATAAAAGGAACAATTAAAATAATCTGTTTATTGGACTCGAGGACCTCTTGATCCCCCTTTACACTTCACGTTGGTCTGCCATCCCAGCCGTTCGGACCGTATCCACGGGCAGGAAATCGCTCTGTCCTATCAGTGACAGCGGCGTGATAACACCGTGGTTATCATGAAAAACGATGGCAGCACTTAGCATTGTTGTATTCCACCTCTCCCTAGATAATAGTGCCTCACACGCCCGGCGCAGGCTCGGACACTGAAACGTCTCCCTCCTCGCAGGCGGATGATTCCGGTGGATCAGTAATTAAACGTCTACGTGAGGTTTTCAGTAGTTTAACTATCATATTTTTCCACAAAATTAGCTAAATTGGTTTTGGTTGAAATTGATTTTTGATTTGATGTTGCTACAAAGCAATGTCTTGCAGCGATGATAATGAGTGCCTGAGAAAAATGCGTCTCCTCATAATAGAAAATAACTATTGTTTGATTGTTCTGAAACTCTTGCCTGCTGTTTGTGCCCTCAGTGGTCCTCCGAAACAAGATTGTGGAAAAGGGAAATATTCACAAATGGTGAAATTGTGATCAGTGAACAGACAGTAGGTAATTAATATTAACGACAATGATAATAACAGTAATATCCTTTGTAGGTGCCTTTGTGGACACCCGCTGACACGAAAGAAGTTGAAAGGTAAAATCGGCAAAATATGAGGTTTGTTGGCAACTGTGGAGGTCATCTGTTCTTGACCTGCTTAAAATTAAATTAAAATAAGCAATCGTAGCGCAGGTGGAGGGTTTCTGATAAAAACAAAGAGCAGGAAGCACCACAAACTACAGAGCTTTTAATAATTCCTTTATTTAAATGACTCGCTGCCGGCTGGAGAACAAAGGATGGTGGGGAGCTGCGAGAAATGTGAAAGCGCCAGAGTCATGAGAAGTGGAAGAAGTCTAGGGTGACGACCTCGGAGGAATATAGCAGCCATAGGTCTAATGAGGCCTGGTTCACTGGTGTCTTATTCTTATTACTTTTAGTTCTAATGAGGGTCAGGCTGTTCGGGCCATTCAGCTCTGATCACCCTTATTAGGCAAGCAGGGGTGGGGGGGTGGGGGTGGGGATTTTTTTCCCCCCCTGCATCTTGGTAAAAGTGTACATGAATTTGGATATGAATATGATCTAACCTGAAAAGGTCTGGCGGATTCTAAATTTGCCTTAATTAACCAGCGATAAAAGTGCAGAGAGGATCATATTCACACATGATACTCATGGTGGCATGTTTTAGCTTATAACATCATAAAATATGTAAAAGGCACAAGTAAACATAATAAACTATATTAGTTTCCTTTTGCCACTGGAAATTCTAATAAAATTAATCTTCAAATTGGATTGGATACAATCTCATGAAAGATGAGCAATAACCTCATCAATAAAGAGAGCATCCGCAGGCAGGTTTTAAGTCTTAAAGGCTCCACTACCTTCAAGCACTCACATAAAACTGAGACAGCATTATAAAAAGGCCCAAATGTTTACTTTTAATAAAAGTTGAACATCGAACATTTGAAAGCACATTGGCCGCGAGTCAGCTCGTTCCTGCTCTCAGTGCTCAGGCACGCCAGCCCACACGTCCCCAGACATTCAATGAAAGCTTTTATCAGTGTCACTTGATCCCGCAGAAGGTAAAAGTAGCGTCGGTTGAAAGGGCCGTTGTGGTTTCGGAGAGAAAAGCGCCTTCTGCCCCCGTTTGTGAAAGCCCGGAATCAAAACAACCTTCTCCCCCCCGGCCGGGTGCAAACTTCAGAGTTATGTTGCATGTTGGTACGTTTGCTGGCGTGATGAATGAACACATTTCAAAAGGAGCAATTATTCTGAAGCAAGCAAACATACCCCAGTGTGGGGTGACAAGGAGAGATTTTGGCAAAGAGCTATATCCCATGCGGCATTTAAGAAGCACAAGCAGGAATGTGCACTTTACAGGTATGGTTTCACTGGCAAATGACAAAAAAAACCCTCTAAATTCCAACCGTGGCACTCTTAACAGGTCTGTTTGTGCGTCAATTCAATTTGGGACTGAAAAGCAGAGACATATGGTGACACAGCTGGCTGCTTTTGCTAATAAGTGTAGGTGGCATCTAGCATCAAGTGGCAAAGGGAATTTAATGAAGGCAGCTTTATTCTAATATTATTTATTTTATTATAATTACACACAGAGATAGATTTCTGAGCTCTGCCTTTGAGCGGTCACATTGTCCTGCCCTGTCTGCATCTAAATCTAAATCTAAATCAAATGGTGTGAGAATAAAAAGGAAAGGAAAAGATGATTTAGGCTGTTGCATGACCTCTGAGCAACTGTATTGATAGAGATTTTATTTGTGGCCCATGACTCACAGATGCTGCTTGCGCTAAAGTAGGGGAAATATATCTTTTTTTCATACAACCTGTAGATGTCTGAGAATATATATACACACACACACACACACACACACACACACACACACACACACACACACACACACACACACACACACAATCACACACAGCAAGGACCAGCAGAGTGCTGAGAAGAGAAGTGAATCGTGAAGCAGTATGGAGGTAGGGAAGTAGCCCGAGGCCAACGCATCCTGATGTCTCCTCTTTAAAGCAGGGAAATGAAATGAGAGAAGTGATGGAGGGAAGATGCCACTCGTCGGCGCCGGCTCTGCCATCTTCTTATCACCAGCAGCAGCCTTTGGCTGGAGGGCTCCACACAGATGAGAGCCGTGCTGGTGCTGAGACCACAGGGTATGAATGATGTATGACAGAATCGAGCTAACACAATTCAGAATAGGCTCAGACGGCTGCAAATCAAGGTTCTGGGAGGGTTAAGCGCTTGAAACGAGCCAGTGTAAGGCAACGTACGGCTAGTGCTTGAGAGAGTTCAAAGGTTAATTGCCTTCTCTGCGGTCTCTGGGGTGCTTCGTTATGTTCTGCAACAGTATTATATTTTCTAAAGAGCAAAGAATAATTCTCTCTTTCTGTTCTTCTGTCCCTTGCTTGCTTACAGAGGTCCAGGAAATGTTTCAGCTGGTGCAGCAATGGTGCTGTGACCGATTTCTGTAGACATCTGTTCAATTACACTTCAGAACCTTCAGATAATTAACTCTCTTCCCTCCGGCTTCATCTGAATTACTATTGATTAGAGCAACTTCTCAGCACTTCTGTGAGGAATTTTACATGCAGGGATTATAAAGTCCTAAACCCGCCGCTCGGCTTCCCAATCAGCTGACCATGAAAGCATGTGTCTAAAGTGAGTTCTTTTGATACATCTTTACAAAGTGTGTGTGGGGCAGTTGCAACTGCAAAAACCCTCCATGGCTGTGCATGGGTAATGTGGCGTTGCACAAAAAGCCCTTTAAATCAGGCGTGCCACCACACAGGTGCACAGTGTTGGGTGGAGTGGCAACAGTAAAAGGTGTTGGTAAATACCTGCTGGCATGTTGCAATTTGGGTGCCAATCTCCGGGGGAAATTGTGTTTCTACTTTTCTAAGGAGCCATTTTCTTCAATTTTACAGATTCCTGGATGTGCCATCTTCTACCTCTGTTCAAGCCTGACAAATATTTAAATAGCACAAATTCGCTGTTAATAATCATGTAGATCAGTAGTGGCAGTGACAGCGCTTGAAATTGGCTTCATCATTTCTTCATCACAAATCAAACCTGCATGTGCCTTTGTAATTAAAAGCTCTACTGACACAGGATTTGCATTTTACCTGTGGAATTGCATGATACGAATGTACAAGACCCCTTTTCACATTGGCAACCTTCAGGCAATAATGGACACAGCCTCTATTCATGCAAGGTGGTATCACAATAAAGCATATACCTTTCTCAGCCCCTATGCAAGTGTGCCCCCGGTAGACCGGTCCAGTATGGAGTGCGTGTTCGTGTGTGCGGATGTGGTCTGAAGTGACAGCCAACTGTATTTTGCTCAGAAGCTGCAGCAAAGCTACATGAAAGACCTGTGATGTAAGAAATGGATTTCTACAGTTGCCATAGCAGCATCCTTTTGAATCATTCAAATATTGGCCCTTACGTTTGAAACGTGGTCTTGATGCTGAATGAAATTATGTGTGTATTTTATGCAGTGCTACTGCCTCGTACAGCAGATGTGGGTGTATCGAAATTCCTTCAGTAAACTGATAAAGAAAAGCTCCAGACAGGCTCTCCTCGCTGAGCGCCGTCCTGTTCCACGACCGTTCCTCACTCCACCTCCACAAGAAATCAATTTGCACCCTTTGGAATTAACTGTGCCCAATTCCCATGGATATGTTTATTTCATTTGCTCCAAATGAGATTATAGGCCAACAGAGTGACCCTGAAAATATCCGTGACAAATCCGTTTTTTGGATGCAGGGCAGAGCCACCGTATAGCTCACGAGGTGGAGCGGAGACACCGTCGATGCACTTTATGGCGAGCTGTGAGGAAACCAGCGGCTTCTTTAATGTGTTTGTAATAAATGAGTTGCTGTTATGATTTATTCCCCCGTCTAGCAGAAATAGGATAAGAAAAATGTGAATGCAGCAGGATCAGTATATAACTACCGTAATTTCCAGACTATAAGCCGCTACTTTTTCCTACACTTTAAACACTGTGGCTTATTTATGTTTTTTTTTCGTGGCGCACTATCACAACTATTGTGAATCAGTCATTCTTACTGACCCTCATCAACGTGGAAAATACTAGAAGAAAAGCATATGATGCAACTTTTAAGTTAAAAGCGATCACTCTGGCGGTTGAAGAAGGAAATCGAGGTGGCGCATGTAATCTTGGCATTACGGTAATCAATGGCGAGAAGGTGGAGACGCCCGCCTGAAGAACTGATCCAAAGCAAAAAGACGACAAAAGCTTTTAGACGTAAAAATCGCAGGTGGCCCGAGCTTGAAAACGTTCTGGAAGACTGGGTGAACACACAGAGAGCAGGCGGCCGCGGTGTTTCCGCTGTACAAATCAGACGGAAGGCAAAAGCAATCGTCAACGCGATGAAAATAGAAGATTTTAGAGGTGGGCCATCGGGGAGTTTTAGATTGTTCATTGTTTGAGTAAAAAAGCATAAACAACGTAATTTGTGTGTAACTGATACAAAGATTTCAAGGTAGCTGCATTACAGACACCGTTAGAAAAAAAAGCATTTGCCGGTACAATATATTTATGTTGCTAAGCAGATTAAATTAAAAGAAAAGTTAAAAAATCCTGACGTGATAAAAATTGGATTTAAGGTCTCTGTATAAACATACAAGTGAAAATAGTGGCTGTTGTTTCTTACCTGTCTGTCACTCCTCAGTGACTCGTCTCTTACGGTAATAAAAACATCCACCGGTATTGAATGTTTTCGATCTAATTTTTCATATTACTACGTGGGACACCTGCGGCTTAAAATCCGCTGCGGCTTGTATAAGTACAAAATTGATTTTCTTTCTAAAATTAGATTATGCGGCTTTTAATCAGGTGCGCTCTGTAGTCCAGAAATTTCAGGAATAGGAATGTTCCACTCAGATCAAACTGCTTGTAACTAAGCACTTCAAGGTTGTTTCCAATGCTGATTGACCTCCGGGTAATGATGGATAGATAGTTTTGATCGACTAACTATGAATTCTATAGGTTACTCTTTGAATGGCCTTGGTGGTGCGGCGCTCTCCAAGGTGCTGATCCTGCAGCGCCATGCCAGCCACATCAGCTGAGACTGCGTTCCAGCGTCTCAAAATAATAATGAATCGGGAATGTCCCCCACGCAGGGGTATAGTTTGACTATTTCTTTTCCTTATTCTGACAGTCCATATTTGAATCTTGCACCTGAAGAAATGTGAAATGAATTCTCTAATACTTAAGCGTGAAAACACCATTAAATGACCACACAGTGATCCTAGATGGGTTTTTTTGTATTGCAATGATATTTGAAATTGCAGTCAACAAATAATCACTCAAAACCAATTCCCCTCATGGAACCAAAGAGACCACTTTCTTACTTTAGAGATGAATAATAATGAGAGTAAATCCCCTCCTCTACAGTTTAAGCGATGCCACAAAGTCTTAGATTACAGTTCCAACCCCCTCTGAGAACAGGATCAAGGCCATGGATCAATTCCTACTTCATTGGAGACCAATTTAAAGTCACTCAGTGAGTGATTCACTCGGCTTCAGGGGAGGATCCACGCGCTCTTGTAATGAGATTCATGCTGCTTCGCCCTATCTTAAACCGCCACTATAGCTTCCTGGTTTCATTTATTTCACACACTCGGGCCACATTTCCCCACTGCATCTTATCCACAATGTGTATAAGATGTTTTTCAATGTTTTATTGAATTTAACTGTGTTAAAGGAGAAAATACAGAAGAGTGTGAGTGCAATGTCATGAACACCTCGTGCACTATGTCACCTGTTACACGGCCTCTCATCTCGCTTGGTGCTGTGGTGTTTTAACCCGCTCCATATGGTGCCCTCGCCTCACCGATCCCTTCTACCTGTGCATCCATCTTTCTGGCTTCTCTGGCTTCTTCGTAAACACTCTCCCTCACGTTTAGGGTTGGCAGGAGTTCAGGAGCCACACTTCCTGGTTTTGTCTTGCCACCTGCCCTGTGGTTTACCCTGAAGAGTGCATCAATACAGCTGTATCACTACAGCTGCCAAGACATACTTTCACTCATTATAGGAGCATCATATCAGTATTCCTTGTTGGCTTTCCTCTATCTAAATGCAATTTGCTTCCTACTAACTCCTTCCTGCTTCATACACTCCCAGAGTTGTTTTGTCCTCCTCAGCACAGAGACAAACCCAGAACTCCCTTAAAATCCTTCACAACTATACCAGCCTGTTTTGTCGTCATGTTCCGATTCCATTGCCCATCAACAATCCCTTAATTCAGCATCACAGCTTCTACTGAAACTTGAGTTTTGCTTTATATAGTGTAGCATTATTATTCATTTAAGTTTTTGTCAGCATTGTATACTAACAATAATGTGAATGTCCTCAGTATTACCTCTATTATTGAGAGCACAGAGCATGACGAATTGACCACTCTTTTATTTGCAGGACTACACAACATTACGGATACTTGGGATTCGCCTCAAGACTCAACTTTCTGGTGGAAAAATGATTGAAATTTTACAAAAAGAAAATAAAAAGGTCTGTGCACTGCCAGGCATTTGGAAATGTTTAAACCCGACGCCTTCCACAACCGGCAGCAGCAGTGGTCCAAGTATATAAACATTATGTTAGCGTTTATTGTCCTTTTCTCTTTTCCTTCCTGTCTTTCATGCCGGGATTTCCTTGCTTTAAAAAGTCTTTGACTGACAGCTGACACACCGCGTGGTGTCACCCTGTGCAGCCTTCTACAGCAGCCTAGTAATTAAACATATTCTGCAAGCTGCAGATTTACTTCTTCTTGTCCGAATATAAAAGGTTTCACGCCTAAAACGATTGGCTGTTTTGATCGGCTAAAATTCCGCCTTCTACCGATTCCGATAATACGCAACCTGGCCAACACCGATGGGCGTCACCAATCGAGCAGCACAATTAGTGTTTCGCCATATTGGATCCTCACCTGGACCTTGTCACATACTTGGATATGATTGGCGCAGAGGAACAGTGTGCAAGAACCTCACACAATTTGAAAACACAATTTGTCAAATATTTAGATGCTGTTAAAACACTGGGATTCCTGCGTGCGCTCATGTGTGCGTTATATGTGCCGAGACCTGCTGAGACTACCCCAGTGCACCCAGAGGGGAGGCATGGGACAGATGGCAGGGAGGGGACCAGAGTGGTGGCTGCCAGGCAGCATTAGTCACACCCATTACTCACAAACTGTGAGCTGGCACACAACAAGTGACCGCCCCCCCCCCCCCGACACACACACACACACACACACACACACACACACACACACACATTCACATCTATGTAGAAAGAAATTCTCATTAACAATTTTCTCTGGAAGAAGAATGACTGCGATTAGACGTGACTGACGGAGCCATGGAGGGAGGCAGGACAAACGAGGGGCGAGACCTCCTCTCCACTGTTTCTGGATGAATCACGGTAATTGTCATCATCATCATTGTAACCTCTTGTCCAGACTAATTCCCACATCATTCTGACAACTTGTCATTCAGTTTGAATACCACTTGGAAGAGCTTGCTTCGAATTTCTGGTTGGGGGTGTCACCTTGAAGGGGAAATCATTAGTATAGTTTGCTTCCTGGCCCTCTTCCCTAATCCCTCTGCTTCCAAACACTTCCTGTGCAATGTTGATCCCTCTGCTCCGCAGTGTGATCTAGGCCAGGCCATTTTCCCCTTTTAGAAGCTTGTTAATGAAGTCACAAACAGGCTGACCCGATGGGATGTGCTCGATCTCCGCTGCAAAGATGGAGGGAGGCTTGAGGAGTAATTGGCAGCACCCTTGTTTCCAGTGTAATTGCACTTATCTAGCGAGTCACCTTCGAGGGTCATTTAGGGGCTCCGGATTAATTGAGCAGAGCATTGTGAAGTGGAGGGGAGCGCGGAGCGGAGCGGCACAGACAGTTGGGCCATTACGCCGGTCGCAACTTTCTCCGAGTCTGGCACATCCGCTCACGCGGGACACTTTCAATCAGTCTGCTTTAATCGCTCCTCCAGTGTGACTAACAAATGCTCGCCTCAGTTTTCTTTTTATAGAAATCTCACTGATCATTATTTCACAGCCTCACTCCCAGCAGCCCACTCTAATGGGTCAGAGAGACCACTTTAAGAGCCGACGGAGCAACGGCAGCACTTTTAGGACAAGGGAGCACGTGCAACACATAGCGGGCTGACAAATTCTTCAAGTGGGGTATAAATTATGAGTATGAGGCGGAATGTCTGCAAGGGCAGCACGGTGCTGTGAGTCCTGTGTGGAAATTCAACGTTTCTCATTGCATCAAGGACACAAACAGAGGCGGCCAAAATAGAAATGAGGAAACCAAACTGTAATGAAAGCCAGAGCTTGGGGAAATGGCTCTAATGATGTGCTAGAAATGGCAGAAATTCATTTTCAAGGTCACTTGTCATGCTGGAATGTGTTTATGGCGGTGACACCGGCATGAAGAAGACGAGGACAGGAACGGACCCCTGGGCACCGAAATCTAAGAAGTCCCGGAGCTTCTCTATATCGGAGCAGCAGGACTGAAGAGTTCCCATTTATAGTCATTTTTCATCTCTGTGTTGTTATTTTGCACTTCTTTTGATGGTATTTCTGAATGATGTAATCGGTTTTTGCAGCTCTTTGCACTTGTTTTGCCTCACTTTCTTGTGTTTTTGTCTCCGACTGTCCTCTAACAGAGAACAATCCCCTGGGTCGTTTCTACAAGCTCAGCCTAATGTGTTTTCATACAAGCAGTTGATGTGGGGTGTTCTTCAGGAGAGCATTTCTGTATCAAAAAGAACTTTACATTCGAAGAAGCTTCAGGCCACAGATGTGTACCTGCAAATGTGACACTACTTAACCAAACTCCACCCATCCGGGGTGATGAATGCTCTTTTGGGTCATATTAGACTGATATAAACAGACTACTGGGTATGACCGATGTGATGTTATTGCTGGGGGGTAGTTTGATTTATTTTCTTTCCTGCAGTCAGCTTTTTCCATAAGCATTTTGAAGGACATTTGGGGTAGGAAAAACTGCTGGTTATGCTGCTGCTGTCTTACCCACCGCTGAAAGTTGGACTTGTAGCTACAACCCTACTGGTTGCTTTAAACCTGCAGGACAGCATCCAGCATACGTATCAATGAGTCCCTGAGCTAATTAAAGGAAATAAGTAAATGAGTTGTGCTTTGTTGCAAATGTTGGCAACATGTAAGCACGACGTGTGCAATATGAAGCACGCTCAGCACACTCAGCACATTTGGATTGGGTCAAGATCTTGATGCTATTAACGGATTAGGACGGGGCCCAGAGTTCCAGTCATGTGCCTGTACATAATTCATCCACAAATCCATGCTCATATGCCGCAGACCTGTCATCTAAGACCTTAAAACCTTTCTTTTCTACTTGGTATCGCTGCACCTGCATTGGCTGTCTTCTCAGTCATAACCAGGGAGTGATGCAGAATAGGAGGTAAATAAATCAGAACAGCAACTCATTGGGAACTGAGATGGGTTGTTGGAGAACACTAAGAACTATGAATTTTTGTGTCCAGCTATTGTTTTAAAGCTGAGGGTTTAATCTACTCCAACATGTTTTTGGATTGATGAAGTTCTCCTTTGTTTGCATCCCTGTTATTTGTTCGTACAGCCCTGTCAGCCCATCCCATCCCCGCAGTTTGAGGAGGGGATGGATGTTGATGGGTCTGACCTTTCCTCCGCCCGCTCTGCCTCGCTTGTCCCCCAATAGAGCGAGAACACGCTTGTTGACAGCCGACGCGTGAGAACAATACCTTTGTGTGCTCATTGTAATCTCTTACTACAACATCTGTAGATTTCTGAGGGAGCTGGCCAATGAAAAGGGCACGTTCGTGTCCTGCCACTTTGTGCAGGACTTAAATAAATAAATAAATAAATAAAAGTGTCGGGCTGAGCTGCAACTGCATCAGTGGGAGGGGGGGAGAGAAAATTGGCTGTAGTAAAATGTCAACATGATAAATCCAGCCTTTACAAGCAGTCTCTGATCCAAACATGCCCATGCCCCAGAATTAATAATCAGACGTATAAAATTGTTTTGGAATAATTAATTCACTGGGGTGTGTCATAGATCCCCACTGGGGTCTATAATTCTTACTAAAAAAAAAATTATGGGGACTATATCAACTGAGTCCTGCCTGGCGAGATGGCTTTTTATTTGCAGAGACAATTACATTTGTTAAACAAGCCTCACCGGACCTCGGGGTGTCGGGCTCCTGTGAACCGGATCAGTCTGTGTGACCTGTGAGGAGCCTCAGATAGATGAGGCTGGAGGTGGGAGGGAGTTGTCTGTGCTTCAGATCATTTTACCTCTGTGTGCTCAGGCTGCTGTGGCACGGAAACACAGCCAGAGTGACACGCCTCACACCTCAGCACAGCTGTCAGACGGCTGGTTTCATCCCCACTTTCAACCATTCCCAAATCCAGCCCCTCTATAAATGTTGGGATTGAACTGTAGATCTTTTTTGCAAGTTAAAGCCTGGATCCCACAAAGGGTTTTGTGTAAACTGGAATAAAAAGAACTTTAATGTATTCTTACAACAAAAACCATATCTGGTAGAATAATAGCTTATATTTTTCAAATATGTCCTCGCTTTGCAGATAAAATGCATGTTATAGCCCTCACTATGCAGCACCAAAACATCCTTGGACTTCTATCTTTATGAGGACTTTCATAGACATAATAAATTCCCTATCCTCTAATGCTAAAAGTAAACATCTAAACATGAGAAGTAAATGACGAACACTCACCCTAACACTGACCTTAATCTAAACCCAAGTCTGACCTGAACCTTGAAACCATCTGAACTCTCAACTAGGCTTATAAAGGGGTGAGGACCCACCTAAATGTCCTCCTTTCTTCCAAAAATGTCCTCCCTCTTTGGGGGAACATGTATTTTGGTCCTCAATACATAACAGGAAAAAGAACACACACACACACACACACACACCACACACACACACACACACACGCACGCACACACACACACACATATACAGAGAGAGACAGAGAAAGAGGGAGAGAAGGGGCGACAGAGAGGGAATAAAATGAAATTGAGGCAATGATAGAGGAGCAGACATCACTATTATGGACAGAATCTTTTCAATTTGCTTTTAATCTAGTTTATTATTAGACCAGGGATATATTATTTAATAATCTGTTTTCATCTCTGCAAAGGTTACAAAGGGTTGTGGGTTCTCCATATTGCCCTCTATAGGCTCAGACAGTAAGATCTATATGGAGCCTAATGAGTGTTCATAGTGCTGCACAGCAGGGGGCAAAGATTGATGGCTTTCATTGAGATACAGGTAATCTTATTACATGGTCATTAATAAAACATCATTCATTAAGTGGAGAAGTGAAACTCCAGTCTGTATTATTGACCTGAAGCGACACCTAATCAATACAGTCGAGGGAATAAAACCTGCACCACTAAAAAAAAAAAAAGTAAAGGAAGTGAGACGAAGCTGTGCCAGATCCTGCTTTTAAGAGCGGTTTGAAATTCAGGAGAAGTTCCTCTCAAAGGAAGAAACAAACGACTGCGGCAGAAGCGAGTCTTCCTCCTTTAATTCTAAAAACAGAACTCTAGTTTGAGGGCTTTAAGTTCAAGGGGTGGGTGACAGATCTGTTAGCGCAGCCACGCTCTCAGAGGGGTTCGGTTCCTCCAGCAGATGAAGGACTGAAGAGAGTTTACCTGCACCAGAGTCTGTGGCAGCGGCAGGTTACCCTAGTCAAGAAGCAGAGTTCAGGAAAAATCAGATCAGCCATTTTACTTCGGGACTCAAGCACCCAGAAAGGAGGATAAACAAGTAAAATGAAATAGAATTCAACTGTTTATCATTTAAATGTGTTCTGCTGCGACAGAATTACCAAGTAGCTGAGGTGAATTAGGGTTGGAGGTAATTTTATGGTTGACGTAGCAATTTTTAACCATCCCCTGTCTAGTCTGAGGGTGCTTCAGAGACATTTTGGTGTGTGTGTGTGAACGTGTGTGTGCATATGCGATATGTACAGGAAAAGGCTGTGCACTAGAAGCCTCCTGTGAAAGAACGAGTGTGAGAAAGAGCCGCAGCGCCGCCGGCCATGCTAACACGTGAAGCTTCTACAATTCGTTTTGTCAAAAGCCCACTGAAAGGGGTGGATTCCAGATTACGCCCCAATCTGACCACAATGAGCCCCTTTTGTGCCGGGCTCATGGCAAACGCTGCCGCTTCATTGTCTGAACTGAGGCGATGACAAGATAAAGCCGGACGAATGAAAGCTACAGGAAGTGATGTCACTAGCGATAAGCAATAGCAGGGACACTATCAGACACCAAGCTACATCATTTGTGCCTCCATCTTTACAAACGGTCTCCCTTTTTTGTCGAGGCTCTCGTGCCATACCAGTTCTTATCTTTTGGCAATAATTAAACCCCACGAGGGAGTGTTTTATGATGGACATATAAACCTATTTAAAACGGAATTAAAGATGCTATCGCACAGACCGAAATAATGAAATGCTTTGGGGAGTCGGAATCTCCCCCCTACACCTCCCCGCTCAGCCCCCCGCCACTTCTCAGGCTCTTGAATTAAGAGGAAACAAGACCTCCACGTTGAAGATTAGACAGAGCGCAGCGCTCGACTGGTTGCACTCGGGGAACTTTCGGTGTCACAAAAGTTGAATCTCTATCATGTCGTTTACGCTTCCTTGTGGAAAACAGGACAAACTCTCAGGCTCCTGTTCACATTATTCTCTAAATGAACCTTCGGATTTCTCGGAGTGAGAACATTTCAATACCGAAAAGTGAGAAGAATTTTAATCACCGCTCCCCGGGATCCATTAATCCAGACCCCCCCCACCCCCACCCCCCCCACACACACATACACACACACACACACATACAGGCCAAGAACAATTTAAGTGCCTGACACACATTAGATTTATTCTCCACTATCATTATATTTCTCCCAAACTAGATTCCCCATAATCGGTCCTCTCCATGCAGGCCTTTCACTCCTACTAGGTCATGGTAACCCTCGTAAAATTTGGTTGGCCGTGTTCCATTAGGCTCTTTCAACATTAATGGCACAGAGAGTTCCTCTCTGATGCGCAATAATGCCAGGCTGGAGGAGGATAGGAGGCAGTGCGCTCCAGAGATAACCAGTATCTCATTAACCGCAGCACATTTAGCTCTCCTGCTCTCTGAAACATCAGGGAGAGCCGGGTTCTGCTGCAATGTTTGAACCACAAACACTAAAGCTGGATTAGTATGAATCCATATGAACTTCCCCACCTTTCCAGGTTAGCGGCAGCTACAGCTTCTCACAAACCGCGACGCTAAATTTATGGTGTGTATTAAGGGCCTCTTAGATGAGTTTAGGAGGAATATCAGAGGTGAGAGTATCTACAAAGACACATTTAATTCCCCTCCAAGATGCCATCTGATATAAAGTAATCTGTCCATTTGGCTCCCCTGATGGTGTCTTACACCTCATGGAGGCAATTTGCGCTGTCTCTGGGCTTCACATTTCCCCAACATTAACTGCATGATTAAAAACTCATTTCAGCCGTAATTCCGCGGCTAAGCACCTTTTTTCCCTTTTTTCTTTCTCCCCTCCCGTGTTAGATTCCCATAATCCTCTCCCGTGACGTATGCCTGCACTTCTCAGGAGCCATTCCAACCTGCTGCACCAAATGCTTTAATTAAGGGAAGAGTGAGAGAAGTGAGAGGAGCAACATCAGGAGATGAGCTGTCACCACAAACGTCTGCTTCTCAGAGGGTATATTTATATATCCGAGCCAGAGGAAGACTCCCCGAGATGCACAAGGACAAGAAGCCGACGTTCCCGGCAGCAGGGAAGAAGTTCCCACTTCAGAAGTTAAACAACGGGCTGCACTTTACGCGCAAGGACAGAAACATCAAAAATTGATGCACACTGGTTTGCAGCGGTGTTCTTTTAAATGCTTTCTTCGAGCAGATGCACCCCCCCCCCCACCCCCACCCGACCCCCCTCCGGCTTCCTGGTTCATAATTTAGTTTTAGCGCATCCTCGAGGCCTCGACATTACAAATATTTTGTTAAAGAACAAAAGAAAAGTTTAGACCGCGTTCAGCGACGCGTCACCCTCCCAAGACCGGTGAGAAAAGCAGCAGCCTCCCCCCCCCCTCCCCTCCAGCTGCCCCGGCCCGGGCCCTCGGCAGACAGAGCCATCAATATTTTCGACTTCTTCCACCATCTGATGTGTTGTTTATCGCCGAGTCTGGAACGGCGCTGAAACGCCTGCACTTCATTTCACTCTCCGAGGCAGGGCGAGGCGTGGCATTTCATCACCGGAGCCCGAGAGACTGTGACGGTGACCTTGGTTATACACTCATATTATTCCTCATGCCACGTCAAAGTGAGGCAGTGCACGTGTTATAAAACCAAAAAGAAAAAAGGTTAATTAAGCGCCGCGGATGGCAAAAGATGAGCCGGGGTTGTCGCTCTGTTCTTTACAGATTTATTTTTCAGATGCAGGCTATGCTAGCTGCCGTATTGATCTCTGTCTATAGATGCAGCACGCCATCACTGTGCAGCAGTTTAGCATCAATAGTTTTCTTTAACGTGGAAGTTTAGTCCTTTATAGCTCGCAGTAATGAAAACATAAATAAGGTCTGCAGGGGGAGAACTTTTGCAAATCTATGTCTGTAAAAAACCTACAGGGAGCAGAACAATGTAGCAATGTAGATACTAAAATACACTGAGAAGTTCGGCGGAAGGACGACAGTAACACTAGGCTGCAGCGTCATGCACACGTGTTGATCTGTGCCCAGAGTTCACCAGCTGGGGCTGCCAGGATGTGAACAATGTCATTAAATATGCAGTATTACAGACCTTTCAGGCGCCAATACAGATGCTTGGCACAAGCCGTTGGCGGTTGGAACGACCCTCAGAGCGGACTGATCTCAGGAGAACGCCATTTGAGTGTGGGTTACACGGTTCGACCCCTTCAAAACGCACGTGAAATGCTAACATTTGTCCGAGGAGGTGGATTAGTTAGCTTATAGTAGATGGATGATTTGTGGCCTGAAGGACTAATGAAATAATCTGTTCAAACCATAATAAAGACACACAGGCGATGATGATGGTTGTTGCTCCTCAGCTCCTCTCATCCCCTCTGGGCAGAGTTGTTTATGGCAGATGATGCAGTGAAGATGTATATTTGGTATTTAATGTATTATTGAATGTCAAAGTACACTCACCTGCTCTGCTGCTTTCAGGTGGGAGGAGCTCATGCATCCCGCGTGCAGCTCCTGCAGAGCTTGTTCAGAGGAAATCCAGTGCACCACTTTAACACGTGCGTTCATTTACATGCACCATAACACACAGAACCCTTTGATCCATTTTCTACGCAATAAATTAATAACACACCTGATGCTCTTTATCTATACCGACGCCTGGTGTGGAGCAGCCTCGCTCCTATCGGGGTGTGAAATGCCGAAGCGTGCAGGGAGCTTTGTCAAAAATAGCCGACGTTTACCGAATTAGGTGGTTCCTGCACATGAAACGTGTTTGGAAAACTTCAAACCGAGCAGCAGACTGGTCCGTGTAACCTTCGCAGGCTGTAAAGCGAACACGGGCGCGATTGGAATCTGCGTCTGGCTCTTGTTTCTCTTAATTTCCTGTGCTATTAGATTGGCTGATGAAAAAAGGGAGAGATGCCATCACTCATGCCAGAGATACCATCAGGCGGGCGCACGTGTGTGTCGGGCCATCAGTTATTGATGAATCTCTGAGGCCGGTGTCATGTTTGTCATGGCGGCTATCGATATCGTGTGTGGAGTGCAAATTGTTTATTGATCAATAATTGATGATATGATGCACAGGCGCGCTGCAAATAACACATTCATGGTCGCAGATAATGTGCTCATTACAGAGCAACATGGATCAACAAGCCGACTGCAGAGAATTAATATTCATCTGTTATTCTGATGGCAGATGAGTCCGCGTCAGATTAAAGTTTAACGAGTTTGATAACATTTTTCATTAAATACGATCGTGTTTTTCGAGATTACTCAAACAAGGCGCGAATTCATTTACCAATTCATACAATTTGGATAAAAGCAACGTTAGCATAGGAATTCTCTGCGGCGCTGCATCGTCTTAGCAGGGAAAACCAGCAAATATAAATAGAATACAAACACAGAAATTGTAGGAAAGAAAGGCTTCATCAGGCAGTCGAAAACTTTTGTTTGAAACTACGAAAAAACATTGGAAGAATCAGAAGCACAGCGAACGAGAACATTTTTTTCCCCCTAGTTCAATAAAATTCATAAACTTCTTCATGAAACCTGATGAGAAATTTAAGGCGGCCCAATAACGCGTCTTCTACCAGTGAACACACACCCACACCCCCACACACCCACACACGCACCGGCTCTGATCCTTGTATTAATCTTCTCCCCATGCAGAAGCCAGAGGAGTCGCAGCTCCTCTGCAGATGTAAGCACCCCCCTCACACACACTCCGATCACTCTTCTGGACTCTCTCCACATTAGGCGCGCTCACACCAGATTAACTTGATTTGTGTTTTTCTGTTCTAGGCAATTAAACCTGCGCATGTGTGTGGTTAAATGAGGCCACAAAAAGTGATTACTGGTATCAATCAGCCCTGCGAGCCTCTGTTTTCCTTTACACGGATGCAGTCAGTGCTCCTTCAGAAATGATCCTTTCTGCCAACGATGTCTAGTTCACATTAAAATCACGACTACGTTATATCTGTTCTGTCTCACCAGTCTGGTCTCATTGTTTCAGTAATTTGGAGGCTTGTCCAGAGCCACAGGCAGGATATCTGTGAAATATAGACAATTTAAACAAATTTCAACAAGAGACAGAGAATTTCCAAGTCTTCTTGTTAATACAAAGTCTTTAATTTAGGCATCTTTACAGATGTAGCTCTATGGGTCAGGTCATTTCAGTCTCCAACTGGTTTCAACAAAGGAAGAGAGATGTTTTAAATGCTTCACACACATGACATCTACTTCTTCACGTACATATCCCAAGATAGAGGTTTCCTGGCTAAGCTAACTATGCTAATTTGCCCAGAGGGATGGATGGATGGATGGATGGATGGATGGATGGATGGATGGATGGATGGATGGATGGATGGATGGATGGATGGATGGATGGATGGATGGATGGATGGAGGGATGGATGGAACACCTGTAAGTGGACAATGGCAATGATAAATCTCCTTTTGTTACCCTCCCCGTTACTCTTCAAAATGGGAGGTTGCGATGGTGAAAAACACTCACGTCAGCGCTAAAACAAAATAAAACCGCAACACAAACGCAGTCACCTCTGCAGCAGAGCGCTACTATTAACGCCACGCGGCAGCCGTGAATACACCCGGTTGCTCATGAAATAAGCAGTGTTAGTTACAGAAGCTTCTGGGGGAAAAAAACAAAAGGGTGTTGAACGATGCTTTTCCTGGGGTGGTGCACAGCGGGGGGGCAATGAGCCAATGAAAGGTCTCTGCAGACAGAGGATGAAGGACTCACTGCAGCCCTCACAGATCAGGATATACAGTATGTATCCAGGGTGCCTTCACTTTGTTGCCAAAGGCTCAGAAATAGATGGAGAACGCTGCAGACATCAGCTCTGCTTCCTGTATCTGATTGTTTGTTTCCACAGATGCGTCATTTTAGGCTGCTGGTCTTGGTATCATGAGCTGTTTAATGTCAACAATGGAGGCTCACCAAGCATAAGCAGCTTGACCACGCACCAAAGGCAACATGAACTGAAGAAGCCTTCTGGATAGAAGGCGAAACTTCTTCAAAAGAGAAAAAAAAACAGTCCAGTTGACCCAGGAAACTACTTCGGATAAAGGAAAACCCCAGAATCCCAAATGTCCCACAATCCTCCAGGGGTTAAAACCTGATCCAGGAGCTGCCACTGTTTGACTGAGGCTCATGACTCTGAGGTCAGCAGGTCATTTAAAGACTTCAGTCAGTCTTCAACCTCCCTCCCACCTCCACCCTCTCCTACCTCCACCTCTCCACCCTCTCCTACCTCCACCTCTCCTACCTCCACCCTCTCCACCCTCTCCTACTCCACCCTCTCCACCCTCTCCTACCTCTCCTACCTCCACCCTCTCTTACCTCCACCCTCTCCACCCTCTCCTACCTCCACCCTCTCCTACCTCTCTTACCTCCACCCTCTCCACCCTCTCCTACCTCCACCCTCTCCTACCTCTCCTACCTCCACCCTCTCCATGCGATGTGAGGGTCTGCAGAGGAACTGCCAACACGATGCAAATGAAGTTGAATACTAATCAACAGGAGCCACCAAGCTAGTTAGCACCGAGCTACCTACCAGCTACTAGTTAGTTAAGTTGCAACACATAGACTCAAAGTTGGCAGCTGGCATCCCATGAAACACACACACAGCCAGTCGCACACACAGACACACACACACACACACTCGCGTGCACACACCCACCCACACACACCCACACACACACACACACACACACACACACACACAGACCTGTATAGATGTACAGTGTTAGCTGTAATGTTTTTACTTTTATTCTTGTTAATAAATGTCTTCCAAACATCCCTCCTGTGTGCTTAATGTTGCACAAGAGTGAATTCTGCCAACCTCCACACTGTCAAGAAAATTCTGTCAACCATAGCTGATTGTTAATGAGCAATTTTGGGTTCTAGTTATTAAGTTATTTATTAATCACAGTGCTAAATTGACATCTCAGTATATTTTATGAGACTGATTTAATGAATTGGGTATCTTTTCCCTTGTTAGAAGGGTGGTGCCCCAGGGTGATGAAATTTACTCACATCCAATTATTGAATAATAAATAATTATCTTGAATAATTATTAATCACTCATGATAGCCAAATCCAGCATTTAGTACCCTCAGCATAGATGTCCAAAAGGTGATTTCTACCATTCTAATTAACTCATCTTTGGACCAGGAGCCATTTTTCTCAGTCAAACAAAAGCTTTTAAACGTGGAAGGAGCAAATAGGTTTGCACGACAATGAGTCAAAGACTTTGTTCTTCTCCTTCTTTTCCATGCTGTCTTCGGGGTATTATCTGGTGTGAGGCTGTCAACGGCAGCGTCTCAGACGAACTGTGCGTGGGAGTGGGCTAAAATCGCTCTCACCCTGGTGCCCGATGAAAAGCTGCAGGATAATAAACATGGGCCGTGCTGGGTTTTTGTTCTGCCCAGTCACATCTGCTCCTTTCCCTTCCCTGCACTGATGAAGAAGTCATATCTGGGTCTTCCTATTGCTTAATAAACAATCACAAGCATGAGCTGAATTGTGTTTGCGGGGGTTTAGCCGGCTCAGATTCCTGTTGGGGGACTTCCTGCATAGCGTTTGGCCGCTACGGTGTCTCTGCTGGGCTTTTCCCTGATTTTTCTAACACTTTGGTGTTAACTGTAAACATTTTCCCTTACTTTGCTGAACCAAAGAGCAATTGAAACAGATGATTAGTCTCTCTGACTCACACACCTGCCTGAGAAATAATACATGATCCACTCAAGAGCGTTTGGGAGTGAACCAGCATTTAATATGTCAGAAGCATGTGACCCGCTGACTTTCATAATAGGACTGTGGAGTTTTTTCCTCAGTGTTGCCGTGTTAAAGAGCTGAGTTCAGCCTCCTGAATTTCAACACTGAGGACGTAACCTCGCCTGAATGAGGCTACGGCTGCTTCATGCTCGGTTAGGTACCTTCCACAGTGGCGTCTGCTGACTAATTGGCATGCAGAGGCCCGCGTTGTGGTGCAGATTGCTGAGGCAGAGGTGCTGCATTAAGATGACGGTCTGGATGCAAGTACTGAACCAGGGCTGAAGTCCAAAGGTCCAGGACGTGGAGGGGCACACGGGCCGCTCAGGGAGAGTCCACAAGGAGTAAGACTGCTTAAACTAAATGGGAACAATAAGTTCACATCAGTTCATCCTTTTCAAGGAATCTGTCTGTCTGTCCATTCTTATAACACACTATTTCTCTCTGCTCCAGGTTACATTCATTGGTCCTTCGCATCCTACCGGCTGCACGTTAAAGCATCTTCAAGCAAGAACCTGGATCCCAACCGCTCCCAGTGCCGCATCTGTGCTGTGATATCACACTGAAAGGTGTCAGAATACGCAAATTTGCTGTGTAATGTGATTTAGATAACTAAAACACGTTAAATAAATGCTGACTGATTCCATTTTACAGATACAAACAGGAGGAAAAGAAAGGAGCAGAGTGGGCCAGTGAAGACTTTGCCATATTTCAAAGCTGCAAACTTAATCCATTTGTTTGGTATCATGTGGGCTGTTAGCTTAATACCAGCTGTATGTAGATTAGCATAAATTTCTGGGAGAAAGGGAGTCAACTGTCAGCTGGAAACTATTTTTTGCCCTCGTTTACACTGAACCGTGATTTGCCGTACATGGTTTTTGAATTCTGTGTAAACTACTGAGATGTTTGCATGTCCTGGATGTGCTGCAGCCTGCAGCCACCCGCGACCTTTTGGCCCTGCAGTTTTTACTGCGTCATATCAGCTCAATGCAGATTTACAATGACTGTTAACTTTTATCCACTGCCTCATACAGTTATAAATTAAACCGCAGTATTTGGTGCATTATTTAATGTAAATCCAACCTCGAGGAGGTTGGATTAATGTTGCTTGGATATACGGGGAGATTTGGTGAGGGCCTTTGCTGAAGCCCCGGGGGTCCCGTGGCACTTTAACGCAGCTTCAATGCGTTAACAAACCAGCTGAGATGGCTCCATAAAAAAAATAAAATAAAAAAAAGCCACTAAACTACAGTCCTGGGGTCAAATGCGTTGGTTGTAAATCAATGCCATAACTGTGTTCTTTTAATCTACGTTATAAAGTCAGGGTTTTTTTTCTCCATTAATTTTCATGGGACTTTTTTTTCCTGCCATTTATCAATGAGGCCTGTGCCAGAATTAGGGCTGTCAAATGATTAAAACTTTTAATCAGATTAAGCGCAGTGTAGCTGTTGATTAATCATGATTGATCACGCTTCAAAAACGTTCTCACTAAATTCAAATTTTCTCGATTCATTAATGTTGGAATGGAAACACCTAAACCTGAACCTTAGAAATACTTTTTTAAAGTTCCTATAATTAATGTTGACAGCCTCCGTAAGGACGTGCATGTATTTCTTTATAGAATCTCAGTCTTCATGAAAAGTCAATATTTTCTATTAAAGTAAATGATGATTTTTATTTTTTGCTATTTGTTCGCCAGGGAGGCTTAGCATACTTAAGAACATTTCCTTTTAATAAAAAAGCCATTTTGCCCTTCAGTCTTCATCTTTTCTATGTCGGTGCTCAACAAGTGGCACCGCTGTTTTTATTAGGTTATCAGGGAAGAAAATATCAATAAAACTGTTTCTGATGTTGGATTTTGAATTTACCCCCAGAATAACAACCAATCTTTCCAAGCTTTTGGTGTTTTTGGACATAAGGAAAGAGACACGGGGCACTGAGAGAAATACTGATTCAGCTGTAATGTGAAAACCTATTTGAACTCTTTGTTGTTAGCGCCCTGCACCCACAACGTGATGAAAACACTCAAATGTTCCCATCGTCATGCTTCCTGTAGGAAGACGGATGCAGCGACCAGGCCAGTTAACTATGACTTCAACCAGTCAGCCACCGGTGGACTGGTTTTTCCAGGGCAGGTGAAATCCAAATGTTAGCAGCTGTCAAAAAAGGCAATAATTGGAGCCCGCTGCACCATTAGTCCTGGCCATTAGACCTGTTCCAGCCTCAGTGTCTGCTGAACCCCTGCAGCCGCTGTCTCCGTTTGACCCAGGGCGCACATTCCACCACACAGCCGAGGCTTTACGACCCGTCTACCTGATGCGGCGTCTGCACAAGAATGGTTCAGCCGAGACGACGGATAAATAATTTAGCCTCGGTTATTGCAACGCTGGTGTTCGGCCTTAACTGCACAAGAGAGGAAAGTTAATGAAAACTGTGTGAGGGGAAGTGAGACGTGAGTTTACAAGGATACAGGAAAATTAGCGGCAGGCAGGTGGAGCCCAGAACAGAAGATTTCTACTAACTCACCTAACCTCTGGCCTAGCTACTGCAGGTGCTAGCATGGCCTCATTGGTGTTTTGTTTGCTTTTCTCACATCCTGTCTCTGTCACTGTAACACAAATGTTGGGCCCACTGACACCCACTTGAGTCTAATTGCAGCTAAATTCTGTTCGCAGGGTCAGCGTCGCCTCAACAGTCCCATCATGCACAAACAAAAACAGTTTGGCTGAATCTGGTCAACCTGACACGCATATTTTTGGACTGTGGGATGAAACTGGAAAAGCACAGAAAGGCCCAAACTGGATCCTTCTGCTGTGTTTAATATTCTATCCACTGCAACCCCAGAGTGTTTGTTAATTATTTAAGGCTGTGCATTGTCTGTATCTTTGGACAGCATTCCCTTAAAACTATGCATACGGCTGAAGTGCCAGGACCCATGTGCTAGGAAATATAATACTAAATAAATGTCAGTGAAAAGTGAAATAAAAGCATGTTTCTTGTTTTATTTTGTGGTTGAACATTGAGAAATGTCATCTGATGTTATGCTAAGAAGAGGACCTAGCATCAATCTGTAGCTGCAGCCCAGCTCTGTTATACAGAATATAGCAACATTTGATTGGTTATTATGCTGATCTGTTGCATATTTACTGGATTTGAGGCTCTTTCCCCTCACGATGTGAAGGCTGACGCCGTTCCGGTGTGCTTCCTCCAGCTTTTCCGTCGGACGCCCACAGTCCAGAGACACGGTTGCTTAGCTCTGCTAAATTGATTGCAGGTGAGAGTACGAGTCGCTGTGGTTGTTTGTCTCTATCCAGCACGTCAGCCGTGTGATGAGGCGGTGACCTGACCTGAGCTTTCTCCGCGTCTCACTCAAATGTCAGCTGGGATGGGCTCCAGCCTCCCGTACCGCTGCACAGTCAGCCTGAATGGATAATGGATAAAATGGATTAGAGTCTACTCAAACAGCTGATGGAATTTTCCTTCCTTTTTTTGGACCAGGAATACACCATCCAAACCTCCAGTTCTGAGGCCATATTGACTTTTTCGGCACATTCCGGTGCGAGATTGCCAGCTCATTCTCTTATTTCCTCCAGCGCTGCCAATACATTCAAGGAAAATAAAGTTTGAGTTGCTGGAACATGGGAGACGCCATGTTTAAACCCCACCACTGTAAAGTACCTCTCATGTTCTGACAGTGTGTCTGCAGGAAATTCAACAAAGAGCGTTAAGATTGCGGAGACTTAAGGGCAGTGAGCTGCCAAATCTACTGAAGGAATACTTGTTTTGGAGGTAGGGGGGTGGGACATACCACCAGAGAGAAAACAGGCCCAGCGAGAGCCAGCCCACGCGACGCTTCAGGATGAGAGGGAAGCATATTTTCTGGATCTGATGAGCGCCAGTAGCACGGCTAGACGTGACACGCTCAATTGGAAGCCTGAGAATAACTTCTGTCTTGTCAGTTCTGCTCAAGATTTGTAGGTTTGACAACCTTCCGTCACTGTCCGGTGTCACCCCAGGCATCAATTAGCCGCTCCGCGGTAACTGCATGCAGAGCAGAGCGCACCCGCTCTCCACGCTCACGCTTTCACGTGCTTATTGGCGCCCGTGCACCCAGGACGGCCGGGGGCCGTTTGGGTTGCTAGTGAATCACCTGACACTGATTCAGAATCTTTCCATTGGTACGTGAGCTCTGTTGTGGTTAAGTTACCTGTTTTTGAGGATAAATCAGTCGTCAGAGGTTTAAAAACACATAGTTGTAGAGGGTTAACTTTGATTGGTGGGTGAACTAAAGCTGTTGAGCTTAACTGGAGTTGGTTTGAGGCTCAGACTCGATCAATCACCATATGGGACTAAATGGTGATTTATCAGGTTATTGACAACGTCAAAACATCACTAATCTTCACAACCAGCCCCTCTCTGCCCTACGCTGAGAGTCATTTCCTGAAAGGCACTGAAAATATATATCAAACCAAAAATATATGAAAACCAAAAACAAGAAAAATGTATTTACAAAACCCTTTGGTAAAGTTGGGTCTGCAAGGCGCCAAAGTCCTTCTCTGATTCCCTGTGTGTGTGTGTGTGTGGTGTGTGTGTGTGTGTGTGTGTGTGTGTGTGTGTGTGTGTGTAGGGGGGGTGGTGGTGTCAGAACTCCTTTTTTAAAGGCTAGGTCCCTCCCACTGGACCATTACAACCTTAATGGAATGTTCAATACAACTAAACTGGTTTTTCCCATGACCATACTGGGTTTAAGTTTCTATATAAATGCACATACGCAGTCAGAGGATCATGACAAGATTTCCCACATGACATAAAGCGCCTGTTTATGATGCATTGGAATGGCCTGAGCCCTTACTCTCAGACAGGCACTATAAAAGGCAGCCTGGTGCCAATCAGGGGTCCTTCCCCACTGCCAGGACCTGGAAGGAAGCGCTATGGTAAGAAGCAGAAACAACTTTATCAAGACGTCACCGACGGCAAAACTTAAATGATAAAGGATGAAATCCTAATTTTAAGTGTGACCTTATTTCCGTTGTGCCACAGGAAACAAATAGCAGTAAGATGGAAAATGTAATTAATTCTGTCCAAACTATCCTGAGCACGCTACCTGAAAAATGTATGTTGAGGATCATCGCTGCCACAATGATGGAAAGATGAATTTATCATTTAAAGGTCGCCGTTTTAAATAGTCCATCATGATTAAGCCTCTGCTCCCTTGTGATTAATCTCAAACTTTAACTATTGACAGCCAAGATGAATACTTATTAATGAATAAAGCACTTCTCATACACATCAAAGAGATCAGCTCATCTGTAAAGTGTTGACAAGTACAGATCATCTGAGATGTACTTCATGTTTACTGGTGTGGTTATTACCCATGAGACCCTGAAGGGAAACTTAATAAAAAGGGTTGAACTGTTTTAACAAGTGAGCTGTCATCAGCCAAGCAAAACCACATGACTGATCACGTTTACCACAGTTTTCACTTTATTTTTCCTGTTTTCGGCTCGAAGTCTGTATCCTTCTGTATTTTACGGCGCAACAGCTGATGAAATTCATTCACTCATGGTTGAAACTGGAGCTGTTTTTCTCGGCACAGCTCAGACGGCTGAGCATTATGTTGACAAGAAAAAAAGAACTTTCAAAGATGATTCCCTGACGAGAAAAGCAAAGCATTAGATTTTCAAAGAGATGTAGATATCAGCACTATTGAATCGCTTGACCAGGCCCAGCCTTTCCACTCACTTACCTTTCATCTCAAGAGCTGGCCGCAAGAAAGAAATGATGGAAGCCTACTCAATATTTAAATGCATCCCGGCCTAACAAGTTCTCGCTTTTATTCAGGTTTGATATGAATATTGAAAAGCCTCCTTCAGAGGCACAAATACTGGTCTGATGACGGCCTAATGGACGATTGCTCAGGTCCGCTTTCTAATCAGTCATCAGTCTGAGGGTAGATGAAGAAACCTCTTTATCACATCAATCACACGCGTTTATCTTAACATTGTAATTATACTGCACTTTAAAGTTACATTGAGTTTAAAATGATTATTGATCCCTGTAAAGAACCTACTGCTTTACAAGAAAAAACAGGCAGGCAGGATTTAAAGTGACAAATGAAGATGTTTATGTAACTTTACTGGGTCATATTTCAGCCTTCCCAGTGAAAGATAAACGGCTAAACCCAAACCATTATTTACTGGTGTTTTATGCGGGGATCCATCAGACTCGCAGCCTTTTGCTGGTGGTGTCCTGGTGTCCTGGTTCTCTCACTCCATCCTGTCCTCCGGTTCAGCATCTGTGGGAGTTTGACTCAACTTTCTTCCACATCCTTGGTCACTGTCAAACGTGCCTCCTCTGTGCTCGACCTCCGTGTTTCCGTGTCACTTGCCTTTAAATCCCTCCTCCGCCTGTCTGCCAAGGTGTCGGGACTCTGAGCCTTTCTGTAATTAAACTTCAGGTTCTTCCTGAAGAACCAGATGCTCCCACATGCCTGAGTTACCCACTAACCCCAGAAGAACATGGCTAGCCTCCACTTTTTATTTCCTCAGCATTAACACTTTCTCCCAGTTAGTTCCGCTCACTCCTATATCCACTGCCTCTGTCAAAATAGCTCTTTAATGATCTGCAGCTCTTTTAAGGCTTCACAGGTTTCAGAAACGACATTTTGCCTTGATCTGCAGCAATTACATATTGTCCAAGCATTTATGGTCTAAATGCTGTGTGAAAAATAATCATTTTCTTTTGAGCGTACATGCTGTAAAGTGCTTGTCATTAAGTGCTCAGTGACCATAATGAGCATGTTACCTTCACAGTGAGACAGACTTCAGCTTCTGGACCGGGCTCTCACTGTTGTTTTGGGTGCTGGTGGCTGGAATAATATGCAGCACTGTTGGGGAGAAAGTGATTAGTTTTCTTCCCGTGCTGTTGCCATAAGAGGAATGAGACGGAAGCTTGCTGCAAGGGCAACCACGCGTCTGCAGTGTGAGCCACAAGTGTGGGCCCTGGTGAGGTTTATTCTTATACTAGCACACGGACATGTAAGATCACAAAAAACGTAAGTGTAAGCGTCACAGGATAAAGCATAAGCGTCACAGGATAAAACAAGCATGATATATACAAAAGGAACATATGAAAATGGGGGATGGATGGTCAGGTTGTCTCCTACTATCCTGAGGTGATAGAACATCAGCTAAGGTAGGTCACAGGGTTCTGGTCAGGAGTGATAATAAGTAGTTACAGCATTGTTATATGAACAGTTTGAACCTAACAAGCACTGAAGATGTTTAGCTTGTAGCCTCATTGAGCTCGCTAGCGTCGCTATAATGTACGACTGGGCCTTAAAGACGCAGCGAAACGTGCAGGAATGGATGGAGCTGCGAGGGTGTCTTGTGCTAACTCCTCCCCAGAAGTCTAAAAATCGCAGCCTTCTCTTCTTCCAGGTTAAACGCCGGCTAAACGAGTGGTGAGAGCGGAGCGAGGCGGCAGCAGCTCCATTTTACTTGAAAGAATCACACCAGAGAGATGGAACTGCAGGGTAATTAGATTTGCCCACATGTTGTTAATAAAGGCTCGGCTGTCGTCTCTGCTGCTCTGATTTCATTTGGATGCATAATGTTGAACATTAATATCAATACCTGCGCTATTGATTTTTCCTTCCCCCCGCTGATCTGGAAAGAGAGGGAGTTTAAGAGCACAGAAAAGAGGGATTCAGTTGCACTGGATTCGATTTAGTGGTTTCATGTCAGCAGTGATATCCTGAAATTCAAACTTTAGTCTGTGGCCCAGTTTAATATCCTTGTCTGAATTTATCGTCCATCTTTTTTCTCTTTCTTTCGTCTCTTCAGGGAAGGGGAAAAAAAGCGATGCATCTCTTTGAAGGAAAGAAAAAGCTCTGATCTCCATCCATCCTTTCTTTCTTTCTTTTTTTTTTTTTACAAATCCCATGCAGCCTCCCCCCACCAGACAACACGGGGTTTGTGTTACGGCAGTTCCGTGGAGACGGGAGGTCAAATATGTGGGTGTTCAATGGAAATAACACTGTGTGTTTTTCCTCGGGGGCCTCACAGAGGGCACCTCTGAAGCAGGGGTGACCGGCGTGGTGGTTGTGGTAATAATCTCCCATCCTTTTCCGAGGGATCAGAGGTTGCCTGCTTAAGAGAATTCATACTTTCTGCTTCACACTTTAACCTGGAGCATACCGAGGCTCGCCGACGGGAAGTGGATGCAGCTGAAAATGCGAAATAATTGGGATTGATGTAAAACTGGCACCTCATTCATCAGAACGCAACCCGATTCCCGATACCTGCGAGCGTTCTGCGTGTCACTGTTAATCGGAAACAATTATAATGAATGGATGTACTCGACGGAGAGTATTAAAGAACAGATGTTTATTAAACATAAGTCAATATTTGCAGAACTCCTCAATTATTCTTCCCCCAATGGGGGAAAAGAGCCAGCATCAATCTGAGGCAAATGAGATCAGATTGAATCGATTACCTTATTATCAGGAAGCTTCGTTATTATCACCATAACTCACCGCCTATTATCGAGCTCTTGCGTCGCAAGAAGAGACAGTGTAAACATGATCAGGACCTAATGACCTGACCGGGCCCATATTTATGCTGTGCACTTGATTAGGTCAGATGTACACAGAGAGGCAGGCTGAGACGAGAGCGGGTATCAATTTCACCCCAGGAACATGATTTCCATAGAGAGCCCTGGGTGCTGGACGCTGCAACGCTCTGATTGGAAGCCATAAATCACCACTAAATGTATGTCCATTCGCGCTGTTTACGGCGATGATCCCCCTTTTCCAGCACCACATTTCAAATATTAAACAGGGGGGTTAAAGGCGAGGAGGGTTCCCTCAAGCAGCGAATTCCAGCAGCAGGAATGTGGGGATTGTGCGCTGATCTGTGCTCGACGTGTGGAACCGCTCGGCTTGAGACGCGTTCCTCCTGCGTGACAAGAGCCAGCATATGAGCCTCCATCCCATCAAGAGTGTGCAGGATGCATCCTTCTGACAGCTCTCTCACTTCACTTTGCACCCCAGCTCCCTCACCGGCCTGCCATTTCACACCACAGAGGTCAGGAATTCTCTCTCTCCCTCTCCCTCCTGCTCTCTCTCTCTCTCTCTGTGGTGAGGAAAAAATGGGGAGAAGCTGTCTTCCTCCTCGGCTCGTGGTGTTTTCGGTTGTGGGGCGCTAAAGAACTCTGACGTGACGTCCCCTACCTCACCTTGCTGCAAACAGGGCCTGATATCAGCTTTGATCACCGCTGCAAACACTGGACAGGCCGTGCAAGCACACCGAAGTGTTACAAGTTCGTGCTTTGCCCAGTATATTTTTCCGTGCGTGTGTGTCCTCCGTCTCCCTGTGTTGCTCAACTGTTCAATATTTATCTCGTCCATTTGGAGAAGACCAACTTGAGGGTGACTGGAGGATTAATGCAAGCCTCAAACAGAATACAACATGTCAGCTTTTCACACCATCTCTTCCCTCCGGTGGCTGGATGAGTTGGTTTTCATGACGGACAGTGAATTTATCGCCCTGGCCCACCAGAGCAGGGAGGAAAGAAAACCACCCCTCTGGAGACGCGGCGTGCTTCTCCTGCACCGTTCAGCACAGACACAGCTTCTGATAAGGCACCAAACAGAATAAGGATGCAGTTTCAGCATTGTATTGTGTGCAAAGATACGCTTTTCATTTTCAATGTTGAGCATCGGAAACAATTTTTTTTAGACTAGTCTGTATATTTGTACTGATACGGGAAAGTGAATTCAACAATGTTTTTCCTGGATAAACTAAAAAAAAAAAACGCTTAAAAAACCGCCAACCTCTTCTCTAACTGCAGCATTTGACAACGCTCTCTCAGATTCCCCTTCTATAAATGTGTTTCCGACACATCTGCCGCGCCTTCGTCGAGCTTAGCTGAAATTTCCGCGCTATTTTGACAAGAGGCTCTATTTTTGCACGCTGAGGCACGAACCTCAGCAGAGATGAATCCTTGTTTGTAACTGGCTGGTGTTTTCCACACAACCACCCTTATCCAAAACGCTATAAGTGGGCGGATGTTCATTTTTCTTTCACACTCTTCATCAACTTTACGCCAATTTTGGCTCTCTTTTTTATATCAGGAGTCTAACAATAAATACAACCAGCCTGGACTGCCGCTTAATTTCCCACTACTTTATGTTCCCATTGCATTTCTGAGTCTGAATCCACGAACTTAAATCAATGAATAATCTAAATATATAATCTAAATGTAAAGCAGCGAAGGGAAACTATGATGTGCAAAGACGCATGTTCATTATCATTCAGATAATCATCTATTTCCACTTTTCATCATATGCTGAAATCTTGCTATTTCAAACTGAACTGCATGATCCCATCCATCCATCCATCCATCCATCCATCCATCCATCCATCCATCCATCCATCATCCATCCATCCATCCATCCATCCATCCATCCATCCATCCATCCATCCATCCATCCATCCATCCAGCATCCATCCATCCATCCAGCCATCCATCCATCCACCCACCCACCCATCCATCCATCATCATCCATCCATCCAGCCATCCATCCATCCATCCATCCAATCCATCCATCCATCCATCCATCCATCCATCCATCCACCAACCCACCCATCCATCCATCCATCCATCCATCCATCCATCCATCCATCCATCCATCCATCCATCCATCCATCCATCCATCCATCCACCCACTCATCCATCCATTCATCCATCCATCCACCCACCCATCCATCCATCCATCCATCCATCCATCCATCCATCCATCCATCCATCCATCCATCCATCCATCCATCCATCCATCCATCTTCTGACTCTTATCCAGAGTTGGATCACAAGGGCACTATCCTGATCTCCTGATTCGTTTGGCCCTTCACCCTTGGGTGGTGAGCTCATGCGAAGGGGAGCCAAGTTTCTTCTTCGGGCTGGGCCCAGCCGGGCCCCACGGGTGCAGGCCAGACCACCAGGCTCTCAGTAATGTGCCCCACTGATCCTGAGGGCTCAGTGGGCCAAGCAAACTCACTCACACTTTGATTTCCTACTTTCACCTTTGCCTAAACTATTTCTTTAGGACCACATGAACATATCCCCCCCCCCCCCCCCCCCGTGGTTGTTTCCGTGTCGGAGCTGACCACCTGCCCGTCCTGTCCCAGGATGCTCCCTGACAGAGAGCAAACAGAGGCTGACAGGTGGCCCGGCAGTGTCACAGGTGACTGCAGAGAGCGCCGCCTTTCTCCTCTCATCTCTTCTTTCCTGCTACCTTGTACCTGCCAAGACCTCCGGCAGCCCCCCCCCCTCCCCCCAGGAAACACGATACCTAACAGAAGTTTCCCTCTTACATGCAAGCTTTCGCTCTTGATAACACATATTGCGCTTTAAAATCCTGCACTGGAAACTGTGCATTCTTCATTGCAACAGCAAATGCTTTAAAATGAGATTAAGAATAAGAGGGCGGAAAAGGGAAAAGACATTTTTTTTTTATCATTACCATTTTTCACATCATCAAATCAGGATGTCTCCCAGCAGGAGAGGGTCTTTATATGCGCTAGCTGTCGCTTGTCTAAAAGGGAAGTTTTAGTCTTATCAAAGCGCAAGGCTTCTCAGATGATCTGCTTTATCTCATCACTCATCCATCCCATTCTGCTGCTTCATTGTGATATGTTCCTCTTCATCTCTCTCTCTCTCTCTCTCCGCTGTTGAATGAGACATTTCCCTCAGCACCCCCTGTAATTGGTTTTCATGTAAATTAAGATCGGCCCGGAGATCGGCATAATTCCACTGCATCCGTGATTCCCACTGCAGGAAAAGTTCATATCTGAATAAACACACAGATGCAGGATCTCCTCTTTCATGGTCCACAACTTTAATAATTCAAAAACCTGGTCTTAGCCCTCAAACAGCCCTTTAAAGGGGCCGGGAGCAGCCAAAATGTCCTCACTTTGCTAGTAAAATGCGCCCTCACTCTGCACACAAGAACACACACAGGATTAATTGGTTGCCATGGAGGTTTTCCTAACGAGGGCTGAAATGACAGATGAAATGCACACATTATACTGCATCACTGTAAAGGTCCTGGAAAATCGTTCCATCTAAAACGGGGAAAAAACCTCTGCTGACTGCGATACGTCTAGCAGAGCCAGTTAAACGGCCCTAAATCAACCTTACAGTGAATTGATGTTTGATCTTCTTCACCCCTAAAGCATAATGGCCTTGAATATGTGATGCTGTCCATTCAGAAAAAGATGAAAGTGTCCTGACGTCTCCGCCCGCGCAAAGGTGGGCTGTTAGCACGGACGCTCACATAGCAGTGGGTAAGATGGATGGGCTGCAGCGGCTGGCTCGTCAGGGGGGAAGAGATATCTTTTCTTCCCCAAAGCACTTTTCAGATTTTACAAGCATCTTTTCACGGTGTCCATATTTCAGAAAAATAAAATAACAGGCCGAGCCTCCCCTGCACCGTTTCCCCTTCACTGCATCTCTGACTATAAAGGCTGCTGTTTGACTCCAGCACTGCTCCTAATGGCATTTTTACTCTGGTACTCTGGAAGAGGGGAGGGTGACCCCTCTAATGGAAGGACTCATCAGTACCTGCCATGGTAATTAGCCGAATTAGCCGATGCCTCCATCTTGGAGGTGACCCCTGTGTTAGAAGAGCATTTCACATGCGGAGGATCTTTGTGGCGGCTATCGACCTCTGGCTCCGCTGTACCCGTTGGCCCTGATGCCTTGTTTATTTCACAATGTCAGTGTTAAATGAGGCCGAACAGCTTTTTAGGCCCAGGTACATGTCAGGATGCTCTGATGCATTAAAGAACCATAATGTTCTGGCAGTCAAACTAATGAACAATCTTCTTAAATGTGTTCCAGCTACTCTGCTGGGTAATAACCTCAAATAATGACAAACTAGCTGAAATGCAGCCGACGCCGGTGTCTGCGCAACAAGCTTTGTACGGGCTCACCCACACAGGTGGAACACGCAGTGACTTTTGCCAGTTTTGCGTAATTCACTCTGGATTTTAGCGCGTCCTGACCTCTCAAGTACACGTGTGGGACCGTGGTGCACTTCGTGTTTTAGCACAGATCAGGAACCATTACTGGACGTATAAAACGTCCCTGGGTCTCTTCTGCCTGTGTAACCTTTCAACCACCTCGGGCGTCTCGCTGCGGCCGCCTTCTCCATCTCTCCGAGAGGAAGCGTAACCTTGGCGAGGCTCCTGGAGCAGATGGCTGGCCCTTATGTGTCTCCAGCACCGTCCGTAGCTAATGACATCTCAATAAACACCTGACAGCGGGTCGGACCAGCGTGGACGCGGATGGTCTGTTCTGGCCCTCAGAACAGGAGAACACTGTAAGGTTCTGATTTGTCCAAACACGTAGAAATGCTTCTAATTCCATTCAAACAAGAACACTGGCACAAATACAGCACTGAGTAAACCTGTTTTCTTGCAGCTTGTAGAGCAGAGGAGGAGGATTTCCTGACATCGCAAACAGACGGCACGCTGACGGCAGCGACGCCAAAATGAGACACAATAATTACCCCAATAAAATTGATTCTGCGTCAAAAACTAATGAGAAAATAGGTTTCCCACACCACACACACACACACAATGAACTGATGAGCTGTCCTGGGTGTCAAATGATAAGTGGTGCTGGAGAGTTGATGGATGGTTTTATTTTTGCAATGATTACAGATTTTACAGCGCAGATGTTTGCACTCAAACATCCTTTTTCAGGGCTGTTTACTCATTTCCACACTGAGGCTGTGACTATAAAAGGCACTCGTGTCAACAGAACAGGATCTCCAATAGCCAGAGTCCAAACTAGGTTGCAACACTGAAAAGGAGCTCGGGCACAGCGCTTTAGTTTTACATTCTGGCTGCAGCTTCAGCGTAGATGTGCATTGTTTTCTTCACTATTGGGGAAGAATCATCAAAATCGATCGGCTTGTTATTATTGTGAGACGATTTAAAAAGAACAGTGAATGTCGTGTTTGAAGAAACGCTTGAAAATAAGTTTGAACACAACTTGACCCCATCATGCTGCAAGAATCTCTACACAGCTCCTCATTTAAAAGCGGTGCTCTTATCAGTGGTTTGGAAACAAGCAGGGGAACAAACAAACACATTTAACCGATGAGAACTAAAGTCAATTTTTTATTCATTTATTGCTTTTTTATTTGGATTTAATAGTACCCAGTGATTCAATTATAAAAACAGAAACAGATCATTTGAGTGACGGTTGGAACCCAGCACCTTGGTGAGCTGCTCGAATCGACCAACTAGCTTCTGTTGCTTCACTCGGGGATCCGAGACTGTTTGTTGTCACGTCAACATCAGTATCGCCTAATTCGTTTCCCCCGTCATCCATTATAAATATCTTTCTCAGTGCACTGAAGACAACAGTGTGATTTGGTGTTTTTTGTCTTTGTTTTCCTATTGATCCATATATGTGCTGTATTTTTCATAAACGCCTTTGCAGTGTATCTCTCCCCCCCCCCCCCCTCAGTTTGCTGTGCCAGCACTTTGATAGCGGAGTTGCTGGAGGTAGTGTTTAATGCAGGGAGGGGGCTGCGGGCCCAGATGAGAACGGTCAATATTTCATATCACTACCTGGAGGAGACACGGAGGGCAGTGCAGATTCAAATAGGGTAAGATGTATGACATACGTGGCTTTAACCATCCTGTCAGCGGGGGGATGCTGCAGGAGGCCGAGGCAGACTGCCAGTGATGGAATGAATCCATTAACACCAGCATTTGCAAATGGAAAAAGGTTTTCCAGAGAGATGCTAACACCTGCACCATAGAAACTGGAAAATGGAGTGTAATTACATTAGCATGAATCAAATAAGCAAACTTTTACATCTTGGAATGCATTGTGCATATAATGCCGACATGAATAAAAGTCCTGTCCTGGGGAATCAGAGCATCTTTTCCCCTCTCCTGCTCAGGTTCAGGTGTGATTATATGTTCCTGGATTCAAAGACGTATTGTCATGAAAGTTGGCGGCTGTGGATGAAAGGGGTGTTACCTTCCTTGCTGCCCAGAGTCCCATTCTTCCATCTGAAAGCAATCAGCCATTCAGCACGTGTAGGCAGGGCTTACCGCGGCTCCTCATGCTGGCTACCAGGAGAATAACTCCGCGGCTCCCACTGTATCAGGCTGCGGCTCTTATTTTGCCACCAGCAAATGATCTTCAGTCTCATCAGACTCCGAGCAGGCACCCTGAATGAAATGAAGTGATTTTCCTTTACAGTATCACAGCTATCCGCGAAGCTGTTAACAGCATAACCGCAGTGAGCCACGCAGGCATATTTCTATGCTAATACAGCTATTCATATGCCATTTCTAATATTTGCTTAAGGCAATCAATAACAGCAAACGTGCCTACAGCGTTCTCCAGCAGGCAGACGGTGTTGGAAATGTATGCACAGACAACAGCAAACATGCTGCTGTACAGCAGGCAGCAACTCTCCATCACAGGAGTATCATCACGTGTTAAACTGCTTTACTATCAGGCTGAAACACATATCACTGGTGTCATAAAGTAAACAATGCAGCCACCTCCTCAGGAGAAAGATGCTGGATGCACTCTGCCGACAGAGTCGTATTCATTTCTCCACGCAACAGTGAAGAAGAGGAGTCGTCTCCTCTGCACCTGCGTCTCTGTCAGGCCCCTCAGTTAAACGCCGGCAGCAGCGTTTTAATCCCAACACGAACACTCCTTGGCTCCTTCGCGGGGGCCTTGTCGCTCTGGTGCTGAACTGCTCCACTCTCCTCGACGGTGTTTGTTTGTTTGTTTGTTTAATTTCAGCCGCCGCTTTCACACAGTCGTAATTAAATCAAGGCTAATCCAGTATTTATGCGGGCTGCTGCTGCATTATTCACCAAACTGTTTTTACGTGTTATTGCATTTTCCGCACAGACATTAAGAACTTATGGGCCTGCCGTTATTGAATAGAGCTTCCCTGAAGATTGCTTCTTTTATTAATTACACCCCCCAACATGAACGCACGCGCACGCGTGCATGCGCTCACCCACAGTGCACTCATGTAAGAGCTGCGCTTGCATTTCGTTGCTTAAGCAAGTCTGAGTTTGCCTAATGCAACGACACTGTGCGCAACAGCAGTAATTATATTGTGTCTGGGGAGTATATTCTCTTTCCAAAATTGTTTTAATAATACAATATCCACACACACGGCAGGCACGCCGATATGAAGAGATACGAGAGCTCCACATTTCATGGTGTTCTTCCAGTTTTGATTGGGGGATAAGGCAAAACAGAAAATGTCGCGCTTGAAGATGAGCTGCAGACGAAAAAGCCAAAACCACAAGCTCGTGTTGTTTAGTCTGAGGTATTGCTTCAACCTTTTTGAGAAAGCATGATTCCAGGAGGAAAACCCCCAAATTGGTGTGATAAGAATGGTTTGACCTCAGCGACAGCCAGAAAAAATGGGAGAGACAGCTGTTTCCCAGTGGGTGTGGGGGGAGAGTGAGACGTGGGACATGTTTCTTTCGCCAACATGTACGTAAACAAACAAGCATTTGCACTCCCTCGCTCACATTTAAGTTTCTGCCACGTGCACATCTTTGGACAGTGGGAGGAAGCCAAAGAGACCATAAGTATATAATGGACTCTTGTCCCCTAGCACAACCAGTATGTTTACTGTAACCTGTTTACTTGGCAGCAGGGTCATGTAGGGGCTGTGCCTACCAGAATGGCCTCAACAGGGCAAACTAAGGATTCCATGACTGCTGTTGACTGGGATCCACATTATTTAGAGTAACTGAAAGCAAAGTTTCCAAGTGTGTTCCTAGAGGACAGAATTAACATGCAGGGTAAACCGTCTCTAAGGAAATCTCTTTCCTGTGACGAAAGCTTACCTCGGCAGAATGCAAATTGGGCGCGGAAAAGCTAGTCGGGAAGTTGCTTTATTTTTCATCCCAAATGAGCTGTGGAAGTCTGCCAAGTGGAGGCAGACAGAGGGGTTAATTAGGTGAAGTAGATTCTGATGTCCCGGTTCAAATGAAAATCAAGCGGCCTCCACCATCATCCATCACCATCACCATCTCTGCTTGCACCTTCCCAGCAGTCACAGCATATTGGAATGGTGGCGGAAAGGTTAGGGAGGGATGAGGACGCTCCTCTTTGTCTTACATCAAGGAGGCTTGTTTTATTAGTTTTGTTGTTCAGGCTGCCACAGAACCACACCGTCGCCTATTGATTTCTCCCTGTTTGGACACGGTGGTCCCCGCAGAGGTGGAAGGATTTGCTGCACTGAACTTCTAAAAGATTTGGGACGCTCAATGCAACTGAGCGGAGAGATATTATTATCCAATCCTAGCTTAATTAGTAAAATCAGATCATGGATGAAATTGCTTTATATTCACTCCACTTAGTTCACTCCTGGGGGTGTTGGGTAGCTGTTTACGCTGCTCTTTCACTCACTGTGGTCTTCAAGCATTTTCCTTCTCATCCCTGACATAATAGAGGTACGTATGGGTAATACCCTGCCCCCCCCACATGTAGAGATACAAGTTATTACATGGGAATAATAATTGAGGGTATGAATACTCTCTGTCTGTGCAGCCGTGGTGATCTGCAGAGTCGCGGGGGAAGCGACAGGCTTGTGTTGCATCATGTACAAAAGGCTGTAAAAATGTCGACGCCTCGACTAGACCAGTTTGCATTTCATGTTCACGTGTCAGGAGATAGCTTTTCTCCCAGCAAACGGCGGAAAACGTGAGACGCCGGCGCACTTCCTTTCAAAATCAGGAAACCAGTTCATCAGGACAGAGATGAAAGTGTTCACATAAGGCTGGGAATTATGTATCACGTTCCTCTGGAAAAGGACTCGCATTGATGTGCCGCTCGAATCCCCCCCGCTTTCATTTGGATGTGATGCACATTTGAGTTTTAACACATTTCGGGATGGTTTTTTAAATTCTTTTTCTTTTTATTCCTAAATGCTTAATTTGTAAATAAAAGCTCAATCATTGACCAGGGATGCTGCTCACCAGTTACTATGGCATTTTTGGAAATGACAAGCGGGAAAACACTTTTAATCACACAAATGAAAGCATGCGAGGAATATTTCAGGTCCTGGATCAGAGGAGAGTGTGGCCGTTTCTTTATGCATTATAATTTAATGTAGACGCCGCTCAAACCAAGTCAGTAACCTGGTTGACTTGACTGGGGTCAGTGGTTAAAGACTGACGATTCTTCATAACATTATCATTAGCATTTGCTACCATTCCAGCCTCTTCAGTCATTAGGTTGAATAATTCACAGGCGGGATTGATGGGCACGTATTCCCGCAGCCGTGTGTAACGCCTCCTAAGATGAGCGATGACAGACAGACAGACGGACAGACTTTGATGGATGACCGATGAATGCTTTTATGAAAGAGAGAAATTAAAAATGTTCAGTTCATCGCGATAAAATCTACTCATGGCTTCAGTTTTCCAATAAGACCACAGGGAAAAAACAGTGTTGTGTCTTGCTGTTAAATGTCCATAAATGCCTGCTGCAGCTCTCAAAGCTAATTTCATCAAGAGAGATGCTATCACATGATAAGTTCTGCTTCCAAATTTGGTCTCCATAACAGAGAGAGAGCAAAAAAAAGAGAAGAGATGCCTTTGAGAAAGATGTAATGCCCTCACAAGAGAAGAGAAAAATAAATCAGAGCCTACAGTTAGGATAAAATAGAATTTGTCGACCTGCTTGTAAGTTGCTCCAAGTCTTTCTCTCCCATAAAAAGCGAACAAGGACAAATTTTGCGAGATGTTTCAAAAGATTCCGCTCAGCCCATCCTCCTCAAGTGGCCAAATGTTATTTTTACGGTGTAAAAAAGAAAAAAAGGAGAATTCGTAATCTTTCTTTCTTTCTTCTCTTGGACCTGGCAGCACCCGTGAGTCATGTAAAATTTAGTGAACAGGGAGTCGGGCTAACGCTTGAGCTAAAGCAAAATGTCGTGAACACTGTGGTGTGTGCCAGGATAGGGATGAGTCAGGGTGACCGGAACCCTTTTGTACAATCTAAAGCAGAAAACAGATGCAATGTGTCACTTTGAGGTGTCCCCCCTCGTGGAAACAATGGCCGCTGATTCGCAGGTGTGACATTTGAGTCATTGTTGGTGATATTTATTGAACCCTCTGTCAGCCGATGCTGTTTCTGACAGGGATCTGGAGCTGTGAGACGGAAAACACCGCTTGGAAAAGAGATGACGGTGACCTTTCCTGATGGATTTGACCTTAAACTCTGACCTTTGGACTGAACCCACCTGCTGAGTCAATGCAGCTGATTCTTAATTATTGGCCACAAACCACACACAGTGTAAGGGATTTTTATGGGAAACAAGGCTTTACAAGCACCCAGTAGAGCCTATGTGTTTATTTGAATCTCATCCAGGTTCTGGTGGAACTAAAGCAGCAGAGTGGATGGCAGGAGCAGGGGCGGGCATGGAAGGTCCTGATTGACACTGTGCTACTATATTCTCTTTGATGGGATTAAATTGTCATGACCTCTCAGATATGGAAATTGAGGCTCTGATATATGGTCTTTAGAAATGTCAACATCTTTTAAATTGAGAGAGCAGTTAAAGGCATAGTAAGCTCACTTGTTCAAAGCTCTATTTTAAACCAGGGAGGAAAGTGGAAGGCGGAAGGGGATTCAGAAGGTCTACAAATGCAATTGAGCGTGACAAAACAGGCAACAAATGCATCAATGGGCAAAACAGACTCGAGATTAAAGCATTGGAGTCTTTACCCACATGAACAGTTTTAAAATAAATACATAAGAATGGTGGTAATAATAAAGTGAAGCCTTGCTATTGCCCAGAATCCGAGGCAGAGGGGTAACTGGGGTGTGAAATAGACTTCAGTCTGCTGATGGATGCCTGGAAGACTCGGATGGCTGAGTGTCACTCACACACAGACCAGCCTTTGCTCCATCTCGAGTTAAATTAGGAATCTAAATAACATGGAAAACATTTTTTCCGCAACTTTCTTTAAATCCCAGCGGTGTGTGGAGCATCATCGCAGGGGAGGCAATTGAAGCGCGCACGCACATTGCTCCACGTCTCGCCCTCCGCGGTAGGAGGGGTTGTAGTGCCGCCGTTATCCAATGGGCTGCGCCCCCCCCCCCCCCCCCCCCCACCCCGCACGGCGCGCAGCATCTCTGTCTCAGCGGCACTTTTGCGCCAGACAAGCAGGGGCGGCCATTCACCGAAGCACCGACGAGCAGGACCCAGGCTCCGGGAATTACCGAGGTGTATTTGGCGCAGAAAACGCTTCTCTCCGCTGTTTTTACCCTCCGACGCGCGTCTTTGCAAAGATGAACGCCGGCTGCCTCGTCCTGGCGTGCAGCTTCCTCGTGGGCGCATCCGTGGTAAGATGAGTTCATTGCACTACATCTTTTTTCGGCTAACTGTGGAGAGAAGTGCTGCACTGCTGTAGTTGGGCTGGCTGCGCGCTGCGGGAGCCCCTGAAAGTGGCTGCGAGAGTAGACGCGCAGCGTTGCGTTAAAGCGGCGTGACGCGTGTAATCGCGTTTGATACGGCGACTCTCATGCTCGGTTTCTTTCTCTCTCTTTTTTCTCCAAGTCTGATATCAAAAGTAGCTGCAAACTCTGAGCCTTTAGTCTCTCCCTCTAGCAGCTCTGCCCCAGTCAGCTGCGGTGCATTATTGCGGTTCGTGGAGGCTTCTTAATTTGTCTGCGACCGACTTCATTTACGCACCTGCACTTTCTCCCCGACTGGACGTGAGAATACACAACTATTAATTTTGTGGTTGGTTAAAGGCTACCCTCCACCCCGTTGCTTATCTTCCACGATTCATTTAGGGCAGGTTTGATCTGCAGTTTGAGGTGCAAACCAAAGGAGAGGTGCTAGATGAGGTGCATTGTGGATGTGAATCATTTAAACTATTTCCCTGCTACTGGCCCCTGTTTCCTTCACTGCTCTCCCTCTCTGCTCCCACTCGTTGGGTCTCCACACGTTGCCCGACAGCTGTGGTCATCGTTTCTGAAATGCTCAATGCACGACTGGGCTGTCATATTATTCATCTTATCTAACATCTGCAACAGAGGCGCTAATGATGAGGGGGGGACCATTACTGTAATTAATCCTGCTGGTGAAGTATCACATGGAAGTTCACGATAACTCCGAGGTTCGAAGCGTCCAGGTCCAGAGCCAGTCATTGAGTGTAACCAGAGCTTGTCTAAAGCCAATGAGAGCTGAGACTCCGTGGTCACAGTCGATTTGCTGGCGTTTAACAAAGCGTCCCTTTTTTTCATTCCCCAGGAGAGTAAGCCGAGCCAGCCCATCAAACCTCCATGCACACCAGGCTTCTCCCAAAACTTCTACACAGTGATTGTCTCCAGGGACCTCCTGCATGGTCAGAGGATCCTCAAAGGTAGGTCTGCCTGACATCAGCTCCTGTTTGCTGACTCTTCCTGTGTCATTGAGCTGCTCCGATGCAAAGATTCACATCATGTGGATCCATTTTAAGGTGTTCTGCTTACATGATACACTGTATTTTGATGGACTGAGTAGGAGGTTGTCTCATAAAAAAAAAAGCTTTGGTTCCTGCTAAAACTTGTATTTTATTCCCATTGTTCATTGTAATACATTTTTCATCCCTTTCATGCGTCGTGTTTTTTTTTTTCAAAGGAAATCAATTCGGGTTTCTTGTGCTTCCTTCAGAGGAGGCGGCGCTCCGGATCCCCCGCGAGCTTCAGCCTCTGCCATTTGAAATAATGCTGTCGTTTCATCTGGGTGCTTTTTCAATTTACTGATTAATATTTGCCTTAATGGATGAAAGAATACCTCTCATTAGCATTCACATAGCTTTAAGTGCTTGTATAACCAGCCTGTTTTATATCCATAATGTCCAAACTATAACTGCAACAAGAAGGTAGGTGCTGCCACCGAATGAAGCACATCAGCGTTTATTTCCTCTCCAGATTTCTGCTTTTACAGTTGCGTTGGTTGGTTTTGATATTTTTCTGGAAGCCCCACGCTTCGCGCTACATGCGGCGGCGTGCAATAAGCCCAGCTCTCCTGTGACACTTTGCTGTTATTGCCTTTATGGCTAAATATTTTTCCTTTCCAATGTGAAATGCCATTTGCCTGGAGGAAACAGCACTCTCATTGTACCAGCTGTTTGAACATTTTCCGCCTGTGAGCTAAACAATTGAATTATTCGGGAGGTTATTTTGTTCTTTAGGAGGCTGATGGGGACGCTGCAGCCGGTCAGCAGGGAGTCTGTTTGCCTGAAGGGGCTCAAGGTCTCTGTTTGGAAAGTGGCTGAAGTGTCCAGACTGGCTCCAAGAGTGTTAATAGGAGGTGATGGGGTGGAGGACAGATAGATCTTGGCTTTCCTTTGCTCGTATCCAGAGGATTGGAGGGGGTAGATGTCTCTGCTGACACTTCATTGCAGACAGATGTGGTAGCAATGCTTAAAGGGGTTGGTTAGATAATGCCTGTGTGCTTCCTCCAGCTCTGATCCCCGATGGCCTCTGGTTCCTCTTGCTAGCGTTCATTTTGTTAGCCTGTGTGTTTAGTCTTTGAGAAAATCAATCTGAAAGCCACACCACCATCCCACATGACCGCTCCGAGGGATGAGGGGCACGCGCCGCTTATGTACTCCCGCAGTGATGAATGTGCAGCATGTTTGTCCGTCTGGAGGTGCCATCCATACGGTCGGACGCTGAGGTTTCCTAAAGGCCTTGTGGTTGGATGTGAGCTGCTGAGTTTGTTGAACAGCTTTTTATCAGCAGCGATCTGAGGCGCTGTAATTACGCCTCTGCCATTCTCGCAAGGCGCACTGGTCTTTTTAATTTTCTATGATGGTGGGATTTATAATCTCATTCCATATGTTGCTTTGTTTACCTGCAGACACAAGTATAAGCAAGCAAACAAACATCTCACTTCTTCTGGAAGTCTGATTGGAGCCAAAAACTGCTGTGAGAGTAATTTGAGTTCAAAAGAGGTTTAGTTTTATTTCTTTACGCACATTTATTGTCTGCCATACACCTCTGGTGTTTAAAAGTGATGTTTACATGGAACCTGTTTGTTGCAGAGTTTCAGAAACTCTGACATTCAGTTGTTGTGAACTGAGTGGAAATTATCCCTGATCACAGACTGGATCAAACAAACACGGTCTTTGGTTTGATCAATACAGATTGTCTCGTCTGGATTCAACTCAGGCGAGCTTTTGTGCGCGTGGAAAGAGTTATTGGTCTTTGGAGCTGCACATCTAACCAATAATGAGGGAAGAACAATTTAATCTTTGATTTTTGTTTCTCACAATCTTTTTTTCTCCTTTCTTGACCACTTTATCTCCTTCGGGGTCACAGGGAGGGTGCTGGAGCCTATCCCGGCTACATATATTATTATATATGTATTTCGGGGTTGGGAAGCTTGCTCAAGGGTACCCTGGCACCTCCCCCTGCTACCATAACACCTTCCATGTTTTGTCCTCACCGGGACTTGAATCATGATCATTTGAACTCGGAGACCTTTGTGGGGCTAACTTACACATCTCAATGCTCTGGTCAGGTGGAACTGAATAAATCATCACGTGCTCCCATGGAGATGCTTGCCTAACACCCAGAGAAGCGAGGCCACAGCACAAAGGCCGGCGGAGAGGCTGAGTTAAGCCTGCGGTCCGGGCAAGGTCCCGCTGTGGGGCGATAAGCCATGAAAGGAAATATTCCAGCGAGTGCACACGCTTGTATAAAGTGCCACCTCTCTCCAGCAGAACAGAGCCCTCGGAACACAGCGGAGGACGTGGCCTCGGCACAAAAGAGACTGATCTGAAATAGAATGTCGCCTCTCGAAGTGGCGGAGGGTGCGTGTTAAAGGCAGCGGGAACGAGTTGATAAGATAGGACTTTTGTGCCCTGCGCCAATCCTGGGAGACGCTGAACTGCACACTTAACCGCCTCGAACAGATGCTCAGGTGGACGGCCGAGGATGCGGCTGATGAATCATATATGTGGCGTACACACGGAGGGGGGCCGGGGGCTGTCCTTCTGACAACCGAGGAGATGGGATGTGGAGCAGCTTTTGTGTGGAGGAAGATAAGTTCTAAATATTCAAAAGTCTGACATCAAATCGGTCCAGAAAGGAATAAAAGTGCGCATGTGCCTTACTGTCAGAGAAGGAGGTTCACAGCAATGTGTCATGCACTTCCTGTTGCTAATGCTGTCCCTGAAAGTTACACATCCAAATGACTCTTCACATGACCCCAATTAAACGCTGGACAGGGCGTCTGGCAGGGCGCCATAATGGCCTCAGACAGGCAGCCAGCCACTGATTGGCTGCACCTCTAAAACTTCAGCTCCTCGGCCCGCTTTAAGGCTCAACAGGGAGCGATCGCATTCACGTACGTACCCGAGGACTGAGACAGGCGCGAGGGTGGGGGATTAATGCTTTCAGACGCCCTGATAAGCGGCGCGCCATTTCTGTGGTGTTCGGGAGCGTCTCTCCTGTCCTCCGGAGAGTCTTTCATCTCCGCAGCCAGGACCTGCAGTCTGCGGTGGACTGATAGAATACAGGTGGAGAAGATGAACCACATCATTTCTCTTTATCTCACACTCGCGATGGAGTCAAACCTGAGCTGTGCTCTCTGATCCAACCCCCCCCCCCAAAAAAAAACAAGTAAGCCACCCAATATATGGAGCATGGGCCGGGAGAGTGCTGCTATCCTCTTTTGCAGTCATTTCCTCGGTGGCTGTAATGTGTCTGTGTTGGGGGGGTGGATGTGAAACTGGCTGTCAGCAGATTATCTATTGCCTCTTGTCGTGGCTTCAGCGTGAACTTAGCAGTTGTAGCGGGCTGATCTCCACTGAGCTCCCCTCACTGGGTGCCGGCATTACATTTTCCCAGTCTTCATGTCTTTGGCGCACGGTTTCTTGTCGTCTGCAGCGGCTTTTATTACTTTTTCATTCGTCTGCTGAGAGATCGTTCAGCTGTACCTCTTTGCGTCCAGCTTGAGAAGCTGCCAGAAGCTGCTCCGAGTCTTTTTGCTGCATTTTTAAAAGCCCTCTAAAAGCCCACTTGGCCTTCATTTGTATCCTCCATGGTGGGAACTCTTGGTGGATCAAGGCTCACAAAATAGAGGTGAATTAATTTTGTTCTCTGGTCCGGCCTTCAGGTTGAGCCATTTCTGATATAATCAGGTGTCAGATTGCATCAGCAAGAGCTGATTTTTTTCTCCGCCCTTTCTTTCAATCGTGGAGTGATTATACAGAAAAGAAGAAGAAACCGAGCATGTTTGATGGTGTTAGCCAAAAAAAAAAAAAAGCAGAGTCCTTGGCGAGGGATTAATGGATAACAAAGAGGCTGTGTTGGCTGCAGAACTGGAGGTTTATTGGTAAAAGTCTGGAATTATGTGAAGGGTATATTCAGAAGCATTAACAATAAAGTATTTTATTTGTCAGTATTCATCTCCATGTTACAGTTGAACAGCCCCACTTCTTAAGATCACCTTACCCACTGCTGTTGACCTCAATCCTGTTTGGATCATTTATTTAAAATCATTATTTGACTGACCACCTTATACTGTAATTGATGTGAATTAGCGATTTAGCATCCATGCTTGTGCTTTATTGTCTGCTGGCCTTGAATACAACCAAACTGGCTTCATGTTGCTCAGCATGAACTTCCATTTCACCTGTTAACTTCATGCATAACCCCACAATCTACTAGTTCCTTCTCCCTCTGCATAAAATAACAGCCTGCTTCACAGCACAACACTAGTATCCTTATTCCAGCCCAAATTAACTCACTTGCAAGCTGCATAAAAAAGAATTAAAGTGAGGGAAGAGAGAATTTTTTGTTCATTTGTCAAAAACGACCTCGTACAAAAGAAGCATGAGATGAGAGTGCAGACAAAGGTGCAGAAATGCTCAGTTCGAACCTCATTTCAAATCTTATTGTCAGTGTAAAGATGGAGCTGTGATTATCTTTGGGAATAGAAAACTACAATTACTGTCTGATGGTTGCATGCCTCAGTGAGGCACACAATTACCGGACAAAGAAAGTCCAGCGTTGGGGCAAGAACGACAACCTGTGTTGTGTTTATGGAGGAGAGATCGGTGGAATCTGCGACTGTCGTTTGAAGACCCGAATCATTTTATCATGGAACACTAGAAAGACAGTTTGTAATTGTTCTCCATTTTAAATTAATTCCTCCAGCTACTGCTTATTGTCTTTCCAGGGCTGTGTGTTTAGTCTCGGGGGGACTCTATTTGATTGGGAGGGGAATGCAGTGAAAAACTTTTATTTTGTCCACTTCCTCTTTGGTTCACTTCCTGTCTTTGGTTCACTTAATAGACCGTTTGTATTCACACCAGAAGGAAACCGGTTCAGGGTTCTCATGTCAGTGAACAGCTTTCACACCAGCCCAAACAAAGCGGAATAAATTCTGGTTCGTTTAAGCTGGACCAAACACCTCTGTTGTGAGAAAATGAGCATTTTCCACAGCTAGACAACAACAGACAGGCAACCATTTACAGTACAGCTTTTTATGCTAATCTAATGTAGTTTATTTCCTGTGTGAGCTTTGGGCTTTGACACCATGTGATCAGAACACGATCAGCGGTTTGACTATCCTCCTCCGTCCCCCAGCTTCTTATTCCTGATTCTAAGGCCCAAAGTGACACACCATTTCTCACTCCACCAATGAAATATGGCCGTGCCGCTTGACCTTGCGTCACCATCTGACCTTACATGTGCTCCAGCTCTCAGGCCCTTGGTCCAAGGTGTCGCCAGCGATGAAAAACACGACCCAATCAGGAAGATTTACGTTAGGTTCAGCTCAACACTAAGATCCAAGTCCGCTCTGAGGAGTAGGCCGCTGTTTCGGCTGCCTCTGGACTCTGCCTGTACCTTTGTTCTGCAGATTCCAATCTCAAAAGGTCCATCCCTGGAGAACACCTCGCTCTTTACTTTGTCATAATTTTAAAGCCCCGGCTGTATATTTTATCATGGCCCCACATGCACCTATCTTTTTCAGCCCTGTCTGCTTTTAAATATTGGTTTATATGAAAAGAGCATTTATTTATTCACGTGTAAATGTAGCATATTTTCACGATGGCGTGTGATTTTTGTATTTTTGTAGCCTCGTGTTTGCATTGAACGCTTCATCCTGTGGATGATTATCTTAAACGGTGAAATTAAAGGATTACAAAACAGGGCTCAGTAATCCAGCTGTCAGTCACACAGCTCATTAGCAAGCAAAGAAGGGGGATGTGATTGTGTGTGTGTGTGTGTGTGTGTGTGTGTGTGTGTGTGTGTGTGTGTGTGTGTGTGTGTGTGTGTGAGAGAGAGAGAGAGGGAGGGAGAGGAGAGAGGGAGAGAGCCTTGTCATCAATGACATTCAGATTGTCAAAGAGAGTTTTTATCTTTTAATTACAAAAACAGAAACTTCCATTCTGTTTTAATAGCTGGTGTGAATCACCCCCACTAAACAAATATGAAGTGGATTTAACTGTAAAACCATAATAAGAATAAAATAAAACTCCACATTGTGGTTGTAATATCTCCCACCTGCTTCTATCAGGGTGAGATTATTTACATTTCGTGTGTGTGTGTGTGGTGTGTGTGTGTGTGTGTGTGTGTGGTGTGTGTGTGTGTGGTGTGTGTGTGTGTGTGTGTGTGTGCGCGCAGCTGACTGGCCTGCGAGCTGAACGTTCTGCCGCGTCTCTGCCATCTTTCACCAGCTCCCTGGCACATAAAAGAAACAGTTTGGGAAATGATGGCACCATAAAAGAAAATTGAAACACAAATGCTGAAAAAAAAGAAAAGAAATGGCGTTGCTGCCTCTCCCACTGCGTTTATTTTGATCTTAAATAGAACCACGCGCAAGCATTGCCCATCTTTTTTGTTTGTTCCTGTTGGATTTCTGACCAACTTCCCAATCAGTGTTTGCAGAAAGCCACCGTCATCATTTTGGTTACCTGTTACCTCCACAGACCCACTTATTCTGCTTGGAAGCCACCAAAAGCTCCTCATATGACCACTTCCTGTACTGATTTGCTTATTGAACAGGTCATTATGGGGAGAGTGTTGGAAGCCAAACGTTTCCTGTTCCCTGTTGTGATGGAGACTTGTCCGTGGGAGGGCAGCTAAAGTGAAAACATGGTTTTTTAATACTAGAGTGAGATATTGACATCATACATATTCTATTTCCTGTTTCCTCTAATCGCCAGCTCGCTGGCAGAATCGGACTCTCTGAGTGTTTTCTGCATTCTCTGCTGTATGTGGGAGCCTTATCTCCATCTGTCTGACTGTGCTTTCCTCTGAGAACCCGGGGGAGCTCATCATAGTCTTTCTGACTCCCTCGTGAATCCATTTCCTCAAGTCAACAAACGAAGCTCGGCTCCCTCGTCTGATTTATATTTAGAACCGCGTTCAGGGTAGAGGAGGTCACACACGCTGCCAAACGGGTGCGGCAGCAGAGGTTAATTTAATGTAGTGGGAATTGCTGTAGGTATTTGTCCAAATGTTAAATGTGGCATTATAACATTAGCTTTGACCTCCAGATAGGTTCCTGTCCAATAATAGTCCATCGGCAGAGTCTGCTGGAGAGACCGCGCACGCTCTTCTCCCGCCAGCTGCAGAAGAGAAAGATTAATTTCTAAATCTGATGGTGCCTCTGGTAGCGCTTGCTCACTTCTTGACATATTTGTGTGCGATGTGGAGAGCGGCACACTGAAAATACCCAGGAGAAGATTATAGCCATCAGCTATCAACAGTCAGAAATCCACATGAAACTTCATTACTATGCCAAAGATGTCCCAGTTGCAGATACAAACGTGTCTTTAGTCGTCCCTGCATAACAAGCTGTCGGGTTATTTTTCTTTTCTTTGTGCTTAAGCTCGGCGTTTCCCATTCGCTGCCGAGAAATCGCAGAAGAACAGTGGGAAATCTGCATTTGGAAAGCAACTTTTTTATTTTATTTTGATTAAAATGTGGAAGCGAATCAATAGAGCCCCCCCCCCCCAACACCACCACCACCACCGCCTGCAGCGTGCGCGGCAGACACGCGCTTGTAGCATCGATTGTACCTTCAGAAGAATCACAGTCCCCCCCCCTCCTCCTCTCCCTGTGCTCCCCCCTTGCTTCTTGCCCCAGCTTCATATAGGCTTTCAGATAAAAATAATAGCTCTGAGAACTTACAGAGAAGAGGGGCACTGGGGGAGGACGGGGAGGAGAGGCGGGGGCTGCGGCGGCGGCGGCGGTGCTGCTGCTGGTGACAGCGTTTGTTCTCCCCACCTCCACCTGCCAGGGAGACGGTGAGGGGCGGCCTGATAAAGTGCGGCCTCTGGGAATAGAAGCCTTCTCTTGCCATAAACACCAATTTAGCGTAGGCTTAAGAGAAAAAAGAAAACAGACGACTTGTTTTAACTGAGTCATCGTGATTGCAGCCACAAGCGGGGCCGTGACAAAATGAGTGATGGAACATATTTAAATACGGCGGCAGATTTATAGCGGCGTGAACCAATCTCGCGTCAAGGCTAATCCCTGCGGTGACATTTCCGCGTCACAGATAAATAAAAGCTGTTCGCCGGCGGTCCTGCAGGTGGTTGCCCGTTTGTTCCCGTCCTCGCTCCTTTCCTGCGCAGCCCACGTGTTTGGGGGCGACCGCCGGGTGGTCCGGTCGGATTTGCCCGTCTGAATTCTAACTGGAGGACACGGAGAGCTCTTTAAAGTCAAGCCCAGAGTTAAAGCGAGTCCGCCTAACTCACCTGTCATGAATAAACATCTGCATGTCCACGGGTTTCTGCTGGGTTTCCATCAAATGCTGGATTTGCATCTTTTTCATCGCACTCACAAAGATGGCGAGAGTGGACCGCGGCGATTGTCCTGGCTGTTATTTTTAACCAATAGCGTAACACACGGGTCGGGTTCAGGGGCTGCAGAGCTCATTATCGTACAGCTAGGGTAGATGTTGGCAACGGTACAATCCCCTCTTCCACCTCCAGGCCCTGCAGCGCATCACAGGAAATGCGAGGAGAAGTTGGCTGTCGGCCTGAACGCCAGTGAGCTCATGTGTGATCAACATGCTTAAATGGAAGGACACGTGAGTGACGCAGGCCGCAGATAGGTGAATTCCTTAATGTTCTGTTGCTGTTGTGGGAGTAACATGCGTCACAACAAGTAAATAAGCACGGATAAAGAGCTCTGCCTTATTGCAGTAGAGCTGTGTCAACCTTGTCGTGTTTATTTCACCAAGTTTACAGTTGCTGTTGCGGCCCAGATAAACTGGAACTCGTCTCAACAGCAGTTACGGCCTGGAAAACAGAGTCCCCGAAGCAGCCAAAGTTGATTTTGAGTGAAGAGAATCAGCTCAGTTAATCTGGTGGGAGGTTTGTTACGTACGATCGCAGGGAAAAAAAAAACCCCCAAACAAACACAAACTGCAGACCATGAGTCGATTTAACATCGTATCCACACGTTCTGCCGCCGAAGTGGCTCCGCATTTAAACCGAAGGCTTTGGAGGTAATGATATGGGGAACAGCTTGGGAAAGGGCTGGTTGATCACTGAATCCGTTTGATCGGTTGTAACCAGAGCCTGAGCGTCACCGTGGGGGTTCAGGAAGACTGACAAGTCTGAGAGCCCTCGCTGTCAAGAGCTTCATCTGCAGAGGCCCGAGAGGTGCGCGGGGTTATAGCGGAGACGGGGAGCGTTGTGGAAACACCTTCGGCGGCCACGCCAGACGCTCCGCAGAAGAGGCGCACGTCAGCGTGCGTTTCAGCGCGACGCCACCAGGGCGGCGCTCTCGCGTCTCGCTACCAGAGAAGCGCGGGAGAGGCAACGTTTGCGTTGTTAACGTTTGACATTAGCGGCGACTGGTTCTGGTGTCAGGAGCAGCGCTCTGCCCTGCAGCACTTCAGAGCGCTGCTCCCACAATATTTGCGCGTTTGATATGCAGGAGCTGCATCTGCTTGTCACCGCGGTTTAACTGCAGGAGCTGCGCCCAAATGCTGCTGTAATTGTTACAGACGGGGAGGAACGCTCTGACGGCAGAGCCTCTGAAGGTGTCAGCCAGACAGACGCGGCGACCATTAACTCCGAGCACGAGTAGCAGCATTTATTATCTGCTGCCTGCCTCTGCTTCATGTGTGCTGGACTATATTTCCCAGCTCGCAGGCGATGATGCACAGAATCAAGAGGCAGATGTTTGAGCGCCAGCGTCGGCATTCGTAGCGCCCGTCGCGGCTGTTCCCCTTAAATTAATTGATAATAAAATAAAGCAAAGCTCGCTTGAATGTGTGTGTGGGGAGCAGTAACTTAATCAGAGTCATTCACAAAGACATAAATGACGGCGCTCTCCGTTTATTTCCCGCTCAGTGTCTGACAGATAAATATTCACATATAAAAATATGGTTGAAATATTTCAGTTCTGATGATCAGTCAGTTTCACACACACATCTACACACACATACTGATATTTCTATCTTTGTGGCAACTTTTGTAGGTATAATCTATCCCCAGATCCTGACAATAACAGCCTAATTGTATTCTCAACTTTAAAACCATCTCTTGACCCTCAAACGGTCCTTTGAAGTTGTGAAGACCGTCCAAGACGTCCTCACTTTGGTGGTAGAATGAGGATTGTAGCAGATACAAGGACACACACACACAGACACACACACAGACGTGACGGTTTTATTTGCTGCTGTAATTCTATCAAAGACATCATCAGGATTGGCTCATATGTGAATGACTGGCCTCCAGCATCCCTGCTCCATTTTTTTCCCTCCATCCCTTTGGAAGACTTTTAGATTCAATTTACCGCCTTCTCTGCGCTTCTCTCGGCTCCGGCGTGCTCACCAGCCTGCAGCTCCGCGTGAACTTCTCTTCACACTTTGGAGATCCCATCTAAGGTTCCAGGGAGAGATGGAGCAAACGCTTGATAAGACGTCAACAACATATCTGTTATTTGCTCCTTTGTAGAACACACAATAGGGTGTGTGTGTGTATATATTTATACGTATATGCGGATGTCTTCCTGCATGCATGTGCTCCCATGGATCCACCTATGTTCAATAGTCTTCCACCAAGTCAGAGGCTGGCTGCATTCTAAATACTGTCAAGGCTAGCGGCAAAGCAACATGAATTTCAATGAATTATTAAACAGGATTATTTATTTACTTGCTCAGCACCCTGAACCACCTAACTGGCAAATCTACATAGCATTCTTTTTTTTTGAACCTGTGGCATATTTGTATGCATAATTTATGGTTGGATGTGAGCATTTTCTTTAGAAAATTAAATATATACACATACAGAGAGAGAGAGAGAGAGAAACATATAGATAGTAGCAGATAGGTATAGATGCTTTAGTGTCACTTTGATTTCAGATGTTTACCCACACATGATAAGCGATGCCATGGATTGACTCCCTCATGCATGTGACTTCATGGCTGTCAGCCGCTGAGCCTCGGAGGAGCGAAGCACTTGTTTCCGTGATGATTTGGCGATTTCTGCTCACTTTGTCGGGCGGCTTGTGTGAAGCTGTCAGTGGAAACACAAACAGTGAGAGGGAATCACCACAGTTTAGAGCCGGTTGCCTCGGTGCTGCCAGGACCTGGGTAAATACAGTAGTTTGTTAGCGTAATCTTCTGGGTCTAGGTGGGTGTTGGTATGCTTTCAGGCATCGAAAGGTATCCTCCCCATTTTGATGTTCTTCCATTTTTAAATATGCTATTATATTTTTATTCAGTGCAACACACTGCTAGCCACCTTAGGACGCCGCTGGTACTAACCATTGGCACGCTGTAGCTAATTTACTGCTACTTCTACGATCCCATTGGACTTTTCACCCATTATAATTTCTACAGTAGTGCAATGGGTGTGCCAAGTGTGTGTGTGTGTGTGTGTGTGAGAGAGAGAGAGAAAGAGACAGCGTTGACTGTGGAAGAGAGCGATGAATAAGCTAGCGGAGGCCTGGAGTTCTGCCAACCCGCGAGACTACGACGCACTGCAGATGAGCCAAACCTCCATCCATTCACATGCGGCTCTTTGCGGCGGGGCGACAGCACGCTCCCGTTCGCCACCCCTGCCAGACTTTGTCTTCTGCCACATTGTACGCTAATGCGCGTTGTGATTCGGTGGCGCTTTCCATTAGCGGAAGTCCTTTCATCTCCTGGACAGCTTTCCAAACCGGCGCCGTCGTCGGAGGCTGCGGCTCTTTCAAACGAGGTTCAATGGACAAATTTCTCTGCCACGATGCTGTCAAAGCTTTGGTTCGTTTAAATCACAACGCACGTCATGTTTGGTTTCTCGGGAACGGCTCCCAGAGACCTAAAAGGCCTCCATCCTGAGCCTGTGGAGGAACTTGCCCCGCTTGATCCATCATTCATTGGGCGTGTGAGGGTATTTGTTGTGGTCGGAGACGTCGGGAAGCCTGCAGAGGTGCAGCAGGAGGAGAGACTCCAGCAGAATATCCCTGCCAGGGCCGCAGCATATGCTCCATAACTGCGTTATGAATGTTTTGTTGCAGGATGGAGTCCGTTAATGAATGGAGCCCTCTGGGCAAATAAATGCACATATATTGTGCGGTGTCATATGGGCATTCTCTTGTACCGCAAACAAATACGGCGGGTAAATGCATAAAGAGTAAACTCTTGTCAGTTTTAATGGAAGCGCTGTAGATCTGCACAGGAAGAAAAGGATCCCATAACCGGAGCGCGTTTGGAGTGGATCTGATTTGATTCCGCGCTCGTTCCCACGCGGCGCTGTTGTTCAAACACAATCTTCACCTGTCAAATGGTTCATCTGGAAGCCTGCATCTTCCACTTTAATCTTCATTTCAAATGCAAGGTCACGTGTCAGATCCTGCTCTCAGGAAGGATGCAAAGCGGTAGGAGGAAAAGGACTAAAGTTGAGAGCAATTTGCTTTCTTTTTTTGGACGTGAACCCCTGAAAGCAGCTTTCAGAAGGTGAGAGTTTGAACGGCAGTCAAACATGTCCTCCCACGCAGCGGCAGACGTTAGCATGGTTGCAGCTGTACAGCTGCCACCTATGACAGAGAGATCTGCTCTGAGATCTGATAATGAGATATTTACAAGCGGGCGAGTCTGTTGATAATGAGATGTTTATTTCACTCCGACATGGTACTTTCAGTCCGCGAGTTGTTGCGGCCGTCGTGGCAAAATTATTATTTCTGTGTAAAACATTTCTTCACTGTATCGTACAAAATAAATGAAGCAAACAAACAAACTTAACATTGAAATAGGTAGAGTTCATATGTTTGTAGCATCAACATTTCCTTCATTTATCAAGGCTGTTTATGAATTAAAAACTAACCCAAGCCCAACAAATCTATATCGCTGCATCAGCAAATATAAAACATCGAAATGTGTGAATATTTGATCAAAATACCCAAGTTAACGAAAGCAGGTGGAGAAATTGAAGTAGAAAAGCGGGAAGTAGCTGGACAACTGATGCACCAGAGAAGTAGGTTTCACTTTCGCTTTCATCTTTGGTGCTACTCATCGATCTCCACATCCCACAAGTTTTCTCTTGTGCTATGTTGAACATTTCTGAACCGCAGATCCTGTCCTGGGATCTTCAGCCACATCGTTTATTTTAGCGCAGACATAAAAGCATGAAAAGTTAAGTAGACGTTGTTTTGAAGTAAGTTTGAAAGATCTTCCCCGACATTTCGTAAAGTAAGTTCAGATGTTTGTCGTCACGGTAAAGCGAGATACTCAGCAGATTGGGTGTGAGGGGGCCTCTGCGACCCGACCTCTGACCTCCAGCGCTCCCCCACCAGACGCGTCTTCTTCGCCCTGTGAATTTGAGCAGAGTCGCAGAAACCGGTTTGATGCATGAGCTCGGCGCTGCAGCTGACAGCGCTGAGCTCAGAGTCCAGGGGTCTGGCGGCGGGCTTCCCCGGGGGCCCTTACCTCGGAGCTACTCACCTGTGAATGCCTTTTTGAAGTGCTGGGGGAAGGTTAAGTGCTGACTCTTGTCATATGTAGACCTGTAAATGCAGTCGAATCAGATCCAGCCGAGCCGTCCACAGTCACGCGGTGCTACAGTCCTGATAGAAACAAAAGAATTTTCAGGCGTGTGAGGAAGGCTGCTTTAAATATCTCAGATGGCTCTTTTATTGTAACTCCAGTCGCTGCATGATGGGGAGCCCTCATGTAAGGATTGGGTGGCGAGGCTAACATGCTAACAGTGCTGCATCCTTTTGCATTTCTTACACCAGTTATGAACAACTGCTAGCTACAAGTATTAGCTTTTCTTAAACCTTTATGCAAGGCTTCTGCTTATTTTTTATTAATTTTTCTAGATTGAGGCCATGACTTTGGCCTCTGACAGGCCTCCACATCAAGCGCCGCTGAACGTTTGAACTCAAACAGGCTCTGGGAGTAGAAGAAATCAGGAAACAAACATTTAGAGCTTTCCACCACCACACTGCTCTTCAGTGCCTTCAAGCAAATCAAGCAAAAAAAAAGACCTTTTTCTTGCTTGTTTTTAGCTTTAATCTCTCTCAGTAAAAGCCCTTTCATACATACTTTAGATTGGGCTAAGCACCGCATTAGCATGTTTGCTTTAGCCCTTTGGAAAAAACTCAACATCTTCCATCCAACTCAATCATTCATGCCGGCTGATGCCAAGATCCACCTCCAGTGTAGAAAGGTGGCTGCTAGTCAGGCGGGATGGCAGCCCGCTCCTCAGACGGCCTCTCCAGGCCTGTTTACCGCCTACGCCGCCGGACGGCTTTAGCGCGGCTACTTTGTGCGTACAGTCGGTGCAACTCTCCCAATCAGCCCTATCGATCTGTTACCCGCTTCCAGTGTCGTGACCTAGATGAAAGCCTCTCACCGTTGTCCGCATGATTGAGGCCACCACGAGCTGATCGCTCTTACACAGAGGACACTGCGGATAACAAATGATAGCAGTCAGCGCTCAGAAGGATGTAGCGGTAAAATGGCCGGCTAATTTGGCAGATTGCCGTGTCGTGTTGAGAAAAAGAACACGCGGGCCTCATTACTCCCCATGAGCAGCGTGGACGGACAAATCGTAGATGCCTGATCAGAAAGTCTTATTTTCTAAACTCTTCACGGCTTTCTCTAGTTTACAGGCAACCGTAGTTATGGACCCCCCCCCCTCCCCACTGCGCCACTTCATCCCATTAACAGTGAGCTGCTCCGGCCCAGGATGTGATGGGCACACATATAAGGTCATCTTTGTTAAATTATTCCGCCGAAAAATCCAATAATTGCATTCACACTGGCCACAGGAGCGCGGCTCTCGCTGCTGTATGACAAGAATTCCCTTTGGTTGCTCATTATTGTTGATCACTGAGACGCCACCAAATGTGACATTTAAACAGAGCCTCCTCTTCAGGGCTGCGCTGGCTGACTGTCAGCCCCTTTTAGCAGGAGGCCTTTGAATAATAAATAAAGACTCCTTATTGACATTTCGTCCCATTGAGCGCAAATGCGGCCAAAGTGTCCCAGATATGTGGCCTAAATCTGGACACGTCGGAGCTAAAGTTCACACAGTTGTGGGCAAACGTCAGCTGTCAGTCTGAGGCTCAGGACGAGACGTGGCCGGTGAAGGGGATTTTTCCGTTTCTTTCCCATGGAATGCTGAGAAGATGAGAGAAGATTACAGGTGATTTAATGATTAGAGGTTAGGTGATTAGAGGTGTTTTAATTGCTCTTGCTGTGAATTTGGTGACTTGCTGTAAATAAATGTGTTTTTTGTTTGCCAACAGCAAATGTCACAGGTTCATATTTACCTTTTATAGGCAAATTCACACATGTTGTATTTAAAAGTGTGAAACAAAGAAGTGTTATCTTGATAACTATGAAGGTTTCTCCGGTCCATCTGTTCATTTTTCTGCCGTTCACCTGTAGTCCGGCCATAAAGACGCAGCGGGAAAAACAGCGGCACCGATCGTTCCTTCAAGTACTTCGTGTCCTCAGTCTAAAATGCCTCAGGTGCAGGGGGGGTCGGGGGCTTCTGCTCTTACTGCATCACCGAGACGATCAAAAGCGTCTCCCACCGCTCTCCGAAGCTCTGAGCTCGGTATTTATAGTGTTTGGGCGGAAGCTGCAAGATCCTGACTCTGTAACTGCATCCAGGTTTTCCTGGTCGATCCATCAACACGTGCACATCGGTGAAAATGACGGGCTTGGGGCGGAAAGGTGGAGGGAAGCGTGTGACGTCACCATCGTCTGTCCCAAGCCTGGTTTAATGAATGCCCAGAACTGGCCTGTCGCTCTGTAATTGGGAGACGTGCACGACAATAGGCCGTGCGCTCACAAGGAGCGCCGAGCGGGAGGGCTTCAATTTGCCTCCCCTCTCCCGCGGAGCCTGGCATTCAGCGGAGCGTTCCTCATTCAGGGGGAGCATCCGCGGCAAAATAAAACTAGTGCCATCTGCTCCATCTCTCCTTGCCTCCCACCACAAAGCAGATGATTATCAACTGGAGCCCGCTCGGCTCCAGCGGAGCATCTCGAGCCTCGGAAAAATATCAGCGGCGCGTATTTGGAAACTTCTGACAAGTTGCATACTTCCTGTTTTTCCCCTTCTTTATGTCATGCGTTTGTTTCCCCCCCCCCCACCACACACACACACACACACACACACACACACACACACACACACACACACACACATATGCAGGACTCAGTGAGACCTTCAAGCAGCCAACAGTACATGTGTAATTGCACTTTACGTAACACCCTGAATGCAGCCTTCTGTACCCGCCAGATATTCGCTGCCTTGGTCCTGCTAACAATGTGCACTTTGATAGCTGGTGGTTCTTCTTTGGTCATCTCTTCTTGTCTGGGAAGCGCAGACAGACATCTATCACCAGAGGACGCTCAGCCGTAATGGAGGCTGATAGAAGTGGAGGCCGCAGGAGGCCGTTCACGCCCCGCCACGTCCACCTTTATGTTGTTCTTTGTCTCAACAGGCGACTCTGTGACAGGTAATGAAGTGTTATGAGAGACTTTCTGTATGGAGGAAGCTCCTAAAATAGATTTTATTGTTGTTGAGCCGGAGAGTGAAGCCCGCTGCTGGATTCTGTGGGTTCTGTACCCACAAGAGGTGCATTTTTTATTATTTCAGTTTTCAGTCCCAACCCCAGAGATTAAGGTCAGGCTTGGGGGGGTCATCGGCGGTCCCCCAAACCACAACGCTGCATTTCATCCATTCTGACACATGTATGAATGTATTATTTTGGCTTGTCACCTTGCCTTTGTTCGGGACGTGTCCCCGTTGTCCTTATAAATACAGTGACCGCCATCACAATAGGTGTTCTCCCGAAAACGTGCTCCTCTCCCCTCTGCCTTAATCCCATTTGGGGCCTATTTGTCTTCCTCATAAAAGCCTGAAAGAACGGCTCTGCCAGCTATTCTGTTGTTCTAATCACGTATCTGCGTGACAGAGATGACATGAGGACAGGGAGTAGAGAAGCCCGTATTGGCAGGGGGACAGGGGACAAACATGGGGACAGAAGAGGACCGTGTCAGGACGCCCAGCGGCCGCGTCGCCCGGAGCCGCTCCGCCCTCGCTGCTCGTCTCCCTGCTGAGGCGATAACCTGTTTCCCCCCACAGGAGCGTACGAGGAGACTCGGCGACGAGCGAGCTGCCTTAGCGTCCATCTGTGTCAGAGACGCTGATGCTAGGAGGCGGAATTAGGAGACGAGGGAGAGGCGGCAAAGAAGAACATCACACACTCGCAGACGACAGAAAGGAAAAACAACGCAGGAACCGCGATGAGATGTTGACTAGCGTGAGCGGCCGTCGCTGAAGACGCAGCCCCAACATTATTTGCAGGCGGTTCACATTCATTAACAGTTCATACAAGAGAGTATAATTAAAAGCACGCTGTGTTTGTAATTAGCCTGTTGCACCTGTTCCCCCCTCTGCAGACCTCCTGACGCTCGCTGTCACATCCTCTCAGCGCCCGTGTGAGGGCTTGGGGGCAAAATTTATCCTTTAAAGTTTGATGAGCTTCATCAAGTTGAGTCGTCTCATTAAAGGGGAGGTGGCGTTTAATTGGATCAGGACAGGAAAGACTTAAAGGGGATGTAATAACGCAGGGGCACAAATATTTAAATGCAGCTAATCTAATATTTATCCTGTTGTTGCATCATAAAGCTTAATGGAGAGTAAAATGAGATGTGGGACTGTGCCAGACCTGTGCATGCGTGCGCGCAGACCCGTGCAGCGGCGTGATTTATGCCAGACACGGCAGCCGGAAAACAGCTTTTTAAGGAAAAGTCACTTTGGGGATTTTTTTTTTTTAAATCAGAAGGCTCATTCCATCCGAAAACTGCTGGTTTAGGTGAATCTCACATCTCTTTTAAAGGTAATTAGCACTGCATTTTCTCCTAATTTGATGTGTTTGACTGCTGCTGCAATGAATTTCAGGGATTTTCTCTTGGTAAATGCCAGCGTTTGAGGTTTTTCTCAACCTTTGAGGCGAAAATTTCCATTTTTGTGGCACTTACAATTACCAGCCTTGATACTTTCATACCTATCTGTGTTTCATAGTTGTTCACACGTCATTGACAGCCTGGCGCGACATGAAAAAACAAAGATTTCCCAGTGCCTGAAGTGATGAAAATGGTGTTCAGCCCTTTAGCTGCAGCAACAAAAGTGAACCAATAGTCTGAAGTCTGGCTGAGTTACGTGTTAATATTTAACAAGCCGAATTTGAATGTTGCTCTGATCCAGAATCAACTGTGAGTTTTGTGCTTGTGGCTGTTGGCTATTGTTTTCTCCTCTCTCCATAAACGAGGAAGGTTCGTGCCAGGACACGTGCACAAACATCCAGAATAATCACTTTAAGAATATTGTCGCTATAGTTGAAACAGCTGCTGAGTAACTGCTAAAGTCATCAGTCCTGCTCATAAATGAAGCTGTAGGCCCGAGCATCTCTGGTGAATCGCATGTGTGTGTGTGTGTGTGTGTGTGTGTGTGTGTGTGTGTGTGTGGCATTTAGACAGATACCTGTGAGGACACACTTTTCACTCAGGGGCCTCTGTGACGCACAGCACTGTCTTAATTTGTTGGCAGTGATGGGAGGGGGCGGAGCCAAAGGCTCGGTCTGGGACGCCTGTGGACCAGTTTGTGGAGTCAGGGGTCCTCATGAGGACTGAAAGTGGGAGATGAGGGTGAGAGTGGTGGAGTTAATGGAGTGGAGATGAGCTGCAGGATGATGGGCCATTATTTTTGGCATTATTCCTCAGAGCCACGGGTTTTTCTCTCGCCCCTTCTCGAGGGTTTGAAAGCAGGGCGAGCCGGAGGGAGGAAGCTCACTGGATTAAAAAAGTCCGTCAGTGAATTATCCACTACAAAACTGTTTCTCCACATCTGCGGAGCATCTGCCCAATTATAGAGAGATCCCACATTGTCCGCGCGATTAAAAGATGCTTGTTTGTGCATTTGCTTTGAAAAGAAGTCGCACAATGGCAAAACTCAGCAGAGCTGCTCGGAGAAAGAAAGCTGGTCGTAATTATTTAAATGACAGCAAATTCACCGGACAGATTCCAGAGGTTTTATTGGCGCAAGTGCTTTTTAAGCTCAAAGCAATCTCACTTATTTTGTCAGCGAGCGATGATGAATCCGTCCCGAGCCCAGTGAGGACAGAGGTGGATGAGTAATGGCGAGTCGGAACCGTTCCCGAGCCGATAAGGACTCTTTCCTCCCGCTCTGACTCTGATCTGATGGGTTTTAATCGGTAACGCCGCTAATTTCTTTCATGCTGCAGTTTGGATCTCCTCCCGCTGTCTTTCACGGTAATTTCGAGATAATCGCCGCTCACTAAATTCCCTCTTCACACGCCCAGCACGCCTCAAAAGCCTGTGTTTATATGTCGAGATTAAAGGGATGGTCATACTAAGATGAGTAAATTGTTTTTTTGTTTTTTTTGTCACCCACATCAAGGTGGTGTTTTTCACACCACGGATGCTGACTGTTAGAGTGGGTGAGCTGAAAAATGTCATGCTTTAGCATGGATGGAGGCTTCTCCAACGCCGCGATGCAGGTCTTTACGCCTACGTCGACATGCTGCTGAGAAAGAGACGTCATCTGCAGACATTGTGCAGCAACTTCAGCGGCACCATATATGATGTAGCCAAATGTCAAAGTATCCTTGAGATACTGACCCCCCCCTTGTTGACCTTTTGCTGATAAACTGTGAGCCCGGGCAGATAGCTACGCTAGCTGCTAATGCCTCCCGCATACAAAAAAGATGCCAAGTGAATGGTCATTTTCAGTTCCTCTGTAAAACTGCAGACATTTTTATTTATTTTCCTGTCTCATCGGGGCAAATGTGACAGCTGGCAAACATCCGCAGTGAGAAAGGTCAAGGTGGGTCTGAGGGGATTAAATATGCCCTCCACCAGCACGCCGTTGTCTTATTGTGCACAGCACAGCTACAGTGTCCACTCGAGGGACTCAATAATAGTTGAAATAAACCAGTCGTGCTCATGAAAAGCTTCTGACTGGCCAACATTTTAATCACGTCCAGTTGCTGAGTCGAAGCAGCAGCCTTACGCGACTTTCAGGTAGAAGCAGCCACGGCGCCATGTTGTCCCCACTGTGTTCAGAGAGCTGCTGCTAACACGCGCAACATCGTATTCGACGCTGTCGCGCTTTGTGTCACACCTCTCTATTTACAGAACAGCAGCTGTCTGCGAGTCATCTGTCTGTGCCGTCACATTGTGACGAGGTGTCTTGACTTCTCCATGTAGTTTGCTGGAAGCTAAAAGAGGAGGTTTAATGAGCGGCCTGCTGAATTATCTTTTTCCTACATTTGCCGGGTTTCTGCAGGATGGGGCTCTGCAGCCGAGAGGTTTCTGTCAAGAGCACAACATCTGGAGTTACATGGGAATTATTCAGCAAAACGTCAGCCTTTTGCTTTTGTTCTGCAGCTCCCTGCCTGCTCCCTCTGGTCCCCGCTAACGCTCTGGCAGGGAACAAGTGCTTTAGCCCACCTATGAACAGGTGATCCTTCACAGATGGACGAGGCTGCACCCAGGGGAGTTCACGCTCTATCGTTTGCATCTTTGGCTCATAAATCTTTCATAAAAGATGTCAGTTTTGCTTATACAGGGGGAGAAAAGCACCCCCCCAGGACCGCAAGGAAATACAGATACAAAAGGCTCCTGCGTGCCTCTGCACGGGTTAGCGGGAGGCGGCGGGGCCCAGTTTTGTGTTTGTGCTGCACTTTGCGCAGTTTTTTTCTTTTTTTGCTGTCTTAATTCATTACGTGCTGCCATTTAAATGTGCTTATCACGTGTAACAGCATATTTACCATACTAATGGAAGTGGCCATTGTGATGCAAATGTGGAAAAGCTGTTCGCAACATGTCCAAATCGCCTCCGCGCCGGATCCCTGCATAACCCGAGTGTGAGCAAAAATCCTGCATTATACTTTACAGCACAAAAGCGGCGGCGGCGGCGCGTAAGCATCGTTTCATTCAGGCTGACTTATTTACATGCGTTTGGATTGATTCGAAGACAAAGAGAATGACAAAGCAGATTTAATTTAAGATGCTGAGCAGCAGCTACAGGATCCAGCCTTTGGCCTTCTCCCTTTAAATGCAGCCTGTTTATGCATCTTTTTCTCTATTTCTTTATCCCCCCCCTCTGCGGCCTGATAGAGGTGATGGCTCATGAACTGTCTGCTACCTCTAGCGGCTCATGATAGCGACACCGTTTGCGCCGATTGAACCATTTCTGCCAAATGGCTTTTCCCCCACTGATGCAGTGGCGTTTGGCTAATTTACCATGACATACAGCTCCAGGTGATCATATGTTTACAGTCTTTTCCTGTCAGACAAAGGTGTGTGTGTGTGTGTGTGGGGGGGGGGGTTATGGCGTTCAGAGCGTTTACATGCGTGGCAACAAACGCTGCTGGACGGAGCCGTTTAGTCGGGCTCCTGTTTGTCCCAGCACAGGAGTGTCATTGATTTACTGTTGAAATCACGTCGCCGCCATCACGCAGGTGGTGATTTTTCCTCTTTCAGCCTGTTCGTATTGGGACGTTTGGTTGTTCTGCAATTTTAGACCGCTACGATTGTCAATAGGAAGCTACCACGTTAGCATAATGGTGTGTTAATAGCACAACAAGTTTGGTGAAATAACAACAAACAAGATTTGGGCTGATAAAAAAGCACAATCGGGGAAACGGGTAATGTCCCTTCAGTCGGCCCCTAAAACACACACCAACTCCCAGGAAGGTCTCTGCCTCCAGCGTTTATGTCCAAAGCTCCTCCCTTTGAGACAAACTGATACAAAACACCTAAAATACCTCAGTTTGACAGCTCAACCTGATGACTGAGCATATATTTCCAACCCTGCATTAACACACAATGTACATTTTCTGAACGGTTTCTCCCCCTTTAAATGAAAATGAATCCTTCCACTTCCTGTCTGCCATTTTTGAGCAACTCCAGATAAGGTGAGTGAAGGCTGGTGGTGTGAAATGTTTGTGTTACAAATTAAAGTCCAGTCCAGGTGCGGAGCCTGGCGATAGATGGAATATTTAGGGTTCAATAACCTGATTTCTGCTAATTGATGTGAAAATAAATGAAGCCTCTGACAGCTTTAGCTTGCAGAAACTCATTTGTACTGTCGCAACATGCTACCAGTAACAGACGACACGACGATAATGAGCAAACGCTTTAGAGCTGCAGGCGTGTAACGCAATTTCCTTTCTGTGTCCGCTGCCACCTGTTGCACGTAGCAACAGAGTCGCGCTGGTTCCTTTTCACCAATAAGAGCGTTTAAATGCAAACAAGTGAGCGCCGACTGCTGCGACTCGCCCTCAGAGGTAAATGTCAGTGTGCATTTGCGCCGCAGCAGAGCCGCTGGGCCGCTTCCGCCACCTTGAAGTTGTGGCTGTGTAATTGCATTTTCAGAATTCACCTGTTTTCCTTGGGGGGGGGGGGACTTGTGAAAATCAAATGATGTTGTTCATTCTGCCACTAATGAGTGATTTAATGATGCAAGTGTTTCTAGTCTCACGTCAGGCGTCGGGAGAGGAAGCGACACGCGGTCGCCGCACAGGTGGAGCTGATGGGCGGTTTCTCTCGCCGTTTCTGGGCGTCTTTGCTGGTGTCTCCGCCCACCTGTGTGAGTCGCGCACACTTCCTGCTCCCACACGCTCCGCCTTTTCCTCTGCTCTCGTTTGCGTTTTCCCTTTGACCCCTCTTGATCCCGTCCCTCCATCGGTCCAAATCAGCCATTTCTTCCTTTTAATAACATTTTGCCACAGCGAGGCGATGGTAGTCGACACGCATCCCGGCCTCTTTGCCCAGATATTGCAGAGCTGCCGCCCATGGCGCATCAATAAACTGCCACCAGATGAAGAGAAATGCAGGCTTTTATTATCACGTTTCCCTCAAGCTCCTGAATGCAATTTTACTCTCATCATGCTCCTGTAAACTTATATTGGATTTCCACGGTATGCTATAAGATGATTAGCAAACACAAGTCTCAAATAAACATCTGTGCTTGAGAGAAGCTGCTGGGGTGCAACATTTCTGCAGTTTGATCAAGTAGAAGGAACTTGAAAGTCTTTTTTCCGCTGGCCCAGCCCTGAGGAAACAGGAAAGAGGTTTTAATACCTTTTATTCTCCGCTGAAATGCAAGCAGAGTAAATAACTATTGATCGGGCGGCCACAGGGTCGGCTTCTGCGGTCGGCCTGCTAACTACCAGTCTGGCGGGGTGGTTATTATTAGCGTGACTCAGGATGCACGGCCCAGGTGAGCAGCCGCCCCTGACAAATGCTGATCTGGGGGGCGACCACGGCGTCCCGGATGAAGAAGAAATCCCGGTAAAGAGCAAAGGATGTCAGCGTAATTGACGAGCCAAAACCGGAAGACTGCCCCCAAGTGTCCAGGTGCGGAACAGACGGAACAGAAGCGCCGCCACCCTGACGAGGAGACACGAGGGGAAAGAAGAAAGCGACTGATGCCGACTGTCGCCAGTTTGTTCATCTGCTGACAGTCGCGGGCGGCGCCTGCGTTCCGTCGCTCCGGCGCCACGAGACACACCCAGCCTCGCGCTCAGCGTGGATGTTGAGGCTGCGTGTGTGTTGGAGCCATATGGTCAGGCCCTCGCACAAGCTGTTCAGCCAAGCGAGTCTGAAAGGGAGGCACCCAGAGACGCCATTAAGGACGGCTATTTTCAACTTTCAGCAGCACAACACAACTGTTGATTTTTCATGAACATATTTGATACACACACACACACAACCTGACTATTTTTAATAGACACAATACTTTACCCAGCTTGTGAGTAGAATAAACCTCCTGTCTCTTAACAGTCCAGTTGACCCTAATGACGAGGAGAATGAGGACTTTGGGACTCAACATGAGCAAATATGAGGGGACACACGCGGTTGTAGTTTTCTTTTTAGCTACTTCAGTTTTGGAGAGCCGGGTCGAAGTTGATGTGTTTATTAAATGCCGACTGTCTTCGCAGCCTCACACACCTCAACACACACGTCGAGCACGGAGGTCTGAAAACCAATTTAATATCTGTCATGTCCCCATTACAATCAGATCATTAATTACATGTTATAAAAAGCCTGTCATGTTTCATAATCCTATAAGCAGCAACAATTTAAAGCCAATCAGTCGCTCTGATGCAGCGCTGCATTAGCGCCCTGTCACCCTGTAATTGAATGTCTGTCGGGGCCACGTGCAAGGATGTCTTTTTAAACACGTTTATTATTCCCCATTTAGATCTTTTCATCTGACCTTGATGCTTTAAAGCCTGGTTTTCCCCTCTCTTCTGGCAGCTCTATCTGAAGGAAGTGGTGAGCTGCTAGTGTGCCAGAGGACAAGCGCTTTGTTGCCCCTCATTGAGATGCAGATCACGTCAGGCCGCCACTGGCTGCTGAGAGGCAGACTCCTGCCATGACCTGGATGTTCCTCTGGAGTTTGCATTCCCGTGGTTATAAAGAGGCCTTTTTGAGAGAGGAAGCATTACGAGTCGTCCCCGTCAGTGTTTTTGTCGGTTTTCGCTGAATATTATTTCATTTAAATCCTGAATGGCATCAGGACATTCAACAGGTGTCAAAAAAAATTGTCGATTATGCTAACGATGGATCTTTTTTGACTCTTTAGCGTAAAATGTCAATTGAGTTTTTATATCAAGCTCACCTTCAAGCTATTTTGTCCACACCTCTTTATATTTGACATGTCATTTCAGTTCCTGTGACTGTGATTACAGGTGTTTAAGTATAAGGTTCAGCACACGTGCACGCTGGACACGGAGGAGTTCATTTAAAAACACAGCAGTCTGAAAGATTCAACCCCGCTGGTGCTAACTATAGCTAGCATTAGCATAGCCACAGTGTGGCCATTTCGCCACTACTATATTGTTCTTTTCATGATGATAGTATCATGAGAGTGGTTCTATATATTCAACCCATTTGTACTATAACATATCATGATCTATAGGTAACAGAAGCGCGAGAATATTCCTGAGAGGGGCAGTGCCCAAGGCAGGACATTTATGGCCTTAAAGGTGGGATTTTTTACAAAAATGAATGCATAAAATACATATTTCAGTTTTCTAACGAGCAAAAAGAACTTGTATGTAAACATGAGACAGTGGGGAAAGAACCACATTAAACTGGTGAACATTAGAGACGGAGAGATTCAGTCTTCTGTGGCTTCGTCTGCAGTGTATTTGTGTTTGTCTTATATTCTGATTTAAAATCCACATTCAGCCTTTGCAGCAACTCGGGAGACAACAGCAGCTCCTGGGTCATCGTGGCCAAGCCACCAGTGCCCGTGGGCCTGTGCGTCACCTGCAGGGAGTGGTGCACATAACAACGCACTTCAGGAATCTGGACTAGTTTAGAGCCAAAACAGTCATTTCATAGCCCATTCATTAAATGGAAGCATTGCATTACAACCCTAAATATAATACACAGCGCCACCAAGTAGTTTGCCTATCTGCAATACTGAGGCCCTGTTTCTGGCGTATCAAAGAGGCTTTTGTTTCCAAGGAATGTCTGGCACTTGTTTGTTGCAGGGAAAATCGCAACTGCCAGAAACTTGGAGCTCTTTCTTGACACTGTCCACCATGTGAACCTTGTGAACCGTGTTTACATTCTTAACCAATGAGCGATCAAATGATGCTCTGCTCTGGTTAGAACGGAGGTCTGACTGCGTTGGAACGTTCAAGTGCAACTTCAAAGAGGAGAAATATGCATCTTGCCTAAGGCTCAGACAGATGTTGTACAGGGCATTTCAATTCCGGACTGGCCCACCTAAATCTGGTATGCCCCAGCCCCCCCCCCCCCCCCCCACTAATATAGGGTGTTTCCCTCTCAGAGGCCAAGATGGACTCAGACTGCAGTACAGCAGAGCGTAAATGAGACTTTAAATCGGAGTAAAACTATTCTCCTTCATTTCTTTTCCTTTTCTAATCTGCATGCAAATCCATTGATTAAATCCTCCAAATCCATTCCTCTAACAGTGGAGGGGGGGGGCACCCGCAGCGGTTTCCCTCTTGCACTCGTCTCTCTAACACTTAATTCTCCGGAGAGAATGGTCTCTGCGTTCCCTCGTGTTAACCTCCTGCGTTATACGCTGCTTTCATGTTGGCAGCATTGTGTTCAAGATGCTAATAGTGCACCAATGTCCCCCAACGTTTCTTATATTCTAATATTCTACATTTCCTGGAACATTGTCTTTGAAAATCTAGTGGCGTTGAGACCAATTAAGCAACTTTAAGCCCAAATAAAAGTATTTCAGGAAATACAAAAGCTGGTTTAATCAGATGACAAATTAATGTGATTCAAATGATTCCGCGGTTGCCATGGTTGCAGTAGTACTTCTAATAATCACCTCAGTCAAGGATTTGACACACCTCGCCACACTTGGATCAAAAGAAATGACATCCTGCCGCCGTCTCCCAGGAAACCACAACCAGTGAATATAAACTGGATGATTTAAACCAACGTGATGTGGATTAGAACATGTTGCTAACATGTTGCTAACGTCTGTTTTCTGTTTTTTTCCTGTTTGTTAAGCTGCTTCGCTTTACTTGGTGCTGTCATTCACACATTTACCCTGTAATGTTTATTTATTGTCATTAATCCATCAAAAGAATCAATATATTCTTTCACTGAAGGAGCATCATTTTAAAAATGAAAGATTTAACCCCCCCAATCCAGCCGATTATAGTCTTTTAGGGACTGGAGTTGCTTTTATCCTGAAGCAGACAGACCTTTTTTTTCTATTTATAAAGAAAACTCGACGTAAAACCATATCAGCCAGCCGGAGGCTCTAAATGTTCATTTATCCCTCAGATTCCTGTAATTTAAATCAAAGACCAGCCTCCGACTTCAAAACTTAACCCCAATTCCCTCTTCTGGAAAAACAGCATTAGCATAGCTCCTCTCTCCGCCTGGCTCCGAGTCGCTCTTCATTCTCTGCCAGGACTGTTTTTTTTTTTTTTCTTCCCTGCTGTTGTCCACTCACTCATGGATGAAATGAAGTATCCTGCTCTGTGTGGACGGATACCTGCCCAAGCTAAACTCCCTCTGACAGCTTCTAATGCCCCCGCCACCGGACTAAATGAGGTTTGGGCAGAAATTGAAAGGCTGTGTCCATTATTTGACAGGTTCGCTGTCTGTTTAATGCAGGAAAAACCTTCTTTCCATACATCTTAACAACCAGACATATGGAATCGGAATTTCACTCCTCCGGCTTGAGCCCCCGTACAGTAGATTGGCTGAGTGTGTCAAATAGCTTATCGGCTGTGGTGTGAAATCAAATAGCTATTTGGGACTTGATTGATCGTGATGGATTACTTGAGGGACCGCCCGTGGAGATCTAAGTGTCGAGAGGAACTGAGAACACGGGCAGCAGAGCGGATCATCGAGGCAATCGACCGCGTGCGCTGCGTTTAATTTAAATGTGAGAAGCTTAATGCGTAGAGCAAAGGTTTTCTTTGGGTGGTGCAGCCTAACACGACTCTCCAGCGGTTCTCCATCTGCCTTTATCCACATTTCCTCCTGAACCTCAACCATCAGCCACACGGTTCCGCCCCATTTTTCCCAACACGCAGGCCTACGGGGAAGTTTTTATGTTAAATTAGCCTGGTCGTTGTCACAGTTTAAATAATTTCAATAGAATATTCATCACATTTGCAGTTTTCACAGCATTTCAGTGGGATTTGGGATGGAAGTGAGTGGATTTGAAGCCCCAAACAGATGCTGGCGTCCCAACAGAACCTTTATTAGCATATATACGCTACATATGCTCCATAAATGCAAGTGTTAATTGTACGGTATGTGCTGCTGCTAACACAGGCCGTCTTCTGCTGCCTTCAGAGAGATCCGACAACAATGTTGTCACCAACATTTCTTTTTGTGTAACTTTTCATAAAGTCATCGAGGGTACAAGTAACCACAGTTACCCCTGACGTTGTTATGGTAACTGGCCTGTCCTGGTAGGAGGGAAACAGACTCCAGCTGTGATTAGTTCAGAAAGCTTGAAAAAATGACCCCGGACAGACGGGCCTCCCGGGGCTATTATGACTGTCGCTTTGTTGTCATTGTGCTGTCGGACCGTCCAGACAGTCCGGAGCTGGGTAATGCGCCTGTAACCAGAGGTGTGACGGCTCTGACGTTACCTGAGATTGGTGCCTTTGGTTACAGCCCTGTCAGCCAAGCGGTGCCACATCTGCACACTCGGACCGATAAACAACAGCAGACTTAAACTCACTGTAGCTTTTGATTCATGAAGCTGATCAACAATGAAAAGCACTCCTGTTTGGGGCGTGAATACTGAGTTAAGTACAATATAAAGTACAATATACGCCTGTAATAGACGTTACAGGAGCTTAGCTCAAGGCCTGACGTGTGTTGTCATCGTGATCGCCATCTGGTGGTTGTTGGCAGTGTAGGTCTTTAATCCCAGCCCTCAGCGTTATTAATGTCTACTCATTTGGCTTCTTTTGTGGTGAAAAGTAGTTCTGAACCAAATTCTTCCAAAAAGAAAATTTCTCGCTGACATTTACAGGTGAGTTATGCAAATGTTGTCAAAAATCCAAGAAAACTCCCTCTAAAAGCAAGTAGATGTGAAAATGTGTCGGCTGCTGTGGCGAGCCAGCAGGGTCGGGCTGTTTGTCATGCGTGTGGCATGTTGCACGGGCTGAGGAGACCTTGTCATTGGCCGCTGTTTACACTGCTGTTTATCTCGCCGCCGGTGCAGACAGGTTGCGCCGCGCCATGTGTTTGTGAATGTGATTAATACTGCATCCACACACATCCATGTCTCTTGTTTGACCTTTGGCTTATGTTTGAACTCATTATCTCTGACAGCACAGCAGCACGGCTGCTCCCCACCACTCACCCACCCACCCCCTTCGCCGTCTCGCGCTTATCATCTGCCACTGCTCGCCCGTCACGTCGCCTCATGTTCAGGATGAGCTTGACGTCCCCACTTTGACCCTTTCAACGGCGAACGAGGCAGGGGCCTTTTGAAGCATGTCCCAGCGCCTGGCCGTGCATCGACAACCGGCGTTTATCAGCCAGCGCAGATTAAGCTGGGGGAGACTCCACCGGATGGAGAAATAGACGGGAAAATCAATGTGGCGCTAGCAACTCGCACGCCCTTAATAAGCATGCGTATTTGGTTGTGCTGAGTCACAGTACATACAAGTTTTGAAAGAAAAGATAATCCTAAAAGATTTAGACCATGCAAACATGAAAACATGTGTCAAACTACCCAGTAAAAGGTAATTTTATTTATATTATTCCTGTTCCATCAGTCTATAGAGCCCACACCCCTTCTACTACAAATCCCACAATGCATTGCAGCAACTGTGGAGAGATTAAGGCTGTTTCCGAAACCACACACTCGTTCCCTATTCACTACTCACTACATGGGGGACATGGACTGAGTGAACTATGTAGCGCACTCAATTTAAAGTTAGTATTCAGACAACAGTGTCATTTACGACGCACGTAAAGTGACGTCATGGTTTCGCATAATAATTACGAAGCGGTCGCTGGGAAAAGTGGCCAGGTCCATTTAATTATTTTAACCCATCAGAAATACATTCAGCGGTCATTTTATGAAAATGCAATATTTTACCCTATAATTAACTTAACTCAATTGAAATATTAATGCCAATAATAATACAATAATAATTACTTATTACCTAAAATAATTAGTGTCCCATGACATTTTCAAGCCAAGACGTGACGGCACATTCTCAAGTCATATTCTGCTGTCGTGAAAACATTTAATAAAGCAATTTTTCATCAAAAAATGCATCCAGAGCTACTTTTCATCTTTGTAAATATTCTTTTACTGAGATTCTGTCGCCTGGTGAGGAGCAGACGATTCTGAAGAACACAACTACTGAAAAAAAAATTCTTATTTCCAAAAATTTCATATATCAAACCGCACAGTAGAATTTACGTTAAAAAATGTATCCTGTCGGTATCACGTGATACCGTAAAGGCTGATGGGATACATCTTCCGAGTTAGAGTGCTCGCTTGTACACTACTTTTTGCAGTGCATTGTGGGATACATTGAGTGCACCACATAGGGTCCAGCGATGCTCACTAACAATTCGGACACTATTTCAAAATGGCGTCCACACTATTGAGTGCACTATGTAGGGTACAGGGGGTGGTTTGGGAAACAGCCTAAGTCCTCTCTGTGCAGTAATCAGCAGTGATTGGATGGTTTGGAAGAGCTGCTGCCTGGTTCGTAGAGCTAACGCAGAACTTTCAATTCAATAATGAACCCGTGTGATATTTGGTACGTTTTAAGATAAGATAAGATAAAAAAAAACAACCTTTTATCACATCTCACCCTTGAACCGACTCTGTCTGTGATCTGCCAAAAGTGCCTCTCTGAGTTAAAATGCAGCGAACGCCTTCTGAGCTAAAATAGGTTCACGACACCGATGACGACGAAGTCAAGCGTGGTTCATCAGGCAACGTTACGGCAGGACTCCAGCTGATTGGCCATGTCTGGAAGCTAGTGCTGCTGGGTAGATCACTGTTTACTTTGTTATCTTTCGTCTTAAAGTCTCAGATCTTATATCGCTCCCCCAAAACCCTCGTTGTGCTCGGGGGAGGATGTTTTGTGTGGGTGTTCGATGCATCCAAAGTGGCGCAAGTATTGATCACACAAAGGAGCAGCTATTCAAAGGGGATTGGATCCAGATAGAATCTGCTTTTTAAGCTTTCCCTGAGCTTTGGGAGAGTAACTGCTGGTGTTATTGACCCTGAAGTCTCCACTGGTCCAGGAGAGGATGGTGTTGTGGTTGGTCGGTGTCGTTTAGGTGCAGAAAACAATATTTTAAGTATAGGATCCATCAACCCGGTCAGAAAGCTCATCTTAACACAGGTTTTTTGAAACTCCGTCATCGGACATTGCGATCTAAAGACGGCTAAAGCGAGACATTTTCACGCTGTGTGCGGCACCGTGGCGCCGGCGTCGCGTGTTACAGTGTGTTAAGTGTGAACGATGTCCGCCAACGGCTTTTAAAATGTAATGGTTTTCCAGCGTCCGGCCGGAGTGCAGGGTGCGTTCGCAACATTGCTAAGGTGCCGCGAGGGGGATGCGCTTAAATGGATGGTACAAATGAACGCATCCGGCCCGACTTCCCTTTGAAAGGCTTCGGTGATGAATAGGGAGCCTGGTTATTCTCTCAGTGTGGGGCTCTAATAAGCCGAGGGATCGAGTCGGGGCCCAGAAGAGGAGCTCGATTTAAACCATTCTAAGAGTGCAGGGAGCATGATTTACGACGTGGGGCCGACCGTGGCGTTGTTTCTCTCAGACCCCCTTCTGTAGCCAATCACAGTCAAAACGCTGGCCACTTCCTGGCCACTTCATGGCTGCGGACCCAATGTGGTGCCGCTGCCTACGCTGTTGTCACGGACTCTAATCTATTTGATTGATTATGAGTCTAATCCCTGCATTAAACCCTGGATTTCCTCTTGTGCTTTCACCACGAGGAGGCTAAAGACCATTTCCTGTGTTTTCGATCCTCTCTTTTCTTCATTCAGGGCCTATTTTGTGTTTTATTGGTAAAGGTCAGATTTGTTTTACCTGTTTAACACATTTAACAAACACTATTCTCCACTAGTGAGGTTGAAGGCGGTTTGAAACGAAGGAAAGCAAACGATCAAAGGAAACTCATAAAGGCGCTCACAGTATGCTGGAAGCCTACACAAGGAAAGAACCTCAACCTTTGAGCGCGTTGCACGAACAAGAGCCGAGACACTGACCCGCACCGACAGAAGGGAAGCAGGAGAGGGGGTCTTCCATCCGGCCAAGGTGTCATGATACAGAAAACACATTCAGCTCACCTCAAAGTGCCTCACTGCTGCTTTTCCACTATCCTCCTCTCCTCCTCTTCAACAGCCCGCTTTGAAAATACAGTTAGAATGTGAAAGAGAAGAGGAAGGACATCTTCTTCAGTCTGGTTCCAGGGATTTGCTTGGAACTCTTGAGTGCTGCTAGAAATGGATACAAACATTGTGAAGCCTCTACCATTAGTACGTCACGTCTGAGCCTGGCTTTCAGAATCTCAGTGTTCCATCTTCTCCAACTCATTTAAAGGTTTAGCCTTCAGTGACTAGGGCTACATGCACAGCCAGGTCGCACTACAAACCAACACAACGGTAGCTAATATTGAGCTAGCGAGTTTGCAACGCAGACGTAAACTAGGAAAACCATGGACAGTATTGCATATTCGTATAGACGGATATTAAAGTGCAGGAGTCAAATTCTGGAGTTTGATTTACACTTACATGTGCTTTTAGATTCCAGTTTTAGTCAGACTAAAGCAATAATTCCCTTTAGGTGTCACCTTAACCTACCGAGTGTGTTCTGTTGTTGGTGTGTTTGAGTTAGTAACTAAAATGTAAATAAGTTTGATTTTAAAGAGACGTGAAGGCCGAGCTGTGGCTCAGCTTAAGGATAAAAGCAACAACTGAATCCCTGATTAATTGGAAAAAGCTCTAAATCAGAATGAACAATTTCCTGTTAATGTGCGCTGAATCTGCTCCTATGATAAGAGCAAACGTTCCGAGGACGTCCAGCTGCCCGCCGGGCAATCTGCAACAGTGGGAACGATTCTTTCAAAAGAAACGGAACAAAGTAAAGGCGTCCTATGATGTCTTAAGCGGATTGGAAGCAAATCACGTCAACCTGGGAGTGTGTGAAGTGAGTGGCAGCCTTAGTGGACGGTGACGTTAATGGAGAGTGGGCTCTGATGGACGGGGAGGTGAGAGGATGTGAGGCCCGCAGGAAGCGTGGTTTGAGTTTCTCTAAAATTGGCGTGTGGCTTAAAGGCAAATCAGACGCACAGGTGGGTCAGTGGCGATAGGATGTGGAAGCCCTTGGAGGCACACTCGAGGACGGAGGAACTTAATTAGTTTTGACAGAGAGACACGGCAACCTTTTGGCTCGTCTGTCACCATTTCTGTAACAAGTTGAGATAAAAATGTATTTTCAGGCTGCAGCTCTGGCACTGGATAGAGGGAAGGTGTGTGTGTGTGTGTGTGTGTGTGTGTGTGCGTGTGTGTGTGTGTGTGTGTCTCATTACCCTAAGAAAATGAAACCAAAATGTTTGCACGCACACACCCATTAGTGATCATGACTTTGACCTTTGACCTATACACTCCAGTTGTGTACGCCCCAGGTGAAGGGAAGTGGGCAGCCCGGGGAGCAATGGGGATTGGGTGGATTGCTCAGGGGCACCATGATCCGTCCCTGGATCGGAACTGTCAAAATCCCAGTTCCTTTTCAGTGAGTTATGAGCGTTTGCTGTGCATTGATGCCGTCTTTGAAACAGTTCAACAGACTAAAGTACGTCTGGTTTTGGATGATTTGCATGTCATCGACAGCTGCTGCAACGTTTCCCTGAACTGTCCCCTCAAAAATGCCAGTTCTTGAAGCATTTTTAACAGTTGGAAGCACATTCTTTGCCAGTGAGTAAAAGCGTGATTAGTGTTGATTAGAGTCAATTAAGGTGCAGCGTGATGGTGATTAAACTGAAGCCCTGAATAGAGCTCATTTAAATCAAGGAGCAGATTTTTCTTTGTCAACGCTCATATGCAAATTTTGGACGTGCCGTTTAAAGCCGTTCTTGAGATCTCCAGAAAGCTGCCGTAATACGCGTGAACACAAACGCCAACAGGCGTGCTCCGGTTTAGCAGAACCTCCAAATCCTCACCTATGGTGGTCTCGAGTGGGGATTCAAGAGGCTTGAGTGTGCCTGTTGGAAGGAGTCAGGGAGACACCTGTATGTTTGCTGTGTCGTCATAGCAACAGTAATACGCAGTAGCTGCCGAAACATGACTTCTTTTATGTAGTTGTATGAAGCTCCACATGGAGGTGCCTCAGTAATATGTGTCTTCTGGTGGTCCAGAATCTCATATGACAACAAGCAATAACAAAACGCTTAAAACCAGCCAGCTTTATGGTCACAAAATCTATGAATAGTCCCGTTTGTTGTATTTTGTATCTTCGCATTAATCAACAGCATTATTTTATTCAGCCAGTGGCTAGTTCATGTAATGTTTGAAGAAGCCAGTCTCCTTTTAACGAGCTTTACTGGCCTAACAATCTTTCCAATCATGTAGCTTTTGCTTCACGTTAAACTGTTTCAGTTGCTTTTTCTTATAGTCCAAAATTGCAAAATGTCGCGTGTTCATTTTCTGAACTTTAAATTCATTATAATTTCAAATGAAACAAAGGGGGGGCAGCGTGTCCGGCCCAGCATGTAATGTGTGTTAATGTTAGCTGGACCTCCGGGGCTGCTCGAGCGAGGGGCTGGATCTGCCCCCCGAGGAGGGATGTCCACTCCTTCCCCCATCCTGTGTGCAATTCGCCATATGCTGATGCATTATGTTTTCCATTATCTATTACCACTCCTCTTTTTTATGTCTTTCTTTTACTGCGTCGCACCTCCCACGGTGCCAGGCAGTGTTTGATAGAGCGTGTTGATTAAAGGAAATGTCAGTGCATTCATTAGTGATCCCACGGAGCCTTCTGGCTGGGCTCGCCTGGTCACATCAGGAGTTGTGCAGATGTTAGCAAACGCTTCTGTCTTTTGTTCCATCAGCGTCCACGTGCAGCTCTGTCTGCTTGAGCACGGACCTTTAACTTCACTCTCACAGCTGGACACTGTTTCTTTTGCTTGGGGGGGGGGGGCACAGCTGGCCAGACGTCCATGCGGAGCGACGCCTGAGGGAGCGGCGTGCAGCTGGCGGAGAGCGAGGTTCTGCAGCGGAAAGAGGGCGAGAGAGATTGTTCTCGATATTGTGCAGTGTTAGAGAGGAGCCACCGTTGTGGATCGTCCACCCGGACGAAAAACGCTTTATTTAAAACGGAAGGAATAAAACTGCAAAGATGAAAGTTACAGAAGTTAAACTGATGTGAGAACTCGTCCAGGTCCCAGTCAAGGTGGTTTAAATGGAAGAGCTTTGGAGGACGACTCCTCCTAGGTGAGACCGCTGGGCTTTGAGTTAAACCACTTCATTTTTTCAGTCAGAAACGAAAAGTAATCAGATGAAAGCGGCGCCCCCGGGGGGAGGCCGGTGTAGCTTTAGGGCACAGTGTGGTCGGAATGACGATCTCGGTCTCTTTCCAACCAGCAGTACGTTGGAGATACAGAACTCTGCCTCCCGTCGGGTCCTCGGTGCTGCTGCTTTCATGAATCCCTGCAACTTGTGAGCTCGAGTCCCGCTTCGATGTCTTTGGATGGAATTTGCTTGTGTCAGTGTGGGTTTTTGCCAACCTCTCCAAAACAGCGCACATGGCCGGGAGAGCAAACCTCCCCCGTGGTGTGAGCGTGTGGTGTGGGCATCCTCACCCCTGCTGACCGCAGCAGCTCGGGGAGCGGACCGAGGGATGGATGATGATATTGAACTGCAGAAAGAAGCTTAAATTGATAATCACTTGACACCAGAGTGGAGTGTGGATGGACAAAGGTCATCACGCCGTGACGGACTGTGGCTGGACAGAGAAGCTTCAGCACTCAGGCCTTAAAGTGTGTGTGTGTGTGTGTGTGTGTGTGGTGTGTGTGTGTGTGTGTGCTCAAACTTGAACAATCACCTGCAAGCCAAGCACAACTTTGAAAAGCTTGTTTTTGTAAGGGATGATGAGGAGGAAGCTGCCAGCAACAACAGCGCTGAAAAAGCCAAAGGTATCCCTTAACTCTTCGCTAGCAGCTACTGTAAGACTGTCATTCTGAGGGAGGCGGTGGCGAGCCGCTGCTGACAGCCGTGGGTTCTCCAGAATCTCCTCAAGGCAAAATCCACAATTCACGTCGCAAAGAGGAAGAAACTCGGAACGATATTTACCGAAAGGGAAAACGTGCGTTCTGGTGCCTGTGGGTGTCGACAACAGGTGCAGTGTGCAGAAGATGGACACGCACGACACACAAGCAGTTGGAGATCGTGACCTTAAGGAAAACCTGCAGCTCCACTCTCACAGATGGGATTTCTTAAAGATTACAGTGATGTGGGCACATGATTGGATGGAAATGCTTATTTGGGAGGCAAAAAGAGTGAAACCTTGTGGAGTTTTTGGTCAAAAGGTTGTTACGAACCCAGCTGAGGCAGATTTTTCCATGTTGAACACCAGTTTCTGCTGAAAAAAGAAGACCGTTTCGGTATAACCAACTGGAAATATGTACTTTGTGAGCATTAATCCTAGAAAACGGGGGAATTTAATTGGTATGCGCACAATTCCTGTAAATGCCAAATGTGTCACGCACATCTGTGCGAAAAGGCGAGAAGAACCTTGTGAAAGCATCAGGTAACACAGGGCCAAATGAGAGCAACGAGACTGGAACAGTTTCTTGATTTAACGCCATTATTGAAGCACAATGACCGCAATTAATCCTGCGAGTGACGCGTGGGTTCCACATGAGCCGCCTCCCACGTACATTCAGTGTTGGTTAGTCGGGCATTATCATGGATTCCCATTAGTGTGTGTGGGGAACAAGACGGGCCTGCTGGAGGCACAGAGGGGCAACCTGCCCCATGACGCTGAGGCAGAACAATAAGTACAGAGGGGAGAAGTTCAACGGGATCCAGCTGCGAGAGACACAGATGCAGCTACAAAATATAGCAGAGCGAGAGTGTGTTAATGAGGAACCACATCACAGCAGCGCATATGGGCCGCCCTCGCGTTTAGTTGTGGTTTTTAGTCTTCAGATGAGCCTTTCAGAGTCCTCCATCACAGTTGAGATGTTTTACAGGGCAGACTCGACTGGAATGCTAATCAAATAGCATTTGCTATATCCTCAGATTTGGGGGTTCATGCTGCAGTGCAAGGGGAAGGAATCAGCATCACAGAACAGCCTTTGTGAGCTGCTCTCAGCTGGAATTCCATTTGTTCCTTCACCAGGATGAAATGGCATTGATTGTTGGCTCAGATGTCTGATAGGAAAGAGGGAGGAGGAAAGCGGGGAGGCGAGAGAGAGAGTCAGATAGCGTGGCTGCAGACAGAGATGTGGAAAATGATATGCGGAGGCAAACAGTGAGAGATGTGGGAAAGTGCGACGCAGCCGATACGGCTTGAAAGGGAGGAGGAGAGAGAGAGAGCGAGCGAGGGGAAAATATGGGATTAAAGAGGGGAGCTGGGCATTGCTGCCATGGAAGCAGGTGGCGTCTGTGTCGGCCTCGTCGTTAGATCCTCCTCGGTGGGAAACCTCATCAGCATTCCCGCCTCAGATGTAACTATTATCAGAGAGGAAGAGAGGGAGGAAGGAAGGGACCTGGCTGCTCAGAGGGATTAAGTGCTCGCTGTGTACTCATGGCACCTTTGATTCCTGAAAACTTCTGAAAACCCTTCCTGTCTGGAAAATCAGAGCGCAGCCTGGCATGGGCAGCATCTTTGCATGGATTTGACATGAATAAAAGAGTCAAAGCAGTTTTCTTCCTCTCAAAATTCCTCTCCCTCCATCAGTTTACAGCAAATAGGAAGATTCATACCTTTTACACACGCTCAAAAGCTTTGTGGTTCCTTCACTAAAGCAGTCAGGTTTTAAAAGCAATTTAATTACAATTGTAATACATATTTAGACCTTATAACTGTTTGTTGGGGACATCGTGGCCTCAAAACAAAGACTGACAGAAACCAAACTTGCAAATCTGTAAGACAAGAAAAGACAAACTCAGAAAATAAAGCCTAGCCTGGCTGTTGATTGACTTACTCCCACGGCGAGCCAGCAAACATAATGCATTTGATTTGTTTTTAGCAATACCTTATTTTAAGCAGACGGCCTAGCCTGAGTTTGTTTTCTTTTTTTGGTATTTTCAACTAATCCCAAATTTAGCTTCCTTCTGGATTTCCAGACCTGAGCATCCAGGTCTCCTCGGATCCCCCTTCAGGACTCGAAGGATCCCTTTAAAAACCAACGTCGTCTCATCAGAGACGCCGTAATCAGCCTGAACAGAAGCCTCCCTGCTGTTGCTCCTGTGATCCCAGCTCTCAGGCTCTCCTCGATCTGTGACACCATCGCAGATGTGAAAGGCAAATTGAGCTGAGCTCTGCCGGCGCGTTGAGTCTGGTTTACAGGCTGAAAGCCCACCTGCGGGTGCTGCAGCGCACACAAGCTGGGGAGCAGCGGGGGAGTCCATAGAAAAAGGCTGCATAGAGGACAACAGAGCCAAGCGGTCAAATGTTTGTGAGCACAGCTCCTCAGCACATGCAGTTCCCTCCTCTCTCTCAGTCTCTCTCTCTCTTTCCCCTGTTTTCCTCTGTATGCTAGTGCAGACGGCAGCCTTCCCCCTTTACTTTTCTCCAGGGAGACACGGTCGACATGCTGACGGCTGAAGGGAATTTGTTTGGCACATCAAGTATGAATCGTGTTGCTGTTATTCTGGACAGCACTTCTATAAATCTGAACTGCACGGAAGCGTGTAAAGCTGCGCCGCATGCTTTCTTCCCGACGCTCCCCTGAAAAATGGCAATATAATAAAGGAATTCTTGCATTTTTGGGGACCGGCGCTAATATTGTCAAAGACGTTGATACGCCAACAGCTCAAAAGGAGCTCGTAACATCTCATCTGTGCTGAGGAAGGACCTGACGGTGAGCGCGCCAGTTTAGCTCCCAGTTGCTAACTTGCTGTGTGTACAGTTGTGGATTGTAAGGTCGTAGGTCAACCCAGGACGAACAAACTGGAAAAATCTCCTCTCATAGTCGGTGAAAAGAAAAAATAGAACAACGTAAATCTCCTTCATGGCTTAAACACTGAAAATGCTGATGTCACCCACAAATCTCGTCTGCGTTTGCAGTTAAATCGAGCAGCACGATTATCTTGGACATGTTTCAGACGTCAGTCCATCTAATGTTAATGCAGGAGCCAGAGAGTGAATCTCCTTCCTGCCTGCGATGTCAGTCCACTGCATTCATTTAATTAGTGACTAATTTACTGCATTTGTGTTTGAAAAGTTGTCCTAAAGCCCTGCTCTTGCTGACTTGGCAGACCTCCCTGGTTTCACGCTGACTTATTTAGTCAGCACAGCAACGCTTCAACACCCACGCAGAAAAACAACATGCGATCCATGCTAATGCCAGCATCTCTTTTCCTCCCTCCCTTTTTTGTGTAAATATGTCAGTTCAGTGAGACGGCTCAACGTTGACGGGCGGCTTGGCGGTCTGAGACCGCGGCGACTCCTCGTCCGGCGTTTGTTTACACTTTAGAGAGCCCATTATCATAGGACGGCTGTTAGTGGGGGTCAAGGCCCCCTAGACCTGACAATCACCTCCCTGTCTGCTGACAGACGGCTGAGTGTTCCTCACGCTGAAGGTCAGAGGTCAATCGACGATCACATGCCACCACATTATGCACTGATATACTGTAATGCACCTGTAGGCGGACATGCACAGTGACTTAATTTTACTGGAATTGAAAAGGCCTGAGTTTTGATCAGTTCCTCGGTGAAGTTATCAGAACATCACTTGTTCCAAAAACATTGGTTTCATGATAAATGTGTGTTTTTGTGGGTGTTTTTCTCTCCACCATCACTGAGCCAAACGAGCCGTATCGAGTGTAAACAACAGACAGGTGCAACACATGAATGACTAAAAGGGCCCTTTCGAGGTTTGAGGGATTTGAAGACTTATTTTAGTTGTAATTCTGGAGCTGGCCAGCTTCTGGGTTGCACCTTTAATCGTGGTCTTTTAAGAACTACAACTACTTTTTTTTTTAGCGCTAAGCTAACTGAGCGGCCATCACCTTTGATGTTCTCTGATGTTTCGGGCCTCACTAAACTGGCCGCGTAAGAAACTCCGCTGCTTGGCAACTATTTAATTTGACATGAGTGGATGTCTCCACGGATGAATGCTGCATATAATTATACATAAGAAAACAGTTTTGTGTGTTTTAGAGATAAGATGAAGGGCAGAGTGTTATAATTACGCACAAAGACTGGAATGGAATTAGACGGCTCCACTCCGCGCTCAGGAGAACCATCTCTCCCAGTTGGAATAACGCCTGGGACTGAGATTATTGATGAACCTTTCTTTTATTGTTCTGCTGACTCGATAAAACACGGCCTGGCGGCAATATCTGTGATTCCAAACGCTTTTGCCATGTTGGAAATATATACATTTTTTTTCCTGTGTGGGAAACGAGAGGATGTAGGAACAAACGCAATAAAAACTAAACACAGGAAAGAGGGGGTGGGGGTTACAACAAGGTCGATTCCATTAAGAGGGCCTGAGGATGTGTGTGTGTGTGTGTGTGTGTGTAGCGCACGGCCGGCAGCCATGTTGAGGCTCAGCGTTCATCAATCATCAGCTCTTACGTTGGGGCCGTGACAAAGGAGGCAGAGGGGAGCTGATTTGATTATCGCTCTTTCTGAAAGGGCGTCAAGACCATCGCCACAAGCAGCATCGCAGTGCACGAGATACCTTTCTGCGCCCTGTAACCGTAGATTTTTTTGTTTGTTGTTTTTATTGACAAGCGCTACCAGAATCACATCCCTCCCCGTCCACTCCACCAGCTCAGTGGAACCAGCGAGTCTCCGGGGAGAAAACAACCTCTCCAACGGCCAATTACACCATTAATTGCTAATCAGATCAGATTTGGTATAGCAGTAAATGAAGCAAAGTCTGTGTGTGTGTGGGTGGGAGTGTTTGTGTGTGTGAGTGAGTGTTTGTGTGCGTGGGCGGGTGCGGGTGCGTGTTTAACCATGTGCCTCGATGCAACGCTTGCTCCTGTCATTACCAATCAGTGGAACTGGATCAGCTAATTGCAAAACTCCCGGCCGTGTTTGTCTTCCAAAACGTCCCTTTGTTTGGCGACTTCAGACGCTCCGCGCTAGCGCGGTGCAACGGGCGGCTCTGGCAGGACCGCGCACAAGCATCTGCCGTTCGCTGAAACCTTCAAAGCTGTATCAAAGCCGGCCCGTCGTTGTCTGATCAAGCTGCTGCCTTTTTTATTTTAAACAAGAAAAGAATTCTCACACATTTCTGTCCTTCCATCCCCGACTCATCTACCTGCCCCCCCCCCCCGGATCTCTGGACCCTCTGTATCTCCGGGGGACCATGAGGGCTGAGAAACAGCGCGACAAGTTAAACCTTTTCTTCCGCTGATGGTGCAACAAATTGTCTGTTTCAGCTTCCATTTTCCTTTCGCCAGTAAACAAGCCCCAAACAACTCAACCTACACACCCAGAAGCCACAATCCAGGTGGGGTTTTTGTCCCAGCCTTGGATTTGAGGCTGTAAATCCGTTGGCAATATTGCAGCTGCTGTTGAATCCTGACACCATAAAACTACCAGCAATTCTAAATCAGGTGTAGTCATTTGATTCATTCGTTCATTCAAACCAGGAAGGAAACATTCAACATCTAGCAGTTGCCTCCATGTTGTATTCAACACCACCCCTGGCCCCTGACCCCCAAAGCAGGCTCCACAGGAACCTGAGGGGCCCCCGGTACAGACTTTCCTCACATGTACTAAAGAATTTCCTGGATTAACGAAATCCTTTGTGTCCTTCAGCTGACCTGCTGGGTCACTACCAGCGGTCCTCCCTCCTGTACAGAAAACTTTGGAGTTCTGCCCCTGAGTCTGAGGTTACGGCCTCTAATAAACCGCCCCTGGTAGTCAAGCTGGGAATTTGGGGAATTGGAGCGCACACCTCAAGCAGCCGACTTGTTTGGGATTGGAAACAACCACTTTAGTTTGCCTCACAGAAGTCCCGTCCCCGACCTCCTTGTAATGGAGAGGGTAAGAGTGTGTGTGTGTGTGTGTGTGTGTGTGTGTGTGTGTGTGTGTGTGTGTGTGTGTGTGTGTGTGTTGGGGGGGATTAACCTGAACCCACTGTGCAGCTGTTACCCACCTAGACGTTGCTGAACCATGTGGAATTGAGCATTGAGGCAAATTGATCTGTCTTACACACACACACACACACACACACACACACACACACACACACACACACACACACACACACTGTAGAATAACATAATAACCCCCCTGTTTATAAGCCGTTTCATTGTACTCGAATCGACTCGTTAGAGACACGACCATTGGAGCATTCAGATTTGTCGTGTCAATTTTTGATTGAGTTTCCAGTTGATTTATTTTCTTGGGGAAGGCGGAATCAATGGAAATCTCATTAAGGTAGCAGGTAAAGGTCACGGCAGATGTGTAAATGTACACCCCGGCGATTCTTAATGTCCTTTTTTTCCTTCTTTTCTCGTCAAAGGCACGCGGTTGAATTGCGTCCCGATCAAAGATTTAGTGAATACGTACCGTCGGCTATGAAAACTGTCTGTCATGGATCATTAATTAATACGATCCATCCGTGTGAAATAACAATCAATTTTAGCTGCAGTTTGAGTTTTAATGTTAAACACACTGCTGAGCTTTGACAACTCGTAGTAATGCGTTTATACAATCATTTTTTAAGATAATAATGCGCTCATTCATGTTCACTCATGGGTGTGATTATGTTATTTATTGACCATAATAAATAAATAAAGTTCCTTATGGCCTCTAAACTGATTTTGTTTATCTTTAGTCACAATTTCAAATATGTGGTATTTCCAACCCGTGTGCACTGTTTTCCTGCTTCATGTCCGATGATTCTCTCCAGCCGTCCTCTGTTTACCCTCATCGGGGGGGGGGGGGGGCTTTCTCAAGGGAGAGAGGACACCCTGGACGGGTCACCAGTCCACCGAGGGGACATGTGCAGGACTGGGGCAGAGAGCAGGAGAAGACTGATAACTCTACAGAGAAGGACCCCCAAACTTTGATACCAGGCAGCTGCACTAATCATTTTGCCATGTCCAGTGCATTCTGGGTAAACTGTTGGATTGATAGTGACTAAGCCACCCGCACGTTGGCATTTATTAACTTGTTTTTAAAGCAAAATGGGCCGAGCAGTCTTGCAGTTGCTGCTCCTGGAGGCTCCTCGCTTTTGTCGAGTGCCTGAAAGTTGTCTGACAGATCCAAACAATCCAAACACTCAGACTCGTACCTCCTCAAGGGCGAGTGTTTGCCCTCTGTTAGCCACTCTGTCCCACCAGACTTTAGTCACTGCAAAACTTGCTCTGTGGACTGCGGCAGCTGAGCACTGATCATTTGAACCGGGTCCAGTGACCCACCGATGCTGGGTGCTTGATGCTCGTGCACCATCGTGGGGTCCACACGGCCCGGATTACTGCCTGTTCCATTTGCCTTAATAGCAACACCCAGCATGCACCACTGATTATCTCCATGGCTAAAAATACTGACCCTCTCCACGATGATGACATCAGTTATCCGCTGGAACCTTCCCACACGTGCGCCCTCACATGTGCCACAACTCCCCCGTTTCTCACCTCCCTTATGCTTTTTACACGGATTTCAACCCCGGGGGCTTGATTTAGATGAAATGCCACTTTTAATGGAAAATGTGATGGAAGCTAAACAACAGCTCGCGATATTGCTTGCGTAAGTAGGAAGGCCAGTTCCATGGCGATATGAGCACAGGGGGCTGGTTTCTCCCTTGATTGTACTCTTTAGTAATTCATTGGGTCGCTGTGTGATATTAGTGCCAGCGAATGTAGCCCTCAGGCAGGCACCGCGCCTGAACGGGCTTCTGCAGGTCCAAACAGGCAGAGCAGGTGCGGGAAAGTCACGATAAGTGCGTCGGCAGCTCTTCACAACCCGTTTCATCCCTTAATTGCTTGTATGTCACAAATGCGAAACAGGCAAGCTGGCAGTTTTTACACGGTTCAGCCCCCGAACGTCACCGCTGCAAAAAAAAAAAAAACATTTCCAGAAGCGCAGAAAATGATCCCGATGCGCCGCACATGCGCGTCTCAGCCTCAGAACTGTTTACAAGAATCTCTTCAATTTTGTTTACATCAGCTGCCATGCAGCAAGGGTTTCCATGGTAACTTGGGCCACCCAGAATTCCCATTTGCCTGCGTAGTAATTAATTTATTTCCATTGATCTTTGTACGCCCTGAGCTTTTCAGCGGGGTGGCCAGGAAGCCAGGAGCTGCATTGTGATTGAATGCGCAGTCTATCTTCACAAGCCATCGCAAACCAGCCCCCACCAGGGAGCATCTGGGCGCCCGCCAGACGGTGTTCTTTCATGCTGCAGCGGTAATGATTCATTTCATCACACGAGACACAAGCCGGTGGGATGCACGTTTGGTCGTCAGACTGCCGCCACTTCCTCGCCCGTGGTCACGTCGGCGGTGCTGGCGGCCTTTCTCACCCGGTGTTTGTCCGCCCTGTTGCCTGAGCCTCAACGGTGAGCGCCAATGGGACGCCATGTGACCACATCATCAAACATTGTCGCTAGCCGGCTGCTACATCAGCAGAAGTAAAGTGAAGTCACAAACGGGCAACATGCCGTCATTAGTAGCGCTAGTTGCCATGGTTCTGGCCTTACTTGCAATGAATTTGCCATCGGCGTAGCTAGAATTAGCTTCATTAGCTCATTATAATGAGCGATTTTAAAATACTGGGAACGATTCAAAACATGGCTAAATATTTACATGTATTAGCTAATGATTTAATATGGGACTGCAAAAATATGACTTTTATTACTGTGGAAACCAATAATTGTGGTTAATTACATTTATGTGCGTCCTTTTCTTCATCTGCTCTCTGCCATGGCGTCAGTGGGCGCCGCATATCGGAGAACATTTCTCTACGCCTCGTTTCAAGTATGGCCGGGGTTCATCATCAAGGGCAAGGGCTAAGGACAACACAAGGGCATAAGAAGGATTCAAGCTAATTTATGTGCCATCTTATCTTGATCAGCTGAGGGTTCCTCGCATGCTTCCTTCCTTCCTTCCCTCATGCACATCTGTGATTCCTAAGGCCAATTTTCCTGCAAAAGAAGGAAAACCGATGAATATAGAAGGGAAGCAAGAGTGCACCTCCATGTCTGCTGCAGTTAGAGAAGTGACTCGTAAGTTTAAAGCCTGGTGTTGTCATAGAAACAGATTTTTTTTTCCTTTGTGCTCCTGACAGACAGGTGGGCTCTTTGTGTGTGTGTGTGTGTGTGTGTGGTGTGTGTGTGTGTGTGTGTGTTGTGTGTGTGTGTGTTGTGTGTGTGTGTGTGTTTGTGTGTGCGCGTGTGTGCGTGCGTGCGTGTATTCAAGGCTGATAATAAGGATAAAGATGTCATACTGGCATAAAGAAACGTCACCGTCCCCGAGTGCCGAGGTGGCGTTGGCCAGCGCTGCATTGTCCCGGGCGGCCCACCGAGGGTTCTGAAAGCTGTTCTTTGTGCCTGTCTTTTAATTGAATTTGAAGTGCGTTCCCCATAGGGCCCGTTGGAGATAACACACTGCGGAACCGGAGATGTGACGCTGTATTAACACGGTTCTGCGTTTGGCTGTTGATTATGAGACTTTGATGGGAGCGACTGAGCGGTGAGGAAGGAGGAGACAGGAAAAAGTCCAATGTCGCCTTATCACAATTCGGTCCTTGTAGCTGCACAATTATCTACTCAAAGAGAAGGATAATAAAACTCATTACTATTAGATCGGGATTAAAAGAGAGAATTGCTCTGTAATCCTCCTGCCGACCACTGTCACCATCATTTTCCAGCATGTGATCAGCTCCAGAATCGTCCTGGCACCGTTTCCGTCCTGGGGTAATAGGTGGCGTTTTGTCTTGTTCATCGTGACGTCAGCACGGCCCGCCATTGTAATTAAAACGTGCGTCACATCTTAAAACGTGCCCCCCCCCCATTATTAGACGAGCTGGGGCTGTTGTCTCCGCGACACTTGGAGGTGTGATTCACGTTCGTCCCGAAAACATGTTTATTTTTGGTCACAGATTCGTTTAATGGGGCTGTCAAAACTGATGAAAATTAGAGGTGATGGCGGCAGCCGATAAGCCCCCCCGTTATTAGACGAGCTGGGGCTGTTGTTTGCCGGCTTTAGTTTAGCCAACACCATGAATTAATGCCTGTTTGCGGCTCGCCGGTGAGCGGAGAAAAGCACCGTAAAACCGGCCAGTTCTGAGTGATTAAAGTTTGTTCACGAAAAACTTTCAGGAGCAACAAAAATATAATTTTTATTTTTAATGAAGGGCCAAAAACGTCTATAAATGTTCAGTAGTACCGGGGTTATTCTTAAACCCATTTTGACCGACTATAGATTTTTACAGAACAGTAGTAATCTATCCAAGCTAGATGGGTAATTAACAAACAGCAATGGCATTTAATAGCAATTTCCTGTTTCTTTTAATGCACCATTAAGTTTCAAATTACCGGAAAGGTATCATTTTTACTTGGAAAAGCTTGAGGAATGGCTGCAGGCCCAGTTTTAGTTTGCATTTGCGGATTAAAAAATGTATAAATGAACTATGATGAGTCTATAAAAGCGCTTGTCCAGCTGAAACTGTGCCAACATGCTGCTGTGTGTGTGTGTGTGTGTGTGTGTGTGTGTGTGTGTGTGTGTGTGTGTGTGTGGTGTGTGTGTGTGTGTGTGTGTGTGTGTGTGTGTTTAACCCAACGTGTGGTTTTATCCAGTCTGAGCAGAAGGTAAAAGCTAAAATAAGCAGCATTCAGATAGTTGACTTGATCTTCCGGAAAACATGGTTCATGTCATGTTTGACTTCTTTCACAATTACACAAGGAAAAGAAAAACGGGGGGAATTATCGACCTCTTCACGATCAATAACAGCAATCTTAGCGATTCACTCCTATTGTTTGTAATTGGGTACACTGGCTTTGCGCTACTGCTTTACAATTTGCGGCGCGCGCACACACACACACACACACACACACACACACACTCAAAGCATGTGAAGAGGCCACAGACGGTGTAAAACCAAACACGCCTTTTCTCCTTTACAAGAGCGTTCTCAAGCATGTTCTCTGTCCACTTAGTGGCTCCTCGTATCTAAGTGCTCCGTTTGACCTTCTCGCTGCGCCCACAACTTAGACTTGTCACAAAACTTGATCCCGTCCTCCTCCTGCTCTCTGCCATTTTCCTTGAACCACATGCAAGGATAATGGCGTGGAGGCAAGCGTGAGCGCTGCTGCTGAGCCATTACACTAACGGGTGCAGAGATAAGCTCACCTTAGGCTTAGAAGGGTTTGTTTTGTCCAAACGGTAACTTCAGATTCCAAATCCGTCCCTTTTCCAATCACCCTATAAATGTACTTCCACAATCTGTTACCTCAATGCTGCAAATTAAAATGGAAATGTGCTTAATCTCAGCTAATTCTGCTCTTTTCTTCTGTAAAATGTCCTGATGGCAGTCATTTATTTGCTTCTACCTGTCAGACTGTTCCTCTTTGAGGATGTCAGAATGAACCATTTTCCTGGGAGTAAATGGACCTCGGCCATTGTGACAGTTTTGTGCCAGTTTTCTTCGGGAAAATAAGCTGCTTCGAAACACAGCACACGGGCTCTGACAAAGCAGTTTCTACTGTAGATGTCGAGGCGTCTCATAATGTGCCTCCTGCACACGCATAATAGATCTGTAAGAGACCCAGGAGAGATTGTTAAAATAGCGCGGGAGGTTAGCTAAGACTAGCAGGCAAACGTTCCCATGTGGGAATCATCAAATATGTGCCTGAGGGATTGACGGCAGCCTTTAGCCGCCTCCTAATAGTCCGTCATTGGACAGATGCGACTGCTAAGATGAGTCCCAGGTGAATACGAAATACTTCACAGTACCTGCTAGTTGTCAATAGCAGCGGGCAGAGATCTGAGGGAGGAGAGAGAGGTTGCTTGGCGAGGAGACAGCACTGCTCTTTGTAGCCCCTGATGGTTAAATGGGGTTGGGGGGGTGTAGGAGGTGAAGTGGTTGATAGGCTGACACAGAAGAAATGCTGCAGAGGAGCAGTTTGTGCTCGCGTTTTTCTGCATGCAAGCAGCATCGCCGAGAAAAGAAACGAGCCGCGCGAGGCCTCAAAGTGCTCGTCAGCGTCCACTTTTCCCTCCATCATCTCTCTCTGCGAGTCCGCCTAAAGCATCTCTTGTCCTCCCAGGCCTACACAGAGAGCCCCCCCACCCACCCCAGGGCCTTCCTGTGTCCTTTACCAGTCTTAATGGCAGCCATCTATTTAATTTAAGCTATAGTGGGAAATGCGATTAGTTTCAGTAGGCGGGAGAGAGAGAGAAATTTATGGAGAAAGAAAAAGGGTGGAGAAGCGTCTGATTCTGCCAATGAAGCCTCACGTGGAGGCAGTTTAATGCTTCTTTCCATCGCTGCGCTCCACACAGTCAGCGGGATCACACAGCAACGGGCGTGACGTCGAAACAGGAACGACGACGCGAGGGTGTGCGTTCTGACCAGGAAACGGTGCTGAGTGCAGCCAGGAACGCGTGTGTGACTGTTTGTGCGTGCGTTGTACCCACAGATTTGCGCGCGCCGCCGGCGTTCTGTGCGTTCACGTCTCTGCCTTCAGAACACACGGATGCCTGAAACCCCTGCAGCACCTGCCAGCTCCTCCCTGCCTCCCACACCAGGGCTCTGCTTTTTAACTAAACATCTGGCTGTGTCAGCACCAGTTCATCACAGCGGGGACCCCCGCCCACCCTCTCCACGTCTGCATGTCGGAGAACAGCACTCGGAGAACAACCGCGCCACGCGTTGTGACTCACAGCGGTTCCGTCCTCATGAGTGAGGGCTGCGCATGCATATTCATGTGGCGTTAATCGCGCCGCCGCGGTGGAAACTGCTACCTGTGACGCATCGGCAGAGCTTTCAGGCATGTAAACGCCAAATGTGCCAAAAGGTCTCTACATGCATGATGTTTACATGCTAGCAGGCTGCAGAAATGAACTAGCTGCTACCTGGAGTGCATTAACATTAAGGTCGAGTCGCCCCCATTACGGTTTATAGCCTCCCGGGGAATCGCTGTTACTCATTTTAGCTCCGAGAAAAGTACAAATAGGTTGCAACGAGCAGGATCAATTTGAGATTTATGGCCTGACAGAATATATTACACTGTTACGCTTGTGAGAAGAACAAGAGTGCTTTCTGTCCACCTGCTCCGTGTTGCTGGAAGTCATTGCTCTTAGACAGATTTCCCTCTGTGGGGGGGGTTTAGGGTTTAGAGGGGGTTTTCTGTTTGATTCTTGCCTCTTGAATATGATAATCAAACCTCTTTAACGGTTTTTACTGGGTGTAACTAAGCAGCGATTATTTTATCATGTCCCTGGTTGCTGACAGGAAGAACCGGTACCTTTGCCCGAGCCGCTCCAGCATCTTGTCTTGAAGCTTCTTTTTAATTGGTGGATGAGCTCCAAATGGGCTCTCTAAGGAGGATACCACTCTGTTAGCATCTGTGGCGTTCCCTCATAGACGGTGTCAGAGAGCCGTTGAGAAGCCGGTGCTGAGAACAGCCACAACCTGAGGGTTTATTTACTCCACTGAAGTGCAAAAGTTCACCAAAACTTTCCGAGTCTCTGATTAGAAAAAAGATTAAATCATTAAACCGCTTGGAAATGAATGATGTTAGATGGGATCGGCCAAGTAAACTGCTGAAAAATAATGTCAAAGGTTAGAATCTCTGCGGTCGGAATGATGCTGCTTTTATCAGCTTCTTCACCTCACCCCCCACCCCCCCTTCATTCACTTTAGACCTCTTCAAGCTATTTTGAGCACATTTGCAGAAAGAAGCGCGACAATTCCCCCAGCGATTGTTCCCATTATGTAAATCTGACACAATATTTCTAACAGTGGTTCTTCTCTGTCAAGGAGATATGAGTGTTTGTGTGTTTACAGCTAATCACGTGCGATGACCCGCCTCATGCACACGTCAGATGTTGAGGTGTGTCTGTTAGGACTAGACGATACGTTCCGCTCCAGCTCCAGAGCCCCGGGGGCTGGGGGGGCGATGGGACTGCAGCTTCACACGAGCAGAGACGTTCTGTGTGACAGGAGCCCTCTGCCGTTTTGAAATATTTATTCTGGCAAATGTGTTTATCACACTTGGAGAGAGGCGGCGAGATTTTGTAGCCCAGTGGGCGACGCACGTGACCTCTGATTGATGGAATCCTAAAGACCTCTCTCTTTTTTTTTTGTTATTACACATTTAACGGACCGATCAAAGTGAATAATTACACTCAAACTATAGAAGAGAGTGTGAGAGCTGGCAGCATGAGTACAGTCTGGAGCGAGACGTTTTAAATAAATCAGGATGTGCTGAAGGGTCTCATTAACCATCCGGGGTTCTGCAGACGCGCCAGTTTTGCCGGCATGACAAGTGTTGCGCGGGTCACGTGATCACCGAAGCAGCACCAGCGGAGCATTTGCCTGGTTTGAAGTGCTGTTTGTCATTTGTGTCACGTCGCTCTAAACTGTCAAAGACGCACATGTGCGCATCCTGTTCAGTATATTTACACCCACGCAGAAGCAAACAAGAACGTCCAGAGCTATTAAGCTAATTCAAAGCTGCCATCTTACCTCAGGCTGAGGTTTTAGGTGGCGTCGCCGCTAGTTACGGCACAAATGAACTATAAAACAAACACAGGAGCGGCTAAAAAGATATGATATTTCAGCGCTGAGCTAAAGTGAATTTTTCCTTCTTGAAAGCAGCGCGGCAATCATCCCTGAGTGTGTGTGTGTGTGTGTGTGTGTGTGTGTGTGTGTGCCCGTAGAATAACACGTCAGGGGCAAACGCAGCAGATGGTGTTAAAAACTAAAATGGGTATTTAGGAAGTGAGAGCACGTTTTAAATACACGTCTGTCTAATACACAACCTCTCTGGGCGCTGGTCACGGTTTCTATGTGGCGTTTAGAGTGTGGACGGCACGATAGCTCGCTCCACGAGGGCCCTATTACCAGCAAACGTTAATGCCCCGTGTCATTGTGCTTCCATTCACTCACTTTAGTGCAGTAATTAATCAAAATAAACATACAGCTCTTGACAATAAGGCTTTTATATTCAGTACTAATCAGACAACTCATTAGGCAGTAATGAGCCGACTCTGCCTGCTCTTGTCGTGTTTGGGGGGAAGTTGCCACATGGGGAGAAGTGTTTCGTGCATGTGCGTGTGTGTGTTGGAAGAGTAGAAATAAACACGGGTGTGCCCACACACACACACACACACACACACACAGGAACAGCCGGCACTCCTGTAGTCCCTCTCCAATTATGGCAGCATCTCACCCGGGAAGAAGCCCACTTACCCAGCATTCACTTTATGAATAATTGATTGTTTGTGCCAGTGTTGTATTTGTAAACATACGTTTGCTCTGTGATTAATAGTTTTCCAGACATACTCATTTGTTCAATTTGATTAGACTCTCAAATGTATTATTTATTAGGTGAAAATGCTCTGCTGTTATTAGTCATCAGGAGGGCAACGGGAGCGTTTGGCAAACGGCCCAATGTGAACGCGGTTTACGTTGAGTGTGTAATAAATAAGCCGGCGAGGTGTTTGTTTTTCCTCTTTTTGCTGTGTAATTATGTCCGCAAGTGCAAGTTTGCCTTTCACTTAAAGAGAGACACCACGGCTTCATTTGGCCCCCCCGAAGGTCGCAGAGGGAAGTTACTTTGCTGCCTTCTACGAGGCCACATATGCAATCGGGGGCGTTCATATGCAATCGGGCTGTGTTTCCGTGCAGAGAGACAGAGCTCGTCGGTCATGGAAGCATCAACACGCACCATCTTGCTAACAAACGCCATCAGTATCACCCCTTCACTTACATTAGCACTCTTCCCAAACATCTATTCAGCTCGCCAAACTTAAGAGAGGTCACAGAAAAACTATTTTCCTCATTCTCACCCCAACCAAATCAACTCTGACGGGAGGGCAACGCATCCAGACCCTGATGCAAACGCCCTGTCCTGCAACTCTGGGAAAAACCCTGATGGAGCTGTTTCATCATCGGTGTTTGCGGCCGCGTCTCTGACTGTTTGTGCATTGTGGCGCCGCCACGCTCCTCGGGAGTTCTAGCAGGCCGAGCACACACAGAGAGAGAGAGAGAATTGCTGCGGCGCTCTGCACCATATGCCAAATAAGAGCCTGTCTGCCAATTTGTGAGGGATATGGGCAACTGCTAGCAAGGCTGAATTCTTGACAGAGGGAGATGAATAATTTAAGATGTGGGGAGCGAAGTTCTTTATATATGAAGAGGAGGAACAGAGACAGTTGGGCTGTCTGGGCAGAATAGCTCTCATTTAGAAAGAAATGTGGCTCTTAAACAAGTCAAAGCTTTTCAAAAGAGTTTGAATGCATTTAGAGCAAAGAATGCCCCTGTTATTATCAGCCTGTGTGTCGGATTCAAAGCAGGAAGGTCAGCGTATTCATATTTAATGGTACGCTCAAAACTGTGACTGAACCACAGAGAACAGGAAAATACTTTGCACAGCGCTCAAAGCACAAGTGGCACCGTTTTTGTCATGACCGCAAACGAGAGTCCAGGCTCTGCTTCTGCAGGCGGCCCCGCTGCGGCCTGACAGGCTCCGCCCCCAAAGCCCTGATTCACTCATGCAGAGCTGATGTTTGCTTGCATGTCCTCTGCAGTTTCACTTCATTTCCATCTTCTGGGGTGGTCGGAGTGGAGCGGCTGAAGAAAAACAGGCAGGAAATATGCACCAATATCAACGCAGAGATCACCAACATTTGTATTTTCAGTGACAAATCATTCAAGTTTGAGGACTTGTGAATAGAGAAATCCTTGCAGTAAAACTTCTGAACACCTCGGAGGACGCGAGAAGGTCAGGGAACCAGCAGAACGGCGTTCCGCTCTTCCTGTCATCCAGCTGTGGCGCCAGTGTTGGTTGGCGTTGTGAGAAGAATTATTGTTGTTATTACTATTATCGTTTCAATGCTATAGTAAGTATAGTAAGTAGATTTAGAATGTTTAATCAAAAGGAATGTATGAGTGTTTGAACCAAGTATTGAAGCTGTTAGGTACCCAGCACTGAGAGGTACCATGTTCAAGGACACGAGGAAGTCGTAGAGATAGGAGGAGAAGGAATCATGAGGTCAGATTGACATAAATCTTGTGTGCACCAAATAAAAGAGGAGAGTGAGCAGCAGACGGACGGAGTTGAGAGAGGAAGCTTGAACTGCTCGTCAGCTCTCCCTTGCAAGGCCTCCTGTTGTTTGCGTGGTTGATCTGAGTCTAGTGAACGAACAGCGCGGGTGACCAAACATCACCCTCACAGCGTATTTATGCGTGTGCTGCTATTCTCCTGCGTCTGGAAGATCACAACGAGCGTTTGGCGACATTGATAAATCCTGCGGCTCGAGGCAATGACAAGATGTAAAAGAGAGAAAACAAAGTGCATCCTTGGTTGAACGGCGCCGCCGGGATAATCAGCAAAGACGAATGTGAATGATTACACAGATGTGACAGAGAGATAGTCCTCTGTACGTGTGTTAGCGTCCAGATAGTCCCTCTGGCCTCGTTTAGCATTAGCAGTAGCGCGCCACTTTTCCCAGTCCGTCATGATCTACTAACCCCCCCCCCCCCCCCCCTTGTCTCCCTCTCTCTGTTGCAGATTCCACCCTGTCCAGCGAGCGTGGTAAGAACCAAAGTCGCACTCTCTCCTCATTAAGAGCGTTCTGCGCTGTCACCAGCAGCCGATTGGCCGTTTGCACTAATTTGGAAGGAACCATTCTCTAATGCTGATCTTGGCGGGGGGGGGGGCACAAACATCACCGGCACCACCAGGAAGCTACTTTACCGCGGCATCACTCTGTGTGTCACGACCGATGTTGAAAGTAGGAGGGATGGAGTAGAACGCAATAATGAGAGCAGCATGCGCAGACCCATGTGGCCAATCAGAATATTGAGTTTGGCACATCTTCCCTGCACGCCTTTTACCTCCACCCACTTACTCAATTTACCCCCTTTTGACTCGCGCTTTTCAATAAGAAGCCAATAAGGAATATCGCCTTCCAGCTTTATTGGAACACTTCTCCACGGAGGAGAGGTTTCCCTCTAAAGCTGCGCGTCTTCTCGGTTTATTTACACGTCCTGTACTCGCTCAGAAGAACCTCACAGTGGCATCAAGCAAACATCTCCTCAGGTCTATTTTTATGTGTGGAATCCACTGGGGAAAGCTTCAATGATTTTTTTTTCTTCTTTATTGTCCAAAAGGCAAATATTTGGCGCTCCATGAGACGTTAGCGCCGCATCACAGCCGCCGTCTTCACGGTTGAGTGACTCCTGCTGGTGGAAACGTTGCCAATGAATGAATAAATAACACAGTTAAAATAGATTCCAATAGTTGAGAGATGAGGGGCAGAGCAGGAGGAACCTCCGTTTTATGTTCAGAATGTGGCCAATTTGTCCCAGTGCCCACTGGATTGAACCCAGGACATGTCCTCGACGGCCCCTCACCAGCTCCTTCTGACGTTCTCGATGCCGGAAGTGTGAAAGACTCACCTGGAGCATGAACGGAGAATCCCACTGCATTCTGAACCCGTTTTCGTTTTTTTTTTTTTTCTTACGTTGTGAATTTTAAAACAGATTTTGATGAGTTCTGGATCCTGATTCTGATCTCTGTGAGGCTGTTTTGCTTCAGTCAAGCGCTCCAGGATAATTAGACCTTGCTGGTAAAACAGCATTGATCCTCTTAAATGGGCTTCTGAAAGCCTTTTGCCTCTTTTGTATCAGTAAGTTCTTGATTCTCCCAGGAATAATTTTTAAAACCGTTATGTGAAAACTTTATCTTTTCTCCAGAGGTGGATATTCGTCCCCGAGTCCTTCAGTTTGACCCGTTTCCTCTCCCTTTAAAAGCCTGGTTTCTGTCCTCTCGCGCACCTCTTCTCCTTTTCCGTACTGCTGAGTAGTCACATAATGGGAACGATTCTCTACAATGAAAGGCAGAAAAAACGGAAGCGTGGATGTGAAAAAAGGATTAAAAGCAGATGAGTGAGAGAAGGCGGCGTCGGGGCAAGGTCTGCGTGCCCTTGCTAGCTTACTCCCTGCATTGCACCATCCAGGACACCTTGATTTGCCTGGTGTGCATATTTGTTATTGGTGCAAAACGAACACATGCCTGCGGTGCAACGCCAGCCGGCAGAGGCCTCTCCACCTGTCTCCCGGAGGCTCTTCTGCTGGACCCTTGGAGTTCTGTGATAGGACTCTTCAGCAGGAAGTGGACGCCACCGCCTCCTCTTCTCGCTTAATTGACTGTACCTGAAGCGAGGGGGAAGGTGTAATTGTGATAAGAGAAAACGCTCCGCTCGACTGACTTTCAGGTTCTTATCTATAGTCTCCGGATTGATTATGGTTTTTCTGCCAACTTTGCAAATTGTTCAAGCGCATCGAGCGCCCCGAAAAAGCTCCACGACCGTCTGGGCCAAATGCAGAGCCTGCACACAGTGAAGAGACGTGGGTACTGCTGATTAGCCTCCTGCTGTATGTTCTCCTTAATCTCCAAAGGCCTGATAATTTATTTATGTAAAGCTCTCACTGCTATATCAGAGAAAAGGGAAAATGGAGACGCAGGATCTCCTCAAATCTAATTAACAATTAACTGCTTTATTAGAGCACAATAGTTATTTTCACTTCCATAAATCACTTTCCTTTTAAACAACACTTGAATCTGAAGTTTGAGACTAATTGGTTTCATGTTATTAACAGAAAGAGGCGCCGGAATAGGATCAAAGAGCTTGGTTAGCTTATCTCGTTAGATGTGGCTCAGGTGGTAGCTGATAAGTGATCGCCTCACTGATGCAAAGGATGCCGGGTCGATTCAGCATAGGAAAGTGTCCTTGACCACAATCCCAATGACAATTTTTGGCTGTATCGTTGTTAGAATGCAGGTCAGTGGGTTAGCCTCTGTGGGTTAGCCTCTGTGGGTTAGCCTCTGTGGGTTAGCCTCTGTCACCAGTGTATGATGAATCAGATTCAGGTTTAAAAGAGTTCTGAAAATATTTCCATCACTCATAATTTATTTTTTTATAGAACGACAGTGCTGGATTAGCAATTCTTGCGTATACAGACAGCTAAAGTTTAGAGCAATTATTAGCTTGGAGCCAAACTTTCTTTTTAAAAAAGCACACGGTGAGAGAGCTTTAAAGGTCAAGAGTTCTTCTCTTTCTGCAGTGTTTAATACCTTTCCTCCCATCAAATGCACGGGAGGTCTCAAATACTCCCGCCAAACTGAAAATTAGCTGTTTACTCAAAACCTGTATAATTCAGCTGTTGTCTTAAGGGGATTCTTCTGCATCAGAGGCCAGTTGGTCGCAAATGTACCAGCATGCTGGTGAACCCCCCCCAGAACCAGTGACTTGCTCCCCGAGTGCAGCTCCAACGTCTTTCCCCCTACTTCACATTTGTAAGCACAAATCCCAAACGTGCTACTGCAGGAGGAATAAAATAATGGACCCAACAGGCCGTCTGTGCAGTATGAAAGGTCAGCATTTCTGTGATTGATGAGAATGGAGGGGGGAAAAAAAAGGCCAGAACAAACGACTGCCGCTCCACAGCTTTGCTTTCGCCTTTTTTTTTCTTTTCTTTTTTGCCCAGATAAAAGCGAAAACCTTAATCACAAATCGGCACTAGAACTGGACAAACCCCAACTGTTTGTCAGGACCTGGTTCAAGAGGTTCTACCGGAATGCTTTATTCAACCAGGTTAAACTGCTTGTTGGCTACAAGCACAATAAAGGATGGACTCGAACCAAACCACGTCCCGGAGCGTAGAGAGAGCCATGAGGAGGGAGACGAGCCACAGTGCCTCAGCTCGCTGGGTCCAGGCGTGCTGAAGCACTGTATCCTAGTTCCTCGGTGTTCCTCATGGCGTTTGTGCTAACGCTAGCTCATACTCATGTCCTTATTACTGCTACAGATCTTTCCTCTACACCTTGTTGACTTGTATGAAGGTTCCTGGAGGCTTCACTCGGGTTTAAGCTCAAATTTTAGCTCATCGCTGCTTCTTGTTTGCGACCAGCTGCTGAATCCAAGGTAGTTTTCTCTGTCAACTGGACTGGGTTTCTTCTCTTTGACGTTTCGCCTTCTATCCAGAAGGCTTCTTCAGTTCTGAAATCGCTGAGGAGAGAGCTTGAAAATATATAGCCCCTGTGGACCATCTGCATGCTAATGATCTGGGTGGTCACCTGAGAGTCGTTAGCAGGGTCGTTGGTCGGGTCGTTCACCTAGTTTCCTGAATATTTGCGTGCACGCTTCCAACCAGAGGCAGGCTGATTACACCTTGTCCTCAGTGTTACTTCTGTGCCAGATTGCTCTAATGTTCTGTACGGTCTCCCTCCCCCTCGAGCCTCCCTCACCCCCCTCTCTGGTTTTGAGTCGTGGTTGGAGCTGAGAGAGCAGCTAATGGACTGTGAAATGTTTCCAATGCTACAGCAACAACAGGAGCTAATGTCTCAAAGCCCCCCTGAAACAACACAAGCAGCGAGAAATTCTGACAGTGGACTGAGAATAAAAGGGGAGGAGAGCGTTCCAGGTTACCTCTGATGTGTCAGAGAGGCCACTTCTGTCAGCCTAATTGTGGAAAAGCTTTCCGTCTGGCCCTGGTGAAATTGCAATTGGGTCCTGAAATGGATTTGGCCTCACTCCACGGGGTTTCCTTTTTCTCTACAATGTCACACAAGTTACTGAATTTAGCTCAACACAGTTCTGACATCTGTTATTTAAATCTTTCTGGCTGCCGAGCGGGGGGCTTCCTGGGGCAGATTCAAGGCTCGTGGAATATTGACAGGGTAAAACATTATAGTCGGCAATTTTAGCACTTGTTGATTTGCCTTTGCCTCTTTGGAGCCTGACGGCTGGTGTTCCGAGCAATCAGCAGGCCGTAGCTTCTGACACGTCCCATTTCTGATCATTTGAATGTGTTTTCATGTGACGTAAGCGGGGAGTGTGTGCCGGTATATTTTAGGACTGTTTTAGGAAATGCTAGCATTAGCAGCATTCGGACCGGAAGCAATTTTTGATTCTCTCCGACATGTTTCCCCCTCAAACGTGCCAAAGCGCGCGACCCTTCTGTTCGCCTCCCCCCAGCACCAATTAAAGCTGTTTTTCTGCAGCAGATCTCGGGCTGATGAAGACAGCCACTAAGTGCTCTTGAAATAAAGCCACACAGGACCTTCATGGCAGATGGTTTATGCAAGAGTACGGGGAAGAAAGACGGCAGCAAAGAAAGAAACAAACAAGCGTAAAGATGGCAGCCTGTCTCCAGCGAGACGCTCTTATTTCCTATTCAATTTAAGACTTGCCTCTGCCACGTTTTCAAACTTTTCCTCAAAAAGACGTCAAACCCACAGGAGAGCGCGGAAAGTATGAGGCGTTGTTCTGCCGGGAGTTTTTGCAAACCATCCTGCAGAAGCTAGAGCAGGAGCTGCTTGATGCTGTGGATTTTGCTGTCTGGACAGCAGACAGACTTTGTTCTGGTCATTTGCAGACAGCGAAGGTGCCCAAGACGTTGCCTAGCGGTACTCCCCTGGGTTCTGTTTCACATGGATCAGTATTTTCCCTGGGAATTTACAGTTCCAGCTACAAATTCCGTTTGTTCCACGCAGTGGCGCCGGTTTTCCAGCTCTGTGTTAGCATCATCTGTCATCTCTCCTTTTAATTAGCTCAGTTGCTGCTGGAAAAGCATATGTGGTCATTTTTCAACATTATCTAAGGTGTAGAAGAACCGTCGTCTCTGCTGAGTCCTTTTTTTCCCACAGAGAGCATTTATATCTCCTGGATCTTTGTCATTTCTGCCAGGTTGTGCACCAATTAGCGCTCACTTCATATTAGCACCCTAGCAGGAACTAATAAAGTCACATTTCCCGGGGTTAATTACACTAACATTAAGGGTGATTCTGGGGAACAGGAAGTAGAATTTCTCCTCTCCCAAATAGTTTTAGTTGTCCAATCCACGTGTGGTGCTTCTCCAATAGGAGGAGCTCAACCCTCCAAGTAACCATGCTAATGTACAGAGACCCTGCTGGCTCAGGCAAATCCCATCACACATTAAAATCTTGGCTGCCAGCTGGTAAATGATGAGAAGGACGAGAAGTTCTTCTCAGCCTCTTTTCCCTCCCTGGCAGAGCGACGTACTGCAGGGATAGGAAATGCGTCGCTCCCGGGTTAAACTGTTCTAAGTGACTAAGGCACCGTCGGAGTGAGGCCTGACCCTCAAACAGGCACACTTGATTGGCACTCGGCTTTTGCAAGCGGAGTGTTCAGATTTTTATTTCTTTCAACGCAAAAAAACCCCCAAAACACATTCCTCCCTCTAATGCTCCGCTTTTCAAAGGCGCTCAAAATATTCCAGTTTGCTTTGAGGCCATTTCCGCGGCTGACTTTCAACTTTAGCGTTTGCTGCTTTTCTTTCTCACGCGGCCGTTTCGGCATGAATGATTTGCCTGTCAATCACAGCCACCTCGCAGTGTTCCTTAAACTCCCAGATTACTTTCCTTCTTTAGGCGTGTTTCCGTGTGTGTGTGTGTGTGTGTGTGTGTGTGTGTGTGCAGCAGACATTTTATGTGCCATGTACTAATCTGTCACTGTGTAGGATTAGCATTGGAGCCGACTTCACGTGGTGCACGTCAACACGCCAGATGACAACACCTGCTGGTTTCCTCTTTCCGTGACGTTTATTACAGCTTCCTGTCACGCTCTGGAACTAAATGCCTCTAACTTGTCAGTTAATCTCATTTCAACTGTGACTTCCTTTTTCCAATAACCAATATAACACACTGGTGGAATTATTTAAAGATTTTTCCGTCATTTTGAGAGGGAGCTGGAAGAAGAGTCTTGGGAACCATGAAACAATCTTCCTTCAAACATCTTAATCAAAATACGCATTTCATACAAAACATCTCCGGAAGGGGATTTGATCATGAATAATTTTGCCTGGTTAAATAAGAACATCACTGTTTTCGCTTAATAATGGCGGGATTCTCTGTTTTGCACTGTTTTATTCGTTTAATGGAGAAAAAGATGAACATTTCCCGTTAAAGCTGACCCAGTTTTGGCGTCTGTCTTTATGAAATGTTTATTTAAAGACCTACATCAGTTCTGGCGCTGCTACAAAAGAAACCACCACCAAACAAGTTCCCCGCTACTCCTGAGGGCTCCGGCAATAGCTGCAGGACTGCAGAGCAGCGTGGCATATTCCCTCGCCTTTCACAGGCGGAGGAAGGGAACGCCGTGTAAAGTATTCTCCCTGGAAATGAGGAATGAAACGGCTGCTTCCTGTGAAGTACGGGCAGGTGTGTTTTTCACACCAGCGGCGGCGTCTCAGTTCGTCTTCCCCAGTCGCTCATCCGTCAGAGCTCATTTACCATTCTTAACCTCCCCTTTGTCAATCGGACACACTGTAAAGGCCTTTAAACAGGTTTTCTTTTAGACAATTGATGCCTTTATTGCTTTATGACTTCTTTTTATGACAGATCTCTGACATTAGAGCGGTTGTTAATGGCAAACATGGCAGTTTTGACTGCTTCGTAACACAAAATTTCCTTTTAATTGATTGGTTTTGGAACAGGTTCAATGTAATACAGGACAGGATATTCAAGCTCTGCCACCGTTTAAGGTGTTTGATGTTACCTTTTGGGCCCCAAAAACAACCTCCCTCCTTTTTTTTTGTATTGCGGTGGTGTCACCATTTACGAAGGTCACTTTCTGTCCCAGTCACCAGGATGACCTGATCACCATCCCAGGAGGTCATTCAGGAACAATGCACGAAGGTCAACCATGAGGCTGGATGAGGTCGGGTCACCGTGGGTTGTCGTGGGTTAAAAATAACCAGCTGATCTTCATTTACCATCAAACTAGTCTGCTGACTAAAGAGACGCTTCATTATTCATGACTCCAAACCCGTTTCCAGGAGAGTAAATTCCCCAGCTCTCTTCTGTTACGTGCGCTACAAACTGCTTTTCTGACCCCCGATGTTACCCTGAATTGTTTTCATCGCCTCTTTGCTGCCTTTCCTATTTCGGATTGATTGGACGGTTCCACGCCGCCGACATTTAGCCACCGCAGGGTCGGGCGACGTAATGCCGGCTCAACCTTTTCAAACGGCGCCTGTGCACACGGTTTCTCTTCACCCCCACGCAGCTCAATCGCTCTCACCTGCTCCGCAGATTAGCTCTGCGTGGCCGGAGAACGAGGCCGGCTGGAATCAAACATTAATCAACCGCTGCTTTATAAGACAGAGGGCGCCTGATCTCCCTGGGTCCCCGTCTGAGCTGCCCTCAGCCTGCACCCCCAGTTTAATGTTAATGTGGCTGCCATTACTCATTTACGAGCCGGCGTCCGCGCTCCAGCCGGCGTGGCGGACGTCTGAGCCGAAGCTTTCGGGTCGTGACAGGATCAGGTCTGTTTTCAAGGAGGAGCCAGATTGAAGGAAAACACGGTCCAATTCAGCAGCGGGGGATAACGGGAATGGCTGGAATTGGATCAAAACCTGGGTGAACAGCTTCATTTGGCCCACCTGAGTCAGTGCTGTTGTCAGTACCAAGCCGGTCCAAAGTGGGACACAGCTGCACAGTTGGGATTCTGACAGAACCTTTTTCCCTCTATTTCAACACGGCCAGCCCGTGTTGCGATGACGCGGGAGGTGTCGCCCAGCGCGAGGCCGCCGGTGCTGGAGGATCCCGCAGACGGTCACGCAACCCTCCTTCCCCGACAGCTCCGCTCTCCTGCTCCGGTGCCGCTTGAGTGGAACCGTAGAGTAAAGCTTTCAATGTTTCCATGCATGTTTAATGCTTCTATTAGAATTTCCACTCTCCGGCAAATGTCAGGGTTGTTTTTTTGTGTAGCCTCCCTTCGGATAAATCGTTACTTCCGCAACCCGGGACGGAGCTCCGAGCAATGTTTTTAGGTACCGGGAGATCAACCCAGAGTGAAACCACTTGAGCCTTTCCAGGCTTGACCGCGTTAACAGGGTTTATTATTTATATTGAGAAACCTCGCCCGGAATGGCCGTCTCCTCCCGCACCTTTGTCTTAACCAGGGTGCATCGTGTATGTGTGGCCTTGGGGGAATTATCCGAATTGAGCGGAACCAGGAAGGATGTAGCCTGTGGCGAAATGGTAGCTAGCTCTCCTGGAGTGTTCCACTGCACCCAGACAAACATGAATCCTTCGCAGCCATGGAAGTGCTAATCCCCAGAGATGAAAGGAGGCTCCCGCCGCTCTCTGATCCTCATGTCCTGCTGCGGTGGTTCATTTGGTGCCTGGCGGAGAGAGACCGGGTCGGCGGCTGCTCCCACACACAGTGCCCTTGACCGTATCGCAGAGAAGGGGGTTAGGGCGAGCCCCCTGCCGGCCCAGGAAGTTCTCTATTAGAAATCGATGTCCTTTTGACGCCCCTTTCATTCAGGCGCTCTTTGTGGTGAGCCGGTATCATCGCGAGCGAGTGAGGGAGTGTGCATTCATGCAGAAGACCGCTTCACACCTCTGTGAATCTTGAAGGCTTCTAATGGGAATTGAGGCATTAATGCTAGATTAACAATCTCCTCTTCATTATAGGAAAGCCAGTCCTCTGTTCGACCTGAAGGCTTTGAAGAATAGTAAAGGTTCACACAGAGTCCATCGACCTTGTCTGCCTTTATTCGGCTTTTCACGCCCGCCTGTTGCCTTTTACAGGTGCAGCCGCTCGCATACAGTTGCAGACCTGCACCTTTTTATAGCAAAGAATGCTCATGAGGATCCATTTAACTGCTCCCTTGAGCAAATGGTGTGGGGGGTCGTTTGTTTATACACAGGTGTATAGCTTTTTCATCGCAGTTTTTCCTCACAGTGACGGAAATATGCTGTAATTGAAATTGCTGTGACATTTTAAGTGTGTCATTATTGCTGACGTGATTATATGTGGGGATCATTTGTCCTGCATCTGTGTAGGAAGGGTTCTCAAAGACAAGGATTCCTGTGCAGCACGTCCTCGGGGATTGGGCCGACATGACCGAGGCTGTGCAAGACAGACATGTTTGGTATTCCAGCCTGTGCCAGGAGGTTCTTGTTAGGGTCTTGATATTTCCAGGCGGTTCCCAGAATCCTCCACAGAAAATGTGGAGTTGCTCTTGGTGGGTAGGAGTTGTCCCAGACTCTATCCGGGACCGATAATTCGCACTGAATGTTGCACATAAAAATGTGCAACATTCAGTGAATGTGTGTGGGAGTTGTTTACCATCAGAACCTCCTCCTTGGAAAATCCCAAACGTGTATGTTTATCTTCGTTTGTCGATTGCCAGCAGTGGTTTCATTAGCCGACCGTGTTACTCTCACGCTCCACCATGATCTGGGCATCTGCGCACGTCTGGTGCGGAACGCAGCCGTAGGACTGCAGGCAGGCGGCGTGACTGTTAATCACAGTTTTTCACGTCTCCCTTTAACTTCTGCACTCGAAGACTGGGACTGATGTCGTATACGCGTCAATAAGAAAAGCTGCTTCGACATTTGTGGATCCTCCAACAGCACCTCCGTCTTCCCCTTGATGCAGCCCGTTGTCAGAGCTCTATTCGATGTCATTAATTCTCAAGTGCAGATAATAAACCCCAAGGGTCCTTACTCGGCACAACAGCGTGTAATAAGGAAATGGCCCCCTACATTTAATCACAAATGATGGCTATCTTTGCTTCTGATTACATCCTCAACCCTCTGCCTGACTGGGAGCCGTCAGAGAAAAAGAATAATAAAAAGAGGTAAGAAATTGTAATAACGTTCCTTCAAAGGTCTCCAGTCATTAGAAGATTAACCTTGAAGTAGAGGGTTTTTTGGAGCCCCTCTTATAAATGATGGCCCATATGTTGTAAGAGCAGGATTCACAATGACTGAAAGTTTAATTATGATGTGAAAAGCTGCTTCTGTTAAGATATTAGTGTGTGTGTGTGTGTGTGTGTGTGTGTGTGTGTGGGGGGTGATCTTGATTAGTTGAATTAGCAAGTACCTGACTGTATGTCTCATGGGTCAGGAGAGAAATTGGTCACCCATATTGACGTCTTTAGCTTTTTTTGGCGGGTTTAGCGACGTCAGACGTCCATGATTGATTCCTTTGGGTGGATGTGAATCTTGATGATCTGGTTTTATCACCATTTAGTCGCCGATGTTGGAGACTCCCTGCTGGACTTTCAACCCATTCCACTCACTTTGCTCTCTATTTTTGATAGGCTCACTCATATAAGGAGACTTATCTTCTGTTTGTTCTTGTTAGCTCTTCCACCAAACTCTTGTGAATCAGGTTGTTTCATGTTTTGAGTTGTTTCCCCCCGCTGGAATCCTTGATTAGCTTGTGTACTCAAGCTGTCTGCAGTCATTTTTCACTTTCACTTGTGAGGCATTAAAAAAAGCAGCTTCTGATTCTGGTTCTACAGCAGGAATTTGTTCTGCATTCCTGCAGAAACGATGTCGGCGCTGGCAGGCAGATTTAGCCATTAAAGACTCGGTGTTTGATTCTGATATTAAACAGCAGTTGCCTCACCTCCAGCCACTCATTTGCACGCTGCACTGCTCAGCTTTTCCATCCGTTCAGTCTGGCTCAACCTGCAGCTGACCGCTCCACGTTCCCCACGGTGCTTCACGCACACCTTTAATGGATGATCCAGTCTTAATGGGAGTGCAGAAGCCGTCTTACTGCACCGCCGTAACGAGCCACTCCACGTATATGGAAAATGCCCATTTGTGTTCGCACATAATAGCAATATTGATTTCCTAATCGCACGCTAGGCAACACATGTACGGGGCCCAAGTCAATAGAAGCCATCAGGTTTGCAAAACAATCCCTGCTCCTTTGGGGGTTTAACACCAGGATCTCCTGTATCTCATCTTGCCGTGAGAGAGCTGCACTAACACCCCCCCTATCCTTTACTTTACATCATTAAACAGGTGGTGCACACACACACACACCCCCCTGCAAAAGAACACCTTTGCAGGCTCATAAATAACAACGGCGGATATCAGGGTCGTGTAGAACACACTGGGGTCACCTCCGCACAAGTAGGCCATGTGGCCCGTGGAGGGTTGGGCCTCCTCCTCCGCCTGTTCCCTTCGTCCACGGAGAAGTCGCTGCCATCAGCAGGTTTACGGCAGGAGGCAGCTGGTAAATATTTAGGACATTGCAGGTTGAACATTAGTTCCCCCCCAGGCTCTCCTCCACCCCACTTGTGTTAGCGACAAGCGTCTCCAGAGCCAAGGATGCGATAAATCAAACAGGCTTTGCATCTAGCAGGCAGGCAGGCGGGCTAGCAAACAAAATATCTCAACATCCTCAATAAACGTAACTGATGGCTAATTGTGTTGACACATCTGCTGTCCGTGTGTTTACTCAGGTACGAGCCGACACGAGAGCCTCCTTAACCTCATTTCACCCGTGTGTGTTTTTGTTAGCATGACTGGGTGAGTTAATGGCGTTGAAAGAAGGGCACCACTCCGTGTTACTGGGACAGATGACATGCCACTACCTCCTCCTCAGACTCTCATTAGGCAACTCGTCAATCTCTCGGTCCTCGGAGGACGGCGTCCGCCGCATATTCACACCTCTCCGCCTTATGGTGAAACAGAGTGAGAGTCTAAAGAGTCTTGTCAGTGGATGTAAAATGGCACGTTCACCTGGCACCGCGGCTTCTGGATTTGTCATCATGAACCATCGCAGGTCCCTAAAATCACTTGTAAAAGTCGTGTCCCACTTGTGAACCCGCGCAGCTGCATGAGGCTCAGGGCTGCGCCACAGTTTCAAAATAAAAGCATTCGATTAGAACCGGGGAGTTTCTCAATAGGCACACTCCCATGGATTTGCCCTCTCAGGTACAGGTTTCGCTCGAGAACTGTTCCATTTGTAAGTACTCACGCTGCCAAGTACACTCCAAGATTCCCAGATGTCCACTGGGAATCACGTATGCATCAAACTTGGCCTGCATGGACTCGGAGCAGCTAGATGCATATTTCAATGTACCATGACAGCTATTTCCTGGTCTGGCTTGAGTTTTCTGTGTAAATGGATGTAACCAGAACCTAATCATTTCTGTAATAATCACAATTATTCCATTAAAGGAGCAACAGTAAGTCCTTTTTCATTCTGATTTAGAGCTTTTGCTGCTAAAACGACACGTGACTATGGTTTATTCCTGCTCCTCCCGCATAATGACAATAATTAGCTGCCTCGGCTCTGATTGTGCTGCAGCGTTTTCAGCCCTCATTTCACTTCCTGTGAGTGAACTCAGAGTTGTGTGTCGAAGGCAGAAATATCATTATGAACAGATATTTTTGGTTTTTCAAAACACACAAGCACGTCCCAATCCCGTCCACCCCCACACACGTTCACCTGGTGGAACAGAGTGACCTCGTTCTGCCAAAACCCTTCAGTCATCCGTAGCACACACACACACATGCACACACACACCCACGCACACACACACTCACTCTTGGTGGACCTGTTCGGTGTTTAGCTCCATGCTGTTTGGTGTTTATGCCGTGTTTTAGCGTCTGTGCCGCTTTGATGATGAAAAGGGGAAATAAAGACGACATCAGCTGGTTGTGCCTTCGCTGGTAAATCGGGAGAGGGTGATTTCGGGACACCCAGTGCCCGCTGAGGGTTCCGACAGCCTGCGGGGACCTGGAAATGTTTGGATGACTGATAATGTGTCCGCAGAAACGGCCCGCTTGTGCATTTGTACGTGAATGTTCATCGGGTCAGGAATAAGCACGGACATTTTAAGGGCATTTGATTCATTCCCAAACAATTGTCTGCTTTGGTTCTCCTGGTGCTCTGCACGTGCTCGCTGAAAGGATGCTAACGTTTATTCTGGGAAAGTGAGAATGAAATGACTCAGAGGCTCAGTAGCTTTAGTCCCAATCTGCAGGTTGTATTTGTAAAAATGGAATTCTCTCTATGTAAACTCTCTGTCTCTCTCTCTGTCTGTCCCTGTCTGTCTCTCTCTCTGTCTCTCTCTCTCTGTCTGTCCCTGTGTCTCTCTCTCTCTCTCTCTCTCTCTGTCTGTCCCTGTCTCTCTCTGTCTCTCTCTCTCTCTGTCCCTGTCTGTCTCTGTCCCTGTCTGTCTCTCTCTCTGTCTGTCCCTGTGTCTCTCTCTGTCTCTCTCTCTCTGTCTGTCCCTGTCTCTCTCTCTCTCTGTCTCTCTCTGTCTCTGTCACTGTCTGTCTCTCTCTCTGTCTGTCCTCTGTCTCTCTCTGTCTCTCTCTGTCCCTGTCTGTCTCTCTCTCTGTCTCTCTCTCTGTCCCTGTCTGTCTCTCTTGACAATGTTCCATCAAGCACACACACTTGGGCGTTGGCACATTTAAAGTTTGTCAATTAAGTCGCTCAAATCGCTCTAATCGCTTTTCCTTTCTACTTTTGTCTGATCTGGCTCTCCTCAGACTCTGGGCTAATCTTCATATTTTTCCCTTTTATTTGGTTCCTCTCCTCCTTTTATCCTCTCCCCGCATCTCTTATTTATTGCACTGGTCCCCTCTCCTCACTTTTATCCGTGCCGACGCCTCTAAAATGTGGCGCAGTGACGCTTTCAGTGTGAGCTTTTGGCTTTTAAATGGCTTCAGAGGTGAAACGCAGAGACCAGCTCTGACTCTCCTCCACGAGCTCCTTGGTTTCTGTCACATAGATGGTTTTAATGTCGTCAATGATTGATCCAGCGACCTCAGAGCTGCACTTAACAGTACAGTCACTTTTTGTGGCTGTACCTGTTGATTCTGTAGGTTAACGATGCATAAGCTCAGTTTTGAGTGGCGTGTGTGGGTGTTTGTATAATGAAGCGGAGCAGTCGTGACACATCCTCACCTCTCCGACTGCCGTGGTCATGTTTGCTTTAAACGGGCTTTTGCTGCAGCAGAAAATGCTTCCATAAAGTTCCGTTTTGTGTTGATAACTTGGATCTGAATCCATTTAAGCCTTCAGTTTATAATCATACGTGTTATGTGAACAGTGCACATGTACGTCATTCGTGCATCCCAAAGATGCATGAAATATGGAGCTAACGCAGGTGGCCATGACGACAGGTCTACTCAAACAGTTAAACTACGTCATCACTGAAACTAAGGGCCAACATTTATGTTAATATTCTGATGCAGCATTTGCAGGAGTGGGCTTGAAATGCCCAAATTCCTCCCAAAGAATTCCTCTAATTAACAAAAAAACGACTTCAGACTGTTTCAGAACTGCTGCTTGAAGGTGCTGAAGGTTACACCAGCAGCCACATCTTCGCTTTTGGATGCACGAGCGCAGACAATGTTCTTTATTTCATGATTGCCAGGCAGAAAACAGCTCCAGCCACTTGTGCTGTTTAAGTGCTTTTCTACTCCAGAAAACGCTGATGGCGCTGCGGATTGCAGCTGAATTAGTCATCAGAAATATGTTTGGGTCTAAACAGCCGCCGCGGCGTCTGCAGGGAGCTGAAGTGCTGCGAACTGTGTCTGGCCCGGGGTCGGCTCCACCCGCCCAGCTAACAAACACACGCACGTGGTGCCTGACAGGCCGCAGCGCCGCATGTTGCCATGTTCGGTCTGGCAGGAAGTAGACGTCTCTGCCTGGGAAGTCGTCCGATGTGGCGGGACAGCACTTTCTTCAGTGTTTTGTGATGCGTCAGTGGTCTGACACGACGGCGTCTGCGCGGGTGGTTCTGGGAGTTGGACACGTTCTCGCTGCTTCCGTGTGTGAAATGTGCCGATGTGTTGATGTTTGGAGCAAACAGGAGATATTTTATAGATGAGCTGAGGAAGTGTGTGATTCCAGCAGCAAGAACACACAGGGATGGATGGGTGGATGGATGGGTGGATGGGTGGATGGATGGATGGATGGATGGGTGGGTGGGTGGATGGATGGATGGGTGGGTGGGTGGATGGATGGATGGGTAGGTGGATGGATGGGTGGGTGGGTGGGTGGATGGGTGGATGGATTGGTGGGTGGGTGGATGGATGGATGGATGGATGGGTGGATGGATGGATGGATGGGTGGATGGATGGGTGGGTGGGTGGTGGGTGGATGGATGGATGGATGGATGATGGATGGATGGATGGATGGATGGGTAGGTGGATGGATGGGTGGATGGGTGGATGGGTGGATGGATGGATGGATGGATGGATGGATGGATGATGGATGGATGGATGGATGGATGGCTTTCTCAAAGCAGAATTTCCAGGAAGTATAACCTGAATTCAGGACACCATCTGAAAATCATATATTTATAAAGGACTTATCAGAAAAGTGATTATTTGTTGTGGAATTTAACTTTGATTTGAACTTTTCTCTTGAAACGCAGGCTGGCATTTTGCTGTTGAACACCAGGAAATCAGCCTGTTCAGTTGTTCCTGGCTCCCAGATTGTGGAGCAGATGGTGATTTAAAATCAAGCTTCGGCTGTTTGAATGAAACGACTTTGTCAGCTGTTAGCAGCGCCGAGGTTAGCGGTGTTAGCATTATCGCAGGCTTCAGCAACGCTTTTGGGGGGGGGATTGGCACGTTTCAAGTGCGTCGACTTCACCGCTAAATTCGTCTGATCTGGAGCAAAGAAAAATCTCACATTTGACAAATGTGAGATTTTTTATTTTCACTTTTTTTTAGGTCAGTTAACTCACGTGAAATGTTTCATGCTAACAAATGCTAGTCTGGTGAAGCTTCTGGTTGAAGGTAAACATCTACTGTTGACATTTATCTCTTTTCCCTCAACAATCAAGAAAGAAGATTGTCTGGAGTGGGACTGAACTGAAATGGCCCCCGGAGGGGGAAGCTAGCATGTCCAGGCTCTGCAGCAGCCTCTCAGAAAAGCACAGCCTCCCTCTTATAAGGGAAATATGAATATTTAATGGACGTTCCGAACAAGAAAATTGAGCGATGGGTCGAGGGGTTTAAGTCAATTTCAATATTTCTGGATCACCATCCCTGCCCTCCCCCGTTCTATCTTCATTATCTCCCCCCTTTCAATTTATGGAGGAGCAGCGCAGAAGCAAAGGGAGCGGGAGAGATTCCTCATCTCCTTCCGAGAGCTTGACGTGGCTCAGGGAGACACCGGCGGAGGGGAGCAGAGCTGCTCCTTTGTTTACAGGAGCCGGGACGGGTTCATTCTTCACTCCCCACCTCCAGGCAGGAGAGAGCCGAGCGTTTGAAGGGCTGACACCGCCAGTCGGGGCGGGAAGCGCCGTTCCGGTTTAAGCGTCCGCGCTGACGGCTCTCTCCCGGCGCCTGACACCTCCATGCAGAGGAAGGCGGGTTTCATTCACGCCGCCGCCGCCGCAGGTGCCCGGCCCTGACCTCTCTGCGCACGCCGTACAAATATTCAGCTGACTGCTCAGCCCCCGCCAGCCTCCGCCCACCGTTGAAAACAGGCCGTCACGTGGTGACAGGTGGCACCCGCTGTCAGTGCAACGCCATCAGAGAGCGGCGAGGACGCCCGTCGCCGTCTGGGAACCCGCAGCAGAAACGGGGCCACGCGCGTCACATGACCTCCTGCCATTCGACACTCAATAAGCGCAGAAACTGTTCGATTCTCTTTACTTTTGACCATCGAGCACATTAACTCTGACACTCGGGTGCCGTTGAGGCCGTTCCCTCTCTCCCGGTTCTCTTCCCCTCCGCCGGTCCGTCACTCAATCACTTCCCTCTCTGCTGCACTCGCTCCTCCTCTCCGTTTTCCTGCCTCCTCCCTCATCTTTCTTCGGCTGTAGTTAAGCAAAACACTCCGGAAAAAAATGAGGTCCGGAATCCTTCATCTCTCTCCGTTCACCTCCTCCGCTGCTCCCACATGGGATTAGATTTAAACGGGGAATTTATTGTTTCCTTCATTCACTCGAGTCAAAGAGTAATTTGGTTAATCTCTCTGGCCTTTGCCAGCCGAGGAGCCGGGGAGATTAGGGCCTTTGTTTGGAGAGATGGAATCACAGCTTCCAAAGATGGAAGGCAAATGTCAGAGTGTCTAAAATGGAAGCTGGAGTGACATTTTCCAAGCCGGATCTTTTTGCAGAGTCGTCGAGAATGTGGTGTTTTTTTAACTGGCAGGAGTAAAAAGATCTCCATTCATCATCAGAAACTCTTTATCTGGCCATAAATATGAGCGTTTTAACGAAGCATTGTTCGGATTACAAACTGCTCCTCCTGGGAAAACGGTCCGCCTGAAACATTGCGGCGAAATCATGTTGACACGTGGAAAGAGACGTCAGGCATATGACAGCCCTGCAGAGCTTCCAGGCCGCGCAGGAATTTGCTTATCCTGCCGAAATGGTAACCATGCCAACATAGCAGTTTTGCCTAATGGATTTTTACTGCACCATTATTGCTGAATACACAAATAGGGGCAACTGAAAGGCTTTTCCCCTCCCCATGCAGCGCAGTTTTACATGTCCCAGCGGGACAGTACAACTTCTTTCTAGATGCATTTAAAGGCTTTGGGCTTGTTGCCGCCACGGCTGAAGGTACAATACTGATTACCTACGTTAGCCGCGCCCTCTGACTGAAAAAGTCCTTTAGTTTTATGAGTAAGGGGGGGAAAACAATACATTTTTCTTGCTCGTCAGGCGCCATTGCTCTTTTTGTAGCATGCTAAGATATGCTAAGCTAACCAAACACCGGCTGTAATCTGAACCAGCTGTGTTTTTGTTCTTTCTGTGCCTAAAGCCGAGTACCAACAGAATACCCATAAATCCTACACACCGGATCTGTAAGTGTATACTTGACCTTGTTTGCCTCAAGAAGATGCATCACAGGAGGAGCAGTTGGGCAAAAATCTCTCCTCTCCAATCTCTCCATTTAGTGCTCACCGATGAGTACGCACTAAAGAGTCGGCGCTTCCAGCGAGAGCAAACAGGATTAAATGAACTGAAGTGTTGTGAATCTGCTAAGTATGTGAGAGAGGAGAGAGCAGAAGGTCTCTGGGTGGAAGCGAAGCGAGCTGAGAGATTAATGAGACAAGATATAAACTGGTGTACATAAAGAGTCACCTTAGAAGACAAACACCGGCTGCCTCCAGACGACAGCGCGTGCTGCACATGTCCACCTGTGTAAATGCCTGTGGATTAGTGGGATTAGGTTTCCCAGAGAATCAGTTGGCAGCTAAATTGGACAAACAGGTGCTGGAGTTTTGAGGCAAACTCGCTCCAGCTTCCCTCCTCCTGTCGGTAAATATTAGCTGCAAGTTCATAAAAAAGTGAAGCGCTAATTCAGACGATCTCAACCCCACCTGTCTGGCTCCAGATACATCAGCGCCTCCGCTTCCTTTTGTCTGGCTTCTTTTTTTTTCTTTTCCCCCGCCTCTCTGAAGGAAACGTCATTAGATGCAACGCTGAGCCGAGCAGTGCTGACAGAGCCGGAAAGCCGACGAACCTCGGGTTTCGGGAGCGACGGGATCGATGCAGCGCCATCGCCGCGGCCCGGGGGATAGGCTGCCACCATCCTTCATACAGCTCAGGATGTCCTCATCCACCTCCCCGACACCTCTCCGCCTGCAGCGCGACAGAGATTTATGCACCGCAGACAGCTCGGGCTTAAACATACGTTACACGTTAGCGAGCTACAGCACACGACACATCATGAGATGGCTGCTGGCTAGCTTACACAGGCTCCCGGCTCGCCGATACACTGACAAAATGATGCCAGCGAAAGGCCATTCTCAGTTACAGATTTGGCAGGGAAATTACGCTTAGAGTTGAATTTGATGTCTGCAGCCGGAACCCGGATTGAGCTGGAGCTGCCAGACTGCTGAATATATACAGTATATATACAGTATATGTTCCTCGGGCACACGCAGCCGCTACTGTTGTAAGATCACTGCATTTTTAGTTTGCACGACACTGAGACTCTGCTTTTATGTCTGAAGATGTACTTGACTTCATCAGGCAGGATTAAAATGCTCTTTTTAAGGCTTAAAACTTTGATTATTGAATAATGATGCTAGAGCACCTGCAAAATAATCTTATTCAGCCACTAAACAGTGAGTGAACAGATAATGCTAATTTAATAGTGATGTAAGATCAGGCTGAAGAGCAGGAACTACAGAATTTGAAGCACATTAGGAGGCAGCTCGCCTGTTAGCATGTTGCTATCTCTACACGCTTCCTTCATGAGCCGTCTCAGGCATGCTGTCACGTCAGTGCTCTCTCGTGTTGGGAAGTTCAAGCGTTTGTTGACTAGATTCTAGAAGCACTTTGTCAAACTGGCAACCAGTCGATCCCATTTCTTTTGCCAAAGCAACAACTTCAATAGCAATCATTTGGCTAATTTCAGTACTTGTAATTAGACTGGGGAGCATTTTTAAAGGCTCCATTTTTCCAAACACGGTTAGCTGCTTTATTTAATTTTGGCCTCACGTTGGTCTCTGCCTCTTTATCATCTGACCTCGTCTGTCTCCGTGGAACAGCTCAGATAAAAGCACAGCGTGGTGAAGGGAGTCTGCTGCCGGGTTTTCTGATGCTTTTTATTAAAAAAAAGAACTTCCCGTCAGCACTCCTCATTTGTGTTGGGAGACGACGAGTTTGAGGTAATTTGGAGCTCATTATTGCTCAATAAACCTATTCCCGACTCATTTGCTGCTGAGATTATTCTGTAATTAAAGCGTAATCCGTAATCCATGATTTATTCGTGTCATGGCAGGGATTATGTCAGGATCCGCCGGGTCAATTAAATCAAATGTAATGATCGAACCCTAATTGCGCTTGTTAAATCCATCCAGTCCCGTTGCCAGAAAATGAAGTCGCGTTCCTCAATGGCGCCGGGCGTGATGGACGGGCGTTACCCGCTTCCACTGTGCATAATGACGGCGCGAGAAGAGCGATTAAGCCTCGACCCGCGATAGCGCGTACACCCGCTCTCACCTGATAACCTAAACAGTCCGATTCTTCCCAGATTAACCACTCGTCTGCGGCTAAAGTGCTTTTATCTCAAGGTCAGAAGCGATGTATTATCAGTTAATGAGAAATGCAGAAATGTGCAGCACGAGAGCGGGTAAACACGGCGAGAGGGGCGCTCGTTTCACCTCCCAGTGTTCCCTTTTCTCTCCTGACCTGCGGCGAGTTGTCCCGAAGCGATAAGGATAATGGTTTTGGCCGCCGCCGCCCGACGAGACGGGCCTCCCTCTTCCCTCCCGGTCAATAGGTGAACAGGGGTGTTCGGCCTCTCCCGTTGTGGCTCCCCCCTCTGCAGCTAGTCAGCGAGGCTTAACTCTGCCCACTTACAGGCGGCAGGATGCTCGTATTAAGCGCCGCCGATGATCACTGATAAACGCCACAATGGGATTCACACAGGCGGTGCAAGGGGCCGCAGGACACTGGTGGGGACGGAAGACCTTGCCTTGGATTACTTATAAACCGTCCAATGGCAGGAGAGGACATTGGCAGGGTGCTAGCTGCTGCTTCATTTAGCCTCTTGTGTGAAAACGGCGCAGCTGGAATCCACTGATGTCCTCCATTACTCCCTTGCACATAAGCAAGGGTGCTCATTAAAATCCTCCTGTAACTGCCTCTGTGATCTGAACATTTGGACAGAGGCAGGCGGCCAGCGACATCAAACGCCCCAGGAGAGGAAGGGTGGAGCGCGTGGGGCCCATACGTACCCCTCGGGTTCATAATTGATTCTTCAGGGCCGACCGGGGTCACTTCAGAACAAACAGCCGTTGACGGTTCTCCACATTTGCAGATCAGCCTGCACACATCCAGTGGCGCCCGTTCCACAGATACTTATTTCCTCTACAACACAACACGGCATATTGCATTTCCTAACCACAGCGGGCATCGACGTACCAAACGACTCTGTCCTGTAATGTGGGACTCTTTATCACAATTCCGCAGCCTCTCCCAGCATTACACTTTTATTGCCTTTTTGCCCGCTTGGATTTATGGCCTGTGCCCATTGCTTTGTTGCCCCTCTCGTGGCTCCCATCTGCATTTCCTAGCAGCAGAAACCATCACCTCCTTTATTTAATTTAAAACAAACGCTGTGATAAATGCACTGATTGATGCGGTTGACTCATTCGAAGGTTAATGCTAACGCTAACAAATGAGCAAATGGAACAATAGCTACACCTTCACAGGCAGCAGCTCTTCAAATGAGATTCATCTGTTTTGCTAGGTTCCGGCCCTCCAGCATCGGTGTGGCACAAACCTGCTTCAGAGGAGTGGATAAATGCATAAATGTTGGGTTTGATTAAGTAACTAGCATCCCCTTTAGCATTTCCCGCCAGAGGCTGATTCTTTGGTACGGTCAGTACTTGTGCAGCTGATTACCGTCTTATATTCATGACACATAATATGACGGTAAAATTGACGACTCCTAAGTCCTGTTCGATCCTTCAGAAGCATGACTTTTCAGTCCTGATGCTGATAATTGACCTGTACACATTTACAGCGTCTGATAGCCATGTTGACCTCATCTTTCCCTCCCCTCCTCGCACGTCACGTGAAGTGAAAATGAGAAGCTCGTGGGATTAATCAATCGGTGATCAGTGGTAGTAGCGTGGCGAGCTGACCTCTGAGACGGCCTTCAGCTTCTCCCACAGACGAAAACAGGACAGGTTTTGCCTCCGCCTTGCGAGCTGGAGCCTAATGAGCGACCCGGCCTATCATTGACACAGGAAGCTTTGGAGCAGAGACAGGATTAAGGAGGAACTGGAGAACGGTGGATAATGAGAGAGCCCCGTCTTAGGTCTAATCACTGGCTTTAGAAAACATGGTCAGGGATGGAGAGGGCAGCAGCAGGAGAAGATAAGAGCTACCTTTCCTCTTGTGATTACACCTTTTATCGCGTCCAATATGGTCCCATTGATGGCTGCTGTTTTATTTGGCTGAAGCAAACAGGCCATTTATCGATTTACACAAATATAGTGAAAGTGTAGCTTCAGCAGGCTGTGATAAGATTCCTCATTATTGTGAGGCAATAATGCACCTTTTGTGGCGCCAATCTGGCGCTCCCTTTTCCTTTTCCCTCCATTCCCGTAAATGAGTGTGTCAGGAATAACAAATATTTCTGCTCCTCTCTAAGTGTGAATTTGTAATGCTAATTAGGGCAATTGTGGGAAAATCAAATCTGGATGCTGAACACGGCAGCTAAACAATCAGCGGGGACGGATGCAAACGTGTTTATGTTAATAGCAAAAGGAGGAACGGAGGGGTGGAGAGGATGGAAAGATCAGGGGAGTGGAAGGTGCCGCTGATTAGCCGAGTCAGCGAGTGAGCAGGGATGGAGGGAAACAGAAGGAAAGACCGAGATGATTAAAAGGTGATTCGATTTGCGAGGGAGGCGCGGGCCTTCCCGAGGAAGAAGGGGGAGGACGACCAGCTGCATTTCTGCTGTGCGCCGGCTCCACTCGGAATCCTGCGCCGTAGCTTCAGAAGAGCTCTGGAGCCGAGCACTTTTTCACAATTGATATTTATGGACATTTCTCCCCAGCGGTGCGTAAGATTTGACGGATTTATTTAATAGATCTCTTAAAATCGACAGAGAGCTGGAATCAAACGATCAAAGCAAGCCATTTGACGAAATCATAGCTGGTCCGGAGTCGGACGCCAGGAGACTCAGGGCAGTCAGAACTTTACCTGGGCCGGTGCACATTCTGCCGCGGTAACGCTAGAACCCTCAGAGGGATCGGTGCAGTAACGGGCTCCCTTGGCGGATATCTCTGCTAGCACGCCGGCTGCTTCCACGCCGCGTCCTCACATAACAGAATCACACTCTGAAGTCAATAGGTTTTCACTAAAGTCATCATATGGCAGAGCGGGAGCCTCTGATATTTCCCAGGGGTCTCCTAAAACTTGGCCCCGGTTTACTCAGGTTCCCGGTTCTGAAGCCCGGCTCTCGCCGAGGTCCCGCCACCTCGCTCTGGGCTGTGTGGAATGATGATATTGTACTGGGAGATAACAGACAGTGTGTAGCCTTGAGGCGGTTTGCACGCTTCGCCTCCTTAAAGAAGATATCGCCGTGATAAAACGCGGCTCCAACTTTGCTCACACTAAATTCGGAGGGGGAGCCTTGAAGGCAAGGCCGGATGAAAGGAGTTAAAGATATGTTTGCACAGTCGATGTGTTTGTGTTTCCAGGGAGGAACGTTTCTCATTAGTGTGGCGGCGGGATCAACCCACAGTTCCACCAGGGGGACATTTTTCATGCGCATGTGTCGTCTTGAGGGTTTTTGTTTCGTTATTTAAGGCGGCTCGTGGATTTGAATCCAGATTCCAGAGTTTTGGCTTCATCTGACATCTCTGGCTCAGCATGAATCAGCAAATCAGTGTTGTTTACAGGTATAAACACTGCAAACATCAGCAAAAATGGTGACCGCAGACCAGCTTAAACCAGAATAATTGGTGGGTTTTATATAAATTGGCTCTATTGTGGGGCCTTTTAGCGCTGAGCTAATGGTTTGATGCAGATGACGGCCGTTGTTCATGTTCCAAAACTCAATATAAAGATGAAGCTTGCCACCAGCTTCCTCACCGCCCAACTCAAATGTGCTTCGGTACAATACAAATCAACTAATTAGCCTCTTTTCCGCCAACGCTTTTATTTCCAGGACTTTATTTACCTGGGTAAGTGTGAACGCTAGCAGGCAGCCTTCAGCCTATAGCCCCGCCCCTCAGATCTGCTTCAACGTGACAGCGTGTCTCTCCTCTCAGGTGTTTTAAAGGAAAACCTTTGAGAATGCTGGTGAGGAGGTCTAGCATGGGCAGCTACAGCAGTGCTCCATCGGCAGTGGGGTGATGTGGTCCAGGGAGATCACCGCGGCGTGCTGGGATAGCAACAGCCTGATTGTTGAATAAGGCAAAGCCTCACGACCGGGAGGCTGCTTAATCACGATCTCCATGATCTCCACCAGCTTTGGTCGGGGAAAGAGACGAGGAATCAGTTGCGATGGTCAGATGTAGCGCTGGGCGTCGTCTGCATAGCGGTGGTATGAAAACCACGCAAGTGGACGGTCCCGGAGAGGTCATGTCTGGCGCTGACCCGCAGGGCGCTGACCCTGCCGGAGTGAAAGGCCAGAGAGGTAAGATTCAAAGCAGGAACGCCCCTGTCGGAGGATGGAGAGCAGGGTGTGCAGGGGTTGGCAGCATCAAATGCAGCTGATAGATCCAGCAACACGAGAGCGAAGACTGAGGAGACGCTTCGAGTGTCTGTCACAGAAAACAGAGCCGAGTGGCCACTCTTAAAACCAGAATGGTTCGGGTCAAGGAGGAGGGTTTTTGACAGGAACTCAGCGGTCTGCTTCAAAACCGCTCTCTTAATGGTCTTTGGCCGGGGGGGCAGGCGATGGTTTCCCACTTGAGTCGATCGTGCAAAACGATGCCGCTCAAGCCCGAACAATCACCTCCCTCCGGTTCTTCGGGCTCTACGCTATCAGAGAATAGATTTTAGAATCCTTCTGATGGTTTAGTGCAGGGGTGTGGAACCCCGGCCTCCGGGCCGTATACGGCCTACGAGACCATTTCTACCGGCCCGCAACGCAATAAGATTTTTATATTTTATATGTGCACTTATACAGTGGGACCGTTCGCTAAACTCCGCGAGCTGCGAGTAGCAGCGGTAGCGTATTTTTGCCTTTCGTATCCTGAAATTCTTTCGTAACGAGGAAATATTTTCCCGTTTTCTGACATAAAACAGACGGTTATGTTATGTCCGAGTCAAGGTCAGGGTCAGTGAACACAGCATGTGAGGTACGTAGTGGGCTGGACTGATTGACACGGACGAATAATGCCTAGCGAAACACGCTAAACTCTATGAGTTGAAAGGACAGATGCGTTTGGATAAAATTAACGCTCTTCGCCGGAGTTTGGAGGCTCAACAAGCAGCTTTCACACGACCATGTACCGACAGAATATTACGCGTGCAAGTTTTGTGGTGAGTGAATTAATAGCCACGAAGCTGAAACCTCACGCCGAAGGAGAGTTCGTGAACGTGCCTCGTAGCCGCCGCTGAGGTGCTCGCGCCGGACAAAGTAAAATTGTTTCAAAGCGTGAATTTCTTTTTGTGAATAACTATTGAACTAAGACATATATCGTTATGATTCCAGTGGCTAACTGTATGTTTTTATGGTCAAGGAATCTAAATATGTAGTCAAAGTATGTGTGGGACTAATATTTATGGTGGAAATCACAATATGCCAGGAATTGTTGCGCTTGGCGGAGGTCTGCGCTCTCCGAGTGCTTTCTAGTTGTTGTTGTTGTTATTGTCTTTATCTTTCTTTCTTTTTCATTTATTTTCTTGATTATCTTGTTGTGTTTGCAGTTTTTGTGAGAAGAGGCCTCGAACAGGCCCTTACGGGTCTCTTGCCTCAACTCTGCACCTCTTTTTATTTTGTATGATCATGAAAACATATTTTACTTGTCATTTTATTCTATTTATTTGGTGATTTTATATGCATGTGTGCTAAATAAATAATTCAAACTCAAATGCAGCAATCATGAGACTTAGTAACACAGTGGTTATAGACTTTTTTTTTTTCTTTTTTTTGCATCCCTAGGTATGTGTTCATAATAGTATGGCCCTCGGAGGACTTTATAAAAATTGAAATGGCCCTCGATATGAAAAGGGTTCCCCACCCCTGGTTTAGTGCATCGTTGATCTGCTGTGACGTCTGTGAGAACGGGGGGTGGGCGCGCCGGCGCCCCCTAGCTGTGTTTCTCTCGGAGGCCTCATAAACACAACTCTGCGTGCACACAGTCACACACTGATAAAAACCTCCAGGCTGAACGGTGGTGTATTAATCACACTGACGCCTGGCACTGCGATTTGTGACCTGCTCTTTTAATTGCGTCCTCCCCCCTTTGCCCCTGTGCTCTCTCTTTATCTCCCCCCTCCCCCCATCCTCATTCCTCAAGCGCTTCTCATGCCAATGCCCACAAGAGGAAGCTAATACAGAGATAAGAGCGAGGGGCCCCGGATACGCACAGTCCGGGAGCTCTGCCTGGTGTGTGACAGGGCCGGGGGGGGAGATGGGGGGGTCTGTCTGATCTCGATGATCTGAGGCGTAACGGAGAGCAAAGTCTGTTCAGGATGGAAAGAAAAACTGAAATATCCGTAAAGAAATGTCACACAAACACCTCCGGAGTCACTGATACTCACGGCCGCACACTCACCAGCTGTAATAATCGTGTAATAACCAATCAAAAAGCCGGTGACCGACAGTCCCACTCCTGTGTCACGCCACCTCAACTCAGTAGCTCGGGATGGGGGGGTCCTAATCCTGTTCAGCCCTATGACAGTAATATTTCCTAGATCATTCCTATGTTGCTTCTCTTCAGCAAGTGTTTCTCTTTGTCATTATATTTACTCACTGCTAATAAAGGATTATCTCATCTTAAAGACGTTTGTTCAAATCCTCCCTTTAATCCTCAAAGCTACTTTACACTGTTAAAATCATCAAAACTTTGGCACACACCGTTTACATTTAATGACGCCCTCTTAAGACGCATCGCCGCTACTTACAGCCTCTCAGGCGCGGCCTGTTCAGGGTTTGGGTGTCACTCGGCTCATCGGCGGGCTAACAGCCCGTCAGGCTGAGCTAAAACAGCAGCCAGTGTTTATTTAGCCAAGTGTCCCAAACGGATGGAGCGGTGCTGCGACGGCAGCAGCCCCATACGCTCTACCTGACCCCAACCGCTGCTCCCATTTATCCGACTCCTTAATTGCCACTGAAAGACTCACTGTTTCATTTAAATTCCCAAGTGGGTTTTTTATGTCTCGCACCAAGCTATTTATGAGCAATTAGACCTCATCTTACAGTGGTTTAGCTCATCTACGCACGCCTTTTTAATCGCACAATAAAGCACTTTTAGCTCATCAAGAAGCTGATCAAATGACCAATAAAAACAAGGCAAAACTGGAGCAAATCATAAAGAAGAGGCTAAGAACATTAAAGCAGTTCTATTATAAGATGAGCATGGAAGTGATCTGTGGGAATCTGTCACATCCTGCTCCCTTTTTATCTTTATTTGTCTCTGCGTCGCGTTTTTAGGCACCCTTTTTTTTTTTAGACTAGCGCCGAGCAACTGTCATGGAGAAACGTGGCTGGTGTAAGGGGAGGGGAGGGACAAGAGAAGCAACGAGGACAGCGGGCCTGGACGGCAGGGACGGGGAGGAGACAGTGACAGGATGAAGGGAGCGTGCCGAGCCGACAGGTGAACATGAGGGGGACATGCTCCGCGGGTCAGGCCCGATACCCCGATACTTCCTGCCATCTACTGTACATCGCGCACGTGTAGCGCTCCTATCCATGGGCGGTTTCCGCCGTCTCCAGGGGACTGTTGTGACTCTGGAAGCAGAAACAAACAAAAACCACAAAGTGTGTGTGTGGGTGTGTGTGTGAGAGAGAGAGAGAGAGAGAGAGAGAAAGCATGCAGGCCACAGCAGTCGGCAGTCACAGCTGCTTGTCCGCTCTTTTTTCCCGCCAGGCCTCTGCAGGACGGCGTGTTCATCTGCAGTCATGCAGAATGGCACCGGGCTCAGCCAGATACCAAGCTGCAGATGGACGGACTTACGGAAACACGCAGGAACCGCATTACTGTAGCAGCAGCGCGCTGTGGCGTCTCTACACCCGTAGTATCTATAAAAGAGGAGGCAGAAACGGGCAGCAAGTTCAATCTGGAACCAAAGCCGCTTTCAAACCTATTATTTTGAATGAGAACTGCAGCTTTTGAGGAAAACCGGGGCTTATCTGAGCGGTTGCTGCTGCACTGACGCTAGAATTCACAGGTGTGGCGACCTTGTTAGCATCGAAACCACCCAGAGACCTTTTTCTACATCCTCACACTCTCCGTGGGGCGATGCTGCAGCTTGCTGAGCGCACTGAAGAACAGCCATAATAAACAGGGACTCCATTATGTGTGCCAGTAACTAATGGCACGCGTTTGCAGTCATTAGCGCGTCACTAGTTTAAGTTGGTGTGGCTCAAACCGGGATACTACTGGCTGATCTGTGGAACAGGAGCCCGTTGATGGATTCTCATGTTGAAAATGGAGCAGTGTTCGCATCTTCTTCGCCCTTCCTCAAAGCCGATGTCTCTCTCCTCTCTATTTATGTTCTTTGAGTCTTAACGAAGGAGGCAGCTTTCATTCAGGTCTCCACTCGGGGGCCCACTGGGAATCGGCTCCACGGCCCCCGGCTCCTCGCGGGTTCACACCAGTAGACGGAGAAATTTAAACCAAGAGGTGCCCTCGTGAGGAATCAAAGGCAACAATGGCCAGTGCCTGGTGCGCCGCGTGCGTTTCCATGCCAACCAGCACGTACACAGCAGGCGGGGCCGGAGACGGACCGCAGGGACCTCTCTGGCTTTATTGTTGAATTAAGATTGAAATTACTGGACGAAACAAGCCCAGGACATAGGTTCTTAAACTTTAACCTCCTCCGACGCCTGCGCACACGCGTACGTGCACACGCAAGCGGCGTTTTGAAGCATATGCATCTTTAATCTTTGCTCCTCTGGCTGAAACACAGGAGACCCGTCTAAGTGACAACAATAACCCCGCTCGGTTCAGGCTAATTGAAGTCATTTGCATAATAGACGCCTGCCATCACAATTCATCAGCGGCCAGTCTGAGCAGGTCAGCGCCGACACAAACTCTCGTTAAATAACCCCTGAAATGAGCTCGTGTGGCTTCCTTCGCCGCCTTTCTGCATCCATCCGTCCCATTACACACGCAATTACTCAGCGGCTGCAAACAAGTGGCCTGGTTTGGGTGACGCTGCTCTGCAGTGGCCGGGTTGATCTCTGACGGCAGCCGGGCCCTGAATTAATTACACGTCCGAACAAAATGCCTGCTTAGCAGAATTCCTCAGGATGGATTTCTTTTTAAAATAAAACTGAATAAATAGGGAAAAAATGAGGCGTTGGTAGCGCGAGCTGTTCCCTGAGTGAGTCATGAAACCACTTTGTTTTGTTATCAACCGGAGCCGACGGGATCCAGCACATATGGGAGGAGATAAGCTCTGCTCTACATCTGTCGTGGTGTGTGTTAGAAACGATTCTTCCCCCTCTGCATCTGCGTCACGCTGGAAGTCACGTAGCAGCGACGCGTCGACCATTGATTCGATTTGGCAACGGAATGAGCAGATTTTCCAAACAGTCATGCCTGAGACCGCGTCGGCGTTCCGTTTGTCCACGTTTTCATCTCAGCTGTGCACGGAAAATCTACGGCGATGCACTCTTCAAACCCCCCATCCCTCTGTGATGTAGCCAAGCCCTTTTCCCCCTGTGCAGGGCAGAAACACTGCGAACCTCTCGCCGTCCTCGCGTGGACGGGACTCCATTTCTCTAGTCTCGGTGGAGCCACATGCTCCAGATGGCCCTCGTTCCCCCGTGTTTCACAGCAAAGGAGTCAGACTAATGTGTTTTCAGACCCTGTCTTCACGCTCTCCCCAGAGGAGCCGCCCAAAATGCTGAATCTGACTGGGTCTCGCTTGATTTGAATACAGAGGCGGATTTCCTCCTGGTTTAAGCTAAAGAAGATCCGTGATTTGTTGGGGCTAATGCAGCACAGGTGGCAGCAGAGAGGATGAGATCTTTCCACACGCAGCGCTCTAATCCTGCTCCCCCTCTCCCCCCTTTTTTCCCCCCCAGTGAAGTTCGAGGACTGCCAGCGCGGCAGGGAGGTGGGCTTTGTCACCAACGACCCCAACTTCGGCGTGAGGCACGATGGGACGGTGTACGCCGTGCAGGACGTGTCCAACCTGTCCGAGCCCGTCCAGTTCATGGTCACGGCCAAGGGGCTGCACGAGCCGAGGGTTTGGGAGACCACCGTGAAGCTGGCCCTGGCCGGACATCCCCACCCGCTGGCGCTGTCCAAGGTAACGGCACAGATGTGTCAGAATCAAGTTACTGAGCATCGTTTACGTCTACATTTACACCTTTGACCTAAATTTACATTTCAGGCTCGACAGGAAGTTTGAAAGACTCGTTTAAGTGCAGTGTTGTTGGGGGGGGGGAGGAGGGGGGCACTTGTTTTGGCAGCAGGGACAAACCTGCTAGGTGTTCCCCAACTCACAGCGGGGCAGCACAGACCCGTTCCAAACAAGTCATTTCCCCGACATAAGGCGACTTAACATCACAGGTTGCTTTATGATCAAAGCACCTTGGCGTTTTCATCTTTTGGAAGGTCAAAGGTCAAAGTCCCTCTGGAATCCAGAACATTACGGACATGTAATGAGCTTTTTCCTTGGCCCACGAGTCCTGGAACATAATTCCAGTCATTGTGCCTAAATGTAGCGGCATGAATTCAGTACTGTGGCGTCCAGATTTGCAGAGATAGAGCATCAATTCATGCTTCAGAGCTTCAGAGCTGGAGGACGAGACACATTTGACTTTTTATTATTATGTTGACGGGATTTGTTGTGGCTGCAGTCAGATTATTTTTGTAAGACCGCCTAAATCCTAATGGATCCCTCTTTAGACTCACTTTCTCCACCTTAAAGGCGCTGAATGCCGAAGCTGACCCGGAGGCTTGGAACGAGATCAAGTCCACCAAACGAATCAATTAATCCCCGGGACTGTTTCAGTCAGGCTGGTTTTCCTCGTGTCTCCGTCACCTCGCTATCGCCGCTACATAATTGCCTGTGTTTCAGCCGCTGAGGGCCGGGGCTCTTCTAGCCTGTAACATTGTTCATCTTCAAGTGTTACCTGGCTGCAGTAACACTGAAAAATCATAAAGTTGCGCACCATTAGGTTTAATGTTCAGGCGGGGTTTTAATCATGAATGAAAACACCCAAGACTCTTGTGGCTAAAGCTAGTTCAGACTGGAGCATTAGCATTAGCTGTCCACCACTATATACTGTATGTCATCTTGCCATTGTGCTCCTGTCACTTTCTCTTCAGTGAAGGAAAGCTTATTTAAATAAGTAAATGTAATTAAAATGAATAAATAAAAAGGATTATGTCTGATTCTTTAATTAAGACTTGTAAAAAGGGCTCCTGCAATGGCCTAATGTCAGTCAAGAAAATACCCTTTAAACTACCAGGATTTGACAACCAACCAACTTTACGAGTTATTGACGCATTATAGATGAGACTTAAATGTAGAAAATGATCAATTTTGATTTGCAGCGTGGCACAACCAGAAGCAGCGGGCGTTCCCGACACTCGGAGCCTCTCGAGTATCAAAAAAAATCTCTCTTTAAACATTTTGTCTTTGCTAAAATCAACTGCATGTGAGTAGGAAGCTTGACCCCTGAGGTGTTCAGGTTCCACCTGATGCACAGGTGGACACGCACCCTCGCCTCGACGCCTGTCCACGGGGGGCAATCTGGGGTCGAGTATTTTGCTCAAGGACACTTTGACGTGCTGACAGCAGGATCGGAGGCTGGACCGCGCAGCCTCTGGTTAGAGAACGCAGCCTGGTAGCACCTGAGCCTCAGCAGCTATCACGTCCTGTGCTGCTGCTAACTCTTTGTCAGCACGGAGGTGACAGAAAATCAATGCAGGGCAGCTGAGGCCGGTTTGAATGTGTAACCTGCTGTAACGTAAGTCAGCTCGGTGGGCGAGGTCATAAGAGCCTTTTACACATCAATCCATAACGCACCGGTGCCTTGAGCGCTAATCTGAACATGCTAACATGCTCGCAGCACCTTTATATAGGAGATACTGCAGAAATAATCTAAATGAGGTAAATGTTTGATATATTCCACACGAACTAAGTCACAAAGCCGCTGTTTTACCTGCTATATATGGAACCTTAACAGTGCCTTTAATTGATCCTGGCTTTGACATTGTGCTTTTAATAGACATTACAGTTTATTCTTTGTGTTTGAAAAGAAAGGCTTCCACCGTTGGATGCGTAGCGGATGGTTGCTACGGTATTTTTAATTTGTGTGTTTCACCCCACATCTGTGAATTATTACACATAACACCCCTCACGGGCCTGGCCACACCTCTGCTGTGATGTACTTGCAAATTGAAGTTACTGAAGTGAGTCAGGGGTCGATTTTAAGGACTTAAACAGGGCGGCAAAAAGTTATTTTGGTAGATGGGTGTTGGGTGTTCTCACTGTGCTGCTGCATCACAGCAGAGATGTTGTTGAATCTGCATCCTTTCTGCTTTTAAAATTTTTAATTTTTTTCCTTTTTAAATGTTTCACGAATGATAAGATTTGCTCCTGCGACGGCTAAATAACGCAGCAGAGATCCGTGTCTACCCTTAGCACATCGACTTAACAGCGCTATCGCTGCAGCGCTGAGTATTTTATTAGCGCGGCTCGTGTTTCTTCTCCAGCTCACTGAGCACACACGGAGGCGATCATTATCTGACCACATCCCTCCGTTCGGAACGTCAATAGTTATTTTCAAAGTGAGCTAATCATAATCACCGCTCCTATCCCCAACACATGTTTCCCTGCACAACAGCCGCTCAGGAGATAAACTGCTTAAGATCTCGTCTCTCTCCCAAAGCCCATTAAAAGGCAGCTGAAATAAGAACGTGTGTGTGTGTGTGCATCTGATAACCAGCATATATACAAATAATTACAGGCTGATTTCTTGGCCGTGTCTCCAAAGAAGAAATATCCACCATTCTGAGGCCTTGATGCTGCTCTCACGGGGCCACCGCCGCTCTCTCAATGCTCTTCACTTCCTCTCGATTTCACGGGGCACGTTGGTTCGTCTCCCCACCAGCTTAGAGTCTATCAGTTATGCACCACCAAACTGGGAGCTGACTGGTTGCCGTGGTGGGGTTTAGTGCTGGCTTGATTAACATGTTACCCCAGTCCTGTTCAAGGTAGATTACGATGAAGGCCAGCAATGGAGGTGAATGGTAGGGCCCCGAGGCCTTCAGCGTGCAGCCCTGCATGCTTTCACCATTAGTACTTAATTGCACTGACAGTCTTGTCCGGAAGGCTTCAAGTCTGAACTGGCAATGAACACCTGTAATATTTCAGCGCTTCTTTGCAGCAGAGGATTTACATATTTGTTCCATTCGGCGTAATTTATGGTTTCAGGTTTTTAAATCCGACTTATCCATCAAGGAAATCTGCTCAAAAGACCAAAAAAACAACATCAAAACCCCAAATTTAGTCTTCTCAGAGACCCTCTGGACAGACTGCGAGAGCCATGAGAGCCCACTTTGATTGTTTTGCGTGGCCTGTTTGTCAGACTGATAACCTCCAGATGTCAGCTCCCACACCCGGGGGCTACAAGGCTAAAGAATGCTCAAGCAGTGCACCGGCTGCCCGGGAGCGGAGAGATGCCAGCTGGCCGCGGCCGCCTCTGGGTCTCAAGGACACAGTAACTGGCTCTCTGTCATGTACTGGGGCCTCACACACTGGGGGACACACACACACATGGGGACATATGTTTGTGGGCTATTTTGACACATTTCTGCATGTGCATGCTTGCGTCAAGGCCAGCAAATGAACTCCCATGTGTGCACGTGCGTGCTGCAATTCCCATAATCAAACAGATATCGGCACCGTCTAACGTGGCCGAGGCTGTCTCGGTAACTCTGCGCTCCAATTTGAAAAAAAAGGTGCTAAAAACCCAGAAACAATTCTCAGCGGTGACAAAAAAAAGTTGTGTTTATCACTAGCAGAATGCTAACACCGTCTATATCGCCCTCGTGAAGAATTATGGGGTTTTTCCCTGTAGAAAAATACATCTCATTTAATTCACGGCAGCAAGAAGTCATTATAAAATAATCCCACAGAAAAGGATCACCTTGCAAAAGCAAACATACTCTTAAGATTAATAGTCGGTCCATTCGCCCGTGTCGTGTGTTTGGATCTTTTTAGCCCGACAAATGGGTGGCTGTGCTTTTATTTAACATCTGGGCGACAGGTGAAGACAAAAACAACCGAAACGCCAGTGACGATACAGTTACAAATGTGTCCCAGTGACAGCAGACTTGCCTGTAAGTGCCGTTCTGAATACTAGACAGGAAGGTCAACATTATGAATGCGTTCCATTATTAAGCTTCAAGAATATTCCAGAAGATGGGACCGTGGCGTGCTATCACGTAGGTGCACACACCCACACACACACTGACCAACAGAGGTTAATTTTGCCTGCTGCCTGTGGACGGGTGTTGCCAGCCCCCTGCCGTTCTGCCTGGTGCCACTTGATGCCTATTTTGGTTGAGCGATGCTGCAAACGAGAGTTAGCTTATCTGGGAAACACATCTGGTCCCTTCATTCCCCCATTAAGTCCTGCAGGCATCCGCGTGTCCACGCCGCTCCCGCCATGCCAGCCCGCCGCTGTCCAGAGCTTTGCTGAATCCTATAAGCCGCGAACAAACGCTACGACCAAAGATGGAAAAAAAATCCCCGAAATGGTGTGTGTTCAGGTATAGCTTACAGGAGGTGACGGGATGAGCTGCTGGCCCGTGTTTGGCCTCAAAACACACGCGGTTCCTCGCGTGCATGTGAATCTTGAGCTTACTGTTGTGTTTTCCAGTTGGGATAAAGCTTCAGGTGACACTATCATACCAACAACTGTGTGTCTGGGTGTCTCTGGTGTGTGTGTGTGTGTGTGTGTGTGTGTGGTGTGTGTGTGTGGTGTGTGTGTGTGTGTGTGTGTGTGTGTGTGTTCACAGGCCACAGAGACAACAATAGGATTAGCAGGATTACAGAAATACAACCAACTTACACAGAAATATATCTTACAGCATGAGGATCAGCAGCAGGAACATGCTACATACACATTTCTACACCTTATTTCAATGGGAAAGGAGAGGAATAACGCTGTGGGGGGGCTGGATGGCTCTATATATACACCTATATGTTCCAACACAGAAAAGACAACTAATGACTCCATCCTGTGGCGGTGGGATATTGGAGAATCCGGTCTGGGATACAGGAATACGACATCCTGACGTTACCGGACAGTGACGCTGTAGATGTGAGCTCTTTCTTATGTTTTTTTTTCCCAGGCTGGCATCACAGAAATGCTGTCCAGAGTCTGGGACTCCCAGCCCAAAGTCATCAAGTTCTCGCGGAAACATCAGAGGGGCTCCGCCGCCAACGGGCTGAGAAGACAAAAGCGAGACTGGGTCATCCCACCGATCAACGTCCCCGAAAACTCCAGAGGACCCTTCCCGCACCTGCTCGTCAGGGTGAGTGACGCCACGGATCTTCCTGGCAAATACGTGCAGACGCCCCCCCCCCCCCCACAAGCAGAACATCTTTGGTGCACTTTGATATAAAATAGTTAGGAATTCACGTCAAACTTCATCCAACCTTTTTTTTCCCACTCGAGGAGGTGGAAAATCACCATGAGGCCTCTCTCTCTATATATATATATATAAATATATATAAAAAAAGGGGAAAACTCAGCTGAATGTTTGTTAATGATGGAAAACACACTTGCTGATTGAGACCCGTAACTAATTAAACTGTGCAAACAATTCCTCCTGATGGATTTAATTTGACTTTTTTCGCCCGGAGGCATCGCGGTGCGTCGTCTCTACATAATAAGGTTGCAAACTGTAGCGGTGTAATGAATTAAAAACACCAACCATCGGCAAACATTTGCATTCCCTGCTCCGTTTCGGGCTTTCGTAAGGTACAAAGTGACATCAACCAGAAAGATTATCCGTTAATCATTGGTGTCTAGTGTAGTGTTATTACTACTTTATTACCTACACTTGTAATTGGCTAGATTGATCATCATCTTCCTCTTCTATTTGCACCATTTCTTCGCCGCCTGCAGCTGTTGATGCTTTTCTGTACAACAGGTTAATGAAATGGATGCGATGATTGCAGAGAAGCTCCAGCAGATTCCTCGTTACCCTGCTACTGCAGGTTAAGCACGCGCAAGAAAACTTGGTTACCGCTATGAACATATTGTTGTAAATCATTTATTCTTCAGGTAGGTAACATGTTCCTTATCCCAGCTGAGAATGTTAGGAATAAGGACCATCATCATTTTAGGAAAATACTAGCAGCTGTGTTGCTACAATAAACTTCTCTTTACTCGGACGCTCGTATCAGACACCCAGGCATTCGGCCACATTCTGCTGGTATTACACACAAACACACACACCCACACACACAGAGTCTCCGATGCCCATTTGGAAAGTGAGACATTCCCGGATTACGGAAATCGCTTTTTGCCAATACCCTGCAGAGAGGGAAGATTGTCCATGAAACTGTGGAGTCACACTCACCATCACACAAAAGCCCACAGCTGGACTGTGGGGAGTTCAGAGAGGCACCAAATGGTGGGTGTAAGATCATCGCATTAAACTATAAGGTCTTCTGTTGGGAACGTGTGTGTGTGTGTGTGTGGGAGACACGTGTCGGCTCTCGACCATAGCTCAGAGCAGTGGCCACTGGGGGGGGCTGACTCATGCCATCCGGTGTGGTGCGAGCTCGTCCCTCCACTCCGCCCCCCTGAAGCACACGCCTCCGATCTGAGGGGCAGCCGAGGGAGGAGGTCTGTGGGGAGTTTGGGTCCTCCAGGTGTCAGAAGTGGCCAACAGCCCTTGCACAGGGGACCACGGATCTCCGGGGATGTGGTAGAAGCTCAGAGCGTTTCTCACCTCTGCTCCCACACTGAAGCCGGCACAAAGGCTTCATCCTGAGGGGGTTATTGTTTGGAGACCTCACTTATACTGTAATAACAGCAAAGGCTGCCTGTGGCCCCCCAGAGCCTCCTGCAAGGACACAAACTGCAGATGAAATTCTACGTGTCCAGCTAGATTTCACCAAGATGACAGAATATTTCAACAAGTCATACAAAATGCACATATGTTGCAGTTGAATGACAACTAAGTGTATCCTTTACCATCACACACACACATACACACACACACTTGCATTTTAAAGCTGACAAGGTACAAGAGCTGTTGTGTATCTTTGGTACCACTGAACATGTTTGCAAGTCATCAGATCATCTGACGTGACAGATGGAGGTGAAATGTTGTATTTTGAACAGGTAAAATTATTATTTACTCACACAAACAGAAACAGAACACAAGATTGTGGGTAGGAAATACAGACAAACGGGCCGGGCGGGATTGGGAATTAAAGGAAGAGAAGAAAAAACTCAGTGAAGAGTGCTGTAAATCTGCAGGATGAGGCAGGCCAACATTAGTTTCAGGCCATTTGAGGCATTCTCGTCTCAACCGTCTCCTGGGAATAATGAGGCAAGCCTGATGGAAAGCCGTCTGAATGTGGGAGAGAAAAGTCCTTTCATTTAAACAGGCCTCAAACACTGGCTGCGCCACTGACCCATGCTTAGGTGAGGACAGGGAAAGGAGCAATTTGAGCTGGAAATAATTGAGCACATTGTGGCCTCTTTTTTTAGCCTCATGTGCTTTTATATAGCTGGGGGAGAAAAGAGAAGATGTCTCTGTTTGTTTGTCATTTCATTCTGGACGTGCATCAGTTGGAGTGGAGCTGCAAACACAAACGACGTATGGATTCCCTCCTGCAGAGACGGGCTCTGCGACAAGGACAGAGAGCATCTCGATGCGATTGGACGCCCCTCGTTAGATCGAATAGCCCGTCGTGGTCGCTCTGACAGAACAAACCGGAGCGCAGGAATGAAATAAATGTCAGATGTTTCAGGCTTTTGACACAAAAACACCAAAGAAAGCCACTGAGGAATGTGCAGTGTCCTGTTAGCTGTGTACGTGCAACAATATGCTGCTTAAGCAAACACAACAGAAGTGTGTGTGTGTGTGTGTGTGTGTGTGTGTGGTAGGGAGTGCGGTAATTCAGCTCAGGATAATGTCCATAATGCTGTTTGCTTAGTCACCAAAATGAAAACTGGTTGGTTTATAACCATGCTGGTGTTGCCAGCTGTATTTCATTACAGCTTGTAATGAGAAGCTAATATGCTTTTCGATGTTCTGGACGCAGTTTTATTGCACGGGAAAAAATTGCTCATCGTCATCTTCGAGGCCACATGAGATGCCAATCGATTTTCGTCCCGTGCTAACAACAAACAGGGGGAAAAATCCCACAGAAGAGTATTTTGGAGTCCGATACGCTCCTCTTTCAGGCAAAGACGCAACATTTTGTCCACACCTCTGCTGTATTATCCTCAGGAGGTTCAGGAGGGATGTTGTCAGGGCTCACCACACAGCTGAAATCTTTGGTACCATGTTGTTGGCTACAGGAACGCGTTAGACTGGACGTTAAAATCCTTATATGCTACGTTAAAGGCTTAAGCGGAGCCGGACCGTCATACAAAGGCGGAGCGCTGCTGTGTGCGGCAGGGTCTGTCAGTCTCCCTTCATCAACTGTGACCTCGATCCCAGCCTCCCTCTGAGCCACTCGGAGCCCCCCCCCTGCTCTCTCCGGACTGTCGCTGGCAGCCCCTGTGGCTCCCTGACCCAGGTGTGGCCCTGCTTTCAAGCCTGGACTCCTACTGATTGGTTGGGCCGTGCTTGCCTTGGGCATGCCAGGGGGGCTTTCAGCTCTGGCCTCTGGGTGCTGCTGATTGGCCAGTCTCGGTGGGGGCCACTGGAAGATTGCGGCAGTAGCTTAGGTTTCAGTTTGGCATCGGTGGCGGGGGTAGAACGGGGGTAAAGAACAGAAGGGGGGGGGGGGTAAAACTTGCAAGAGAAGCGGAATCCTCCCTGCCGCAGCCCCTCCTTCCTGCTCTATGTGTGTTGCTCCATATGGTTTTATCTCTAGCCAGCCTTCCAGCAGCCGACTCCAGCCCCTCTTTAATTATTGAAGATCGCTCCTGTGCCTGAGATAACCCTCAGTATAGTCTGCATGTCCCCGTTCTATCGGGAGGCCTTGGTTAAAGCAAGAGGATGGGCGCTATTTAAGGAGCTGAGGCTCTCCAGGGGTCCTTGTGCGTTTGAGGCAGGTAAGACAAGGTCATCCTCCCCCGGTCCCACTGCGGAATCAGACCACACGGCTTCCCTTCCAAATGAGATCGAGGAGCCATTCTTTCCCCCTCTTTTGTGGGGGGGAAAAATGAAACCAATTGTACTGTTAATGCAAAGCGGCTGCTGGTCTACGTTTCAGACGGAGCCCCCCCTCTCACGCTGCTGATTTCAACAGCCTTGTTAATGCTGTAATTGGGTTTGCGAGTCACATCTTAACTTCCATTAATATTTGCTCTCTCACTAATTGCCCCTTACTTCCAGCCTTACATTTCATTCCTCTGTCGGATTCAGGTGTGTGTGTAGGTGTGTGTGTGCGTGTGCAATAATGTCTCACATCTAATTGATTTTTGAGTAGCTACAGTGTTTTATCTGCTTCTGGCCGCCTCTGGTCTGGGTAATGATGACTGACACCCTGGATGGAGGTGAAGCATTTTAGAAAAATTCAGCCACATTCTCCGTGTATCCAAATGATATTTTACAAGAGGCCAAAAATAATTTCTTAAAGGTCATTTACTGAACCGTGATTTCTGCTGTCCATTTAATGGGGTGTCGTGCCTGTGGCCGTTTCCTTGGAAACGTCTTTATCTGTTGTGTTTTTTATCAACATAAAAGAAAACCCCACATGCAGAGAGTCTGGGTGTGGTTTTCTAAAACTGCAGAGGAAAATGATTCACCCAGTTATCTCTCAATCTTCATCTGCATCACACAGCGTGAAAGTGACGTGATCGTAAGCACGCCTCGCTCTCCTGCTCCTGATGCCCTGACTTTGCCATTAAAGTGACTCGTAACATTTTTAAAGTCAAAATCCAATAATTCCGTCCTAAACTACAGACCCCGTTTTCATGACCATTAAACTCTGACAACTGGGATCTCATCATCATTGATCTCATCATTGAAATAATGGAATCTGATGCCTTAATGAGCACTTTAAAGATGTGATAATAGAAAACGCTGGTGTAACGTGATTTGGGTCAGATGTGGCTGTTTGTCACTGTTGTCTTACGCTAACATTGTAACAATTTCACCTTCTTTTTATCTATGTTTTCTTTCTTTACAATTATAAAGAACAACAAATTAGATTACATACACAAAGATGTCGTATTGAGGAGAGATCTAGCTGCGATCTATTGTCTAATGATTAATTAGTAAAATAAATCATGTTTACGCTCATGGAAACATATTGTTCATTTACTATTGTTAGCATTGATGTTAATTGTAACATTTGCAGCTATTGTTCATGAATGAAAAGCTGGAGAAACTCCAGTGTTTGTGTTTATTCAGCAAACATCAAGGCTAGCTCCACTCTACAAACACAAATCTTACCTCAGTCTAACCTCTTTAAGATCGGAATCAATACAAAATGCAAATCAGACTCTTTAGCTTCTAGTTGTCATTGAGAGTTGCGACAGAGAAGGTGAGAAAGGAAAGGAATTATAGCGGCAGGACAATTGATGCTGCAGTAACACAGGAGAGCATAAAGAGTTCGTATTTAGAGGCAGTTACAGCTCCATAATAGACAAGTATCTGTGCGCCGAGGCCCGAACATGACTGCTCTTTGTACATATCTTCAATAACTGCACTCAGCACTGAATTCCATCGACTCCGCCATGACAGGAGCTTAAAATATTTACTTCCTCTCTTTTGCGATTTCTCCTACGTGGGGTCAATAAACGCCGCCGCCCCGCACGTTGCTGCATTTCAGCTGGAAAGGAATCGTTTCCATTTAGTCGCATCATGTTTCGTCCACTTTCATCCCGGGCTGGATGTGTGTGAGGACGTCCTATCGTCCCTCCTTGAGTCCCTCTTCCCTGTCAGAAGAGGGGCCATCGTCAGCTTTGAAGAGTGACGCGTGGGGCGGGGGGGGGATCAAAGCGATGCAAAAGTGGAATTTAAGCGTGAGCTCAAAAGCATGTAGCTTTGCCACCTATTTTTTAATGTGCTCAACAAAAAGGGAGTAGATGCCGTGTAGCAACAGGGAAAGATGAGACGCCATCAAACGGCAGCCGTTCGGCGAGGATGTCGGCGTCGCGTACGGGTGCACGAATGCATCTGATCTGAAACGGCGCAGCCATTAGCTGCGACTCGCGTTAGCAGCCATCCGCGGGAGAGCAAAGGTTCATTATCACATCTGAATGTTTTAATCTCCGTAGTCACACTGAATTCCGCCTGCTCAAGATAGAAAAATCAATATTCCGCTCCTGCATATCCTCCTTAAGCCGCCCAATAAGGTGAAAGCTGCCGCGGAACACGCAAACAATAAATGATTCTGAGAGCAATGAAAAGGCGGCCAGACGTAAAAAGAGCAGGAAAGAAAACATAAGAGTGACGACCTGGACTCTGCTTCAGCCGTTAAGCTTGACGCAGAGGAATCTCCCCCGACAGGAGCATCAAACGCATTCCGATAAACGACATAAAAACACTGGCGGGAACTGTACGACACTTCCTGATTGGACTCTGGACAACACAAATACCGAAACCTTCGTACTTCCATTTAAAATGTGTTTTGCTTTTAGTCTAAATTCCTCCGGAGTGCTGAGGACACCTCGCAGGCACGTGCAGCATCCACGCAGATTCTATTAAGAGCATCCAAATATTTGGCAGATGCCGTTTTAATTTTCACAGTGACGGCAGCTCAAGCGTGACTGAGGCTGCCAGACGGCCCCGGCGAGGGCCTGTCTATTCTCTGGGCGTCACTTGCTCTCTAAATATACCCCTTCGCAATTTTAGTTTTCCTGTTTTCCTCCTCTGTTGAGAAATGTTGCCAAGCTCAACCTTTTTTTTTATTCTTAACCAGTTTTGTTGTGTTGCCTGATGAGAGCTTAAGCGTAGCAGATACGATGCTGCGCTGCGTACTTCATTTGAACCTGTAACGCTCTAAGTTGGAACTCATCTCATCCATCATTTATCGTGTTTTAAGGTCTCTCTCAACGCCATCACCGTTGGACAATGCAGCAATGTACATGTGAAAAACACCGAAGTTCCTCTGACAGGCCACTAGTTGGCAGCGTGTTTTATATGGGGCATGAACAGGCGCGCAGACAGACGCGGAGCATTTTCAGAAGTCGTTTTTCTCCACTCACATGGAAACGGAGACTTGGATGCTTGCGAACTGCCAAAAAGCGTGCCGATTGTCAGGCTCCGACCACGCCGTTGCGGTGTAAACAGACAGCCTAAAGTTTAGGTTGTACAGCAGAAAACGGTCTTGAGTAAACTGGGACTGAAGCAGCGTTTTGAAGGTCATGAAGGAAGAAGGTCACAACAGTTGCAGGAGCAGCTTTGCACTTTCAGAGGACATTTTTTTCAGAATGCCCAGAGTAAAGACTGATGAGCACCAACGCCGTAATAATCGTGCTGTGGAAGCCTTCAAGTACAACAATAACCGCTCGCGCTCTTCTCTGAGACCAAGAAACCAGATGACCTTTGCGACAGCGGCTCTAATGGACAGGAGCCTGCTGACTTATTGTCACTTATTTACAGTCTCAGTGTTTCTATACGGGCCTAATTCCGCCGCCGCGTGTGTGACATTTACACAGGTTCGGCGGAACGATGCCAGGCTGGTCCTCTTGGTAATAAAGCAATATTGGGGAGTCAAAGACTGTCCTTATTGTGCTGGGTTTAGGTTCTGTGTCACCTGTGGGAGGGTTCTGTGTTCTGAAGGCAAAGTGAGGTGAGCGATGACGTTTGGGGGAAATATAAAATGGGCTGTCAGGCTGTGTAAACTGCACAGTCCCATTATTCTGTGGTGTCAGGCTGTGGTCCACAGTAATGTCCACGCTCCCATGTGTCTGCCTGCAGCGCCCTGTCCTTTAATAACTTCCTGGTTGAGTGATTGTCTTTTTCTGGAAGCAGAGTGCAGCTCCGCACATGCTAGTTCCCTCTGCATGTGGAATTTTTTGTTCCTTTGCTCAACAACCGCTAAAATAATAGGTGTCACCCAATTTGTTCCTGTTTAGATATCTGACTTTCTCTATAAAATGGACTGATGGCGCCGAGTCAACTCCTTTAACGGACATTCGGCCAGCCTGAAACTTCGCAGGGCGCTAATTAGGCGGCTAGCTCAGCGGCCCAAACTGTATCATATTCTGCTGCTTGCATTTTCATTGTGTGCCTTGTCTCACCCCAGTGGGCTCAACAGAAGACTAATTTTTCAATTTCTTTTCCCCAAGTCCCTGTTTCTCTCGCTCGGCGTGACTGGCTGCCTCCATCCCTCTCCATCTTTCTTCTCACGCTGATAGCCTGTCCCGCAGGATTCCAGCAGTTGTCAGTAATCAAGGAACTCACTCTCAAAGAACTACAAATAGGTCACTTATCTGATGTCTGCTCTGGTCTGATCTGACAGCAGCAGACAGCCTGTTAAGTCCCTTGCATCTGCCTCGCACTGCTATTCCTAGTGTGATTAGTGGCCATTAAATCTGTCAGGAGCCACCGGCGTAACCGAGACAATGATAGAAAACCCAACTTTCATCATTAGCATTCAATCCAAACGGCTCAATCGAGTAGATGTCACTCTTTTCAAGTCCCAGGACAGCGAGGAGTCATGCTTCTTCATTTATTCAATCTATTGATGTAAAGACTCTTCATTACCAGACGTCAGCAAATGTGACATTTGGTCTCAGGTGGCCCCGATGTGGAAGCTTGAGCGGGCAGAGAGGCTGAACGGCACGCAGGCGCTTTGTTGCCTCCTCCCGGGGGATGTTGCCCCGACGTGCCGCCGCCCGAGATCCACTTCAAGCGCTCTGATGAGGGGGGGGGGCACTTGGTTCGGCCAGTTCCCCTCCACAGCCGATGAATTGTTGACCTGGGGCGCCCCTGTTGATCCACGCTGTGCACGCTCTTCCCCGCAGAGACACACATGTACACACTCAGCAGCGTCCCCGTGCACGACACCAGCACGGGGGGGGCTCAGGTGGGCCTCGTCATAAGAAAAGTGGAGCTTATTACGGGACGTAATCCATTTGTTCTGCTCCACGTTATCTGTCTGTTATCCGAACAGATGACTCCGATAATGAGGGTGAATAATGAAATTAGGGGATTATTTATGCCTCGCTTTTTTCTTCCTTGATTGGCAGATGGTGGGTGTCTTGAAACTATGATATAATTCGCCCCACGGTGTTATTCTCATGCCGCAGTGCTCCTGTGACAGCAGGGGAACCTGAGCGTGCCGTACTTGAATGTACATCGCTCCACACTGGAGCCTGCGGGGGGGCATGTAGGATGGTTCTGGAAGGGGAGCACGTGAAGTCATGGAAAATGCGATGAAGAGCACAGAGACCGAGGCAGGAATGCTTCGGATGTCGTACTCAGAGCTATTTAATGCAGGAGCCGCTCTGGCTGCTAACTGGATGAATTAATTTGATTTTGCCGATCTTGATCGCTGTCCCCGGAGACCAGAGTCATTTATAACGGGGGGAACGGAGCGCGGTGAAATGATTTCTTTTGTTTTCACTGTAACAACCATGAAAACGCACTTAGAACAGACATTTGACAGACAGAAATCTGTGTTTTCAGTCATATCGGGTGGTGTCGATATGGAAAATGCAGCACAGTGGCACTGATGAGTTATTCCCATATGGACACTCTTGGCCATGTGACACTCTCATGGATCCCATATGGAAGTCCCAGATCCTCCGTAAAAGTCCAGTTATGGTTTATATGTTCTGCAGTGATGTGATGATGAGTGCTAAAACGATCTTATAGATTATAATAGGATCTACAATAGTTTTACAGGAATATGACTTCATTTGTTGTGTGTCTGTGTGCGGCAGCAGGTTGGTTGAATTTGTCATTTTCCTCCACGCTAAATCAGAATTTTATCAGCTGGTGATGAAGGGTGCGTGCCCAATAATGGAGTGAAATTAAAAGGAATGAAAGGAAAATAATAATGAAGAAGGTCAAGAGGTCACGGCCTTTGTGTGTTTACTCCCAATAGAGAATGAGGTCCGGTGATTAAAGTCGCTTTCACTTCTTGAGCTGTGGTGTCGTGCAGCCAGACGCCTTTAAGGCTAATGAAAATCAATGCGGCAGAAAGAGCCGCTGCTATCTCCCTTTTGTCTGGGTGGACAAACATTTTCCAGGCTGGTTTTGCTGCCGCAGTCGACGCCACATGTAGAACAGTGTGTGAGATGGCGCCGAAGCTGTTCCCAGCGAGGCTACGCGGAGACAAAAACCTTTTTTGCTGCTTGCCTTCTAGCTTGTAAACTCTACATGCAACAGGTCGGATGAGCTGTTCCAGCTCGTCTGCTCACCCCATATTGTTCAGTTTCAGTCGTCTTCCTCGGGCTGGAAGTTCAATGTGTTCCCACGCATTCCATAAACTTCCCGTCTCATTCCGAAACGGGTTTTTCGACGTTAATTTGTCGCTCGGGTTATTGTTTTGTTGTTTTTTTGCGCATGAGGATTGTGACAATCCAGGTCAAACGGCTCACTGAAAAAAATCTTTCTTTGTGTTGTGTTCTACTTCCAGATCCGCTCAGATCAGGACAAGGACGTGGGGATCCGCTACAGCATCACGGGAGCCGGCGCCGATCAGCCGCCGAGCGGCATCTATAACATCGACCCCATCAGCGGCAACATGTTTGTCACACAGCCCCTCGACAGAGAGGACAGGGCCTCCTTCCATGTGAGAACAAAACAAGCGTTTCTCTTCCTCCTCATTGCCCCAGTTCTGTCTGACTCATTATCCCCCATTTCGCCTTTCCGTTTCATCATCCACATTTCATTCCTGCCTCCGTCTCTGGCTTCCTCCAGCCCGCTCACTGTATCCTACATACCTTCACAGCAGCCATTCCCGGCACTGCTGATGCCGGAGCCAGCCGCGGAACGCTGATGAATCCCTCAGAAAAGTACACAGCACTTACTTCAGCCGTCTCACACACACACACACACACCACACACACACACACACACACAGACACACACGCGTGCACACACACACACGTTTTGCTGCATTTGGGGTGGTGGAAATGCAGGAAAACTGTTGTCTTTGTTCCTTCCAGCAGACATACGGGCATCGAATGCTAAATGATGCATGATGTGTGTTCATTAAACGCGGCGTGGAGGAGTGGGTGGTGGCGAGGCTGGAGGGAGTCGAAGCGTGCAGTCGGTTTAATTGAAATCTCTCCATGTTTGGGTGAATTCCCAGGACGAACCGCGATGATGGACAAAGACACGCCTCGTCCACAGACCTCTGGATTTTCTCTGTCCTTATAAATTAGCTCTGACTTTCATTATGTGTGGAGCTTAAAATGATTTGCTAAAATAGAGCATCTTTATCTATTTGAATGGATGTAAAAATGATTTAAAAAAACACCAAAATGCCACATATTAATAAAGAGCAGGCAGGAGTTATGCTGGAGAATATGAGAGCATTATATTATCATTATATGAGTAATTATGGCATCTTAGTGTGAAAAAGGCCACAATGTGAGAGAGATGCTATGACAGCAGAGCAGTACCAGTTGTGCAGACTGGGATCTGATGGGGATCTTAATTTTGGGTGTTGCCCTTTCGACACCTGAGCTCCTGATGTCTGTGTAGATCCTCCTGCTTCCAGACGCTAAACCGACGCTGTGCGGACAAAGATATGTGACGTTTTTGTGGACAGCGCATCCTTTGTAGGAGTGGGCGGTAATGGGCAGGGATCCGCTGGGAGCTAGCAGGAGCTCCGTGAATAAAGGAGTCCGAGGCGGCGCTGTAATTGAGGGCTCTTTTGAGATCCCACCACTCAGACAGCGGTCGGAGATGGACCGTGGCGTGCGCGGCTGCAATGGCGTCCTGGAAGACGCGGAAGCCCACCCACTCAACTGAAGTCCCCTGTGATAACGAGGAGTCACAGCAGAGTGGATTATAGTCTCCGGTGATGTAAATGGCGTGTTTGTGCTGCAGAGCTGTCAGAGAACAGTGTTTCGGTTCCCTGAATGAGTAAATGTAACACCGAGGTAAAGCATGTAATTCAGAGAACTGTGGATGGAGGAGGGACGTCACACACCCTTAAAACACACCCGGCTAATGCCAAACAACCCATTCATCCTCGGAAATCCGGTAATAATGAAATGGTTTCTCTCCGTTGAGATCTATCGGGGTGACAACTGTCCAATCAGTCCACGTCGTTGCCTTGGTAACTGCACAGGCACACCCGTAGGTGAGGTGGATGCAGGAAAAGATGGACCCGCATCATTTTGCTCGTGCCAGGTCGGTTCCGTCACAAAGGGAAGCTCAGCGGAGCTCAACCATGTGAAAAGACCACTTCGTCCTTTTCAGGGTCACGGGGAGGGTGAAGGCAGGGAACACCCCCGGATGAGTCTCCAACTCATTTCAGGGCTCTTTCTGAGCAGGTGTACCTTCATCACGGGTACCTTGGCAGCGCTCTGAAGGTGTTCTGGTACCTCCACTCACTACCATGTCAGCACCAGGGCTTGAACCGTGACCCCACCACGTCTCAGCCCAGCCCCCCAACAGACTGGGCCACCCCTTCCAGTCTGAAAGAAAGAAGTGTGAAAGAATGGACATATTAAGAAATGGCCGTTCAGTGTGTGTAGGTGTGTGTTTTCTTACACATGTTGTGGACCGTAATATCAGTTTCATCATCAAAGTGAGGACCTGTTGGGGAGGTAAGGACAGTTTGGGTGGTCCTCACAGGTTCTGATGGTTGTTTGAGCATTCACACTTGGTTTTAATGTTCAGATTAGGTTCAGCTTTGGGGTTGGGCTAGGTTAGCATGGGGATCTGGGGACATGTAGCACGTCTTTGAGAGTTCTTACAATGGTAGAAGTATGAGGATGCATGTTTGTGTGCGTGTGTGTGTGTGTGTGTGTCTGTTTTATTCAGTGTATACAACAGGGATGTGAGATTACCATTGATCACAAACCACTTGACGTGTATGTGTAGATGCATTTTAATGCCGAATGTAAAACACACACACATTTTCTGTCTCTCTCTCTCTCACACACATACACACACACACACACACACACACACACAGAGCTTGACTTCACAATAAGCCCGTCTGAAGTCTCGGGTTAAACAGCTTTGTGAACCCGTAAATGAATATGGAGCCCAGCGTCGGACTCGGCTGGGTCATTAGTTCATAAACACACGTGGCAGGTTTGGCCGCAGCGTCCACGTCCCTGTCTCCATGATAGATGGTCCGTGCTGCTGGTGGTAGAGCAAATTCAAATGCTCTGTCCCATCTGAGAGCACGGGCAGAATAAAAGAGAGTCGATCCCTTTGCTGACTGAGTGCATGCTCAGCAGTACACACACACACACACACACACACACACGCAGTGACGTGCGTTTCCGTGTGTGTTTCATTTAGTAGTTTGAGCTGAACCTTTTGTTAGCTGCTGCTGGGTTTCTTGTCCCTCCACCGCTGCTCTTACTCTCAACCAGCAAATTGGGATCAATAAAGCGGCGAGGTTACTGGTCCCTGGGAAAAGACGGCCACTCAGCAACCAGCCCCGCACTTCCCGGGGTGAGAACACCGTGTTGGTCCAAAGTCATTTTAGATTGAACTGTTCAGCCTCCTGTGGACAAATGCCGCTTGTGATATACGGTCGAAGAGAACGCAGCCCGCGTTTTTATTTTGCTTCCACGTTAGCGGCGAGTTCTCTGGGCCGCCGAAGCCGGCCAGACGTTGCTCATTAGGTCCAGTTTCATGTGCAAACAGAGACAAAGCTACTGTTTTTGACAGATCAGCGCCGGGGGAGACGTGATCTGGGAGGTGAGGAGGGCCGTCTCCAGCCCAAACTTCTTTATTCTTTAAAGTCCGCAGGGCTCAGAAAACTTCAAGCGAGTAAAAAGGTCTGAAATATTTACTACTGATGCGCTTCCTCCAAAGTTTGGACACAGCGTGTCTGTTTTACACAAAGGTCTTCTGGTGTTCTGTATTGATTGACCTCCAGACCCCAAAATACAAATGATAACATAAATATATGTGTATGGAAAAAAAGCTATTTATCTTGTATACTTTCCCTGCTCATGAGACTGCCACACGCTGGTGAACCCTATCGATCATTTCTTTCACTCCTACAAATGGTACAAAAATCACAATTTTCTGTATACTGTCATTTCCTCTGAGGTATCTGATTTGGTATTTGGATGTTAATTGAGGTTGTGATTGGCTGACACGGAAGCATCCGGGAGGTTTGTATAACTTTAGTCGAAGGATGAGCTGACATCTCAACAGGACTGCTAATCGATCCCGGACTGCTAATCGATCCCGGACTGCTAATCGATCCACGCCCGTTCCACCGAGGCATGCTCCAGACCACTTTTTCTTCAACCATGTACGAGCACGCGCTCTCGAGTACTCGCCGATAGCAATAGTACTTTTGACCGGACTAGGATTTACACCATCAGGACCTTTGGGGCCCATCACCGAGTTTAAATGGAGTCAAAAACCTTATTGTTTATCACTGTTATCAGACCTCAGAAGAAAACACCACAGAGATGTAAAAATCAGTGTCTATATTGGGACATTTTCGTTCGTTGGCAGAACCCGATGTTTGAGTTGAGTTTGGGTTTTTCTGCGTTGCGTATCGGTGGCTGGTGTGGACGGCCTTTAAGAGCGCCGATGCTTTCACATGAGGCGAGCATCCCTGGACCCGTCCCTGGTTTCATGCATACTCCAACGCAACGTGTCAAATCAGAGCTCAGGAAGCAGAGGAGCGTCAACAGCAGAAGCCGTCCGAATGTGGAAAAACTGGAGTTGTTTTTTTGATGGATAAACACACTTTGCACCAGCTAGCTCACTATTGACTATTGTTGTGTCTCTGAGGTCGTAGGTGCACTAGAAATTGTCCGACAAGAAAATGAAAGTGCAATTAGATGCCTATCCTGGCTGAGGCGACGTCATTTTATCAATAAATTGATTCCAGTCTTGCGCATGTGTACTGGGACCACAACAATAATCCAGTTTAAGATGTGAACTCGTTTCTTTTACACCACTTTTTGTGGTGCGTGTCCTGACGCGCTGGCAAGAAAGCCAACGCATTGAGTCGTGTTTGGCTGGTGGGCGCTTGCCGCGCCTCAGTCCTGGCGTCCCACGATGCATCAGGACTTCCTGTAGAGCTGCAGCTCTCTCTCCTCGACTGCGAGGTGACAGACGAGACAACAGCCCTCCTCCGGTGGAACGATGCTCCTGTGGAGGATGAGAGTCATGACGAGTGCCGGTGTGGCTTCGGGGGCAATTACAAAGCCTCGCCTTACATTTGATGTCATTAGCGTGGATTGGTGGGGAGTGGCGAGTGTGTAATGGTGGCGGCGCAAATTAAGACATCAGACAGTAGACGATGATTGCTTCTGCCAGTCCTCTGTGTCCCCCCCCCTTGCCGCCTCTTTGTGTTTACCTCTCTCATTTGCTCACACTGGGCTCAGTCCCTCTAATTCTCATCCCATTTGCCTTTTTTCCCAGCGTCTTGCTGCATTTTACGCCTTTCTTCCGCTCCCTCCTTTGTTGCACCTGTGAAATCGCAGGAAGGGTTGGGGGGGGGCGGGGGGTGTCACAGTAGCCATTTGGTGGTTGAAGCTCCCACGCACATTTTCCAGACCAAAGAGAGGCCGCGTGACCGGGGCCACCTCTCTGATGCTTTTTATCCCCCTGCTCTTCAGGCTTCCTGCTGCACCGTCAACTAAAAAGGTTTTGTTTGTGTATTCCGAACATTTCAGCACCTTTCTGTGTCGCCGCCGTCCTCGCCAAGATCGCGGTGGGTGCTCGTGCCCTGTTGGCAGACGTGACACGGAGCATTTGCCAGTTGAATGAAGTTGCCAATTAACAAAGTTGGAGTTTGTTGGGCTCCAGACAGCCAGCAGGGTTTCCGGCAGCCGTCCGGAGCCTCAATTCATGTAGAAAATCAGCACTGACCCCTGTGACCCCTGTGTTTTCTGCACCCACAGCTGCGAGCTCACGCCGTGGACATGAACGGAAACCAGGTGGAGAATCCCATCGACCTGTACATATATGTGATCGACATGAACGACAATCGGCCCGAGTTCCAGAATCAGGTGTACAACGGCTCCGTGGCCGAAGGCTCCAAACCAGGTAAAAACAAACAATAAATGTCCGTGTTTTTCCAAATGAAAGTGTGATGCTTCTTTTTCGAAGCATCACCGAATGCACATAAGTCTCAGCATTAATTGAGGGAGTTTCACAGAAACACAGCATTAACTATTCAGGAAGTGTGCGTTTTTTTTAAGCACAGTCTCTCAGCTGTAATAACTTTTAATGCAGTAGCCTGGCTGAATAATAGATGAGGATAGAGCAGCGCAAATGTGGCTAAATAACGTCTGCAAATGGCCGAACGTCCCGACAGCAGGCTGTCTGTTGCTAGCATGCCATGCTAGCCTGCTTTAATCACAAAGGCGTCTGAGTTGTGTCCAAACCCATCAGCAGTCCTCCAGAGTCCGCCTTTGTCGCCCAGGAGCTGTTATTTTGTGAATTTTTGTCATTTTTTTCCCATTCTAAAGCCTTTTTTTCCCCATTAAGTTGTTCAGATAGTCCTCATTTGAATATGCTTCAGCAGACAAGAGATACAATTATGAAATGTTCTGCAGAGCCTCCAGTTCTCAGAGAAACATAGAAGGGACATTTTTCTGCAGTTATCACCTTAAATTCCTCGCTTCCGTTATTGTTCCGCTGTGAGGATGGAGTTGTGAATTCAACAAATAGCCGCGGAAGCGTGTGCCGTCGGGGACTACATCATGTTCCCGCTTAAGTTTGGTTTGTTTTTCAGAGTCTTCCTCCCTTCTCTGTCCCCACCGGACCTTTCAGAAAACCCTAACTTCGATCTTTCTCACGCGTTCTCAAATAAACTCGGACCTGGCGCAGCCGGCCGACATTCCGAGTTGTGGGTTTCGGCCCGGCGCTTGAAGTTTCCCTCTGGTTCAGTCGAGGGTGAGCTCGCCAGTTTCTTTGTTGCAGCATCGGAGGGGGGGGGGGGGGGGCGGACGGATCATTATCAGATTCCGTGGAGCATGGAGGGATGTAAACCTTCAGTCAGAATCAGCGGGCTCTGGGTCAGTGCAAAGCCCGGGATGAGAAGGCAAGGCGGGAGGAACTTTCATGTTTCGACTGGAAGAACTCTTGTTCTAACAATCAGGCCCCCAGGACCTGCCTGCGTCTGTCTTTACGGCTTCCAGGCGCCGATCTGCTGCAAAGTTTAATCTCGGGGGGATTTGTAAACAATACACAAACATGTGGTCCGCGCGGCGGGTGTATGGATGTACGATTGAGGAACCGTGGAGCGTGCAAGGAGGAGGAGACGCTGCCGGTTACTCCTCATTGGAGCATGAGTCTACATACAGAGCTCCTAATTAGCAAGGGCAGATTTCGGAAAAGCTACTTTCTCTATTTTTTTTCCTCCCCTCGTTGATATTCTCGGCTTGGTTTGAAATGAACAGGCGATGACAACGTAAAACTTTGACTCAGAAACACTGTAATTAACAGGAAATATAGTAAATTGCACAATCCACAGGAAGGCTTTCAGCCTTTTGTTTTGCGGCATGCAAAAACGGAGAAAACGCTTCTTTTGTGTAAAGTGCTGCTCGCTTTTTTGTTTTTTGTCTTCGGCGGTTCAATCATCAGACTCTGAATTGAGTTTAATTAGAAAAACAGGCTTGAAAGCTCAGCTCGCCTAATTGGCTGTTTAGCAAAGAAATCAAGAAAGACGGGAATCTAATCTTCTGTGTAGGTTCAAAGAGATTTCTTTATACACTTCTGGCCACATTTATGCCTTTTTTCCTCCCCTGTAGCACCAACGCTGGGCCAGAACCCAAATGAGAAGCTGTTTAGTAAAGCAGGGGATGTTTTTATCAGCGGAGTTCCAACATTCCCAATGACAGAGCCCACAGCGGAATATACATCTGAAGCAATGCAATTTATCGACATCAAATTAAAATCAATTTTCGTCCCGTGTTCTGACCCGGTGCAGCACTTTCATTTTTCTTCAAGCATAACTTAAGTTAGACAGACACTATATCTTAATAATTAGCGACGGAAGCATGAAACAAACAGGTTTTCAAGGTTGGCGGAGAGAAGGAACGTCGAAAATGGTATCATCGATCCATCCGTCTTCTGTTCACCGCCGCATCCCAGCGGACATCTGCCCGGAATATAAGCTGACCAACAAAGAAGAATAACACGGTCGGCAGAAGCCTCGGAAGACGGGAGCTGAAGCTCTCGGCAAAGGAAGGATGAGATCGTCAGTAGGATCTCGCTGTTTCATTTATGGCGGCATGTGTCCGCTCCGACGATAACGCGCCGCAGCGCTTCCTGTGTGCCTTTCCTCTCAAATGAAGGCGTGCTAAATGAACTGCAGATGTGAACGCAGCTGTACGAATCCCACATCCGGACACCTAAATATCACCGATTCTGTCTGGAAGCCGTCGCTACCAACAGCCTCGCTCATCTGTCTGCCACTGGGCCCGTCGCACCACATCCAGCAAGCCTGCGACTAATTTCATTAGCGAGGGTAATCATTTGTGACAAAACACTACGTGACACTCTCCTTAATGGAAAATAAATGGAGGTAAATCAGGAATAAAGGGCGGTTTATCCGGGGAATCTTGATAATTCCTAAAAAGGTGGGTGTGACTCTCGGCTCAGCCTCTGCAGCTGCTTCTGTCCCATCTCTGAGGCTGTGAAACAAAATGTCCTGGACTCAAGCGACGAGCCCTCGCCTGACTCCACAGTTCACCTCAGTGTCATGCGGCCCCCCCCTTCCCTCCCCGGAGCGAAAGGCCAGTCGCTTCCTTTCGGAAATGAGCATAGGAGATGAAACCCAGCAGCGGAGCATCTTCTCGCACACTCGGTTTGTCCTCCCCCAGGAGGGAGCGTGGGCTGCGTCGCGCCGCTCCGCTCCGCTAACTCTCCCAGCTTTGCTCCACACTCCAGTCGCCCATCGGCGTTCTGTCCATTAGTGTTAACAAAGTCCTCTTTATTTCATTCTGCATGTTCGGCTCACCGCGTCAAATTTAATATTTCCGAATCAGCTCAACACAAAATAAAAAAATGAAGTGATATTCACATCAAACCATATATATAACTCGCATGTTGCTTAGTAACCGCATTGGGCCCGATGAGTGTGCTGTCATCACAAGGTGAGATTAGTTAAGGTGGGCGCTGCACTCTTGTCATCTCCTTTGTATTAAAGGTCTTTGAATACCCACAACAGGCTCCATTTAAGGCTGCGCAGGAAATGACTTGACAGGTTGTCTCCTCCACCGCTGCTGTCTTCATTGCTCCACCAAAAAGTGGAATGTTCTGTGTCTTGGAATGTTCTGTTCTTCTGGATGGCTGACAGCGGGGATGACATTACCTTAACCTATGCGTACTGATCTTATGTTCATGCTGTCATTTTAACCTTTATAGATACAAGAACAATGGAAACAGCCGTTTTATTCCCCATAGACTCTCCTCTGTACGCACTTTGGCTCAGTCATTACACACAATAAATCCCGAGCCTCCATGCTAGCTAGCACCATGCTCGTGGTGGAGAAAATCCCGGAGTCATGCCGACTCATTCCAAATTCAATCAGGTGGTCATCAGCCATCGTATCCGTAGCTTTGAATTGCTCAAGGCTGCTTTTAAAAGGGTTAAAGTCCTTGTTATAGAATCAGCAGATGGCGCCCCCCAGAGACCAATCAGGGGAATACACTATCATCCCAAAACATGGGGTTGGAGAACTGTGTGAACACAAATAATCATCTTTTTTATTTATAACTGCACACACACACCTCATTTTCACACTTCACCTTGTTTCTCTGCTTTCCAGTCTCTCCTTCCCGTCACTACGTCGTTTCCTTCGTCTTGCTGCTTCCTACATCTGTCTCTTTTTCTTGCTCACCATCCCACTAATTGGTGTGGGGGGGTCGGCTGTGGCTCACTAATGTCAAGGCTGCGGATCGGCTTCGCCGGCAAATCACGTGAGCGGAGCAGCCAACGGCATCAGCCCCCCTGCCGCAGCCGCCTTTACAGCTCCAGCGGTTTTGGTGGGAAAAGCAATTAGGATTTGGAATTAATCTTCAAATTAAAGAGGAATTTAAAAAAAGGCTCGGGGATTAACCCTTTCTGGTGCAGAACCCCCTTCCCCATCCCCGGATGTAAAATCACCGCATCACTGAATCCTCTGCGCTGATAGATGAGGAGGATTTCTCCGTCTGGGGTTGGTTCTGCAGCGGCTAATACGTTTAGCTGCTCAGAGGAGTGGCAGCAGACCCTCGCGGGGGAACCAGCCCCCCTGCTTTGTACAAGTCATCCGGGAGTTTTGGAATCAAACGCTCTCTTTCTTTTACTCTCCTCGGCACTCATTTTGCCGCTTTGATATGATAATTGCAGCTCTGCCGCCTGCCCAGCGTGGCACTCACCACCCTCCAGGTGCCAGCGGAGGTTACCGGAGAGTTAATGGATTGGTTTTGGAGCCACTTCCGGGACAATGGTTAAGAGTTAAACGAACACGAAACACAAGCGCTCTAATTTCTCTTTCTGTCAAGTGTTATTCTTGCCTTTCTTCTGGCACTCCTCCGTTCGGCTGGTGCAAGCTAACGGGCCCGTTTCGCGCGTGCAGCCTGATGGGAAGTGACACTTCCACAGAACCTTGGGAGAGTCGAGGGATGAGCTCTTTTCTCTCTGACACAAAGTGCCCCTAATTGCCTCGCTGCCTTTGTCAGCAATCGGCTGACAAACTCATGCAAATCAATTAATTGCGGCCAGGGCGGATGCAGGGACGCGGGCCCCCTCGCCCCGCTACGTGCACATGCATACAGATGCGCACGGCAGATAAACAGCTTTTTCACACACTCACACACACACAGGTTTTCCACACCATCGGCTATGTGCTGTCGGCCTTAAATGACAGTGTTTATCTGGGATTCTAAGACAAATAGGCAGAGAGCAGCGGAGCATTATGGGCAGCCGCGGCGCCACTGAAGGCTGTAATAATGGATGGTGGAAAAGGCAGAAGATCCAGCGCCGCTCATTACTAAATGGACTCTTGCAGGGGTGGAAGCTCTGCCCTTCTGGCTCGTTAAATGACAGAGCAGCGCCGTGTGAAAGAGCAGCAGATTTGCCGGTCTTGCAGTCAAAATGGTGCCACGTGTCCGGAGAACGGGGACGTAGAAGGAGCACATGTCCGTCCTTCCCTCATTAGTTTTCTGGGTGCAGATCTTCCCATTTCCGCCTTGTTCTCCTCGTCCCCGGCTAATGAACGCTCTCTCTACAGGCTCATCGGTGATGCAGGTGACGGCCACCGACTCAGACGACTCCACCACCGCCAACGGCATGGTCCGGTACCGCATCCTGTCGCAGACGCCCCACAGCCCCATCCCCAACATGTTCACCATCAACAGCGAGACCGGGGACATCGTTACGGTGGCTGCCGGCCTGGACAGAGAGGTCAGTGGTCCGAACTGGTGTGTGGGTCAGAGGCGAGGGTGGACGGATGAAAGGGAAGGACGGCTCAGTGGTCACGTGTCAAAGGCTGCTGGTTTCTCATTAAAACACGAAGGTCTTCAAGGAAGCGGCAGTAAAGGTTTTGGAAGAAAACGCAGAGATTTCAAACACAATAAACGGGGTTTAGAAGGATGGAGCTCTCAAAAGTTCGATATTTAGGTGACATGAAACCCACATTCCTGTAAATATCAGATGAGTGATGTCATTAACAGTTGAAAATCGACCCGAGTGACCTCAAACCAAGCAAAGCTAAAGCTGCTGAATACCCGCGGCCCTTCATTAACGCCGGGCGCTCCCTGGCGTTCTCCGCTCCGACGACAACATTCCAGTTGACGTATTTGTGTTTTCGCCGTGTGAGGCTGCAAATACAGAAATGACCAGATCTGAGAAGCACAGCGGATCCAACGGCGCCTCTTCGCTGATGAGGTCGCGGGGGGATTTCACGTCTTGGCCGTTTTTTTTTCCTCATCTGCCGGAGCGTTGCTGGCGGGGGCCGACCCACACGCCGCCAACGTCAACGCAACACACTTCTGCCGCGGCGTCCGTCTTCTTCTGTTAATGAGGGAGGTCACATGGAGTTGCCTCCTGTTTATCCCGAGGTGCATCAGATGACCGTGGGCGGCAGCTTTTAATGGCCATTGTTCATCACGACGCCCCCCGCCCTTACACACACACACACACATGCTTTGCTGTATTTGTCAGGACTTTCATAGACAGAATCCATTACCCAGTTCCATACCCTGACCAGAACTGACCCCCGAACCCCAGCCTGGACCCAGTTCTAACCCCTTCAAACTACTGCATGTCGCCCCTAAAATGGTGGGAGGTTGAGAGGGAGCAGCAAAAATGGCCTCACGTCTCAAAAATGGCCTTTGCTGGTAGAATGTGGATTTTGCTACTGGTTATGTGGGCAGTACGAGGGCACGTGTGCACGGAAATATACCTCGATGTTCACTGTGTCTCCCTTTAAAATATTACAACCAATGATTAAATTACACACACATCACCATTATGGGGATAATCTCATCGCCATAACTCAAATGGCTGATTTTACAACCGACACTGAAACACATCATAACATTAATACTCCCTCTGGTCCCTGCAGACCATAATTCAATCAGGCATGTCTTAAAAACAGCAAATTGAGGGAGCAAATTTAGGCGGACTGATAAAAATAAAATTGGATCTAATTTTACAGGGGAGCGATACAAACGCGTGCCGTCGGCCGAGCTGGGCCACGTCCCTGTTACCGGCGTTGACCCGGGCGCCGGCTGACGCGTGAGGGAAGGCTCATTAATCCGGACGCGTCGAGCCGGGCTCTGTCCTACCTGCTTCCCATCCTCCCGCTAAAACTGGGACACACCTGGGACTCAACCCACCTGCTGTCAGGGTCAGCGGCGTGAAACGTGGCCAGCATACACACACACACACACACACACACACACACACACCCGCGCCGCTGTTGTCAGAAGTGCCTTACACAGAGCGCTAATACCCAACACATCCGGCTGGATTCCTGCAGCCGCACAGATGCACCCTCACTATGGGCGGTGAATAAATGTTTCCGCGGCACATTGGCGCTCTCTCCGCCTCCTCTCGCTCCTCTTTCTCTCACACTTCAGTTAATCCTCTTTTACCACGATGGCGCCTAATTAGAATATCCATGTGCTAATTAAGGGGTGAAGCAGGTTCGCTCTTGTTGAGGAGGCCAGGGGGGACGCGGAGGCTAGCATCGAATGGCTTACCTCTGACACCGCTGAATACCAATGATTCCCGCTCGCTCGCTCGCTCGCTCGCTCGCTCGCTCGCTGCCGGCAGCCCCGTGTCGAACAGCCTAAATGCTCCACCTTCCAGATGAATGCTGTCGGTTATTGAGCGAGAGAAGGCGCCAGTTACCCTCGCGTTCATCACGTTCTCCTTTAAATAGCTTATAATCCTCTTCCGTCATCTGGGCGCTTGTTCTGAGCTGCAGAATTCCGCATTCAGGGATGTGAGGGGCCATATTGTGGCGCGGTGAATGTCGGATGATGATGTCCGTCCAGTTGAGGAGTAAGGGAACCGGCGAGGGGCGCCGGTGCCAGGGCTGGCGCGGGACTCCTCCGATTGTACCCTTTCAATGTGGCTCAGGTTCCGCTGGCAGCTGCAGCTGCCGTCCGCTGCGGCGTTCCAGCCCGTCTCGGTTCTGTATAAACCTTGATTGGAACGGCCTGCTGTGGCGAAGCCTCGTGTCAGGCGCTCCAAAACACGGACGCCAGCTCGGAGCTGGATTATTTTACTGACAATTAGAATCCTGTGAGTGCATCCCTGAGCAGAAGCAGTGCTGCTGTAGATCCACATTTCTACCGAGTTTGTGCATAATGAGTCCTTTTATGGTACTTAGGCGTCTTAAATTAGATGCAATTTATGCCGTTTTAGAAATCTACCTGTACCGAGTGTGTGTGCCTGCGAGTGGGAGGTCTGAATTTAAAAAAAGACACATTTTGTGTGGAGGACCTGCATGGTGAAGCTTATTTTGGGTGCTAAGAGATGTTTCACCTCTTCCAAAAGCTTGAGTTTAGTTGGGATGACACCACAGAGATGTTTTCCACCCACCAGGTCAGATAAGTGGAGGTCTAATTGGAAGGGAATTCATGACCGCACTGGAAGTGGCTCGTCGTTGATGTTCCCATTTTAAACCTGCTTCTTCCCGTTTGACTCAAAGGCCATTAATGTCTGGAAGCAGCATCTTCTGTTCCACACAGATGAACTTATCGCATACATACGCGAGGAGATACGCAGATGAATAATGCAAATGCCCATTTGTGCTTCATTTTCGATTGGGACTAACAAATTCTTAAAGGTTTGCTGCTCTACAGTGGCGGGATAATGGCGGCCGGGTGGACCTGCTCCGCTCTTTAGGGATCCAAAGTGATTTGATTATGCGTAGCAGGATTTCTTCAGCGGACGGTGCTGCAGACACGCAGCTGCATAATTCCAGCCCCTGCAGGATTTATTTCTATTTGTTTTGCAAAAGAGTTTTCTGTTCAGCTTTCTTGTGGGCGGGTGAGAGGGGGACCGGGGGGGGGGGGGGTGCCTGTGAGACGTGCGCCGTCTGCAACTGCACCCTCCTCTCAGGTGTAATTAGCGTAATTCAGACATCAGATCGCCTCAATCTGCTTCTTGCTAATAAGATCTTTTTGGTGATGATCCCCAACAAACACCAATAGTTCCTGTTTTTTTTTTACTTCCCTGCACCTGTCCTGTTGGCCTAAAGCCGTTTTCCTATTTTATTATTCTGCTAACTGGGTAGTAAACCATCTAATTTGGCCTCGACGGAAAGGGGTTTTATTGCTGGCAGCGCTCGGCGGACAGGTGTTCCTGTGGCCCACGATGGCGTTCAGACTCTACAGAGGAAGTCAGCCTGGACGCTGCACACTTGTGAGGAGTGTTACTGTTGGACTGAGAGATTTTCTGTTGAACACATCTATAGAACTCATTAGAGAGCCTGTTACTCAATTGGTTGGACAGGAAAATCTCTCTCTCTCTCTCTCCCTCTCTCTCTCTCCCCCTCTCCCTCTCCCCCTCTCTCCCTCTCTCTCTCTCCCTCTGTCTCCGTGCATGCACGTGCCTGAGTGTCACACCTATTCCCAAAACCCACTGAAGTATAAACGCTATGTTTGTGTTCACTGGGAGGGTTCTCAACTCACTTCCTTGGATGAGTGACGCGGCTCTGCAGGACGCATCAGCCACACCTCCCACTGTGTGACAGCGCCACCTGCTGGATGAGCTCCAGTCAGTTCACCTGCCCAGAGACGGCAGGAAAACGGGCATTACTCAACGCTGCATGTGATTGGGTGTTTCTTCAGCCATCTGGGGCTATTCCTGGATTGATGTATGTGACTGGAACTAAATGAGTCTGCAGAGGAACACATTTATTGGAGGGTCTATTTACTAAAGCGCTCTATGAGGGGAGATAATTATTGATATTTCATTATGAGTCTAATAAAGGGCAGGCAGCATCGAGTTTTCATTAATAGGGCTGGTTTGGTGCAGATTAACACATCTGCACACTTGATAATGGCTGCTGAATGAGTCCAGCCGGGTGTCTTAAATGGCCTCGCTAGTCCGACTGATCAAACAATCAACTGCATCCTTCACAGCTGACGGGCGAGCAGGGAGAGATACGAAAATGTGCCAGAGAGGCTTCGGTTGGGGGGGGGGGCAGACATAGAGTGAGAGTTTTAGAGAGCAGACAGGCATAGATCACCGCAGCCGATGCGCGATGAGCTAGAAAGAGATCAAAAAAGCAAAGAATTCAAGTTAACGATCCCAGCGGATGAGAGGCGCAGCGCAGGGAGATGAAGAGCAGCACTCCTCGGCCGACCGTACACCCCCACGGCTCATATTCTTTTGGGCTTGCTTGTTTTGACTGACACCAGTTCTCAGAAAGCACAACCGCCATTAAAGTTAGCAAACAGCAGCCACAGTGCCAACCACTGAAGCAGCCAGTGCAGTCAGCCGGGCCCGGGCTTGATGTCCGGCAGCTCACCCCCTCGCACCCAGAAACGAGTGAACTCTGGGCCAAGTGATTAAGAAGAAGCATAAACCACAAAGCAGATTAGCTCCAACACGGAGAGAGCGATCTTTGCAGTGGAGGGTCTGGGGACGGGTTGAACTTTCAGCACCACGGACAGCGGCGGAGCCCCGGGAGCGCCGCGTTCTAATGCTAGCGTAGCATTTAGCGCGAGAGGAAAATAGCATGTTGTTAATAGTGTGTGATTTCTGTACCAAGTGTTATTGTGTGTACATTTTTCTAATCCATGATGTCATTCTGGTTCCAGAAAGTGTCCCAGTACACGATCATCGTCCAGGCCACGGACATGGAGGGCAACCTCAACTTCGGTTTGTCCAACACAGCCACCGCCCTCATTAGCATCAACGACATCAACGACAATCCTCCAGAACTGACCGTCAGAACGGTGAGCGGAATCAATCACTGACTGCCTCCCTTTGTTTTCTGCCAGAAAATATCACGTCAAAGAAGACAATTATTTCCTTGGACATTAACATAGTTTACACAGCCGGTGTCCCCCCTCGTATTAACCTCGATAATTATGATTCACTCCTTTTTGCGGCTCATTTGATGAAGAGCCTCTTATAAACATCACTCTGTTCATTCCATTTATCACCTCAGTTTCAAAATTACAACAATCCTGCAACAATAGCGCTAGCAAAGCGCTCATAGAATCCAGAGTAGACAGAAGATGAAGAGTACTGGAGCCCCCACCCCCCCCACCCCACGCTTGTCAGCTGGTTCCTCCTGAGGCGTTTGGCTGCGGTTCCAAATACCTCCACACCTGACGGCAGCAGCTGCCACCCCTCGTTGTGGCAGTATAAACGGAGAAAGTTGCGTGTTTGTGCTGGTTAAATGAGGCTGTTACCATGGCAACGACGGCTGATCATAATGGACTTTTAGTCTTCTCATCTTCTACAGTCGCAGCTTGAGGTAGATGTTTGGGTTTTTGGGATTCCCATGAGAGACAGAGGCCGTCTGCCACGGAGCCCAGAGGTTCCGCACCACTGCCGCACGTGCCCAGAACCCACTCTCCCCGGCCGGGACGGCAGCGCCGCGCGCCAGGCAGTTCCAGCCGCACGGCCTGATAAGAGCCCCCCCAGCCGTCAGGGGCAGAACCCGGAGAACAAGTGGGGGTCGTCCTGTCCTCTGTTAGCAGGACTGGATCTGTCAGCGCTCATCAGGGAGCGGCTCCGGGGCCAGAGTCCTCCCAGTCGCCCCGAAGAAGCACAGAGGCATTCCGAAACATATGTTCATCTCCGGAAACGTGCACAAGGACGTGCACGGAGGAAGAAAATGTCTGTTGTCTCTTCAGGGTCTCATTAGCTCCCTTTCAACCCTTTTCGCTAGTTCAGTGCACATTTGCCTGCGCTTGTAAAAGTGTAATTCCCATAATTTGAGGTGTGACTTTGAGATCATTTCTGTCATTTGCTCTTTTTCTCTGAATGTTTCACGCCCCCCCACGTGCGACTACTTGACTCGGAGAGGCTGAGTTGTTACTGCACGCCACCGGAATAAGCAGATTTTTCTCCTTCCTTCTTTCTGTGGGAGGGGGGCAGAGAACAGACACGGATGCTAACACTGAATGTGCCCCCCATCCCTGTGGAACATCTCAGAGGTTGTTTGTGCCGTTGCTATGTTCTATCTGAATGTACTGATTAGGCCGGGGTGGGGGGTGGGGGGGCAATGATTTCAACATGCCTAAAATGAGGCATGTGACCGGTAGTTTCACATTCTAGACTTTTAACCTTCAACCTTTTAACCGACATACTTCAGAATGATTGAGGATTTTTTTTCCAGCTCTAACAAACAAAACTAAATAAACAGGCTATTTTTTAACGTATTCGGCCCAAAGCTGAAGTCACACGGGACCAAATTGTATCGGTTTTCAACAGTTGATTGAAATAGCTTCGAGCTCAACAGTAGCGAGTCCTGAAATCCACATCTTTTGTCCCGAGTTTGGCTAAATTTTGTATTAAACTCCAGACAGGCCAAAGAGAGCCATGACACATATGGACCGGAATTCTATCTTTTTTAATTATTATATGCATTTTTGTGCTGTACTGAAGGAGTCCCATTGTGCTGCCACATAATACGTTCAAATGTTGCCTCCCCTGCTCATTTCCTCTCCTTTGTACCAAGCAAATCCTTCTGAAACTGTGTCTCTGGTGGCTTATCAGCAGCTCCACATTGCCTCTAGAGAGAGGGGCCATTTTGGAAACGGCCTCCCCAACAGTCGCAGGCATTTGTCTGCCTTCGAGGGAGCGTGTCCTGTTTCCCCACTGACGGCTTCGGCCAAGCGAAGTTTGGCGCAACAGCTCGGGGCGGAAATGAAACGGAGAAGCCCACGCAGAAAATACGGGGGGGGGGGGGCTTATTTAATTTGTTCTGAGCTTACGAGAGGAGGCGAGGAGAGAAGGATAGGGAGGATAAAGTTATTGATGTGAACAGCAGCTGGCGGATGCGCCACATAAACAAGTCAATGCTCCAGCGGAGGAAAGCCAGACATGGTTCAGCTGCGTATTGGAGATCTCGTCCCAGCACGACCGTCGGGAGCAGAGCGGCACCACTGGGGGGGCTTTAAACTCTCTCTTCCGTTCAGACTGCAGTGATACGGAGACCATTAGCCACAGATTATTCCAGTATCGCTTTAATTACAGCGCTAATCTCACGGCCTGGGTGTGGTTTGTGCTCCGAACCTCCGTTAAATGTGTAAACACCTAACTGAACGCATCCGTTAATTCAAATAATGAGTTTTATATGAGCTGGTGCTGGAGGGAGGGGGGGTTGGAAGATGTCGTGTTTCTGTTGCTGCCACCTCTGAAGAAATATTTCTCAGCTTGCCTCTCTTTGCCATTCATTTCCGGCGTAACGGCGCTCCGCGTCTTTGTTTTCATTCGGGAGATTATGGGGAATGCTAAGTGGACGACGGCGGCGCCAGGGCGAGGACGTCATATGTCCTCCCCACATTTTCACCACCGTCTGCTCTTCCCTCTCCCGCTCTACAGTTTTCAGGGGAGGTCCCGGAGAACAAGGTCAACGTGGTGGTCACGAACCTGACAGTGGTGGACAGGGACCAGCCCCACAGTCCCAACTGGAACGCCGTCTACCGCATCGTCAGCGGAGATCCCACCGGACACTTCACCATCCGCACCAACCCCATCACCAACGAGGGCATGCTGACAGTGGTCAAGGTGAGAGATCGACTGGACGAGGCCTCTGTGGTCGCCAACCCTCCCCCCTCCTCATTGACCTGTTTCTGCCCCACCGGGTTTCCTCCAGCCAGTCGACTTTGAGATGAACCGCGCCTTCATGCTGACGGTGGTGGTCTCCAACCAGGCCCACCTGGCCAGCGGCATCCAGTCCTCGCTCCAGTCCACCGCAGGTGTCACCATATCCGTCCAGGACGTGAACGAGCCGCCCGTCTTCCCCGTCAACCCCAAAGTGATCCGCTTTGAGGAGGGCGTGCCGGCGGGGACCACTCTGACTGTGTTCGCTGCTCAGGACCCCGACCACTTCATCCACCAGATAGTCAGGTACACCTCAGGCATCGGCTCGGACCCCCCCAGTTAACCCAGCAAAGCTCAGCGCTACTAGAACTTTTGACTGTTTGTTGTCCTCAAACCATTTTGGTGTCCAAATGAGCCAGAGATTCTCCTCGGTACACAACTTCCCTTCTATCCTCATCCACATTTGTTTCCCATGTGTGTCTCTACGGGCCTTTTGTGTTGTGTTGTGCGTGTTTTCGTAATTTCTCAAAACCGTCGCCGTCAGTTTTTTCACTCAGGGAAAAGATGTCTCCGTAGTAACCGCATCCGCTCCACATTCCTGACCAATCACGCAGCAGTTGTTGGACACCAGACGAGACAAATGACGCGTCGAGGACATGCTCGGGAAAAATTTAAAAAAAAAAACAACAACATGGAGCAGAGAGAAGCCGACAGGAATGTGTCAACGTTCGTCACGTCGCGGTGGCGACGACAACGGCTGGGATGTGGTTGCCTGTCAGATTTCTTCGTTTTGCCAATGTAATCAAATCAAACCGATGCTGATTTAGACGCCACTTTCCTCAGTGTGACACACGACACTGCACAGGAACAACAAAAAGCTTTAAAAACAACCCAAACTTTACTGAAAATGTAGCACAGATTGAGTCGTTAACCGTGTTTTCCAATGCTGTCAAGCTCCGCTTGTCTGTTTCCTTTTTAGAAACGGGAACATTTTCGATCTCAGAGTTTGTGTGTCTTCTGTGACATTCTGGTCTGACGTCCTCACCTACGTCCCAGTCTCCGGTCACCCCCCCCCCCCCCCCCCCGTTGCTAGGTGACTGGGCGTGATGAGGTCATCCAATAATGAGTTGGACATCAACTGTCTCCCCTCCTCGGCTCGCGCCGGCCTTCTCCTCTTCCTCCTCATTGATCTCCTCCTCCCTCCTTCCTAACAGGGACCCTCAGTGGCCGCTGTCATCGACCCTTTGTGATACAAACTCCCACGTGGCCGCCGTGTTCCGCCGTGTTCCGCCGCGCCGACGAGGGAGATTGATTTTTCTTAATGTCAGTGAGATGGCCTCTTCTCACCGAGGGGCACAGTGCAAATGTTACCGAAATTGTTAGCGATGGCAGACATGGGAGATGTACTCGTACATACACTGCAGAGTCGGGGCTGTGCTCACGTCTCGGGTTTTGTCTCCTAAAAAGGCACGCCGTGCGAACCGCCAATCCTCCGAACCTCGCCGCTCCCCTTTTTCCCCCCCATTGATGGGACGTCAGAGCTGTCTCCGCAGGAGCCAGCAGATGCTGGGATGCTGCTCAGACGGTCTCGCGGCTGCCGCTGGTGTATTCTCTGAGCGTGACCTCACGCGAAGCATCGCTAAAGCGTGCGCATTAATGCTCCAGGGCCGAGACGAGCGCTCACAAACAGTGAGCCACGGTGGGAAACATTAGAGGGGAGGGGAGGGAAGAGGTTTTTCAGGGAAATCAATGTGAGGTTGATGACTTTTACATGCTAATTTTCCTGTTGTTACAGGAAATGGAATTCCAAAAAGAAGTCAGGATGAAAGCAGCTGAGATGGGAAACAGCCGTTTCCACTGTAGAAGCTGTAACGTCCATTAGCTAATACGATGTTAACCATTACAGCTACATGTAAAACAACTGATGCCGAATTAACTCAGTTTAGCCTTAGCTAGCTTGATCGAATTGTTGCCCAGACTGTTGAAATCCTGATTTCGATTAATGACGGAGAATCTCTGGTAGAATCCCTTGTAGTGGGCCTCAAACCTCTGTCACCATGGTGACAGACAAACCGTTGACCTCTCAACACGATAAATAGGAATCATTATGGACTTCATTGTGCAGCTGTCACTTTTTACATTAATAGCCGCTGCGTGGGTTGTGGTGTAAACAGCACATCTTGGTTTCACAAGTTACCGAACATATGCGCTTCCGACACTAATGCGATATTTATAATCCGACATTTTGAAGGATTTGCTTATTGGGAATTATCGTGGATTTTCTTCTTCATTATTCGATTCATCCCTCTCCCTGCAGATACTCCAAGCTGTCAGACCCAGCTAACTGGCTCAAGATCAACAGAACCAACGGTCAGATCACCACCATGGCCCTGCTGGATCGAGAGTCCATCTTCGTCAAAAACAACGTGTACGAGGCCACGTTCCTAGCTTTCGACAATGGTAAGTCTGGTAAGTCAGGCTGATACAGTCCGTGCTGAGCCGTGTTAGAGCAACACCTGATGAGCAGTTCCTGTTTCAATCGCTCCTATATGTGCAGGAACGGCGGAGTTGATGCAGCGTTTCCCTCCTCTCGCCTCATTTTTCCATCTTTGAGCTCATGGAGCTCCAGCTAATGGCAGTGTTTGATATCACACGTTGGCAGGGAGTTCCAGCAGCCGAAGTCGGGCAGCTCTTCAGACGCCTTTTGTCCTTACTGTGTGTAGCTTATTCCGACGCAACAGCGTTTATCTTTGCAGACTCTGGGGCTTTGGGAAAAATACAGAGAACCTCTGCTTCTTGTGGTTTACAGTAGCTGCACAGAAACAGAAGAATATATTAGACTGTTGAGAGAGAGAGAGTCAGGAATTCAGATCAAACTCCCCAAACGAGGCAGCCCTAATTAAAACAAAGGAGCCCAAATGCTTTTGTCAAGCCTCCCGTTCCTTGTTTTACTGTTCAGAAGCATATTTTCAGCACGTGTTGGGGTAATACGGGACAATTTGCCAGGCAGGTTGTCTCATTTCTGCCAAACTCCGATTTAAAAAATAAAATAAAACAAAAAGTGAAGGGAAGGGAAGCTAACACAAATCAATATGACTTCACAAATAGATTTTTTTGTCGTATTCATGAAAATCTCTTGCGAGCTGTTGAAAGATCACATATCTGACCTTTTTTTCTGCAACGACCTTCTCACCAGATAACCCAGTAAGTGGATGAATTGTGTATCGATGGTGTATTGTGCATAAACTATGCTGTGTATAAATACCCCGACCTTCTTCTGAAGAGGAGATCAGTGACCCAAGGTCTTCATGCAAGCTCTCAGCTGCTGCAGCCGTGCACAGAGCCAAAGCCCAAAACACTGCAAATAGAGACACTTACTGTCTTGGTAGGAGGCATTCAGGTGTCTCCTACTCTGGTGGGAAATGAGGAAACAGTTGCCCCGAAGCACACAAAACTAAGCCCAGAGTCTTGACTGACTATTGATCATAAAGCCTGGCGTCAACAAGGGGATAAATTCCACTTTTGATTGAAATTCTTCTCGAGCAAGGCACAAGAGGCAGCGCAGGACGCAGTCAATCATGACTGACAAGATGGCCGATGGGCCCTGGGATCTGGGAAACAGGCTTTCAGATACTGTAGCTGACGCGCAGACTTATTATCAGACACGGGGGGGGGTTACTGTAGTGAGGTCTATCTGTTCGGTACTGCATGAGGGACTTGGCTCAGTGTGTTGACAGGCTGTGTGCCGGGGGGTTGTCAGCCAAGTATCAAGGCTACGATAAATCGCTGCGGCCTGTTCAGCAGAGCAGCGCGCGTATTCGTTTGTAGAAGAAACCCACGATATTATCACAACTCGCGTGGCGGAGGGTTGACTGCCGTTGCGTGACGTAGCCTTCAGTCCTTTCTCAACTAGGGATGCAACTCCCAAATTTTGCAGAACGACGTTCTGAATAAACACGACTAGCTAAAAAGCTAACTACAATAGCGTGACTTGTAGCATCATCCTCTAAAGCCCGAACAAGCTTCGATATTGGACCAAAAGAAACACATTTACGTCGAATATGTTGTTGGTTTAACATCTCATGAAGAAATGGTAATGCAGAGATATAGATAGAGCGAGATCTGCTCCAGGAGTGAGACAGCAGCACTGCTGGGGTCAAAAGTGCACGAAGATTGTGACGCGACAGATTTTCCCGCTCTCCTTTTAATCAAGAGGCGTCGCAGAGCATCAAATCTGTGTATCCCCTCACTCACTCGCCTTTGTTTTGGTCCGACAGTTGTGAGAAAGCCTGAATAAGTTATGATGAGATTATGTTGCCGGATATAGTGAGAATTTAGCCTTTGAGTCGTTTCCCAGGGGGCTTTGCAGAGCACAGACAACACTAATCTTCATGTGAGTGTTTCCCCGTTCAGCCTTTTTCAGAAGGCAACCCGTTCGGAGCACAAAGGCTCTAAAACGTGCGACTCTCCGTTTTCTCCTCCGTTGTTTTGCGTCTCTGCGTTAAATCGGGATTTGTCAAAATTAAATTTTTCCTCCATTTGCGTCCTTTTCTTGCTTTTTTCGAGGGGTCTCCCGGGACAGCACGAGGATTGTGTTGCCGTCTACTCACTTTTGTTGCTCCATCTCAACTCATTCCATCCCCTACACCCCCCTCCCCCCCCGCCTTTGGTCGCCACCATCACGCCGTCTCCGGCTCTGATCCTGGTCTCCCATCTTTCTCCTCCAGGGTCGCCTCCAGCGAGCGGAACAGGAACGCTCCAGATCTACCTGATCGACGTCAACGACAACGCGCCGGTGCTGATCCCCCGTGAGGCTCAGGTGTGCGACCGCGCCCGTCCCAACTCCAGGATCAACATCACCGCGGCAGATGCGGACGCCGACCCCAACGTCGGGCCGTTCGTCTTCGAGCTGCCGTCTTTCCCCGCCAGCGTCCGACGCAACTGGACCATTTCGAGACTTAACGGTAAAAAGAACGCCGCAAATATCGGAGCGCTCTTTCTGATGAGTAACACCAAACAGGTACTTAGCGGTAATCCATCAGCGTTCCGAAAAACTCCAGCTGAATTAAAGCGTCGAACTAACAGATGGGACGCGAAAACCCTCAACGGAACAAATGACAACATCAATCAGCGCGTCCGCGATGGCCGCGAGCTGTGAGAGATGTCCAAGTTTAACAAAACGTCTCATGAAGCTCACAGTGAGAGGAGCCGGCGCCTTCCAGTGTTGACACACGATCTATCGCTCGTGACAAATGAGGTCCATTCATCTCTCTGTCCCCCGAGCAGCCGACCTGGTACCTAATCCACCCAGATGGATGTACGGCAGCAGTTGTCTCTGGGACACATCTGATCACATAACTGGCTTCTTTTCCACTGAGCCTCCTGTCCTAGCTTGACTGAGTGATGGATTTATTAGCGCTTTTAGGGTTTGGGGCTTCTTTTCTTAACTTTCCCAGATGTGCACCTTCATGTCAGGATGAGTTTTATGCACTTTGTTTCGGCTCAACTTTCATTGCTGACCCATAATACCCTGAAGACAGTAATAGTCGCACTACTGTGGCGTATTAATTCCTTTTTCCCAACCCTTCATGTGTTTCCGTGCGCGCGTAGGCGACTACGCGCAGCTGAAACTTAGGATCTCCTACCTGGAGGCAAGCGTGTACGAGATCCCCGTCATCGTGTCTGATTCCGGAAACCCTCCTCTGTCCAACCGCTCCACCATCAGAGTCAAGGTTTGTCCCTGCGACGACAACGGGGACTGCAGCGCCACCGGAGCCGTGGCGGCCGCCGGCCTCGGCACCGGCGCCATAATCGCGATCCTCATCAGCATCATCATACTGCTCAGTGAGTACCGGGGACTCAATATTTAACTCAGTTAAGGTCACAGAAGAGAATGAATGTCCATGTCGGGGCGTCCTGTGCATCGCACGCAGGGAGGACGACTGTCCAACTGATGGACGCGGTGACAGTTAATGCTTCTGCTACGTTGACCTCGGTTGTGTGTGCACAGGCATGGTCCTGCTGTTCGTGGTGTGGATGAAGCGGCGGGAGAAGGAGCGGCAGGCCAAGCCGCTGCTGATCGACCCCGAGGACGACGTTAGGGACAACATCCTGAAGTACGATGAGGAGGGAGGCGGAGAGGAGGACCAGGTAGGGCCAAGGTGGAAGACAGCAAGGAGTCCCAAATCCTCTCAAGTACAACAAATAAGACATAAAGAAGTCACATTTCTTCATACGTCTATCGGTGCTGATTACATTTTAGGCTTTTTGGTTTGTGTAAAACCTGAGAGATTAAAGGAGAGGAGAGAAATATCAGCCGAGAGTGTGAGGATTTGTAAAAGTGAACTATATGACCACTCAGAGGTCTGAGTGACCCCCCCCCCACCTCCCTCGCGGTGTGGCAGCTTTGCCAGATTAGCTTGATTTGTGGACTTTCTGACCCAGTGGTCACTGAGATGTTTCTCTGGGGGTCTCCGTCCAGGACTACGACCTGAGTCAGCTGCAGCAGCCTGAGTCTTTGGATCACATCATCAATAAGCCGGCTGGAGTGCGCAGAGTGGACGAAAGACCCGCGATCGGCGAGTCCCAGTACCCCGTCAGATCCAGTCTGCCCCACCCTGGAGATATAGGAGACTTCATCAATGACGTAAGTGTGTCGGTCTTATCAGAGATGTGAGCTTTAAGGACTGATGAGTCGCAGTGCATGGAGCACATTTGGGATTTACTTATGGAAAAGACAGTTGTTTGTTGCTGGGCAGATTAATACCAGATTAGAAGAATGTCTGATCACCTGTCATGATCAGGATGGAATGTTTATACCATTATTTTTGGGTGAAAAACATATTTTATAAGGTGCAAATTTTCCACCAACAGAATTGGAATTGGAAGAAATTCTTTCTCCTGTGGAAGTTTGTGCTTTTTTATTACGCTCCTGTCAAAATGGTGGCTTATTCCGGGTCCAACCTTCCGTCCTTCAGGGTCTGAGAGCAGCGGATAACGACCCCACGGCCCCTCCCTACGACTCCCTGCTGGTGTTCGACTACGAGGGCAGCGGCTCGACAGCCGGCTCCGTCAGCTCGCTCAACTCCATCAGCTCGGGCGACCAGGACTACGACTACCTCAACGACTGGGGCCCCCGCTTCAAGAAGCTGGCCGACCTGTACGGTGGAGGGGACGATGACTGAGAGCGGAGATAGGGAGGGGGAGGACGGAGGGCTGTGAAAGAGGTTTGGGGGCAGCATGGACGGTATCAAAAACCACCGATTGGGGGGGTTTGGTGGGGTCGGATGGACACGAGGCAGGTTCCATGTTGGACGTATGAGACGCAGACTCCTAACATTTGCTCACAGTGACCAAGCCTGCAAATATCCACTGCAATGCAACTGTATTCTGGCTTTATATTTTTAAGTGGCGAGTTTGTAGTGTGAACTTTTATTTCCCTTTTCCTTCATTTGGTTGTTCTCTCACCGTGCTGGATCCGGAGCTCTCTGGGAGCGAATCAAGGCGGCCTCGAGAGGCGCACGCAGTGCATTTGTGCTTTAATCGATCGGTAAATCAGGACCATCTCTTGCTTTAGTCTCATAACGAGGAGAATGTTTTTTTGGGGGGGAGGGGGGGTGGGTGGGAGACGCTGATCTCTGACTCTCTGTTTCACTCTGTCAACTTGAATTTCCTTAGAAGAAGCACTGTCATTTTATAAAAGTGCCTTTCGTGGTGTGTTTTTGTATCAGACTCCTGCTATCTCAGGATCGGTTGCCATTCGTGGAGGCACGTCTCTCTCGCCAGACCCTGCCCCTCAGCTGTGCTCTGCCCACCACCCCCCACCCACACACACACACACCACACACACACACACACACACACACCACTTACTATGGTACGGACGAAACAACCCCAGCAGCCAATCACAGTAGGGAAGGACACAATCTAAGAGTCGGGTGGGGCAGATCGGACATCACGACCAAGACGAAGCCAATCAGAGTCATTGTGGGGGAAGCCCCGCCTCTTCTCCCCAACCTTCACCTGTCAACACACTGACTATTTAGGACCGTTTTTATACACGTGGGGGTTTTCTATTTCCTGGAGAATGCCTGCCTTTCCTCCGTGGACTGACTTTAGGAGTCTTTGTGTTGACATGCTTGCCCGCCCTCTGTGGTCGCGTGTCGCTGTCTCCACCATGTAAAGCTTACGTAGGCACGATCCTGCCAATCAGACGGACGAAGGAAGTGGGACTGGGGGTCAAAGGCACTTGACCTGTCCTTTTTTCAATTTCATTAATTTATTCTTTTTTTTGTCGCCTTGAACATTCCTGTTTTTATAGGCCAACAAAACTATTAAAAGGTGCATGATGATTTTTTTTTAATGTTTTACTCAAAGCACTTGTTACTACGTGGTGAGAATGTGAAAATAGTCAGCAGAAATTACAGTATATGGATATACTCTGTATATACAAAGTCACTGAAAAAATAAAACTACTGTAAGACACCTATTTTTGAAGTATTGATGACATAAAGGTTGCTGCTCTTTCTCCCATCCCTCAAGATAACAGTTCTTTTTCTTGTTTGGACATCTTTAGGAGCAAAATTCCATTTTTTTAATGATGCCTGCTTAAACATGATTTGCTCCTCCTCAATCTTGTATTTTCTAAAAAAAAAAAAAAAAACAATGCCGTATTATGGATCATTTCTATGCGAAACTGAAGCCTTTCACCTGTTCTCTCTGACACTCGTCTGTCCTGGTGGCCACTGGCTCGATCCGGGGCTGCTTCTCAGCCCGGTTCAGCGTCCTAACGTGGGTTTTATTCATAGGTGTGTGCTTTGGAGAAGGTTTAAAAACTGTGCCATCTTTATTGAATGTGTTCCCCTCTGTGTGCCACATCCTCACCTGTTCTATAGTGGTCATTGTCACCCGGAGCTTTAAAATAAAATGGGCCTCTGTCAACTTTAAAATCCTGATTTATGACAGCATTATGGCGCCTCATGTGGGCTCAGAGCGGCCGTATCGATGTGTCTGACGTTTTAAAGTACTGTGTTATTGAAGACGCTGGGTCAGAGAGTGGCGGCCTCTGTCCCTCTCGCCCACACGGATTGACCGGGATAAGGATGATGAATGAAGTAACACAAAAGACTGCGTCTCTTTGCACCAGCAAATGTATCACAGATGTGCTGTGGAAAGTCCTTTTAAATGTACTGTTTTTGAATGTGAGTTTTAATGATTTTTTTTTTGTTTTTTACGCCTTTTGCATTCGTGAATTCGACCTTTGACCCCTGTGGTGTGGATACAGAAACATGTCCAGTCCAGCAACAGAAGAAGGGCAGGGCCCGAGGTCACCAAGTATATTTCCGTCCATTCCCGTGATTTCAATTACTCGGCTAAAAAAGAAAAAAAAAACCCACTAGGGACTTAGAGGGTCTTAATCCTCTCCCGGCTGTGTGTCTATCAATTAGCCACGCTATTAATCCCAACGGCGTAATCTCATTAGATGGAGCTCCTTTAATGAGACGCCCAGAGAGAGCGAGAGGGGCAGCGGCAGAGGGAGGAATGAAGATTAGGGGGAACATGCAGGTAGGAAGAGGTGATTAGGAGGTGGGGGGGGTGGTTAGAAAATGGGTTTGGAGGAAAGGTTAAATGTGAGGTGGAGGAACTGAGCGCTCCTCAATCACTTGTTGTCCAAACCGAAATGAAGCGGTGAACCGGCCTGCATGAATGTGCAGCATCCTGGAGTGTAACGATGCTTCACCCTCAGCAGGCTAACGAGAACATCCGCTAATAAAGCTACATTAACCTTTACTGTAACGGCCAGGGCCCCCACGTGTCTGGTTTCATCGTTGAATCACCAAAGCCAGAGAGGCACGTATACAAAAGGTCACCCCGGGCAGCCGGCAGTTAAAAAGATTAACTTGAGAGCGGCGTGTTTGATTGGTTTATCTGTAATGGCTCGGGGCCCCGGCAGCAGATCGGCGGAGTGAAAAGCAGAAGACAAACTCCACTCAGGCCTTTGATAAATGGAGTCTGCAGACTGAGAGCTCTGCTGCTGGCTCCCAGCCAGGGTTTGTGTGTTGTAAATAAAGTTCTCCTCTTCAAACGCGTCCCAGCCTGGCAGTTTTCATTTTCCTGTGAAATGGAGTCTCCCGGGCCCGGTGCTGGGAACGGTCCAATGTGGGAAAAGTGCCTCCGGATGTTGGTGATGTTCTGACGGCTGCTGGGTGATCAACTGTTGGTGTCCGTGGAAGGTGCCGTCAATGACGGAACGTCTCTGAGCCTCCCGCTATCTGAAGCATCAAAGGATTGGAAGAAGCGGGACGCTGGTAGAATATCTACTACTGAACCGGCAGATGTTCCGGCCACGGATGGCTGGTCCGGTGAAGACGCTGATGTTTTTTGTCGGTCAGGGCCACAGATCCTGTTTCCTGTCACTTGTTGTCTTTTTATGCTTTCATTAAACCGCTGATTAATTACTTGAGCTGATCTTTGTGTCAAAGGTGTGAGGGACCCTCAAGGTGACACGTTGTCCTGCACCACCATTGTGTACTTCCGGTTTTGGCCACTGGAGGTGCTGGAATCCATCCAGGCAGCCACTCGGAGGCGGGAATACACCAGGAGAGGTCAGAGGGCACCAGATGTGTGATTCTTGTGCAGTATCATTTTTGTAAACATTTGTGGTGAGTAGGTTTAAAGACCAACAAGGGCTCCAGCACCTCTTTGACCTGGATTATTAACAGGAAGCTTAAATCCAAACCGATTTTTGTCTCATTTTTGACAGTAACACAGCCTGAACTCACCGACTCTCTCCTCTCTGACGCTGATGGTGCACGTGGACTTCCTCGGCCCGGCTCCGGCTGCAACTTGCAGGCCGACTTCTCTGGGTGATTACATGCTAGAGTGCATTCGGATATTTCAGATTCATCCCCGGGGAGGCGCGGCGGTTCCAATCAACTGGCTGCCATCCTTCACCTTGGCCACAGGTTAACTGCCTTTCCGGGGCCGCACGTCTGAGCGGTAAGAGACGGCTCCTGCACAGCCAACTCACTCTGGTGTCCTTAAGGCTACAATCAGGCTTCCACTCTCATCCACTCCTCCATTTCCTTCTGTCAGCATCACTCCAGGATGATGGGCCACCGCTGCATTAAAAATAACGGATGTGCCGCTCTGCTGTTATTATAAATAAACCTGCTGTAACAGAATTACACTAAGAGTGTGTTGATGATATTCCGGCAGGACTTGTCTGGCCACGCACCCACTGTAAGCTGATTAAACACATTATATACGTTTGACTTGTGCACATGAAATCCTCTTTAGATTTAAGAGCTTCATTTGCATACGGTGACATTTGGGTTTAATGGCACCTCAAGGCGAGGTCGGCGCATCAGGACATCATTTTTCCCTTTGAGTTCCAGGAATTTAAGCTCTTGTGTTTTTAGTCACGTTTTTTTTTCTTTATTACGACACAAATGAGTGTTATTTTAAGATATTTGCCTGAAACAATTCCAAGTTCAAGTTCACAGCTTGATGCGTGTCTTCCGGGGCCTCCTCGTGTTTGATTTTTGTGCTGCCTGATGTCTGCTCCCGACTGATTTGACATTGGTTAAGGAGGATAATAAACATATTCAGGGATCACAGCGGGATTGCCATTCATTCGGAACCCGTGCTGCAACAAACCATTTAGTATCTCTGTGTGAGCTCCTGCCTTCCAGCACGCGTCACGCCTCCCTCCATGTTTCGTCTGCCAGGACCCTCAGCGTCCTTCCCGCCCCGCCTGGACATCCACTGCCTGCGTGATTCAGCTCCATTAAAGAGGCCAAAGAGGCTGTTAACCCCTGCATCAATACCTCACAGGTCCAGCCCCTCTCAGCAGAGCACCCGAGCCGACCCCGTCTGAGTTTGCATTTACAAGCTCCGAGGAAGTTTTGGAATAATCTGTCGTGAGCCTGATGTGGCCCCGGGTCAGAGTCTTTCATTTGTCCTATGAAGTGCAGAGACAGGATCAGAGTTTGTCACATCGGTTTATCCAACCTTCTCGGAGAGAGTTTTATTCATAAGCCGCTTAATTGTCAAAATACACGGAGGCACTGAAAAGGATAAATGTAATTGACTTTTTTTACTTTGAATTTTTCTTACAGCGTGAATAGGCAGTTGCATTGTGAATACATTAAATTATTTGGTTTGGAATATATCCACCCTAAGAAAATGTAACTTTAACCTTTCTTTTCATCAGAGTCTTGATTTACTAAAGATTCTTTTTCTCATAAAAATGTAATTCGTAGATTCAGACAACAGCATCGATGACTAAGTTCAATGCAACGCACATAAATGAGGTTTTTTGAAACCGTTTTTCATATCCTCCCCCCAAGGTAATAGGAGAAAGCAGAGCAAATTAAGAAGTTTAATATATCTCACCGAAAATGAATAAATAAAGAAATAAAAAGGGGAAGATGTTAGCTTTCTCTTCTTGCCTGTGGCAGGCTCAGGGTGTTTACCTAAAAGCCTCAGGTGCAGCGACTCAGATGTCGCCATGGCAACCACAGCATCACAGTTGTAGCTCTGGCACTCGAGTGGGAGCTTATGTGGACTTAAGTCTGAAAGAGCAGCGGTGTTGAGGAGTGGAAGGAGGATTACCAAGAAAAATATTGAATTGGGCCGAAGCACAAAGGCCAAAGTCGAACCAGAATCACCGGCACAGGCAGACGGTTGGGCAGGTACTGAGCGCAGCCAAAGCCTCATTCTTTGTCACAGCACAGCAGCTGCGATATTGTCCAGATGACATCTTTCTTTCTGGATTGGTTGTTTCCCACTCAGTTGTTTGGATAGAGAGGATTAGATAGATGTGGACAATCATTACAGTCCGACCAGTAAGGTTTGCACTATTCACCACAAACAAGAATCTGGGAGCTTAAGTCCACTGCAGAGCCACCACGAACGAACCACTGTCCCCTAGCGGTCGTCTGATGTACTGACATCATGGAACCCATCACCTCTGAACTCTGCAAATATGCACTCGCCGTTCCTCTCACACACAAAAGATGACCGAAGATCACCGTACCAGCAGGTGGCTCAATCTGAAATCGCTTTGAGTTGGTCATAGGTTGGAACGTTAACAGCGGAGGTTGCAGCTGTCGCCAGCGACAAGGGTCGCAGAACTATGTGCTGAAATAATGTTCATACAGACCCAAAGAAGGAAAAACGGTGTGCTGCATGTGGTTTTATAGCCACTAACCGATTTAATTATAACCTTGGACAGGTACAGTATTATTGAATTAAAAGGCATTCGACACTTCCCATTTGAGTTAAAGCAATACTGCCCCCCAGTGGTCGCCTTGGGAGTAGAAAAATAATGCACCAAACTAATGCAGTTCACATAAAATCATTTTTATTCCAACTTTACAATAGAGAAAATGTGTTTATATTTCTTCCATGACTGGTAATATTTTATTCTTTACAAAACTGCAAAATGTCAGATGTGCCATTTACAAATATACAGGAAGAAACTCCATTTTGTTGAGTGGAGGCGCTGTCAGTCATTATTAAAAGAGTAAAAATGTGGGCCGCTACAAAAATAGTTTCCAGTAGATTAGGTTTGGCATGGGTCTACAGCTTGGGAGATGGTTGTATTCTCTACAAATCAAAACATGTATAATGATTTAAAAACGACGACAAAAAAAAGAGCACCTTTCTTTTTAGACACTGAAAAACACACCCGATGAAATTTAAGTCATTTTGGCTTGATTTAAAATGTACACAAAACAACTGAGATGATGATTTGAAATAAATAACTAAATCATTAATTTAAGCTCCAGTTCAGTAAATAAATATGTGAGAAAAAAAGACAGGAAGTGACAGAGACAGGTTAATTACTTCAGGGTGGCTATATGGCTTATTCATAGTTAGGAAGGCAACTCAGTAGGTTATACAGTCTAATCCAGTTAAGAGAAAAGTAAAAACTCCAAAAACAGCTGGTGATCTAATTTCTTTGCTTTAAATCGAAAGCACACACAGACATTTAAAACCCACACGGTGCTGCAGGACAGTGCATTAGTTGTACATTAAGTAGTTCCACACCCAGCAGGTCAGCAGTTTCTGCACAGGTCAAATAAACACCATCGGGGTTTGAAAGAAAACGGGCATTAACTAGGGAAAGAGGTAGAGAGGCCACCCAAAATGGCTACCACGCGTGCTGTAAATCTCAAACGTCCTAAAATGTGCCTCTTCTTCGTTTCCATTTGTTTTTCCAGTCTGGTCTCACCTGCTGTGGAGTGGGACCAGTTGCTCTCACCACTCACCTGGGCCGCCCTTCACTTCTCCAACGTGAAGCCTATTTGAGAAAGCTCTTGTAGAGGAAATGGGAGCGGCTGGTGAATCTCTCGTTCTCCAGGCAGAAGAGCAGGTCCCTGAGATTGACGCGTGTGATGCGCTGCCTCGTGGGCCTGGAGCCCGATGTCCCAGCGCCGCTGGAGAGAGAGGGACACGTCCCTGATCCCTGCAAGATACACACCAGCAGGAGGGAGCAGGACAGAGGGGGTGTTTGTTTTTAAAACCATTGCTCAACAACAGATGTTACCCTGAAAATATCTGTGGGCTATTATTGATAGACTTTGATGGCCTAAATGAACTGTGTCCTACCTCAGCACCAGAGGAAGAGGATGGAGAGTCCAGAAACTTCCTCTTCTTCCTGGGGCCGATGGCAGCCAGGGCCGTCAGGTTGGCCTCCCTTTGTCTCAGCTGAGCCAGCTCCTGCTGCTGCATCTAAAAAAACCCCAACACCAACGCCAGTGTAAGCCGAAGCAGCTCAGGTATCAACGAGACAACCCTCCGTCCTCACAGCTCACCTCTTTTGCCTTCTGTTTCAGACGCAGCTGTTCTGGGTCCTCCTGCCGGGATCTAGACTGCAAAGGCCAACAAAGATTTTGAAGTTAGACCAGACTAGAAGCCAGACTGAAATAATGAAGTCAGAAACATTCCACAAACTGATATTCTCTCAAAATCTAAATCAAATGCTGGTTTTTGACTCAGCAAAGACTCCACCCGTTGGCTGTGTGTGATCGCTGCTTATGCTATAGCTGAAATATGGACCACAGGTGAAAGAAACCCTTCTTGAGCATCTTAAAGCATCATCTGTGGACGCTGTACCTTAGCTGCCTTGAGGAGGATCTCTCTCTCCTGCTCCTCCTTTCGCTGTTTCTCTAACTGGTCCAGTTGCTCAAAGAACTTGAGCTGAGCCCGAACATCGCTGCCCTGCTCGTAGTTGTCATCCTCCTGCAAACCAGCAGCGTTAGACTGTTAATCCAGCCGATAGCCCAAGATTACAGGAAGAGAGACGAGCGAATATCTGCATGTGAATGGAAAGTGCCTCGGGGCAGAAATCTGAATTACACTGAGGAACAATAATCATTATTTGTGTTATAGTTCCTGAAATGAATATTTTACAAGAATTTGCATCTTTATTGGTGCTGCCAACAAACCTTGAAGCTGATGTGCCTCTGCTGGGCCACCAGAGAAACCTTTTCCAGCAGATTCTGAAGTCTCTGTTGAGTAGCATGTGAAACGTACTTTACTACTTCAGCTCCCAGGTCAGTCACACCGTACTTCCTGCCTGGAAGAGAACCGGCGCGATGCGTTTAAGCGTGACAGGGACGATGGCCGGACGGACAGATGGTCCGTTGCAAATGGATTTTCAGATTCTCACCGATCTCCAGGATTCTCCTCTGCAGCAGTGAAGTGGAAAGAAAGGCCTCGTCTTTACAGGAATGTGTCACCACGCCGACAAGTTCAGAATTGGTTGCTAGGATGTTAGCACTTTCTTCTGAAAGGTTAACTCCAGCCATGGAAGCCACGTCGTTGATGTCATCATCATCTCTGAAACATCATTGCAGCATGTAAAGGTGACGATAACATCATCGAAATAGAGTCAAACCATTTGGGCTTTGTCGTTCTCACTTGAATGTTCCGCCAGCCTCTTTTAGCTGATTCTTCTGTGCTGGGGTAAGAGCTGTGGCAGAAACCTGTTTGGAAGCCAGTGGTCTTACAGGGCCTGTAGGACACAGCACAGTCCTAATAAATACGACCCCCCACACACACACACACACGAGGACACATGTGATGCTGTGAGTGTGTCATCTTCACCTGGTTGCAGGTCTTTAAGTTGGACCCGCTGCTGTCCCAATACCATGTGACCAGGGGCCGGGTTCCTGAGAGTCACCATGGGGGTGGTTGCTAAGGGGACCTGAGGACGCAACACTGCTCTCTGCTGCTGAGGCTGGAGAACCTGGAAGGAAGCCACGCAGAATATTTCACACGATGGATGTAATTAGTGACATCGAATGTTTATGTTTATTAAATGTCTCTTTTAGATCTGTCTACCAGTGAAGTGGTCTGTCCTAGTTTGGTGACTCCTGGTTGGAACTGGGGCCTGTTGACTGGAACAGGGAGGCGGGGGGCGGGGCTGCCCAAGACTACCGTGCTGGAAATGGGTGAAGCAGAGGTGACCGGAGCTGAGGATGGCTGGGGGAGCTGACTCTGCTGGATAAAGGCTGTGGAGTCTGGGGTGAGCTGCCTTAAGGCGGGGAGGCTTCTCTAAAGAGGAGAAACATACAGCTGGCTGAAACAACAATATACAATCCCAGAACAGTTCCATGCCCCAAAACAGATGTGGAGGATTTGAATTTATGTTGACCTCAAGAAAGTTTTAGCTACGTTCTGGTGGAGAGAGCTGACAACAAAGCAGATGTTTCCTACCATCAGGAAAGGCACAAGGTAAGGTTGAGGTGATGAGTTGAGCTCTTTGTATAATCTGCCCGTGAACTCCTCAGCTTCCAGTTTACCATCCTAAGAAAAAACACAGGCAAATAAAATATGAGTGATTTTTTTTTTAGTGCAAAAAGATCCTTCTCTGTGTTGAAGTTACAGTGCAACAGTTCTTTTCAGCACTTACTCACCAGCAGGTCCTTGACCAGCTCTCTCACAAGTGCTGCAGTCTCTGGTGACTGCTTGCCTGTAGATGCCAACTTCATCAGCGTAGACAAAAAGTTCTTGCATTTCTTTACATTCTCTATTGTCTCCTGAAAAAACATAAAAATTAGAAATGAAATGTTTAACCACTTAGAGGTCTGCAGCACTCTCTGCTGTTGTTTTTGGCGCGTGCTGGTTGTTCTGTCGACAGTTACACCAGTTTAATAGCATGACTTACTTTGCTCATTGTTACTGTGGTAACTGTGGTCCCAGCTGTTTTGTTGATGGTCCTGGTGATCGTTCCTGAGGCCCCGATTGAGCTCTGTCATGACACAACATCGCAGTTAGTTTTGTTGAAATGTTCAAATAATAAAACATATAGTAAAAATATAATAAAGTCCGAAACATTTATAAGCGCCTTGACAGGGGTTTTCTGGTTCCACTACCTGAAGGACAGGCGGTCTGTGAAGGGTGGTAGTCGCAGGGAGTGATGTCGGAGCTGGACAGCCCTGATGGATGATGGTGCTGGGTGCAACCGGTTTGCTGATGACGGTGCCTCCGGGAGCCTGAGAAGAGCCACAAATTGTCAAAGGGTACAAAAGGTTGGTCGTTAAAAGTGAAAACCACACAATTACATTAGGATCTGTGAATTACTACAGTGGAATTGTAGACTCTTAAAATCAGACAGCTTCAAAAACAACTCAACACCCCAAAGCAGTGGCTTCTTATCCAAGGCATTGACTTATGGCTTCAAATATGTGTGATTATACAAAGTAATCGCTCAAAATAGTCCAACTTATCCTGTTTTCCAACATATCCTGGTCATTTTTGTTCTATTCTTTTGATGACATGTACATAGTAATTAAATACGTTATGTTAGTCTTTTTCTTCCTTAGAAGAAAGATATGTGAAAGAGGCTTAAAAAGACTAGAATCAGCTGTCTATAATGAGCACTAGTAGTCTCACTGATTACATTAACAGAGATGACAATGCTCTTGTTGTCAGGAGGGACCTCACCTGGACAGGTGACACGTTTGTTGGCGTAGCGGTCCGAGGTGCCCCCCCTCCCTGTGCCTGAGCCTGAGCCTGAGCCTGAGCCTGCACCTGGGCCAGAGCCTGCTGAGGAATCATGAGCAGCTGTCCGCTCTCACTCTGTACAAGCACCATCCCTAAACCGAGTAAATACATAAGCAAAAGCTTCAACTTACAAACCATGAGCACTTTCTTTAAGACTATTTAGCAATCACGAGAGGTCAATTCAAACCCATTAAACATGAGGATTAAACAACAAAAAAATAATGCAACCAACCTGGTGGGATTTGGATGTTATGAACACTTGGTTGTCCTGGAGAGGTCTGGGGAAGCCTCGGGGCCAATGCTTGAGGTGTCAAAGCTCGGACTCCTCCTTGGCCGGCAGCCACCGTCCCCAGATTCCGAGGAGTGCCGGGAATGACAGCCAGCTGCGATGATGTCTGTATTGCTTGAGGCGGCTCTGCCTTGATGACATGCAACCCTGTACTCACTGTTACAGAATTGGTCGGCTGGTTGTTGTTCAGAACAGAGGTTTGTACAGCAGTCCCTGCCTGGCAGGAGGTGCTGGGGGTCACATTATTGTCCCCATTCAGGTTCATGCCTGACCTCCCCGATTGCATAGGTGGCCTTGCAAGTGTCACAGTGGGTCCGGCTGCCTGGCTCATCGGCTGAACTACATTCTGTGAGGTCATGACAGGAGTCTGAATTACACTGTTCGATGTTGGTGGCGTTACCACACTAATCAGCCCTTTTGACATCGGGTTCTGCCCAGATTCACTTGTCGACCCCTCGGTGACGGCAGTACTTCCTGAATTGTGAGAGTTCATAGTTTGGCTCCCACTAAAAGTCTGCACTGGGTATGAGCCTATTTTCCCCGAGTGGCCAGTGAGAGCAGTTAATCCGCTACTAACAGGTGTTTTGCCATGGTCGCCTCCTGCTTTGGAGTCCGTGCTGATCGTCGGTGCATCCATAGTTGGACCATAGGGAGCTCTTCGCGATGAGACCCCCCGTAATTCAACTTGTTTCGGAAGAGCGCGAACAGTCTTGGATGTGATGGGGCAGGTCGCTGACACATCTACTTTTCTCTGTCAGCTCTGGCGCTTGTTTGACGTGTATATTTGGAGAGACTAAGAGAGAAACAACACCGGTGAGGTTAGTTACCTGTTTCAGCAATCGTGTTGACCAAGTCCCGGCTGGACATTAGCTCGACCAACCCCTTGTTTCGGAACTATAACCATGTAATTACCGGCTCCCCCGCAACTACCCCACTGGTTGCTGTGACACGGTAACGACAGCTGTGACCCTACACGTTGCACAAAACAACAAACTATCGTTTTATTCACCTTTGAATTTAAAAAAGACCCATTCAGCAGCCAAGCCCCAACCGCCATCTTCACGGCGCTGCCAGCTTGTGAGAAGTAAGGCACTTACCGACTGACATGCGCATGCGCACTACGGCCGGGCACCTCGGCGAAGGGATTTCGGCGGGCTGTGATTGGCTGGAACTCATTGTAAAAGGCGGTACCAATGGCTTCAGCCGTCATTCCTGGGGATGCACGAGACGGAACAACATCGCAGTAGCCACGAAATATTTTCCTTCAAATATTTCCCCGTCGCCGGCCTGTATCTGTCAACACGAAGGCCGTTCGACTTCAGAATTGTCCCGCCCAGCACTCGGTGAAGCGATAACGAGGTTTACAACAAGCGAACACGCCTAATTTCCTAGTTTAATCACTCTCGAAACGCCGTGCAAGATGGCTGCAGTGTTTTAGCCACCGAGCGAAGTTGTAGTGAAGAGGCGTATGGGGACGCCCCGCCCACTTCCAGGACAGGAAATACTGTCGCTGTCAGTAATAAATCCGATTAAAAGTGCTGTTAATCCCATATCCAGTTTACGGTTTGTCCCCAAATTCTGTTAATCAATAAACCACGTACGCTTAAACACTTTTGGCTTACATTTAAAAATGTTGCTGTTGATATTTACTCAAAAATCGAAAATGATGAATCAATAAAAGCAAGGTTGTTTACAAGGGGGAAAGTACGGTCATTTGTAGACACTGAAGCTGGAGTTTTCTACTGACATTTGAGGAAAAGTTAGATAAATATAAGTACGAGAATTACATTATGTACCACTAAGCACCTTTAGCTCTCGTCCGTATATAATGCTGTTTGGGGGGGGGGGGGGGGGGGGGTACAAGATTTTTTTTAAATCACGTTAATATTCCCTAATGGACAGATGTGATCGTGCAGCCAAGAAGCGCGTCACCTGACTTCCTATAAAGCGCGCAGGTGTTTGGTGATTGTGTCTGTCGTCGGTTGCATCAGTGGTTTGTGGTTGAGCGGCTGCTGTTTTGTTCCGAAACGGCTCCTTTTCTCTGCAAACATGAGCGCTGTGGGAGGAACGCCTTACATCGGCAGTAAAATAAGCTTGATTTCCAAGGCACAGATTCGATACGAGGGGATACTGTCCTCCGTTGATACCGAGAGGTCCACGATTGCATTAGCCAAAGGTAGGTCAAGAGGCCCGGAGGCGACACATTTTATTTATTTTATTATATTTTTTTAATAAGGTGCTGCTGAAAGAGAAAGCTCTTTGGTTACTTTTATTTCTCTGCAGTTAAATCCTATGGTACAGAAGATCGACACACAGACCGACCTGTGCCACCTAAAGAAGAAATCTACGAATATATTATTTTCAGAGGAAGTGACATTAAAGACATCACTGTGTCTGAACCACCAAAACCACAGCACGGACTGCCTTGTGATCCAGCTATTGTACAGGTATATGGTGCATGTGAGCCAAGTCCACTTTTCAACTTTGTTGATGTGTTTTTCCCCTCAGTCATCGCTCAGCAGCTCCTCTGTGCCGTATCACCCACGCTGGAGTCCGTACAGAGACGTGATGCCTACCTACAACCAGCTGGCTGCCAGCTCTCTGCTGAGTCAGCAGTATAATACAGCACTGGGACTAGGTAACACTTGCTCCGGTCAGCATGCTTGTCTGTCGCCACCTATCGGGTCCACAGTTGATCAAACCCCGCTGCCATTTTTGCACCTGTCCTCACAGTACCTGGACTTCACGGCCTCCCAGCCAGAAGGGCTCCCATGGTGGAACAGGCTGTCCAGACGGTGCCATCGGTCAGTGCTGCCCAGAGGAGGGGGAATGCATTAACTCAGCCTCAGAGCAAGCAGTCTGTCCGTCCAGCCCAGCGCTCTGGGTGGGAGGGTTCCCGGGTTCAGAAAGAGAACATACCCACCAGTAAGCAATTACAGATGCGGCTCAGACCACTTCAGCTTTGCTTTTATTTTTTTCCCAACCCATTTTTGGGTTTACTACAGCTTCTCTTTCTTTAGATCGGACACCGTTGCAGACAACTGCAGCTAAAACTGAAGAACAAGTCATTGCAAAACAAAAGCCAAAGCAAAGTAAGGCACAAAATGAAAAGTGGAAATGGATTCGGACCGTCGCTCTTGTGTTTCTTTGTGTTAAACACTTTCTTCATTTGAACTGCAGGCGGTCGCCGGTCAAGGAACCGAATCAGAGGTCAACTACATGTGAAGAGCACAAAGGGCACAACCCTGACATTTGAGTCAGATTTTGACTTCGAAACGGCCAACGCCCAATTTAATGACGACATCACGAAGGATGCTGTAGGTGTGTTTCAAGGATGTTGCTTGCTTTTAAGTTTAAATGTATATAAGGGAGGTTTAAAGTAACGGTCACGCCTCGTTTCTGGTGAAATGCTGCAGTGGAAAAGGCTGATTCGGCAGAGAGCCCAGAGAGCCCAAGCCTACAGGAGGAGAAGGAAATTCTGGGCGAGAAATACTACGACAAAACCAAATGCTTCTTCGACAAGATTTCATCAGACCTTAAACCTAGGTAAACCAATCCCAACCAATGTCTCCGGTTAAGATTTGCCGTGCCATGAAGTTTGTTGTTCATCAGGAGAACCTGGGCAGAGGAGAAGAAGCTGAACATGGAAACGTTTGGAGTCCCAGGACGCTTCCTGAGGGGAAGAGGATTCAGGGCCCGAGTTCACGGCGGGTCGGGCGCCGCTGACCAGCGAGCCCTGCCCAAAATTGGAACTGGGAGGGTGTAAAGACTTTTTTTCTTTTTTTTTTCACTTTTTGCTCCAGCCTTGTTGGCTTTTTGTGTAAATACTGTAGTTTTGTACTTATTTAAAAAGCACCTCCCTTTTTTCCCTCATTAAATGCACTTTTGTTTGATTATCCCAAATAAAGGAGATGGGAGAAGCCTTTAATTTAATCCAGCAGCTGTGTACCAAACCTGTATTTCGACCTGAGTCTCATTGAACAGTTGAGATGCATGTTTTTGTTTTGTTTTTTTCATTTGATCAGTTGCGCAAATGCAACTCCGAACAGCTGGATTGTTTTGTTTCTTTCCTGTAAATGTTAAAGGGAAACTGTGGGGGTTGTAGCAACAGTTGCTATTAAATTGAAGATTAAAAGATTTCTTGTCATCTTTGGTGCTGCCCAAAGTAGAGACACAATCTTTGTTAAAGATAAATCAATATTTGGGGATTTTGCTAGATGTAAAATGACAGAGTTCGAGGTGAGTTACAATAAACAAAGGTGCTGGGGAACGAACTGCAAATGGAAATGAATATAAACATTGAGCTTGTTAAAATTAATCGGCTAAAATGATAAGAAACCGACAAATTATGACTGTATCCACATTCACTTTGAATATTTGTGGTTGCGTTTCCACCTTTTGCAGCAAAGAGTCCAGGATTAAGGACTAACAACAGTTATGGCCAACTCAACAAAAACAGCCAAGACCATCTGAAAGGGTATCGAGGACCCTTCCTTAATGTGTGTTAGTTTAAACATTAGCTTCCTCGCCTGCTCATAGTCCACAGGCCTGAGGATGTATACCTTTGGCTCCTCGTCCACTACTTCCCCAAAGAGGTCAGCGTATTCTCGTGTTGTATCCTCGATATCTATCTGCAACACAACACCTCTGATGCTAGTCACATCTCAAGTCTATTCTTAGATAAATTCACAGGTGTTTCACTCTGTAAAGCAAAGATCAGCCTCCATGCTTCACCAGGCCTCATCTCGCCCAGCTCATATGGGAGGGGTCCTTGATACTCTTCATCTGTAAAAGAGGTGACGATCCAAGTCCTCCGGTGGCAGCCAGACAGCCAGCAAAGCCTTAAATGGATTTAAGGCGGTTGGTAATGAAGACTGATGTTATTTATCATATTCAAACAGGTCAAAGTTCAAATCCAAATCTAATAAAATTGCGATATTTTACACGCTTTGTTTTCAGGAAGTCGCTCCAGACAAAACAATGACCCGCGGAGACCCAGATTTTTTCCAAGTCGTGAAGTTTATTTCATGACGTTTTTTCACTCTTGAATGAGTGGGAAAAACTCAAGAACTGGGACAGAGGTTTAACGTCAGGGTGGACATACATACCAAAAAGGTAGAGCAGAGCATCGTGAGTGTCCAGCGTCTCCAGGGACGTGTGTGACAGAGTGACGGAGGAGTTCTGAGGAACTTAACATTTCTTTTGTGTAACAGGCATCGTCTCACTTCCAGGGAACTGACTTTGCTCATTTTGTTCCTTTTTCTAAGAACAACGCGGGCTGAAGAATCGGATAAGACTGAGCTGGAAGCTGTTTCACACACCGTGACTAGAAACGCACAAAGGTGAGGTGAGAACTTTATTCAAACTTAGTGGCAAAGTGCTTTTCATTTTGACATATTTTCCTCTTCTTCTCAGCGCTTCCATTAGTTTATTTTCAATGTGCAAGAAAAAAAAAAGAATTCATCACCTGCCGGAACAAAGAAACAAGCATGACCTCTCAGAACATGTTAGAACTGGAGCAGGGATGTGGTGAGAACAGGAGGTCTTCGTATTTACAGTTTGTGGTCCATATCTCTAAAACACTCAACTGAACATACAAGTCATAGAAAAATAAACAGAAAAGAAAGAAAAAGTGCAAGTCAGAAATCCATCCTTCATTCGTTGGGTGTCGGCTGTTGTGCTGCAGGTGTGTGGAAGGAAACTTCATCTTAGGAAGGTGTTGATGGAGTTTGACTTCTTGCTTTCTCTGTCTCTGGAGCAGCAGCCCGCCGATTTAGAGCACCTGTGTGCGTCCCGCCGCTGTCTGCCCTGACTGTGGGGGTGTCTCGCTCGTTGGTGTTGGGGGTCTGACTGTCAGAGGAGGAGGTTGAGGACGTAGAAGACATGCGGGATTTTGCCTCAAGACCTTCAAGGACATGCCGAAAGAGTCCATTACTGATGACGTCCTCATTTTTGTTGTGTCCCTGGACTGTGGGAGAGATGCAACACATGGTTAGGGAAGGTGGGGGGGTGGTATACAGTATACGGCCTGGTTGTCACCTCATAGTTCCAAGTTTCATACCTGGCAGTGGAGACATGAGCCCCCCTTCTTCTCCACTGGAGCTGAAGAAGACATCTAAGCTGTCCTGGTCAGAGATGTCAATCAGCTCCATCTGGTCCAGCAGGTCCACGTTCACCTCCATGGATGAGATGCTGCCGATTGGAGCTGCAAGAGGGAGTGAACAGATGTGATATGCAGATATACACGGTGATCAGTGATCTTTTGTCTGGATCTATAAACACTCTTCCGGTCCAACTCACGTCTTTTGAAGTCACGGATGCAAAGGTGTGCTGAGGACAGGTAGACATCCACGTCGTGCTGAAAGACCTCCTCAAAGAAGCGCTGCCTCTCTCGCAGCTTGAGCTGCTGTGCCACGTCCACATCAGTGAGCCTCTGGCCGTGCTCGGTGTCCGCTGGTAGGCACGACAGAATAAAAGCCAGGTGTTAAAAAGATATTGCAAGGTTCCTGAGCTGCTTGTCAGGCTGCAGTCCACCAGACGGCACCCAAGAATTTTACAGCCTGGTTCCTCCACTCTGGTGTTGGTGAGTGTGCTGCTGCGCAATGTGATTTTACATGTAACCACAAGGGGGAAGCACCGAGCTATATAGAAAACATACTGGAAAGTACCGTCTCATTATCCTGATGTGCTGACATGGTGTTTTTTGATTTGTACATGGATGAAGACAATTCTGACACTAAAATGTACACACATCCCTCCAGTATGAGTAGGTGCACACAAGAGGAATGAGAAGCAGAGGTATTGGCAATTGTAACCACTGATGAAGATCTGCAGAGATTCAGTCACAGCATATTTTTTCAAGGTGTTCTGGACTACATTTTCTTGGTAGTGTGGGGGTGTGTGCTCTGATCACCTGGACTCACTAGTTTTGACCCTCGGCCTGCATTTGGAGTAAAGTCGTGATACAGCAATACAGGAAGTAAAGCTAATTTATGAGCTTTGGCTGTGGATTTCAGTATCCCTGTATAGAAATGTAATAAATAAATATGTAAAAAATACAACAGGCAACAAGTTACCCTGATTGCTGCATCAGCGCAGCTCTCCCCACATGTCTGGACACACACCTGCCACAGCAGCTCTGCCCTCCCACTGTTTGACATCCTGCCCCCTGGGCACGGAGCCTTCGCTCTGAGATCAAACAGGCAGCTTTGAAAGGGAGGGAATAAGAGAACAAAGCTCGGAGCTGGACCAACTGACAGCACAGGCGGGCGTGCTTGGAAACCAGAATCACAGAGATCTGTGGACTGTTAGCTCTGCTGCTAACTGGCACTAAAACAACACAGGCTACTGGGGGACGCTCTGGGTATTTTTGTTTAAAGCTGTGCAGCAGCTCTGTAAACACTCCCAGCTGATGACTGTAGCTAGTGCAGCTCTTCTGTTGGTAGCATCTCTGGACACAGCTTGGAGATAAAATCCCCTTGAATTGACGAAACCAAGTCGCACATCCGTCGGTTTGAATCAAGTTTGTTCCATCAAACTCAGGTCTGTGTGGGGGAGTTTTGTTCCCCCTCGGTGAGCAGTGATTGATCACAGAATCAGCTGCTCCTGCCTAAAGGTTGAGGCCCTTACGTTACCTATCCTCACATTGATTTTGCTTCCGTGTCCGGTTTATTCATTTATTTACAAATCACGTCACTAGTCACAAGTGACCCCGTGACCTCTGATTAGCTTGAGCACCTGCAAGGGGAGTCCTGCAGGCCTTGATCTCAGTGGCTATGTGAGATTCCTTCAGCTCCAACGCTACAAAGTACCTGCAGAGATCTATTTGAACTAAAATTCTCTTCTCTCACTTCTATTTTTATCATCTGTCTTTCGGTCTCTGCTGCTCTGTACTTCCTTCACTCTCTATCTGCCTTTCCCGCCCCCTCCTTCAACCCCACCATCCCTCCAGTGAGTGTTGAGGGAATCTGAGGAGGAAAAGGTCACAGATGAAGTCTCCGGACCTGCTGGACATGCAGAATGGCTGAAGAGGACGGGCGGAGGCTCACGCCATTCTGCCTCCCCGCATTAGGACAAACTGGAGGCCCCGGCTCCGGGGTCGGGCAGAGAAAAGCTTCATTCAGGACCCGACAAAAGCACTGATGCAGGGAGACGGGATGATCCAGCACTCTTTAGACACAAGCCCATTCTTGGGTAACCATTTATGATGTAAGAGGCATTCCAATAAAGTGCTAAATTTGATAGTTAGATCATTGAAGGAGGATGAAAGAATAAGTTCCTCCTTGTCTGCCAGTCCTCTTGGTCTCACTTGAATCATTAAGTACATTCAGGAGACAGATGAGTCAATTCAATCATCTGTTCTATTTTCAGTGTGAATTTACCACATTGAACAGAAACGCACGGACTCGGGTCTGCATCTGAGTGTCATGTGCCTCCCGCTGCTGGGTTTGGGACACCTCCAGCCAGTTCTGTAGGAGCAGAGCATTGATCTGAAGGCTAAATGGAGCAGGAGGAGTGTTGGGTGTTGGCCACAGGCTGCCATTAGCACATCACTGCTGAAGGCAAACATGAGCTCAGACTCCCCGGTGACAGAGGAGGGGAAGGTCAGGAGAGGAGGGGAGAGGAGAGGAGAGAGAGGAGAGGAGAGGAGAGGAGAGGAGAGGAGAGAGGAGAGGAGAGGAGAGGAGAGGAGAGGAGAGGAGAGGAGAGGAGAGGAGAGGAGAGGAGGAGAGGAGAGGAGAGAGGAGAGGAGAGAGGAGAGGAGAGGAGAGGAGAGTGAGAGGAGAGGAGAGGAGAGGACGAGGAGAGGAGAGGAGAGGAGAGGAGAGGAGAGGGGAGGAGGGAGAGGAGGGGAGGGAGAGGAGAGGGAGAGGAGGGGAGGGGAGGGGAGGGGAGGGGAGGGGAGGAGAGGAGGGGAGGGGGAGAGGAGAGGACGAGGAGAGGAGAGGAGAGAGGAGAGGAGAGGAGGGGAGAGGGGAGGAGAGGAGAGGAGAGGAGAGGGGAGAGGGAGGGGAGGGGAGGAGAGGGGAGAGGGGAGGAGAGGAGAGGGGAGGAGAGGAGAGTGAGAGGAGAGGAGAGGAGAGGAGAGGAGAGGAGAGGAGAGGAGAGGAGAGGAGAGGAGAGGAGAGGATGTCTCAACATCATTTCCGTCTGTGGGATGATTATAGAGCCCTTTTGTTTGGTGACTTCAGGTTAAATTATTGTTTGCACTGTTTTGTGGAATAGTTCCATGTACTGTAACAACAGAAAATGAGAGGAGGTTTGATTTGGTTTCAGGACTTTCTTCCCTTCCCCTCCTCCATCAGCAGGAGGTCTCCCCATGTGAGTCTGGTCCTGCTCAAGGTTTCTTCCTGTTATGAGGAAGTCCTTCTTGACTGTTATTGCTTGTCGGTTCATTCTAGTTGTGTATCTGCGGCACATGTGACGTCTGTCCTGGGGTTTATTTGACATGGACAGACTCCCACCTCTGACTCTTCTCAAAGTAAAGCTAAAAATATGAAATATATATACAAACTTTGAACGTGATGGAAGGGGAAAAGGCTGCAGCTGACACAAGGGTGTAGTTTGCAGAGACGGAGGGGAATTCTGCCGCGGCTCATTACTTTAAAAGGACACTTTGTGATATTTAGTGAACGTGGCTTCCGTGCGGCCCGGCCTCCTCAGTGGCAGCAGCCTGTCAACAGTCTGCAGCTGGTCATTACTGGAGCCTTCTCTCTGGGGCTGTTGCAGTAATTAATGAAAGATGGTGGAGTGGTGAAAGGCTGCGGTGGCACGCTCGTGTGTGTGTATGTGTGTGTGTTGCATGTGCTGAAGCTAAATATTGGATTTATTCTGATCTGTAACGGTCTCTCCTGCTGGTTTACACATTAGTCTGTCTGAACTTCAGGACATCGGTGAAACAGGCTGTCACTGCCGAACGCACTTTTACTGCTTCCTTGATGTTTTTCTCTTCTAAAACCTGCAATTTCCTGGATTCCACTCGCAGGGAGGGTAAATAATTGATGCCAGTGGGCGACATGTTTGTGCGAGTCTGTCTGCTCTGTGATTTCGGCTGTTTACGGTTGGGGTTTTGCTCAGGCTGTGGGACAATGGTGCGTCCGGCACCACGGGCCCGGCCGACCAGGACCACAATGACATCAGTTTTAACCCTCGGCTTCCTTGCCTCCCGCCTGGATTACACCCAGACTGACAAATAGGGATCTTTGTAGGTCAGTGTCCTGTCCCACTGCCCTCCATAAGCCCACAATGAGACTGTGAGTGCGGATCAGCACAATAGGCTTTACTAGCAGACAGTACCAACAGGCTAATGATTTTTCCCAACAAAGCCTAATCTCTGGGAAATTTAACCATGTATGGGTGTTACTGCAGCCAATAAGATTTATGATGATCAGAAAGTTGGACACTCTAAATCCCACTGCGCTTCATCAGGTTAAAATAATCAGTTGCTACAGAACTCAATCACCCGGGAAGACATGGAATTCCCTTGGGAAGAATGAACATAGTTTCATTTTTGCACTTTAAACAAAGTGTTGCTGTTGCTATACTTGGAATTTGGGTACACTTAGCACGTTATTTAAATAATCTACTGTCTGGCATTTTGTACATATGCGTCAAATTCTTTTAAAAGTGTATGCTAGAAGCCTTCAAACATGGGTATTCTTTCAGATTTCTAATGTTTCTGAACCCAAATTTGAGTAGTTGGTCTGTTTTTTTCCCCACACATAAATGTGCTTGGAACCAAATATGCTGTCTGTACGTAACTGACCCATTAATGTGAAAACACCCAAATCAGTGTGACACAATTAGGACAACATGGGACTTGTCACGTCATTGTCTTTAAGGTTGGACAACACGGCCAACACGAGCAAACAGAGGCCTATTTATAATTTAGACCGTTAAATGCAAGTGTTTGTTGAGTATTTGTGATGCCTGAAGTGGCCGGTTTTGCTAAAAAAAGACCTGCGTCAGTGAGCCAAAACAGCTAAATTAGAGCAAACTAATAACTAACTAAACTTGTGGAGCTAAACTGAATTTGTGCAGCGCATAGACGGGGTTCACATGGGCCGGGCTCGAGTCAGGCGAACCGCTGAGCCTGTGGAAACCTGCTACGTTTATCTAAGCGAAGCTGTTTATATAAATTAAATGCGTAATCAAATTAGAGCTCAGGCGATAATCTGCGATGTGGTAATCTGAAGCCATCCAGGCTTGTGACCCAGACGGCAATGATCCAGGTAGTCGTTCAACAGTGTTGATTAGTTCATTGGCTGCAAGGCGCAACAGTTGCTGCCCTATTTCATGACTTATGGGGCGACTTGGTACAAATCAGTGTCTTATCCAACTAATTGTGGCAGCAAACGAGGAGAACATGACCCATCTTAGGTGGAGAAGAGCGAAACTGCAACAGATGGGAGTTAGCATCATTTTAGCCTCATGGAACCATCTCACAGGAACTAGTTCACCCTCGAGTCCGAGGGCTCGACCCGAAGTCGACTGTGATGAGCTCTGTGGTTCCAATCCTATTAGAAATAAGCAATCTTTGTTCGGAGCTCTGCAGTGGCCCCAATCCAAGGCTGCTTCGGCCTGTGCGTGTGTGTGTGTGTGTGTGTGTGTGTGTGTGTGTGTGGTGTGTGTGTGTGTGTGAGAGAGAGAGAGAGAGAGACCTATTCACTTTGTTACCATTGCATTAGTCAGGATGATGATTCAACATTCCTGTCGGATTTGTTGTCACTTCTGGTCACATCAGCGTAGCGGCTGTTGGACACTGACTGAGCTGCTGACCAGCCTGTCCTTCACATCTCTCACAGGTACCACTCAATTAAACACCCATCTGTGTATCTGCTGTACTGACAACCAAGCCCGGATGCTAATTCTGTCTTCCCCTCGCTGCTCCGCATCTAAAACAATACGATGAGTTCTTGGCTAATCCTCAAACACGAAGAGTTGAAATACGAGAGCGCTGTCTGCAGGAGATGTGGAGGGTTGAAGAAGAACTTACACGGCAGGCGTTTGTTGTGGAGGTTGGCGGATGAGGAGCTCATGACGTGGTCGGACGCGAGCGGGAAGCAGAGACAATCAGAGCTGATGAGTGTGTAAGCCCTGCGAGAGTCCAGCGGAGAGACTGCGGATCATCTCCCACCTCCTCTGTCCCGGGTGGCTGATGCTGACTTCCCCTCTCTCCCTGGATGGGCTCAGAGCCTGGAAGTTTGTGGCTGTGTGGAAGAGGATGAGCTGACCAATGACAGTGGGGGGGGAGGAGCTCAGGGTGAGGGAGGACGGGCCTGGGTTGAAGGAAGGAGGGATTTAATGTAACAGAGTGGAAAATACCAAAGAGAGACAGATGCATGCCTTTGCTATTTTTGTCCTCCTTCTCTCCTTTCTTGTTCCCCGTCTTCCGTTTTTGCGCCGTCCCTTTGGTGCCACCTTCAGGGTCAGGCGATGACAACTATCCTGCTAACTGGGGTTTCGTTTCCTCGGCAGTTTTAATAATACATGCACGGCGGTGATGATTCTGAGCCGTTCAAAACCATTTTACTTAAAGTTAATGTCTTTTTTTATTCGACATGCATGAGCCAAAATAGAGAAAATAGCTGTGCTTCAGCAGATGTTCTTAGAGTTGTTGATCAGATGCAAACAGTTATTTCACTTGGATTACTTCTAACACTACTATAAGTATGCGTACAACGATAAAATTTGCGTTTCTTTTGTATGTGCATGCTCTTTATGCAAAATTCATGTTCCATAGATGCCTGTTGCACAGAAATGTGAACTTGCTACTGTAAACCCTGAAGCGAACCGACCGCAGGATTATGAAATATATCAGACATGTGTAGAAGGCAAGTAAATGTAAATCTATCTTAAATACTCATATATGCAGTGCTTAAATTTGGGGGGGATATTCTTGAATGTATCAACATGCAGACTTGGCTGCCAATACTTTTGAGGCAGTTCTTTGTGATGACTGCGCCATCTAGCGTTAGAGTGTGGTATGGATACTTTTGTAAAGAGGCTAAAGGTGCTTATTACAACAGAGGCTTCACAAAGCTTCATTCCGTCATAGGCCTTTTTTTGCACAATCATCACATCTGTATTTGAGATGCACATCTGGTCCTCTTTCAGCCGTGGGAGGAAGATTCTGTTTTGTGCTCCGGAGCCTCCATACAATTACAGTGTTTATTATTTGAAATAAATGTGTGCAAGTCCATACATGTACTTGCTTTCAAAAAATTACATATAAAAGATAAAGTAGGAAACTCTAAATACAACACAAGAATGAGGAAATTGGTGGGTGTTTTCAGTGTCTGGTCTGCAAACTGAACATGTTTCTCTGTAAATGTCACTAGTTGTGGTTAAATTTCAGTGATCTAGTTGTGGCGAGTTTGTTTCAAGTGTTTGAGTGCCTGTGAGGGAGTGTGTGTGCCTGCCTGTGTTTGTGTGTGTGGGCAGATGAAGCATGTTGTGAGTCAAAATGAGAAATAAAATCAACATAATCTAAAGGTCTGTGTGGGTTTCTGGGTGTTTACCTGCTGAGATGGTGCAAAACACAGTAGCTGTGACCCGAACCGAGACAGCTGTCAAGCAAAAGTCAGGCCTGGCTGCAGAATCAGACCAGAAGGGAAAAGAATCTAAAGAAAGAGACCAGGCAGCCTGGCAGAGGTGAGGGTGACGGAACATTCTGTAACCTGTTTGGTAAAGGAACTGTTTTCTGCAGCTGAATGGCTTAAGAGAAGAGTGCTGACCTTTGAACCCTAAGCAAAAGCTGTGTTTTAAAGCATATATCATACAATCGGGGTTCTTGCTCATCGTGCCACATCTTCCTGATTAAGGTCAGAATATCTCAATGCAAGAAGAGGCCGCAAGAATTCAATAGGAGAGAAACGGTGGGACTAAAGACGTGGTTTCTCAGCCCTCTAAAGAGCCAGGCAATCATACGCCCACCATCAGCTGAGGAGTTGCACAGCAGTCCCATTTCTAATTATACACCTAACAACAGAGAGATGTGGAAGGAGAGAGGGAGAGAGAGAGCTGCAATTACAGATGGAAGAGGTGCCGAGAGCGCCACTCGGCAGCAAAGCCACGGGTGAGCTCCTTCAGCTGTGAGAGTTTTACAGTGTGGCAGAGACTGTGAGGGAGGGACTTTAAATCTGTCTGAGAAAGGTTAACAGGGCCGACAGACAGACAGACCAAACAGAGTGGGAGTGTGAAATGTAAAAAGCAAGTGGGAGGGAGGAGAGGAAGAGAAAGAAAAGGAGGAGAGCGTGTCCGCGAGACAGTCTGTTGAGCTTGTCTGGATGCTTCATTCTGCTGTTTTTGCACCTGCAGCCTGGGAAGACGACGCTCAAGCCAGACAGGTGTGTGTATGTGTGTGTATGTGTGTGCATGTGCACGTGTGTGTTTCATGAACATGTTCTGACTTGCTCAGAAGAACCGATAGAGAAGTGAGCACTCCAAAAGGTGTCTTTTTTCCCTCTCTCTAACATCATTCGTGTTTCTCTTAGTGGTTTCCAGAGGTTAAATTTAGACGATTGTAGGTGCAACATTGCTGCCTGTGACATGCAAACCACGGTGCGTTCAGATCCTTTATCAGCACCGTGCCGTGCACTAAAGCCTACTGTGCGTGCATTTCATTCCCTCTGATAATGATGTTTGATGGCTACATATGGTTATTCAGCCTGGATACTGTTACGGTCTGAGCCTGTTTGGGTCATAATCTCATCCTACCTGTGAGTCAGAATTCCACCCACCGGAGCCATTTGAATGTATTTACATTTGCACTGCAGGCACAAACAGATATGCATTAATGTCTCCGGGCGTTACACTGGCTGCTTTTCTTTGTGGGGTGATAGGATCCGGTGCGGTCCAATTCCTGAAACGGGCGGACAAACAGCCACAGCGCTCAGTTAGATGGTGATGTGATGTAAAGTACAGAGAAGAGTTCCGCGACGTTTATGTTTTCAGGATCTTCAGGTTTAACGCCACGCATCTCTTTCTCCTTTCTGGAAAAAACGTCTGCATGAAAACTTCACAACTTGCCTGAGAAACAACATTAGCATCGTGATTTCTCCCACCCCGACCTTTTTGCTTTAACTACAGCGATGTGTTGTTACCATAGAAACATTCTTTTAAAGGAGTTAATTATCCATCAAACTAAATGACATCGGATCATGTTTGATGTTTGGAAAGCCTTCCATTGGTGTTTTAAATGATAATGATGGCAGATTTAAATGGCACCCAAACTGTCCTGTAATCTGGAGCAACGATTAGTGAATTATTGAAGAGGAAAGAAGTTGCTGCAGCAGCAAATCTTACTCGATTTCGGATGGTGCCGATTAAAGCTTCACAATCAAATATGCACTCATTGTTTCTTCTACTGTTCAGCTCTCGGGAACACCTCCCAGTTAGCTGTGATGTCAGCGCCCCCTTCACTTCTGCAGTAACAGTCATGCCCCAGTGACCCCACACACGAGCCAATGCTCTCCAGGACGAGCCCAGCGGCGGGCCCGGACAGGGACAACCTCCCGCTCAAAAAGAGGGACCAGAGGTGGAACTCGCCGCCATTGTTGCAGCGCCAGCAGCAGTCTGACGGAGCAACGTTCAAGGCGCCCTACCCCCACAGGAGCTGCGCTGAGTCCAGGTTTAAAAATGCGAGCCCGTTCCAGCCCTTTCCAAAACGGGTCCCTTCGTTGCACCAGCCCTGGATGCACGCTTACGCCCCGACCAGATCCATACCTCAGGTTGTCTCTGCCTTTGGGGCACACCAAGGATGGGCAGACTGGAGGGAGTCCAAACCCCTGCGCCTTGGATGGGAGAGGGGTCACTCTTTTCCGCACCACGGCCACCCGTCGCTCCCTCTCCAGGCGGGGCAGCGCCCCTCCAGATTCAGCGCTGCTTCCGGGATCGGCGATGCTTTCCAAAGCACGGGTGACAGGGAGCAGCCGTGGGGCCACAATTTCAACGCACGGAGAAACATTGATGAGAGGAACGGAGGACCCTTCTTAAAGAGGAGCAGGAAAGCTGAAAGTCATCCCAACGCCGGTCACCCATCACTGAACACGGGCCCGACACGCTCGCCACAGCAGGTCCTGCAGCTGCAGTCATCAGCAAAGCTCTTCAGAAATTCCACATCAGGACTTTCCTTTCCAAAAGATTGTGAATGGGGCAACACGAACGTCTCCGTGAGGGAGGTCATGTCAGGGTCTCCGCCCCCCGGCTCCCGAGCTCCCAACCGTCTCCCCTGGCTGCTCCCCCATTTTCTAGCGGGCTCTCTCATCGAGCTCCGGGACGGACGCTTGAGGAGAGTGGAGCACCTGCAAACGGAGGACTTCCTGCTGGGAGCGCTGGCCTGTCCAGACCTGCGGCTGAGCTGCTGCACCGTGCAGAGCATCGCGCTGTCCACCTCCTCCGCCATCTCACGTCTCCTCATCCTTCTTCACGACCAGCAGTCCCAGGTGAACAGTTGTCTCACGCTGTACTTTTACCATCCTTGTTGCTCTTTTGAATATTTCCACTTGTCTAATCTAATGTTAAACTGTGCACGTCTCCAGGAGTTGGTGGACGTCTATGTGGAGTACCCGTTTTTCGTCCAGGACCACGGCTGGTCCTCTTGCAGCCCTCAGAGGACTGCCCGCCTCTGCGGCCTTCAGTGCCGCCAGCTGTGCGTCGGGGACATCTGCCTGGCTCTCACCCCGCTCTCGACCCCACAGCGACCCCTGCCGACGGACCCACAGCCTGAAGCATCACCCACCGATTTGGAACAAGCGCGCGAATCCCCGAGGGCGCCGCAAAGCCGCGTTCCCACGGGGCCTGGACAACCGGCAGGACAGCAGAAAGAGCTGATCCGGAGAAGACATCGATCAGCCCCTGAACTGAGCGAGACGAGGACAGAGTGCGCATCGTAGAGACGGTTTCTTTTAAGCTTTGTCGTATCTCTACCTCCTGATTCATATTTCATTGCTTCACTGTTCTTTGACCTGCATTTTAAAGCATATTTGGTGTGAGTTTCCCTTCCAGGTTAAATAAGGGATCCAACATTTACGGGTCCATTTACGAGGCCAGCAAATGCTTTAAAAAGCTTCATTTCAGATCCAATATCAGGCGACATTACACAGTAAAGGAACATTTACCCACTGATGATGAAAAACGATCCCGACAATCAAACAATTTTCTCAGATTGGGTTTTTATATTATTTGCAACAGCAGTGTAATAACTCTTGTTCAGGTCCTCTGCTCCTTCTATTTTAAACTTCTTTTTCTCAGAATGACTCCTTGTCAATATTAAAACCCACAATGTCTCAGATTTAGGCATCAGAAATAGTTCTGTTGGAGGACACGGGTTTACGGCGCCGACTCTGCAGCTGCATGTTCGGAGGTCCTCAGTGGAATTCCCTCATTGTTGCTGCACGTACAGCTGCTTGCTTCTGCACCAACACCCCTCTTAAAGGGCTCCCTCATTGCACATCGGATGCAGCTGTGCCAGTCAAGGCTCTTTACGTCCAATATCCCAACATGCTTCCTTTGCTAAGCGCGTTCCTTTGGCGATGTCGCACATCTCCAAACCAAGCAAGGTGCTAGCACAGAGTGGAAACCCATGAAACATTTTTAAGCTGTTAAATAAACACAATCTCTCCAGGTTGCTCTTGGATCTCTTCTTCAAAATCCATTAATCACTCTGAGGATGGTGATTAAACTCAGAGGGGCTTTGAAAAGCGCCGCAGACGACATTGTTGAGGTGATCTAGAACAAAACACACACCTGCGCTCCATTATTCGTCCGCTTTAATCTGACAGCATAAAAGCACGGCTTCCCTTCACACAAATGCAGCTCGCCGTGACGGTGCGGGCCCGCAAACCTGCCACCGTGAAGATGAATTGCTGACATCGTTGGAGAGTGTACGCATGTGGAGGGCCCCACCGATGTGTATCAGCTCCAGGCAAGCGCGTCACATTGACTGCGGGGGCTTTTCACTCCCACACACTGTTATTAGCGCTCTGACATTCACTTCCTGGAAGATGTTACACCTCCAGAAATGAATGTCCTGTTCAACCGTTTTTCCAGCCGGTTTAAATGGGGGGGTGTAACAGTTCAATGGGAAAAATGGGGATTCATACAGGAATTCTGCCAGATAACGGTTTTTACATGATGACCGCTTTGTTGAAATACTCTCACATTTCCTTCTAATGCCCTATTTTCTAGCCCCAGCCAACGTCTGATGGTTGTCAATAAGATAAGAGATAACAGTCAGCTCTCGATCGGTACTTCAGTTCTTGCTGGCAGGAGCTTCTTAAAAGCCGTCACTCAATTTCCTTTTGTCTGTGGATCCTTCGCTTCCTCGAGTCGGCGGCTCAGTGGCACCCACATGCCCTGACCACCATGTTGCGGTACTTCTTCAGGATGACGTTGGAGCTGTCGTCAAAGTAGAGGACCGAGATGCCGTGGAGCTGCGTGGGTGCACAGCAGGGCTTGGGCACCGTCTCTGGGTTGATAAAATGGACCTGTTTTTGGAATTATACATCAGTCAGTTGGCGGGAGAGTGCGCGGCGCTTACGAGGTTACAGATACTTACCAGCGTTTGCACGATGGCGTGATTGGTGGCGTTCATGTAGGAGTTGAGGGGGAAGGCGCATTCTCCGTCGCAGTAGTAAGCTGCGTAACCCTCTGGCGCTATGATCCAGTCCTGGTCGGTAAAGCCACACGTATGTTAGCGCAGTGATGCTACGGGTTAAAGCTGTGAAGCCAAAGGAAGGCTGGGAGTCATACCTGCCACCCCAAATCCCTGAAACTGACGTACAGCTCGTGTTTTTTACACCCTTCTTTTGAGACACCGAGGTTCTCTGGAATTACACAAGCGGGAGCAGTGTTAAAAATCATTTTGTCTCTACCGACAAACTGATAACAGACTGATGCTTTAAGGCACCTTTTGCAGCTTCCACCGCCCTCATTGCATCCTGGACCGTCCTCTGTGGTTTGGCACCTTTGGAATGGCGCCCCTTGTGGCCGTGGGCAGAGCGGACGCTGCGGAAGCGCACCCCATTGGCTCTGAAGAAGGCGACCATGAAGGGCTGCTTCTCCTGTGGTCTCTTGCTTGTCACCAGACCTGCCAGCTGGGGCTTCCTCCTCTGGCCTTCATAAACAAAGAGATGGGGGACATGAGACATTAGTCTCAGTTAACCACAGAGAGTTGACAGTAAAACAATCATCGGTTTATTTTAATGCGACCACAAAACCCGCCACCAGAGCTTGAACGCCTGGAAGCATCTACTGAGCTTTACTAGATGTCTAGTGGTTCTTTTCATCTTTCACATGTGTGTGTCTGTGTATGTGTGTGTGTGTGTGTCTGACCACGACTGTCCTCCAGCACCAAATGCAGACCGAGGTTGTCCTCAGGATTGTCCAGCCAGAGGTTACTTGTGGCGGTCAGGTCAAAGGCCAGCCAGCCTTCCTCTGCAGGCCAAAGTTCTCGCTGTTCCAGCAGCAAAAGCTCCAGATCACTGAGGATCAGACAAAGACTCTGTGATTGGCCGACACACAGCTTTCAATTCAATTCAGTGAATCTTTATAAAGCGTCTGTTACGGCCCAGAGTGTCTCTGCACACATTACAGAAACAAGACCCCCCGGAGCACGTTACAGTGGCAGGAAAAACTCCCCTCAAACAGAAGAAATAACGCTCATGCAAATAAGAGCAAAGAACTCATAAATGTAGAAATAAGCAGGCGTATTTTATAAGTTAAATGTTTTTTTTTCAGTTTCAAACTTTCAGGGGGGGAATGCAACTTAATATTAGGTTAACAAGGCCATTGTTTTATTATTATATTATTTATAAAGCTAGACTCGCAAACAAAAACGCTCGAAAAGAACCACTGAAAACCACCAAAATAACCAATTTTTATAGATGTGAAGCCTAACAAGGGGGCTTGCATATTCATGTACTTGCAACCACTTTGTTGTGTTTAGTAATTGACTTTCTGAGCTCCGGGCAGACGTCTGTCCTGTCTGCTGCCTGCCCGTCTACATGAAGCAGCCTGCGAGCCTGTGAATGACAATGGCGTCGCCCTCTACAAAGTCCTCGGCCCTGCAGCCGCTGATAAAAGGCCCCCAAACGCTCGCTTCCTCCTGCCCCCACACGCCTCCCGCCCCGCAGCAGCGAGCACGTTACAGGGAGAATTCAGGTCTCCTAACGTGGGTGGTAAAAACGTTTTTGATGTGAGGTGAGGGGAGCCTAATTATCCTCTTACAGATGTGGCGGGATTGATGACATCGGGGGTAACGTGTAAGCTGGAGGGGCCACCAGAGAAAACACAGCCAGCGTGATGGATGGAAACAAAAAGAAAGAGAGTAAGCTGGCGATTAAACATCTGAGAGTGTTCTGAGGTCCAGGCTCTGGAGTCTGAGCGTGTTAGTGTAAACCTGCTCCGGAGAGAACCGCCGCCATCCAGTAATTGACACTAATGTCTGTGTAAACATGGCCGGAGTTGATGCTAACACCAGTAGAAATAATAGTTAGAGGAGTGTAGTAGAGGCACGGCGGAAGAAGCCAGAGCTGTGAAAGAGTTTGGATCAGCTTGCTCCAGTTGTTTCCTTCTGCAGAAAAGAACAGACCTGTTTGTTGATTCCTGCAGGACCTGGTAGAGGCTGACTCGGAAGGTTTGGTTATCGAAGTGTTCCCGGGTGAACTGTTTGTAAATCCTGAATTCAGCCCCTGTGATGACTTCCTCGTCTGGGATGCCAGAAAGGTCAAATCGGAACTCTCGTCTGTGCTGCCGGTGCGGGAGATCCTGCTCATGTTCAACTAGGAAAGAAAAAAAGAAAGAGAAGGAAGGTGTTATTGATCATTTCACACCAACTTTAGAGTTGTTGTCGCCACATTAGACAATAATCAAGCAGGCACAGACTAGTAACCCTTAACGGGCCCTCTCAGGTGGCCAGACATCATCAAATAGCTGCAACGTTGTCACTCCAGCCCCGTTGTGAAAAATAGGAGGGAAAGGGGGGGGGGGGCAACTCCCATAACAGAAGTAAGCGATTTAATCATTTTTCGAGCCTTCCATAGGTTCCAAAAAGCTGTGGGAGAAAAGCACAGACTGGGTTTGGGAGCCTGTTTAAACCATGCACATGTGCTCACCACAAGAAAAGGGCTGTTAAGGCATCGCCCGGAAAACCACAGCAGCCCGTATGTGCTTCTACAAACACACTCCCAGGAGAGACCCACAATTTCATGTGAATTAACTGGGACAGCCAGCAGCCCCCACCGATCATTTTGCCCTATATCGCCCGATGATTTCATCCTGAACACAGAGGGTGAAGGAAAGCAGCAGTGGCCAAGAGCACATTGGGATTCCCCACCCGGGCTGGACCGGCTGGCGCTCCCCAACACTCAGACTTTCCACAACGGCGGTGAAAAGGAGCCCCCGAAACCTTCCCGCGTCTTGTTATTACACCGCTTGTCTATGGAAAGAGGGTGTCTGAGGGGCGCAGCAATTACCCAGCCACCTTAAACACACCACGCTTCACTGACATGCACTATTACATCACCGGCATGACATCATCAATAGTTATGGTTTCTTTTCACTGGCAATGAATAAGTTTTTTTTTTTTTTATTTCAGGCAAATCACATGTGTAACAACTCCAAAATAATCACCCTGAAGCCTCGTAACAATTTATTTGACCGCAATTAAATACTGGAAGGGAAGGACGGGTGTGTTTTTATGAAAGCAATAATTGCTTTTAGGACCTTGGTGTGTTTACATTAGGGGCCATTAGCGGCAGAGACCTCAGATATGCAAACCTCCCCCTGAGAGGTATTTCTACACTTTGGGTCAGTCCCCATACTATAAGGCTACACAGTCACGCTGTCAGAATTAGTACTTTACCATTATCAAGCCACTTTAACTTCAAAAATATAATAATCAATGTTGCCTTTTAACTCACATTTGAATTACTAAAATAACCAGTTCCATACATTTTCACAACTTTGTAAACAGGGAACTCCATTTCACAGCAAGCTTTTTTTTCCTCAGTTTGTTTCCTCAAGCATCAGCGTGTGTGTCTGTGTGTGTCTGGGTGTGTGCGCGCTGCCTTACATGGTTATTTAGAGACAACATGACACGTTCAAGAGCTTAAATAAACATGATTATGCTGCGTGGCAGAAGCACTGCGTCTACTGACTGATGACAAAATCCGTTACTCTTTGGAGAAAGCCTCTTTAATGGCCGTTCCGGACAATAAAATGAATAAATAAAGCAATGATTCTTGCACAAGAATGTTTACACAAAAAGAGCCTTAATGAGATTTTCTGGTGGGGTGAAAAGAATTCCTCAGTGTGCTCTCCCGATGATTCCTACTGACCAGCTTAGCAGGACAAGCGCATTTCTTCCGGCTTGTTCTCAGAACCACAGTGCACCTTTTGTTAGTCATTCCTCTGACTCTTGAGGGAACGTTTTGCACTCTTTCTAATCTAATGAAAACCAGTGACACACACTGCTCATTAAGCCCCCTCGCATGCTCTGCAGGCACGCTGCACTCCCATGTTGAGCACATATGTCTCCATGCGGCGACCGTCGTCAGGCCAATCTGACGACAGAGAGCAGAAACTTCAGATGCTTACAAAAAAAAACAACAAAACCAAGTGGCCTGTCTATGACGATGGGGCACAAACTTTAGCATGTTGAACTGACCCTCTGATATTAACCTCTGTATGCCCCTGAAGGCATCATTCATTGACAATGCATGTCTTCCTGGTGAAATCCACCAGGAATTTATGAATGAAGGGGACACATGTGCTGCCCCTACCTGGGGTGTGGTACTACTAACAGGCTGAAAACGTGCCTTTGATTTATTTTTTTTATTGTTAGCAGTTTTGGGTTTACAGTTTAGTTTTATTGGGTGTTCAAGACGGGGAATCTTGAACAAGAAAGTTGATCACCAGCCAGTCAGGGCCGATAGCTGCTTTCCTTATGCAGGAACCATGATTAGATGAAAGTTTAGATTCTCTGTGGACATTCTTTGAATATCACCATGGCTAGCCATATATTCACATGGACAGTTTTCTCCAGGTATTTGCCTTGATTAGAAAGAACCAAGCACGCTGTGGAAACACTACTGGGCTATTGGAGCTTTTTTTCACTACGCAGCCAGAGTGGAAAAGCAGGTTTTGAAAGGGAAACTCCTTAATCCACTCCTGAAGTGATGATCCCGGGACCACCTAGCAAGAATAACGCAGCTCAGAGACAGGAGAGAGTCGCAGAGACGACCTTAAAAACACTGTCAACCGGCAGCAGAGTGGCTCCTATCTCACTGACAAACCTTCACACAGCCAAAAGGAATCCACCTCAGTGCACTGACCAATCAACCCTGGGGCAGGAGAGGGGGGCAAAGGGTGCAAAGATTGGTTTTACATGTAAGTACATCCATGCATTAACCGAAAATACCAGAGCGTGTTGTGATGCAGTTTTGCTCGTGCCAAAGTTCCCAGAGGGTTCAGAAACCCTCCTTCAGTTCCCAGTCAAGTAAAACAAAGCCTAAAACTTCTGGATTGATGCTGCAGTAATCGGATACAGACGTGTTGTCAAAACATTTACAGCTTGGAATGCATTAATGTCGGATTTCCAGTGAGGAGTGACCTGTGAGCCGCAATATCAAACACACACACGCACGCACACACACACTCTTAACTAATGGACTCTTGCATCTTTAGCCAAGCAGATAAGAGATAAAGCCACATCAGACACGCATTTAAACTTCAAGGAAAACATCAGTAACTTGGAGATGTGGATGAGACAATGAAGCAGGATTTCCTGTGTCACACGTGCACAACTTCAACGATTTGAAAGATTTGCTTGTAACTTACTGAGATTGGCAAAGCTCATCACCGTGTCCGCATCATCCAGGAAGCGGTTGTCCTGCGGGGTCACCAGTGAGGAATGATAAACGGGTCTGTAGTAGGAAAACCTGGGGATCTCCGGATGCTCTGAGATGGTGTTGTACAGGTCCATCATGAACATCGGGGCCGCGGTGTGTTTGGTGTGAACCTGAGGCCGCGGCCGCTGCGGGAGACCCAGGATGGAGAGGATTTCGCGCTGCATCTCCCTGCGCTCCTGGCTTCGCAGCCGCCGCTGGATGAAGCTGGAGCGCACTTCGTTGTCCGTGGAGAAATTCGAGAACGCGATCTGCGCGACCAGAGAGCCGAAACAACAGCACAGGAGAAGCGTTACCGCCGCCGGTGCGCTCGCCACCATCGTCTCTCCGTTGCGCGCGGCCGTTAAAGGCAGAGTAAAGCGGTCCACTGGCGGCCAGAACAAAATCAAACACTCAGAACATCTTTCAAACGTCACCTGCGTGCGCGCCGTCGCTGTCCGTGCGCTCCTAATGGCACGTTGGGTATGGGTTTTATTGAGGCGCTGAGGGAGGGAGGGGAGGGGCAGCCGGGGGGTAAAGTGGGATAAAACCAAGTATGGGAAGATTAGGAGAGTGTGTGAGTGGGGGGTGCTCAGTGCATATCGCTGCTTTATCACTTAGTGCACGTCTCTATCTTGGTAATAAGATTGCCTGGGTGTGGACCCTTTAAACTGAAGTGCTCCATCGGTGCGTCCATTGTTTGGACGCGCTTGATGAAAGCGCGCACTCACTCCAAACAAGTAATTAGCATCTTATTTTCCTTAAATCCCAGTGGTTTAAGTCATCCACATCACAGTTTATCGGCCCTGTCATTACGGCACAAAATACGCTCCTTTGTGTTTCACTTACTTTCGCTGATCAGACTTAAATGTTTGATTTAGTATCTTCAGGGAGACCCAAAGGAAAATCCCCTGATCCCACCTGAAGTTAGAGGCATTTGAACTCCAATCTCAGGCCCACCGTAATCGTTAAGTGATTCATTGTACAGCAGACAGAAGTACGAGAAGGGACTTGCCCGCACTTCTCCAACGTATATTCCCAAACGGTGACTAATGGGAGTTAATGGCATTGGGTGGGAACATCGAATAACAGAGAAAAGCTGATCCAAACAGAAAAGTTAGACAAAATGGACTCGCAGATTTTAAGTTTTTATTATTCTTTTTGTGGAGATAGTTTTTAAAATGTCATCGCAACTGTGTGTGTGTGGGGGGGGGGGAGGCCAACAGACACTATTCTGACCATATGAGAAGTGTGTATAAAACATACAACACACAAATGTAGAATCTAGAATATAGTTGAAGTTAATAGAATCGGGTAATTTCGTTGTAAGAATTCGTTGTAAATTGATTTTCGGTCCTACATTGGCCCCTAGCGGCCGCCTCGAACCAGAGACGTCATCAATCCGCGACTACCGGAGGAACAGCCGCCACATTTTTATTACGGCAATTTTCTTTAGCGTTTTTTGGGCTGCAACCTTCTATCCATTGTGAATTTTTGGTACGTACATTAAGTGCGGGTTATGAAAAATAATCCAGTGCATGCAGTTTGTTGTTTAAATGAATAAATACATTTATTTGATATGGCGTGACCAACGATAGAATAGGTAGCTGGTCCTAAGCACCAGCTAATGTTAGCCATCGTTGGTTCGTTAGATCGGCAAGATGTTATTATGTATTACATGTTTGTGTAATGTTACCTAATTAGCGTTTCACACTTGGCTACAAAGCTAGATCCTGTCAAGTGTGAGGTGTTTACCATTATTTCATCAAAGTGTTGCCATCTTTAATGTGCTTAATTATCCCTTTTAATGGATGACACATTGCTGTTTCCCTGCTTTTATGTGGATAAGTTCTAATATGTTTCGTTCTTTTAGGCTATTAAGGTGAATGCAGTATGAGTTTATTTGGGACGAACACCGGGTTTGGCGCTGGTGGCACCGGTGTCTTTGGAAACACGACGACAGACAGCCATAATCCCATGAAGGTATGTCTGGGTCTGCACCAAACCCGCAGAACATGTACCTGAGACAAGTTACTGAGGGCTTTATTACTCCCCTTTTGCATGTAAGTTGGGAAATATAATTGAGCATGTGGAAATTCAAAAGAAAATTCCTCACTGTACAGTACACTGTCTCAAAAGTGACATCTTTCATGAGTGTGAACATGTGCTCAGTGTTATTTGTCATTGTGAACTAATGCTGCAGGATATTGAGGTGACCTCTCCTCCAGATGACAGCATCAGTTGTTTGGCTTTCAGCCCCCCCACCATTCCAGGCAACTTCCTCATCGGAGGATCCTGGGCCAATGACGTGAGTTCTTTAAATAGTGGTGACGGTAGCATATACCTATACATTAGAGGGATTTAGTGAGCATCAGTGAATGGTCATTTTAAATGGGATGCTTTAAGGTTGTCCTCCATCTAACTGAAATAGGTCCGATGCTGGGAGGTGCAGGACAACGGTCAGACAGTCCCCAAAGCGCAACAGATGCACACAGGTCCAGTGCTCGGTGCATGCTGGAGTGACGTAGGTCCTCAGGCCATTAAAAGACTTGTATCTGAGGCGTCGCCGTGGGTTACAGACTAATGCGTGTCTCTTTAACCAGGACGGAAGCAAAGTTTTCACTGCCTCCTGCGACAAAACGGCCAAGATGTGGGATCTTAACAGCAACCAAGCGATGCAGATTGCACAGGTCTGGATGAGCGGCAGCAGCTCAACTGTGATCCTAAGATAAGAGCTGAGTCGTCTTACACCTTTCACCGTATTTCTTCACAGCACGATGGTCCAATCAAGGCAATTCACTGGATAAAAGCCCCAAACTATAGCTGTATCATGACTGGCAGTTGGGACAAAACACTGAAGGTATAAACGTAGCTATAATTTAGTGCTTTGGGGGTTCTTTTTGCAATATTTAATTGTAATTATTATGGCCACTAAAAGAGTTTTTTGTCTTTGTTTCCTGCTCCCTTTCTCAGTTCTGGGACACTCGCTCTCCTAATCCCATGATGTCTCTCCAGATGCCAGAACGATGCTACTGTGCAGATGTTGTGGGTGCTCAACTGGAACATGGGCAATGCTTCATGAAGGATAATTATGCATTTTCTGTGTTTAATTTTGTACCCGACCCTAATGTTTAGGAGTACCCCATGGCCGTGGTCGCCACAGCTGATAGGGGCCTTATCGTGTATCAGCTGGAGAACCAACCTTCGGAGTTTCGCCGAATAGATTCTCCTCTCAAACACCAGGTGAGGTTTCAGGCGCTGATGTTTCTGTTGTATTAACAGCCAAGCTTTTACAGTTTACTTCTCGTCCTGGTCTTGCAGCACCGCTGTGTTGCCATATTCAAGGACAAGCAGAACAAACCTACAGGTTTTGCACTGGGAAGCATCGAGGGTCGAGTGGCCATTCACTATATCAACCCCCCAAACCCGTGAGTAACGCCTGAAAATTCTTGATGACTAGGAATATGTCAGAAATGACAAAAATTTGAGTTTAAAGTTTGTTTGTTTTTTTTAATTAAGAAAAAAAGATGCTGTAGTTTTAGCTGTTTTTGAACACAGAACACATTCTTATTTTGACTTTATATGATTCAATTTTGGGGCGGTCTGTAGGGACTTGGCTAAGAAGCAAAAGGTTCTCAGTTCAAGTCCCAATGCAGACAAACCTTGGAAGTTTGAACCCCTGAATGCTGCAATGAGCAGGGCCCTTTGTGAACGGCTCGAGCACCCTCCCTGTGTCCCTGAAAGAGATAAAGGGGTCAAGAAGAAAACAAACAAACATGATTACATTTTGCATTGAATATAACTCAAATTCTTCTGGTCCCGTTTAGAGCCAAAGACAACTTCACCTTTAAGTGCCACAGATCCAATGGAACCAACACCACCACCCCACAGGACATTTATGCTGTAAGTTGTCTGTAGTTTTAATATATTTATTTCAGCGTGTGCATAGTGCACCGGTTTGTGGATTATTATTAACGTTTCGCCACTTTAATGGAATCTGCTGCGACAACTATTGAGCTTTCGATATTTAGTTTTATGTCACAACTGTCAAATGATTCGACTGCCAACGCTACAGTGTTTTGGATTATGTTACATTTCCATTTACGAACAGGAACTCTCGGAAATCTCAACTGGTGGGCAGCACTGATGGACTCATCCTCTAGTTCTCACCTGCTCTCCTGTTTTCTGTTCCATTAGGTGAACGCCATTTCTTTCCACCCTGTGCACGGCACACTGGCCACTGTGGGCTCAGACGGACGCTTCAGCTTCTGGGACAAAGACGCCCGCACAAAGTTAAAGACCTCAGAGCAGCTGGACCAGCCAATCACGGCGTGCTCCTTCAACCACAACGGCAACATTTTTGCATACGCCTCCAGCTACGACTGGTCAAAGGTGGGACCTTCAGAGCCTGTTTGTTGTTTGCCGCCGCTCTCACTGCGCTCCTGTGCTCATTTTTCCTGTCTGAATCCGATTCCCTTCAGGGCCACGAGTATTACAACCCCCAGAAAAAGAACTACATCTTCCTGAGGAACGCTGCTGAAGAGCTGAAGCCACGAAACAAGAAATGGTGAGAGAAGGGCAGCGTCTGTAGACGCGGAAGCTGCATTCTCAGCATGGGGCTGCCCTACTTCTTCAGTGTGCCTCTGACCCTGAGTAGAGCCTTTAATGTCACCCACTGACCCCAACACATGGATGTCACGCTGTGAATAGACATATTGATCTCCTCTCTGCTGCACATCGCTGTCAGTATGACTGAGCACTGCTCAGAGGTCATTAGGATGGCTTGAGTGTTTTTAGCTGACCTTTAAGTGAGAACTAACGATGCTGTGATAATGAAGACTCCTGTCTTAAATAATGGGGTCACTATGAAGGGATTTTTTAAGCAGCAGTTTTAAGATGTTTGTTCGGTGGGAAATCGGATGTTTGAACCCCAGTTTGGTGAATAAATGGACCCAAAGCTTTAAAAAAAAGTTCTCTTTCATGACTGACCGCTTCTTCCTGTCCTCAGATCCATCGCGCCGCCTTGCAGCTCTCGTGGAAAAAACGTTGAAAGCCTGCTGCATTTGTGTGTATACGCTCGAGACCGACTTCCTTCCTTTGGGTAAAGGCCTGGACCAACTGCCACAGTTCTCCTTACAGTACACGGACCAATCAGAGGAGCCCACCCTACCTGGGGTAGATGACATCTGTGTGACAGTTGGTCGGAGAGGTCAACAAACATATTGCTGTCCTGTTTTCCTTTTTTCCCCCAGCTTGTTTATTTTTTTACACCTTCCCAAAGACTGTTCTTGCTGTGTCTGCTCGCTGTTATTTCCATCAATTAGCCCCATTAATGATGTAAAATAAAAACTCCATATAAGATTGGAATCTTTTTATTCCGACGAGTGAGTTGACCAAATATTGGCTTGTGGGCCTTGTATTAAAAGAAAACTGTATTATGCATGCAAACCTTCATCTGTAAATCTTTACATCTTTAAAAAGCTCAGACTCCCAATCATAAACTTCGTTTGCCTCCTGCCTCTGCTGTTTGAATCCATGTTAGCCGCCAGGTGGCGCGCTTTCCCTTCCCGCCCGTAAAAACTGACCTGTGAGCCCGGTCAGACCCTTCAACCCCAAAAAAAGACATCAAAGCAGGGCAGTGGGGTTCCTCCAGCCAGGAAGAGTCAGCTGGAGACGCGTTTACAAGAGGATATGAGTCAATGGCGACGCTGGTGGCTACAAAGGCCATGTGTGAAAGGAGAAGCAGATCAGAGAGGGAGGTGTGAGATAGATCTTTTTATTGAGGTCATTAGACTATCACCTCGATGTCGGATTCATCTGAGCAGTGGAGCCGGTGGGGGGTTATGCAACATTTGCTTCATTCCTGTCTCCCTTGTCAGGTGGGTTCCAAGCCCAAAACCAAGCCTGCACTCAGGATTGTCAGCATGAGTGACAGTGAAACCATTGGAAAACTCACTGTTGTGAGTTGAGTTGAGTTGAGTTGTGACCCCCCCACCCCCCTGGGTCTGACCTTCCCCTGCAGAGGTCATCGCTGTTTGTTAGAAAGCTGGGGGGAGGAAAGGACGTGGGGAGTATACACAAGCAGTAAATTTTAGGTTTGGCAATCATTCGCTTTTATAATGAGGTAATAAGTGTTTAACCAGGGTTGTACTTTAGCCAGTTTTGAAATGGATTTCGCTGTTAGGATTTAGGTCCACTCGGATGTATATATTAGAAAGGTCTTCTGAAAGTAAGTATGGCCCTGTTGATATGACAGATATTCGTAAGAACACCGCCATAATCCCATAAACGGCGAGTCTGTATGGAATTGCATCACTTTTCATGGTTGATTTCTGCCCGCGCCGTTTGTGTTATGTCACGGTTACATTGCAGAATTAAAGATCTCTGTGTAATTCCGTCGAAAAGGAGATTTTCCTGGCTTGAAATGGATCTAATTACTTCCTCATTACCGCCGAACTGGGCACCATGTGGCCAAGCTGCGTTTACAGTAAAGTTTCTTTGTGTTGAAAAGGACAAAAGCAGGTGCAGAGCAGCGCCGGGAAGGCGGACCAATGGGAGGGGCGGCCGCGCAGGGCGGCTCACCGATTGGTGGACGCTTTTTCCTGGGCGTGGTTTTCTAGCGGCATATAAATACTGTGCGCTCGCTTCTTTTCGCCGGCTTCAGAAGCGACCCGTTTTACCGGAGGTTCCCGCCGCGTGAGCCGCAGCTGTCACCGGGTCGCCGCAACTTTTGCTGAAAAAAAGAAGAAAGGCGCTGCACAACAAAGAGAAGTTCAAGTTTTTCTATTCCGCCGTCGAACTGATGCCGGGGCATTTTTAAAGGCGTTCGTCGAACCCTCAGCGTGCCTCAGGTCCTCGCTCCGGCTCACCAATGCTTCTCCATCAGTACATGAACGGAGCCCTGGAAGTCATGCATCCCACAGCCATTCAGAAAGATACTACTTTTACCAAAATTTTCGTCGGCGGGCTGCCCTACCACACGAACGATGCCTCGCTCAGAAAATACTTCGAGGCCTTCGGGGACATCGACGAGGCTGTGGTTATAACAGACAGGCAGACCGGTAAATCCAGAGGATACGGCTTTGTGAGTACAAGCAGTCACACAGATCTCATTCACAACTTTTATTTAAAACAAAAACCCTTTAACATGGTCAAATCTGTTGCTCCTTTACATTCGTGTCAAAGGTAATCCTCTAGATCTTGCACGGATAGTTGCACAGAATCTCAATTTTTACGCTTGGCTAGCTGTTATTTTAGCTTAATAAGGATGAGGGATCACACAAGTTGATGGGTAACTAAGCAGATTATATTTCAACATATGTCTGATGTCAACCCCCAACCTCCCTAGTGAAGTGAAGCCCCCCTACACACACACACACCCCCACCATACCCAGCCATGAGTATCCCCAGCTTACGACTTTGGCAGGCTGTTTGTATGCTTGTGACAGGACTGCACCACTTTCTGGCTTTATATGGTTATTTTGGAGAAGCGGGGAGGTTTGACCTTGCATTGTTGAGGACCACAACAGTGGATCGTAGCACATGATTTACATCACATCTTGGCTGCAGAGAGGAAAAAAAAAACCTCCCAGCGTCAATAAATTAGCAGTCTTGTGAATCCAATCCATGTTTAAACAGAGTTCTACCTAACGGGTTTTTTTGATCAGAGGTCACGGGGTTAGGTGCAAAAACTGTCCTGAGAAGCTTCAAAACGGGTCGATTTGAAAACGGCTGAGCAGTTTAAGCCTGCGGGTGAGTTCTGGGTGAGTTCCAGACAGATGTTGTCACCCTGCTGTTGACACAAAGAACAGAAGCAGCATCAAAAATATGCAAATATTTACCAGAACCTCAGAAAGGCGCATCGACACTTGTGTTGAGGCCAAAGAAGGAGCGGAAACCTGCTGCGTGTGCATGTTTACTCCTGAAGCTCGGCGTCTAAGACAATTGCTCAGTGTTTACACATCAGGTCCCTAACTTCACCCAAATGCGTTCCCAGAGTGAGGTCGTGTCACGCGGCTGGTGTGCCAGGAGGCTTGTGTTTCAGGTTGAGCAGGCTTGTTGCTGCCGTGAGCCAGTTTAAGGGTGGGAAGTGCACCAAAGCCGATCATACCCATTTTACTTTCCCTAAACACAGTCGGGTTGGTGTTTCAGGCTCTTCCCAGTGTAAACAGTCGAGGCTCCGTCGAGTCGACGTACTTCTGAATCCTTGAAGTGCAGACGCACACTTAGAAATACAGGCTCACTGTTTCAGCCACATGCTCACCGAACCTTCTGAGTTGGCAGAATGTGGCAATCAAAACAGAAGGCCCGCTTCTAATGCCAAGTGGGAGAGGGGAGGGGTAGGATAATGCCAATCGCCTTAATATTTTGTCCCTAATTAGATAAGCTGCCTGTTGCACTCCTCAGATCCATATTTCACCATGGCTGCCAATGGTTGGTGCGGTTGCTGTGAGTTCTTCCACCTGTTTTCTGGCACCAGAAAGTAAACAACAAAGAACCACGTCATGTCATTTAATTTATTAGATTTATTTGGGAGTTGGGGTTTAGCTCAACACCACCAGGGATTCCATATTGCAATGTGTTTTTTTTTTAAATTGATTTTGATTTTTAAATGATTTTGTTTTATATACTTTAGGGGACCTATTGACACGTCTGATTCCCTATCAGGTGACAATGACAGACCGAGGAGCAGCGGAGAGGGCCTGCAAGGACCCCAACCCCATAATCGACGGCAGGAAGGCCAACGTCAACCTGGCCTACTTGGGCGCCAAACCCCGCAGCATGCAGACAGGTGAGCTGTCAAACCTCATGTAAATCCAGCCAATTGATCCAGAGCAGAAAATGCAAATGCATAAACACCAGGACTTCAGCGTCTGAGCTCGTATTGACTCATTTTTCCAAACAATGTTCTGTTTCTTAAAGCCATGTTTTGCTGCTCATTGTGCGTTTGAGACTGTTGTTCCACTTGTTGGAGGTTGGAACAGGCACTGCCTCTGTCTCCCCGTGCCCTGTGTGTATTGTTCTCTGGTCCTCCTCTGTAAATGCAAATGTGTGTGTCTAACAGCCGGCCTCCTATCTTCCAGGCATATCCATCGGAGTGCAGCCCATTCACCCGGCGCTCATCCAGAGGCAGTATGGGTAAGCGAGCGAGCGCGAGTGGGCGCTTGTTGTGTTCGCTCGTGCTTCTCTCAGTAGGACACCACTGGGGTGCTATCTCTTTGACAAACATGGCCCCTAGAAAGTCCATGTCAGTTTCCGTGTCCACACGCAACTCTGCGAGTCAGCCATTAGCATATCGGAGTTTCGTAGCTCTGTGAGGGCAGAGAGATGTTTCACATATCTGGGCTAATGGAAGAGCATTCCAGAGATGAATGTGCGACTCAGCCGCTGGTCCTCTGTCACGGCCCGCCCAACTCGGGGGCCTAGCTTAACAGACCTCGTCGCTGACAAGACTCCTGAGAAGTTGCTGTGTTGCAGAAAAGGCCTGTTAGCATCTAGGAATCACAGTCGGCCGAGCAGCTAAGGAGCATGTTGATACTCTGCAGTCGAGTCAAGTATGGAGGTCACTTAGGTCGTGGAGATTGAGTAATGATTTCATCCTTGTAACACTGTGGACGTATATTCTTAAAGATTTAAATCAAGCCTACATATTCTATAAGACCTGTTACTTGAGCCTGGTTTCTGAAAATAATGACTGCTAAAGTTATTGCATTCATATCTGCAGCATTAGGAGTCGAAGCTAATCAATCAGATTTGCCATCTCCTTTAAATAATGATTAACCTTCAGATTGCTGGCAGAGGAAAAGGCATAAATGATAATTGGGGTTAAAATGCTACCCTTTACGCCCATCAGTCAGGGACTGTACTGAAATGTTATTCAAATGCTTTTATTTTGAAAGGCCAGGCTGTCCTGCTGGGTAATACTGATACTTTCTACTCGTCCATGAGTGTTGTAAATATCTAATTGCAGACAGAGAAGTGAACACATGGATACAAAGTCCTAGACAATAAAAGATACAATTGGGAGGCCCCAGCCTATGCAAGAACTCCAGAACACCCCCCCCCCCCCCCACCCAATTATCTGAAATCCTATTGCTATAGTGAGCAGGGATGGTGCCACAACCCTATGGGGTTTGATAAATGAAGCGCTCTGAGGCCCGCTTCTGGCAGGTGCTGGCTCCTGTTACAGCTTTTACACCCCCTTTTAATCTCCCATGACCCCCCTTTCCCCCCCCCCCTACCCCCAAGAGGCGCAGGGAACACCTGTCTGTTCCCTGTAAAGTTCCTCAGTATGGTGGCTGACAGGAGCAGGCTGCTCTGAAGAACATTTTCAAAAGCCGCTTTTTGTCCCCCCCCCCCCCCTTTTTTTTTGTTACAACATATGGCCTAATGATGTGCTGTGCTCATCTCCACGCTGGGTCAGACTTTATTCTGGTTCCTCACTGAGGAACCACATCTTTTGCCCCTTCGTCACCTCCCTGCGTTTTTGAGCCGCCTTCCTCTTTTTTATTCTCAACACCCAGAAAAACCCAGTTTCCACTTCTCGTGTTCAACTGCCACGAAAACTGACACCTCAGCCAGCCAGACGGGTTGGGGGGGGGGGGGGGTGTTAAAGAGGAGATTGCAGAGGGTACCAGGGGGTGCATATTGGGAATACAACTTAATGAGGCGGTTTGCTTCCTTGGAAACCACCTTTACAGGTGCCAAACAACACACCCATTGACCCCCCCCTCCTGTTATCAACGAATATTCCCTATCCAACAAAGAGGTACACATTCCCACCACCCAGGCCAGTCCTGCCTGTTTTCACACTTTTTTTTTTGCTGCAGTGAGTCATGTGCTAAAGGTCGTTTATTGGGCGGAAGCATTTAGCCTGCGAGTGTGATAGCGCCGTGCCTTTTTCACACAAACTCATTAAGTGGATCCTCACGGGGACGATTGCTCCGGTCTGGATTTGTGATATTTAAATGTTTCCTCGTAGGCGCATCTCTCATTTTTCTGTCCGGCTCTATGTCCAAAATATATATATATATATATATAAAAAAAAGTGCAGAGATGCCAGTCAGCAAAAAAGGGAAAAAAGAGCTGACCTATTTTTTCTGTCCATCAGCCTCTCTGCCACATCCTCAACTCTCCCCATTTTCCCAGAATCTCAAACGGAATCCAAAACTGCGGCCCCCGCCACCTCGACACACGCTGGAGTCGTAACAGAGCGGCGTTCTTGTCTCGTTTCGTTCCATGCATGGTTGCGTGTTCTACATCATCCCTACAAGGTCGTTCGGTTGCGTTCGGAGCGCCCGCGGCGGCACGCCTCCAGGGATGAGTCGGGCTCATTATACACCTCCACCCCACCCCCTGGTGGCATGAATGTATTGGTCATGTCTGATTCCAGTCAGGCTGCCAAGCCTGGCTCACCGGTGGGGGGGTTCATCACACCCACCTGTCACATGACCCCACTGTCTGGTTTTAACGTCTTACCACTTTGCTCCTGATCAGCTCACGGACGTCTCGGTACTTTTGTTGACGCCGCAGCCTTTCTCTGCGCCGCCAGCTGACCAGACGACGCCCACAGTTCAGGACTGCCCTGTGCCGCCCCCCCCACTCCTCCTCCCTCCCCAGGCAGCCTCTCTCCAAGGTGCCATTGATGGCTTGAGAGTGCAGTGCAGTGTGCTGTGATGGATTGGAGTGGCTCTGTAATCTCCCCCCACCCTTCTTGTGTGATATGAACTGAAGAGGTTTGGCTGATTGCGGTGTCTCTTCCCCTATTATGGCATGGTTGGGTTTTTGCAGTGGTGGGGTGTCAAAGAGGTCATGTGTGAGAGTGAGAGAGGGTTGGAGTGATGGCGTCCTCATCTGCATGCTCCCATCTTTTGCTGCGTTGGCTCCACGGCTGCCTCTCATTGCTGATGCTCGGCTCCCAGTTTTAAAATACAAGTAGAAACAGTGCTGTAGAAGTAACTAAAGTAAAGTGCACGGATAAATCCCGAGGTAACTAACGACAGGAAGATTCTTCATCAGCGGTGGGATGCAGCTCCAGAGTGGAAGTCAATGTGACATTTGTGACAAGCTTGTGTGTGTGTTTGTGTGTGTGTTTCTTCCAAAAGCTAGCCATATAGAAACCCAGTAAGGTTGCATCACCTATTTAAGTGCAAGTGTGTGTGTGTGCGTGTGTTTGGATGGGGGGGGTTCGCTTCTGCCAGAACCCCGCAGAGAGGAGTCCTGACCATAAAAAGTCCCCTCTCTTCTGGATCGTGTGACAAAACAAAGCTCCGCAGAGGAGGAGAAGCGGCGACGCTCCCCAGACTCCGCAGCTTTAATCAGCCACATCTCGCAGACGCTCCCGGAGGCTCCCCAACGCCGCTCGCCAAAACCTGATGAGCTCCCCTGCTGCCATTACCTCCCTCACCTAGCATCATCACCTGTGATTGAGAGTAGAGAAGTGGAACTTTCAAGCACTTGTGTGTGTGAGAGTGTGCGTCTGCATCTGTGTGTGTGTGTGTGTGTCTTTGGGGAAAAGCAGCAGCTGTTAAAACACTCTGCTGATGCCTGATCTTGAAAACCTGCCAGTAACGGCTGACACCATCATTCACCCCCACCCCCGACCAAACACAAACACACACACACACACACACACACACCACACACACACACACACACACACACACCACACACACACACACACACACACACACACACACTCACGCACTCACACACACACACACACACACACACACACCAGTCTTCCCACCTACAGGTCCAGCCTAACAGGTTTGGTGGGTTTCACTAACAGACAGCGTTGAGTCACCTTCGGTTGCTAACCACCGCTGCCTCGTGCCTGTTGGTTTTCAGTCCTGTGCGTATCTGTGTGAGCCTTCGCTCTTCAGAGAGACAGCGTTGATTCTTTATGACGCTCACATTTGAGAAATGTAAACAATCGGGGCCAGGTCTGTGAAATGTTCCTTTCCTGTGCTTACATGGTTTCTCTGCTCTGCGTCCATGTGCAGGATGGCCCAGCCGTACATTTACCCACAAGCCTTTGTGCAGCCCAGCCTGGTGATCCCGACCCAGATATCGACGTCCGTCAGCACCAGCCCCTACCTGGACTACAGCGCTGCCTACAGCCAGTACGCCCAGGCAGCCTATGAGCAGCAGTACCCCTACGCCGCCTCCCCAGCCAGCTTTTTGGGATACAGCTACGCCACCACCAGCCCCTCGGCCACGGCCGGTCCCACCGCTGCCGCTGCAGCCCAGGCGGCCGTGCATCAGAACCTCTCGTCTGCCGCCGGCCCCGCCGCCACCTTCCTGCACTACGCCCCACAGCAGCACATCCAACCAGAGCGTATGCAGTAAGGGAACGGAGGGGCAATAGAACGGGACAATTGCGGGATTCTGGTCGGAGAAATCCCCCCCAACACACACATCAGCCGGGGGTTTCAGGAAAAAAAAGACAGGGACTTTTGCACTAAATGATCAGGATTAGCTGCTCATATGTTAAAGGAGCGGGGGGGCGGTCGGAGGACTGTCGAGGTTCGAGTTAGGATGCGGAACAGCTTGTTTGTACGTGGTTGCTTGCAAGGGCTTCCAGAAGCTGACATTTTTTTAATTATTTTGTTATATTATTGTTATTTTGTCCTTTATTATTGTATTAATGTCAATGTCTATTTGTATGACGTCATTGTTAATGTTAAAATTCTCTAGGCTCAATCAGAGGAAAATGTTCGCGGTGTGTATCGGTGATGTTTAACTAGCGGTGATGGGCTCCGGAATGGGGGGGGGGGGTCCACGGTGCACGCCGCCGTGGGGGAACTTTTCATCTCATCTGTGCTCACGTTGGCTTTGTGATCAGACGTCCACAGGAGCGACGGCCAGATGTTGCACCTGAAGGACGTGTCGGAAATGAGTACAAGAAGAGGAATTCCATTTTCTTTAAACCTTTTTTTTTAATAATACCTTTTAAATTAAAGACGCCTTAATAATAAAAGGAAACTCTTTTTTTTTTTTTTAAAAAAGACCCCTTCTGATTTCTGAAGCAATCCCCTCCACACAGGCCTAAACTCTATTTTCTTTTGAAGCCAGGGAGAGTAACCTGGCCTGTCTGGGTCCTGACGTATGGATGTAGATGAGGCCTTGCGGTACGGAGGGGCCGGGGGGGGGGGGGGGTGACCATTGAAGAGGTAGCTGACACTGAGCAGCAGTGTGTTTCATTCAGACTTTCATGTACAGCTTTTTAAAACTATATTTTCAGCCAATAAGTACATTTACAATATTTATATGTAGGTATTTATACAAGGTACTAAGTTAAAATTGTCTTTTCTATACATATATATCTATATATAAATATACTATAACTAGTTGTGCCACTGATGTCCTTTAACCTGCAGACCCTCAGGTGTAGTAGTCAACTCTTGTACCCTGCCGCCACTAGATTTTGACTGATTTAGTCAAAACTTCTCTCCATATTCTCTTTATCCCTCCAAACAAAAATGTATTTTACAGATTCCTCCAAGAAGCCATCCAAAAAACAAGCAAACACAGAAATAAAGACTTTGTACAATAAGAGTTCTGCCTCGTCGGTGTTTTGTGGCCTGTTTTGTTTGATGTTTTTGCAGCGTCACAGGGTGACGAGGTTCTCTCGCGTGCATCTGCTTGTTATCGAGCAGCGTGCGGTTGAATCCTGTGCTGGGGGGGAGGGGGTGGGGGAGGGTTTCAGGGTCATGGGGGCCCAGACTTTTATCTAGCCACAACACCGGCAGCACCTGTCAGGAACGCTGGGTGTTCCTTCAGACTGACGCGTTCAGTCGCTCTTGGAGAGCTTTCAGAAAATGTCAGCCGTTAAAAGCGGCGCCTAGCAACGTTTCGCTTTTAAAAAAAAAAAATGTCACGCTGCTGAACTGGCACGGCGAGTTTTTCCTCTCGCCCTCTCCCAGGCAGAGACATGTTTGTGCTTACATCAGCTTTGGAAGAAGCCGTCATTCTGAACGCTCTTGTTGTGAAGAGAAGCACATTATCTCTCTGTCTTTAACACTTTAATCTCTTTGGACTTTATTTGCTGGGGAGGGTCCCTGCTTAATTAACCCTGAGGGGGGGGGGATTCTCTCTCCAGTTAACCTGATTGTTTGCACTTGTGAGATTATGGATTATGTGCATGTTTGTCAAAGCGGTGCCCCCCTATGATGACAAGCTGGGTGGGTTCATCCTGTCTGAGTGTCAACCATCTCTTCCCTCCTCGCCCACACGTCTCTTCTCATCGGTCATCCTCCCGTCGCTCTCTTCACGCTCCCCGCCGTCTTTCTCCCGTTCTCATGAATCACGCCAGAGACGGGCAGGAACCCAGCCGACCGTCATCCGGACAAGCAAGGTCATGCAGGCCCCGCAGACGCCGTTGTGCTGAGTCACCGGACGCCGTCTCTCCGTCACAGTCGCTCACAAAGTGGCTCCGGTCAGATCTCCCCGGCCTCGTGCTCGTCGCTCTGTCGTGCGACATTGATGTCAAGGGATCCCTCGGAACTGTCAGGAAAGCAGTCCCGTCTTATCAGGCCTGCGCTCTGCATTGACCAACACTTCCTGCTTGACCTTTGTTGGTGTGGGAGCGCTCTCTGCACCTTCATCAGGATCCCGTTATGGTTTCATCATCTGATTGAGGTGAGCTTTTCGAAACGGTCAGACACCCACGACGGATGACCTCTGACCCTTTCGGACAATCTGGTCTGTGGAGCGTCCGCCGACCTCAGGAAGATAAAACCTGTTGCCCGCTAATTTACTTTCAATGAGACTCTTTGTCGAGCAAATACAGGAGGAACGCGTGGGACCACTGAGGCCGCACCACCGCTCAGAGCAACAATGGCAACCAGCCTGCATTGTTATTAAATACCATCTCAACGCATAGCAGCGGGAGAAATGGCGTCGCAGAGGGCGTTGTTTAGCTTAATAACATGCTGTAGGCTCGACCTACGTTGCGTAAGAAGCAGAGAAGGGTTCTGAACATGAACATTTGTTCAGTACTGGGACCAGTTCACTCCAGTGAAATCAGCACGATGAAGCATCTGTAATCCTGCAGCAAAGGTTTATCCTGTGAATTGTGACAGGTTTTGTTAACTGTTTAACGTGTCATTTCTTCATCCCTTCAAGTTCTCACGGCTTTCAAAAGAATGTAAATGTGCTCATTTGACGCCCATCATTCACTCCTTATATGGCCGCCGTCCGAGTTGTTGATAAAACTCTGAAAATATATATTCAAGTTTATTACTTATGCTGAGAAGTTGTGTCAACATGTTCTTTTTAATCCAGACTTGAAGAACCTGCAGCAAGGAGCTCAGAAGAATTTGGCAGTTCAAGTGTTCCTCTGGAAGACGACCAATGACGGCAACCAGAGCTGCCGAGTTCGGGTGGGGGTCTTGACAAAACCTGCGATATCCCTGGATCGGTGGGAGTTTTTTGGGCTCTGGCTTGTGTCCTATCAGCTGCTCTCAGGGCGACACACGTCACCCTCGCTGAGGCTGATGATAACACAAGTTAACTGAACTGAGGTTTATCGGGGTGATCTCTGGGGCACTCCACGCCCGGAACCCGAAACGTGCCCTCCCCTCTCGGTGGTGGGATTTGTGCTCCTCTCCAGGTCCTTTAGAACAGACCCCATCCATAACAGGCACTCTGGCCACTTTTGGATCTCACATCGCTCCCATGTGTCCACTTCACGCCACGCCAGTCTGGCAGTACTGGCATATACACCCCCCCCCCCCCCTCAAACACACACACACCCCAGAGTTGAAGATAGAGGGTGTTTATCCTGTCAGTTTGTATAAGAGCAGCTAATGTAGCCCGCTCTCTGGAGTAAAGGCAGGGATGGGGGGGGGGGGGGGGGGGGGGGGGCTGTGCTGAGTGGTAAACATGTGCTAAAACCTATGAATGGAATAAATTACTTGACCTTATTCTGTAGTAACTCAGACTTTTCATCTGCTTTAGTGTTTTTCTGTTGCGCTCGGCCCAGAGGGATGTTTTTCTGGTCCAGGGCCACGTTTTTCTTATCTGCGGCCAACATGTTTCTGCAAACGAGCGCCTCCACCTCGACCTCAAACCCAGCCAGTAGCTGTTGTGGGCCGCAGAAGGAGGAGGAACACAGCCATGGAGGTCGGGGGGGGGGGGGGGGGGGGTTGACTACAATAGAAATAGAGAGAGGAAGGGGACAGTGTCTGACGAGTACTGACAGCTGAGCTTCCTCTCTCGGCAGGACTCTCACAACCACACACACACACACACACACATTCTGAGTGAATGAGCTGCCCAAGACAGGAGGATATCTTACTCAAGTTTACCTCAGCACTGTTCTGAAGCTGTCCAGCGCACTTTCCAATTCCAGCTGGGGCTTGAGCAGACAACCCTCAGCCACTCAGTCCCCTACAGAATGAGAATCCACCCCCCGAGGGTAGAGTTTGACTGTCTGACTGGCCTGTGTGGTGCAGCGTTAGCATGTGTGTGTGTGGCCACAAACATAATGTACAGAGGGGGGGGGGGGCAGGCAACAGGTGTAACATGCAGTTTGACTTTTGAACTTGTGCTGGCAGTAAACAGCTGCAGTAAAGACCTCCTGCGTGCATCCAAACAGAATCTGAAAAACCTTTTTTACTCCAGTAAACAGAAAGGTCCTCGATCCAACCCGATGAGGCAATTACAATGACCACTGAGCCCCTGTAGTACCCATGTCCTTCCTGAAATAATTAGCAAGAGGGGCTTATTCTTTAATCCAGCTCTCCACCAGCTGCTACTGTCCTTTCAGTTCCACTGGCATCCATCTTTTCTTGTAGTCTATGACTATAAAAATTGGAAAAACCACATAGAAGAACCCTGCGAGACCCCGCGCTGATCTCAAGCCCACCCAGTCTCTCCCAGACCTCACCCCCCAGTCACAACAGTTCACCTTTTGTGGCACCAGCCTTTGAAAAACAAAGTGATCAACAATATTCATGAGGAGGCTCAGACTTGAAGCCCACGTGGGGTCAGATATCTTAATGACTTAGCTCTGGTGTCATATGGTTGTTTTTGTTCAGCCGTTGTTAAATACCTTTAAAATATGAAAGTTGCTGGCATAAAATATCTGGTTGGATTTTATTGCCAGGTAAATATTAACATATTGGTCAAAGGCTGTTGGTTATACTTTAACAGTTACTTAACATGAGAACTTTATTGATATTGCTAGAAAGTAAATGAGTAAGTCGCCCTTTAAAAAAAAACAAAAACAAGAGCCAGAATTAGACCTTAAGAAACCAAAACATTATGAAATGTGATGACGTCCGTTCGGTCTCCAGTGTTCATTCACGGAAACAAATTCATCTGTGTTCTGGTTGCCGATCTCTCTCCCGTCCCTCCATTTCTCCTATCACATCTTTATAAAGTTTCCTCAAACCTCTCCTATTTTAGTATGTTCCACTACACATGATTTGCCCACTTGCTCCCCATCCTATCTCTCTCACAAACATGTGTGTGTGTGTGTGTGTGTGTGTGTGTGTGTGTGTGTGTGTGTGTGTGTGTTTCCATGCACCAGCAGTTGTGTTCCCATTCCTGGAGGGAGGGATCAGCTCCCGGTGCAGCTAGGAAGACTGTCCATCCGGATTCACCACCAGCTCTTTATAAGGACACGGGGAAAAGGGCCTCACAGCCTCTATATTTAGATGGACTTTATTGGGCCTCTTGTCTCCGTCTTCTCTCCTGCCGCCCCCCCCCCGCGGTGCCGCAGAAATCTCTCACCAAAGCCATGAGTCTGATAATGATCTGGGTGATAATAACAGAGGAGAGGAAAAGCGAGAGGGAGAGAAGCGGAGACAGGATGAAGGGAGGATGAGCAGAGAAGTGGTGGTGAGGGAGTGTTTTCGTTCATTGTTTTTTTTTTTTAATGTTAGTGGGTCTCCTTCACACATCACTAAATATTTCCCAGTGAGGCTGTGCCTTCACCATCCTGCCAGCCTTCACCATCCTACTGCTGCCATCACACTTCTCCCTCAACCTCACCCCCAGCTTTGACCTCCAACATACAAATCTACAGCAGTCACGTGACACTCTTTCCACTGCTTTCAGGGGTTTTTTCTAGGTCACTGAAGGCACTCATGAAGCTAAGGGAAAGATCATTCCGGAGAGGATCCATCCATGTCCATATCGCTCACCTCTGTGGGATCAAGTCTTTTGTTTCTCTTCTTCTCTCCCTGCTCCAATCACAGTCAGACATGAAAGTGTTTACTCTTTCCCATCATATAGCTGCCATTCCACCTACACACACCTCTACAGTGGTCATCTGGCCTTCTCCCGGTCCAATAGCTCTACATTTCCATGTCATCTTGACCTCCACCACTGGCGTGCGGTCTCTGGAGCTGTTTCAACTGGAGGCTTTCAGGAGGTTTATCCTATCAGAAACGCAAACGTCAACGGAAGCAGCTAACCTGCCAGTTAGCATCTGCCTGGCTTCTTTGATTCTGATGCAGAAAATGAAGAGCTTCTTGCGGCTGATTGTGCTTCACCAGCAGAAACATGGTAGAGGCAGGACCCTGGCTCACCCACGAACAAAACACCAGTCTGGAAGATTTGCATGAAAGCTACCAGAAGACATGCAAGAAAATCTTCAACTGCCATGCAAATGAGAGGCAAATAGAATTCAAATCAGGCCTAAGGTAAAGAGGGTCAGGAAGCAGCAGGGTTCCCTGGTGGGTGGGTGGGTGGGGGTGATGCATGCTCGCGCCTGCCGCTCGCGGGGCTCGGAGGTCTGTCAAGTTTCACCACAACAGCAACAGCGAACCTCTGGGGAAGGACAAACCATGATCTCAGAAGAGTGGAAACGGCGCTGAAGACAATGGTTCTCTGTGAGGGAGAGGACCTAAGGCGTGGCCTCTACGGACAGAGGGTCTTCACAGTGGACAAGCCGTCCTCAGCAGCTGTCTCAACCTCTGTCTGGCTCCCATGTCACACATGCAGTTTTAATTCAGCATGACGCTTACATAGCATTAGCACAAAGGGTCGACAGATTTATGTTAAGTCCCTTTAACCCTGATTGTCTGTGTGTGTGTGTGTGTGTGTGTGTGTGTGTGTGTGTGTGTGTGTGTGTGTGTGTGTGTCAGCCTGTCTCTGGCCCCTCATGTGTCATGCCAGCTCGAGAACGCAGAGATGGAGGTGGAGTAGGAGGAAAAGTCCCAGAGAAGGAGACATCGTTTGTACAAAGAGCTAATGGACAGAGAGGCCTCAACAGACTGGAGATCTGGGCTGTTAGTGGTGTGGACGTGTGTGTGTGTGTTTGTGTCTGTTAGGTTTGAGGTTATACTCTACAAATGAGCAGACAATGAACGGTGATCAGCCCCAAGGCCCAACAAAGGTAGCTGCACAGGTTTGCGTGTGTACACAACACACACTGGCATCATCGAGTGTGTTTCCATTGTTGTTCTCCAATAATGGCCCAAGTAGTCGCACAACAGTCTGTCCCCCACACATCTTGACTCATCATTGTTAGCTACCAAATATTTACCTTCAACCCATTAAAGGGTAGAAACATGTCCGCGAGCAGAAAAGGAGCTCAGACCGACGCTGGGGGGAGGACGTGGGGCCGATCAAACTCCACAGATCCTACAGAAACATCAGCACCTGCACTGGTTTTAGAAAAGAGTCTAGCACAGGCTGTGGTGTGCAAACAGCAGATGAACATCTTTACGCGCGTATGTGAGCAGCACATCAATAAAATCCACCTGCACTTGGGCCTGGGTCTATTGACACAAATGCAACAAAAGCGATGTGATGTGCCCAGGCTTGAGGGGCCACCACAATCCCCATTCAGCCTCCCATTCACCTGCGGGGATGATTCAGTGGAGGTGAATGTCATTAAAAGCCTCCACACGCATTTAATGGTTTTATTTGCATGGAGGACACGAGGACCCAAATCTAAACTCTGTGTGTGTGTGTGTCACATGCGCTCATCTTTGTCGTCAGAAACAATAATAGCTGGCCTTTGCACAAATATACTTTTTTTTTAAGACTTTCCATGCTTTCGCAATGCTGAGGTCTGGCAATTTCCAGAAGTCAGGGAGTGAGACTACATTTTCAGGAAGATCTGACCACAATAGGTGATTAAAATATCTGTACTATTTCCCCACAGGCTGATACAACAGGGGTGTCGACCACAAATTGGTTGCGAGGCTTGAATGCGTTCAGCGCCATCTGGCGGTGACCGAAGACCCTCAGGTGGATATCGATTTAGATGGAAATTCGATGGGAAAGTCAACCGTCTCGTATTTCAAAATGGTGGTGACGTGACAATTTTGTGCCACACCAAAAGATGAATGGTGTAATAATGCTGTAACTACTGTGCCTTATTATCCAGACATGTCCAAATCAAAGCTTCCATGCAGGTTTAACATGTTTCACAGGTTTATGATTAGCTGCAGCAAGAAAAGCCTGAGGGGTGTGTGTGTGTGTGTGTGTGTGGGGGGGGGGGGGGGGGGGGTATTTCCTCCATACCTTCTCCTTGTTGAAGTCCTTGTACAACATTCTTTTCTCAAACATTATTGTGCATTATCAGGTCCTGTTGAGCTGCTTTGGTGTTGAAATAAAATGGTATTAAAATCCATAGAAATACAAATAGGGACAATATGATATATTTTTTTTACAATATGATTTTATTACTCAAAGATTTGTGTGTTGTTTTAATAATTAAACCTGTAAACAAAATTCAAACAAAAGTCACCTCACAAACTCAAAAAAAAACAGATGCAGACTAATTTTTCCAGATCGGGGGAGCTTTCTGTTGCAAGTGACATGAAAACTTAAAGACAGCATAATCATGCAGGCCTGCAGCCAAACCTATCACATCCCATCATTCATGCAGCTCTTCACTGACCATGTAACATTATTGGAATCTTTTCCTGTCTCCCTCTAGCCGTCCAGGAGCTTGAGGATGCTTTCCCTTTCCTTCAGGGCCTTCCAGGCCTGGTCCTTCTCCTTCTTGGTTGGAGTGCGTTTCTTCTGCCTTGCCGCCATGATTCGCCTGAATCCCTCCATCACCTCGTTGTCAGCCACCCTGACTCTCTGCCTCAGATCTTGTTTGCGCATTTCCTCTTTTGCCAACCTGCGAGGCGGTGGTAAATACCACGTTAAGGTTGGCAGCATACCTGAGTGAGCGGGTCTGAAAGCGTTCCCACTCTATCAGCCTGTCTTTACCCTCACCTGAGCAGCTCATGCTTGCGGGATCTGTTGTAAGTGATCAGGGCTTTCAGCTCCGCTTGCCTCTTCTGCAGCTCTGACAGGACTTCGTCCTCAGAATCTCCTCCTGGCCCAGGTCGCTCCTCAGAATCCAGCAGCCCCTGGGCCACAAGCTCTTCTTTGATCCGGGCCTCCAGAGAACGCGTGTGAGGAACACTGAAGCAGGAACAACAGAAATTTAAATGAATATGTAACATTTGCTTTCATACAGATACCTAAAGACTTTCACACAAATACCTAAAGACTTTTCCTTGGCTTCGAGGAGAGGTGCCGGCCCCGTCGTTAGCATCCTTGCCTAAAATGTCCGGTATCGGAGAATCCTCCATGGGGGATATAATGTTCTCCTAAATCAAAACAATTACAGGCTCATCTTCTTTATTGATGTTAAACTTCCAAAACAATAGACGTTTTCAACGCATTTAGGACAAACCTCTACAAGGGCCTGGAGCAAGCGCTGCGTGAGAGGACCGAAGGGACATCCGTCTTCTGGAGACTCGTGCTGGGACTCTGACTTTTTCAACAAGGAATCCACCTCTACAGTAGAGGTGCACAAACGGGAGTATTATGTAGCGTATGTGGAAGATTCAGACGTCAATCTACATGACTGTGAGTAATAAAACGTATTATTGTGTATTTGCTCTATTAAGAAAAGCTACTAGCAGTAATTGTGTACAGTCCAAGAGGAGCTTTGGCTGCATATATCTGCTCTACCACTTAGGATAAATGATAACTGTTTAAGTCTTCCTTCACCTTTTGCATCCAGCTCAGACAGAGGCCCCCCCATGAGGTTCTTCTTCTTGTCGTTAGCCCGTGCTCCTTCCCTCTGCTCCTCCAGAAGATCTTCCTGAGCCCACCGCTGTGAGTAGTGCTTCCCCAGTGCTGGGATCTATGGTCAGCACAGCCGTTACCATGGTTTCACACAGCAGTTAAAACAGGTCATTAAACACAATTACAGCAACCACAAAGGTGTTCTTCAAATGAAGGATTGAGTTTTAAAATTTGACCCATGAGCAGATTTTTTTTTTTTTTTGCATACTTTGAAATACTCTGCTTCGTCCTCAGGAGGTTTCAGAAGCTCTTCAAGCAATCGGATCTCTTCGTTTGTGATGTCAGCGCAATAGGGCTCGACTGATGCCCAGAATCTGAAATCATTAGCTAGATATTAGCTTTTGTAAATGTTGCACACTTGAGATGTCACAGGGAGTTGATATGGGTCACCTGTTGGGTGCGTCGTTTTTGGGAGTGCGAGGAATGTCTTGTGGATCCTCTGTAAATTCATACTCCTGGACTTTAGGCTGCAGGTTTTTGGATTTGGGTCTCCCGGGACCTGGACCGAGCCCGTGGCCACCTTTGCTCTCCAACTTTTGCTTCTTTGGTTTGTGGCGAGAGGAGGCGGCGGGGTCTGGATCTTTCCCCAGCTTCAGAAAGCGCTTATCCCCCTTCTTGTCTTGCCAATCTGTGAGGATCTAGGAAGAGCAAAGACGACGGAAAGAATGAAAGAACCTGTGGTTTCGCCAGGGATTTAGACACAAAGATGACTCCACGCTACCTGTCTCTGCTCTTCCAGGGCTCTGAAGCGGCGGTTGGCTGAGGACAGAAGCGTCTCCAGCTCCAGCTGCAGGGTGTCCAGCTCCTCGATTCCAATGCCATCGTCTTCGGACCTCCCGAGCACAGCCGTGTAGCGGGGACACAACTTCACATGCTCCACGGGCTTGAAATCATAGTATTTAAGCGGGGGGCAGTCTTTTAATTCACTCATGATGCTGGAAGGCACAGACCCAGCAGCGCCTTAATAGCCTGATAAAAACACAGACGGGAAGCATTAATGGGGATAACGCTGAAAATGAGTCCTGACTTTTTATGTGCGTCTCCCAAATACATTCTAACAATGCACCGAGTAGAACTAGCAAAGACCCAAATACAGGTTTAGTGTTGGGTGCTTCGTGGAGCCAAAGCCCGACGGGCCCAAACTATTGGTAGTAGTCGATGAGTACTGGCCACAATGATTTCACACTGTACACATGCATATTGTGACTTTAAATGGAGTTAGTAGGATGGTTCCACGCTAAAGGGAATGTAATCATGTTTAAATGTTGAAGAACGTTGATAATTACCGTCAGTGAATGGCATCCATGCTGGAATAAGCCATTATGATCGGGGGAGGATCAAATACAAAAAAAAATCCTGTAATATCTTATAACGAATCAAGAAATGTTAATTATAGTACAAGTACCCTTTTATGTACGATAATTAGACATATAATATCAAACGTTACCATTTATTAAAGGAGTTAGTATTACTTCAACTGAAAAGCGGAATGGTATCGTCGGATTGTACCATATTTTGTCGTGTTGGAAAAATATTATCTTCACAGCGATTCCTCAAATAATTTGAATCTTTAATGAGTCCAAGTGGTTATATAAAACATTTATGTTTAAAATTGTATTACAACCTGTCTAAATAATGGTAAACTATTCCAAAATGTCTTCGCTTCCAGCAGAATGGATTGTCTCAAGGGTGTGCTTGGTTTTATTTACACCTTTAGACGGGGTAATGGAGCAAGCACTCTCAACACTGGTGTGTGGATAAACATGCTTGTTCATTAGAAAGGTAAGGTAAAACAAGCGCACCCTGTCTGTGTACGACTATGTTGGATTTACGGAAGAGGAGTCTCAGGCGTGGCTGAGGAACTTCCGTCTTTTACAGCACAAAATGGTAAGTCTTGTGCTCGCAAAGTATCGTTATACTTTAATATTTAGCCTTCTTTAGCTGGCCCCAGCTGTAGGCATTGTTTCCTCTGTCGGTTAGCTTGCTTGGTGTATTTCACCGGCGGCGGTTTCTGGTTTAATGCAGTGGAACGAGAGGACGGGCATCCTTGATAGATTTTGCAGAAACTAAACTAAACTAAACTGTCTTCCCTTGTCAGCCCTCTTTGTCATTCTTTCTACAACTTAAGACTTAAAAAAAATCTAACGTTAAAAAGATTTCTTATTTGATTCAGACAAGCCAACTGTGAACAGCTACATCCGTCATCAGAAATAATCTTACTTAAGACATATGCATAACATCCGCTACAGTTCACAGTTGTAGCATGTCTAATGGTTGTTTCTCAATCTGCGGATTGCAATTGAGCTGCAGTATCTCCTGCATCATTCTGGCTCCCTATCTTTACTGATCTGCTACAGTTAGCTGAGATTCGCTCATACACCGAGATCGCAATAATGGCTGCATCATTTAGGAAGTTCTAATTGAACTCTGACATTTATCATGTCTGTTTCTCCTGTAGACAGCGACTCTGCGTCCTTATTTAAATGCCGTAAAGGCAACCTTGCAGGCTGCTCTTTGTCTGGAGAATTTCTCCTCTCAGGTTGTGGAACGTCACAACAAGCCAGAGGTGGAAGTCAGGTATGTGTAATACGTGCAGTTGTCGAGTCAAAGACCCCGTTACTTAGGCGTCCAAGTTTCCAGCCCCTAAGCTGTTTCAGTCATACATGTGTAGACTTGAGCTAATGTGGATTAGAAAAGAAGAAAACAAAAAAAACAAAAACCAAGTGTGGGTAAAGCTGTAAAATTAGCCTGTGCTGACTTGCCACATCCTGTCTGTGGAGGTATTTCACAGAAATCTGCAGGGTCAAACAAAAGTGACAAAGCCTGTTTTTTTTTTTACGTGTCTTGGACTTACGGTGATGTTGTTACAGGAGCAGTAAAGAGCTGCTGCTTCAGCCTGTGGTCATCAGTCGCAATGACAGGGAGAAGGTTCTCATTGAGGGATCCATTAACTCTGTCAGAGTCAGCATCGCTGTCAAACAGGTACATGAAACGGCCACGGCTGTGGCGTGTTTTTGGTTTTTGTTTTTTTTAAATTGCTCCTTTCACACAAACTTAACATATATGCATGTTTTAAAAATTCACCTTCAGGCTGATGAGATTGAGAAGATCCTTTGCCACAAGTTCATGCGCTTCATGATGATGAGAGCAGAGAACTTCTTCATCCTGAGGAGAAAACCAGTGGAGGTAAGAGCAGCGGTGCCTGATCTGCTCTGGAGTCCCGGTGCTCAGGAGTCTCACTAATGCATTTTTTGTTTGTTTTTGCTGTAGGGATACGATATTAGCTTCCTGATTACCAACTTCCACACGGAGCAGATGTACAAACACAAACTGGTGGACTTTGTCATCCACTTCATGGAGGAGATCGACAAGGAAATCAGTGAAATGAAACTGTCGGTCAACGCCAGGGCCCGCATCGTCGCCGAGGAGTTCCTGAAAAACGTAAGCCGCTCGCTGCTCGCGTGTTTTAGTTCGGGAACGTGGTCCTGTCTGAAATCTGACTTCTCTTCCTGCAGTTTTGACGGCATCGTTGTTTGTGCTTTCACATGAGCTGGGAAACGCCTGCAAGCGCCAGTCGGCACAAGGAGTAAACAGCCAATCAGCGTGGCCAATGAGACCAAACTGGCGACGACACCCGCATCCATCATTCCCCTGTACTCATGAATATTGATGACTGTATATATTGAAACATTTGCCAGTCTCATTTATGGATCTTAAAAGCAAATCTCCAACACAAAGGCAGGTCCTTAAACTCACCATCAGGTTATTTATGAATACAGGGTGATTGGAAGATGTGCTGTAAACAAAATGGCCAGTTTTTTTTTTTTTTATTCATTTATGTGTCTGCTTATTACTGTCAAAAAAAAATGTCTCCAAAATTTCCCCATTCAGGAAACCCATTGATGGGTTAGAAAAGTCTTGAGTGGCATTTCAGCGCAAACATAGAACCAGAGCTGTCTGCAAAGAAGCCACCAAAGCTGTTTCATGAGATGATGCAAGATAATAAAAGTGTTTATACCTGCGTAACCGTTAAAGTCCTGTTTGTCTTTTGCTGGTCTTGAGCTCAGACCACCCACATCTTTATACCACAACACTTTCAGTCTCTCTTCAGGCGTCACTATGACAACTAGAGAGCAGAACACTTGCAGCCACAGAAGAGACCTGCTGGGTGAGTTGTTAGAATGACTAGAGGGGCTATGACAGGATGATTTATAAAAATAATCTTTATTCTGGAGAGGACTTGAGACCTTTGTAGTTCACATTTGTACGATGAATTCTTCACCGTGAGATCTGTGCGGAGAATCGGCTGAGACTAAAGTGACTGCTAATAACAACGGAGGCACGTTTCTTCAATGAATCACTACAGTTGAAGAATAATCTCTTCATGGTCGCCACAGACCGGGCGACAATTGCACGAACAAAGCTGAACACGTTTCAGAAAGACACGCCGACAAATTCATAGTTAAAATGTGCAGAAACATTCTGTGCAGCGTCCAAACACCCAAACACGCAGGTCGGTCTGAGTCGGCTCCTTCATCTTCAACTGCTCCCGTTATTGCAGCGTTCCGAGGTGAGAGAGGGGGAGAAGCTTCGCCGGGAGCAGGTCGGGCCCGAGGCAGGACGCAGCGGGAGCTCAGAGGTGAGGAGGGACGGTCTGCAGGGCGTCTTCAGGCGTGCGGTGGATGTTCACATTCTGAAACAGGAACACGGCATCGTCAGGTGCTGTTGGGGAAAATAAAACCGCAACATAGAAACACACCAGGAGCTGAAAATAACCCCGATGATGCTGCAGAAGAGGACTTTAAACAGTCACAGACCTGAGTTTTACATAAATGAGAAGTCATTTTGAGGATTTAATCATCCACCAATTGCAGCTCAGCAGGATTTTTTGTGTTTGTTTAATTTGACGGAATGGACCAGTTTTGATTCTCAGCTTGTTTACAAAGCAGGAAGTAGACAATGCTGGACATTTGTAGGCGATTAAAGGGGAAAACACTGCTGCAGCAGGATACCTGTGCACAGATGCTTCAAACCCGGCTCCTAATGTTTGTGTCAGATGCTCTAAAATGATGCACAGGAAGCGTGTGAGGAGTATACAGGACAAGGAAGAGTCAAGTTTATTTAGCAGGTATTTGACAGAGATATCTCCACTCTGAGCAGACATTTTTCAAAAGACTAAACAAAACTAAAAAAAACAAACCCAAACTGGCCGCTAAGTGTCTTCATTGTTACAGTGTTGGACACCTTAAGAACATTTCATGAGGAGACAAACATGGAATTGATTCTCATGTGCAACATTTAGCCTGGTGTCATTGTGCAATGCATTTAAAATTATGTCCACTACCAGAAATATGCATCATGTGATATTAAAATTAGTTTAAATTAAAACAAAAATTAACGCTAACATTAACTGCTTCAACAAAAACGACTGAGTCACAGTCAGGTCTGCCGCAGCCTATAAAAGAAAAACAAGTTTGATTTGATCTCCAAAAAATAGGAGAATGATTGTGACACGAGATTCGCATCATAGCATTAATAATCCAAGATAAACTGGATCACAGGCAAGGAGATAAGAGTAACGTGGAGCACTGGTGAGTCTGTGGGAAAGGGGGGAGGAGTGGGAGTCGGGGGGAGGAGCGGCTCATTGGTGAGCTGGCACCGTGATCAACGCCTCCTCCGACATCCGCGTCACCTCTACGTTCTGTTTGATCAAGACAAAAATGAAGAATCACAGTGATGGGCAAAGTTCACGGGACACATGCAGTTCAAAAGGAAACGCCGAGGCCGAGGCTCGACTCGCTACGGGGGCCTTTCTCCCACGCACCGGCGGGGCGAGGAAAACAGTCTCTGCTGTGTTCTAACAACATAATCCTCCCGTAATCCCGTACAAATATTTGCTGGTTACCCCCTTACAGCAGGGGGTTATACAAACATCAGTGCTGGCTTTTCAGACTGGAATCAAGATTTAGAACTGTGAAGCCGGACACCTGCCCGTGTGAGTCACCCTGACCTGAAAACAAGGCGTGTTTCTGCTACACGGCTGTGAATTTACACCCACCTCCGGTCTCTCTCTGTGCGTGTTGACCGCTTCCACGTTCAGGCTGATTGACTCCACCTTACAGCCTGGAGAATATGGGGCAACATTTAGCTATATGTTAGGCAGGAAACTCTATTTTCTCATGGTGATTACTGTGACGGTACGGGGCAATCCTACCGTAGGCCACTGGCGTTAGCTTGAGCACGGTGTGCAGGGAGCACTTCAAGTATGGCAGCTCTTCTGTGGAAACAGAACAAAGACATCCAACATCCTCAAACAGAAGCGAAAGTAAGATTTAGAAGTGTGTAACTCTAATGTACACACCATATCAACCTGTATAATATATATATATATATAAAACTCAAAGCTTTCATCGAGTCATAATATGGAGCTGAGGGTGTTTAGCTTGTGTGGGAATGTAGCCACAGTTCATCTGTTTCCAACAATGCTGCTCAGCACTTAAGAATTCAAAGGCAGCACAACTGTTTTGTGTGTGTGTGTGAGTGTGTGTGTCTTTAATGGCATTGTTGTGTTCCAGAAAAGCACCCCGTGCTTCAGGTCTGGTCAAGAACCGACCTGCCGTCTTGTCCAGGAAATAGGCGAGCAGGCAGCGCATGACAGCCTGGTGACAGATGACCAGCACATTCTTTTGACGCTCCAGCTCCATGATTACTGGCTCCAACCTCTGCACCAGATCCTCGTAGGACTGGGTCAAAAAAGAAGACAGGATCAACCCAGATCAAGGCGTTGAAAACAGAACACAAACTTTTGTAGCATTTCTTCAACACTAACGGAGGAATAACAAGACAAACACAGCAGACTGCATGTGTGTGTGTGTGTGTGTGTTGGGGGGGGCTGTCAGTCAGCCATTCAGCAAACAACCTTCCACATATTTGGCAGAAACAGACACCGACATGAAGTCTTTGTTTATTATTCGTCGGTGTTCAGCCAAATCCAGGAGGCTGAAACCTCATTAGCAGAAATGAATGGATGCACGTTTCATAATCGTTATGGTCTGATGTGTTCTTACAAATGACACAGCTCTGCTACACAACTCCAGTTCCAGCCACTCACTTCTCCCTTGGGGTATCGATAACGGTATTTGTCCTGGTCCCTCAGAGCAAACTCTAGAGGATAGTGGTCCTGGATCTCCTCGTACCTCATCTCCTCACAAACGCCCTGAAACGAGGCGGCGTGCGGGTTGGACTCGAGCGTTAAGAAAACCCCAACCGTGGCCGTGCGGCAGCAGAACTCCACCACTCACCGCGTCGATCTCGTTCAGGACCTTCCACTGTTCGTAGGGCACGCTGAGACCCTCAGCCGTCTGGATGGTCCTCTTCATCTGACTGGTCCACACCTTCAGGTCTCCGATACTCTGCGAGTGGATGAACTGACCCAGCTTCTTCGCAAACTGAACGGAAGGGGAAAGAAATGTAAATAAACATGTGCGTCTTGGGTTTAAGACAACGGCACGGCAGGTATTTTGCTTTGGTGTACCTCTTTGCCCCTGGACGTGAGGCCCGAGTCCCCCCCGATTCGACCCTTGACGTTGAGCTCGCTTTCGCCGTGGCGGCACAGGTAGATGGAGCGCGGAGTGATATGAATGTTCATGAGGTAATAGACGATCCGACTCTGGATGTGGTCCAACACCCGGTTCACCATGTACCTCTGGCCAACATCCATGATTTTGATGTATGAAAGATCCCTAAAACGTCAGGCAGCAACCAAATCCTTTAATCCTTTGAATATAAACGACATTATCCTGAAGCGAGCGTTTCTGGAAACACGCATCTCACCTGTCCAGGGCTTCATCCAGGGTCTCGTAGGAGTTTTCGTAGCACTTGATCCTCTTCATGAAGTCTTCTACCGCTTCTTCCGTGTTGCAGTTTGTGTAGTCGGGACTACCCAACTTCACTTGCTACAGAACCGGAAACATAAGCCGAGTGAGCAGGTGGCGAAAACGGGCTGACTAAAACAGGATAAACGGCACTCACCACGATGTTCTCCTGTATCACATCTGGATCTTCGCACACAGACTCAACAAAGAAAACCTAAATTTGAGGGCAGGGAAGGGCGAATCAAGCTTAGATACTGGCAACAACGTGACGCCATGCTGCGGCGCGGCGCGCTACCTTGAAGCCGTTCTGCTCTGCAAACTGGATGATGGTTTCTCTCCTTTCCCTGGTGGTGTTTGTTGCGTCAAAAACCGCAACCTGTCCTTCTTCTTCCGTGAGATACTGTCGAACGTCGTTCAACGCAGCAGAAGCACACTGTCTGTAACCAAAAAAAAAGAATGAAATCCCAAGAAAATGTTTAAATGTAGGTATCTGTAGCTCTGCGAGCGTGAGCCGTTACCTTCTGATCTTCAGCCCTTCTTCGTTGTCTGGACTGAAGAACTCGAAGGACTTGTAGATCTTCACGCACTCTCTCCTGTACTGCCCAACGTTGAACTCTACGTAAAAAGAGGAAAAAGCACAAAGGATTGAGTTCCTCGGCCCAAAACGCCGAGATCCATTCCGCTCAGCCGAGCCGGTACCTCTGGTGGGCACTCCGATCCAGTTCAGGTACCGCGTCAGCTTCTTGGAGATATAGGTCTTCCCCCTGGCGGGAAGTCCTACTGTCACGATCAGGGTGGGACAGTTGGTCATACATACTGGAATGAAAAATAAAAGGGAGAAAGGGCTCCAGTCACGTGTTGCTGAAAGAGGCACATCTACATTTACTGAAAATGGTTTGTGCTCAATTCAACGGGAGCACTTGTTTAAAGTTGAAGCCAGGAAAACATCCCATAATATAGAAAGTCGTGTTGTCGGCTCGTCCTCGAGTGGACGTCCACTGTAATCAAAGGTCTGCATTATTATCGGACTGTTTTTAAATCGAAGGTGGATCGGAGCGTGCATGTCACGGGCTTTGCAGATGTTAATTCCCTAACCAACCCAACCTGTTCCCGACACTGAACCACCCGAACCAGCCGTTTGAAGCGAGTGAGGATGCACTGAACTCCCGGTGACCACAGATCGCATCATCCACGTGACTGCGGGAACACAATCCCTGTTTACCAACAGCTGGTGCTTGACTTGGCACTCGGTAACAATGAGACGGCCGCCCCCGGTACCAGTCTTTTCCCCTCGATGCGAGCAGTCTTCATCTGTGTCCGCGGCTGGTGAAACCTTGCATAACTGTGTAGCAACGGGGCATCGGCACAAGACACCCGAACTCCATGAACCCAACTGCCCCCTCTGCTAGCTAGCACATCGGATGACATTGAATTGAACCCACGTAGGAGCGGATTAACATTATTATAAATGGGACTGGTTGTGTAATTTCAGTTCAGAGTTCACCGATTATCCGACGCCGGGTTGACACCATGCTAGCAAACGCCGCCACGTTGTCATACGCACCCTTCCTCTGAGAAATGTGTTTTTCGGGAAGGCCGTTTTTATACGGCATCCAGATCTTCTTGAGTGGGTTCTGGGTGAGTTCGCGCGGGTTCGACGGTGCTTTGTCCTCCATCGTGTCTTCGCGGGACGAGGAAGAGGACGCGACGGGAAGCCGGGACCTTTTCCCGTGATGCTCTTCTGGAGGTGACCGGTGTTTCATCAGCGATGCTCCGCGAGGATGGAGATTACCGAGGACCCGGCGGCCTCTCTCCCTCTCTTCATACCTCTCTCTGCCCCCCTCTCTCTCTCTCTGCCCCCCTCTCGCGCTCTCTCTCGTGATCACGTGCTGCTGTCAGGCCACCAAAGCCGACCGTAATTACTACAGAAATGGCGCAAGAGCACCAAATGTAGCGCAAGGATATTTTTCATATGGATTTTTTTTGCAGCGACAAAAGCACAAAAGCAAAGTTGTCCATAAAAATATGTTTCAACCAGTACAAGCGGCTTTCACACCTGATGCATTTTCATTCGGTAATTTAGTTGGATGGCTTCTGTTTTTTAAAATTAATAAATTAGCTTTTATAATGTGGACATATCACAATTTAAGATGCCAACACGTGTTATGTGGGTATCTTAAGAAAGAGGAAATGCCTGGTGTGATGTTGCTTCAACATTTAGATACAATGAAACTTTTTTTTTTATTTTTTTTTTTTTTACAGAATTAGAAAAAAGCACTTGGAGAGCACGGTCTCCTGACACACAGACGTATATTCCTGCATATTGGACTTACACCCACTGTACAGGGAGGTTGCTAAGCCTTCTGGCTTTGATCTTTGGAAGAGCAAAGTTCAAAGCTCCTTCAGAATCCAAGAACATCATCAAAATTTAATCTCCTTTTTGAGATGTTATTTAATTTTGGTCATAACTTTTTGAGTTATTTTGCTAAAGGTCTAACACTGACTCACTAAGCTTGGCCGCAGTCTTATTCTGCATTAAAACAGATCTCCAGGCGTATTAATGCAGTAATTTTCAGCACTACTTCCTTGTTCCAGCAAACAGGACTCATCACTGCCAATAAATTGACATGGCCGCTCTGACGCCCCACATACTTTAGCAAACTGTCGTCCAAACATGCCGAAATGTGGGATGTAACCAGAGTTTCTCTGTGATTCTGCGTGATAGTTGAGTAATCTCCATTCCCGGAACACTCCGGCGTGCGCCTAATTAACTTGCTACACTCATGTTTACAGAGAATTACACAAAAAAATAACACAAAAAAATCTCTTCACACAAACACTCACACACACTGTGTGTGCATGTTGTGTTGGTTAAAATATCACAATATCAGTGCTGCAGGGCTTACTGGAAAATAAGCCCAACACCCTTGAATAATACATTTCTCTTCTTAACGTCTCAATCTGAAGACTTGCTTCTCTTCCTGGGGATGAAACGAGCTGAACTGGTGGCAGCATTTAGTCGCAAAGCTCCATGAGATGGCAGCATTGCCCCTGTCCCGAGTGCTTGTTACACCTGTGGCACAGCCTGGCAGCTCACCCCAGTTTATCCCACAGGAGCAATTCTTTTACTATTCAGTTGCTTCCTCCGCCTCAGATCAAGTGCTGAACTATAAAGTCCTCTGCGCTCCGTGCTCGACTGTGTGCGCCCTGTATGGCCTCGTCTTTTGCACGATTATATTCATCTTTGGAGTCGTCTCTGCAGTGAAGGGCGACCTAAATATGGCAGGATGGAGGGTTCCTAATTAAAAGGCCTCTCTGTCCTGTGCTGTCATGTTCCTTGGGTCTACAAATAGGCTCAACGGCACACTTACGCACATTCACGAGCACACAGAGCATCGCTTCATAGAACAAACCAGAAAAAAGGGAGTCAGCGCGTATATTTAAGGGTGTTAAGAGTCACACACAGAAGATAAAAATCACAGCGTGTCCTGAGAACAGCACCAAAGCTGAAACAACAGCTTGCTTTACACAACACAAAAGGAGCAATGGCAGATTACAGATTACATTGGGTGTTGCAAATGGTAAATAGGGAAGAGGTGGCGCCTGTCTTTCTGCAGTGGGCGCGTTCTGGCTCACGCACTGTTTTGGACCGAAACGTTTCGCACCGCGACGGTGGGAAATAAGGCAAGTGGGTCAAAGGGCATCATCATTACGACAAAAGTTGAGCGCGCACTGCAATCTGATTCAGAGGTGGCACAAGCGCGCCGGAGCGGGCCGGGCAGAATGCGTTCATGTGCTATTTTCAGCAGTTTATCTTATCTGCTGCAGCCACACACCCGTGCGTGAAATATGTGAAATGAGGCGATCCGACCACGCTGCCGACTGCAGCAGGACGAGGGTCTCCTCCTCCAGTGCCAGATTGTGGTTGAGTTCAGGATGAGGAGGTTCCAGAGTCGCCCTCACGGTAACGCGGCTTTCGGGAGCGCAGACTGAGACTCTGCTGACAGAGTCCGCCACCAGAAAGGAAAGGACAGGACCCTAAACCCACCCATCAACCAGCGTCTTCAGCCACATTCAGCGCCCGGAGGCGTCATTTCAATCATAACTAACAGGAAGAATCCGAATTTCTGTCTTTACTCTCTAAGGCAGCTCATAAACATCCGGATGGATCTTCATCCTACGCGTCACAGCAACATCTGCCGCTCCTTCACATCAGTCTCGTTACAGTAAAAACACAAAGATTGTTGCTTTTATTTGTTTTGTAGGGTAAAGGTCTCTCGGACTCTTGTTTACATCGATCTTCCCCCCTCCCGTGATCCCGTTTGCGCCCCAACTCCCACTTCCCGAAACCCCGACAGCGATCACTCTTACCCGCTCTGCCCTGGTTCTGCGTGGCTTTCGGCCGGCTGGAGCAGCCTCTCATCGCGGACGTCTGCCTGGAGCGCTTGTGGTTGCGGGAGAAGCCTGCTGAGCGCTGACGCTCGCTGTGCGCGCACACCCACCAAGTGTGTGTATGTGTGTGCGTGTGTGTGAGACTCGGGGTCAGGAGGAAGGCTTTCTCCTCCAGTGGATGGAAGGAGGCTGCGGTTCACCTACTACCCTCACCGACCCTCCCATATACCCGCCCACCTGCCCTGGGGGATGTCCGACCTGGATTAATTCCGAGGATGCACAAACCAACCCACACGCGCACACGTACACACCCGCCCAAGTTTATATTTGGAACTATAATATCCAGTGATACATGGAATACATCCACACTAAATTTAAAATGCAATTGAAATCTAACAAACTAAAATTAAGACATTAAACTTCGTGGTGCTGAGAAGGAATCCAGGTTTTGGTGTCCATGATTATTCTCCAGATACTTGAGGAAACTTTGAAGGGCCTGAGACGGAGGAATATATTCAAGCTGCTTGATGGGTGTGTGCCCGGCCATGTTCGAATGAGCTGGTGAATATCAGAAATTCCGAACATCCAGGAAGAGTCTTACTTGCAGAACTTGTTTCCCTGCTTCTCCTTGCAACATTCATCCACGTAAACAGCTTTTGTCACTCAGCACCAACCCAAAGTTTAGATTAACCCCTTTTAATGGAGACAATTTCTGTCTTTATGTTTGTGCAATATTGTGTTCGCTGTCCGGTGCAGCAACATTGCTCGGACCTCTGCAGGCGCATGCCTCAGCACAGGAGATCTAACCCCCCTGGACAGGACTCAGCTGTTCGCCTGCACCTCAAGAGCGAAGGTCACTCGCTCGCAGACGGCAGCATTTTAGCCAGGAAAGACGAGGAGTGTGAAAGAGGGGTTCAATAAGCCGCCTTTGTCAGGCGGGGGCAATGGGCCTCACCTTTCTTCAGCTAAAAGCCCACCTGGGCGTAAACGCTCCACGTTCATCAGGGACATGTGACCCTAACGACTCACCTGATGGGTACCCCCATCGTGTAATCTCCACAGGCTTTTGTCTGACTGACGACCATTAATCACATGGTTTCAGAAGATACTGATATTTGTGTGTGTGTGGACCTATGTGACTTTTCACCTGAACCTCAGCATCACCTAGCAACCGAGGAGCATGACTCAGGCATCAGAGGGACTTTTCTGTTCCTGTAATTCCGTCAGGTAGCAGGTGAACCAGACGACGTTGCGTCAACCCGTTTCAGCTGTAAATGCTCTTGTCTGTGAAAAGCCTGACCGAACAAGGAAAAACACTGCGTCACCCCATGAAGAAACACGCCGTTTTGCAACAGGCTGTAAAATTCCACAAGGGAACATCTCTTTGGGTTGTTTTTTTTCAGATCCAGTTGGGGATGATTGATGAGAAACGACAGCTGAGGGCTCTGGAAGGACCTGGATCTGACACGTCCTGCGCTTACGTCACGGAGCCCGAGTCGTTGTTATGACCGACCCTCCCTCACCTATCCCCTAAATACTGCACGGGCACCATGTGATCCAAGTGGGGGAAAGGTGCGTGCCATGTAATCTAAACATATTAATGCTGACCTTTTTCAGTTCCAGTCAGATGGTCGCGTCCCACATAACTGTTCTGCCGCTGCTATTTATAGCAAAGGACTCCACTACAAAGGCAATAGTTCCAAGGAGCACATGAAAACAAAACACTAAACAAGCATATTTACCTCAGTTTATACTTTATTCTCAGCAGTTTGGACCATTGAGGTTTTCACACACTGTTGGTTTCAGCTTGGATACGAAATTTCCGCCACTAAAGGCTGCGCAACTTAGCTTTGAAGGTCAAGACCGCAGCCCTGATTGAAAGAAGTTTACTCAACTGCGCTGACTACACACACACGCACGCACGCACACACACGCACACACTGAACCTTTGTCAATATAAGTGTCACAACCCCAGAGATCCGGGGCTCCACCGTGAGGTCAGAGATCTGCAGCAGTCAGGATCGAGCACAAAACAGACAATAGCAGGACAAAACATAAAACCAGACACCGTGTTCAGCACACTCACAAGTTCACACACTCACGGAGACACGCGCACACACATATTCAAAACAAACACTTCACGTCTGCAAAGAGGCACTTTAAAAACACGTATGGTCTAAAAAAAACAACATACAAAGATAAAAACCTTTAAACACAGTTGAGGCAGCTGACACGTTCGTCTCCACACCTCACTACCATCCTGCCCCCGCCGGTGTGAATCTGCCGTTCATTAATGTCAGAGATTATCCCTCCACATCGGCTGTCCTTGCGGCCGCGGTTCCCCCTCGTGCTCTCATTGATTCTGACAGCCCGTCGAGCCCTCCTTGGCCCCCGCAGCGGCTTTCTTGCGCCTCTTGTTCAGCAGTGGGTTGCTGGAGGTGTTGAGATCTTTGATTTTCACCTGGTCGTAATCCACGCGCATGGTGGCCAAAGCGCTGGTCATCTCCTCCTGTGACAGGGGGACAGGAGGGTTAGCGGGAGGCGTGTACAGGACAGGAGAGCTTTACACACACTACACCGTCACCAGGTGGGCTGGTGCCTCCTCAAACTGATCCCAATCAAATGCTGCCCATCTGGGCACCTATTTCTGCCTCCTCCACCAGATGATCGAGATCGAGACCCCGTCTTTATGGGAATCTGCTGATTTCGTCAGCAGACAGGTGCGTTTCATGTGTTTAAACCAGAGGAAATGACATCACACGGAGGGGGAAAATAACTTTAATTATTAATTTATGACCAAACTAGCTGGAAAGGATCTTACAATTTCCTTTTTGTGGATCATATTTGTTGAAGAATAATTTTGAGGAGGTTTAAGAATCCCTTAATGACAAATATATTGGTTGAAATCAAGTATAGTTCAGTCTGTGACCTTTGTTGTGTCAGTCCGATACAAGAAAATCACAAAACAGGGAAATGTTGCAAAGCTGAATGGAGAAACACAGACCGGTTATTGTTTGAGAAAGGGAGATAGGATTGTTACGGTAGCCATGTATTGCTCAAAAAGTTAAACGCAATGTATTGCCCCAACATTTAGACACACGGCACCTTTTTTTGTATATGAGTGAAATCATTTCCTCCATTTTAGAAAAAAAAACCAACTGTTTAAAAAGAATCCGCTGCAAATCCGAGCTGTGAGCTGGTTAAAGCCTTGTTTTACTGGCTGACACAACATTATCAGACACTATAAAATCAGTGTGCGATTCATCGCATTGACGCCAGACTGAACAGACTGTACATGTTAGTCCTTCTGTCCTCAGACGTATTGAGTATCAAGCCTTTAAAGTCTTGGTCGGCATGTTTTCAGTGCGGCTGCACAGCCTCCGCAGGTGTGAAGGATGATTTCGACATAAATGTTTGTATCAGTTAGGGAGACGATATCTTGGGGGATAAAGAATTTATGACAAACTGTCCTGCTTTGGTCTGTTTTTGTGCTCCTCGGAGACATTTCCAGTCAATTCTGATTCTGTTCTTATCGGACTAAACACTGAGAACATGTCAGCTGTACCACATTAATCAGAAGGTTGGACTTTTCCAGCTTTTATACTTAGCTATAAGGTTGAGAGAAAAAGTTGATATGCTTTACATTTGAGCTATTTAGCAGAGGCTTTTGTCCAAAGCGACTCGCAGTGAGAGATATGAGAATAGAAGGCAAGAATCTGGAAAGTACAATGTGATATTTTTAAACATTGCCAAATGCAGACCTAAATAATGGTGTATTGTCTGCATATATCTATTCACACATTTGTATACTCGACAGCCTTCACTCAGCTGTGAAGGAATGTTATTTTAATCATGATTTTTTTGCTGACATTTACAGAAATGGGGGATTGCGTAATTGTACAACGGATATTTCACAAGGCTGATATTTCAGCCCAATGTGACTATAGGAGAGCAAACAGCATATGGCTTCGTTTAAAAGTATTTTACTTTGGAAAGAGCGGCAGCATTTTGTATTTTAAGATTGTTTTGATCTGTCTGATACGTATATGAGCGGATTGTGTCCTCTGCTGCCACCACGTGGAGAACTGGAGTTTTACACATTGATTAACAGGCAAAAAGTAACCTGTAGGATTTTAATGATTCCACTACACTAAAATACGTACATATAAATTTAAACAAATGTTAGACGTAAACGTAGCTCAGCTCAGAAAACTTTATTTGTATATGTATTTGTATTCTACCCTAAATCTTCTTTACACTGTTTATTTACTCAGGGCACGTAAAAACGCTGTTGCTTAGGCAACAGATAAAAGTCCAAATTTTATCAGAGGATCTTTGTAAACCCAGATGATGTCACCGTGACGCAACTGCACCTTGGACTGTGGACATGTTTGAAAGCAGAGAAGGCAAACAGATGTGTGCTTAGATGTTTCTCAGTGCAACAGCATTAGGGGGAAATTGTTTTATGAGATTTACAATGTTGATAATAAGGGAACCTCTCCACATTTTATTGTGTGCACCATGGCACCAGGCTGTAATGCAAGTGTCTGACCAGAGAGGGTCAGTGCTGGTGCGGTTCTAACCTTCACGTCCTCCCACATGGCTCTGTCCTCGGTCAGGACGCGGGTGGTGTGGAGCGGAGTGGAGGGAACAACCATGGACTTCTGCAGAGCAAAAACACATGCAGACACCAGTGAGCAGTTGCGCAAACAGACATCAGCACAGGAAGTGGACGTTTCGGTGCACACGGGCACTGAAACGCTTACGTACGTTGATCCAGGGGTGGTTCATAAACTGTGTGATGGTCATTCTCTCATTAGGGTCTGTCTTCAGGAGACGGTGGATCAGGCTTTTGGCTACAAAGAATAAGAGAGTCAAGAAAATCACATAAACAGACACTGATGCTTACAGACTCTAAAACAACAGTTAAAGATGGTGAGTTGACCTCCAGGTCAATGTTACCAAACAGGAAAAGAAATCTTCAAACCGTTGCTCGCTACTGGCCCTGACAGAGCTGACGATCAGTTGCCTGGGTTACGTAAGTGGCGGCGGAGTTTGGACACAGTAATACGCTGAGCCTATGGTTAGAACTGGAGGAACGTGCCGGGAAGTGCACGTGGGAGTGGGGCTGGATCTGATTACATTCAGAGGGTTGGTTTATGAGAATGTCTTTGATGAGGACAAACAGCTAAGTCGCCGGGGCGGACGCAGCTGCGCATAGGTTCTCGTTCCAGAATAATGCGTCATCCTCAAACGTGTATATCATTCATCCAGGCGACTTGTAGCTGTGGACCGATCCATCAGAAAACCACCATCATGTGGTGTTTATCATACGTGTTTGCTCTCTCACCTTCCTGCGACACCTCAGCCCACTCCGGGTTGGGGAACTCATACTGGCCCATCCTGATCCTGCGTTTCATCCCTGGAGAGATGGCCTGGCCAGTGTTGGAGTAAAACGGAGGGAAGCCACACAGCCTGCCAATACAATTCTTTTTTTAAGCACTCATAACCACATTTATTGTCCAGTACCTCAACATGTTCGGCTCCGCATCTACTCACAGGATGTACATGATGACACCCAGAGACCACATGTCGCATGACTTGTCATATTTCTCTGGCCCCAAAACCTCGGGAGCTTATCAGCGACAAACAGAATCAGTCAAAAACGCAATGCAATTGTTAACGAAACGCACTTTTATTGACACACACCGGGTGTATTTCACTTGCTGGTTGCTGTACGTGGGGGAAATACACACTTTGTTGTCACACTTACTCACCCACATAGTACGGCGTGTAACAGGGGGTCTGTAGGGGGTTGTGAAGTGTGGTCTCCTTTGCAAAGCCAAAGTCTGTTAATTTGAGGATGGTGTTTTTATCTTTGGATGTGTACAACAGGTTCTCTGGCTGGGGAGGAGACAAGGAAGAGAGAACCAATGAGCTGGCCGTCATCTCCACCGGTAAAAGTGACCTCCTCCTCTCTGCACCTTGATGTCTCTGTGGGCGATGTCGAAGCGGTGGAGGTAGTCGGTGGCCGTGCCGATGTCCCGCATGATCTCAGAAGCCTCTGGGAAGGACGGAGGAAAACAATGTCTCAAACCGGCAGCACTCCCAGAAAATAGAAAGCACATAAAGGAACAGGCCTGCAACACGTTCCCCGCGATGCGTTTGGGGACCGTGCAGCTCTCACCTTTCTCAGTGAACGCCTGGTCTCCCTTCGCCTGGATTCGGCTGAACAGCTCTCCACCCTCCATGCTGTCAGACACACACAATTCCATCACCGTGAATAAAGAACAACGTGTCATAGCGTGTTCGTGCTGTCTTGTTCCGCCAAGCAAACAAGACGGGAATAAAAGGGGGATCCTACCACTCCATGATGATCAGCAGGCATTTCTTCCCGTGATACATGTTCTCGTACAAGCTGATGATGCGAACGATGTGCGGCCCTCCGGACACCCGCCAGTGGAGCTCCACCTCTCTTCTGGCTTTGGGGCAATCGTAAAGAATCTGGGAACCCAAATCAGAGGACGACTTATGTCTTTCAGTAAATAAGTCACATTAAGTTGTCCATCTTTGATGAAGACACGGGACAAGAGGAGAGAAATAGAAGCAACACACAGGTATAATACCGGAAGAGGATAAAAGGATTTGAATTAATATTCCATTATTAATATTGGTAGTTTGATAAATGAAAAGAAAGGGTTGAAACTTGGACATTGAAGATTAAAGGAACTTTGAAATGCCCATTGCTCGCTAGCAATCGTAAACACACACGCACACACAGCAGCAGGTGGTGGGCCTTGACATAGCACACACCATCGGTCACGGTGTATTTTGGGATATGACAGTGATCTTAGTGATCCATCCATCACACACTACCATGCTGCACACATATACTGCACACAGGCACGTGCACACACACTCACACACTACACCTGCGTGCTGTAGCTGTTCCAGCAACCAACTTGTCTTCAAAGGTCAAAGATCGATTGATAGTGATTTCAAAGGAAATGGCTTCAATCAGAAGCTCCCGGATGGTGAGACAGGTTCGCTCACAGGGTCTTATTTTTAGGTCAGTGAGGGCAAAGAGGAAGTGAAGGCCGCTTTTGAGCAGTAGGCGTGTGGAAAATACAAGCTGAGCACTTCCGCTGGTTTATCTCTCGGTACTGTTGCTTGTGCAAACGCAGCAGGCAGGTTTTGTTTCTTCTGCTGTGTCCTCTGAAGATTTACGACGGCCATGCGAGGCGGGGGCCTTAATTTCCTGCCGTCGGTGAGATTGGCTACAATAAAAAGGGAGTGAGTGGACCTGGTCGGCTGTGAGAATGGCAGATAATCTGATGGGCTCTCTTCCTATATGAGGCAGCATGGAGGAGAGCGAACAATCAAACCCGTCCTCCACGGGCCCCTACCTCAACCTCTGTCAACAGACACACTAATACGGCCTTAGAACACGCGTGCGTATCGGTCCGACATGTTTGCCAACTATTATTGCAGTCATTGGATTGTTGGTCAAAATTTAAGGGTTCTTATCTTTACAATGCGCGCTAATAAAGTGGTGCCAGTGAAATACAGTTGATAATTATGGTTTTTGTCTCCTATAACAAGCAGCTTTGCTGCTGAGTCCACATGCTAACAACATCAACATCAGTTTTGTGCTGTCAGATAACTGCTGACACAAACCTTACAGGTTTTTTAGGTTTGAAGCGGGCTCCCAGGGCTGTACTGGAGCACAAAGGCAGCACAGCCGTTCCGTATTACTAATTAACCTTTTTAATTCACTAGGGTTTTAAGCTTAAATTCAGTTGAAAGTGGGTCATTAGGTTCTTGATCAGAACATCTGAACTGATTTGGGACTCTAAATTAGGACCAGTCGGGGCTAAATGTAACGTACTACTGCAGGAAAAAAAAAGAAAGAAATTAATGGTCTACATGTTCGACACAAATGAGACAGAACGTAGAAGAAATGAATGAATTCAGGAAGTTGTGGGAGGTGTAAAATCTACATCCCCTCACAAATGAACCTCTAGCTACTATCTGTGGTTTTATGTGTGTATACAGCCTTGTGGCAACAGGCTTCAGCAGTCCTAAACTTTAAATAAGCTGATAATAACCTATGACTACTATCAGACTATCAGATGTATAATTGGCACATGATTGATTTGTGTTTTCTTGTTTTCTTGACATCATCGGTGAATTCCAACAAAATCCCCAGTCAGCACAGCGCAACACCACATGACTTCCACGTCCTACTGATCTTCTAAAGAAACTCATCAAATGCTCTGGAACTTGAGTCATGCTGGGAACGAAACACCAGCTGTCTGAAGTCCGATCAGCATCAGGACGCAGCGGTGTCCAAACGGCCCATTAACGGCACGGTTTCCTCGCGGTGCCCAGTTATCCACTGTAAAGATTATTTTGAATTCTATGACTCGAGACTGAAACCCAGTGGCCCAGTTAGGCTCCGCGCAGGCTTGCCTCATCTCCAAACATAGATCATTTGTCAGTGCCGCTGACCTCCTTCATACCTTCATGATTCCTGTAACTCTATTTTAGCATCACCGTCTTCTTCAAACTGTCCAAAGAGTTGTGACCCGCTCGTTATGATGCGTTACTATCATGTTATTATTCACCTTACATCTACCAGTTCTGATGACATTAATGACGGTGCCGGGACGTGCAGGGGAATCCACACATATCCTGATGAGTTTAACTGCTCTACTTAAAACAAAGGGCTCTCTTCCAGCACTACAAATTAGATTGAACCTACACCCATCTGTGATGCTAAGCATTAAGAGCAACACTTAATTAACGCACCGTGGACTCCCCCACTCCTCTTCCTCATGTTACAGCCTCATATCGACATTATAACATCAACGCAGTGACATTATGATATCAAACTACAAACTCTTCGCTTTGTGTGTGTTTGTGTGTGTGTGTTCTGGGCTCGGACCCAGATGGATCACAGTTAACCAGCAGAATCCCAATGATTTTGCAGCCTGGTGATGACAGCTGGTAGCCCGATGACCCCTGCAGCTCAGGTGCATGAGCACGGTGCCAAAGCCTTTTCAAAAGCCATCTAAGCCCTATAAACTCAGCGTATAGACAGACGCGGTGTTGGAAGACCTTCTGAGCACCTGCGGCAAGATGTTGAAGGAATTATTAAGCGGAAGGAATATTTGAACTAAACTGCAGTTGTGGAAGCATTATGAATGTTCACCTTAGTTTATTTACATGTTATCCTTCACTGCAGCTGTTTAAACTGTGTTACACGGTCCTAATGTTACCCAAGAACCTTTTATTGACCGTCAGCCCGTAATGAGATGAGTGGATCTTTGGCTAAAGGTGAGTTCGGTACCTTCAGTGCGCACTTCTCCGAGCTCTTCTTGTTGAAGCACTCCAGGACTTTCCCATTGATCCCTAAACCCAGAACCCGACTGGAGACTTTATAATCGTCCGTCACTGCGTGGCGCTTTATCTCCAGTTTGGGATAAACGGGCAGCAGGAAGTGCGCGGAGCCGCCGCTCGCGTCCCCCCGGGGAACGACCGGAAGTCTCGGCGGTCTGGCCTCTTGGGAGTCCGGCTCAGGCTTCAGAGAGACCTTCTCCGTTTCGTTTCCATTCTGAAACATGTTCACGCCGGCTGGTCCAAAGAGGGAAAAGTCAACAAAAACAAAAAAACAAACAAACAAACAAAAAAACTCCGACAAAGAAAAACACTTCCTGGAGTTCAGAAGCGACCACCGCGTTGTCACGGCGCCAAAGCCCGCGAGGACAGTCCGGTAAACTCACTCTATTAATTGTCCAACTCAAACGCCTCTCCAGGTCAATCTTTCTTTTCTTTTGTAAATGGATTTCTAAATATTGAAGAGCTCCGGAGGGGCGGAGCGGAGCGGCGCCGCGGTGAGCGTCTTGCACGGATCCCGATGACCTCCTGCTGATCTCGGCAGCCCCCGGAGTCCTTTCCTCACATGGCCTCCTGTCACTGTCACTGGCTGTCCAAGCGCCACCCTCCGACACACCACTCAGATTTCTCGAATCAACCGGTGTCTAGTGCCTTAAAGGAGCCCGGCGTGTCATCAAGGAGGTCCGGGGAGTCAGAAGCTGGAAACTTTCCACTAACAAACTTTGTACGTAAATCCCGAGATTATTAAACAATCCTATCACTAATAGTTAGCTGGGTTGTAATAACTGAGTGAAGAGAACACAGTGAAATTCCCCTTTTAAGAAGTAAAAACCAACTCTCGGGTAAGGAGATTCATCTGTAAAGTGAATTTTATTCACCGATCCCACTACACAGTGGGTGGAATCACCCATGGGTAACAGACTGCGTGCAAAGAGACAAAAACTTTGTTCCATTCACAAAAAAAATCACACATTTGTGGGGGTTTTTGGTTTGTTTTCCCCCATGACCGCTTCGGGTGTTTCAGAGACACAAACATGCCGGCACAAGATGTGGACAACAGGCAGCGGGGTGGAAAATACAGAGCATGAAACAGGACACTGACAAATCTATTTTGAGTGAGTAATAAAACCGCAAAAAACAAGAGCCACGCACCCATGCGCGACCCAAGCGCTCTCCTTTCAGCTCATTAATTTTCCTGAGAAAAGACGGACCTTACTGAATGTCTACACTTGTTCTAATCGTAGGGTTAAACCTGTTAATAAACCTGGAAAACTCCTGGAACACCAACAATATCACATCTGGTTTCTCAGTTATCTCAGAGCTTGACTCAATCATTGAATTTAAAAATCAATCACAGCAGAAATAAACAGCAAGAAAGGATCCCTATTAAATCTCTTTTACATAAAGTTGAATCCAATTTGTCAAAGGAGCCCTCAGAGTGAGAAATCTGAAGGGTCCCTGTGAGAAAAGCCTGAGGGGAAGACAGGTGGAACACCACCGGTGATCCAGCTGTGCAGAAGTGGATCCTGAGATAGGTGCTTTAGTGAGTTTAGGTTTAGCCTTCATTCACGGAGAGGCGTCAGAACCTTCCTCAAACCGCTGCAGCAACTGAATGTTGCTGTATTGTGTCTTGTGCAGAGGTGGTTTTTTTGTCCAGTTTACCCCTTGTCATGGTGTCTCGGACCCAGAACAATTGCAGTAATATGACCGGCCTCTAGGTGGAGCCAGAGTTGCTTCGAGTTTTCTGTTGACGCCGAAAGAAAACATGAGGAATATAATTAATGTTCACAGTTTAATATAAAAACGTGGCGTGAGAAAATGACTGGAAATACACACAGACCTCCGCATCTGTCTCACATGCGCACACTGGATCTTGGGCTGATCTGGGCTGGGAAGCATAAATTCTGTAATGATTCTGTGATTGCTGGGAGTTGGTTCCAAACTCTCACTTTCAACAGAGCTGCAATAGTCAAGCCTTGGAAAAAACATAAAAAGGAGCGATAATTTCATTTTTTAGTACGTCTCAGAAGCAGTATGACTTAGAAATGTACATTTTGTGCCTGTGAATTATATAAGAACCCATATTCTCGAGTTTGCACAGAATCCAGATTGAAAACAAATTACTGCTTCCACTAACCGGTTAATGGTTGACTCAGTTTTACCTGGACTGGGACAATACCTCCGAGCGTGCACAAAAACAGCCTATGAACCCAGATGTTGGGCTTGGTTGGTTAGCAAGCACCAACCTCTGTGTTTGCCCACCCACCGCGGCCTTTCTCAAGATAATTCCTCTAAAATAGGACCTTTACAGGCATCACAACGCTCCCATCTCATGCTGTTGAAGATAGTGACGATAATGATGGTCATGATGAGCTGATGGAATTGGAATGGAGAGCATGCTTTTACATGCTGTGCATCGCAGGCCCCCCTCCTTTGAAAATTCGCCAGCGCAGCCTGAGATTGGTTATCCAGGCAGGAATAAATCTCTCATTTTGTCTGACCCCTTGCATGTCATTTCTAAAGGATACGGTGCCACACGGAGGCTAGCAGGAACGAGTGGATGTTCGGAAAGTTGTACTGGTCTAAAAGGCTCACATTTGTTTTTGCAGTGGAGCACAGACCCAAACAAATCATCTCATCGAGGAAGCCTAAGCCAGATCAGAGATCTCCCAAAGGCCTATAATCAAATTACATCAGTGGTCTGAAAGCAACCTGATCACAGCACCATATTAATCGTTAACATGTGTTTAACGGTCCTGAGATCCAGCCAATGAGGCTCCCAAAAGGAATGATGAAGAGGCCAGGACTGTATATCAACACCATCAATATCAGAGTATTGATTCACACAGATCAATAAATCACATTTCATAGATTAGTTCTTAAAAATTATCCACCTCTGCTAATCCCTCTTTTTCAGGTTTACAATCTTACCAGGGTCACATCTTTCTTAACAGCCATTTTACACTAATGACATCGGCATGTGTGGCTAACTTTAGCTCCTCCTGCTGGCCAGATGTTGGTTAATAGGATCAAGGCAATACCCTTTTTAACATAACATTGTTGGGCATGCCAGGAGGGTCCGTGTTCTTATACACCTTCTGCTGACACCCACATACTTAGACCACAAACGTGGGCGCACCCTGAAGCCCGTAACTTCCAGGAAAGTCTCATTAAGCTAACTTCAGAACGGGCTGTAATTCTGCATAGCTACGTCAATTGAGTGTGTAAACGGGGCCAACGTGATTTGCCGATTTTAGTTTCTTGGGGGGGAAGCACGACAGGAAGGTGGGGCAGTAAACCATGAAGTCGCCCTCTTGGCTAGCGTGACTCACAGGTGGACCCTTGGCGTGCCAATAACTACCTTTAATGAGCCCAGAAGGGGGCCTCATCGTAACAAACCAGCCAGGCACAAGAGACATGCAATGGAACCTCTAACCTGGCCCCGGACCTCAAACAGCTGCCTTTGATTTTTCCTTTCATTTCAACCGTTTCTTTTTGTGAATTTGAGAAGCGGAGTCCTAGTCAGACAGAACAGGCTGTAAAAGAGGAAGAATGTCAGCGGTGAAGATCTGGCCAGCATCCAGCACTGCTGTCAGCCACAGTTTGTCTTGTTCAAACTTGGGAGCAACAGTAACATTTTGGTGGCACTGACATGAATAAAACCAATTGGTCACTGGTGCGTTTATGAAAGAGGGAGATCCCCCGTTACATATGCTGAAGTAAATGTTGTAGATTCTGCCTAAAATCACTGCTGTGTGACTTAAAGGCAAAGCTCATTCCAAGTAGTCTATGGAAAATTGCTAGATGTGAATGTATTTAGGTGAGTGATGCTCAAAATTCATAATTTGTTTTGTTAAATGATATAAACGGCTGTAAAAATGTCTGATTAGCACGCTAACAGTCAAAAGTGAAAGATCCTCCCCGAACAGCGTTCTTGAGACATTATAATGTATAAATTGTCTATTTTACACTACATAAACTTTGAAATTTATACAGGATTTTTAAAAACCTAATCGTGTTTCCACAATAAGTTTTCTTTCTCTCGATCTTCTCAAACTTTCCTTGGAAAAAAAACCTTTTGTGAGAAAAAGCAAATATGTAAAGATTTGACGAATCTCAAGGTAGATTATAAAGCTGCGGTGCGTCACACCACCACAACACCCCATAATTCCCCATCAGCCTGACATGTTTCAGAACTTTGAGTCATGGTGAAAAACACAAACCACACAGATAACCAGCATTCTTTTTAAAAAACCTGCTAAATAAATTCCAGATTAAAAAAAAAATTCCTGGTAATTTTGGTGTAAAAGGTAAAATGAACGCAACAGACGCGACGCTTTGATTGGACCAGAACTTGCATCTGACCTTCCTCCTTCTCCCTTTTTACTTTGAGCTGTCTGAAGCTAAATTATGTAAGTATTTAGTGACGATTCCATACAGTTGATTGAGCGTTATCCTACAGATGAGATGGGTCGTTTCTTGATCGATATGACGTCACTGTAGCAGCCTTTACATGGTAAAACCAGTGGGTCCCACTTTAAAAATACAGCAGGGTAATTAACTCTGACCTCAGTTATTAACTCAGACGCTGCCTATTAACTGTGGCTGTGGTGGGTGGATACCTACACATTAGATCTCACCGCGTGCGTCTGTCTCCATAACAGAAGAGCCACAACAAACCGTCTGAGGTGATTATTTCCAAATGCCCCAACACCGGCGATGATGACGTAGAGATCCAAAGGGAGCCTGGGATCATGTCCACGTGCTCAGATCATGACTTGGACAAACAGTGAACATTACGAGGATGGGGCGGGCGAGTCCCTGGTTCCGTTGACCCCGGCCTCCGGTCGAACCTGTGAAGGAGAGAAAAGGGAGCAATTAGAGAGGCAGTCACGGGGCAGGTAGGAGATCCTTTTGACCTTCCCTGGCTGGTATTTGACCCGTCACAGCAGGGGGTAGCCGCAATTGAGACGTATGGTAAGAACGTAGAAAATGAATTCAATGAAAAAGAGAGTTACTGCTTTTTTTTTGCTCAGTGCAACATCTGTCGGCAGCTGCAGCGTGCACCAGGGTTTATTTCAATTCATCAATCCTCCCTGTCGCGCGCCAAACAAGGACTTTATTAGATGCGGCTGCGCATTCCTTTAACCCAGAAAATTACCCTTCATTAAGATTTACTCAATTAAGAATTCAACGTGTTTTGCATTTTCAGGCCAAAAGGAGCAACCACACGTAGTTTACTTTCACTTCAAATGGCAGCTTTTAAAAGAGTTTATTGCTCAGTTCCAAACTTGACCTCAAACCTCAACGAACCACCTCCGTCTTATGGACTGTCGTTGGTGTAGGTGACGCCAAAGAACAACGATTCATGATTTTAGAGTGTAGAAACGATAGAAAGCATTTTTAGGGTGACAGTTGTGTAAAATCAACACAGAAAAGAAAAACAACAAATCAACAAAGAAAAGAATGATGACGGTCGGGATGATGAGGGTAACCCCTGGAGACCGCCTCATAAACAGCCGCATATCATATTCTATCCAAGTATAAATCAGCATCACTGACTCATTTATTATCCCTTTATCATTCTGCTTTTGTTTGTCTCCAGAGGAAGTCGGATCTGGAAAAAAATGTATTTAAAAACGACAGAGATCCTTCCAGCTCAGTCGGTGGTTTCATTAATCAGCAGGTCCAAAGATATTTTGTCACGTAGGGTTTATTTCACTGTCCAAATAATTGCGTTAAAACTCCAAGCTGTTACTTCTCTTCCCTGTAATCCTGCTGCAAATAGCACCGGCCTCTATTTCTGTCCCTCCTCTCGGATTTCTTGTCGCTGAACCTGAAAGGGAGCCGTAACTTGGAATTAGTGCGGATGAAACCCAGGAGGCCAGAAGCAGATAAACTAATTTCCTCGGCCTGTAGTGCAGAGTCGTGCCCGGTGTATCCGTAGTGCGCGTCCTCAACATCTGGGTCTCTGGATTTCAGATTATAAAAGACAAACAAAAGGCTTTTTGGGGTGTATGCGTGTGTCCGTGTGGGTGTTGTGGGCGGGAGATGTGAATAAATACTGCGCGCACTCCTGTCCCGTGCGTAAAGGCGCTGAGCGTCAGACACAGCTGGTTGGTATTCAACGGGATTCTAACATCACGAGGGTTGGACCGGGATAGGAGCCTGAGCATTTATCGATGCCATCATCTGGACTCGCGTGCGCACACTGAGCAATACAGATGTTTGCGTGTGTACGAATGTTCCGTTAAATGTACAGATTTATGGGGCTAACCTGGAATTAGCAGTTCCGTTTTCGCTTTTGCTCCGGAAATTCATCAAGGAGTTTTTTTTAATCAACGCTGTTCCTCGGAGGACGTCGGTGTGAAAATGTTCGGGGAGTCCTCCTGGCACTTTGCGCATTGCGTAATTGGCAGAGGAATGCGCTTGCCCGTCCGATAGACTCCACAGAATGCTGAGGACAGCCGTTTGCTGGGCGGTGTTTGTAGCATCGTTGGCGTAAACAGCGCGTAAACAAAGAAAGTTGTTAACATGTTTGGGAACGACCGACTCCGGCTGCTGGCGACGAAGTGGTGGCTGTTTTTAATGGTGACGCACAGCAGAGCAGGTGAGGTGCATTCTGCTTCTGCTTTGATTCAGGCGCCTCATTTGCTCTCTCATTGTTGCTTTGCTGACTAAGAGGACTAGACTTCTTCTATTGAAACATAGATTTATAGATCCTTAATTTTACCTCCATGGGGCTTAGTTCTGCTGCATTTGATAGCAGTTCTGAGGCGTGTCCATTAAATGCAACCTGAGAGGATGCTCTCTGAGCCCGTGTTAGTGCGTGCGTGGGCGCGCGCGTGTGTCCTTCAAAGGCAGCAGCTATGCCACAATCACAAAAGTCTGGCAAATAAAGTATTCATCACAGAGACAATGAAAAGTCTATTGATTCGATTATGTCAGTGCCCCCCCACCCCCCAGTCCTTTTCTATTACCAGAACAAATGAATACAAAAGCACCCACAGATCCTCATTATTCCTACACAAAATGACATCATAGCTGATCCCCTGTCACCTTGTGTGTCAGTCTCCAGGTGTGTTGACCGTGCTTGCAGTCCACCCATTGGGAACCTGGCGAGCGGCAGAGCCCTCCGAACTCTTTCAGGATGCTATGGAAACCGTTCCTCTCCCAGCCTCCGCCTGGATCCTCCTGCGCACCCCCACCTCTGCATCGAGGACACCCACCCGTCTTCTCACATGGCCGACGACCCTTTCTTGCACCCGGATACCTGGTGGGCGTCGAGCGCAGCCACGGGCGCTCCGGATGAGATCCGGCTGGACTTGGAGACACGCTTCGTTCTGTCCCATGTGATTTTGGTCTTCAGGTCACCCCGGCCCGCTGCCATGGCGATCGAACGCTCGGCGGACTTTGGGAAGACCTGGGAAACTCTGCGGCTGTTTGCGCAAAATTGCAGCGCAGAGTTTGGTTTGCCAGACGACGAAGGTTCTCTGTGCACGTCCCGTTACACAGCGGCCACCCCGTGCACAAAAGGGGAGGTAAGAAAGCACCCGTTTGGGTGCAGATTCTCAATGCTTTACAGAGTTGTGGCGCTTTATTTGCTTTGCTCTCCTCCTCAGGTGATATTACGTCTACTGGACCCAAGCACTTCCAAAATACTGGACCCTTATAGTCCCGAGGCCGTCGCCCGCCTCGCCCTCACTAACCTCCGCATAAGGTTGCTCAAAGCTCAGACCTGTCCGGATCCTGCAGAGACCAGCTCACCAGCCTCAGCTCTGACCTCTGCCCCCGTCACAGAGAGCACAGCCGCTGCACCTTATGCCGTTTCCACTTTACTGGCCAGGGGGACCTGCCTGTGTCACGGACATGCTGGGTCATGCGCACCTCACAACAACAGTCGAGACACAAGTCAGGACCAGAACATGGTAAGCGGGTTCTCCTTTGAATTCAAGTCAAAGGGCGGGTGTTGGTTTTCACTTTGGCCAGGCTTCAGAACCTCGAATGCATGTTCCAGGTTGTCCTGTCCAGATGTGAAAACAGTCACCGGTGGAACGTATCACCCTTTAAAAACCCTTTCTTATGCTTTACAACACCGGCCAGGATCTATTTTAGGTTTACAGACAAAGGCCAGCGCGTGGCCTGGGTCTGCTCCTGTAAGTAAAGCAACTGAGGATGCCCAGATGTGTCTTCCAGGTGTTCGGCAGGTGTCAGTGTGCTCACCACACAACAGGCCATCACTGTGAGAAGTGCGCCCAGCTCTACAACGACCGTCCTTGGAGGCCTGCAAACAGCAGCAGCGGGGAGTCCAACGCTTGTCAGAGTAAATGTGATCATCAGGACTGCAGCGCTTCTGTTTCCAAACAGTTTGAACTGGAAGAATATTTTAACTCACTTCTCTCTCCACCGCTGTGGCTGCAGAGTGCCAGTGCCACGGCCACGCCGACAGCTGCCACTTCTCTGAGCGGGTGTGGCTCTCCTCGGGCGGCACCAGCGGGGGCGTCTGCCATAACTGCAAACACAACACGGTCGGCCGCAGGTGCCAGCGCTGTCGCCACGGTTACCACCGTCACCCGTCTCTTCCCCTCAGCTCCCCACTCGCATGCAAACGTAAGAGACAGGAAACGACCTGGGACCACGAGAGGACTTTAGCTGTGAAGTTTGAAGTTACGGTGCGTTTTTCAGGCTGCTGGTGTGATCCGCGGGGCTCTTTGCCACCCCATCCTGGGGAGGAGAGCCCCTGGTGCCACCCGAGGAGTGGGCAGTGCCGCTGCAAACCGGGCGTTGGCGGTGCAGACTGCAGCCAGTGCTTGCCTGGTTTTTGGGGGTTTAGCGAGGAAGGTTGTAAACCATGTACCTGCCCTCGCAGTTGTGACCCCACCACTGGGCAGTGTTTGACCAGGTTAGCCACACGTGTAACACAATCGCATTCCCTAAATATCCATAATAGGACCAAAACTGTGAGGTTTATGCTAGTCAACCACTTTTGCAGCTACAGGGACAACCATGTGGTCAACGTCCCCATCGGTGGGAAGGTTCCTGATGTGGATCACACATTCGAAGATGATGTGCAGTGGACAAAGGGCCGCGCGGTCTCCACCCTGCACCACACAGGTGAGCGCCGTCGCACCTCACCTTGAATTTCCAGAGCGCTGCAACGTCGAGGTTCTGTTTGATGCAACTGTCGGTACACAGGGAAGTGTAGCTGCAAGGAGAAAAAGCTGAGGAGTGCATCTGAACTCTGTAGGATCAAACACGATTACGGTAGGAAAGCTGATCTTAACGTAACTTTAGATGAACCTGTGGACTGTAGACAGATTTCAGTCCTCTGACTCCACGCGTGTGATTGATGCAGTTATCAAGGCCAGTGTGCTGTCCGCTCATGACAAAGGGACCCACGCAGAGGTGCAAGTCAAAGTTCGGAAAGTCTTTCAATCGGGTCAAACGGAGCTCTCCCTGGCCACCAGCAGCATCTATCCTCTGTCCTGGACCAAACATGGCTGCACTTGTCCTGTCTTGAACCCTGGTAAGACGGCCACCAGCCATGGCATCAGGTTCTGCTAGTTTGATATTCAAAAGAAACAAAAAAGGGTTACAGTATCTTTAACTCTGACACCAGGTATGGAGTACCTGCTGGCAGGCTCTGAGGAGGCTGGGACGGGACATCTGCTGATCACCATGCAAAGCGTCGTGGTCCCGTGGACACCCAGGATCGGCCTGCTGGTGTCCGAGGGCCTGCGGAACGCTTGTCTGTGAACTCCAGGGAAATAGATTCAGAAAAGGAACCAACATCACTGGACAATGGGATGGATCCTTTGTGAGAATTGATTCATCAGCTCGGGAATCCAATATTTTGTAGGTGGGCGGCAAAAACAAGACTTGTGTGATTATGTGAAGACTTTTAATAAATAGCTCCTAACATTGTAACCATTTCTAGAGTGTTTGCAAGCAAGATCCATTCAGAATGTAGACTTAAGTTTAAGAAAAGACCGAATGAACTAATTCCAGATAGGCGACTTTGAATACTTAAACCATACATGGAGGATACTTGAAGCAGGTTCTAAATACCTTGATGTGATTTTAAGCTTACCATTTTCAGTAAAGCTCACAAAACAAAGATGAAATTTTGAGGCAATCACTTTAATCTGCGCATTGTTGCTGGACATAGATCTCTGAAAACAAGTCCAACGCCTGACAGATAATAAAAGATGGCAACAACACCAAGCAGAGAATTTAAAAAAAACAACTGTCAAAGCATTTATGAGGGATGTTAATGTGACAGCAGACGTTACCTGACTAACGGTACAAAGACATACAGGAAGTGACGTCCAGGAGGTCAAATGAGGGGTTAGTAGTTAAACATAAATGCACAGTATTTACTGTCTTTATTTTGGTCGTAAGTGATTGAAAGCAAATGGACTCGGGTGCTTATTTATGGTAAGTATTCAAACCTAATCAAAAAAATGGCTGCATTTCATCCCAGTAAATGGTCAGGACAAACACAAATAAATGCCAAATGCTCACCGACATGACAAAACAAGAATCTAATAAAATAAACATTGCATATAAAGGGAGACTTCAACCTAACATCCCTGCAGAAGATAGCTTGATACCATTATTAAAACATAATCAATGTTTGAGTGCTCAGGAAAACCAAACAGCCTGTATGTTTGTACATTTCCCTGCATTGACAGTCATGTTCATGAGTCCGATCTATAGCAGTAAACCTTCTATACTAGCCTAAGTCGTAGTACGGACAACACCAAGCTGTTCGCTGAGAGATCGAGTCTGGGTGATAATTGATCATCGCAGGCAGTCTAGCCGTCTTTAGGTAGCGTGCTGTCAGTCTCAGGTCTTGAAACTGAAGAGGCAGAGTCACTTTCAGAAGCTACAGCAGAGTCAGGAGTTGTGGCATCAGCGGTTGTGGCAGAGTCAGAGACTACTGAGGTTGGGTCCTCTTTCTCTTCCTCTTGAGGATAGAGCTCAGGGTACCTCTGCATGCACTCTTGCATGTTCCGGAACTGGTCTATGCACTCCGAGCCCTTCACCTCCTCCTTGCTGTAGTGGAAGCAGGAAAAAGCCTCTTTGAATTGGGAGCCACATGGACCACTGGCCATGCCACCCAAGCATGGACAGTTCCAGTTGATGTCTCCATTTGGCAGGATCAGCCCTGAACATGCAGACAATAGGAAAAGAATCATGTGAGCAAAGCATATTTCTAAGGTAAGAAATACTTTGAACTCAGATTAATTTCCCAATTAAATGACTGACCTTGTTCTTCATAGGGATCATCGGGGTCCTCCGCAACAAGCTCCGCATTGCTAGGTGTGTCGTGGTCCTCCTTGGTCACAAAAATGATTCGGTCCTTGCCTTAGACAAGACACCATAATAAACATTACACATTCCCAATTAAATGTCATTCATAATTTTAATTTCAAGACAGAAATAATGAATAGTTCCATTTGGGTTTACAGTGACACCTGAGAGGAGCACCGTCATTAAAGCGTCTGATTTCATTATTATTATCATTAATAAAGGAACATTTTCCGATGAACGACTGTTTAGCATATTTATCACAATAATGGGTGGAAGAAATCAATCGAGTACGAGGTTAGAACCAGTTTTAACACCACTTTTCTAAACCTAGCGAATGGGGAAATGCTAACCCCACGTTAGCCTAGCATCGTGACTCTCGATGACATTGCCCTGCCACGGAGGGGAATAAAATGAATGGAAAAGACAAAATACCTTCTTGTTTACAGTACGACATCTTCGGTGACCAGTGCCTTGGTTGTCACGCGTCCACAGTGGTTAAAGATAACTGGAGCGACAGAATTTACTCAACAATTGCAAGAGTTTCATTGGAATAACCAACCGGCAGCCGACGGCTCCGTACGCCTCTGACCTGCCCACATGTGGGCGCACAGTGATGACGTCAAACACCGCCCCTTAATGTTAATAATAGAAATTTGGTATTTATTTCGTTAAAAGCTACTTTGATCTTATTTTTAAGGCAATCAAAATAAACTTAATCTACAAAAAACACCACCAAGGAAGTGTTATATTCTTGGAAAACAATTAAAAGCGTAGCTAAGGAGACTCAATCCTAAAGGCCCATCTGTAGTAAACGTTAAATTCGGCCTGTTCATTTAATCTGTAGGGATCATGCACTATTTTGCAGGTATTGAGTGATGACTTGCAGGTAACGCAGCACACTTTACCTGAGATATCGAAGAAAGACAATATGCACTAACACATCTCACACACAAAAACTCACTACACGTGGAAGCTAGAACAGAAAACATGATACAGCGTCATCTTGTGGAAGCTAAACATTATTGGACACCGACGTGTGACAGAAATCAAATCACGAGGGTTGGAAAAAAATCCTGTGTTTTTAATAACACAATTATGTTGGTTACATCAAGTAAAAACCAAAAAAATGACCCCCCTTCTTTTTGTCCCCATCAATCCCATTTTCCTCCCAACCGTTTCAGCAGTATTGTGCAGCAATTCAGTCTTGGAATAAAAGAACATGAGGAAAGACAACATTTCTCCTTTGAAAACTGTGAGACAGCCTGGACACTGTGCATTGAAAAGAGTGTACAGAAATGTGCTGTAAAACAGCAAAACATTTAAAACAAAACCACAAACAGCTAGTCTGGGACTGCCAGAAACCACGTTAGGAGCCCAAGTATATTTATTTATACTTTCACACCCTATTACAGTCGCTTGCAATCCTCGAGTGTCATTGCTACCTGGCGAACAGGTAGTTCGCCTGTTTTTTGTTGTTTTTTTTCAAAAGTCAATTCCCCGTCAAAATGTCCAGGCACAGTGCTTTCAGCTTGACACGAGCACTAAGGTTGTCGCTGTCTTTGTGTTCCTTGCACGATGCCTGAGGTAAAGGCGACGCCGCACACTTGTGTGCTTTTAGGCATTCTTCGGCTGATGAGAGTCAGTGGCGACTCACTGTAGGCAGCCAGCACAGAGATAAGTAATAGCTATTGGTGTAACTGAACTGAAGAGACACAATACTATGTGGAGCCCTGGGAGTAACCGCAAGAGTTTCCTCAGCATTGACACGCCGGAGGTAAACGATGGAAAACAAAGGTGGTGGATGTCAGAAGGTTGTTGTTGTTGTTTTCTGTTAGAACAGCAGCGCTGTCATGCTGCCCACTTCGCTCTGCTCCTTTACAAAGATTTCAAAGTACTGGTAGATGATGGTCACGGCCAAGAGGATTCCGGTACCCGAACCGATAGCGCCCAAGAAGTCGGCCATTACCGACAGCCCTCCTATACAGAGGCCACCGAAGGCGGCGGCTGTGGGGATGTACCTGCAAAGACAGGGGCAGTAAGAACACACAGGAAGTGATCTGAAGGATGGAACTCGTCATATTCTACTCAAGCAATGGAAATGTGTTTTCCAGAGTTCCTGATACCTATTAAGCTCGTGCACCATCGACGTCTCCCTGTGCCCCCTCATGACCATCTGCTGCTCCTTCAGCTGCTTTGCTACCTGAGGTGAAACATGGATCATTAATATCAAGTGAGGCTGGCGTGTGAGAGGAGAGCTGAAGCACAGACGCACATCTTTGGCGGAAGATCCAGACACTTCGATCCATGTCTTGGAGAAAAAGGCGCAGGAGCCCAGCATGAAGAAGATGTAGATGACGGCGTGAATTGGATCGTCCAGAACCGAACCAAACGACTCCGGGGGAGAAAGGTAGTAGCATAAGCCACCCACCGGGTAGGCACGCGCTGGTCCGCCGCTGGTGGCGTCCTACACATACGACACAGGACAAGCTCCTGAGACAAGCTCCTGGAGTTTAAAACGGCTCAATGATGCTGGAAAAGGGGGAAAGTTCTGATACTTACAGACCAGGTTCCCAGGAGATTGACCAGGATGTTGCCACTGAAGCGTGTTGAAAGCATTTGTGAGATGACGTAAAGATTGGAGACCAGAGCAGACTGCAGGATGATGGGTATATTGGAGGTGTAGAACAGTTTGATGGGGTAAGTGTTGTACTGGCCGCGGTACCGTGCCGACTTGATGGGGAGGTCCACTCTGAAGCCCTGGTGAGATAAGAAAAAAATAAATAAAAGAAAAGTCTGTTAGCAAATATTTGGCAAAAACAAACGAACCGGCTTTTCAGGATTTCTATTGCAACTTTCAAAACAACGTTGTGTTAAAATAAACAGCAGTTTGGCTCAACGTGAACAAACGGTGGCATGTGTAGTCAGGAGGGTGACGCTCTCTTCACCGCACAATACCGCCCTCGAGATGATCTGTTTACCTGGAAGTATATCACCACCGCGAAAACGAAAACGGTGGCGAGGAGGTTCATGAGGTTAGGCAGGTTCTGCCTGTAGAAGGCCTCTCTGAGGGCGCGGACCTTATCAGTGCGAGTGGCCAAGAGGTGAAAGAGAGCAATGATTGCCCCCTCAAACTCAGTCCCTGGGACAAATGGAGGCAGACGTGGGGTTATTAAGCGGAAAACAAATGTGGTTTGTTGTGTTCCTGTGGAGCCTCCGTACCTCTGCCAGTGTTCACAGTGGTGGGGCTGAAGGCCTTCCAGACAATTGTCTCACAGATGTTGGTGGCAATGAAGAGTGAAATACCAGAGCCAAGACCGTAGCCCTTCTGGAGGAGCTCATCCAGCAGCAAAACAATCAGACCTGCCACAAACAGCTGGAAACAGAAACATAGAGTGTGTGGTAACAAAGCCACACAGAAGGGATTCAACACACACAAAGATAAGTTTCAACTAAAACCAACCTGGATGATGATGAGCAGGCATATCCCTGCACCCATCTCTGAAGGGTCTCCATACATGCCGGTCATGACGTACACAATTGCCTGTCCGATAGTGATGATCATTCCAAACACTGCAGGCAGACAGACAGACAGACAGACGGGGGGGGGCAGAAACTGTGTCAGTGTACTATTGAGCGTGTGTGGCAAAGGGGACACACTAAAATGCTCTCAAAACCTTCAGAAACAGGTAAAGTGAGGAAAAGACCTACATTTCTGAGCTCCATTGAAGAGGGCTCTGTCCTTGGGGGTGTCTCCCACTTCAATGATTTTGGCACCAGCCAGCAGTTGCATGATAAGACCTGAGGTGACAATAGGCGAGATACCCAGCTCCATCAGAGTACCTGAGGTACAAAGTGAACAGTGTTAGACTGGCAGCCGCACAAGGAACAATGTAGTAAGAGCCAACAACAGGTGACCTTTGACTTCTCACATGTGGTGAAGATTGTTTCAGGTCAGATAAGAGAGAAAACACTAAAAGAAAATCATTTCAAGCACCTCGGTTTGAAGCCAGAATTACTCTCATCCAGTAGAAAGGATCCGCTGAATCTGATGACATGATGCCAAAGAGAGGAATCTGAATCGACAGCACACAAGAAAAAAACATAAATACAACAGTCTCACAACTGTGAAAAGCTTCTTTATCGTGCAACATTATCAATGGACACAAACCTGGCAACACACTAGAAAGATGAATAAAGTGATGGCAGTCCATAGCACCTTTTCTCTAAATTGAATCTGCGGGAATGGAAAACATAAAGTTCACATCAGATAATAGCTTAATCCCAGCGCATACAGTGTTCTTTAAAAGCTGAAGCATACCTTTCTTTCAGGTTTCTGGATTTCTGGCAAGACTGCGCAGAACGGCTTGATGACTTCCAAAAATTTGACTGCAGAAAGAGATGGGAAAAGTTAAAACGAGCCCCCACTTGTGTGATTAAACCCCAGTGCAGGCCAGCAGGTTCCAGTTTTCTCATCTTGTTCTTCACAGAAGGGTTCGTTCAGGTGCTACGTCATCACTCAGGAGCAGCGAAACAGCTGGCAGACACATGTCGAGTTCTGCAGCGTGCACCCAGCTAACTGTGCATAAATAAACTCAAGACAGCCATGGTGTCTGGAGTGATTAAAAATTGCCCGCAGCCCCAAGGCAGCATGATTTACTCAGATGTTAACCAACTATGCAAAATCACTGAAATTGACTTTGACATCAAGCGATTTTTAAAGCCATCTAGCTATTATCTCTTCCTCGGCTGGTCAGCGGAATGCACGTAAATCCACGTATTTACGTCAGAAAAGCAAAGCCCGGGTGAAAATAAAAATAAAATATGTAAGTCATACATTCATTCATTTAGCCATTAGCGTGATGCTAGGTAGCGTCAAAACGAGCGTGCAATTTACAACAGGTCACTTTGACCCATAACTTCAACAAGAATCAATTACCCAGCGACGTTTAACGTTGATTTAAATGGAGCAAAGCACAATTTCTTTGCAATAAAAACTTTAAGTTATCCCTTATAACCCTGGTACAACTTGCCCCTAACCTAACCAAGGCTAGCTAATTAGCCTGATGGCAAAAGCTCTCCGTTTACTATTGATAGAGATTAAAAAGAAGGAATATTGAATGGCTGCAGAGGCGGGGATATAAAAGAAATATCACGTACTCCCCATAGTGTCCTTAGGCCGACTCCTGCCGCGTTAGTGGTGCCCGTGTGAGTGCTGAGTGGAGTCAGTATGGTTCCATCCAGCCTCTCCGTAGGAAAAGAGAGTAGTAGAGACACGTCACCAGACAAGCCGCTAACACACGTCACTTTTCTGAGACACACGTAAACGTCATGTATGAATGGCAAAAATAAAACAGTGCACGAGGCCAGCCGTGCATACGCATATCTGTGGTGCTGGGTGCACAGGACGCTCAACTCGTTTCCTCAAATTATAAAAGACGCGGCTGCAGTTTTCGCGGAAATTTAAGCTAATGCCCTGTAAGAAGCGGAATTCCCCCAGCCACTAGAGGGCGCCATCCCCCAGGTTCATAAGTAGATCACGTCGCTGGCTGTAAGCCACGCCCCCTTCTCTCTGAATGGACCAATCAGAACGACCCATTGCTGATGACCGTTATTAACATATTATTCATGGATAAAAGCATCACATAGTGTCTGTATCTTCCTTTTTTTAGTTTTATTTTAAATTGTGTTTTATAATTCCTATTTTTTACTCGATGACCTGGACTGTCCAGAAATGTCCCTATAAATAAAATGTATTCCTCCTATTATTGTCTTTATTTTCTTCCTATTCTGCTCGTGATGTTGGTGCAACAAGTGATGCAGTGATGGTCACGTAACATAGTAGATTACTTCATGATCAGAGGTCCCATGGATTTGATCTATGGAAGATCAAGGCTCAAAGTGCCTTGGGGATCCGGAACATCCCCAAAATTGAGTCATCTGTTCCTCTTCCCCTTATCAACATTTACTGAAAATAAGTCCATTCATAAATTTTCGAGTTATTTTGCTCACACACAGATAAACGCCGGTTGTCAGTGTCACATTAGCTCCTTGGCGGAGTTAAAAATAGGAATTAATATTTTCATTTCCCCCTCATTCATAACATCTACCACCAGAGGTCGCCGCTACAACAGCAATGAGTGATACGTTTGGTCTATTTGTTAAAATAGAGTAATTAATAACAGATTTTTTTTTTAAACACACACATTAAAAAAATAGTGCTCAAATAGTAGTGATTCTGCATCAGTATGTGATTTGAAATTTCAGGTGTGATGGGCCCAATAAGAACGGTAGCATTAATGGTGAAATAATAGCTTGAAATAATAGTAGAATCCTCAGCTGCCAATAGCAAGCACAGACACACACACACACACACACACACACACGCACGAGCGCGAGGGGAGGCTGGGCAGTGGGGAATGTTTGTGAGCGCTCATCTGCCCTCAGATAAAGAGATATTTGTTCCTGTGGTTATATAATGATGACAGAGCTGTGAGCCAACACAGGGGGGAAGACAACCACACTGGTCACCACCTTTCACACACTTCTCAGTACAGTTCCCCTACCAACTGTCTGCTTTTTAAAAATTAGTAAGGAAATTTACTTCCTATTCAGTAATTCAGTGAATTGACAGTACAGTTGTGAAAATGTGTTTCACTGTGTGTCTATTTTGGTTTGACATGGAAATGAACCTGCATATTTTCATCTAAGTTTGCATAGAAACTAATATCTATAAGGAAATGTCATGTTGAGGTGCTTTTACACCCAGTCCAATGCAATGGCCTTAGCTAATTCTGAAGATGTCATCATTTGCCTCATCATTTCAATTAAAATCACTTTGAATCACAATTAGTGATTTAACAACCCCAACAAAAACACAATATACATACATTTTAGAGTAGAGAAAGATTTTATACTATATTCACGACCTTTTCTTACATAAAATAATAATAAAATTATATCAGTTGCACCAATGGCCTACAATATGTAAAGAAAATATTTTTATGTGTTCAAATGAACCTGGACCCTGCAACTGACGCAGAAAGACAATAAAGATTATTGTCTTTACCATGAGAAATATTTTGTTCTTGCTCATATTTGCTATCAGCTTCAGTACATTTATTAAGATACTGGGTTTAAAAAACAAACAAAACAATTGCCGCGGTCAAATATAATATTTAAACTGCTTATCTCAGAGAAGACCATTGAAGGCAGGGTCTGCTGTGTCCGTCACATAATGTTTGCAGTGAAACCCCTGGAGCTCCGAGAGACTCTCCATTATTTACAGCAAAAGCAGGACTCGGCCGACGTGTCGATGAACCCGCTCCTGTTTGCAGGATTATATCGGTTTCAGTATTCTCTCACTCTCAGAATGAACACTTTGATCTCCTCTACAGAACCAGACGAGCCCCCATATATGAGTGTGACACGGACAGTGTGTGTGGGAGGACAACACAAACTCACAGGGATGTTGATCCACATCCCATCAGCGTGTTTCTGTTCCAGATGAGTCAGACTGGATTATTTTTGGAGATGAGCGAGGAGCACCTGCGGGTAGAGGAGGGTGCGGACGGATTTGGCCACTTTCAACAGCCGCAACAGGATGAAAACAAATTAAATAAAAGCCAACTGGGGTTCATTACGCTTCATTTGGTCACAGCAGTAACCAACTCAAATTAACAAGCAGTGAGAAGTGTTACATTCCTGCCCATCAGTATTTCCAGAGTTGATGGCAGAATATGACCCCCCGGCACACACACACACACATATAAATATTATCCATGTGGAAGCACTTATGTAAACCAGCACACACAGACTGCTGCTACGTCTGTTTTCACGATTTATTGTCCTTCGGCCTCTGCAGCCAATCTGCTGTAATCCCACTAATCCAATCAAAGCCTGGCTGTGCAGGGGGAGCGGGAATAGCACCCAGATATCGATTAAATGGGCCAGAGCCACTTTCAGCCTTCCTACCTTCATGGCTGATTACAGAGAGCATGTGGGACTGTTAAATCATGCCCTCGGTGGTTCATTACTGGTATTAATGGGTCAGTGTGAATGAATCTGACGGCAGGCGCTGGCAGGCGACGAGGGCCCCGGGGACGCTTCCAGACGCGTGGCCTTGGCAGACAGCTGTGCTGCAAATATTACGCAATATTCTAATTTCATCTTGGCTTAATTTTGCTTTTCATTTCCCCACGTGGAGTCTGATGTGTTTGGGTTCTGGTCCTGGTCTGTGCAAGCGTTGGGGTCCCACGCAGGGAGGATGCAGTAATGTGGTTTAACTGCAGGGGAAGCAGGATATGGAAGAGATCAAGAGGAAATGAATGATTGAGTGATTTAGGTTGGAATTTGCTTATGGCATCATTGCATCTTACAGTAATCAAATTAATTTCTGTTACATAATATTGTAAATTATACGTTTGTTATATAATTCATCTCTGTTACCTTCGCCAACCAATCAGGGTTTATGAATTGGTTCAGCAATTCACATCATTTCTAACCTGAAAAACCTGCACCTGACATGGCTAGAAAGTGAGATTTTAGCACATTCAGATGCCAAAAATAGATTTGCCTAAAGGAGCATTCTGGCATTCAAATCTCTGCAGTCTAACAGGTTTGAGAACACCGTAGCCTGTTAGCCTTGTTTCATATTTATTACTGCTGACTTTCGATGGTTGTGACCTGATTAGAGGAACCTCTGTGCCAATTTAATCAGGACATCAAATTAGAGCAGAAATGAAACAGATTATTGTATTAAAATAGCTTGGAAATGATGGCAAGTCTGAGCTGCAAATGATTAATGCAGCATCAATCAAAGTTCAAATGAACGTAATAACATTTCTGCAAGAGAGAAGCCTGGTGCAGTTCTGGGTGGGTAATGGTGGGAGGTCTTCTGGGTCCCATATAAAAAAAGAGAAACTGAATAGCACCTCTGCACCAGAGCTGAGCAGCCCCCCCAACTCCACTTTCACAGCCTCAGGCAGCAACATTCACTGGCATGCAAGCCTGATTGTTGAACAGAACAATAGAGGAGTTCTAAACAGGCAGCCAGAGTCCGCAGTGAGGCAGGAAATCACGAGTCAGAGGCCAAAATCGATGCGTCATCCGAGCATGCAGAAATATTTATTCTTTATTGAATTAATTTGCAGCATCTAAATGGAGCACAAACCAGTTTAAAAATAGATTTTTGCAACGCAACAAACAAAAACAAGCACTGTGGAATCGCTGAACTCAGACATGCCGCCAAAATAGACACATGCAGAAGTGTAATTAGCTGCAGTTGAGGTGAAGAAAGGGAGGCACAGCTGTAAGATCCCCCTCAGCCTGCTGCAGAAACCAATGAAAGGAGCAGAAATGAGCAGATGGCAGCGAGGAAACTACATTAATTTTGCATTATTAGCTGCCGCTGGACGACTTATGAGTGCAAATTAGTGCGATTGTTGCTTCAGGAGATGGCACCAAGGGTGCCCTGGAGGCGGCGTGCACGGACGTTTCCTGTATGAAACCATGGCTGGCGTGCCCATTAAATAACTAAATGAGAGCGAGAGAGTTCAGTATAATATCTTTGAGGCCCCAACCATAAAGATATTACACATTTTACTTCCCATCTTGGGCTGCTGTTGCCATAGTGATTTTAACCACTGTTATGCAACTGCCCCACATCCAGTGACATCCTCACACCCTCCACAAAGCAAGAGGGTGAGAACACACACACGCACGTGACAGAGAGTCCCTTAAAAGCTCAGGATGAGAGTGACCGTCGTATAAAATACTGCACATACGGTTTAAGCACACACAATAAAATAAGAGAACGGGATCATGTGGACGGTTAAAAGCGGGCTCTTACACAACACTGGCTAACTGCCACCCCCCACCAGGCAGAATGGAGATAAAGATCATCTTCTCCATCTCTGGCCTGTCAATCTTCATATCGCTCTCTGGAGCATCACATGCAAATATTAGCACGGGAAGGGTTGACGTACATGGGCATTAATCCCCCATCCTGACCCATACTCTAAGAGATTAGAAGTCACTGGGTTACCATGGTTACTGTAAAACATTTAACCTTTCAGCCTAATCTTCCAAACAAGCAGATAACATTTAGAAAAAATCCTGTTCAATGGAAGCAACATGTGAGAAAAGAAACATTTGGGGGGCGTTTGTCTGCAGAGATGTTTATTTCCAACGCAATATGGAGGAAAAGACATAGTGTGAAGTGGTGTCATCCTCTGGAAACATCGTCCATCTATATTTAATCCAAAAGCCTGGACACCATCAGAGAAACGCTGTAGCGGTGGCAATACTCCATATGATATTGCGTATCTCCATCGGGACCTTTACATACAAAACCTGGCATTTGAATTTCGTGTAAACAGGACACCCACGGTTTCCCTCTCCACCACCATCACCTCGACATGAATACTGACGCACAAACCCAAGGCTTTATTCAGTTTGTGAACAGCACACAAGAGGTATCCAAACATGTCAAATAACAATATTAATCAATATCATTATTACAACATTAATAGCATGGAATGTACTCATTCAACCACATTTTTAAAAAGAATTTTTTGTTTATTTTTATGAAAGATGTCATATAAAGAAATAACTATTCTCTGGCTCTGGTAGGCTCGTCCATATATTCTTCACGAGTGACCAAAGTCAGGATGGCAGGATGACGAGATGGAGAAGATTGGGTGTGACATCACAACCTCGCCCCCTCGGGAAGGTCCTCATAAGTATACAATCCCTGTTCTCTCACATCGCCCCCTTTCACCTACATTATTTGTTTCAGTGCATGTTTTTGTGTGCAAAATGTTTTCTTTGGACTTGCGAAGCTGCTGCTCGTTCTCTGCTACCCTTTTTGTCCTCGTGATGACTTGAGTTAAACGTGGAGGCGGCGGTAAATCACCACGCCTGTCGCACAGAGGCCATTTTCTATTCTGTGTATGGCGTATGGAATTATGTCTGGGTAAAAACATGGACGGCATCTGGTGGTAAGTCAGCTGCAGCGAAAAGCTGTGAAATCATCCCGCGTGTGAGTTTTTACTCTGTGCTCCGGTTCTCCAGCTCAGAGATGATGGTGATCAGGTTCTGGAGACCAAAGAGGTAGCCGCTGTCCAGCCCCTCGTACACCACGCTTTCCCCCTGGAAATGTCTGCAAGTGGTGTGGGCAAAATCTATCATCCTTACGTCCACCATTGGATCTGAACAGGGTGAGTGGGTCTGGCTGACACCTGGACCCCCCCGCCACCACTGTCGTCGCCGGAGGTGGAAGGGCCGTGCGGAAAACTCAGAGCGCCGGCTACTTCCTCCACTACCTCCGCCTCCTCTTCCTCCGTTTCTGGTTCAGTCTCTGCCTCCTCCTCTTCCTCCTCTCCCTCAGAGAGGCCGTCCTCGTTCTGCTGGTGCCCGCGCTCACGTGGGGACGCCCCATCGTAGATTATGAGCAGGGAGCTGGAGTAAAAGCGGTAGGATTCGCAGGCTTCCAGGGCGGCCTGCATATCTCTGAGCCTGTGCAGCACCGGGGAGAGGAGCTCACGTCTCAGTCGGTGTCCGCTGTGGAAGAACTGGAATAAAGCGTCCTTGAAGTCCTTCAAGGTCAGCCTGCGGCCGTGGAACTTGCTCATGAACATCAGCTGACCTGTGTCGTACCGGTACACCTGAAAGGATGAAGACATGTGGAGATGACAACCAAGTAAAACAGAACAATGCAACTTCTATAGCGGCCACGGTGTGGTTGCAGGGCTGCATGGCTGATCTGGGATTAAGAACCTTCTGCAGGCAACGGCATCAACAACAACAAAAAACATCCCCAGGAAATATTCCATAGACTTTATGTTTACATCTCCCCTCTAAAACCACTCTTGTGACAAACTTAAAGTTGCATTTTTCTGTGATTTTGTTCATCCATATATATCAAATCTTATATTTAATTCAAGAAATCCCTTCCCTGCATTATTTTTTAAGGCATACAAACACAGATGGCGTCCGTGGCATCGGGCTCTACCTGCATGCCGGACAGGCAGACCCCAATCGTGGATGCGGTGCTTTGCTGACACTTGCGGATCTTCCCGGCTTTCTTTTCCTCAGTCGCATCGTCTCCATGCTGCTGCGTGCCCATCTTCAGGTCTAAAACGCAGGGCATTGTATGCCGCCATGTCAGGTTTTCCAGTAAAATAAATTCTGCAGCTGGAGTCAAGGAGCCCACACCTTTCGATAACCTCAAATAAATAACCAATGCGATGTGGGACGCTGTTAGCAATGAATATAAAAAGCTGCTGTGAAAGGATACTGTATTGGTTGCGGTGCTTGGCGTTCTCCTTCATCTTCTGTAGGTGCTGCTGCTGACACCTGAGGCTCCAGGGGTTGTGCTTGAGCTGTGGCAGCGCGTTGCTGTGGCTGCGCTCCAGTCTGTAGTAGACCACCTCCGTCTGCCGCAGCCACTCCAGCTCCACGTCCTCCTGCTCCGTGTGAAGACTGGAATTTTTTCAAGCAAAAGACAAATGTCAGCCAATAGTCTCTGCTTACTGAAGATGGTAAAACACACACATATTAGTAGCCAGTGCAGCTGATTACATCCATCTTACTAATAAAGTAAAAACAAATTCACGTTTTCCTCTTTTCCATCATTGTTAGAGACAGAACTAGCCATGCATCAGCTGCAGTTATATAACCCGGGGGGGGGTGACCATCTGTCTGGCTGCCAATACTTGGGATCAGCCTCTCAGAGTATTTACAGCCTGTTTTTCTGTAGGTTGCTCATGTAAGTCAATGCGTGCGTGGTGGGTCGATTAGTGTGAGTCTTCAGATTACACCTCCATCCATTCAGACTGGAGCAGAACTCTAAGCACATAATGGAGGTGCGACAGCTCTTCAGTCATCAATGCATCATGTTTATTTCAACCTAAATGAGCTTTTATGTGATTGGATGCTGTTGCTATCTATTCTTTTATCTCACCTCTCAGCCTTGTCTTTACTGCAGTGGCGGCTTCGGGCCTCTTTGCTGTAATTTTCGCTGTCCACATGCAGTGGAGGTGCCACTGCTGAACCCCACTTATGCACCTCACTTTTAGGTTTGCTGTCAGATAGGGGGTCCTTGTTCTCAAGATCCGCTGCTGGGTCACTCTGTGGGTATGCGATGAGGCAAAGGTTCCCTTCTCCATCCTCCTCGAAGCTCACTGACACCACACCTGAGTGGACGCAAAGGCAAACAGAAAGATGGCTAAAGAAGAGAAGTGACCAGAACCGGGTCCTGTTAGCCCAGGACTCTTTTACACCGACCTCACCGCATTTGACTTACAGTTTGCACCTTTACGATGCATTTCCTCACAATGCCTGAACAGAACTATGACAAAGCAATAGGAAAATTACTGTTTTAACCCACAAAGAAAAGAGAAGTAGCAATGTTTAACAGCACCCATAGTGTCACTCAGTAAATGTCAGCACACACAAATGACAAAAGGCTCTAAATTTTCTTCAGTTTTGTTTATTGCAGATGAAATATTTAAGTACAAAGTAATCCAAACACTATATTTACCAGACAGAAACCACCGCATACACTCACAGACAGACAACTGACATGGAGGTAGTCTTGAGCTCTACAAAAAGGCAAGGGTGAACAGGACAGCGAGCATCAAGAAGATTCTTAGAGCCATCAGATCAGTCGCGCTACTGCTCTGAGATCAGATCAGGATCAGTCTTTTCTCACAGCGATGTGCACCAAAACTGCAGAGGACGACGCACACATGAAACGTGACCTCTCTGTGATGTGTGTCAGAGATGATTACCAAGTCCTGCAGGGTCTGTTTGCTAATGTCATTCTGTGTTTAATATTTAATTTAATGGGTGTGGACGTTTTTGTTTAGAATGTGGCCTGCCTTTAAAAAGGGAGTGGAATTCTCCATCCTAATAGGGAAGAATGTGTTTCTCCATTATAGTGTGTCCCAGAACTGGGGGAACGATGCAGGTTCTCTGTGGTAAAAGCTGCAGTTAATTGTTCTGGCAGCTACCTAGAGACAATAGGTGCAAACCCAACAGTGCTGCAGACCCCAAAAAAAGGATGCACGACAAAACCCACCACGACTGTCACACGGATGTAAAGACCAGTTTGCCTTACCTCGATACTGGGGGGTAAACTTCCTCACTGCTGCAGGCAGACTCTTGTAGAACTGATGTTCTCGGGGGATGAGGGGCTTGCAGATGGTCTGTTCGCCAAAGCGGAGCACGCAGCAATGTCCCCCCACCTGGTGCACGAAAGGCTCCAGCATCACCCCTTTCTCCACGTAACGCTGTTGGTGCTGCAGCTGATTTTGCTTTTGTTCTGCATCTGTGGCCTTCAGTGCCTGAGCCTCCACAGCTGGACCCATCCTCCTCTGGCCCTGGCCACACCGCTGTGGGCATTAGACTCCTCGCACACGCACACACAATTTGGGGGGGCCCTATCTGGCAGGGACAAGCACACACTCGCTCGCACACTGCGGATTCACAGAAGACTGGTTGCGGTGCAGGGTTGTTTTTTTCCTCCAGATTATTCCCACGATGCCTTTGGAGGCAGTTTTGTGATGGTAATCAGTTTCCTCTGTGCTATTTAAGGTTCAGTTGGTCAAAAAAACAAAGAGCAGGAAGGACGAAACAGGACAAGAGATAAAATAATCCAACCACTTTGGTGAATATTTAGGTCCTTTGCAGCTCCTTGTCATGCGGTTCTTGTAGCTGATGACAAACTAAACATCCACAGATAGAATGGTTTTTGTTTTGGGGTCTTGAGCAAAGGCAGCTCCTGCTCATTCCTCGGCTGTAGATGGGATGTGGATTGGAAATGAGAGCTGCTCCAAAGCAGATAAAGCTCTGACGCTCAGGCCACCCCCATCACAAGAAATCCACCAATCAGAGGGAGTCAAAGCAGGTTGTTGGGTGGTAACTATGGGAGCAAACACAACAGTGGGAGGAGAATGACAGAGGGAGAGAGAGCAAGAGGAATAAAAACAAAGGCAGAGGGTATGCTGAACCCAGCTGTTTTTTCCCTGAGCTGTCAGCAGGGTTTCAGCAATCTGGCAAAGCGTGCAGCATTACTTCCTCATATATGAAGAAGGTTCGGTGGAAAAAGAAATTAAGGAACAGAAGACAGTACAGGACACAAAGAATTGTGTCACATACTAACACAAACATGTGCTTCTCTACTAACAAATCCATCCCACATTGTCACCAAAAAAGAAGGAGCCTTTGGTGTCTTTATTTCTCCCAGTATTCACCATCATCCTTGTAGATTTAACACATTAGAAGTGGATCCTGATGAGGTCGGGTCACTTTAGACCATTAAAGTCAACTATTGGGATTTTCATGTACATTTTTCCTCTATTTAAAGTAAGCCACAGTGATAAAATGGAGGCCTAAACTCATTCTTACTTAGGCTAGTATCATGATATGGTCTGAGACCTAAAATGGCGTCCCTCAGGGATCTATTTTAAGTCCTGATTCTTATTTTTAACCACTGTGGCAAAGAAACTGACTACATATCTTTTTCGAACAGGTATGTATAAGGTATAATATGAGATTTACATTTAAGAGATGTAATATTTGCTGTTGCCATGTACAAATCCAGCTTTTCGCAGTCCTACGATCCGTTTCCCCTCCAGCCACCAGGCAACAAGTACTGGAAGATCACGGCTATAACTAGCTATAACTAGAGATTCAACTTCTTATCTATAGTATCTTAGTGTGCCATTATTTTACTTAACGTGTGTTGCTAAATGAATTGAACAATGAAATATTTTGATCCTTCCCGTAGAGATGGGGTTAAAAGGGTAATCTGATATCAGAGGGGTTAAATTAGGTTTGTTGTGCAGTCAGAGTGGAAAACTGTAATCCCTGTGTTGCGCCCTGCAAGACAGTCTTGACACAGATTATTTTAGCAGGCTAAACATCTGATTGAGCCTGTCACTCACCATCTCCTGTCATGTGAGGTTATTTACGACAACATTGCTAATCCATGTAGTTGGAGTTGCATATATTTTATATGTGCGCACATTAACCTGTGTACAGAAATAGTTAGAACGAGTTACACTAATCTGTAATCCCACTGAGAACATGCAGAAAATAGACCAAGGACGGCAGAGGTATGAAATAGCCACAGTTACACGTCAACATGTACAAATGTTGTGTCTCTTCCTACAAATGTTACATTTTGGTTCTTTTTTAAAATATTCTTATGCTGGAAAGGCATCAGTGTCATAATTTATGACACGCCACTTTCTTCAACAACTATGAATGTGTTTTTTAAGATGATCTGTAGAAGTAGGAGCTACATTTTATGCTGTAACTAACAATTTTATTTACAGAGTTAAAAACCAATTTTGAAAAGGACTAACAGTCAAATGGTGGAACCGAGAGACCGCAGAGAGCCACAGAAAGATAATGAGAGACAGGAAAGTGAAAGCCATGACCTTGAAAAAAATTCCAGTGCGGGGAACTTAGTGGGGGCTTTTCACATGTTGCGGAAAGTGTTGGATACAGAGACTCTGAGATAAACATCCAGCCGGAAATTGGAATCTAGCCGCGCGTGTGCACACACTGCTTCCCGAGATGATCTCGGCCTTTCAGGGGACAGATTTCTAACTACGGTACGTTTAAGGAAACTTATCGTCAAACACGTGAGGATACCACCCTAAGGCCCTTTTAATTTGTATGAAAAGCTGCATTTCTTGGCCCTTGAGCACATTTTCTGTTAACTGAAAGGTTTAATAAAGATTAAGACCTGCGCGGTTCCCACTGCTCCAGATTCTTAGTTAGGCAGAGGCACGCAGACAACTGCTCCGACATTATCGCTGCGATCAACACTCGTGTGATCAAAGGATTCAAACTTAATCTGTGAGCTTTTATCTATCAACAATAACAGAACAGCTAAGGGGAAGAGACAGAGGTGGGTTGCCGCTAAGGTTATCAAGCGGCTCAATGATCCATTGGACCGAGGATGCAGCAGCTCCACGAGGCTTAGCGGCACGCTTTGTGTCCAATAAATGGAGTCTGCTGACATGCCAGCGATGAGAGGACCTGAATGGAAGAATAGTTAGTAGGGGTGAGGGGAACACAGGAAGGAAGGGTGGATGAGGCGTATTTTTGTCCTTGTGTGGTGATCATGGTGCATGGAAACAAAAGCTAGTGCAGAAGTGCTAAATGGATTTAGGTTTTAGCATAAATAGGTGCATAACTGGATATAACTTGTGAGCACAAACTTGTAGCTTTTTTTTTGTTTTTAAAATTACAAATTCTAACTAACCAATGCAATATTTTTTCCATACTTTGATTTTGTGCGGCTGACTGTTTTGGCTCCAGGGGCTTTAAAAGGTGGAGGATGAGACAGATAATCTGAGCAAGGCGGCTCCAGGCAGGATTGACCTTGTCTAGCGTAGTGGAAAAAGGGCTGATCTTACCTGTGCGCTCATTTGAAGGGTCATTTTCCAGACTGGCCGCTTCACATGACATCACAGCAGATAATTCTGCTACCCTCCTGGGTCACCAAACACAGAGGCCTGCTAAAAATAACAGGCTCCAGGGCTGCTATTAATATAGAAAATCTGCTATATGATAAACACGGTCAGGGGAATCACGGGGGGCTGCTCACAAGGGAAACAATGCAATGACCAGCATCACCTGCTAAAATAGGCTTTAAAAAGAGAGCCGCTCATAGTTGTCAATTAAAGGTGGCAGTTTCTTTTTATGTCTGCATTAACAAAGCTTGAAAACTATGCACAAGGACTGACCTCCGACTGTCACAACAGTGCTCGCAGCCATTTTATAACTTGTATGGAAACCATATTTGTATCTATGTATTTATTATCTGTTAAGGTATTGAAAAGAGTCATGTCTTTCTAACCCTGTCCTGTGAAAATCAGAGTAAAGTACATTTCACATATACATGACTGGGTTGGACTGAATGATTGAAATAGGGACTGCATTAATGTTACATCCATGATTAGAAAGTAAAATTCCAGTGTGAGGGATGTCGCGACAGTTGTTCCTGCAGAGGATGAAGCTTGTAGCGGGAGCAGTGAGGACCATTTAAGAAGAAATATGGCTTCTGGAAGAGAGACAAGTCTAAAAGCAGGAGGTGAAATTTAAAGCTGTGGGAGAGGGGGTGGCATTAGACAGCCAAGGGCTTCATAAAAGTTTGATGAAGGTGCATGGCAACCAGCAGCTTGCAGTCCAATGAGCATTTCTTGCTAAATGGTCTGGTAAACAAATGACATCACGTCAATAAATTAGCTAATGCATTACCTGAGGCATAACATGTATCACTCTATTGCTTTAGGGAGCATTATTTAGATCTTCACCAAATCTAACACAAAAAGTTAACAAATACTTTTTGATAGTGGACTGTATGAAATGAACATTAACACTAATTGCCCCGCTGCTTTAGCCTGTTAGTAGTCCAGTGGGATAGCAAATCTGTGGCAGACAGTAATCACGGAATTACAAGAGTACCTATAAAGCTGTAAGACTCGGCCAAGCCAGACAGGAAACAGGTATGTGGCCGTCACACACTTCCTGGTTACAGGCTTAAACTGTCAACGTTTCTCAGAATCATTAGATACGGAGACTCAGCTGGCTTTAGTCTAAAGCTCCACAAAGTCTTGGCTGGTAGCTAATAGGTTCCTCACTGTTTCACCAACTTTTCTATTGTTGCAACAGGATTGCACATCTGCTGAGGGTGACGTCAAATTAACCACAGCTTGAATAATCATTTTGTCAGCAAGTTATAACTTCAGACTATTCACTTGAAGATTCTCCCTGTGTTGTCCTGGTGTAGCCTGACATTAATCCTGCTTTTTCTGGGTTATTCTAGTTCTGGCACTATGCTCTACTGGACAGGAGCTGTTGGGTCTTTGGTTCTGTTCTTCTCCTCCAAAGAAGGCCAAAGTTCAACCCACACGTTCTGGTTCAGTTTCTATGAAGCTGTGCATATGCGTGGAGCATACTTTAAATTACTTGTCAGCTACACAGTGAATTACCGGTGTGACACGGTAATTTTAGCAGTGTGATAAAATTGGGTCCTAGTCTATAGAGATATGGTTTGTGTTAAGATCAGACTGGCTTATACTAACCACAGGTTACTGCTAGGTCCATTAAAGATGTCCAGCCTTTTCTTTCTTCCTTTGCGGGAGACCTTAAAGCAGGGCTTAAAGCAAATTAGTTAGCTTCTTATTACTAGTACTGTTGATCCTACAGAAAGGGCTGCACATAAGATTGGTACTTCCGTTGAGGGGCTGCATAGTCTGTCAAGTCTGGCTTCATTCTAGTTGGAGTTGTTATAGTCTCCATGTGCCTGTGAAGGTTTCCTCCAAGTTTTCTCTTCCCAAAGTTGGGTTGATGCCCAAAGGTGTGAGCCATTGTGTAAATAATGTGTGTGTCCGTCAGCTGACTGCTGATCTGACCAGTGTATTCTGACCTTTCGGCAGTGGTCGCCTGAATCAGCTCCCTTACCCTGACGAGGATCGATGGTTCTACCCACCAGATCCCAAAACTAATTTATAGAGCTTGTGTAAGCACATGAGGAAGGATGTGTGTAAAAAATTACCGAAATGCCCGTCCACACACACACAGCCCTAAAACACTGCTCTCTTCGACAACATCTCGCAAACAGCTTATGTTTGATCCATGCTCTCATTGCCTCTCTTTGCTCTCCCTCACCTGTGCTTCACGGCTCAGTGTCACTCATGATGTTTGCTTGAGTTAAAGAACCTGTTAAGAATCTTTGTGGGTAATATAAGATAATCTTTTATTTGTTCTGCAATGGGGACATTTTCAAAACACACTTGTCAGGAGAGGGATTTGAACCCACGCCTCCATCTTGAGATCAGAAACCGCTGTTTTGGAAGGTGAACGCCCTTGAGTCTGGCACCATAGACCACTCACTGTTCAGAGCTGAAGCCAAAATATTCACTGTAGGCTTTAGAAGCACCCACTAATCTCAACACGTTGACGTGAAGTTTTGAAAGGACGCTACTGGCTCTGAGACTTGGATTGGCGTGTCTAATGCATGCTGTCATTGGATGGTCTCTGTAACTTATGGATTTACATGCTCAAAAGCAAATGATAATTTGTGTTTCTATTTCAATATGTTATATATATTTTAGCCTTTATATTTCAGCCAATTTTAAATTGTTTGCTTTCCAAATAACGTGAAACCCCATGTTATCAGCAGTTAACAGAGAATTAGCTTTAGCCAAACACAAACAATAAGATGAATGTGATGTAAGCTGATAAAAATAATAAATATATAGGTGAGATGTACCTGATGACGCCTCCTTCAGCTCAAACCACTTGCTTTCGTGACATTAGGCAAAGGCCATGTGAAGTATGTGTGTGTTTACCTTTGCCTGTGTGAACACAAGCCATGGTGTCTCAGCAGATTATGAAATGCTTGACATTTCAAAATGTATCAACAGCATCCATCACCTGAAGTGCAGAGACACATTGGACTCGCATACTCCTGAAATAAACACACTTGTGCACCTTATCGCATACTATTAAAAACTACGCCCTGATATAAACACAGAGGCATTTCCTGAATGAAACTCTCCAGACCAGAGCTCATTCCAGACACTCGGAATGCTCTGCATTTCCAAACAGCTTTCATGTACCCAGACCGTCTCATGGTTGACAACATACATTCAAGCTCAATAATAGCCACACACCGATAGTAAGTTAGTTACGCACAACAACAATGGGATGGAGACGCAACTGGCTTATACGGAATGCACTGAGGGAAATATGAAGCCCAAACCTGAGACCTATTACCATCATATTAAAAGAAATGTGATCATTGTGCTGTGAGAGGGCATGCAACCGGTTCAAACAGGATATCTAATACAGCAAATCAGCTCCCTCACACTGACTCGGTCCCCTGTTGACTGCCAACAGATAAATATTAATCCATGGAAAAAGCCCACATATCACAAAATGGTAACTTAAATCTCTAACGTGGGGTAGAGTTACAGCGACTCACAGGCTAAGGTGCAGTGTTATAATGAGCACAGACACAGACACACACACACACACACACACACACACACACATACAGCTGAAAATTTATTTCGTTCCATCTGCCACATGCCTTTTTGTGCTGCTGTAACGTTTCCTGGTTAACAAGTGAACAAATAAAATCAAACGTTGTCCTGGAAATGCTTTATATCTGTAGATTGATTTAAGCTGCCTTATATGGAAACATATCAGTTTGATAGAGCTCTTTGCAACTGTCTGCTTTTCTTACCAAACTAGGGAAGGCCCGTAAACATCCCCAGTGGCATGTTTTGATCAGTCAGACACTAACATGCTGTATTTTATTTTAGTTTTACAGTGTTTATTCTATTTCTTCTGTTCTACTGACAAAACCCCTAAGTAGGCCACATATATAGAGATGTCTCTTGGTGTTTCTGTTTCAGTCAGTGCTTCCATACCACAGTTATGCCATAAAGTTGCACGAGGGCAAAGTGAGAAAGCTGTGAGATTCCAAACGTAGGGTTTCTTTACAGACTGTGTGGGCTTGAATGTTGGCTGAGAGGTTCCAGGCTGGCAGCAGCGCAGCGTGTTTCTGTGCCACAGCCGAGCTCTGCACTGCAGTACTTGTGTGTGCACGTGAGGGAGGGTGCACATGTCCGAGGATTACTGACGAGCCCGTCCACACACCCCTCCTAAAGAGGCTGTTGATGCAGAGCTCTGTCCTCATTGGCTCGGTGCACTGTTTGCCTCCGAGTGCTCCGCATCGACTGTAGCTCAGCATCATTTCGTGACTCTCTTTCTCTAATATGAGTTAAGATCTGTTACAATCAGCTGTGTGGGTGATTTAAGATAATCCCATCAAATTTTCAAAATGCCCTTGTCAGGAGTGGGATTTGAACCCACACCTCCATCGGGACACCAGAAACCCCTGGTGTGGAAGGCATTCATCCTTGAGTCTGGCGCCTTAGACCGCTCGGCCATCCTGACAGGTGAAAACAGCTGACTACATGTTTTCTCCAGATGGAGTCTTCCCACAGCCCCAAAACATTGACCTTAGCTAGGTGTGAGTGAAGTGCATGAGTCCATGTTGCATTCCTGCCCCTCCACTGGGACGAGCCCTCTGATCCTGTTTAAAGATATACATGCAGTGATACAGGGACGGCGCAGTGGAGAATTTAATTAACCATCGCAAATGTGCGTGTCTAAAAAGGTTTCTAAATTAGACCCTCCCCTTGACATTGTCCTCGTGATGGGCTCATAGCAACCTGAAAACAGGACACGACATACAAACTCTACCTGGCACACAAGGGTCGGAAATCTGTCTGGCTCAGAGAGGCTGCTGTCTACCTGCATTTGGCACAACTCTAGACAGACTTCCTCAAGTGCTGACATGTGCACAAACAAAAACAGCCCAAAAATAGAAGAGTTGTTTCCATGTTGCTGGCCTCTTCTCCCCTGATAGTGCTTTTGCCATGTAGGAATTTGCTTAAGTGCATCCTCCAGCCACCAAAAACTCTGACACCAAAAACTATAACAGACCTTTGAAGCTGGAGTCTGGCCCAAAGAAAAAGTTATTGTTTCTAAGGCAAATATGCCTCGTGCGCACATCCAGAGAGTGTGCCAGACAGACCAGTCGGGTATTTGACCAGTCAGAAGGAACAATCATCAAATTCTCTGGGATTCAAGGGCCGAAACTGGGTCCTGTTTTGCCAAAAATAGTTAAAGTGGTGACTATTATCAGGAGAGAAAGAAAAGCCATGGGCAGAGAGATGAAAATATGGGGCTAGAAATGAGAGAGGCAGAGATGGAATCACAATCAGCCGGGAGCACCAACAACTGCCTGAAGCGTGGATGACGAAAGGCTAAATATAAACACATTAATGCTTCATCACAAGGACCCTCAAAAAAGCCTTAAAAAACAGAATGTAAACTAGTTGGACAGATGTTACTTGCTTTATACAAATATTACTGGTTAAGAGCCATTCTGGCATATTTGAAAATGAGTCCAGGGTGATTAACATAAAAATTAGTCCTATGAGGTGACTGTATGTGGCTGAAGGATTAACACTCATTGCACTCTGTATGATAGGTAGATGCTGACTTACTAATATATGGAGTGTTCCAAAACTTAAGCCTGTCATAAACCACAATGTTATACTACAATAGGGACATTCGAAAACTGGTGAAAATGAAATAAATGAAAACTAAAAAGGTTTTGTTAATGCACCAAGCAGAAACTTGATTTGGCTCAAACGTGCAGAGCAGGTGGACAGTCGGTGAGAACAGTGTTTGAAATTCTCCTCCATATTTATCCTTTGTCTCTTCTAGGAAAGAACTGGAAGGTCAGCCAGCACTTGAGCATTGTTGGACGGAGACAATAGAAATCCTCAAACGCGGCTTTGATGCGGTGACGCAGGATGGTTCCCCCAGCATTCGCAAAGGTCGGCACGCTGCACAGAAAGAGCAACAGTGGTTTGAGCAGCATTCGCACGGATACCGCAGAGAAACAACGATGGCAGTGTGACGCCGGCCCGTTCAGGGAGCAGCGAGTGGGTTTGTTGCCTTCCACGGAGAGAGGAGACAAAGCCTCAGCTCTGTCTCCAAGGACAAACCCAGGGTCATCCTACGTGCCCTCACACAGCGTTCCCTTGTGACATTTAGGCCGTAAGCATCATGGCGGTTATGTAACAAGCACTGCAACAATGGCTCTCACCCAACCTCGCCTTTCTTAGGACCACATCTCTTCACTGACTCATATTCCTCTTATGCAACAAACTGAGTGTGTTAGTGACCTATTAACTTTTTAACTTAACTTTTTAAGCTCTGCCACACACTATTTCCTGTTCCTGCCTTGCTTTAAGCTAATGTAATGCTAATCCAGTACTGTTACTACACATGAACAAAACCAGCAATATGACAACCTCCAAGCATCTCATCCTGGTGTTTGATAGCTTTTGGGGCCCTTGAATGCTTTTTACCGACCGCTACACAAGCTGATGTACAAACACTTCAGAAACAGGGCAGGCTGTGCCTGGCAGAACCTCCCGCTACTCCAATTATGCAAATGCTTAGTCAAGGCCAAGTTGACGGAGGTGTCTGTGAAGAGTCGTTTTAGAAAACCAGACTCGGCTGAATGGACTTTTATTTTAATTCGACTTAGCAACAAAAACATCCTCTGTCAACAACTGTCCATCCGCTGGGCTGGAAACAGTCATCCACCTGCCGGTGTATTCAAAGGCTGGATTCATCTAGCTTGAGGCTCGACTGGCACCTTCTGGCATCTATTATGGGGCTGAAAGAGGGACTGGAACAACGCTGACAGGAAACGGAGAAAAGAGAGTCCTTGCATAACCAGAACACGGTAAAGGATGATACATGATACCACAGGTTTCACAGGAGAGGCGAAACAGGGATGACAACATACTATCACTCAATTTCTTTGTAATACCTTAACAAACGTGCTCAGCGAATGTATTGGGTTTCATTTCACTTAAAAAGAGACGGGTCGGATGATTCCTTTTCGGAGAAAACGAAAGTATTTAGGAGTATTTATGCGACGGTCGCGGTGGACCTGGACCATTTGCAGTTGCAGACACAGGCAGATGTTTGTGTTCTCCGATTGATCGCTAATCACCTTCATCATGAACAGTTTGAACCAGCAGTTCGAGGAGAAGGTGCGTCCCTGCATCGACCTCATCGACTCTCTTCGCTCCCTGGGTGTAGAGAAGGACTTGGCGCTCCCCGCTATCGCCGTGATTGGAGACCAAAGCTCGGGGAAGAGCTCCGTGTTGGAGGCGCTGTCCGGAGTGGCTCTGCCGAGAGGGAGCGGTAGGAACAGCCAAGAAATCTAGTTAGCTTTTATGTCCGCCTCAGCTCGAAGGATTCACAAACTTGTAGAGCTAGTTAAGGCTCTGATGACTTGTTTTGTTGTTGTTGTTTTTTTTAATCTTTAGGGATTTTTCATGTTTTTCCTGTGTGTACATCGTACATAGTTACAAGTCACTTAAATAGACACCAGTTGCCATTTCATATATTCTGCTATACTATGTAGCTATAAAAAAAACCATTGGTGTGATTTTTCATCTGTGAGCTAAATAATACTGTGCAAATGTGCTCATCTTTGATTTTTCTCCTATTTTCCTGATTCAGGGATTGTAACGAGATGTCCTCTGGAACTGAAGATGAAGAGAAGGAAAGTAGGAGAGCCTTGGTATGGCAATATAAGCTACCTGGACCAGGAAGAAGTGATAGAAGACCCAGCAGATGTTGAGAAAAAGATTCAAGAAGGTTCATTCTCAGGAAGTCTTGTTTTGTTGTTGTTGTTGTTTTTCTTCAAAGTGCACTGCTTTCTTTCATCTCCATAATCATGAATTTTCCAACTGCAGCTCAGAATGAGATGGCGGGCGTCGGGGTGGGAATCAGTGATGACCTCATCAGCCTGGAAATCGCCTCTCCAGAAGTTCCAGACCTGACACTCATTGACCTGCCTGGCATTGCCAGGGTGGCTGTAAAGGGACAGCCGGAGAACATTGGAGAACAGGTATCTGCATCAAGGCTCCAAAGAATCCAATAAAAAAACACATTTTTTTGGAGTTGTTCTCTTCCCTCTCAGTTTAAAACCACTATTGCTCAGTGTTACAATGTTAAAATATCTTCAGATAAAGAGACTGATCAGGAAGTTCATCACAAAACAAGAAACAATCAGCCTGGTGGTTGTTCCGTGCAATGTTGACATAGCAACCACGGAGGCTTTGAAGATGGCACAGGAAGTGGATCCTGATGGAGAACGGACTTTGGGTAAAAATGAAGGATTTTCCCCAGGGGAAAAAGCCGTGGTACTTCTGCCCAAAGCTTAATACATTGTTGTTATTCTCTCAACCTAAGGTATCTTAACCAAGCCTGATCTTGTGGACAAAGGGACAGAGGAGACTGTGGTTGACATCATCCACAATGAGGTCATCCACCTGAAGAAGGGCTACATGATTGTCCGGTGCAGAGGTCAGAAGGAGATCATAGACAAGGTGTCTCTGGCTGAAGCAACAGAAACAGAGACGGCCTTCTTCAGGGATCACGCACATTTCCAGTGAGTTTGATGACCACAATGCCGACATTTTCATGTCGGGGAATAATATAATACTGATACGCTAACCATTTGCATCCTCTGCAGAACTCTGTATGACGACGGCCAGGCCACCATTCCTAAACTAGCGGAGAAGCTCACGCTTGAGCTGGTTAACCACATCGAGGTGACGCTTCCCTGCATTTTTTTCATTCGCTACCACTATTCAGGCGTTAATAGTCTTGTCACGAGTGTCACTTTTCTTATTTTTTAGAAATCTCTGCCTCGACTGGAAGAGCAGATTGAAGAGAAACTGGCTCACACACGCACAGAGCTGGAGAGGTATGGCACCGGTCCTCCATCTGATCCAGCGGAGAAAGTCACCTTCCTTATGGATGTGAGCTGACCCTTAAGCTGTTGCATGAAGCTGAACAAAAGCGCTGCATGAACATCATCTCCTCTTTAACTGCTGTGAAATGTGCTGCAGAAATTGACAGCCTTCACTCATGACGCCATCAGCCTGACTACAGGAGAGGACATCTGTTGTGGAGAAAACATCTTTTCTACTCTCAGGCAAAAGTTTGGGGAGTGGATCTGTCACCTGGACAGCTCGGGTGTAAAGTGTAAGTGTAGTCACTTCACCTATTTAGTCCTGGTGGTTTAGAGTGGCTCATCATCAACATACAACTGTTTGTGTCAGTTAATGTAAGGCTTGAGAGAGAGGTGCAGGAATACGAAGTGAAGTACCGTGGAAGAGAACTGCCTGGCTTCATCAACTACAAGACCTTTGAATACATGGTCAAGGAGCAGGTCAAACAACTGGAGGAACCAGCTGTTCGGAATCTCAAGGACATAGGAGGTAAGCCTGAATATATGCGTTTTTTCTCTCAGGTTTTTTATTGAGATAGATGTCCTCTTCTTCTTCATCTAGATGATGTTCGGAAAGTTTTCATACATCTGGCCCAGACTAGCTTTGCTGGACTTCCTAACCTTATAAAAACTGCCAAGGTAGGTCATTTTTCAGACTTCGATTGAGGTGTTTGGTTATTTTTCTCCTTATTTTATTGGAATCATCTTTTTTTTCTTTCTCTCCAGGCTAAGATTGAAACCATCAAGCAACGAATGGAAAAGGATGCTGAAAAATTGCTGAGAACTCAGTTTAAGATGGAGCTGCTCGTTTACACTCAGGACAGGACCTACAGTAGTAGCCTGGACGAGAGCAAGAAAGAGGAGCAAGAGGACAAATGTGTCCAAAAAATTAAACCACCTGCATTTAGATTTCCATTCAAACAGGACAATCATGCGACACTGACAGAGCTGATGTTGCACCTTAAATCCTATTACAGAGTAGGTTTTGATCACAGCAACATACAAAATATTATTTTTCTGTCTTCTTACAAAATTTCCTGTAATTCCTCAGATTGCAAGTCAACGCCTGTCCGACCAGATCCCTCTCGTGATCCGCTATCACATGCTGCAGGAATTTGCTATCCAGCTGCAGAGGGAGATGCTTCAGCTGCTGCAGGACAGGGAGAATACCGAGCTCTTTCTGAAGGAGGACTTGGATGTTGGGACCAAGAGGGCGGCTTTGCAGAGTCGCCAAAAACGTCTCACACAGGCCCGTGAATACCTGGTGAAGTTTTAGATCGTGTAGAAGCCTCGGCCTTTAGTAGTTTAGCTATAAACACCAGATATTACTCCAAGTAAATACTGTATGTACTTCAAGAGTCTTTAAAGTAGTTTGCAGGATTTCTGATACCAGGAGAATAAGCACTTTTTTTCTGATAGAATCACTAGTTCAGGTAATTGATTTAACAGGATTGTATTGCTTTAAAACCTTCCTTTAAATCAGGGGTGGGGAACCCTTTTCATATCGAGGGCCATTTCAATTTTTATAAAGTCCTCCGAGGGCCATACTATTATGAACACATACCTAGGGATGCAAAAAAAAAAAAAAGTCTATAACCACTGTGTTACTAAGTCTCATGATTGCTGCATTTGAGTTTGAATTATTTATTTAGCACACATGCATATAAAATCACCAAAAAAATAGAATAAAATGACAAGTAAAATATGTTTTCATGATCATACAAAACAATAAAAAGAGGTGCAGAGTTGAGGCAAGAGACCCGTAAGGGCCTGTTCGAGGCCTCTACTCACAAAACTGCAATACAACAAGATAATCAAGAAAATAAATGAAGAAAGATAGACAATAATAATAACAACAACAACAACTAGAAAGCACTCGGAGAGCGCAGACCTCCGCCAAGCGCAACAATTCCTGGCATATTGTGATTTCCACCATAAATATTAGTCCCACATATACTTTGACTACATATTTAGATTCCTTGACCATAAAAACATACCGTTAGCCACTAGAATCATAACAATATATGTCTTAGTTAAGTAGTTATTCACGAAAAAAAATTCACGCTTTGAAACAATTTTACTTTGTCCGGCGCGAGCGCCTCAGCGGCGGCTACGAGGCACGTTCACGAACTCTCCTTCGGCGTGAGGATTCAGCTTCGTGGCTATTAATTCACTCACCACAAAACTTGCACGCGTAATATTCTCTCTGTCGTCGGTACATGGTCGTGTGAAAGCTGCTTGTTGAGCCTCCAAACTCCGGCGAAGAGCGTTAATTTTATCCAAACTCATCTGTCCTTTCAACTCGTCGAGTTTAGCGTGTTTCGCTAAGCATTTTTCGTCCGTGTCAATCAGTCCAGCCCACTACGTACATCACATGCTGTGTTCACTGACCCTGACCTTGACTCGGACATAACATAACCGTCTGTTTTATCTCAGAAAACGGGAAAATATTTCATCTTGTTACGAAAGAAATTTCACGATACGAAAGGCAAAAATACGCTACCGCTGCTACTCGCAGCTCGCGGAGTTTAGCGAACGGTCCCATTGTATAAGTGCACATATAAAATCTAAAAATCTTATTGCGTTGCGGGCCGGTAGAAATGGTCTCGTAGGCCGTATACGGCCCGGAGGCCGGAGGTTCCACACCCCTGCTTTAAATGTTCGAACTGTTAGTGTTCATTTTCTACTTCTAAACTTGTGGTTTTTCATTATAAAACAGATTTTGGAAAGTAAAGTGAATGAAAAAGAACATCTGAAAAGTCTTTTATTAAAAGAAAAAAAGATTTATTTAGGTCTCCACATCTTCAGTCACCGATTTCTACCGGACTTTCCTGATTATTGTCATCTTCGGATTTTTCATCATCTAAGAAAAAAATGAAACAAACACAATTAATAATTTGTAACAGATATTGCCCGTTTACCTCATAGCTTTTTTTTAAAAAAAAAAAGACAAACACTTGTTTTGGAGCAAAGGTTATTGTTTACTTACTCTCCAGTGTCTGCTGCAATTCCTGTATAGTAGTGAGTAGCACATGGAACTGCTTCTTTCTCAATTCCAGCTACATGGGACAAAGACAGGATTAAAAGCGCATATTAATAATCAAAATAGTTCATATCACAATAGTAGTGTTGCTGATTTTAAACATACCACATCTCTTCACTGACTCATATTCCTCTTATGCAACAAACTGAGTGTGTTAGTGACCTATTAACTTTTTAACTTAACTTTTTAAGCTCTGCCACACACTATTTCCTGTTCCTGCCTCGCTTTAAGCTAATGTAATGCTAATCCAATACTGTTACTACACATGAACAAAACCAGCAACATGACAACCTCCAAGCATCTCATCCTGGTGTTTGATAGCTTTTGGGGCCCTTGAATGCTTTTTACCGACCGCTACACAACCTGATGTACAAACTCTTCAGAAACAGGGCAGGCTGTGCCTGGCAGAACCTCCCGCTACTCCAATTATGCAAATGCTTAGTCAAGGCCAAGTTGACGGAGGTGTCTGTGAAGAGTCGTTTTAGAAAACCAGACTCGGCTGAATGGACTTTTATTTTAATTCGACTTAGCAACAAAAACATCCTCTGTCAACAACTGTCCATCCGCTGGGCTGGAAACAGTCATCCACCTGCCGGTGTATTCAAAGGCTGGATTCATCTAGCTTGAGGCTCGACTGGCACCTTCTGGCATCTATTATGGGGCTGAAAGAGGGACTGGAACAACGCTGACAGGAAACGGAGAAAAGAGAGTCCTTGCATAACCAGAACACGGTAAAGGATGTTACACGGTAACAAATTACATAGCAACAAATGAGGTACCAGAATGGTAATTTAGGAAAGGCACAATTTGCGGCTCCTCTCAGCACATTTGATTATAAACTCTACCTGTAATCCCATAAGAAAAAGGTACCAGCTCCTTTATGATACCTTTCATTTTTGTCAACTATTTCTTCTTATCTTTTGCTGAAACTCCTGAAAAGCACAAGAACAATGCTGCAGAGTCCCTTCTATTTTCTGACGTCCATCAGAACATTTTGCACCTCTTTGTTTCCATGCTGCCACCCTGCTGTTGTAACTTCTCCAAATGGCTCTCACTCTGTTCATTATCAATGCACCGCTGATTAGCACACTGCTGCAGAGAGTCGACTGGCTCATTCATTGGGGTTTTAATGGGTATGACGCAAATCCAAAACCTCTTCGTGGCCTCGGCCTGTTTTTTAACATTCATAGTCCTGTTGGACCCACATGCCTTGTTTGGCAACCTTAGACACACCCCAAAGACCAACTGTGCCTTGTTGGTGCCAGAGACCTGCTGTACAGCCACTTGGCTTTCTGGGTATGATCCATGGTTATTGTGCTGCTCAATCATTTTCATTTTCTATAAATGTTTCAATTTTGCCTCCATTATATACTGTGCACTTTTTAATATGTAATTTCCCACTGTAATGTGAAAGCATCTATTTTATTCTGATGACGTCAGTTATGCTGTCAGTTATGCTTTGTAAAATCAGAGGAGCTGAAATGCTTCAGGGTTTGCAGTGACCCCCAGTGTGCAGTGACCCTTCCCAAGATCGCCTCAACTGTTGTGGCTCATCCTGGATCATTAGTGCCATCTACTGGCTATTAATTGTCCTGCTGAGCTACTATGTAGGAAAGACTAAATTAACTTTGAATTCCAGCGTAATGTTTAATAGACATTTCTGCGGTTCAACTCAACATTTATTCAGTAATTACAACCACTATGTTTTATATAGGCTTTAGGGTTTGATGATTTATATGTTACAGATTGTGTGTATCTGTATCGTTTGTTTAATTGAGATAAAGGAATTGTTTTATTTAGCTAAAGAGGCAGCCGCTAAATATCACAGCTGTGCCGAAACCTGGGATCGAACCAGCGACCTTTAGATCTTCAGTCTAACGGTCTCCAAACTCTTATTTCGGACGGAAGCGCGACGTAAATAACGCCCACCGACTGAAATTTATGGCAAATTTCCCTTCGTATGTTTCAGTTTCACAGGAGAGGCGAAACAGGGATGACAACATAGTGTTTGTTTTGCAGCATAGTATTGAAAGGACATATCGCGTATATAAGCCAAATCCAATACTATCACTCAATTTCTTTGTAATACCTTAACAAACGTGCTCAGCGAATGTATTGGGTTTCATTTCACTTAAAAGAGGCGGGTCGGATGATTCCTTTTCGGAGAAAACGAAAGTATTTAGGAGTATTTATGCGACGGTCGCGGTGCATCTGGACCATTTGCAGTTGCAGACACAGGCAGATGTTTGTGTTCTGCGATTGATCGCTAATCACCTTCATCATGAACAGTTTGAACCAGCAGTACGAGGAGAAGGTGCGTCCCTGCATCGACCTCATCGACTCTCTTCGCTCCCTGGGTGTAGAGAAGGACTTGGCGCTCCCCGCTATCGCCGTGATTGGAGACCAAAGCTCGGGGAAGAGCTCCGTGTTGGAGGCGCTGTCCGGAGTGGCTCTGCCGAGAGGGAGCGGTAGGGACAGCCAAGAAATCTAGTTAGCTTTTATGTCCGCCTCAGCTCGAAGGATTCACAAACTTGTAGAGCTAGTTAAGGCTCTGATGACTTTTTTGTTTGTTTGTTGTTTTTTAATCTTTAGGGATTTTTCATGTTTTTCCTGTGTGTACATCGTACATAGTTACAAGTCACTTAAATAGACACCAGTTGCCATTTCATATATTCTGCTATACTATGTAGCTATAAAAAAACATTGGTGTCATTTTTCATCTGTGAGCTAAATAATACTGTGCAAATGTGCTCATCTTTGATTTTCTCCTATTTTCCTGATTCAGGGATTGTAACGAGATGTCCTCTGGAACTGAAGATGAAGAGAAGGAAAGAAGGAGAGCCTTGGTATGGCAATATAAGCTACCTGGACCAGGAAGAAGTGATAGAAGACCCAGCAGATGTTGAGAAAAAGATTCAAGAAGGTTCATTCTCAGGAAGTCTTGTTTTGTTGTTGTTGTTGTTTTTCTTCAAAGTGCACTGCTTTCTTTCATCTCCATAATCATGAATTTTCCAACTGCAGCTCAGAATGAGATGGCGGGCGTCGGGGTGGGAATCAGTGACGACCTCATCAGCCTGGAAATTGCCTCTCCAGAAGTTCCAGACCTGACACTCATTGACCTGCCTGGCATTGCCAGGGTGGCTGTAAAGGGACAGCCGGAGAACATTGGAGAACAGGTATCTGCATCAAGGCTCCAAAGAATCCAATAAAAAACCACATTTATTTGGAGTTGTTCTCTTCCCTCTCAGTTGAAAACCACTATTGCTCAGTGTTACAATGTTAAAATATCTTCAGATAAAGAGACTGATCAGGAAATTCATCGCAAAACAAGAAACAATCAGCCTGGTGGTTGTTCCGTGCAATGTTGACATAGCAACCACGGAGGCTTTGAAGATGGCACAGGAAGTGGATCCTGATGGAGAACGGACTTTGGGTAAAAATGAAGGATTTTCCCCAGGGGAAAAAGCCGTGGTACTTCTGCCCAAAGCTTAATACATTGTTGTTATTCTCTCAACCTAAGGTATCTTAACCAAGCCTGATCTTGTGGACAAAGGGACAGAGGAGACTGTGGTTGACATCATCCACAATGAGGTCATCCACCTGAAGAAGGGCTACATGATTGTCCGGTGCAGAGGTCAGAAGGAGATCATAGACAAGGTGTCTCTGGCTGAAGCAACAGAAACAGAGACGGCCTTCTTCAGGGATCACGCACATTTCCAGTGAGTTTGATGACCACAATGCCGACATTTTCATGTCGGGGATAATATAATACTGATACGCTAACCATTTGCATCCTCTGCAGAACTCTGTATGACAACGGCCAGGCCACCATTCCTAAACTAGCGGAGAAGCTCACGCTTGAGCTGGTTAACCACATCGAGGTGACGCTTCCCTGCATTTTTTTCATTCGCTACCACTATTCAGGCGTTAATAGTCTTGTCACGAGTGTCACTTTTCTTATTTTTTAGAAATCTCTGCCTCGACTGGAAGAGCAGATTGAAGAGAAACTGGCTCACACACGCGCAGAGCTGGAGAGGTATGGCACCGGTCCTCCATCTGATCCAGCGGAGAAAGTCACCTTCCTTATGGATGTGAGCTGACCCTTAAGCTGTTGCATGAAGCTGAACAAAAGCGCTGCATGAACATCATCTCCTCTTTAACTGCTGTGAAATGTGCTGCAGAAATTGACAGCCTTCACTCATGACGCCATCAGCCTGACTACAGGAGAGGACATCTGTTGTGGAGAAAACATCTTTTCTACTCTCAGGCAAAAGTTTGGGGAGTGGATCCGTCACCTGGACAGCTCGGGTGTAAAGTGTAAGTGTAGTCACTTCACCTATTTAGTCCTGGTGGTTTAGAGTGGCTCATCATCAACATACAACTGTTTGTGTCAGTTAATGTAAGGCTTGAGAGAGAGGTGCAGGAATACGAAGTGAAGTACCGTGGAAGAGAACTGCCTGGCTTCATCAACTACAAGACCTTTGAATACATGGTCAAGGAGCAGGTCAAACAACTGGAGGAACCAGCTGTTCGGAATCTCAAGGACATAGGAGGTAAGCCTGAATATATGCGTTTTTTCTCTCAGGTTTTTTATTGAGATAGATGTCCTCTTCTTCTTCATCTAGATGCTGTTCGGAAAGTTTTCATACATCTGGCCCAGACTAGCTTTGCTGGACTTCCTAACCTTATAAAAACTGCCAAGGTAGGTCATTTTTCAGACTTCGATTGAGGTGTTTGGTTATTTTTCTCCTTATTTTATTGGAATCATCTTTTTTTCTTTCTCTCCAGGCTAAGATTGAAACCATCAAGCAAAGAATGGAAAAGGACGCTGAAAAGTTGCTGAGAACTCAGTTTAAGATGGAGCTGCTCGTTTACACTCAGGACAGGACCTACAGTAGTAGCCTGGACGAGAGCAAGAAAGAGGAGCAAGAGGACGAATTTCCCCAGATAAAAAAAGCTAGACTACCTGCATTTGGATTTCCAGTCAAACAGGACAATCATGCGACACTGACAGAGCTGATGATGCACCTTAAATCCTATTACAGAGTAGGTTTTGATCACAACTTACAAAATATTATTTTTCTGTCTTACAAAATTTCCTGTAATTCCTCAGATTGCAAGTCAACGCCTGTCCGACCAGATCCCTCTCGTGATCCGCTATCACATGCTGCAGGAATTTGCTATCCAGCTGCAGAGGGAGATGCTTCAGCTGCTGCAGGACAGGGAGAATACCGAGCTCTTTCTGAAGGAGGACTTGGATGTTGGGAACAAGAGGGTGGGTTTGCAGAGTCGCCATAAACGTCTCACACAGGCCCGTGAATACCTGGTGAAGTTTTAGATCGTGTAGAAGCCTCGGCCTTTAGTAGTTTAGTTATAAACACCAGATATTACTCCAAGTAAATACTGTATGTACTTCAAGAGTCTTTAAAGTAGTTTGCAGGATTTCTGATACCAGGAGAATAAGCACTTTTTTTCTGATAGAATCACCAGTTCAGGTAATTGATTTAACAGGATTGTATTGCTTTAAAAGCTTCCTTTAAATGTTCGAACTGTTAGTGTTCATTTTCTACTTCTAAACTTGTGGTTTTTCATTATAAAACAGATTTTGGAAAGTAAAGTGAATGAAAAAGAACGTCTGAAAAGTCTTTTATTAAAAGAAAAAAAGATTTATTTAGGTCTCCACATCTTCAGTCACCGTTGTCTACCGGACTTTCCTGATTATTGTCATCTTCGGATTTTTCATCATCTAAGAAAAAAATGAAACAAACACAATAATTTGTAACAGATATTGCCCGTTTACCTCATAGCTTTTAAAAAAAAGACAAAAACTTGTTTGGGAGCAAAGGTTATTGTTTACTTACTCTCCAGTGTCTGCTGCAATTCCTGTATAGTAGTGAGTAGCACATGGAACTGCTTCTTTCTCAATTCCAGCTACATGGGACAAAGACAGGATTAAAAGCGCATATTAATAATCACAATAGTTCATATCACAATAGTAGTGTTGCTGATTTTAAACATACCTTTGCATCTACGTTCTCCTTGATGTGTGACAAATGCTGGAGTTCTTTGTCAAGTGCCTCCAACTGCCTGGAGGTGATCAGAAATAACCCGTTTCATAATTTTCAAAGGCAAAGCTACTCTCATACATGAAGTAGAACAACTAATAAGGAATGTAATCCCTTCAGAGGGTTACTTACTTCAGTGTATCATGGCGATCTGGGTGTTGCTGGATTACTTTTGCTAAGGCATCGTACTCTGTGGGGGATAAAGAATGTGGTTCCTAGCATTTTTTTTCCTCAGTAAATGTATATATGTGTAAAAAGCTGAAAACATTACCTTGCCGATTCTTTCGTATTCGTTTTGCTTTTTGTATTTCTTTCTTGCACTCTGCTATCTTCTCATGAGCAGATGTAATATTCTGTTCTGCAGTTTGAAACATACATGGCTAGCGTGAACGGAATTCATATAATACATCACAAGAATTAAATAAGCGACTTGATTTGTTTCTCCACCGTTATTATGCAGGGACGTTTCCTACCTATGTTTGTGTAGATTTTTTCGTAATTTTCCATTTCCCGAAGGTTCATGTCATAGACCATCAACGTCTTTCCCAAGGAGAATTCACACTGGGCCAGTGTGCTCAACATTCTTTGATATTGTGTGAAGCTGTACATTAAAAATTGAATGTATTCATTTACAGCGTGTCGAAAAAAAACGACTGCGGTCTGTGTGATCCACCTACCCTTCCTCGGGACTCCCAGGGGAGTTGCACCACTTTGTAAAAGTCTTTAAAAGTAAATTAATTCGTCGATCATCGCCAGCCCCATCCCCGTCAATTAGAAGACGTTTCCGAATAACCTCGTCTGAAAAGGGAGGAAAAAAGGGGAACATTTATTAGACTCGTGTGAAATACTGCATGAGAGCGCTTGGCTAACTTAGCAATGCTAATGTGTTTTAGCTGTTTTGAACTCGACGCGCATCTGTTAACTGTAACTATTTGAAGAAAAAGAAGGCAGCAGACACAGTTTGTAGTATTTTTTAAACATTAAGCACTTGTTTCCCCTCACCATCGGTAACGGCACCCATTACTGTAAAGGAAAATCAGCTATTCTTGTTCTCTTGTTCTTTTGAGCCTTCCTCTTCTTCTTCTACTTCTTTTTCTTCTTCTTCTGTTGGGACAACGACGATAGTGCCCTCGACCGTTTTAATCGCATATAGGTAAAAGACTGCCACCTGTCGGTGTTGAAGCGTGGCTACATTTTTAGATATTTATTGCTTTATATATTTTCGTGAACACTTGAGAAAAACGTTTGCCCTTAAATGTCACCTAAATGTGTCATTTCCTAACCAAAGCATTTTTTGTACACCAAACTAAAAATTGTTGCTTTTCCATCTCTACAACAAAATCCCCTTTGCCTATTTCCCGGCAACTCAGCTTTTAACATTTCCCTAATTAAGCCTCCTCATTAAAAAAAAGTACATTATCAGCAACCAAAAATTTGCCACACACCTGACCTCTTCTGCCAGTCTATGCAGCCCACTGCACTTAATTTCTTGACAAAAATATCTTATTGGGTTTTTCTTTTATAATTAATCTGGCGATTTATATTCAATCCCTGTTTTAAGTGTCAGTGTCCCATATAGTTTATTAAAATTACATTTGTTTGGTTGATATTGATTTCTGCTTTCCTCCAGCCTTCCTGTTTGGTGTACTCTTTCTCCAGAGGTAACATGTGCTGTGGCTTCTAACAGTGTTTTATTAGGAAAAAAAGCAGGCCATCCCCCCATACTGTGACTTACACCCGTAGTATATAATATAGGCGGTAGTAATACAAGGTTACATAACAGCAGGTGGTTTTATTATCAAAGTCCCTTGATTTTGATTTAATGAGCTCTGCCTTGGCCCATTATCAACATTTCCAGGAAAAAAAATCCATTAAAACCGTTTGTAACTTTTTGAGTTATTTTGCTCACAAACTGTCTCATAACCGCCTTGGCGGAGGTGAGATGAATAAATAGTTTAGACCTTCACCCTCTCTCCTGAAGAATGATTTGCGAGAGAGAGATCAGATAAAGTAGGCAACGCAAAAAATATAAATTACTTCTGATTCTATAGACTGTTTCCACAATTCTGCCTTCTGAGTTTAAAAAACACAAAACACTTCCACATCGTACAAGTAGAGTCTGTTATTATCATCCCATGACACCATGTTTGTTGACCAAATGTTTTACATGTTGATGGGGTGATAGTGGAAGTTATCGGTCCGTATGTGCGTGCGTGCGTGTGTGTACGTATGTCCTCGCGCAGTGACGTCTGCGTCCCAGAATGCAGTCTGGTAAACAGACATGGAAGCGCCAGGTGAAGTCCTCCACAGAGGCTGAACAGTGCACTCGCTCTCTCCCACCGTCTTCTGTCCCCTTCGCCCAGTGCATCCACTTTGTAGACGCCTGTCCGCCATCACGTTTGCGTCTACGGTATTTCGGGCCTCGGTAAGAGTGAACTTGTTATCGATCTGCGACGATGGTTAATGACTTCTGCTGTGCTGTCAGGCTTCTTCCAGCTTCCTCGCTAAGGCTAGTTATGGCTGGCTAAGGGCTTCGGCTAGCAGGCTAATGTAGCTTCCACTGCTGTCTAGTAATGTGCCAGTTACAGACCTACACCGGCTGGGTTTCTAAACTAAACTGCAGCCAGGATTCAACTTTTTACGGTCTCATTTACTGCGAAGTCCTGCGATGAAAAAAATGTATGAAGAAAAAAGTTAGTGCAGGTTATTGTGGTAAGTGTTCAGCTAGGTTGATAGAAGTGGCAGCATCGCAAGTGAATAAAACTGCAGTTTCTTGCTGGTGTCGTCCAGTTCCGGCTAATTTAGCCAGCTAACCGAGTTGTTGGGGAAGTTGCTCACCTTATTATCAATGGCAATTTCGCTGTTGCTGCAGAAACCGTCTTTTATTGGCCATGACCTTTGACATAATGTCTCCAGAGAGTACAAACCACGGTTTGAATAAACAGAGAACAAATGAATACTTAACGTGCCCAAATGTTACTAAACAAAGATGGGTGATAGAACTTTTGGGTGTTCAGAAATTGCTGGAGAAATGAAAATGTAGGTCTGTCTCTTGCCTATTCGAATCTATGTCACCTTTTGTGTGATTAAAAGGGATCCTCTTGCCTCACTGTACAAAACAACACAGAATTAAATTTTCTTTATTGAACATCTGCAAAATGGTTCAGTTTGATTTTTATGCATATATGTCTCTCCTTATGGTACGTATTGTTTGCTGCAGCTACAAATTGTTTTCAGCTGTCACCCATCTTATATAAGCCTTTGAAAGAACACCACCCATTCATAGATTAAATTTGTAGAACACTACTTTTTGAAATGCCAATCAAAATGACTCCCAAACCCTTGAGCGCAACATTTCCCAGGTAAAAAAAGAAAGCCGTCTGCAGTAGAATCACAAATGACTAAATTAACCCGTCCATGAGGGCAATGCAGAATGCATTTGGAATGCACTTTTTTTTTAATCTGCAGGATAATTGAAATATTTCCATCTTCTAACAGTGTCATCAAACTGAGTGGACGGTGTTATCTTCCAGATAGTCTATTTAATTATCTAAGAGATGCCCCTATCACTAGACGCAGCCAAAGGGAGAATCATTGCTGACCTGTCTTCTCTTGATGCCCGTCTCTCTCTCTGTCTCTCAAGACTTCCTCTCCAGTGTACGTGGCAGCCAGCCATCACCCAAACTGATGAGGAGCAATTAATCCAGATTCACAAAAGTACTCTTTTTTTATTATTTTCCAAAGGTAAGTTAACTGCATTACAATCATCATTACTGCTTTATTTTTTAAGCTCCCTGATGATAATGTTGGATTATCTACTGGTGTTGGTCAAAGAGTCCATTAGTGTAATGTTCCTATAACTGATTTTTTAAAAGAAAAACACACTTTCATCTTATTTTCATTTCACCCACTTATGTTTCTCCTAATGCTAAACAACAGCGCAAGAACCAATTATGTGAAATCCAATTATCTACAAATTCACGGTGCACTTTTGCATTTATTTCAGGTTAGATATTTTAAGGTAAACAATGATTAAACCTTCAATCCTCGTTGGCCCATTGGGACACAAAACATCATGTGCATAATGATCCAACGTAAAAACAGAATGAAACAAAAAGCTGGCGTTCATTTTTAACAGTTGCTTAAATTGTCACAATATGCTTCTGAAAGAAATTAATGACTTTGTTGTGAGTCCAGTGGTGTTTGGAAGAATGGGAGAATTTACTGAGACGACTGACACTAAACATTCCACTATGTGCAATTCCCAGATGTCCTAAAATAATAGTTTCATAATCTTTCATGTAATTTGTAATGGTGTAATGTTAAATATGTTTTTATTCCTCTTTTGCATCAATTTCATATCAAATCTACAGATTTTTACAGTTTTTTAGGTGGTTGCCTTAAAGACACTGCTTTATTTCTGATTATTTTTTGATAGAGGTATTAAACAGTTGTGCTGTCGAGCTTTTTTAGTGACCCAATATCTATTAGAATGCATCAATATTGGGTTTTCTCTGCTACTGATCTTAGTTCAAGCTCTCTGTCCTTAGAGGGATACTAAGAATCATCACATCTCTTTTTTTATCATTAATGTGTAAAATTGTTAGGTTTCTGCCAATACAGTGCAAAATAAACGAAAAAAGATGCCACATGTTCTTTTCGGAGGCAGCTTCATTGTCATTATAATCTGTTTCTTTATATGGGGTGGTGGACTGACGACAGCCAACTGAGTTACACCTCTTTATATAACAGCTGAGTGTCACTTGGAGGCAAATTCTGGAATGTGTAGCCTCTTCAGCAAATGTCCTCCTAAATGTCGCTTGTGTCAGGACAAAATGAGCTTCAGTATGTGTCTGTTAAGAATGTACAGAAGGAATCATTTTGAAAGAGAAAGTAAAAGATGGAAATCACATTGTCTAAGCTGCTCAGGACCCACAGGGGAATCATTTAAAGCTAAAGATGATTAGATTGTGTTTCCCCTTCATGAACTCTTTGCTACAAAACGGCGAGTGCAAAATTTCACGTCGTCTACAATGGAAAAAACCCAACACTGCTACCGCTGCCAAAAAGAGCTGATATGTGCCAGACGGTGTCATGTAACACACTTGAGGAAAAAGCAATGCTTATAATAATTCTGGAAAATAATAACACTTAAATCAATGAACTTCTAATTCAGAACAGAAGCAAAATCTTGAAGTTTAAGTTGTGGTAGACATTTATCTGTTTAGGAACAGTGACGATGATGACAACAATTACATACATCTATTGCATTTGTATGTATAATGTGGCTGGCCATCCACAGGAGGGTCCCGTCACATGAGCCTGGTTCTGCTCAAGGTTTCTTCCTATTAAAGGGGCTCTTTCCTGCCACTCTTGCCTCGGTGCGCTCAGGATCTTGGCTCCTGTGGAGACCATCTCGGTTGTAACAGCCGCGGGTTTAAATAAAGTTGGGTTGAAGTGAACGAGCGACCGTAATAGCCGCACGCGCCCGAGCTAAAGCTAACTGGTTCATAAGCAAAGTGTCACTAAAATCCACATATTGTCCGGGTGGCCACACACAGTGTTTCGGGTTCTTTTTTTTTAAGGGGCGGGCTCGGTGAAACAACAGGCGTTTGTCCGCGTCCATCACTCAGAAAAGTCGTCCTATCCCGAGCGCGCCCAGCGCTGACTGTTGTGTTGTTACATTCTAGCGGAAAGAATGTCGGAAAGGGCCGAGGATGACGTCAGGGGGGAGCAGCGCCGAGCGGCCAGGCAGCAGCTGAAGCAGCAGCAGCAGCAGATCCAGCGGGGAGAAGGCTCCACAGCAATGGCGACTGCTGCGGAGCGGAGATCACTGCCTAGTCCAGAAATAATACTGGGACAGCCGTGGAGCAACTGGGTCGATAGCGCCAAACTCCACGGCAGCGACGGTGAGTTCCCCGGCGTCCCGAAATGTGTGTGAGAAAGCGAGGTGGAGCGCGACAGTTGCCAGTCCTGTGTCCCCCCCCCCCCTCCTTTTTGGCCGATTGCATGCAGTTTTTGGTGGAATATGAAGAAACGCTAGTGGTAGCAACAGCACGGGCAGGAAAGCAAGTGCAAGTATTTATTCCTCCGTGTGTTGGATCGTGTCATTTTCAGGCGCTGAATCGGAGGAAAGTTTCAAAGACTTCGGGAAAAATCGAGAGGCCATGCGCTTGTGCAAAGAAGGTGAGTGTTATTTTTCATTCTCTGTAGGGCCAAAGGTGTGTTTTGGTTCTGGAGGTTTTGCGCTCACAATACTTTGGAAACCTTATTGGATCAAAGCAAACGGGCTCTTAACCGTGTAATGACAGGACAACCGGATGTAAGTGAAGGCGCCTGTAAATAGTGTTTGGTGACATTTGTAGGTGAGGGTTCCCAAACACTTCCTCCACTAATACCTTATTGTTTTGATTGTTCACATAAATTTAATAACGTCCTTTCTTGGTTTTCGTTATTGCATTTCCCCCCTCAGATTTTTTTAAAAAAAACCATAATAAATATATAACTAAATGTAAACTCTAGTAATCTGGGCAAAACCAGCAAGGTTTAATTCCTTTGCGATTTTAATGAAGCCAAAATGAAATGTTAATTTCGAGTCAATGTCATTTCTGAAAGGAAGAGCTACCAATGTAACCAAAGTAGTTAGGCTTATACTTGTATTAAAGTTGTATAGTTGTATTAAATGCAATAATGGTTGTGTAAAAAGAATATGGGGTTCTTTGACTTTTTCTTTTCTCCGTAGTTTTCATTTTGGCACCTGGACACAAATGTTAAAAATAAAAATGTAATGCCCAAAAGTTAAGCTGATTATTAAGCCTCTAATGATCTGGGTCTAGGTGATTAATTATTTGAATGAGGATTCAATCAAATTGATGAAAAGTCTTGGAAGTTGTGCCTTTCCTTTGAAATTCCTTTAGCACATGTTTCCTAACTGTCTAAAACTTTTCAGTCGTAAAGCTGTCAAAACGGAATTGCTGCGATAAATTAGGTAATTCGTTTTCCAACAATTGAATATAAAGCATTTAATCCCCTACCCCTCAACCTCTAGCTCAACAACCAGTACCCAAGTTTAATTTCTGATTTATTCAAGCTGAGAAAATGCAACTGATGGTCTGGTTTCTCCTTTTGCTAGTGAAAAGTAATCATACAAATGGATATTTTTATTTGAAGATGAAGTTCAGTAAAGATTTGATAAAAGCCTGAATATAATTGTAGTGGTGTCGGAGCAGCAGACTGATGTTTGGCAGCAGGTTTATTTTTGGAAACACCTCACCAAGCATTAGAAAACGCATCTTGCATGACCGCCTGGATTTACAGTGATGTCATATTTAAGAATGTATTAAGCATAAACGAAGTCCCGGCTTTACCACCATTTAAGAGTGAAACTCAGATTTAGAGTTGAGGGATCACAACTCGTCTTGAGGATGTCTTCTCACTTTAATTCCAGTTGACTGGAGCAACATTTTGCCACTATAAATTCAGTGGAACAAGGCATTACGTAACATTGTGCTGATTTCATTGATGTTAGTTTCAGTCCTTTGAAGGGTTTTTATTGCGTCAATTGCTCAAGGACACTTATCATGTCAAACGTGACCTTGTTGTTACAACCTGGTCATGTTATGATAAAATTCTTTGAGATTTTTCTCTGAGCTTGGACCAGATAAATGCTTTCAGCAGTTTCCCCCCTCTGGAATTCTGTTTGGTTATAATTTCACCACATATAGGACACTATTGACACAAAAACCACAAAGATCTTTAGATTCTCCGTATCATCCTACAGCTACGGGAAAGTGCTGACTAGTGCGATTATGTGTCAGAATTAGATGTCTGATTGACCTTCTGGATCCTATTATACAAATATATTCTTCTAAATTACTGATGGTGGTCTCCTCATATGTTGTATTAATGTATCTGTCCAGGCCTGATGGCCACCAGCTTCACACCCTTCAACCTGTTTGCCTCAAGTGTGTGTAGTGCAGTTTGTTTTTCTTTTTAAGAGGGTTAATAAATTATGTGCTATTGGGTCACAACAGGGATTCATCCTAAATCTCATTCTGGCTTGATGGACTGAACATAAAATGTTCTCCTATGTGATTTAAATTATTGAATGAGCCAGGTTGCATTAAAAAAAAAAAGGAGAAACATAGCTGTTGACCAACAGAAATGTTTTTTCCCTTTTTAGATGGGCGTTATCTGTCTTCACTCGACACACACTGTCGGTGGCCTGTAGTGGTGTGTGAGACTTCACAGGATATAAGTGTGTGTGACTAGTAGGGGCATTACAAGTGGATGACTACGCCTCCCTGACGTGACTCACGTCACATTCACCAACACACCGACACTTCATAGAGCGTCATACACAGAATCAGGCTGTTCGTTTGAGTCACCCCCTCATACATTGCTTGTTTGTTGAGTTTCACATTCACGGAAGTTGGAATATGTAGTGTCGGCGTCAAACGGGAGTTGGGTTGAGCGTGTGTGGTGCGCAGAGGCAGTCGCTCATTTGCTATGGGAGTAGATGAGGCATGTGAAATTAAGTGTAGTTCTTGTCTCTCTCCCCCCCTCAGTAAGGCCTTTTCCAGCTTGTTTTTGGTCATTTCTGGGTTTCACTTGTTACAGCTTCTGCTTCCTTTCTTTGCATGTTCCTCATCTCCCATTTGCACAATAGTCAAATGGAAATGAGAGCTAGTCGAAGCGTGGGGCCATTTGAGCGGCGCTGTTTAGTCGTGTCAAGGCGATCTGGCCAGGCCGCTTCTATTGTTAAGTGGCCTTTTTGGAGAACGCCCCGTTCTGTTTGGGAATGAGCCCCGTAAGACCTCGCTATTGATCCAGCAGGGAAATGTGGTCAGCCCGTTTCTATAAAGGATCTGAAGGAAGTGGGAGTTTTAATAAAGAATACACGGGGAGTTATTGATCTGGCCAATGCGTGTGCTCCCTCATTACGACTTTAATTTATTGAAGCCGCTGAAATCCGTCTTGTGCTGCGTTTTGAACAGATTCCACTGTCTTTTCTCATCAGCATTGTCGGTGAGTGGATTTCACACAGGTTATTGTATTCTGCAGTGGATTGCAAGATGCAGCATTGACCTAGCAATTCGCCATCCCATTATCGCCTCAGCTTGCTCAGTGTATTTACAGAGGCCATCCTAAGTAATAACCTGCCCAGATCTGACCAAAACTCCCAGTACAAAATGTACAGGTAAGGAGTGGTGAGTCCATCGAAAAAGACAACCGAGAGAACTGTAGTGAGATTTAAAAGCTTAGCCAGTGTTTCAGTATGAGTCACAGTTGTGTTTTTTCCATCTTTGTAGAGTAATCGGGGCCCTTTTAACGTTTAAAACCCAATATAATGTACATTTTTATTTTGTCTCAATCATACGGACGTCTCGTCTTTACCTCCTAGCAGGACCCCCGTTTGTGCCGTTTTTGTGTGCTCGAAGCAAGTGGCTTCAGATAGTTGGCAAACATATAAGCAGTGTCAGAAACATCAGTCTGTTCACTCAAGCTTGCCTATAACCCCCAAAGAGACGGCTTTTTCAGCACCCATTCAACTCAATGGCACTTAGCGGTCCTGGTCGAGTGCACGCTGGAGAGGGTCTCCACTCCTCAGCTGGCTTCTTCTTGGCTCGTCACAACACCCCAGGCCATCTTCTAAAGAGCCCTCTTAATTAGGAGCTTTCTACTTTCTGCATCAGGGTGAATTCTGGTGACACTGGCATTAGGAGGCCCTCTGATTTACCTTGGAGTGCTTTATGAAGAATGTAGGTGGGGCTTTTGCTGCGGCGATGCCCCGTGTTGCTGTCATTCAGGCTGCTTTTGCTATTCCTGTGTTTGAATGTTGTAACACCCCAACTGCCACGCAGGGAAGTTCCACCATATGTGCACCATTTTTAAAAAGGACTCAGCTCTGCCACTTTCTGTTTACTTTATTTGGTCATGTCAACACGATGCTCTACACTTTGTCTGCCTCTGTCAAGAAAGCACTTTCATTATGCGGGGACTCACATGAGAATATTTTCATAGAAGTTTGATATCTTGGAGAGATTATTAGACGCAATGTAACATTGTATTTCTGTCTCTGCCTTTTTTTTAGTGTCTTATCAGCTGTTTGTGTTCTTAGACTCTGCTTGTTTACTGGTTAATTTTTTTTCCTTCCTATACAGACATGCCAATATTTGGCCAGTGTCCCGCACAGGACGACTTCTACCTGGTGATGTGCAGCCAGTGCAGCCAGGTTGTCAAGCCCCAAGCCTTCCACGCACACTATGGTACATTTCACACGCTTGTCTTTTTCATCTTAACACCCTACAGGGTTGTAGGAGTTTCTCCTGTAAAGCTGGGTGAATCAGCGATAAAGGAATAGAAGCAGCCGTCGGAGCGTGGTGGAATGACGACGCCGACACTTCACACATTAACAAATGTCTCCCTCCACGTCGGCATTCCACCAGGGCTTCTCCACACAGAAACCTGAGAAGGAACTGCCAAACGCAGTCAGATGCAGTCAAACGTGACCGAGGCATAGAAAAATGCAGTGCTTAATGCAACAAGAATGAGAAGCAGTAGTATTTTTATTCCTTTTTTCCCTTCAAGTTACGTCCAGAGAAAGAAATTCTGTCCGCTGTAGGTCAGGCTACTCTAAACTTTGTGACTGCAAATGGCACATCCCTCCATCGATGTTGCTGGACTGAAAAACTGACGGATAGAGGCAAAAAATGTCCAGTTAGAATTCTTCCACCTGGGTGACTGAGACATAATCAAAAATAATGACTGAGACGCTGGTTGTTTGCTAAATGGTTAATCTTCACTCTTGCAGTGACTTTAGAAAGAGACTATTTTTGACTGAAAGGTAGAATTTTTGAATTTAGAATTAGGTAGAATTTTTTACAAAGTTATTTCATTTACTCGTTTCCATTTCATATCTGTTTTTTTTTTCAGTTGCGAACCATTTCAGTGGCATTAAGAGGCAGCATGATAACAAATTACCTGCAATTTTGTCCTTTTTAGAGTTGAGAGTATGCATAAAAATGTGAACCAGTTGGTTGTCTTGTGGCTCCATGTGGGCTTTTAGCTCTCTCCACCTACATCTGACGAATGCCAGTTTGGATAGTAGTCATCAAATTAACCAGTTTAATCTTGTGCAGCAGACCAGCTTAACAGGAATGGGAAAATTGAACATATTTCCTGAATTCCACAGAGACTTTGGGTTGTCTTGCAGCCATTCATCTCCTGGCTCGCTTCCTCTGACGCCATGTGGCATCAATATGGACTAAACGATTTCATCTCGGCACCAGTGAGATGGTCGTAATATGATTTTATTGTGCTTCTTTGAGCACATCAATGTGGTTCTCTGTTGGTCCCCCAGCCAGGAATGTCCTTGAACATGCAAGATCTCACAAAAACACGTACCTGTACCTGGAAAGAACTCGTATACAGGGAGTAAAACCAAGAACTGAACCGCTGCATCATTTTTAAGGTTGCAAAGATGCATTTCAAACGCAACAGCTCTGGCGAGTATCTCCGGTGACATTTTACAAGAACGATAAGGGCGGCCGAATAACTCGGCAAAGAGATCTCATTGCCGTCCCTGTTGTGTGGCAGATGATCTTATTCTCTGCGCGTAGAGTAAGGAGCTTTCTGTCTCCACGTCCTCTCCCACGTCTGTGATATTTAAAGCAGCTTCGGCATCTAGTATGTTTTAAATATCATTCAATCCGAGCGTGGAGGCTCAGACAGGGATGGACCACATTTCATGACCACCTTCCAAGTGAAAATTACAGTGCAACAATGCCTTGTAAATGTTGTTTCTATCTAATGGCTGCATGTTCTTTAATTTGGGATTTCATTCATTTTTGGTCAGCAGACAGTGTTGACAAGAGGGTCATGTCGACCTAAATATGTTCAGCTCTTTAGCAGACTCCTCTCTTGTAAAGACGACCAAGGGATAATCATGTGAACTGAGCTTGTTTAGCAAGAGCAATGTGCATTATTTCTAAAGAATAATCAGTTTTTTTAAGAAACAAGCTTTTTTTAGCATGTAATTGACAACTTTGTATCTCACTCGGCTTTTCTGCTGATGTGCTGCCTTCGATCGGTTATCTCAGTAGCTTTCAAGTTCAGACAGGAAATGATGCTCTTGACCTGTTGGCAGTTTTCTTTTTAAGGCAGAGCTGGCATGGATAACAAATTCTGCTTATCTGTTGTCAGGGTAACCCAATAACTGCTCTTAGAGTTCTTCAGTTCCTGTGTATCTTGCCTTTCTCCTGATTCGTAGCCAATAGTCACTCATTTCAGCTAGGCTTTGCTTGTAGAATTCTGACAACTGAATTTGTGTGCTTTAATCAAAGCCTTGTTTTCACTTTTGCTCCAGAGAGAAGACACAGTTCACTAAGCAAACCAGCCTCTACTACGCCCTTCCCAGTATCGGGAAGGAACCGGAGCAGTGGTCTCGGGCCTGGGCTGAGCACTGGGACTGGGGCTGGTGTTTCCGGTGGAGGCATCCTCAGTCGAACCTCCACGATTGGCTCCAGCTTTTCCTCCTCTTCAATGTCTTCTGCCTCTTCCAATCCCAAACTCCACAAACCAGCCAAAGAGAAGATGCCAAGCATTCAGCGAAGACCACCTTTTCCACCCTTCCGGATGATCCAGCCAGACAAGATGTAAGTTTACATGTTTTCAAGGTCGCGTGTCACTTGGCTGGTGGTTGTTGGGAGCAAAGACCAAATGCTTCAGATTTTTCATTTAGAATTTCTACACTACATGAAATAATAGAAGCTTAGGCTGAATTTCACACCATAATATCATTTATTCTCACACAAGTGGATTAAGTCTTCAGCTGTTGGATCCTTCGTGGTATGAGGGAACTTGCTGGGCTGTATTTGGCTGTCATCTTCTGGTTCCAGTCCAGCCTGCGATCTTTCAGGCCTTGTAATGCCAGAAAAGCATTGATGTCCTGGTGGTATTCTTTTGTTTTTTCCCTCTTATTTATACAACAAGATGTAATTTAGTGGAGTCACAGTGAACGAAGATGTGGAAAGTTGGCAGCGCAGATGGTGAAGTAGTAAGTTGAAGCCATACTGCATATAATGCTCCATTTAATGTACGCTTTTCCCAGAGGCCCCCTGGAATGCAAAGGAATTTCAGAACAGAGAAAAGAGCATGCAGGTCGAAGGTCTTCGTCTAGTTTTGAGCAAAATCTTTTTGTGCTCTAGGCCCCACCCTCTGACCTGGAGGTGACATATCTAAAAAAAATGAATTGAGCAGATAATTACTCAGGTGGTCTAACCTCCACTTAGCTGGAACTCACAAACGCTGATTACTGTGCCAGAAGGGATGACCTTTTACCTTCCTTCTGGTTATTGCTTTGATTAAAAACCATCGATCAGCAGACTTGTTTATAAGCAAAGAAATATTCATGAGGTGCTTTGTGGCTAAATGTGCATGTCTTCAGTGCTGGATATGAAATAGATGCATGTGTGAATTGTCCACTCCACTTTTGCTGATAATTTTTTTTTTTTTTGTGCTCTTATACTATTTTAATGGTTGGAAGATGGAGGTCTTTGGTTTCTACGGACATGCTCAGAATGATCTCTGCAGGGATGTTGTAGGCCCAAAATGTAATCCACACTTGGGTATTAGAAATCTGCTGGGTCTGAGCAGATCACAAACGCCAGAGTTTGATCTACTGTGACCTGCACGGTCTAAACGTGTCTGATCATATTTACAGTATATGCTAAAACTGCCATAACCTGTTTTGCATCTGTAAGAGAAAATAATATCCTTGTGAGTTTTTGCTTTTGATAAATGTTGAGTCAATTTAGCTGTATGTTTTGTTTTCCCAGACCCATTCATGCGTGCACATCTGTCTCTTACCATGCTTTTATCACAGGCTCTGTGTTTCTAACTCTCAGCTTCCTCCTTGCGGCCCTCTTCATCTCTGTAACCTTCTCTTCCAGCCTCACTCCAGCCGTCAAGGTGGAGAAGATGCATCTGCGGGTGGACCCGTCAGCTAAGCTGGTGCAGACCCCATCTGCCCTCGCCACCACCTCATCCTCATCTACATCCTCTGCTAGCACCACTGTGAGCAACAACACTACCGCCATCACCACCTCCTCTTCATCCTCATCATCAGCCCTTAAACAAGGCCTTAACTGTCCCTCCATACCAAAGCCTTCATTAATGATCCCAGGCCAGATTCCTAATGGCAAGGGCCATCTCTCAGAAAAGAAGCAGGACAGCAACAGCCATGTCAGTAGCAGACGCCACCTTAATAAGAAACTGACAGGTGAGTTGAGGGAAAGTCCTTTGCTTTATACTGTGTGTTCATGTCATGTTTTTAAGTTTTCTTTATTCTGTGGCTAATGTCTCTTTTTTTTTCTTTCCTTTCCCTTCCGCCTCTCTCTGGCTTCAGAACGTGAGTTCAATCCCGATATCCACTGTGGCGTTGTGGATATGACGACTCGAAAAACATGCACAAGATCGCTAACATGCAAGGTAAAGCTAGTGTTTGAGCTTTTAGCGCTGAGCAATATGAAAAGTAGAGCAACAGAAGTTTTTGCTTGTGTTTATGGTTAGTCTTTTATCAGTGACTGACATTTGAGAATCAGTCTTTTAAAAATAGCTCTGCCAAAACCAGTATTAAAATAGATTTAAGATACCTCAAAGTATCACATTAATTTGGATGTGGTTGACTGCCTCTTGTTCAATTTAATAAAATTAATAACAACAAAAATACAACAAAAAATATGTCGGGGCCATAATACTGAGACCAATTTGTGCCAAGAATGAGATATCAAAGGTTTAAAACCAAGCCAGTCTTGGCTTGTTGCCTTGTACAAATATGGCTTTTATAAATGGATCAAACCAAACAGTGATTGATTCACAAGCATTTTCATTCAAAACAAGAAAACAATTTGACCAAAATACAATTTTTTGCCAAATGTGCCTGCAAAAGTGTGGCACTTAAAACCAATTGAGATGGATCTGGACTTAATCATAGGCTGCGCAAACAAATAAGTTGATTTTGTCTGTCCAGATTTATGATTGTGATGCGCAGCTCTTCCCCAACAAGTTCCAGGCAGGTTTTAGCTGGAGTGGCAACAGTCACTGCAGTTTCTGTCTTGTGTGAACTGTTGGGAGGATGTTAGGATGGTTTAAATCAACACACAGGTTCCAGCAGTTGCGCAATAATTTTGACCGGTGACCTTACTGATTGTCCCATAGACACATTCCTTAAGCCAGCGGAGGGCAGTGCCAGGACGCAGGAAGCGCTTTGACACACTGCTGGCAGAGCACAAGAACAGAGCAAGGGAGCGGGAGAGGGAGAGAGAACTCCATCAACCCCATTCCCAGCAAAACCCCTCTCTCAGGGACTCGCACCCCTCCACCCACCCCATTGCCGACACCTACCAAGTTGCTCAAGGCAATGGCCTCGCCCCAGATGCAACCAAGCCTGTGCCACTCATCAAGCCTAGGTTTAGCAGTCCCGCTCTTCCACGGTATGTCCTCCTTCCGATCATTTCATTTTTTTGTACCTGCAGGGGTAGCTAACAATGTAACCTTTAAATACTGCAATTGCTATCCTGTTTGACACGTTTTGTACAGTTTCCTTAAACAACGGCGTCCGTCTCTCTCCATACTAAACAGCAGTCATGGAGCAGGGACCCCAGGAGATGCTACGCTTGTCCACGAGTCACCACATCACCCTCCAACCATGCCTGATGGGTTTTCCCGTCACTCCAGCGATGAGGGAGAGAACGAAGAGCGGGAGGAAGTAATTGACAAACTGGACTGTCACTATTCAGGTTATCACCCTCGGCCGGTAGCTGTAAGTACACTCTTAGTAACCAGCCTTTTGTAACGCAGCAGAACTGAGTGTCGTTCAAAAGACTCAGTGTCTTTCGCAATCGATTCCATGTCGTTTTAAAATGATAAGCACTGCTTCTCTCTTCCCAGTATTGTACATTTGGAAGTCGGCTCGTCGGGAGGGGCTGTTACCTTTTTGACAGACGATGGGACAGAGTGCGATGTGCCCTGACCACAATGATGGACAAGCATGTCAACTCTCAGCTGTGGAAGTGAGACTGTTTCCATCAAATTTCATGCTTTCCTGGTTGCAGGGCTATGATTAAACTGACTGTACATCACCCTGACAAACAATTAGAACTTCTGTTGGATTGATCCTAGGAGTAGAGCAGTAACATACATTATGGCCATAACTAATGTAATGTTCTTGTTACAGGAAAATCCCCTTGGCCTTGGAAAACCCATCTACACCCACACATAGGACAAGCACAAATTCCCACAGTAGCACACCTTCTTCAGGCTTCCTGAGCCCCCCCGCCACCCTGACCCAGACTCTTTATAGCCAATCGTACGATGGCAAGTCTGTACTTTCTTATGGGACCACGTTAAATGCCCGCAGCTCACCACAGGGCGGGGCTGAGCACCCGGCCTACGGCATTACGCAGGCCCGACAAGTGTCTTCGTCGCCGCAGATGCCTTTAACCCACTCCTCCTCCTCTTCATCGTCAGCTCCCTCCCTAGCCTCAGGCCGGGCGCTTAAGTCCCGTTCCTCCAGCAGCAGCACTAACAAGTCATCATCGTCCTTCAGGCCAAAGGAGATGTCCTCGGGCTCCTCCGCATCTGTCGTACCAAACTCCGCAGGTGGGGGCAGCAGTGGAGCCAGCGTCAACAGTAGCAGCACTGGATTAGGCTCTGGGAAGAAGAGGAAGAACAGTTCTGTTCTTTCTTCATCCTACGGCCCTTTGGAATCCACAAATACCAACTACTCTTCCTCCTCCTCCTCCTCCTCCTCCTCATTCAGAAAGAACTGTGCAAATGTCGGCAGCTCAGGGAGCACCTACCACCACAGCTCATTAGTTTCCTCATCCACATCATCATTATCATCCTCTCACAGCGGGGTCCACAGCGTGGGACTCACCTGCGGCCCCACCGTGCGGACCAATTCACTTAGCCTCAAAGCCGAGCCCTCCGGGGGTTCGGCCGGTGGCTCCTCGGGGCCACAAACGCGAGGTCCTCCCTCGGGCAGCCCTGCAGAATCCATCAAACGCATGAGCGTAGTGATGAACAGCAGCGACTCCACCCTGTCTCTCGGGCCCTTCGTTCACCACCAGTCCTCATCCGATCACCACACCAGCTTCAGCCACCACTCCTCAGACGGGCGCCTGGAGGGCAAGAAGCGCAAAAGCTCTCCCGCCTCCAGTGGCATCACTAGTGGAGGTGGAGCAGGAGGAATTGGGGGAGGAGGTGGGCCGGCACCAGGTAGAGCCAAAGTGGCCAAGTCACCTGCCGTCAACAACATCCATAACAAGCACGGGCGGAGCATTCCAGGCACAACAGGGCTACCCAATAACTCCCATTTACATCAGGTGAGATTGTCGGGGCTTATGGGAAATGGTGTTTGACAGATAAGTCATAGATTTGATACTTTTATTCTGCTGAGGTCACAACTGTGCCGTCTCTCTGTTTTCTCTGCTTCCTCCAAAGCCAAAGGCTCGCCCCTGACAGCGGCGTCGAGCTCCTGTGGATGGAACCGGCAGGTGGATGGGGAATAGTCTGGAGCCGTCTGCATACCGCTCCGGATTGCTCGAGGCCTTTTCGAAAATCAAACCCATATTACTTTAACGATTACCCGAGTTTCATTCGCTTCCCACAATCCTCAGGGTGGAGATGATCTGGACTGCCCAGTGAAGTCAATGTGGTCCTTAATATTTCTCCCAAAGCCATTTGTATGTGTACGTGTGAGATAAGTGTGTGTGTGTGTGTGTGTGTATCGTCCTAGTATTCCGAAAGGTCTTCCTGTCTGGTTCGAACAGTAGCAACTGCCATGGGTCTCTTGAGCTGCCGTTCAGAGCTCACTGGGTTCAGGTTAAGGGCTGTCGCAACAAGCCGTCGCATCACTGAGCAACCTGGGAGACGACACACTTCCTGTTATGTACGAGTGCATTCGTGTGCATGCATGTCGGAGGGGTTGTGTTTGTTAGTTTTCTTGTCAGACTCTACTGGACTACTGGAATTAATTGTACACCCCCAGCGCCTGATCTCAGAAGCCTTGAAAGGAGAACAGGAGCAATCTGTACTAACACGTCCTTAAACGAAATCACAATCACCTGCCTGACGACGCGCGTCCTCGGGGCGTGTGCGGCGGAGCCGAGAGGAGCCCGTCAGGACGATCTGGTCCATTCTTTTTGCTCTCCAGACTAATTATGCAAGTGTTACCTTTTTACGACTATTATGAGCTTTTTACACTGAACTGCAGAGTGTTTGTAGACGCGGCGGCGAGCGGCGCGCTATCAAATGTGAAAAGGACACCCGATGTGCCCGTTCGATCGAGCCTTTTGTCAGGAGATAGCTCGGCGTTGAGGACACCTGTTCGTTCTCTGAACCTTTTGTGCAGAATGTTCGCCGCAGCGGACATAACCCCCAACTGTGAACAGCACTAAACAACTACTCTCTCCGCAGGCGCCGCCTCGACGGCGCACAAAACCACGCCAAAATTTCAGCTTTGCCAACTTGTTTTTATTTTTTAGTTTCGCAGAAAAGCTGGGCTGCCTCGCTCGTGACGTGCGTGGATGTGAAGAAAAATCTCTGCAGGTCTTTTTGCTGTTTTTATTTTTTATTTTTTTGGTCACAACCTACCTAATTTGTACCCAGGCGGCCGTGTGAAATCCACCGATGCTGATGTGAATTGTAATGTATATTGTCCCTGCGGAGGGAATCAGGTACGGTACGTCTTAACTGGAGCAACTTTTCTTATGCACGCCACCCGTCTTCTGTGGTTCCGATTGTCCCTCCACCCCAACCACTACCCAGGCCCGTGGGTGATGAGTCCGCCGATGCCTCGCCAGGCGTTGCTCTCCTAGCACAGTCTTAAATCAGGCAATAATCGCCTGTCCCGATGGGATGTCTGTTTGTTTTCGAGACGCTCGACCGGGTTTTACGGTGCGAGATTCATAGAGATGGCTTCACGGGGCGTTTTGGTAACGGCCGTTGATTTACAGAACTTCCACTGATGTCAGATAGTGAGGTTAAATATGGATTTTTAAATGATTTAGCCGTTTTCTTCGTAGCCTACGTATCAAACAAGTGTTTAAGTATCCCTGTTTGAGAATACGTATTTTGTTAACAAATTGTACATAGTGAAATATGTATTTTTGCACAGGCTTTTTTCATACACGGTGAATTTTTTGGTACATTAAAACAAAAAGAATTATTTATTTAGTAAAGAAATTTTAGAGTGGTTCACTGCCAAGACTATATAATGCAATATGCCTATATGTAGAAGCATCTCATGAATCATGTACTGAAAACCTTGAAGGAAGATGAAGTGTTGCCACTGTAGCATGTCCGTTTGACAGAGGATATCTTTATTCACTCTTCAAGGTCTCAATCACATGTGCTTTTATAAGATGTTATGTTGCCAATGAATCCGACAACACGCGAGGGAAAAAAACAAACTAAACAGGACGTGACCCAATTAGCCTGTGATTTTAAACTGTCCCGCTGTCCAGAAGCTGCGCCCGTTCTCTTTGTAAAGCCCCGAACCTGTTTTCAGTTCTTTTATAGTAAGAGTCAGAGGGAGGGGGTTGAGGAACAAATATTTGCTTTATCATTGCCAAACGAGTAATTTGAAGCTTTCAGAGAGAGAAGTGTGTGCAGCTTTTAAAATATCAAATTAAGAAAGTGCCTGAATTTGTGTCACCATGACTGTTGGGGGACAGAGTTGTGGACTGGGGGAGGTGTTTTACCTTACTTGAATGTTGGAGCGCTTCAGGAGTTTGCTTCTAAACCTGGCTGAGAACCCCAAATGTGGTAAAAACCCGAGCTTGTCAACTGCCCATCCTACATCTTGGGATTTTCTTCAGGGTAGAGGTTTATCAAGTTTACCCCCCCCCCCCCCTCTCTCTGTTTGTCCATGTGGTTTATTGAGACTTGGATATAATCGGTTGTTTTGTTTACCCTCAAATCCATTTGACACTTTGGCAGTGTTTCCATGGGATGGAAACAGTGTTCCTTAGACTTGGAATGTGAACATGAGTGAAACATTTTATTTGGGGGGAAATCAATCCACCATCCATGCTCTGTAAAAGTATGTACGTATAGATTTGTTCTTTTTGTATACGTTATCAGAATCATTTTCGGCTGGATTTATGTATTGGCTGCTATGTAATTCATGAACAAAACATAGGGTAGAATTAATATTTAAAGAAAAAAGATTGTATAGTATTTGTTTTGCTACAAGTTTCTGTAAATAAAATAATTTATACTGCTATTTATATCAAACAACGCCTCGGTGTCTTTGTGTACAACATCATGGGAACGTGGAGGGTGTGTTTAACAGGTTTTTTTTATTAATATTTACACAATATAAGAGATCTTGTCAAACTGCAGTTTAGGGTAAACTTGTGACGAGAAAGGGGAGCTCCAACGTTACATGTTGATGACTCTCGACAGCTTCTGGACTCTGTTCAGCAGCAAGTCGCCCTTCTTGATGGTTTCCTGGTACTGCCAGTTTTTACTGTCGGGTCTGCAAAGATCACAAGGCCCTTAGAGATCTGCCTTCTCGCCACAGACAAGCTTCATGCACGGAGTTACCGGGACACAATTACCTGTTAGTTTCCACTATTTCGTTCACTTTGTCAATTTTACAGTGGAGACGGCCGGCAGCTATGAATCGAGACAGTTCCCTATGGAGAGAGGAAACTTAAACTGACAATGGGCTTCTATAAAGCCTAAATAAACCAAACATTGTGGATGAATAGTCACACTTGTGAAGGACTAAAGTTTCAAATGAAACAACACATTTGGACACAGCACAAATACTCACTGGTCAATGAATTCCGTGCTCACGCCAAAGGCTTCGGCCATGTAGCCGAGGGTCAGAGAGCGGTACGACTCCAGCAGCTGGCTGTAGGCCTGGATCCTCATTTCCCTCACGTAGTAACGGTAATGTGGTGCGAAGAGCCAGTCCCTCTTCATCTCCTGCTCTACAAGAGCTGTGATACAAAGAGTCTTGGGTCATGACAAAAAGAAAACAAAACAGAACAAAGCCAGATAAAGGGAAAAAAGGTCCATACCCAAGGACTGGAAGAAGACGGAGTAACGGCATTCGTAGAGAGAAAAAAGATACTGGCGAACAGAAGGCAGACTGTGAAGAACCTCCAAGATCTCTGCCCCTTTTATTACCTGCAGAGAAATTTTAGCGCAGTCATTATGGCAACTGTTTTTATTCTGTTCAGGTATCTGACATTATCCAAGAAAGGTCAGTAACACACAGCCAAAATACTTGAGCCGAATCGATCTACCTTTTCACGAAGGTCGGGCCGTTTGAGGGCGATCATGCACACATAAACCGTGTAGGTGACAAACGTTTTGTAGTCCATCAGCTCATATGAAGTGAAGGTTGAGACTGTGTCAAGGAACAGCTCTGCCGCCTGTTTGAAGTCCCTGATGGCCACACAGTACAGGCCCTGGTACACTTTCAGACGGTTCCTCCTGTCCCAGTCGCCCCCCTCCTCAATGAGGCTGCAGGCACAATTTGACATGAGTATTTTTTATAATCAAGAATAGAAATCTTTAAAATCAGGGGAGAGCAGGGCTTTTGCCTCTTTGCTTTCTCTGTGTTGCGTGTGATGAGGTCATTATCCATGTAGAAAAGGCCGATCCTCAGCAGGTAGAAGACGATGTCCAGTCTGTGACCCAGAGCCACGGTTTTGTCATAGGTCTTCCTGAAGGCTGTTAGGGCGCCCTCCTGTGGACACAAGAGCACATCAAGTATGTCATTGAACACCTCAGTGAAGCCTTGTCACTGCCAATTCCTTACGGGTATTCTACAGTCTTACTCGCATATATTGCATTAGATTGTTACCTTGTCGCCAATTCTAATCAGATATTCGGCTTTGGCCATCATTGCATCTCGAATCTCGCTTTCCCCCAGGCTCTTCTCTGCATCTTCCAGCACATCGTCCAGGCGCTTTAGTTCCTCCTCATTTGCCTTCTTCATTTTGTTCAACAGCTCTCCGTCCAGCTGCCAGTTTAGATCCTTACACAGAACCTCATAATAAGGCGCCATATCTGAGGAAAGAAAACTAATTAACCAAAGACCAGACAATCCCTGAGTGGAAGTCCTAATGGTCGTGATCTTCTTAGATAACAATTTCAGACAAATGTAAGCACTTAAACAACACAAATGTGCAGTTGTCGGTGGACACTAACAACAATTTAATGTTTTAAAGGGGAAAAACATGAAACAAAATACAGCCCCTTCGTGGCGTTTACAGGCTGTAGTCAATGGTTCGTTACAATCCGTCAAATCTTTTATAGCTTGTCAGAGAATTTGACCCCAATTACGCTAAATGTGTATGCACGCACAAAAATACTAGTAAGCTGCGTGAAATATTCAGAATATACAGCCTGTACAGGTCACACCGTAACGCTAACTTACTGTTAGCTTTGATAGCATCCATGAGCTCGGTCTTCACTTTAGCATCCTGTCGGTGGCCATCCATCGTGAGTAAAAACTTTAGCTGTGCTATCCTCAGATCGGGATTCTTGGGCAGACCCTCCTCTTCGAGATTTTCTAGCGGCATCTTGCTTCGAGATTTTAAAAAAACTAACAAAGAGAGAAACTAAAGACGCTTTTATGCAGACAGTCTTTCTATTAGCTAACGATGACTACGGAAAACAGTAGGCACCGTTTGTTTCCGCCGGAGCGTTTGTCAGCGAGGGGCGCAGAACGTAGTTCTTGCTCAGCGCCACCTAACGGACAGGAGGAAAAACGACACATGAGTCCGACGTGTCAATAAATGCGTACATCACAGGTGGTTGGAATCTATATCATCATCATTAGTCTTTTCTGCTGTTTCCAACGTAAGGAAACGTCATTTTGAATGATTAAAAAGCGTTCAGAAATTTTAAAAATGCCATGCAAAAAAAAAAAGTATCGGCTGTATTTCTAAAACATTGTCTCTTTAAAATGTCAAAAATAAAGGAATCTTCTACACTTCATGAGTTCTTATATGCTTGTGGTTTATTGGTAAAAGTATGTACAGTGCATGTTAAAAATTGACATAAAGACTAGTAAAGCATGTGTCCATGTCCATATAGATAACAGGTAATTTGACAAAACAAGAGTTTTTGTCATTGATTGGTAACTTAATCTCTAATTCACAGAGGTGAGCTGTTGATTCATTTTCACATAGTTCCTCTGTTTGTTTTGGTACATTCAGACAAAAAGAAGTGTCATGCTTGGGGTGCTGAAAGCTTGTTGAGCTATGACTTTTGGAAGAAAAAAATTCTAAAAGTTAATGATAACCCGCCTGGATTTTAAAATCATGAAACAGAGTCCACACTCCATGCAGGCTTGAAGACAGCATGCAGGCTTTGCTGAAGCAGCTGGTAGGCATTTGTTTCTGATGATTTTGTTGCAGGAGAGAGAGGATTTTGTTATGTACAGTAATGAGAAAGCTCAACGAAACACATGTTGATTTAATATGTATTTTTTAAATATTTAATATGTAATATGTATTATTTTGTGCAAACCTTAATAACCTTCCAACACACTGTAATTTTCTGTCTCTGTCATCATAAAATACAATGATAATTAATAAACTTCTTTTTTTTTTCCTTAAAGTTTGTCTGTACTCAGTGACTCATACAGTTTTTGCTTAGTCATTCGAGTCTGTCGAGGCTTGTGCTCAGTCACGCACGGTGCTGCTCAACAGTTTCTGAGCTGAAGATTCTCATCAAAGTTTACATTTAGCCAATGTTATTGAGAAAGGTCGTTTTCACCTCAGAT